>NC_044557.1:68088427-69425094 GCF_007565055.1 Rhinopithecus roxellana | reverse complement strand
CACATCATAAAGCTGGCAAAAAATACACTAATAAGGCTTTTTCTTCTTTTCGGCCAAATTGAAGATATGTCTCAGGCCTATAAAACACTATTGGAGGAATTCTCCCCAAGCCAAGAAAAGTTGACCGACTTGATCTCTGCGAGCGTGCTTGTTTCCGGAAGGTGTCTCTTGACCCGCCATCGGGACCCCCGGGGACTCGGGGGCTCAGGGCCATGCACTCCCCTGCGCGCCCACCGCCTTGAACTCACAGCTTCGGCGCTGGGAAGTGACGGGCGGCCCCTCCCAGCAAGGACTCCGCGCGCCACCAGGGCCAGACGCCACCCGAATCCCCGCTCGGCTGAGCGTCCTGGCAGCGCGAGCGGGACCCGCCCGAAGTCCCAGGACACGACCTGCCAGCCACCAGCCCGCGCCCGCAGGGCAGAGACGCACGGCCGCCCGCCTCAGAGGCGCGAACTTTTACACCTACTTTTTGTTTCGCTTCGGGTTTGGTGTGGCTCTGGCACCGCCCAGGATCGGGACCCTGACGCTCTGATTTTCTACCGCCTGGGGAAGTTACCTCCCTCGCCCCGAGGTCTCGACCGCCCAGCTTTTCTGAGAAGTTTCTACCCTGGTTGGTAAAAGTGGCTCCCAAGAGTAGTCCCACGTCAATCGCACCACAGCAATGACAACAACAATAATAAGCGTCTAAAGGAGCGGGACTGCCCCTCTGGTTGGACAACAGCGCCGGGCACTTGCAGCGTGAGCGGGTCGGAATTAAAAAAGCAGCCCAGGAGCGCGAGGGCTGAGCAGGGCAAGCAAGGGCTGCTCCTCGCAGCCTCGCTCCTGCCCGAGGCTCGGGCTGGCCGCCTGCCTGTCTATGACTGTCTAGTTGTCCCTTCGATTGCTCAGGCAAAGTTTGACACATCTAGAGGACCGGTAGCCAATCTCTCCCAGCTCCGCTACCCACCCACCGCTTTCCCGTCCCGCACACCCCGCTCCTGGGCAATAATCCCACCAACTCCCGGCCCGGCGCGCAAACTTACGTTTGATCTGCCGGGGTTTGCTCTGCTTTCGCCGGGACATCTCGGCGGCGGCTGCTGCCGCTGGGGCTCCCGCGGTGCCCGCGGTCGGGGCTGCCGCTACTTCGGCTCCAGCCGCTCCCGCCGCCGCCGCCGCCGCTGGCCAGGCTCGGGCCGCCGCCGGCCGGACTCCAGGTGCTCCGGGCGCTGGGCTCCTCCGGGAGCCGCGGATCCACGTTCGGAGATGAGCAAGCAAATGAGAAAAGAGAGACCGGGGCAGAGAGAGTGTGACAGTGAGGAGGGGAGGGGGAGAGAGGAGAGCGACGGGGGGAGAATGGGAATGTACAAGCGAACGGTCAGGGAGAGAGAAAAGGGGAAAGAGAAGAGGAAAATAACACGGAAAGAAGGAAGAGAAGGAGGGAGGGACGGGAGAGCAAGCAGCGGGGAGAGGGGGAGCGCGGGGGCGCAGGGCGCGGGAGGAGGAGCGCGCTTGCTCGCCCCTCGCCCCGGCGTGCGGGACGGATACTCGGGCGCGGGCGCCGCCGCCGCCGCTCCGGGCCGCGCAGCTCCTGCTCTGCCGCGGGAGGCGGCGAGGCGCGCGAGGGAGGGGCGCGCCGGGGCTGTGGGGAGGGGAGACTATTCCATCAGCCAAAGGAGGATTGGCTGCATCCAAAGCCAGTCCGGATGCAAACTACGGCCCCGGCCTTGGTCGGGAGAAGTGCGGGGGATCCAGGCGGTGGTGGGGGATGGGGGCAGGGGTGGGTGGGAGTTGCGGGGGAGGCATAGGGAGGGCTTGGAGGAGGGCCACCTTCTGCAGTTGTCACCGCGTCAACGCTGGGCAGCTGCCAGGGCACCCCGCCCCCCCCTTCCAGGCAACTTCTTCCAACAGCCCTTTCTGAGGGACCCCAACTCTCCTCTCACGCCTCGCCCGTCCAGCGGGGCACAAAGAAATCTCAGTCTTTCCCTAAACTTTGTGCTTTCAGTTATGCCGCCCCCTACCCTCAGCCCCAACCCCCGCCCTCCCAGCTTCTTGGCAGGAAGGTTAGGCCACTGGCAAAGTCCTCGGCGAGAGCCAGATGATCACAAATGCCAACTGTGTGTCTTGGGGCCAGTTAAGTCCGCTCATCTGCCCAGGCTCTCAGAAGACCATTTCTTTGCTCTCAAGGCTCCCAGGAGACCGCTGAGGACACGGACCGTCCCGTTCTGGGCCCGCGTGGCTGAGGTGCTGAGTCGCATCCTCAACGTGTTCTGTCACTCAGTTTCCATTTTAAATTGTAAAATATTCAAATTTGGAGACAAGCAGATATTTTTCTCATCTTGAAAAGGAGTAGCGAGCGTTAGCTAGCTGATTAGCCGTAGATGGAAAACGAACCATCTCTAATAAAAAATACTAACTTTTTGAGAAAGTCCGGGGAAGTTCTGTAGTCCCACCCTGCCCCGTGACCTTCATTCTCTTAGTCTTCTGCCACAGGGAAGCACCGATCGACTAATAAAAGATTTGGTCTTGCTATAATTTCCCAAGCAGGTAAGACCCAGTAACTATTTCATGGTTCTTTAGCTTCTAAAGTTTTGTTTTATTCTTATTCAATTATTGTATGTGTAGTATGTCGGAAACTGCAAGCCAAAGGAGAACAAATTTTGAGGTGATTTGCTTAGTTATTATTTTGGCCAAGTTAAACTGTATGAGGTTAGCTTATTTTCTTACAGTTTCATATATGGTAAGTATTAAATATATTCTCCCATGTGGGTTGGAAGGAGCTTCTATCCAAGTGCAGTGGGACTGGCTGCTTTATGTAATCAGTATTTACTAATAAACTCCACTGCACTTAACATAAGTCCCCCAGATACTGCTGACTTTTCCCGCAGGAAGTTGTGAAATGGACCATTCTGATCTGAAATTGTGTCCCCCTTTGTTTGGTTGACTATTATTTGTATGAACCACACCAAACTGGATACTCTAAAAGGGTCTGGGGTCAGCACAGAGCCTGGGCTGATTGAGCATAATGCAGGATGCTCCGTGTGTAAGAGGCACTGTAATCAGTGTCATTTTTAACCCCAACAGGACATCTTCTGGAAGGTGTAAAGAGTTGCCTTGTGAACGTTATGGCCAAGAGAATCTTAATGCAAAGCTGAAGACCAATTGTGAATTTTATTACATTACCATTAGTACTATTACCATAGGAGGTTGTAAGAATTCATAGTCCTCTGCAGTGGAAAATGCACTAAATGACAGTCCCTCCTGTGAAGAACCAACAAATTAAGGCTGAAAGTACCATGAAAAGCAGGGCCATTTATGTTTGTGTTGTGGAATAAATAAGCAGACAGAACTACAGATTTTTACCTCCTTCATTTTCAGTTCATTACAGTTAAATTGGTGTGCTTAGAATCAGATGTATTGTACATTATGGTTTTTAAAGATCTTTTTACAGAACTGGCTGAATTTTTATGTCACCCAAAAGGAATGCCCATTGAAATTAAAATATCATAACTGTTTCTTTTGGCGTTTGAAATGGTTAAATATGCAACGCAAAAGAAAAACAAATAAATCTCAGCTAAATTTTAGTTTAAAAGCTAAAAGGAGCAAAAGTCAGAGAATTCAAGGCAAAATTGATAAAATAACCAGAATGCATTATTATAGATATGTTTATCTAGATTTATAAATATATACTAATATAGTCAATATGAATGAATTAAAATAATGAATACTATTAAATTTTATATTTTCTCATTATTTTTAATGAGAATATTAATGATATTTAAGGTTCAGTTTTTCTTTTTTCTAGTTTAACTAACCAAGGTTATAAAATAAAAAGACAGAAAAACCTATAAGCAATTATCTCTGTCCAAATGGATATAGCAGCCCCAAACCACAGCTACATGACTATCAAACAATGATTATGAAAACCACAATTGAGAAAAGCATCAGGGAATGATATTGCAAAACCACAGCAACAAATGTGTCTGTGATATTGAAAACCACAATTCACAACTAATACCCTGTATATTGCAAATTACAATTTAACTATAAATGTGCAAATGTATAAATAAAAACACAAAATAATTTCTCATTTGCTTAAAAATAAATTATTCATTTCTAGGCTCACCAATTTGATGTCTACATAATGGTTTGTCTAGAAAAGTTTCTGCTTTAAGAAACATCATTTTAAATTACATGTAAAATGCCAGTTACTTTAAAAATAGGAAACATGCAACTTGGAATAATATGTTCTAAAATGTTAAAAAAAAAAAAAAAGATCTGAAATCAATCTGAAACAAACATCTACTTCAGTCTAGATTTTTTCATAAAGTTCTTTGGAAGTAAAAAGGTATGTGAATAGAAACCGTTTACAGAATAAAAACTCAAAATATTGTATTACAACTTTAATGAGAATAAAATTGTATATACAGTAGTACCCTTCTATACCCAGAGCTTATGTTCCAAAGCCCTCAGTAAATGCCTGAAACTATGGATAGTACCAAACCCTATATATACTGCTTTTTCCTATACAAAATACCTATGATAAGGTTTAATTTCTATAGTAGGCACAGTAAGAGATAAACAACAACTAAAAATAGAACAATCATAACAATATATTGTAATAAAAGTAATATGAATGTGGTCTCCTCTTTCTATTTCTCTCTCTCAAAATATCTTATTGTACTGTAGTCACCTGTTTTGGGACCTCAGGTAACACTACAGATAAGGGGGGACTACTGTATTCTTAAATAGTCATTTTAGCTAGAAAACATACATAGGAAAATAAAATAAGATGCCAGTACCCAAACTACATTAATATGCGAAACCAAGTGCTTGTTTACAACTGAATGAAATGATATTAGTTGCAAGTTTATAGGACTACCAGATTTTGCAAATTAAAATACAAAATGTCTATTTAAATATAAACAATAAGTTTTCAGGGTAAGTATGTTCTGTGCAATATTTGGTACGTATTTATCCTAAAAAATAATTGTGACATATCAAATTTAAATTTAACTGAGCATCCTGTATTTTATCTGGCAAACCTACAAATTTAGCATTTTCACAAATTTATGGTGGTTTATAATATTGTTTCCAGGAAAGGCAGAGAAACTCTAAAGTGCTTCCTGCAGATATAAATACATTTAATTCTTGACTACAATATTATTTAGGGAAAGCAAGGTAGAAGGAATAAATTTGTCTACAAAAATTCTTACTTTGTTTGGCACAGTTCAGAAATGCACTCAGTGTAAATGGATTGCATTCATGTATGTCTTACTCTTGGATTTGTTTTTAAAATGCGTTCTTTCCTCCAAGGGATCAACAAATTGATAAAGCAACCTCCCAGGCCACATCTTATTAGGCAGCAAGCTGCCTTCTTTATTATGGGAGTAAACAATTTTCAAAAGCTTCAGAAAGACTTAATTTTTTTCCCTTGTATCCTCACCAGAAATTGAATACAGTTTATCTGCCTTGATTTAAGATTGACACCGAATTGGACAAGAATGCAGTATGAAAATAGTGTTTAGTATTTGTGTATCTTTATAATTTCAGCAGTTTAAAAATAAAAATCAACAAATTCATCTAAATGGCATTTCTATTTTATAACTATGAAAAAGACTATCTGTTTACTTGCAAAGGAGCTAAGGGCTTTGAAAACATTCAGTCAGTCTAGATCGGGGGTTTAACTTGAGCTTCACTGAGACCATCAATCCCTTGAAAGAAACTGGTATGTACAAATAATGTTCTAAGGAGTGGGTATATTGAATTCATCATATTTTCAAAAATAAGTGAAAAAAATATGTGAATCAATCTGGGTTTAGAATCGCTGCTCTGTTTATATGTAAATGTTTATGATATACTAAAAAATTGAAACGTGGATGATTTAAGTTTTACTCCTTGCATCCATTTCTTTATGTCCAAATTACTACTCCTATAAAAGTTTATCTAATAGGATAAACTCTCTTTTTAAACAGTTCTTTGCTACTAAGTCTTTATGATGCACAAAATACCTCTGGGTAGAAGAAAAATATTTAAAAAGTAACCATCAAAATATTAATACACATATGTTGATTTTGTCTGCCTAACACTCATTCTCTCTTCTGGTAATAATGCCTTGACAACGTTTGAAGAATTACTCCTCCCACTCTCTGATCATGTGACACAAGTGTGGCCTTCCCCAGTCCCTGACCAAGTAAAATATTCCACATGTCTGTCTACAGTGATTGGCTCTATGGTCCAAATTGTTCCTAAAAAGTCAGTCCTGGAACTTTTTTCTAAAACCACTGAAGAAGATGTGCTGTTTTTCTGCTAAGATTGCTACAGCGGGAGAAAGCAAACCTGAAATTGCTAGTGGCCATCCTTGTGGTAAGAATTTGCTAAAGGCAATGTTAACACAGAGAATGCTTTTGTCTTACCTTGTCTCAGAGTGTGATGGGGGGAGGAATCTAAGCCAAAAACACTCATCAACATTTCAACATTAGTTTGGTTTAAATCTATCAACATTATACATGTGTCTACATAAATGTTAGAATCTTGGCCATTTCTGTTACATTTTATCTTCATCTACTTGACCAGGCTAACCCCGAAGCCTCTTTGTGGAATTAGTGTAAATATTTTTCACAGGAAAACATCACTAACCTCCCAGGTCTGAGTGAGATACCTCTTCTCAGCTGCTTCTATAACATCTTTTTTGTCCACCATAACATTACTTGTTGCATTGCATTACATGGGCAAACTAATTTTATATAAATCTAATTTTCACCAGCCCCTTCCCTGTCTCAATACACCTAATTAGTGAGGTTTGTGAGGGCAAAAAAACATGTCTGTCTTTTTCAGAATTATGCCCCCAGTGCTGGACCCATAGAAAGTCCTAACAAAATTATTGAAAGAAAAAGTTGAGAATCATTCTATCTTTTCTGGGGAATCCTACCATTCCCAATCCTTTTCCACAAAATCACAGGTACAGGAGATGGCAGCCATCTTTATACCACATGACACCATGTTCTGATAGTGGATGCTAGGGCCAAATGGAGTACCTGACTCAAATATGACCCATGACAATCCTTCCTTGGGGATCTGGAATTAGTATCAAGAGTTCTGTTCTTTACCTGGGCTGGTCTCTTGAATAAAGGAGGAGAAAAACTTCTGGAATTGTGGCATGGCTATTACTATATAAACAGAGTAACAGAGATAGTTTGACAGTATATAGAGAAAGAAATAAAACAAATGTCCTGATAGAGAAGTTGAGATGGGAACATGTGATGGTATACCATTTCCTGTTTTATCCCTGCCTTGGACTGCAGCAGTACTTTTGTCTTTGATGTCAATGAGATACTGATGCCTCCTTAAAATAAATTCCTACCCACCTTTCCTTTTTCATGATTTTTGGCCTAAATTGTCACTAATTGATTCCTGTTACACTCAAACCAAAAGACTAACTTAAGGCAAAAATTAACTATCTATGGCTTTGATCTGCTTGATGGAATATTTGAATATTTAGAAATATCAATCCAACTAAATTTTCTACTTTCCTCTGAGAAAGTTATACAAAAACACTTTTGATGATTTTTTTTTCCCTGAGCAATCCTGAAAAACAAAGAACTCTTATGACTGTTGAGTGGATAAATCTACAATTTTTAACAATGATAAGACATTATCAATGACCGATTTTGGACATTCACTTCAATTGAGGGTAACTCTTGGGAAAAATTTACTATTTTCAAAGTCAGAGTTCCTCAAGGACATGATGATCAATTGACATGCATATCCATAACCTTCCTGATTACATATATTCTGGCCCCAGATGTTTGATTTTACTTTCACCTTTACTTTGTCACATTTGAATAACCATCTAACAGATTACCTTGCACATAAATTTTATGAACGTTGTTATAATTCGCATGAATAATGTTTATACTTCTGTGGTGAATTTTATTTTCTAATCTATAACTTTTGCTATAAATTCTTACATGCAAAACAAGGAATTAAACAGATTTTGACAACACTTGCTATATCTTTGCAATTATCTACTTGCCAAAGTGTATTAAAATAATGCATTAGAAGTGAATTTAGGGCGAACTAAAGATGTAGGATTACGAATAACCATGCTAGGGCATTTTGATAATGGAATCATCTCAAATAAGCTAAAAAGGATAATTACATCACTTAAAAAATTTATCTTGTAATGAAAATTAAATCTAATATATTCCTTTTAAAACTACTTTTTATTAAACAAATAGGTGTACATAGATTAAAAGGCCAAATAGATTTTCAAAGCTCATAATGAAAGTTAGCCATTTCTTGTCCCACCTCACATCTCAGTAATTCCTGTTCCCAGACGTATACTCATCAATTCTTCTTAGCTGATTCTTCTGTTGTTTACCTTAGGTATCTAAATAACATGCTTTACTATTTTTTAAAATGTGTTAGTTTAGATATTATTGACTGTACTATCTACTATGAAAATATAAAGATATGTAACAGTTTTATACCCTCCCAGTGCACACTTTATCCAAATTTTTGGGCAAATCAAAAATTTAGAATTATATTTTTATTAACAGTTAACCCATATAATATATGATTAATTTTTTTTGATATAGCTGTTTTTCCTGGAGTTAATAACTACTTTCTTTGTCATTTTCTTAGATTTTTTAATGCACTATTACTATTTCATCTCCAAATCCTTGGCCAGTGTAATAATTCAAATATATTAGTACATTCAAAGACATCAGATAACCTACCAGTTTAAGCTTTCTCTTAAAAAGAGGTGTCCTCCCTGGAGCTCTCTATTCTTGTTATCCACTCTATGCTACTTGCTCTTTGTGACTGAAATTTCCTTTTCATCATCATCTTGGGAATTCCCCTGATTTTATCCTGCGTTTTATTCCAGGTTTCCTAAATGCTGGAATGTTGCTCTTTCATAGTTTACCATTTCCTTTCCTTTCCTTTTTTTTTTCCCCCTTCCTTTTCTTCTTATTTTTTTATGTCATTGTTTTTGGAGTTAACTCTCATGAGAAAATATATATGCAAGGTAATATGAGATTTGGCAAGAGTATATTTGCCTTTATTTGGCACTCATATGTGATCAAGGTAAGTGAGTTCTAGGTAAGAAATTATTTTCCCTCAATTTTATTTATTTATTTATTTATTTTATTTATTTTGAGACGGAGTCTCCCCCTGTCGCCCAGGCTGGAGTGCAGTGCCACGATCTCGGCTCACTGCAAGCTCAGCCTCCCGGGTTCACACCATTCTCCTGCCTCAGCCTCCCGAGTAGCTGGGACTACTGGTGCCCGCCACCACGCCTAGCTAATTTTTTGTATTTTTAGTAGAGATGGGGTTTCACCGTATTAGCCAGGATAGTCTCGATCTCCTGACCTGGTGATCTGCCCGCCTCGGCCTCCCAAAGTGCTGGGATTACAGGTGTGAGCCACCATCCCAGTGCTTCCTTTGCTTCTAGCTTCCAGCGTTGAAGCTTCCATTCTGTTTCCTTATCCACTGAATGTTGCCTGCTTCTGTCCCCCAGTCCCACCTAGAAGCTTTCAGGATTCTTCTTCTTACCCTTTAGTCTTCTGAAATTTCAGTGTGTGGACCCGTCCCACCACTTACTGAGCTAGAAACTTATTGAACCATTTCGGTCTAGAAGGCTGTGGCTTGTCAAAAGTTCTGAGAAATCTCCTTGTATTATCTTTTTCTCTGGAACTCCTGTTATGAATATCTTGAGTCTTCATGGATGTGTACTTCTGTTTTTTAATATTTTCTTGTCTTCTTCCTATCCCTTTGGCCATTTTTTTGTTATTTTGTGAGAAATTTATTTAGCTTTGTTTTCCAAATCTTTACTGCATTTTAAATTATGTAACCATATTTTAATACCTTAGATTTATTTTTTGATTTCTCAAGACCTCCTCTATACAGTAAACTGTCCTTGTTACCCCTTCACTCGCTCTTTGTGGTCAATAATTATAGGTTTCTGTTGAAGATTTCTTCAGTTCCATGAGAATTTTGCTTCTTAGGTCTTTCCTAATTTATTTTTTTCAATAGGATTTGGTATCTATCTTTCATGTTAGAAGTTTTCCATACATCTTTGGTCATGATTCCAATATGACTGAGGCACTAAACATATTGGAAGTCTATGTGTAATGGTTGGGTAGGGATTGAAAATGTTTGTCAAACGGTAGGTTTTGGGAGACAGGGCAGGGACCTTGCTGCTGGTGGGTTACAATCTATACCTCTAAATATGTTACTCTTGAGTTAATCACATTTCCCAGAAATAAAAATCCTCCATACTCAGCCTTCTCAAAGCTCAGTCAGGGAAAGAACCTTAGTATCTCACTGTTCCGTGTGCAAACTTTCATTTAATATCTCTTCAGTAGGGTGGTAACTTTAGTTAATGTCACTGAATAAGAAGTCCCTGTGGCTTTACCCTAGGCTTCTGGGCAGGCAAGGAGAAGTTGTCACCTAGTAGTGTGGTATGGTAGGAAATATAGGTTTTCAATGAGTCTTACAGGGAGTTTGCACCAATCCTTATGTTTCCAATCTGATCTGCATCCAACTTTCAGGAATTCCCGTTGCCTCCAATAACCGTTTCCTTACTCTGTAAGTGAAAATCAGCTTGTACTGGGTGTCACTCCTGCTAGGAATTAACTTTTGGCTTTCTCTGATCTACGAGGTCAATTTCCTTTCGTAAAAGTTTACAAAAGTTTGTTGACCGATCCTCCTCGGATCCTTCTAATGTCTTTTTGGCACTTCTTTTTTTTCTTTCTCTTGTGCTTAAATTGCCATTTTTTTTTTTTTTATTATACTTTAAGTTCTAGGGTACATGTGCATAACGTGCAGGTTTGTTACATATGTATACTTGTGCCATGTTGGTGTGCTGCACCCATCAACTCGTCAGCACCCATCAATTCGTCATTTATATCAGGTATAACTCCCAATGCAATCCCTCCCCCCTCCCCCCTCCCCATGATAGGCCCCGGTGTGTGATGTTCCCCTTCCCAAAATTGCCATTTTAAAAGACCTTTTGCTGTTGTGGAATTTAGAGGGAATGAAAGCAAGCCCATAGGAGCAATTATCCAAAGATAATGGAAGAAAACAGTCTTCAACATACTTGCTTTTCTCTTAAAAATTAATCTTACTTTTTTATCAAAGTGATATATTCATTATATAATCCCCTTTTACATTATGAAATTGTAAAAGGGGATTATATAATGCAGTCTCCCCTCACCCTCTAGAACCCACCTCTCAGAGACAACCACTTCCTTAATGCTATGCAGTGCCCTTGAAATTCTATCTGTTGTTGCATCAAATTTATAAAGTATCCCTACCCACTATATAGAATGAAAATATTTGTTTTTACCACTTTTATATCCCTCCTAGTTTCTTTCTAACTCTGACCATAGTTTCTCATTTCTATTGTGAAAGTTGGTAACATTTACATTTTGTCCTGCAACCATGTTTTCTTCCATCTTTACTCTACACATTAATTATTCGAGTTGAAAATGAACACACCACAATTACTTTATTATGATTGATATATTTTTCATTGAAGAACCAGCTAATTGACTATAAGTCTATTTTCTTATTTTTGGGTCTAACAGTATGAAACCTGTTACCACTTAAAGGAGAATGTGTCTAATCTAGGTTGAATATATGTTTTTTCCTTGCATTCCATCAATTGCTTAAAATTATGCCTGACATTGTTTGCTTTATGATAAGATCAGGACTTTTTCAGACAGGTTTCGTTTGTTTCCAATTTGTCTTCCTTTTTTCTTGTAATGAACCATATACTTTCTTTAACATGTCACTAATGTCTTCTAGTTCCTTACCCTCTCTGTTTATGGCTTGGGGTCCATTCCGTTCTACTCCTTGAAGACATTCCTCTTGCAGATTTTCACCTACCTGTTCAACTAATTGCCTTCTTGCTTGCTGCTCAGCTATTATCCCAGGGGGTGTTTTCAGTGGACTGACTCCTGAGTTATTCCCACCATGCTTTGTATCTTACACTTTTTAAATCTTTTTCAGTCTCATTTTTCTGAAGCATATCTTAAAATAACGTCTTCAGAAATGATACCTATGAAATGGAACTCCTGTGTCTTTATGTATGTGAGAACATACACACACATATATACATATATATACACACATATCTACATATATACATGCATATACATATGTGTATATATAAAAATATATAAAATATATATTTATATATGTTTATATCTAAAATATACTATATAAAAATATATATATATATATATATTGAGATGGAGTCTTGCTCTGTCGCCCATGCTGGAGTATAGTGTGCCATCTTGGCTCACTGCAACCTCCGCCTCCCAGGTTCAAGTGATTCTCTTGCCTCAGCCTCCTGAGTAGCTGGGACTACAGGCGCATGCCACCACACCCAGCTAATTTTTTTGTATTTTTAGTAGAGACAGGGTTTTACCATGTTAGCCAGGATAGTCTCAATCTCCTGACCTCGTGATCTACCTGCCTCGGATTCCCAAAGAGCTGGGATTACAGGCATGAACCACCGCACGCAGCCTGAGAATATATATATTTTTTGCTCTTAGTCCTTGGTTGATAGTTTAGCTGGAAATATAATTCAAGGTTTAGAAGTCACTTTTTACCCTTAGAAATTCCAAAAAGCACATCACTGTGTTGTCTTCTAGCACTCATTATTGCTGGTTGGAAATCTGATACTAGTCAGAAAACTTTGTAGGTTAGCTACCTTACTTTCTTATTCATTAGCTGTTCTGGAATTTTACAACTGTTGAACATTATTAACATTATTAACTTCTACCCAGCAGTAATATCTCCTCCAACAAGCCTAACAGAAGCCTGGTTCATTTAGATAACTACCCCTCCTTCACACAGTACTTGTGATTCAAGAAAACTTGTCTCATCTTTACTATAGGGGTGATCATAATTAATTCTAATCCTGTAATACAATCTCATCCTCCCTGTTAGTGATTATTTAGAAATAGTCCAGGGATCTAATTCTGGACAAGGGATGAGTTGCAGAGTCTTTGGGGAGAGTCCTTTATTGCTCTTAAGAGAGAATTATGAGGAGTGTGCTTCTTTCTCTCCTGGAAATAGAAAAATAATATTGCATCACTTAACTCTGTCTTTCATTTTTGACAATAAGAAAAGCCATTCCTAAAAGAAAGCTAACCCACAGAGGAATGCATAACAAAGAGGATTACATTCACACAAAACTGAAGCCTGCTCATTCTAAGTGTGGCATCTGCTATGCTTTTGTCTTGTTTTGTATTGCTTAAGACTGTTTCTATTGAGTTTTATTTTTTTACTCAATCTGAAAGTATACTAACTGATACTAAGTTGTAGAAAATGCATCTTGTATCTATGATTCATCAGTCATATGTGCTGATGAAAAGGGGTGGGAAATATGGATGGGGTGTAGGATTGCCACCCTCTGATATAGTTTACTAGTCAAAATTCCAGTCTAGCCAACAACATGACTTCCATCCTCTTTGCACCTTCCAATTCTAAATCTTGTTCCTCCTTAAGTGTGTCATATACTCAACATAGTATTATTACAATGCCTAGAGACAGATTGCCTACATGCAAATCTTGGCTCTGCCACTTCTTAGCTAGGTAATCTTTTCATGTTATTAAATGTTGTGTGTTTCTGTTTACTTATATTTAAAATGAAAATGTAATGGTACCACTGCACAGTATAGTTTGTATTAAAAATGTTAATATATGTAAAGTGCTTGGCATAGTGAAAATGCTGTATAATTGTTAGCTATTAACAAATTGTTCTGAATCTTTTCTCCTCTTCCTTTTTAGAAACAGAACCCAAATCTTTCTCAAGATATTTAGCTAGATGTACTAATTTTAGGAGTTTATCCTCCAAATAGTTTTGGCTGCGTGATGTAGTTCAGAACAATAAAATGCAAGCAGAGATCCGCTAGATGAGGCTTCAAGAGAACCTAAAATGTTCTTTCCCAAAAGTCAGAATGCAACTTTTCTTCTTGGCCCACCTTCTTGTACATATCTGAAATAGAATGTGATGCTTGGGTATAGAAAATGTATCTTGTAATCATAAGAACAAAATCTATATATACTTTGAATCATACTTGGAAAAGGGAAGGAGCTGGTTCTGATGACTTCACTTAGCTATATACCAGCTGTAAACTGACTCTGGATTTCTCAATACATACTTTGTTAAGTCACTGTATTTGCATTTCTGTTACATCAAGCCAAGGGCAATCCTAACTGCTGCCCAGGGGATCTTTTTGGAAGGGGGGTGCTCTCTTCTTGCCTTCTAAAATTCTGGCTTTAAGAAGGCTATTTGCTTACTCTGTTTTATATTTCAATGGGTTTTCATCCTCTTCCCATATTTATAAATTGTTTAAGTAAATAATTTGAATAACTACTTCCCATCCTCCTTGCCTTTAAGGTTCATTCCTTTACTATCATTGTATTTGCTTCTCTGGAGGAAAAGGAAATACTAATAAAACCTACCTCAAGGACTGTGAATTATAATGTGCTCAGGGGCCTTAGGGTAGTATAAAAAATGAAGTAAACAGATCTAATGGATAGGAATTGGTGAAGACCCTAGAGATGTGGAGAGTATATGTCCATGTTAGAAGTATTTCCCAATTGAAAGAAATACTGTACAGCTCAAAGAAGATAGACCTGTTAGCCTAGTCTGACAGGGCTGCAAGGTTTCAAACTCTGATTTGAGCATATACTTACTGAACTGCAATGTGTGTTCTCACCAAAACACCATCAACAACAACGATGAAGTAACACAAAATTAGGATTTTTTAAAATTAAGTGCTTTTAGCTAAAATATTTTCACTTGTTTTCTTCTACATAGTTTTTTTCCTGTTTTGGTTTTAGGCTGATACAGAAAATAATGCATTAATTCTAATAATACACTCAACAGGCAGACCAAACAAAACATCTTTGTGTGGGTTGCTATGGCATTGGAAGAAAATCAACGGTAGGGGAAAATGTAAGATAGCAAATACATGTATTTCCAACCATCATCCCTCCCTATAATATGTGTGGCTTAATACATATGTTGATGAGTTCAATCATAATAATGTTAAACTTTATAAAACATTCTGAAACAACTCTAACAAAGCAGTTGTTACTAATGATACCCAGTTCCTGCACATAAACCACCAGTATGTACCCTAACTTCCTGTAAGACTAAACCTGAATGGGACCAACCAGAGACCAAACCTATGTCAATCCCTTCTCCAAGCGGTGGAAAGAAATAAAGGCCAGCTGTGGTTGTTTTGTTGATTGATCGGTGATTTGTTCCTACACACTTGCATCTGTACAGACACGCTTTGCCAGTGAGGAAATGAAGATTCAGAATGAAAAAGTACATTTCTTACACTCATACAGTAGCTGGAGAAGCTGGACTTCTAGTTATGCTCTGCCTAATTAGAAAACTGATGGAGCTTCCTTTATGCCATTCAAGTTCTTCTAATAGTGGACAGTCAAGAAATCTGGACTCATGAAGATATGGACAGTGGAATGGACTGGATAATCAGAAAACCAGAATTCTTGTTTAGACTCATTCACTTTGGGAATTTTATTTTATTTCACCTCTTTGTTCACAGTGAGGATCGCTAAATTTTATTCAGGTACTAAATTTGATGTCTCTGTGATTCTAAATATTAGTTTTAAGTACTATATTTTAGGCTGTGAATTTATAAGTAGTAGAAATATTGCCTAAGTATTCAATTCATGTGGTGCCTACTCACTTGGATAGACCTTTAAACTGTTCTTGATAATGTTGACAATTTTTCAAATTTTGAAATATACTTTTCTTTAACTTTTATTTTAAGTTCAGGGGTATATGTGCAGGTTTGTTAACATAGGTAAATTTGTGTCACGGGGGGTTGTTGTACAGATTATTTCATCATCCAGGTATTAAGCCTAGAACCTATTCGTTATTTTTACGGATCCTCTCCCTCCTCCAAACCCTCCACCTTCTGATAAGTCCCACTGTGTTTTGTTCTCCTCTATGTGTCCATGTGTTCTCCCACTTATACGTGAGAACATGCAGTATTTGGCTTTCTGTTCCTGCATTAGTTTGCTAAGGATAATGGCCTCCAGCTCCATCAATGTCTTTGCAAAGGACATGATCTGGTTCTTTTTTGTGGCTGCATAGTATTCCATGGTGTATATGCACCACATTTCCTTTATCCAGTCTATCATTGAGTGATATTTAGGTTGATTCCATGTCTTTGCTATAGGGAATAGTGCTTCAATGAACATTCATGTGCATGTGCCTTTGTAACAGAACACTTTATATTCCTTTGGGTATATACCCAGTCATTGGCTTGCTGAGTTGAATAGTATTTCTGTCGTTAGGTCTTTGAGGAATTGCCACACTATCTTTCACAATGGTTGAACTAATTTACATTCCCACCAACAATGTATAAGTGTTTCTTTCTCCCTACAACCTCACCAGCATCTGTTATTTTTCAACTTTTTAATAGCCATTCTGATTGGAGTGAAATGGTATCTCATTGTGGTTTTGATTTGCTTGAAACATACTTTCCTTATGACCCTTTTTTCTCTACTTTAATACGCTGAAGAACTCTGTACAGGAAAAACAAAATGATCATGTTTTTGGAACAAGTTCTTTTGAGAATTTCCAATCCAGATGTCTGGATAAAGAGACCCTGACCCTTTATCATGTTTTTGGCAGTTCAGTTATAGGCTGAACGCAATCCAGTCTGAGGATTTTCATAATATATATAGATGCTTATTCGAATATTTGGCAGAAAGTGGTTTTGAAATATTCAAGATCAGTAGGAAATTTAGTTCATGGCTAGGTGTTTCTATATCTACAAAATCTCATTTAAATACTTCCTTGGTGATATTATAAAATTTGAATTTCTTCTGACTACAAAATCTCATTTAAATATTTCCTTGGTAATATTATAAAATTTGAATTTCTTTTTTCCTTTTTTTTTTTTTTTTTGAAACGGAGTCTCGCTCTACCGCCCAGGTTGGAGGTGCAGTGGCATGATCTCGGCTCACTGCAAGCTCCACCTCCTGGGTTCATGCCATTCTCCTGCCTCAGCCTCCCCAGTAGCTGGGACTACAGGCACCCGCCACCATGCCCAGATAATCTTCTGTATTTTTTTAGTAGGGAGGGGGTTTCACCATGTTAGCCAGGATGGTCTCGATCTCCTGACCTCGTGATCCACCTGCCTTGGCCTCCCAAAGTGCTGAGATTACAGGCGTGAGCCACCACGCCCGGCCCCAAAATTTGAATTTCTGAAGAACTAAATAGATATGACCAACAGTATTTTCTGTTTCAACTATATTCTAAAACAAGTTTTTTACTTACTTAACTTTTAAGCCCCCTTTTCCGGTAAAAAAAAAAAAAAAAAAAAAAATCTGCTCTGTCACATTGTGATTCAACATCCTGTTCCTCTATTTTCTCAGGCTCACAGGAAAACTGTTCACTGTTGATGATTAAAATGGGAAAATACTTCCCACTGATCATTTTGTTTGATCAACACTTAACCTCATTAACAAGAACTACTTAAATCAAGGAATATTGATGAGTTTCCTGTTTTCTAAATGATAAAGTAAAAATATTTTTTCCAGTGAAATATAACAAAACCCAGGTTTTCATATTTAAGATGCCATTCACAGTATTTGAATTCTGTTCCTCTCTCATCATTAGTAAATACATTTATATTGTTTATTTGTTATGTACCTGGCCAGTCTTCACAGGATTAGCTTTGCTACTTGAAGAACTAGTCAAAAAAATAGACCTGGTCACGGTCTAATTTTTTTCTTACCACATTGGCTGAAATGCTACAAAATGGAGATTTTTTTTTTTTTAAATTAAAAGCAAATAACTCTGAGGGCCAATCATTTATAATATAATGTTAAGTATCTCAGTTATAATTTTATGTACTAATAACTAGATAAACTGGAAACATTCACTGAAAGGAGTGAAAAAGAAAGAAATAGTCATGCATGCCTGTAATCCCACCATTTTGATAGGTCAAGGTGGGAGGATCACTTGACCCCAGAAGTTTGAGACCAGTCTGGGCAACATAGGGAGGCACTGTTGCTACAAAAAATATTTTAAAAAGTAGTGTGGGCATGCTGGCACATGGGTATAGTCACAGCCACTCAGGAGGCTGAGGTGGGAGGAGTCCAAGAGATTGAGGCTACAGTGAGCAGAGGCAGTGCCACAGCCCTCCAGGTTGGGTGACAGAGTGAGACTCTGTCTCAATCAATCAATCAATAAGGGAAATTATTATTATTAATATTATTTGGAGGAAAGTTCTTGCTCTGTCACCCAGTAGTGCAATCTTGGCTCACTCCACCTCCTGGGTTCAAGTGATTCTTGTGCCTCAGCCTCCCAAGTAGCTGAAATTACAGATGTGCATCACCACATCTAGCAAATTTTTGTATTTTTAGTAGAGAGGGGGTTTCATCATGTTGGCCAGGCTGGTCTCGAACGCCTGACCTCAGGTGATCCACCTGCTTCAGCCTCCCAGAATGCTGGGATTACAGAATCACAGTGCCCAGCCCAATAAGGGAAGTTAATTTGGGGATTTAGCATTAAGAAGACAGTGCTGAGTGGGCTACAAGACCGGCTCACTACAGTTCACTCATGGATTGATTGATTCATTTATTTATTCAATCCAATATACTTTCTGAATATTTGCAGTGTGCTACTCTCTCTTCTGAAGTTTGGTGATAAAAAGACAAGTTGAAGCCAGGAACAAGATGGCAATATTTAACAAATGCTCTGGGGAAAAAAGTGAGCATAAGATGAGAAGAGAAAGCTGAGCAAAAGGAGAGCCTGTGTTAAATTTGAACTATTCAGACATGTGGACTCAGGCCAATCCTGCTTTCCTTCATAATGACACTTTAGTCAGAGAACAAAAGCAAGTGTGTAGTTTACCAAAAGCAAACAGACCCATATCTTCCAACTCTTGATCCCCAACTATTATCTCTGTAAGGGAATACTTCTATATTTTCAATAAAACAATCTGATTATAAGAATAGCTTATCCGGCAATATCTGTGACCTAAAAACATGCATTTATTTCTCTTTAGCATAGCTACAAGATTACAGTTCACCATGTTGTAAAGAACGGTGAAGGAGCACCTTACTCAAGCTATCAATAAACACTGAAAAGAATGAAGATACTGGTTTTAATTTAATGAATGCCTCCATGATTGTTCCTGATTCTCATTGTTTTAATATTTAATTAAGTCTACCAATTTTTCTTCTTAGCCACGTGAAACAATTTTGCAATAGAAGACTTTAGATGACATTGTAATTTTTACAAAAGATGAAGCACAGACTGAAGCCTAGTCTAATACAACCTTCCTAAAGGTGTGCTCTGCTCACCTGGTCATCCTGTTCTGTCAAAGTCAATCATAATTACAATACACAGGAGACAGAGGGCATCTGGAACTCAAGAAAATAGGAAACAACAGAAGTATTCCTTGAGGTCACTGCACTATGATAGTTTGCTATACGTTAAGCATAATTATCCTCAATAAAAGGAAGGAATACTACTTGATTTCGAATACAAATGTCTAGATTCTGTTCATAAAAAGACTGATAAGAACCATCGCCTAACTATGTAAATATACCTTAAGAAATGCTTTAATGAAAATATTATTTTTTAAATGTGTTATTGTATGAGTTGAGTTGTGTTCTCCCAAATTCCTGTGCTGAAATCTAACCCCCAGTACTTCAGAACATGACCCATTTGAAGATAAGATCTTTATAGGGGTAATCAAGTTAAAAGGAGGTTATTAGGATGGGCACTAATCCAATCTGACCAGTGTCCTTTTAAAAAGGAGACATTTGGAGACAGATATGCACACAGGGAGGACACGATGTGAAGATGAGGGGAGAGGTGGAGGAATGCTTTTACAAGTCAAAGAAAGCCAAAAATGGTCAGCAGAACACCAGAAGCTAGCAGAGTGGCATGGGACAGACTCTCCTTTACAGCCCTCAGAAGGAAACAGGCCGGCGCACACCAAGCTCTTGGACTTCCAGCCTCCAGAATTATGAGACAATAAATTTCTATTGTTTAAGCCTCTCAGTTTGTGATAGTTTGTCATAGCAGCCCCAGCAAACTAACACATTGTGGATGTCTCTTCTAATACTGTCTTCAAAATATTGACTACTGCTTTGTTTATGGCTTAGCAAATAGCTTCTGCCTGTTTGGTTTCGTAACCCTCTGTGATCCCAAATATTAGTAAGAGAAAATAAAAATAATAACAGCTAGTATGTTTTTGAGCACTTACCATATCCCAAGCTTTGCTTTGGTTGGTTCTGAGCCCATGGGATAAATGGAGAATGATGGAAAGGCTTTTCAGGTGGAAAGAGTAATTGCATTATTTAAAGTTTTAATAGTAAGTACTAAGTATATTGTATTCAGTCACTGAAGGTTTGGGGATAGGTTTAAAGGAGCTAATGTTACTTACCCTAACACAGAAATTGATACCTTGAAGTAGAGTACTGCTCCAAAAAATTCCAAAAATATAAAGCCTTAGGGTAATGGTATGTGATGAGGAAAATGGGAACACACTTAAATTGAAAGTGATACTGCAGGCTGGTAATACGGCTTTGCTCAAACTATTGCCTACTCTAGCTTAGAAGAAAGACTGTAGGCCTGTGATTCGTCTCTAGTTAGGTGTTGAAATGCTTCACTACCCTAGTGTATGTTGTCTATTATGAGTTGCATTTCAAAAAGTCTTACCAAAAAAAAAGAATTCAGGGAAGAATTAATCAGCTTGCAAGCAGAAATGGGAGACAGTTTGGAAACTCTAGGTCTTCCAGGGTTGAGAAACCCAGCTGGTTATAGAGATTGAAATGAGAAGACTTTGAGTGATAAGGCAAATCAAGTCTTTCAAGTTCAATAGTGACTCAGGGCAAAAGTTGGAGTAGGAGTGTGCTTGACATCAATTGTTCAGAGGATCCAACGGTGGCCAGCATTAAATTGACTGGGAAAGAGGCATGAGGGTTAGAAAGTAACCATGTAAAATAAATCTGAATATTATTTTTAGGAAATATCTCTGGATAGGGTTACTGGTTACATGGTACTGGTTGAAACTAATAGATCAGAAATCTGCAAGGTTTTTAAGGGAATTGTATCATTAAGGTGATATGGTTTGACGGTGTCCACACCCAAATCTTATCTTGAATTGTTGTTCCCATAATTCCCACGTATTGTGGGAGGAACCCAGTGGGAGATGAATCATGGGGACCGTTTCCCCCATACTGTTCTCATGGTAGTGAATAAGTCTCAAAAGATCTGATGGTTTTATAAGGGGAAACCCCTTTCACTTGGTTCTCAATTTCTTTCTTGCTGCCACTATGTAAGAAGTGCCTTTTACCATCTGCCATGGTTGTAAGACCTCCCCAGCCATGTGGAACTGTGAGTCCATTAAATCTCTTTTTCTTCCCAATCTCAGGTATGTCTTTATCAGCAGTGTGGAAACAAACTAATACAGTAAATTGGTACCAGTAGAGTGGGACTCTACTGGAGTGGGACTCTACTGGAAAGACACATGAAAATGTGGAAGCAACTTTGGAAGTGGGTAACAGGCAGAGGTTGGAACAGTTTGGGGGGCTCAAAAGAAGACAGGAAAATGTGGGAAAGTTCAGAATTTTCTAGGGACTTGTTGAATGGCTTTGACCCAAATGCTGATAATGATATTAAAATGAAATTCAGGCTGAGGTGGTCTCAGATGGAGATGAGAAACTTTTTGGGAACTGGAGTGAAAGTGACCCTTGCTATGTTTCAGCAAAGAGACTGGTGGCATTTTTCCCCTGCCCTAGAGATTTGTGGAACTTTGAACTCGAGGGAAATGATTTGGGGTATCTGGCAGAAGAAATTTCTAAGTAGCAAAGTATTCAAGATGTGACCTGGGTGCTGTTAAGAGCTTTCAGTTTTAAATGGCCGGGCGCGGTGGCTCAAGCCTGTAATCCCAGCACTTTGGGAGGCCGAGACGGGTGGATCACGAGGTCAGGAGATTGAGACCATCCTGGCTAACCCGGTGAAACCCCGTCTCTACTAAAAAATACAAAAAATTAGCCGGGCGAGGTGGCGGGCGCCTGTAGTCCCAGCTACTGGGGAGGCTGAGGCAGGAGAATGGCGTAAACCCGGGAGGCGGATCTTGCAGTGAGCTGAGATCCGGCCACTGCACTCCAGCCTGGGCGACAGAGCGAGATTCCGTCTCAAAAAAAAAAAAAAAAAAAGAGCTTTCAGTTTTAAAAGAGAAACAGAACATAACAGAAAATGTGCAGCCTGACAATGAGATAGAAAAGAAAAGCTCATTTTCTGAGGGGAAATTCAAGCCAGTTGCAGAAATTTGCATAAGTAACGAGGAGCCAAATGTTAATCACCAAGACAATGGGGAAAATGTCAACAGAGTATGTCAGAGACCTTTGCAGTAGCCCCTCCTATCACTGGCCCAGAGACCTAGGAGGAAAACTTGGTTTCATGGGCTGGACCCAGGGCTACCCTACTGTATGCAGCCTAGGGACTTGGTGCCCTGCATCCCAGTTGTTCTAGCCATGGCTAAAAGAGGCCAAGGTACAGCTTGAGCTGTGGCCTCAGAGGGTGCAAGCCCCATAACTTGGCAGCTTCCACATAGTATTGAGCTTAGGGGTGCACAGAAGTCAAGAATTGAGGTTTGGGAACCTCCACCTAGATTTCAGAAGATGTATGGAAAAGCCTGGATATCCAGGCAGAAGTTTGTTGCAGGGGTGGGGCTCTAATGGAGGATCTCTGCTAGGGCAGTGTGGAAGGGAAATCTGTGGTTGAAGCCCCCACATAACCCCTACTGGGGTACTTCCTAGTGGATCTGTGAGAAGAGGGCTACCATTCTCCAGACCCCAGAATGGTAGATCCACTAACAGCTTGCACAGTGTGCCTGGAAAAGCCACAGGCACTCAACACTAGCCCTTTAAAGCAGCCAGGAGGGAGGTCGTACACTGCAAAGTCACAGGGGTGGAGCTACCCAAGACCATGGGAACCCACCTGTTACATCTGTGTGACCTGGATTTGAGACATGGAGTTGAAGGAGATCATTTTGGAGCTTTAAGATTTGACTGCCCTGCTGGATTCTGGACTTGCATGGGGCCTGTAGCCCCTTTGATTTGACCAATTTCTCACCTTTTGAATGGCTGTATTTACTCAATGCCTGTACCCCAATTGTATTGAGCAAGTAACTAACTTGCTTTTGATTTTACAGGATCATAGGCAGAAGGGCCTGGCCTTGTCTCAGATGAGACTTTGAACTGTGGACTTTTGAGTTCATGATGAAATGAGTTAGGACTTTGGGGGACTGTTGGGAAAGCATAATTGGTTTTGAAATGTGAGGACATGAGATTTGGTAGGGAGCAGGGGCAGAATTATATGGTTCGGCTGTGTTCTCACCCAAATCTCATTTTGAATTGTAGCTCCCATAATTCCCACATGTTGTGGGAGGGACCTGGTGGGAGATAATTGAATCATGGGGGCAATTTCTCCCATACTGTTCTCGTGGTAGTGAATAAGTCTCACGAGATCAGATGGTTTTATAAGGGGAAACTCTTTTCACTTGGTTCTCAATTTCCCTCTGCCACCACCATGTAAGAAGTACCTTTCACCTTCCACCATGATTGTGAGGCCTCCCCAGTCATGTGGAACTGTGAGTACATTAAATGTCTTTTTCTTTCCAGTCTCAGGTATGTCTTTATCAGCAGCATAAAAATGAATGAATACACAAGAAAACCACAAGTTCACTCTTGAAAAAAGTCCTTATTTTTGAATTCAAATACCAAAATCAGTTCTTGGACACGCACATAAAGAAAGCAGCATTTGAATGCCTCCTTCAAGAAGAACAGCTCTTCAGACTTGTTTAAGATGTGCTAAGGACAATATTAACATGGAAGAGGCTCCAAGAAGGCAGAGACAGTAGCCACAGAGAAAAACATGACAGGGTTATCCTCTCAGAGAATAAAATCAAGTCCTCATCTAGCAACCTCTTCCTCCCTACCCTAGCCCCACCTTGGGTGTGAGACTTTCACAATGTCTGTGTAGCAATATTTCAGAATCACTAAAGAATATTGATTATTGTATATTTCCTATTCTTCCCCTGCCCAATTCAGACTATTCATTGTAGATATCCTGTGTTTGGCAGTGAGGTGGGGTGCAGATAATTTGTCATTTTGGTTCATAGATCACCTGACCATGAGGAGTCACATATAGGCTTGATGGAGAAGAATTCTAGAGAGATCTTGCATCCTAATATAGAGTTAGTGGATGGAGGAACGTTGGGTTATTTCCATTAGGGAGAGGTTGGGTGTGAGTGTGTTTGATACATGAGAAGAATGAGACAGATACTTCGTGGACCAGAGTATGAACCATGCTATGTGTTTAATGAACTCTTTCTTCTTCCTGGGCACATGAGATAGGTGCATATCTTATTCTCCCTTGCATTAAGTTGGGGGCCATTTGACTTATTTCTAGTCAATGGACTGTGCAAAAATAGTGGGATACACTTTTAGACCCACCCCTTAAGACAATACTGCACAATCCTCTTTTATTTCCTTTCAGTGTTAACCTAGTACATTTTTCAGAAGTACTACATGTTAGAAGTATCTTTGTCCCTGAGTCACCAGTTGGAAAGGAAGCTGCTCAAGAGAGCTTCTTGATCTGCCTTGGAGTGTGACTTAAGGAAAAAATAAGCAGAAATTCTGAGGTCTATTTGTTACCACAGCATACCCAAATCTACGCTTCCTCAAATATTCTAAAGATACTGCAGTCCATGCCAGGCCAATTTATATTCTGTGCTATATGTCAAAAACAGTTTGCAGTCATGGTAAAAGTCTAAGGCCAAAATACAGCCAGGCATTACACTCTGGTTTGACAATCCAACCAGAGCACCATCTCCCAAATTACTCTGGGTAATACCTACCTGTTCCAGTGTATCATTTTTCTGCTCACCAAAGCTAACTTTTCCTCAAAGGATTAGACAGAATATAAATGTTATTATTTCTATAGGAATCACTAGTAAATTTAAAAACAGATTTTACTGTATAGTCAGAAGAGTTTGGTATCACACACTTAAATCTATTTCATGTGCTACATGTGTCTTTCCAGTTTTTGTGAGTTATCTTCACTCCCATAAGTAGGGACTAATCTCACTTGTTGTCCTGCTTTCTTCCTGGATGCTGGAATAGATATTTCAATACAGATATTGAAAAGACAATAAAAATGAAGAAAATCATTAATTCTTATACTCCTCTTTGAGGGCCCTTGATTTGATGTCCTTTTTGCTTCCTCTCCCATGGCATTTTCTGTGATACATGAAAGGTACAAAAAAGGAGTCAAAATTATGCACAAGTTAGGGCTGGTGGAAAGTCCAGCATTGGGCAGATAGTTCTTCACACTCACAGTTCTCCTTTTCCCCAGTGGTCATACACTTCAGACATGATTTGCTCATTTTTCTTTTGTAAAGTTTGCCTTTATTTTTCCAGACTGAATTATGAGACTTTTTATATATGATCAGAGGGAAGACTTTTACATATGTATTTTCTCTTTTCATTTTCTTAAATTTCTTTCTATTTTATTATTTTTTCTTGTTGCTTTTGAAATTTTTTCTTATGGTTTTGGTTTTTCTTTGTGTTTTCATATGAAAGGTCTTCTCCGCCTCAAGGTTATAAAAATCATCCCCTGATTTTTCCATTTAACTAATTGTATATCTTCAATTTTTATAAATTTAAATCTTTGATCCATCTTAAGTTTTGTATAAACCGTGAGACAGAATTTCAGAGATTTTTTTTCTGATAGCTATGGGGTGGTTCTGACAATGTATTTTGAATAATACAGTACTGTTTGCTCCCCTGTCAATTTATTATTCTTCTGTTAAATGTCTACATGTACTTATTTCTATTTCTGGAGTTTGTATCATTTTTATCTTTTTAAAACATTCTAATATAGATTTCAATTTCTTCTGGTTTTCCTCTCATTGATTTAGTTATTCTTTATTTTTCTGATGTCTCTTCATCTCTCCTAGATGTTGGTGTTCCCAGTATTTTGTCCTTGGCTACTCTTCTTCCTTTTTTTTTATTTTTGAGATGGAATCTCACTCTGTTGTTCAGGCTGGAGTGCAGTGGCACCATCTCGGCTCAATGAAACCTCCACCTCCTAGGTTCAAGCAATTCTCCTGCCTCAGCCTCCCAAGTAGCAGGGATTACAGTTGCCCGCCACCATGCTCAGCTAATTTTTATATTTTTAGTAGAGATGGGGTTTCACCACATCAGTCAGGCTTGTCTCGAACTCCTGACCTCAGGTGATCCGCCTGCCTTGGCCTCCCAACGTGCTGGGATTACAGGCATGAGCCACCGCACCCGGCCCACTCTTCTTCTTTTTTACATTTGTCCTATTATTGGAAATCTACTTCCATGATTTCAATCAATAGCCACATAGAAACAACTTTCAAATTTCTATTTCCTGGTTTGGGCTCTCTCTGAAGTGCCAATCCACTCACCTATTATGTGTATCTCCCTCTTTATCTTCTGTTTGTCTCAAACTCAACATATCTAAAATGGAAGCTTATCACTCCTACTCTCTCCCCTCACCATGGCCTAAATCCCTTTTTCCTTTGCATTTCATATCTTAGACATCAGTAGTACAGCCCAGCGTATTGCCCAAACTGAGTAATTCAGATTCATAAATCATCACTTTGTATGTCTGTTTTCATAATTGTCATGTTTACTCTAGCTAAGAAACATTTCTCTAATACATATTTTATTCCTGTCTCTTAATTTCCACATTTTGTTTAGACCATGACCAAAGCCTCTACTAGTTTCACCATCTTCAGTATCTGCCATCTTAGCCACTCATCCTTCACTTGGTTGCAAGAGCTATAATTTAAAGTACAAATTTAATTATGGCATTCCCCTACTTAAAAGCATTATTTGTCTCTACAAAGCCATTTTTTTTTAAAGCATTGCAAGCACTCTCAACCTTATTCTTATCTTTCTGGCCTTGTCTTGCACTACAAACCCTGTGTTACAGCTCTTTTTGACTATCCCCTGTACACTGAAGATGCCCTTCCCTTTCACACTTCCAAATTTTGCCTTTAATTCACTTTCCTTCTTTATCCACCTTTCACGTGTATTTGAGCCTTCAAGACCTATCTAATTGCACATCTCTCTCTCTTTTAACCTTCCCAGTAGACATACTCTGTTTTTCCCATTCACTTTAAACAAACTTTCACAATAACATTTATCACAAAATATTACAGTTATTTATTTGAATGGCTGCCCTTGAGAACTGAATTATTTTCTTATTCATATTTGTATTCACGGCAGCTAGCAAGGACTATGCCATAGAGTATAGGTTCAAAAGTTGTCCTCAAATTGAGTTCAAACCAGAAGAAAATCTCTAGTAACATTTGGCCTTTTAATTTTTTTTTTAATGTAACAGCAATTCATTCAATACACCACACCCAGATCTATTTTCTTTTGGATGAATTACCTCTCCATCAATGAGTACTGTCTTGGTGTGGGAATAATTTCAGGTAATTCTCGCCTACAACTTGAGATAATAAATCCAATTTCTTCTGTGTTCCTTTTGGAACAGCCAGTGAAGAACACGTGAATGTATGTATGTGAATGATTGCATGTGAATGATAAAAGGAACAGAATGAATGGTACAAGGAATGGAATTAATTATTCAATGACTGAGGAGCCATCTGTAGGTCAGTCATATCATCATCATCAACAGCAGTGGCACTGTTCGCACTCTAACTAGGTTACAAGATTAAGCTTGATTGTTTCTAACCCCTTTACCATGCACAGCTTCCTCTGTTGATTAGAAGTCACCTTTACAATGAGCTCTATCATGACCAACTTAAAATGATAAGCCCTGCACACTCCCAGTCTCTATACTCTGCTCTAAATTTTTCTTTTACACAGTGCTTACTATCTTCTAGTGTATCATTTTAAAAATTTGTTAATTTATCCACTCCAGACTTTTTTGTGCTTACTGTTTCCAAGGTGTATATTTTTCCATCCATTTCCTTTCAGTTAATCTGTAATTTTATATTTAAAGTACATCTCTCATAGACAGCATGTAGTTGGATTGTGCATTTTTCATTATAAGAATTTCTGCTTTTTTTGGACCATTTATGCTACGAAAATTTAATTCAATTATTGATGTGGCTGTATTGGGTCTACAATTTTCATATTTGTTTTCTGTTTGTTTCTTTTTCTGTTTTTCAGTTATTGATTTCTGCCTCATTTTGGATTCTTAGAATATCTTTAAGCCTATTTCAATGTATCTGTTGGCTTTTCAGTTATGTTTCTTTGTATATTTTAAATGATTTCTCTAGGGATTAAAATATATCATTCTTACCTATTCACAGTCTACTTAGAGTTCATATTGTGCTACTTCCCATAAAATACAGAAACCTTGGAATCATATAGGCCTATTAACCACCCCATCCTTTAGGTTATAATTGTCATATATATCTGTGTTCAGTATAACCCCTGTGAGACAATGGTATATTTTCTGCTTTAACCAATCTAATGTACTTTAAAGAAACTGAATGTACAATAAAAGCCTTTTATATTTATTCAGATAGTTATTATTCTCGATGCTCTTCCTTCTTTCCTAAAAATCCAAGTTTTCATCTGGTATCATGTATCTTCATGCTGAAAGACTTCCTTTAGCAATTCTTAGGTGCAGATGGGCTAATGACAAATTCTTTGCAGTTTTATTTTATTTGAAAATGTTATTTCTTCTCTATTCTGGAAAATATTATGTTCACTGTATAATTCCAAAAAACCATGCTTTGTCTATTTATAATTTTTAAGATGCTCTTCTTCTGATCTCTTATATTTTCCAATAAGTCAGAGACCAAACTGTTTTCCCCTTATGTGTAATATGTCATTTCTCTCTTGCTGTTTTCAACATTTTCTCTTTATTATTGGTTTTCAGAATGGTTTTCTTCATTTGGGTACTGTTCTGGGTCCAAGTTTCCTGAGTCTACAAATGTATGGCTTTCACAGAATTGGGGAAGGTTTGGTCATTATTCAAATATTTGCCTCCTCTATTCTCTTTCTTCCCTCACTTTTGGACTCCAATTATACACACAATTAAACTTTGATATTTTCACACAGGAGTTCTCTTTGATTTTTTTCAACATTTTGCTCTCCATTTATTAGATTATGTCACTTCTATTGACATATATTCATGTTCAAAGACTCATACATCTGTTATCTCCATTGTACAGTTACAACCATCCAGCTAATTTTTCATTTCAGATATTGGTTATTTCATCTATAACTCCTATAAAATATTTAAAAATTCTTTTTTGAGGTTTCTTAGATTTTTATTATAAGCATACTTTTCTTTACCTTATTAAGCCTAATTATAATGGTTGCTTTAAACTTTTTGTCTGCTAATTCAAACATCTGGGACGTATTAGAGCTGGCTACCATTGATTGTATTTTTTCCTGAGAAAACTGACTCTTTATATATGGAGTGATTTTACTTCATTGTGAACATTGTGAATGATATTTTGTGCAGGCTCTAGATTCTGTTATTTTCCTCTGAACAATGGTTATGTTTTAGCTTTAATAGGCAATTTGCTCGAGACCAGCCTGGTCAACATGTTAAAACCCTATCTCTACTAAAAATACAAAAATTAGCCAGGCATGTCGGTGAGCACTCAGCTATTCCAGAGGCTGAGGCAGGAGAATTACTTGAACCCGGGAGGTGGAGGTTGCAGTGAGCCGAGATTGCACCACTGCACTCCAGCCTTGGTGACACAGCGAGACTCCATCTCAAAAGAAAAAAAAAAAAATGTTCTTGTGATAGTTTGCTAAGAATGATGGTTTCCATCTGCATCCATGTCCCTACAAAGGATTCAAACTCATCCTTTTTTATGGCTGCATAGTATTCCATGGTGTATATGTGCCACATTTTTTTAATCCAGTCTGTCACAGATGGACATTTGGGTTGATTCCAAGTCTTTGCTATTGTGAATAGTGCCGCAATAAAAATACGTGTGCATGTGTCTTTATAGCACCATGATTTATAATCCTTTGGGTATATGCCCAGTAGTGGGATGGCTGGGTCATATGGTACATCTAGTTCTAGATCCGTGAGGAATTGCTATACTGTTTTCCATAATGGTTGAACTAGTTTACAATCAGAAAACCAAACACCGCATGTTCTCACTCACAGGTGGGAATTGAACAATGAGATCACTTGGACTCAGGAAGGGGAACATCACACCCTGGGGCCTATCATGGGGAGGGGGGAGGGGGGAGGGATTGCATTGGGGAGTTATACCTGATATAAATGATGAATTGATGGGTGCTGATGAGTTGATGGGTGCAGCACACCAACATGGCACAAGTATACATATGTAACAAACCTGCACGTTACGCACACGTACCCTAGAACTTAAAGTATAATAAAAAAATAAAATAAAATAAAAATGGCAGTTTACTTAGCGAAACCCTAAATACAGACTTAAGAGCAACTCAAGCCTCCTTTCAGATATTTTTCCCTTTTGCTGGGCCACTTGCAGTAAGCCCTCAGTCATATGGCTCAAAGATCAGAGAGTTGGACACAGTTTTTCACCAATTTGAGTCTTCTCTCTCTGGCTTTTTCTCTTCCAGTATTCTCTTCTTTACTTTCCAGCAACTATGGTTGCCCTCAAATTCTGTCTCCTGGTTCTTCAAGCTAAAGACTCTATGTTTTCTATCAAAGTTTTGCAGGCCCCACCCCCACGTGGAGCCATTGGTGTCCTGTCTTGGCTTGCCCATCAGCTAAAAGGTATTGAAACAAGAAACTCATTTTGTGAGCATATATTCATGTTCATGTATTCATGTTCAAAGTCCCTTTTTGAAGTTTTGAGTCTCCTTAAGAACCAACATGCTTTTCTTCCCTTTCCAGAGCCTTCAGATGGTTCAGTTAGTTATTGTCCAGCACTTATAGTTATCTTGGGAAAGCCAATGAGTTAGAAACGTACTCAGCCACATTAGAACAGAACTTCTCCATGTCTTTATCTGCTTTGTTATTACATATTTTGTATCCTCAGGACAGGCATCATTATTTTTCTACTGATGCATCCAAATAAGTAAGAACCATGCTTGGCATATAATTAATACTCAAATTATGTGAAATAAGTAATTGCATTATAAGGTGTCTGAGAATGCCTATGAGTAAAAACAAGACAGATTATGGAGAAAATATAAAACTTTATTATAAGACACAAATATCTCAGGAATGAGAAAACTCAATCTAAAAAAAGTGTTAATTATTTCTAAAGTAATATATAAATGCAGTGTAATTACATTTAAAATTAAAACTGGGTGTTTTTCTTGGATATTGATAAGCTGAGTCCACAAATTTATAAGGAAGAGCAAAAGGCCAAGAAAAACAAAGACAATTTCGAAAAAGGAAAAGGTGAAGTGCTCTTTCCTGACTGACTAAATAACTTATTACAAAGCCAAATAATTATGTTAATGTGTTGTTTTACACAAAGATTAACAGAAATATCAACAAAATATAAGATAAAAACAAGAGGCAGCTGTTTCTGTAAGTGGCCTGGGTGATCTCTGAAAATGGCTTGCTATTCACTGTACCCAGAAAACCCCACAAAATCATGCAAAGCAAGAGGTTCAAATTATCATGTTCACTTTAAGGACACCCATGAAATGGCCCAGGCCATCGAAAGTATGCATGTATGAAAAGCCATCGAGTTTCTGAAAGATGTCACTTTGTAGAAAGATATCTACCATTCCCAGGTTACCATGGCATAGTTGGTAGGTAACGCCCAGGCCAAAGAGTGAGGTTGGACACAGGGTTGGTTATTCAATAAGGGTGCTGAACTTTGCTACATATGCTTACAAACGTAGAGTAATGCTGAACTTAGGGATTTGGATGTAGATTCTATGGTTATCAGGCATATCTAAGTGGACAAAGCACCCAAGATGCTCACAGGATTTAGAGCTCATGGTGGGATTAACCCATTCATGAGCGCCCCCTGCCACATCAAAATGATCCTTACTGAAAAAAACCAATTTGTTTATAAACCAGAAAAGGAGGTTGCACAAAAGAAAATGGTATTCCAGAAGAAACAAAAACTATGGCAAGGGACTCAAGAATAAAATAAATACAAACAAAATTTTTAAAAAAAAACAGCAACAAGAAGCAGAGCCACACATATATGGATATTTCACTTCTGACAGGTGATATATAAAATCAATGGATTTTTTAAACAACTGGTGCTAGGAAAGTTAGTTATCTGATAGAAAAATAATATTTTATCACTAGTCTCACTCCAACAAAATTCCAGAGAGATGAAAAAGATTATTACAAAAAAAAAGTTTAAATGACTAAACAAATTAGTACTTAATATTCATAGAATTTTGTGGTCAAAAATATCTAAAAGAAGAAATTAATCTCAAATAAAAAATGATATATTTTATCTTTCTAAAATTCAAATAAGCTAAATGTCAAAGAAAAATCCAAAAACATTTGTGCATATAATCAAAAAAGAATTTTTATCCTGACAATGTAACAAACCACTAGTAATCAATAAGGAATAGACAAAGAACCTAGTATAACATGAAGGAAAGTATATGAAAGGCAATTCATAGTTGAAAAAAAGATGGAAAAAATACATGAGAAACATTTGAAAAGATGTAAAACCTAGATAGAAAATGGGATGATACAAACTTTAGAGACGTGATACCCATTCACACTCATCAGATTGGCAAAAGTTAAATTCTGAGTGTGCCATGCATTGGCAAGCATGGAGAGAAATGAAAACTCACACACTGTTAGTGGTAGTGTGAATTAGTCATTGTTGGATAGCAATGTTTCAATATGTGTAAAGTTGAAGATGTGCATATGTTAAGTCCCGGCAATTCTACTCCTAGTACTACATCATAGAAAAACCATAGCACTTGGTCTCAAAGAGACAAATGCAAAAATGTTCATGAATATTTGCAATAGTATAGATTTATAGTAACCTTCAAGCTCATAAACATAAGGCTATAAATAAAATGCAATATCTTTATACAAAAGAATATTATAAAGCAGCTGAAACGAATTAACTAGCGATCTATGTATCAACATAGATAAATGTGGAAATGTAATAGTAAATAAAAAATGCAGATGGTATACACATGACACCATTTATATATGCATTTAAAGGTGAAAAACAATATTATATATTTTTATGGTTTTAAACCCATGTCATAAATATACATAAACTTGCATGGGAATGATTAAAACAAAATTCAAGAGTAGGTAACTGTGGGCAGTGAGGTGAATGATATGAAGAAGGAGATTCACAGTGTAATACACTATTTCTTAAGTGGCTGGCATGAACGTGGATGTTCATTATATTATTATCCATATATTTTTGTATGACTGAAATACTTTATATAAAAATGGAGATAGTAAAATCTCTATAATAGTGTTGTTTTGAGAAATAAATGAGATAATACTTACAAATATATTTAGATATAGATATAAAGGGATGCTGTAATATTCACACACAAAAAAAGCCCAATGGGAAAGTGATAGAAATTGGTGAGGTGGGAATGCATTTTCTATAAAATAAAAATAACCAGTTGGAATTTGTAATAAAAAATACACCATAAAAATATCTAGCAATATCAGTAAAGCAAAACATTAAAAATGCAATAAGTGGCATCTGTATTAAAATTTATAATATTATTGGGATGACAAATACCAACTCAAACAAATGAAAAGATAAACTGGACCCCTAGGCAGGACTGAAATGTGTAGAGATATTGTTGTTATTCCTTTAAAAAATAACTTATATGGTAATCATATAAAATTTATATTTTATATGTTAAGTCACTAACACAGAAGTATATTTTTAAATAATTTTGGCAAAGGGCTAATATTTTATTAATAAAAATGTTTCTAAACCAATATAAAAAAGTTAAGACTCCAGAAAATAAACAGGCTAAGGAAATGAGTAGCTAATTTACAAATGATGAAATGCAAATAGCCAATAACCACAAAAAGTGCTTAATCACACCAGTCGTTGAAACTATAATATTAAAGGAGCAATAAGCTTTACTTATCAAATTTAGCAAAAATTTTAATAATAAGCATTTGAGCAGAACTCCATAGTTGTGGCAGGAAAAGGTCAGGAGTCTCCTCCATAGATAACAATGACAAAACATGGGCAAAAGTACAAAAAGAACCATTTTAAAGTACCAGAAAACATCCAATGGCAAGCTTGAGAAATATTCATACCTGAGAGATATTTATTCTAGAGAGTGCCACTGCATTGAGCAAGAATTCCAAGTTTGTGGCTTTCTTGACTGGGGAAGCTCTACAATTCCCCTGGTTCAGGAAGCAGGAGATGACAACCTTAATAACTTGAAGTGGCAAATAATAGAGTTCAGAGCCATAGAAGATCTGGAAATTTAATACTCCAAAACCTGAGCATAAACTCCACTCAAATCCTCAGCTGACTGCTGAATCAGCATTTCAAGATTGATAATTTAATAAGTAATAGTATGTCATTATGATATAACAATATAAAATAATTAAAATATCTTTGAAGAATACTTAATAACCTAAAATAATGCCATGTAAGAATTCTAGGATTCCAAAGTATATATACATACTGTGTGCTTTCACTTTCATAGGGAAAAAAAAGAAAGAATGAAGAAAGATTTTATGTCTACATCCCAGGTGTTAACAGTCTTTTGTGCCACTTGCTCCAAGAAAGTACAGATATTGTTTTGTTTTTGGTTTTGGCTTTTTTTTGGCAGAGTCTCACTCCATCACCCAGACTGGAGTGCAGAGGTGTCATCTCGGCTTACCTCAACCTCCGCCGCCCAGGTTCAAGCGATTATCCTGCCTCATCCTCCCAAGTAGCTGGGATTACAGGTGCACACCACCACATCTGGCTCCTTTTTGTATTTTCAGTAGAGACAGGGTTTCACCATGTTAGCCAGGCTGGTCTTGAACTTCTAACCTCAAGCAATCTGTCTGCCTTAGCCTCTTAAAGTGCTGGGATTACAAGCACAAGCCACTGTCCCTAGCCCTCACAGATATTCTTAAGTGAATTCATTTCTAAAACTTACCTTCCCTGTATGTGTATTCTTCTCACACAGGTCTATCTGAAAATGTGCCAAGGTATATTTTGGATTGTCCTTTTCTACCCCCTTCACCGTTAAAGAGTTTTATGAATTTTTTTTTTTTTTTTTTAGTGGATGTTAGTGGCAGGTGTCAAACTACTATTCTATTTAGATGCTAATAAACAATGAGGCAGTTCTATTTTAAAATGTCAATACATACCCTTTGCCATAAATTGTATGTTTTGAAATTATTTAAACATAGTGAAAAATGTCTGATGTAAACCAAAAATTATTTAAGGGGTTAGTAATTATTCAGAATTTATGTTAGAGCATATGAACAAACAAATTGAAGACCATGGCCTAAAGAATACAAATAAAAACCTTAGTTGATCAGTGGCGGTTTTACTGAAGATCTTGTTAGGGGACGGCTCAGGTAAAAAAATTTTTAAATGTTTTGCTAGATGCTTTGATTCTTCACAGCACTTTTAGAGCACAGTGCCGCAGGGGTTTTGGATTTGTTTTCCCTTGTTCTCTCATCCTTACAGAACTGCAGCTTCCCTTCTCTTCTCTAAGATACCAGCCCAGCTTCCTTTTTTGTTGTTTTGTTTTGTTTTTAGACAGAATCTCGCTTTGTTGCCCAGGCTGGAGTGCAGTGGCACCATCTCGGCTCACTGCAACCTCTGCCTCCCGGGTTCAAGCGATTCTCCTGCCTCAGCCTCCTGAATAGCTGGGATTACAGGCACGCACCAACCACGCCCGGCTAATTTTTGTATTTTTAGTAGAGATAGGGTTTCACTGTGTTAGCCAGGATGGTCTCGATCTCCTGATCTCGTGATCCACCCGCCTCAGCCTCCCAAAGTGCTGGGATTACAGGTGTGAGCCACCGTGCCCAGTCGATACCGGCCCAGCTTCTATCTCTAGATTTTTGTACCTAAATTTGCATCTGTGCTTCATACTACAGAGCACTCACCTTTCTTAGAAGCCAGTTCAGCGACCATCTTCACTTACTTGACCTTGCCTTTGGGGTTTTGTGTGTGTGTGTGAATATTACAGCATCCCTTTAAATCAAGCTATATCTATATCTATCTCTGTGTGTGTGTGTGTGTGTCTGTGTGTGTGTGTGTTTGACTGGTAGAAAATTCTCCACAATTTTAATATTTATGAGGGATTTTTATTTTCTTTTCATGCCGTTCTGTATTTTTTCCAAAATGTCCACAAAAACTGTTTCTTTATTGTAAAAAATTGACACAAAAAATTAGAAGAAATGAAATAAAGATTTATGGGAACTTAAAATGATAAAGGCAGTTGTATAAATCAATGGGAAAGGGATGGATTATTTTTTAAATGGTGTTGGGTAAAAGTTTTAGATCTTCACTTCATACCATATTTGAAAATAAATTTCAGATAAGAATTCAGTGTCACGGACTTTGTGGGATGCTCTTTTCAGTTCACAGATAAGAAAACCAGGCCCTAGAGTTGTCTACTTTTCATGAAGTGGTGTTACTCTCCAAGTAGGAATTTTCTAATCTAGAAGCTCAGTGTGTCTAATTCAGTGTTCCGTGTGGTAAGACCTTTGTTGAACAGAGCAAACACTTGCCTGCTTAGTACTGTTCAGTCGCCAATGGGGTGAAAACGGGGGCATTTGTGCAAAGGAGAGCCTGGTGACCCTGCACCTCACCTTCAATCAGGGCAATATTCCTTTTCTCTGTTAAACGTATGGGGATAGCGAGTCAGATTCTGTTTGACGAAAGTTTTCAGTTGCAAATACAAAAAGTGTTTGAAAAATGTGCCCTGGTATAAACATTCATATATTAGTTACGATCATTTCTTCAAAAATGATGCTACTAATGCTACTAATTTAAACAAAAAAGTTCCTGCTTTTGGAATTAGATGTGAATCAAACAACTAAAATATCTTACACTTGCATATGCCAGAAGGGCTTCCCAGTAAAATGCTATTTAGCTTTTGTAGAATATTGCCAAAGAGAATTGTGAATTCCATAGAGACTGTTTTTTGCCAGTAATAGTTTCTACTGCAATCTAACCTTGGCTTATCACATAAAGGAAACCACTGTATTCTGAGCATTTAGACAAAGAAGTAAAAGCTTTTAAAATTGGTCTGTAGTGGGTGTCAATATTTCTCTTTTAAGTGATAAACCAACCATTACAGTATTTCATCTAAGAGTACAGTTTTTTCCTGCACCAGCATTATTGATGGGAGTTCACTACTTCAATATAATCTCTTCACTGTTTTTTACATTGTAATGAATAGCATAAGCAGAAATAAATCTCGTTAAGGCAGAATGCTTAAAAAGCTGCTTCCCTGAGTTTGTCATCTTTTGGTACAGAATCTTAACTGTTAGGTGGGTCGCTGTTCAGGTATGTTTAAACATTCTAGGATTCTTTCTCTTGCACAAGAGACATGTTGATGTAGGAACAAAGGTAAGCCTGCAGATGTATAAAGGTAAGACTCACTTAACCCTTACTATGTGCCAGACACTGTTCTAAGCCACTTATATTAATAATTTATTTAATCGTTATGTTAACCTTAGGAGGAAGGTACCATTATTATCTCTTTTTGGAAGATAAAGACACTGAGTCACAGAGAAGATCAGTAATTTCCCAAAGCCACATGCTTATTAAGTGCCGACGTCAAGATTTGAAACTATACAATGTAGTTCAAGATTAGTCCCTTAAGCACCTTACTGTTTTGGCCGGGCGTGGTGGCTCAAGCCTGTAATCCCAGCGCTTTGGGAGGCCGAGACGGGCGGATCACGAGGTCAGGAGATCAAGACCATCCTGGCTAACACGGTGAAACCCCGTCTCTACTAAAAAATACAAAAAACTAGCCGGGCGAGGTGGCGGGCGCCTGTAGTCCCAGCTACTCGGGAGGCTGAGTCAGGAGAACGGCGTAAACTCGGGAGGCGGAGCTTGCAGTGAGCTGAGATCCGGCCACTGCACTCCAGCCTGGGCCACAGAGCAAAACTCCGTCTCAAAAAAAAAAAAAAAAAAAAAAAAAAAAGCACCTTACTGTTTTTAATGGACATTGAGGACAATATGTACAGTTTGACTTATAACTGATATGTGGTTAATTGCACTCAGTTCTAGCACATTTCAGATGCTCAGTCATTCATTCCACAAATATTTATTGCATACCTATGATGCTGTGGGTATATATGTTTATATTCGGTGGACATCTGTTGGTTTCTGCCTGTTTATCATCCATGTTCCCTTTTGCTGAGAGTAGCATTCCAGTTTTGTTTGGGCAACTACACATTATCTATCATAAACAGACCTGGAGAGAATGGCCTCTACTGGCCTTAGATATGCCCCAAACTAGTTCAGCAGGACTCTCACCTGAAAATTTGATTCTTAAATGGAATGATACAAGCATAAAAAATAGCACTGATTCTTCTCTATGGCATAGTCTTGATATTCCTACATCCCAGCTCACTGTAGCTATCAGGTTATCTATCTTTTCTGACATGTTCTTCAGTTTTTCCTTTGAGGTAGGCTAATCCATGCTATTTTGATTATTTTCTTTTTTTGGTTAACTTAGCCTACTGAATATGTTTGTTGCTTGCAACCAAAATGCCCTAGTTGATAAATAAAACTGGGCCCTTCTCTCATAGAACTTACAGTCTGGTGGGAGAGACTACCATACTGATAAAAATGTTAATTCATTGTAGAAAATTCCCCTATCAAATGCCAACTTAACTGTATGACAAGAGAAGTACTGGGGGTGAAAGGGACACATAAGAAGGAGCACCTCCATTGGACTTGCTGGGTCAGGGAAGTTTTCCTCCAAGCATTCATGTTTAATTTGACATGAAAGATCAATGAAAGTTTCTATGCAAAGAAAAAGTATCTCTGGCAGAGACAGCTACATATACAAAGGTCTGGAGGTGATGACATCATGTAGTGGTAAAGTCAAAGAACTGAAAGAAGGAAGCTTACTGTGATGGGGTCAGATAGATTGAGAGAACAGATTACACTGGAAAGAATAAACCATGTGCCACTTTGTGAGCAGTGTTAAGGAATTGGGATTTAGTCTGAAAAGTCATCAGAAGCCACCTTTAAATAAGGAAGAGACAAAAGTTATTTTAGATTTTAGAAAAGTTGCTTCAACAGTGTTGGGGATTGATTGGATTATGTTAGGTCCCAAGGCAGGATGATCAGTGAAGAGGCTGTGTTAGTAATTCAATTCAAATCTGATTATGGATTGCCCTAAAGTGGAGGCAGCAGGGATGGAGGATAGATGTTTCAAGGATAAAATTGATAAGACTAAGAATTCTGGGAAGATAACTTCCTGAATGCTGTTCTCTTCATCTCTATATCAGCGCCATTCTTCAAAACTCTTCTAATTAAATGGTACTAGGGTCTATGAGATATAGGTTTCTCACTACCCAAGGTAGTCCAAACAGAGGAAACTGGAGTAGCTTTTCACCTTCTCAGGATAGATTTCCATGGTGGGCAGATTGTAGGGCATCTTCCATGACTCCTGGGCATAGTGTTCATGCCTTTTGGTGATTTCCTTCCCTTGAATGTGGGCAGGACCTGTGACTTGTTTCTAGCTCTAGATTACGGCAAAAGTGGAAGGATGTATGTGACCACATTACATAAAATTGTAATGCCTGTCTTGAGATGAGGCCCTTTCCCTTACTCACTGGCTTTAATGAAGCAACCTACCATGTGTGAACTGCCGTAGAGACAGAGAGTCATATAACTAGAAACTGAGACCTTGAGTTTGGCAGCCTGTGAGGAATGGAATGCCACCATCAAATGAGGGGGCTTGGAAGGTCTTATCACAGTTGAACCCGGATGAAAACCCACACTTGGTGGACACCTTAATTATAATCTTGCAAAGAACCCTGTTGATTTGTGTCTGGATTTCTGCCCAACAGAAACTATGAGAAAATAAATGCATGTTGTTTTAAGCTGCTAAATTTGTGGTAATAGCATGATGCAGCAATAAATAACTAATCTAATGGCCACGAATGGTAAAGCAGCATACTCTGGAAAGAACGTGGCTGATAATAGCTTGGGCCCTTGAAGAAAGCTAGACACTGGCTGTATACCTGGTCTCCTTGACCCCCAAAAGCCAAGAAAGAGGAGAACCAAGGAGCTCAGGCCCAATGAAGATAAACATAGAAGAGTATGAGAAACCCAGATAATTGGGAGACTTTTTTCAGAAGCATAGGTTGGAAAGTAGGGCCAACCTAGTTCTAAATCCTCAGAAAATAAGACGAGAGAACATGACAACTTTGACCTCTTGTGGGACAGTTAACATGGAGGGTAGTTTATCCACCAGATATGAGCCCCAGTGATCCCAGCAAAGAGAAATAACAATCAGTCTGAGGAGGAGCCAGAACCAAAAAATTGGTAAGAATATACAAAGCCCCCGTGTAATGAAATGCTATCTAGAAAGAAACCAATGGCCACTGGAACAAAAATAATAATAATAATAATAATAATAATAATAATAATAACACTTAGGTAGAGTTGAGTCTAACTAAAGAAAATGTAATTTCTTAATGTAACCACATTCAGATAAGTTTGAAGAATGGGTGATCACTGTTGACAGACAAATTAATGCCTGGAAGATCAAAAAGAAATTTAATGTAAAAGAACAAAGCAGGCCAGGCACAATGGCTCATGCCTGTAATCCCAGCACTTTGGGAGTTTGGGGTAAGTGGATCACTTGAGACCAGGAGTTTGAGACCAGCCTGGCCAACATAGTGAAACTCTATCTCTACTAAAAATACAAAAAATTAGCCAGGCATGGTGGTGCTCATCTGTAATCCTAGCTTCTTGGGAAGCAGAGACATGACAATCACTTGAACCCAGGAGGCTGAGGTTGCAGTGAGGCAAGATCATGCCACTGCACTCCAGCCTGGGTGATAGAGCAAGACCCTGTCTCAAAAACAAACAAACAAACACACATACAAACAAAAAAAACCTTGCTGTACTCCAGGCATACTATTATATTTTAAAAGATACATGCTTATCCTGGTATTTTGAAGTTCAAGAAAAAGAGAAAAATCTTGCAGATGGCAAGTTATTCATAAACAGAAAGGAATCATAGTAACATCGGACTTCTCATTTACAACCTTTGAAGCTAGAAAAATGGTAAAATAACATCTCTTAGTACTGTGAGAAAAGACTGAACCCAACCAACATATTACTTGCCAGTGAGGGTGAAAGTAGGATATTTATGAATGTTTAGAGGTCCAAATATAGCATTAGGTATGCCTTCTCGGGAGAAAAATGATGAAAGGACACCAACCTAAGCAAACAAACAACACCAGAACCAAAACTTCATAATAGAAGAATTGAGATGGTGCCAATCAAAAACACTTAGTTTATTATATAGAGTTAATCTAAATGTCTGGAAGTGGGTAACATGTGTTAGCAGCTCTATACTGAAATGGAATTTTTGATAATAGTCTAGAGATGAAAGTATTAAATTTTCTGAAACAAAATCTTGATGTAGGGGTGAAGGTAAAGAGAGAAGGAAGAAGTCAAAATCTTCCAGAGCTCTCGTTCTGGGAGAGCATGGGGGTTGGAAAGCCAAAAAAGGAAGGAAGTGAAATTTTACAATAGCTTCACTTGAGAGCTCTGTTCAATGTCCTGGCACTTCCTGCATAATACTATTAAATATCTGGGCATTTCAGTTGTTTTTCAGGAGGTTACTATTGATTTACTTCATGCTCAACATTGCATGAATCACAATACTATAAACTCTGCCTCAACATTTTCTCCACTTCTTTATAGCACCTTGGAACCTTAACAAAGCAAACAGTTGTTTCACTCAGGAAATCATTGAGTGAGTGACAAAGGCTACTAATATTCACTGGGATTTTCCTAAATACTTTGCTTCTTTTGGCAGTTACCAAAATTGCTATATTTGGTAGCACTAAATGTATGAGCTCCACTCCTAAAAGCTCCTTTCCGTCTGCAGGAAGGCTGGAACTGCAGCAGCCAAGAAGTGCCTGCAATTATGTTTCAGTACTGCAGAGTAGTAGCTCTCCAGGTAGCACCTCCTCCCACCGTCCTCAGCCTTCCTGTTCTGATCTGTATTCTGGGCTAGTTCTAGTACTTCTGCATTGTATGAGTATTTCTCTCTACTGACTCTATTCGATCTATGCCTCCATTATGAGGAGTCTCTGCGGTAACTCTTGGCAGCAGCCTCTTCTGCCTCCTCACTGTGTCCTACATACCCTCAAGGCTCAGTGCTTCCAGCTTCCTCTTGTCCCTAAAGTAAGTTCACACCAAGTAAATATTACCAATGCCATCAACAACTATATCAAGGCTCTATAATCATGCTTTCCCTGAGATCATTTACTTTCTCAAATCACACCTTACTTAGAACCTGGAAAGCAGTGTGATTCTCATTAGAGCATATCTATGGGAACAGAGAGCCACTCACTCTTCCTTTTAATCATTTGAAGACCTTTAGTGAGACTATATTCCAAATGTATATCTCTGTATACATCTTTGCTTCTGGCTTGACAATTTTAAGTAAAATTATTTTTATTTTTATTATTTTTTTAGACAGAGTCTTGCTCTGTCACCCAGGCTGGAGTGCAATGGCATGATCTCGGCTCACTGCAACTTCCGCCTCCACATTCAAGCAATTCTCCTGCCTCAGCCTCCCAAGTAGCTGGGATTACAGGTGCCCACCACCATGCCCAGGTAATTTTATGTATTTTTAGTAGAGATGGGGTTTCACCATGTTTGTCATGCTGGTCTCGAACTCTTGACCTCAGGTGATCCACCTGCCTTGGCCTCCCAAAGTATTAGGATTACAGGCGTGAGCCACCGCCCCCAGCCCATTTTTATTCTTAATGAAATTTAGTTTAAAATTTTTTTTTAAAAAAAAGGATTAAAAATAGGAAGGATTATAGCCATAAATAAAAGAATTGTTCTCAGAGATAAAGGAATGAGATTTGGGATGTTGAAATTGAGCCAAGAGAAGTGGTCTGGGGCTGGCTGTCTATATTTCAAGGCTTTGAATACAAGACAAGAGAAAAATGGTAAGAGAAGGAGGAAAGAAGCAATTGGACCTCAGTTATCTGATCAACATCTGGAAGAGATAAATTAGAAAAGAAAAAACTGCATAATGAATAAGAAAAAGAAGACCCAAAACTGGAGGATGGTGGATCTGAGATCAATAGAGAGACACTGAAGCCACAGCTGAGGACGGCACTCTGAAGAATCAGAGGAGGCTGAAGTTGTGTGGACTTACAAGGGATTAGGGATGGGGTTGGAGAAATGAGAGTCTGTGGACTAAAAATCAGGCAGGATAGCTGTTTGGCAAAAAAACGGAGAGTGCAAAGAGGCAGTTGAGGCCCAAGTTGAGAAACTGAGAAAATTTAGGAAAGGAACTATAACTGCCTGAGGGTTTTTTCCTGCCCATTGCACAAACAAAATCAACTAACTGAAACCATGGCATTGCAGTGAAGAAAGAGTTTAATTTATGTGAAGCCAGCTACGCTCTGTGGGAGATGAAGTTATTACTCAAATCAATCTCCCTGAAGTCTTGGAGGTTAGGGGCTTTTCAAGGATAGTCTGGTGGGCATGGGATTGGGGTAGGAGGCATGCTCATTGGTTGGATACAAGATGAAATCATAGGTAATTGAAGTTATCCTCTTGTGCTGAGTCAGTTTTCAGGTGAAGGCCACAGGACTGGTTGGTGGGTCCAGATGAGGCTATCCATTTGTCAGAAATGCAAAAACCCGAAAAGACATCTCAAAAGGCTAATCTTAGGTTCTATGATAGTGATGTTATCTGTAAGAGTAATTGGGAAAACTGCAAATCTTATGACCTCCGAAATAATGGCTGGTAATTATTTAGAATTCAAGCCCCTCTCATCCTCTTAACTTGGTGGTCTTTCATTAGTTTCATAAGCACAGTTTAGTTTTTAGGAAGGGTTATTATCACTTAAATTGTAAACTAAATTTCTCCCAAAGTTAGCTTGGCTCACATCCCGGAATGAGCAAAGATAGCCAGCCTGTGGGGCTAGAAGCAAGATGGAGTCAGCCATATTGGATTTCTCTTACTGTCATAATTTTGCAGAGACTGTTTTAGAAGTGAATGACGGATTGCTGAAATGAGAGTTGAGGAATAGGCAGGGGCCAAAGAAACGGCAGGGAGGTAAGCCAGGGTCACTAAAACATTCCAAGGAAAGGAAGCAGATGGAAGAGGAGAGTCAAACAAGGTACATGCAGGCTTCAGAGATAGCCCTCTTGTCACTGAACTGTGCATGCTGAGGCTCCAATCAGCACCCAGCAAGCGAGGCTGAAGTATCATCTAGGCACTATGTAAAATATTATTATGAACCACCAGTAATAGCTGTGTGGTACTTTGAAAAACTCTAATAGATAACAAAATCCCTGCATCAATGTGTAGCTTCTTGTAAGTATTCACATGTTTATGGGAGAGAGAGTCCACTATAATCCTCATATTCATGTCCTCCTGAATTTGAGCTAGTCAGTTCACAGAGAAGCACATACATTATGAGGGAAGAAGGCTACTGTTAGGAGAATAAATAAGCATTGCATTTGATCCTGTGCCTTTCCAGGTAAATAATTATGTACCACCATTGAGCAGGAATTATGGTATTTAATCATATAATACTAAATATACTGTATTTAGAAGTTTTTTTGTGCTTTAGTCAGGTAAGATGCAGGGTACAGAAGTGTTAACCTTTCCTTAAAATTTTAATGGCTAGATATATTGAGATCTGTCTGATGTAGGGATGGAAAGTGGGTGGTTCTTTTCTTCCCCATCATAAAGGCTCACAGCTGACACCCCTATAAAGAAAGACAGGTTAACAAGAGAAAAGCACAACAAATTTATGAATGTGAATAAGCATGAGAGCCATACAAAAAATGTGAAAATTCAAAGAAATGGTTAAGATGATTGATGCTTAACCACCTTCTTCATTAGGGAGAGGAAAGTGGGGGTGGGAGTGGGGGAGCTTGCCGTAAATGAATGGGGCTCCCTCCATCTTCAGCACCAGATAATGGTTTATTAATAATTCTGTTTGGACACTGAATGGAGTGGAATGGAAAGAACAAACAATAGAAATGTAAGAAGTGGAACTGCATGGTGAACAAACGTTGTCTTATTGTGGAGATATAGTCCCCCAGGCAATCTCTTGGAGTTGCCCCCAGAAGCATAGATGAAAATTCTGTCTGGGAGCGGTGATGGTTTCAGCCTCGTCTCTTTTCTGGTGGTGAATCTTTCCTGGTTGTTTGATGAGATTCCTAAGTAGGGCATTTAAGACAGTAGCATTTACTTTAAAAGTTTTCTCAGTCAGATAAAAAAAAAAAAAAAATTCAGAGAAAGACCCTCCCAAAACTTTGGAAAAGAAGAGGATCAGAGAGACGGAGACAGGGAAAGATACCTTGAGGTTCAGCATGTCAAAGTGCTATATTTTGGGGTATTCTTTTCTGAGCCCCAACACTGATCATTAACATATCCTGGGAATCACACAAATCTGATTTCAGAAAACATGTGAGAAAAATAATGATCATTACCACAGGCCTATTAATGGGAGTGGGTCAGTGATTAAGCAGTTGTCTCCCAGTTCTAGCACATCTTCTCTAGTTGGCTTCTAGTGCTGGGGCTGATACTCTGCAAATTGCATTTCTTTTTTGCCATCTGGCTCCTGTTAAGTTTGGCCAAGTGTTGCGCACTGGAGGGAAAATGAAAGACAGAAGGGGAAAGAAAAATATGCTCCTTTCTATTTGCCTGCTATTATTATAAGTGTCATGCCACAAATGGCTGTCCCTATTATTTCCAGAAATAGTTTGTTCTGGTTTTCAGATTCTTCTGCCACTCTCAGAATATAGCCTAGTTGATACTAAGATATGAGCACAAGCTGAGTAGTGCCCACCTCTTCAGAGATCTGGGTCCCAGCTCAGGTGAGATCCCTGAGGCCCCTCCTTCAGCCTTCTAGGTTCTGATCATCCCAGCCAACCTCTTTTTGGGATGGACAGACCTAGGGATGGCAGTTGCTTTCTGAAGTTACTATCTCTGCGTTGCTTCAGTGTTCTCATTTTGCCTTGCCAGCCCTCCAATACCTAACCAAGACTTAACATACAATTGTGTAACCAATTTCTTATATTAAATTACCTCTGATATGAAAGCTGGAAAGATCTAAAATTGACACTCTAACATCACAATTAAAAGAACTAGAGAAGCAAGAGCAAACACATTCAAAAGCTAGCAGAAGGCAAGAAATAACTAAGATCAGAGCAGAACTGAAGGAGATAGAGACACAAAAAACCCTCCAAAAAATCAATGAATCCAGGAGTTGGTTTTTTGAAAAGATCAACAAAATTGACAGACCGCTAGCAAGACTAATAAAGAAGAAAAGAGAGAAGAATCAAATAGATGCAATAAAAAATGATAAAGGGGATACCACCGCCAAGCCCACAGAAATACAAACTACCATCAGAGAATACTATAAACACCTCTACGCAAATAAACTAGAATATCTAGAAGAAATGGATAATTTCCTGGACACTTACACTCTTCCGAGACTAAACCAGGAAGAAGTTGAATCCCTGAATAGACCAATAGCAGGCTCTGAAATGGAGGCAATAATTAATAGCCTACCAACCAAAAAGTCCAGGACCAGACGGATTCACAGCTGAATTCTACCAGAGGTACAAGGAGGAGCTGGTACCATTCCATCTGAAACTATTCCAATCAATAGAAAAAGAGGGAATCCTCCCTAACTCATTTTATGAGGCCAACATCATCCTGATACTAAAGCCTGGCAGAGACACAACAAAAAAAGAGAATTTTAGACCAATATCCCTGATGAACATCGATGCAAAAATTCTCAATAAAATACTGGCAAACTGGATTCAGCAGCACATCAAAAAGCTTATCCACCATGATCAAGTGGCTTCATCCCTGGGATGCAAGGCTGGTTCAACATTCGCAAATCAATAAACGTAATCCAGCATATAAACAGAACCAAAGACAAGAACCACATGATTATCTCAATAGATGCAGAAAAGGCTTTTGACAAAATTCAACAGCCCTTCATGCTAAAAACGCTCAATAAATTTGGTATTGATGGAACGTACCTCAAAATAATAAGAGCTTTTTATGACAAACCCACAGCCAACATCATACTGAATGGGAAAAAACTGGAAAAATTCCCTTTGAAAACTGGCACAAGACAGGGATGCCCTCTCTCACCACTCCTATTCAACATACTGTTGGAAGTTCTGGCTAAGGCAATCAGGCAAGAGAAAGAAATAAAGGGTATTCAGTTAGGAAAAGAAGAAGTCAAATTGTCCCTGTTTGCAGATGACATGATTGTATATTTAGAAAACCCCATTGTCTCAGCCCAAAATCTCCTTCAGCTGATAAGCAACTTCAGCAAAATCTCAGGATACAAAATTAATGTGCAAAAATCACAAGCATTCTTATACACCAGTAACAGACAAACAGAGAGCCAAATCAGGAATGAACTTCCATTCACAATTGCTTCAAAGAGAATAAAATACCTAGGAATCCAACTTACAAGGGATGTAAAGCACCTCTTCAAGGAGAACGACAAACCACTGCTCAGTGAAATCAAAGAGGACACAAAGAAATGGAAGAACATACCATGCTCATGGATAGGAAGAATCAATATTGTGAAAATGGCCATACTGCCCAAGGTTATTTATAGATTCAATGCCATCCCCATCAAGCTACCAATGACTTTCTTCACAGAACTGGAAAAAACTGCTTTAAAGTTCATATGGAACCAAAAAAGAGCCCGCATTGCCAAGACAATCCTAAGTCAAAAGAACAAAGCTGGAAGCATCACGCTACCTGACTTCAAACTATACTACAAGGCTACAGTAACCAAAACAGCATGGTACTGGTACCAAAACAGAGATATAGACCAATGGAACAGAACAGAATCCTCAGAAATAATACCACACATCTACAGCCATCTGATCTTTGACAAACCTGAGAGAAACAAGAAATGGGGAAAGGATTCCCTATTTAATAAATGGTGCTGGGAAAATTGGCTAGCCATAAGGAGAAAGCTGAAACTGGATCCTTTCCTTACTCCTTATACGAAAATTAATTCAAGATGGATTAGAGACTTAAATGTTAGACCTAATACCATAAAAACCCTAGAAGAAAATCTAGGTAGTACCATTCAGGACATAGGCATGGACAAGGACTTCATGTCTAAAACACCAAAAGCAACGGCAGCAAAAGCCAAAACTGACAAATGGGATCTGATTAAACTAAAGAGCTTCTGCACAGCAAAAGAAACTACCATCAGAGTGAACAGGCAACCTACAGAATGGGAGAAAATTTTTGCAATCTACTCATCTGACAAAGGGCTAATATCCAGAACTTACAAAGAACTCAAACAAATTTACAAGAAAAAAACCAACAACCCCATCAAAAAGTGGGCAAAGGATATGAACAGACATTTCTCAAAAGAAGACATTCATACAGCCAACAGACACATGAAAAAATGCTCATCATCACTTGCCATCAGAGAAATGCAAATCAAAACCACAATGAGATACCGTCTCCCACCAGTTAGAATGGCAATCATTAAAAAGTCAGGAAACAACAGGTGCTGGAGAGGATGTGGAGAAATAGGAACACTTTTACACTGTTGGTGGGATTGTCAACTAGTTCAACCATTATGGAAAACAGTATGGCGATTCCTCAAGGATCTAGAACTAGATGTACCATATGACTCAGCCATCCCATTACTGGGTATATACCCAAAGGATTATAAATTATGCTGCTATAAAGACACATGCACACGTATGTTTATTGCAGCACTATTCACAATAGCAAAGACTTGGAATCAACCCAAATGTCCATCTGTGACAGACTGGATTAAGAAAATGTGGCACATATACACCATGGAATACTATGCAGCCATAAAAAAGGATGAGTTTGTGTCCTTTGTAGGGACATGGATGCAGCTGGAAACCATCATTCTTAGCAAACTATCACAAGAACAGAAAACCAAACACCGCGTGTTCTCACTCATAGGTGGGAACTGAACAATGAGATCACTTGGACTCGGGAAGGGGAACATCACACACCGGGGCCTATCATGGGGAAGGGGGAGAGGGGAGGGATTGCACTGGGAATTATACCTGATGTAAATGACGAGTTGATGGGTGCTGACGAGTTGATGGGTGCAGCACACCAACATGGCACAAGTATACATATGTAACAAACCTGCACGTTATGCACATGTACCCTAGAACTTAAAGTATAATAATAATAAAAAATAAATAAATAAATAAATTACCTCTGATAAAATAACTAGTGTGGTTTCCATTTTCATGTCTGAATTCTGACTAATCAGAAAGGTACAAAGTCTTCTGCAATGAATTATATAGAAAGCTTCTTAAAATTCTTTTTAAATCTACCTCTTTCCAAGATATTATATTTCTTGCAGTTGTGAAAAATCAGTTTACTCACTGCTACCCAGCTGTCTCAACTCATGTTTCACTTCTGAGAGCCTTTATCCCTTTCCTAATCCACCACACCCACATGTGCATTTCAAAAACATGACTATATGACTCTCCCACCCTTGGGAAGCCACATGAGAGGCATTGCCTATCCTTCCCTGTGAATAATTTCCACCCCTTTTCTCAAAAATTAGCCCCCATGGAATTCTGATGGAAATGCAAAATGGTTACTTTGTTAAATATTTTGCTTAGTTAAATTTTTGTGGTCTTCCATAAAGAGAAGCATAACAGGTACTCGTGTCGCTAGAGGTCCTTCGGAGTTGTGCTGTTACTTTTCTTTCTCCTTGGACAAAAAGTGTTTCCTCTGGAAGTGCTGCATCACTTAGTCTGGTCCATTATTATCCCTCTTAGCAAATGTATGAGAACACACATCATCATTATGATTTAATTCCTATCCTCTTAATTCTCTGCTTCCTGTGAAATACTGCTACAAAACAAGACAAAAAAAAAAAAAAAAAAAAAAAAAAAAAAAACAAGACTCTTGATCACAAATAGGAGGCCCTATTCACCTAATTGGAAAATGTAGAACACTTCACATTAGATACCCAAATGATCCTTGCAATTCCGCTTGAGACAGATTCTCTACCATTAGACACAAACTGTGTAGATACCATTCACAACCTGAGCTTTGTGTTTTTCCTGAGGTGGTTTTGGGGGGTGGAGTTAATCTCTTGTTCTGTTGCATTTCTTCAGAAAATATATGCATAAGGACAGTCAACCAGCATTTTATAAGAAGGCATAATCATTTTTTGTCTTATTCATTTATTTACTTTCTCATTTGGAAAAGTATAGAGGATTTTTCTCTGTTACTCTGTTGTGAAACAAGAGAGATCTTGCCTAGTGTGAAATACAGGATATCTTCTCTCTCCTGTCAGAAACAAAGAGTGGGTAACTGTATTTCTGAATCCTTAATTATTTGACTTTCAAGGGAAGGATTGTTTTTCTCATTTTTTAAAAAAATAAGAGCTATTTTGATACAAGACAGATTAAGGCTGAAGACGTACTTCTGGAGTGGTAGTGGGCAGTGTAAGGAGCTGCTGCATGAACTGTCTTCCTAGTGCAACAACCAACACTGGTGAAAATTATATATATATATATATAATTATACATAATGTTCTCCATCTAAATAAGAATATGGATTATCATTTAGGTAGGTGAATATCTAATGTGAACTCTCATTTAAATAAATATCTCCATCTACAATCTCTGAAATTGTCCTAAGGGCATACATAAATAGAAAAATATTTATTTCAGAAAGTCTAATAAAATAAAATTTTGGTAAGAACAGTGAGAATTTGTGGAATTTGAAGCATGACCTTCTTCTCACATCCAATTCAGTGAAAATAAGTTTTTACTCCTGGCAGTTGTCGCCAAAAAGACAAAGCTCTCTATCTGTTCAAATTCATACCTAGAACTTTGATTTCTCTCAGGGTGAAAGGAGGCAAGATGTTAATACTCATTACCCCCAGCTCCATGTTGTAGAAACTCTCTTCCAGGCAAGAGTGGTTGAGATGTCTGTGGTTTCCTTCACTACCCACTCCCCAGTTGGAGACTAAAAGTTGTATCCAAAGTATAGCAGGCAAAGAATACTGGGCCCCCATTACCTCCACCCAAATTGGCTTATTGGGCAGAAATTTTATGCCAGAAGAAACAATCTGAGAAGACGTGGCTGTTGCCTTTGCCCAGCACCCCACTCCTAAAATAGTGGTGTCATCTCAATAGAAGTGGGTTGCTCTCCTGATGCCCAGTTTTGGAACAATGGCAAAGATGTTTTGTCGAGGGGAGAGGGAGAACTTAAGAACACAGATCTTGGTAGTTATCTCCAAGAGAACTGATTTAATTTGGAAAATTTCAAGTCTAAAGGGTGCTATCAAAAACAATGAAGATTTTGGTGGTAAGAAGTTAAGAGGTTGGTTGACATATGCTAGAAAGAGTCAGCTAATGAAAGCACTCCTGGAGCTAGAAATGGGTACAAAGAATAGCCTCAAAGACAAACCCTACCAAAGGCTCCAAATTCAATTGGATCAGACTGTGAAGAAATTCCAACCCAGAGGTTGTCAAAAACAATAAAGCAGACAGGGTGCAGTGGCTAATGCTTTTAATCCCAGCACTTCGGGAGGCCAAGACAGGCAGATCACTTGAGGTCAGGAGTTCAAGACCAACCTGGCCAACATGGTGAAACCCCATCTCTACTGAAATACAAAAATTAGCCAGGCATGGTGGCAGGTGCCTGTAATCCCAGCTACTCAGGAGGCTGAGGCAGGAGAATTGCTTGAACCCAGGAGGTGGAGGTTGCAGTGAGCCAAGATGGCACCACTGCACTCCAGCCTGGGCAACAGAGCGAGTTTCCCTCTCAGAAAACAAACAAACAACAACAACAACAAAAGCAAAGCAATCAGCCAACAATTAATAGAAGCTAACATCTGGGTGTGATAACAAAGAGACAGACTGGTTTGAAGCCTAACAGAGAGGTGCCAGAAATAGATGAACACACAAAGAAATCAATTCTACAACCACCTTCATCTTAGGGTAATTATTTACATTTCCATTGTTGTATGCTTTGAAAAGCAACTGCAGCGGCTTTATGCTGAAGGAAAAATAGAATTCATTGAAATAGTCTGGTGAAGTCACTTAACAAATAAGTAAGCAACAAATTGAAGGCAGGAGTGGGTCTGTATCCAGAGGTATAGTATCTAAAACATTCAGTTTTCAATAAAAGGGTAGGAAATATGTAAAGAAAGAGGAAAGTGTTACCTATACACAGAGAAAAGGCAGGCAACAGAAACTGCCTCTGAGAGGGCTCAGATGTCAGACTTAGAAGACAAAGACTTCAAAGCAACTCTTATACATACATTCAAAGAACCAAAGAAATAATGCCTTAAACAAATGAAGGAAAGTAGGATGACACTGTCTTATCAAATAGAGAATGTTAATACAGAGACAGAAATTATTTAAAAAAGTAACAAGTGAACATTATAGAGTTGAAAGCACAATAACTCAAATGAATTACTCACTAGATAAGCTCAAAGATAATTAGAACTTACAGAAGAAATAATTAGCATGCTTGAAGCTAGGTCGATAGAGAGATTATACAATTGGAAGAATAGAGAGAAAAGAGAATGAAGGGAAATTAACAGAGCCTCAGAGAAATGTGGAACACCACGAAGCACACCATCATACACGTAATGAGAATACTGAATAAAGCAAAAAAAAAAAAAAAAGTTGAGGAAATAATCACTGAAAAACTTCCCAAATGTAATCAAAAACACAAATCTATACATCCAAGAAGCCCAACAAACTCTAAGAAGGATAAACTTAAGGAGAGCCATGATGAGACAAATATACTCAAACTAAGTTGTAAAAAGAAAGAGATAATCTTGAAAAAAGCAACATAAAAGTGATTCACAGTGTACAAGGGATCCTAAATAATATTAATAGCTAATTTCTCATTTAAAACCATGGCGGCCAGAGGATGGTGGAATGACATATTCAAAATCTCAAAGAAAAATACTGTCAATCATAAATCTCATATCCAAAAAAGCTATCTTTCAGAAATTAATGTAAAATAAATCACTCTCAGAAATGAACAAACAAAAACCTGGTAGGATCTTTGCTAACAGACTTGCCTTACCAGAGACACCAGGGGAAATTCTTTAGGCTGAAAGCAAGTGATATCACATGATTACCACATGAACAAAACAAAAGCATCAGTAAAGTTAATTATGTAGGTAATTATAAAATAAATTGAATTTAACATTTCCTCAAATTTCTTCCCTGCTTTAAAAAGCAGTTCTATAAAATAATATGAATGTAATTGTGCTATTGGGCCTATAACATATAGAAATCTAATGTATATGACGATAACAGCACAAAGAAAGCAGATGAGTATAAAGTTGTTTTGAAGTAGGAAAATGACACCAGATGGTAACTCAAATTCAGAGGAAGAAATGAAGAGAATCAGAAATGGTATGTAGCATAGTAACATTAATATAACAAACTCTATAAATATGTACTTACTCTCTTATCTCAGCTTTTTAAAAATATATGAAATTATATAATGTAATAATTATAACAATATACTTTTCGATTTGCAACATATATAGGTATACTATCTATAACAATAATAGCCCCAAAAAGGGGAAAAATAGAATGATATAAAAATAACATTTCTATTTCTCTCTACAATTAAGAGAGTGTTAAATCAAGTTTAGCCTAAAGCTGCCTCCTTACATATTTTAAGTTTGGCCTACAGGTTTCTCTGTACATTGTGAACTATAACTTAAATGAAGTTGTATACAGACTATAGTTTACTCTTGTGCCAATCACTGAGTTTTGGCCAATCAAAGATGGCCAACTGTTCAAACCATGTTCAAATAAGGCAAACACCAAACTGTAACCAATCCAACTTTTTCTTTACCTCACTTTTATTTTCTGTACATCACTTTTTTTTGTCTGACCATAAAACTTCCACCGTGTGGCTTCACTGGGGTTTCTGAGCCTACTCTGGCTCGGGAGGCTATCTGATTTGTGAATTGTTCTTTGCTCAATTAAACTTCTTTAAATTTAATTCAGCTAAAAGTTTTTCTTTTAACAATAGTATGTAGTTTAAGTAGGTTTTGATAAATTAAGATACATGTTGTAATCCTTATTGCAACAACTAAGAAAATAACTTTTAAAAACAGTAAACAATTTAATGAAGGAATCATACTGTTATACTAGAAATTATTCACTTAATGCAAAGGAAAGCAGTGAAGGTAAAACAGAACAACAAAAATGACATGAGGCATATAGTAACCAAAGAGTAACATGACAGACTTAACTCCATCCATATCAGTAATAACATTAAGTGTAAAAGGATAAACAATACAACTGAAGGTCAGATTTTCTCACACTAGATAGAAAAACAAGATCCAACTATACATCATCTGTAGGAACACATTTTAGATTCAAAGTTTCAAAGTAAAGAAAGTGAAAAATATATACCTCATCTGAATAGCCACCATAAAAAAGTTGGAGTGGCTATACTAATATACATCATAATAGAATTTGAAGTTAAAAAGTTACTAAATATAAAGAAGGACTTTTTAAATTATAAAAGTGTCTAAGTACATATGGATTTAAACAGAGCTGCAAAACATATGAAGCATAAACTGACATATTTAAAGGGAGAAATGAACAATTCAGTAATAGTTGTAGATTTCAATATGCCATTTTCAACAATGAATATCATAACTAGACAGGACATCAAGAAATAAATAGGACAGGCAAGAGCAAGATGGTGGAATAGAAGCCCACACTGTTCATTGTTCATCCTCCCCCACCCCTGCTCGAACACCAAATTTCAACAACTATCTGGATGCAGAAAAGCACTGTCGCAAGAACCAAAAATTAGGTGAGTAATCACAGTACCTGGTTTTAACTTCATATTGTTATAGCAGGCATTAAGAAGGGCAGGAGAGACAGTCTTGAACGGTTGGCACCACCCTTTCCCTATCTCCTGGCAGCAGAGAGAGAATCTGCACTTTGGGGAGGGACAGTACAGTGATTGGGGAACCTTACATTGAACTCAGTGCTGCCCCATCACAGCAGGGAATAAAGCTGTGCTGGTCTCAGCCAGCACCCCTGTATGGAGGGAGCATTTGGATCAGTCCTAGCCAGAGGGCACTCATCCACCCCAGTGGTCAGAACTTGAGTTTCTCGGCATGCCTCGCCACCATGCCATCATAAGCTGAAGTGCTCTGGGGTCCTCGGTAAACTTGAAAGGCAGTCTAGAACATGAGAACTGCAATTCCTAGGCTGCGTTTAGAGTCAGTGAAGTAGAGTGGCACATGACCTAGGGAAACACCAACCAGGGTGGCTAAGAGAGTGCTTGCAGCATCCCTCCTCCAACCACAGGCAGTGCTGCTTACAGAAACAAAAGCGACTCCTTCCATCTGCTTAAGGAGATGAGAGAGAAGAGAAAACAGGACTTTGTCTTTCATCTTGGATACTAATACAGCCCACAGTAGGATAGGGCAACAGGCAGAGTCATGAGGCCCCCATTCCAGGCCCTAGTTCCTGGGTGACATTTCTAAAACCCTGGGCCAAAAAGAACCTGCTGCCTTGAAGGGAAGGACCTAGTCCTGGAAGGATTCATCACCTGCTGGCTACAGAGCTTTTGAGCCCCAAATAATCAGCAGTGATACCCAGGGAGAATGCTATGGGCCTTGGGCTCTGAGATGTGCTGGCATCAGGGGTGACTCTTTACATTCTCAGCTGTGGTGACTACAGTGAGTGGCTCCTTCTGTTTGAAAAGAGCAAAGGGGAAAAGTAAAGGGGACTTTGTCTTGCGCCCTAGGTAGCAGCTTGGCTATGGTGGAGTAGAACACCAAGCAGGCTTTTGGGGTCCCTGAGTCCAACCTAGGCTCTTGGACAGCACTTCTAGACCTACTCTGAGCCAGAGGTGAGCCACTGCTTTGAAGAGTGAATCACAAAACTGGCAGTATTCACACAACCTGACAGAAAAGCCCTTGGGCTTTAAGTTAACATCAGTGATGAGCTGGCAGAATCCCTATGGACCAGGGATGGTGGTGGCCACAGGCAGAGGCTTCCCTGCCTGTGGAAAGAAGAGGGAAGAGTGGCAAGGACTTTGTACTGTGGTTTGAGTGCCACCTTAGCTGCAGTAAAATAGAGCATCAGGTAAACTTCTAAAGTTTTTTTAATTTTTTATTTTTTCTTTGAGATGGAGTTTTGCTCTTGTTGCCCAGGCTGGAGTGCAATAGTGTGATCTTGGCTTACGGCAACTTCTGCCTCCTGGGTTCAAGCAATTCTTCTGCCTCAGCATCTCAAATAGCTGGGGTTATAGGTGTGCACCACCACACCCAGCGAATTTTTTTCTTTCTTTCTTTCTTTTTTTTTTTTTTTGTAGAGACAAGGTTTCGCCAAGTTTGCCAGGCAGGTCTCGAACTCCTGACCTCAGGTGATCTGCCCACTTCGGCCTCCCAAAGTCCTGAGACTACAGGTGTGAGCCACCATACCCGGCCAACTTCAAGGTTTTAAACTCCAATCTCTTGCTCCCAGACAGCATCTCTGAACACACGTGGGCCTGGGTAAATCCACCACTCTGAAGGGAAGAGCTTTGGGCAAGTTCCAGTGCTGTACTGTCTACAGGTCTGACCCAGTGCAGTTCCAGTGGTGGCAGCCACAGGGGTGCTTGCATCACTACACCCCCAGTTCCAGAAGGCTCAGCACAAAGGGAGAGACTCTGTTTGGTTGAAAATAAGGGAAAAAAAGAAAAGAGTCCTTGCCTGGTAACCCAGAGATTCTTTCAGATCTTGTCCAAAACCACCAAGGCAGTACCTCTGTAAGTCTACAAAACCATAGTATTATTGGGCTTGGGGCCAAGTCCTTCAAATTCCTGGAATGTCTTCCCAAGGAGAGGTACAAACAACCCCAGTCTGTGAAGACTACAATAAATACCTAATTCTTCAATGCCAAGGCACTGAAGAACATCTATAACAGGGGTGTCCAATCTTCTGGCTCCCCTGAGCCACACTGGAAAAAGAATTGTTTTCAGCCACAAATAAAATATACTAACACTAACAATAGCTGATGATCTAAAAAATAAATCACAAAAAATCTTATAATGTTTTAAGAAAATTTACAAATTTTTGTTGGGCTGCATTCAAAACCATCCTGAGCCACATGTGGCCCACAGGCCATGGGTTGAACAAGCTTGATCTACAAGCGTCAACACCATACAGCAAAATATGACCTCACAAAATGAACTAAAAGGGACAAATCCTGGAGAACAAAAATATATGACTTTTTAGACAGATAATTCAAAATAGTTATGTTGAAGAAACTCAAAGAAATTCAAGATAACACAGAGAAGGATCTCAGAATTCTATCAGATAGATTTAACAAAGAGATTGAAATAATTAAAAAGAAGCAAAAAGAAATTCTAGAATTTAAAATGCAAAAGTGCTAAAGAATGCATCAGAGTCTCTTAATACTAGAAGTGATCAAGCAGAAGAAAGATTAAATGAACTTGAAGACAGACTATTTGAAAACACACAGTCAGAGGAAACAAAAGAAAAAAGAATAGAAAACAATGAAGCACACCTATGAGATATAATGAAAATTGCCTCAAAAGGGCAAAGCTGAGAGTTATTGTCCTTAACTCTTTTTCCTATTAGCCCCAAGAACACTTGCCAGCAGTGCTTGCAGCTGCAGTGTTTATCCCAAGATAACTTTGCTACGAAATACCTCACTTTTATTATTATTTTCACATCACTGTAGTATATCAACTTTGGAAACAAAAGATATCATTCTACTTACAGCATTCTGTTTTTAGTAGCAGTATTTCCATTTACAAAATATAGTAACTTTCAATCACTGAAAATATCAGATCCTAGAAATTGTAAAATTTCTGCAAGTGATGTTAACATCGTTTTCAAATTATTGTTGGCCAAAGTTACATTTGATGAATCCAATTTTTCTGAAATAGATGATGAGGACAATTCTGATGCTTTTCTTAGACATAACTTCAAGAACAGTTTTTATATTTTATTTTCACATTGAAAATATCTCAGATTTGCTTCAGTCTCAAAGAGCATGTCTATACAAAATTAAATAAGTACTGGCAGCCAGCTACACTTAAAAAAAATCTAAATGGGAAAAGGGTTAAAGAGGAGGTAGAGAAAGAAGGAGAACGTTTATTCCATGGTTTATATCAGAGAACTCCCCAAAACTAAAGAATATAAAAATCAAGTTAAAGAAGGTTATAGAACATTAAATAGATTTAACCCAAAGAAGCCTGTATCAAGGCATTTAATAATCAAACTCCCAAAGGTCAAAGATACATAAAGAATCCCAAAAGGAAGAAACAAATAACATAAAATGGAGTTCCAGTATGTTTGACAGTAGACTTTTCCGTGGAAATCTTTCAGGCCAGGAGATAGTGGCATGACATATTTAAAGAGGTGAAGGAAATTTTTCTTACCCTAGAATAGTATATCTGGTGAAAATTACACTTCCAACATGAAGGAGATATATACTTTCCTAGACAAACAAAGCTGAAGGATTTCATCAACACCAGGCCTGCCTTACAAGAAACTCTAAAGGGAGTTCTTCCATCACAACTAAAAAGAGGTTAATGAGACATACAAAATTATCTGATGGTACAAAACTCACTGGCAATAGTAAGTACACAGAAAAACAGAATATTATAACACTACAATGGTGGTGTGTAAACTACTCATGTAGAAAGACTAAAAGATGAACCAATAAAAAATGATAACATCAACTTTTCAAGACAGACAGTAAATAAGATATTAAGAGAAACAACAGGCCTGCAGTGAATTGGATCTCTATGGAGGTGGCATAGGTGATATCCCTGAACTGAGAGCATCACCCTGTCCCTGAATCCTTTTTTCCTCTATTTTGTTTTTTATTATTCTCTCCCTCTTCCTTGCCTTCAGTCTATCATGACTGACTCTTGACCCTGTTCAGGCCTCGGTGACGGCTTTTGGTTGCTCTCCTTTCCACTCCATCCCTTAATTTTATTCTTTTGAAGAGTCTGCATTTCAAGCTGCCAAGGTGAAGACAGTGATTACAAAAGGGAGTTCTCCTCATTTCAGCTGAAACATTGGATGATACCTTCAAAAGACTTCTGAGAAGATCCAGCACTTTAAGGAGCCCACTTTAGAAAATATACATATTGAAGAAGGGGCCAAGATGACTGATTAGAAGCAGCTGCAGCCCACAGGTTTTGTGGAGAGGAATGAAAACAGTGAGTGAATTCAGCACCTTGAAATGAAGTATCCAAGTTCTTGCATTAGGACTGACTAGGTGGACTACTTGACCCAAGGAGAATGGAGAAAAGCAGTGTGGGGTGACAGCCCACCTGGGAGTGGCATGGAGCCAAAAGAACCCCACCCCAGCCAAGAAAAGCAGTGAGTGATTGTGCAACATCACCAAGGAAACCATGCTTCTCCCATGGATCTTTGTAACCCACATACCAGGAGATCCCTTCATGCACCCATGCCACCAGGCCTTGGGTCTGATACACAGAGCTGCACAGAGTATCAGCAAAACAATCACTCAGGCTCACAGAGAGACCCAGGAGTTTTACAGACTCCAGCCCTGGGAACCCAGGCAAGGCTGGAGATTCATTCCTACATTCCCCTAGGAAGGAGGCTGAATCCAGGGAGCCCAGCAGTTTCATTCTGCAGGCCCCACTTTCATGGTACATCACAAGTTAAGACCCGCTGGCTTGGAATTCCAGCCAACCAGAGCAACAGGCTGGAAATTGACTGAGAAAGGTGAGTTCCTGAGGGGAAAAGCAGTCACCATTTCTGCAGTTAGGTTGATCTCCTCAGTCATTCTATCCTGCCAGCTCTGGGGAGTCCAGGTGGTCCAGATGAGGAGGAGTCCCTCACAGTGCAGCAGAGATGCTGTGCCAGATTGTGGCAAGGCTGCTTATTTAAGTGGGACCCTGATCCGTCCACCCTGTCTGTGGGAATTTCAGCAACTCCAGCCTGAGTTATATAAACAGAACTCTGATCTCTCCCTGGGATGGAGCCCCTGGGAGGAGGGGTGGCCAATGTCTCTGCAGTTCAGTTGACTCAGCCTTTTCAGCTTGATGGCCCTGAAGAGTCCAGGCAGTCTGGATGAGGAAAGGTTCCCCCCAGCCCCCTGACAATGCAGCACACCTGCTCTACCAAAAAGCAGCCAGACTGATTCTTTAAGTGGATCCCTGATCCTATCCCTCCTGACTGGGTGAGATCTCCCAACAGGGTCTCCAGATACCTCCTACAGGAGTTTCCAGGCCAGCCACAGGTCAGTACCCCCATGAGACAGAGCTCCCAGAGGAAGGAGCAGGCTGCCATATTTACTGTTTCATAGTTTTCACTGGTAATACCTCTAGGTAAGGGAAAAACTAAGGGAACTGGGACATGGAAGTATCTTCCAGAAAACTGCAGCAGCCCTAGCAAAAACTGGTGTCACTGCTAAAAGAAAAACAAACAGAAAGCAACAACATCAACAAAAAAGGCCCCACAAAAACCCCATTCAAAGGTCAGCAACCCCAAACATTGAAGGTGGATAAACCACAAAAATGAGAGTCAATGCAAAAATGCTGAAAACTCAAAAAGCCAGAATGCCTCTTCTCCTCCAAATGGTTGCAACATAAAGCACAGAGCTGACTGAAGCTGAGATGGCTGAGTTGACAGAAGTAGGCTTCAGAAGGAGGGTAATAATGAATTTGCTGAGCTAAAAGGGCATGTGATGACCCAATGCAAAGAAGCTAAAAATCATAATAAAACTATAGATGATAAACAGAATAGCCAGTTTAGAGAGGAGCATAACTGACCTAATGGAACTGAAAAACACAACACAAGAAATTCACAATGCAATCACAAGTTTTGAAAGCAAAATAGACCAAGAGGAGGAAAAAATGTCAGAACTTTAAGATTGTCTTTCTGAAATAAGAAAGGCAGAAAAGAGTAGAGTAAAAAGAATAAAAAGGAACAAACAAAACCTCTGAGAAATATGAGACTGTAAAAAGACCAATCCTACAACTGATTGGGTTACCTGAAAAAGATGGGGAGAATGGAACTAAGTTGGAAAACATGCTTCAGGATATCATCCAGAAGAACTTCCCCAATCTAGCAAGACGAGCCAATATTCAAATTTAAGAAATCCAGAGAACCCCAGAAAGATACTCCACAAGAAGATCAACCCCGAGATACATCATTACTAGATTCCCCAATGTCAAAATGAAATAAAAAAATGTTAAGGCAGCCAGAGAAAAAGGTTAGATTACCTATAAAGGAAAACTCATCAGACTAACAGCAGATCTCTCACTGGAAACCCTACAAGCCAGAAGAGACTGAGAGCCAATATTCAACATTATAAATAAAAGATTTTCTAACCCAGAGTTTCATATCCAGCCAAACTAAGCTTCATAAGCAAAAGAGAAATAAGATCCTTTTTCAGACAAGCAAATACTGGGGAAATTCATCATCACCAGGCCTGCTTTGCAAGAGCTCCTGGAGGAAGCACTAAATAAGGAAGGGAAAAATCATTCCCAGCCACTACAAAAACACACTGAAGTATACAGACCAGTGACACTATGAAGCAACCACATAAACAAGTCTGCAAAATAACCAGCTAGCACCATGATGACAGGATCAAATTCACACATAACAATACTAACCTTAAGTGTAAATGGGCTAAATGCCACAATTAAAAGATACAGGATGACAAGCTGGATAAAGAGTCAAGACCCATTGGTATGCTGTCTTCAAGAGACTCATCTCACATGCAAAGATATACATAGGCTCAAAATAAAGGGATGGAGGAAAATTTACCAAGCAAATGGAAAACAAAAAAAAGCAGGGATTGCAATCCTAGTTTCTGACAAAACAGACTTTAAACCGACAAAGATCAAAGAAGACAAAGAAGGGCATTATATAATATACTGATAAAGGGTTCAGTTAAACAATAAGAGCTAGGCCGGGCGCGGTGGCTCAAGCCTATAATCCCAGCACTTTGGGAGGCTGAGACGGGCGGATCACAAGGTCAGGAGATCAAGACCATCCTGGCTAACACAGTGAAACCCCGTCTCTACTAAAAAATACAAAAAACTAGCCGGGTGAGGTGGCGGGCGCCTGTAGTCCCAGCTACCCCGGAGGCTGAGGCAGGAGAATGGCATAAACCCGGGAGGCAGAGCTTGCAGTGAGCTGAGATCCGGCCACTGCACTCCAGCCTGGGCAAGAGCAAGACTCCGTCTCAAAAAAAAAAAAAAAAAAAACAATAAAAGCTAACTATTCTAAATATATATATATATATATGCACCCAATATAGGAGCACCTGTATTCACAAAGCAAGTTCTTGGAGACCTACAAAAAGATGTGGACTCACACACAATAATCGTGAGAGACATTAATAACCCACTGACAATATTAGACAGATAATTGACACAAAAATTTAATAAAGATATTCTGCACCTGAACTCAGCTCTGGATCAAGCAGACATGATTGATATCTACAGAACTCTCCACCCCAAGACAACAGAATATTCATTCTTCTAATTGCCATGTAATACTTACTCTAAAATTGGTCACAAAATTGGAAGTAAAACACTCCTCAGCAAATGCAAAAGAACTGAAATGATAACAAACAGTTTCTCAGACCACAGCTCAATAAAATTAGAACTCAAGGCTAAGAAACCCACTAAAAACCACACAATTACATGGCAATTGAACAACCTGCTCCTAAATGACCCCTGGGTAAATAATGAAGTTAAGGCAGAAATGAAAAAGTTCTTTGAAATTAATGAGAACAAAGAGACAAGGTACCAGAATTGCTGAGACACAGCTAAAGCAGTGTTAAGAGGGAAACTTATAGCACTAAATGCCCACATCAAAATACTAAAAAGATCTCAAGTTTAACAACTTAACATCTCAACTAAAAGAACTAGAGGCTGGGTGTGGTGGCTAATACTCCTGGCACTTTTGAAGGCTGAAGTGTGTGGATCACTTGAGGTCAGGAGTTCAAGACCAGCCTGGTCAACATGGTGAAGCCCTGTATCTACTAAAAAAATACAAAAATTAGCCAGGCATGTTGATGCATCCCTGTAGTCCCAGCTACTCAGGAGGCCTAGGCAGGAGAACTGCTTGAACCCAGGAGGGTAGAGGTTGCATTAAGCTGTGCTCACACCACTGTACTCCAGCCTGAGCAACAGAGTGAGATTCTATTTAAAAAAAAAAATAATAAAAATACGAAAATAAAAAATAAAAGAACTAGAGAACCAAGAGTAAACAAACCCCAAAGCCAGCAGAAGACAAGAAATAACCAAGATCAGAGCAGAAATGAAGGAGATAGAGACACAAAAAAAAACCATTCAAAAAATCAACTAATCCAGGAGCTGTTTTGTTTAAAATAGTAAAGTAGATAGACTGCTAGCTAGATTAATAAAGAAGAAAAGAGAAAAGAATCAAATAGACACAATCAGAAATGATAACGGGGATATCACTGCTGATCCCACAGAAATACAAAAAAATAAACACCTCTGAAATGGTTTGGCTCTGTCCCCATCCAAAATCTCACTTAAAATTGTAATACAAATTGTAGTCCTCATGTGTTGGGGGCAGGACCTTGTGGGAGGTGATTAGATCATGGGAGTTGTCCTCTCATCCTGTTTCATGATAGTGAGTGAGTTCTCATGAGATCTTATGGCTTTATAGGGGACATTAACCTGCTTCACTTGGCACTTCTCCTTCCTGCCATCATGTGAAGAAGGACATGTTTGTTTCCCCTTCCACCATGATTGTTAGTTTCCTGAGGCCTCCGCAGCCATGTAGAACTGTGAGTCAATTAAACTTCTTTCCTATATAAATTACTCATTCTTGGGTATGTCTTTATAGCAGCATAAGAATGAACTAAGACAACCTCTATGCACATAAACTAGAAAACCTAGAAATAATGGATACATTCCTGGACACATACATCCTCCTAAGACTGAACCAAGAAGAAACTGAATCCCGGAATAGATCAATAACAAGTTCTGAAACTGAGGCAGTAATAAATAGCCAACCACCAGAAAAATCCCAGGACTGACAGATTTATAGCTGAATTTTACCAGAAGTACAAAGAAGAGCTGGTACCATTTCTACCGAAAATATTCCAAAAAATTGAAAAGGAGAAACTCCTCCCTAACTCATTCTATGAAGCCAGCATTATCGTGATACCAAAACCTGGCAGAGATAAACAAACAAAAAACTTCAAGTCAATATTCCTGATGAATATCAATGCAAAAATCTTCAATAAAATACTGGCAAACCAAATCCATCAGCATATCAAAAAGCTTATCTACCACTATCAAGTTATTTACCACTTCATCCCTGGGATGCAAGGTTAGCTCAACATGTGCAAGTTAATAAATATAATTCATCACATAAACAGAACTAAAGACAAAAACCACATGATTATCTCAGTAGACACAGAAAAGGCCTTTGAGAAAATTCAACATCTCTTCATGTTAAAAACTCTAAATAACCTAGGTAATGGAGAAACATACATTAAAATAATAAGACCCTTATATGACAAACCCACAGCCAATATTATACTAAATGGGCAAAAGCTGGAAACATTCCACTTGAAAATCAGCACAAGAAAAGGATGCCCTCTCTCACCACTACTATTCAACATAGCATAAGACGTTCTAGACAGGGCAATCGGGCAAGATAAAGAAATAAAGGATATTCAAATATGAACATGGGAAGTCAAATTATCTTTGTTTGCAGACGACATGATTCTATATCTAGAAAACCCCATCACCTCAGCCCAAAAGCTTCTTAAGCTGATAAGCGACCTCAGCAAAGTCTCAGGATACAAAAATCAATGTGCAAAAGTTGCTAGCTTTCCTATACACCCACAACAGACAAGCAGAGAGCACTTTTGCACTGTTAGTGGGAGTGTAAATTAGTTCAACCATTGTGGCAGACAGTGTGATGATTCCTCAAAGATCTAGAAGCAGAAATATTTAATACCATTTGACCCAGCAATCTCGTTACTGAGTATATACCCAAAGGAATATAAATAATTCTATTATGGCCAGGCACGGTGGCTCATGCCTGTAATCCCAGCACTTTGGGAGGCTGAGGCAGGTGAATCACGAGGTCAGGAGATTGAGACTATCCTGACTAACATGGTGAAAACCCATCTCTACTAAAAATACAAAAAATTAGCTGTGCATAGTGGCGGGTGACTGTGGTCCCAGTTACTTGTGAGGCTGAGACATGAGAATGGCATGAACCTGGGAGGCAGAACTTGCAGTGAGCTGAGATCACACCACTGCACTCCAGCCTGGGTGACAGGGTGAGACTCCATCTCAAAAAGAAAATCATTCTATTATAAAGATAGATGCATTCATATGTTTGTGGCAGCACTATTTACAAAGCAAAGACATGGAATCAACCCAAATGCTCATCAATAATAGACTAGACAAAGTAAATGTAGTATACATACCATAGAATACTATGCAGACATAAAAGGGGACAAGAACATGTCTTTTGCAGGGACATTGATAGAGCTGAAAATCATTATCTTGAACAAACTGACACAGGAACAGAAAACCAAACACCACATGTTCTCACTTACAAGTGGGAGCTGAACGATGAGAACACAAGGACACATTAGGGGAAACAACACACACTGGAGCCTGTCAGTGGAGTTGAGGGAGGGAGAGCATCAGGAAGAATAGTTAATGAATGCTGGACTTAACACCCAGAGGATGGGTTAATCTATGCAGCAAACCACCATGGCACATGTTTACCTATGTAACAAACCTGCACATCCTGCACATGTACCCTGGAACTTAAAGTTAAGAAAAAAAAGAAAGAAACAACAAAAAGAGAAAGAGCAGGGGGACAAAGTTAAAGTGTAGAGATTTTATTTGTTTTCTTTTCACTTGTTTGTTTATTAAATAAGTGTTCGGTTTTAAATGATGAGTTATTAGATAGTATTGGAAAGGTTTATGATAACCTCAAATGAAAAACCATACAATGGATACACAAAGATAAAAAGCAAGAAATTAGACAATATTGCCAGAGAGAATAACCTTTACTAAAAGGAAGAAAGAAAAAACAAGGAAGACAAGACCACAAAATGATCAGAACACAAGTAACAAAATGGCAGAAGTAAGTCCTTCCTTACCAATAATAACTGATATGTTTTGGCTCTGTGTTCCCACCCATATCTCATCTAGAATTGTACTCCCATAATTCCCACACGTTATGGAAGGGACCTAATGGGAGATAATTTGAATCATGGGGTTGGTTTCCCCCATATTGTTCTCGTGGTAGTGAATAAGTCTCACAAGATCCGATGGTTTCAGCATCTTCCTTATTTTATCTTGTCACCACCATGTAAGAAGTGCTTTTTGCCTCCTGCCTTGATTCTGAGGCATTTCCAGCCATGTGGAACTGCAAGTCCAGTTAAATCTCTTTTTCTTCCTAGTCTTGGGTATGTCTTTATCAGCAGTGTGAAAAAGGCCTAATACAGTAAATTAGTACCAGTAGAGTGGGGCATTGCGGAGAAGATACTCAACAATGTGAAAACAGCTTTCAAACTGGGTAAAAGGCAGATGTTGGAACAGTTTGGAGGGCTCAGAAGAAGACAGAAAAATGTGGGAAAGTTTGGAATTTTCTAGAAACCTGTTGAATGACTTGGACCAAAAGCCTAATAGTGATGTGGAAAATAAGGTCCATGCTGAGGTGGTCTCAGATGGAGAAACTTGTTGGAACTGGAGCAAAGGTGACTCTTGTTATGTTTTAGCAAAGAGATTAGCAGCATTTTGCCCCTGCCCTAGAGATTTGTGGAACTTTCAACTTGAGAGAGATGATTTAGGGTATCTGGCAGAAGAAATTTCTAAGCAGCAAAGCATTCAAGAGGTGGCTTGGGTGCTGCTAAAGGCATTCAGTTCTATAAGGGAAACAGAACATAAACATTTGGAAAATGTGCAGCCTGACAATGCAACAGAAAAGAAAAACCTATTTTATGAGGAGAAATTCAACCCAGTTGCAGAAATTTGCATAAGCAATGAGGAGTTGAATATTCATCCCCAAGACAATCGGTAAAATGTCTCCAAGTAATGTCAGAGGTCTTCATGGGAGCCTCTCCCATCATAGGCCTAGAAGCCTTGGATGAAATGGTTTCAGGGGCCGGGCCCAGGGTCCCTGTGCTGTGTGTAGCCTAGCTGTGCAACAGCTTGCACTTGGTGCCCTATGTCCCAGCCCCTACAACTGTAGCTGAAAGAGACCAATGTAGAGCTCTGGCAGTGACTTCAGAGGGTGCAAGCCTCGAGCCTTGATAGCTTCCATGTGGTGTTGAGCCTGCGAGTGCACAGAAGTCAAGAACTGGGGTTTTGGAACCTCTGCCTAGATTTCAGAAGATGTATGGAAACACCTGGATGCCCAGACAGAAGTTTGCTACAGGGGAAGAGTGCTCATGGGGAACCTCTGCTAGGGCAGTACAGAAGGGAAATGTGGGGTCAGAGCCCCAACACAGAGTCCCTACTGGGCAAAACCTAGTGCAGCTGTGAGAAGAGGATCATCATCCTCCAGATTCCAGAACAGTAGATCCACCAACAGCTTGCACCATTTGTTTGGAAAAGCCGCAGACACTCAATGCCAGTCTGTAAAAGCAACCAGGAGGGAGGCTGTACCATACAAAGTCACAGGGGTGGAGCTGCCCAAGACCATGGGAACCCACCCCTTGCATCAGTATGACCCGGATGTGAGACCTGGCATGAAAGGAGATCATTTTGGAGCTTTAAATTTTGACTGCCCCACAGGATTTCAATCTTGCATGGGCCCTGTAACCACTTTATTTTGGCCAATTTCTCCCATTTGGAATGACTGAACTTACCCAATACCTGTATCCCCATTGTATCTAGGAGGTAACTAGCTTGCTTTCGATTTTACAGTCTTATAGGCAGAAGGGACTTGCCTTGTCTCAGATGAGACTTCAGACTGTGGACTTTTGGGTTAATGCTGAAGTGAGTTAAGACTTTGGGGGACTGTTGGGAAGGCATAATTAGTTTGAAACGTGAGGACATGAGATTTGGAAGGGCCGGGATGGAATGATATGGTTTGGCTCTGTCCCCACCCAAATCTCATCTTGAATTGTACTCCCATAATTTCCATGTATTGTGGGAGGAATGTGGTGGGAGGTAATTTGAATCACAGGGGTGGTTTCCCTCATACTCTTCTTGTGTTAGTGAATAAGTCTCATGAGATTTGATGGTTTTATCAGAGGTTTCTGCTTTTGCATCTTCTTCATTTTATCTTGCTACCACCATGTAAGAAGTGCCTTTTGCCTTTTGCCATGATTCTGAAGCCTTCCCAGTGATGTGGAACTGTAAGTCCAATCACATCACTTTTTCTTCCGAGTCTCAGGTGTGTCTTTATTAACAGCGTGAAAATGGACTAATACAATAACATTGAATGTAAATGGACTAAACTATCCAGTGAAAGACAAACTGGCTGAATTGATAAAAAATATAAGACCCAATGATATGTTGCATACAAGAAACACACTTCACCTATAAAGATACACATAAACTGAAAACAAATGAATATAAAAAGGTACTCCATGCCAGTGGAAACCAGTAAAGAGACGGAGTAGCTATACTTATATTAGATAAAGTAGATCTCCAGACAAAATATATGAGAAGAGACACGGAACATCATTATGTAATGATAAAGAAGCCAATTGAGAAAGAGGACATAATTATAAATACATATGCACCCAACTCTGGAGCACCCAGATATGTAAAGCAAATATTATTACAGATAAAGAGATAGACAGACCTCAATAAAATACTAACTGGAGACTTCAACACTCTACTTTCAGCATTGGACAAATCTCTCATTAGAAATTCAACAAAGAAAAATCAGTCTTAATCTGTCCTGTAGAACAAATGGACCTAATAGATATTTACAGGATATTTCATCCAAAGGCTGCAGAATACACATTCTTCTCCTCAGCACATGGGTTATTCTCAAAAATAGACCATATTTTAGGTCACAATTCAAGGTTTAAAACATTCAAAAAATATTAAAAAATCAAGCATCTTCTCTGATCACAAAAGAATAAAACTAGAAGTCAACAACAAGAGGAGTTTTGGAAACTACACAAACAAATGGAAAATTAAACAAAATGCTCTGTGATGATCAGTGGGTCAATGAATAAATTAAGAAGTAAACTGAAAAATGTCTTAAAACCAATGGCAATGGAAAACAGCATGCTAAAGCCAACGGAATACACTGAAAGCCATATTAAGAGGGAAATTTATAGCTATAAGTGCCCACATCAAAGAAGAAGAAAATCTTCAAAGAAATAACCTAATGATACATTTTTAAGAACTAGAAATTCAAGATCAAACCAAATCCAAAATTAGTAGAAGAAAATAAATAATAAAAATTAAAACAGAAATAAATGAATTTGAAATGAAGAAAACAGTGCAAAACATCTATGGAATAAAAAAGCTGTTTATTGGAAAAGATAAACAAAATTGACAAGACTTTAGCCAGAGTAGTGAAAAAGAGAGAAGACCCAAATAAATCAGAGATGAAATAACTGATACTGCAGAAATTCAAAGGATCATTAGTGTCTTCCATGAGCAATGATATGCCAATAAATTAGAAAATCTAGAAGAAATTGATAAATTCCTAGACACGTGCACCTTACCAAGATTGAAACATGAAGAAATAAAAAATCTAAACAGGTCGATAACAAGTAACAATATTGAAACTGTAATAAAAAGTCTCCCAGTAAATCCTAGGACCCCATGGATTCACTGCTGATTCTACCAAACATTTAAAGAAGAACTAATACCAATTCCACTCAAACCATTCCAAAAAAAATAGAGGAGGAGAGAGTGTTTCTGAACTTGTTCTACATGGACAGTATTACCCTGATACCCAAGCCAAAGACATGTCAAACAAAAAAAAGAAGAAAATGATGAGCCAAAATCTTTGCTGAATATAGATATGAAAATCCTCCACAAACTACTAGCAAGCCAAATTCAACAATACATTAAAAGGATAATTCATCATGACCAAGTAATGAAGAGGACACACAAAAAAATGGAAAGATATTCCACATTCATGGAGTGGAAGAATCAATATTGTTAAGATATCCATACTACCCAAAGCAATCTACAGATTCAATGCAATCTCTATCAAAATGTCAATGACATTCTTCACAGATATAGAAAAAAATAATCTTAAAATTTATATGGAACCACAAAAGACCCTACACTGCCAAAGCTATCCTGAGCAAAAAGAACAAAATTGGAGAAATAACATTACCTGAATTCAAATTATCCTACAGAGCTATAGTAACCAAAACAGCATGCTACTGGCATAAAAACAAACATATAGACCAATGGAATGAAATAGAGAACGCAGAAACAAATTCACACACCTACAGAGAACTCATTTTCAACAAAGGTGCCAAGAATATACATTGAAGAGAAAGCCTCTTCAATGAATGATGCTGGGAAACTGGATATCCATATACAGAACAATGAAACTTGACCCCTATTTCTTGCCTTATACAAAAATCTAATCAAAGATGGATTAAAGACTTAAATCTAAGACCTCAAACCATGAAACTACTACAAGAAAACATCAGAAAAATTTTCCAGGATGTTGATCTGGACAAAAATATCTTAAGTAATACCCCATTAGCATGGTTACCACAGCAAAAGTGAACAAATGGGATCAAGTTAAAAATCTTCTGTACAGCAAAGGAAACAGTCAACAAAGTGAAGTGACGATCCGCAGAATGGAAGAAAATATTTGCAAACTACCCATCTGACAAGGGACTAATAACCAGATATATAAGGGACTAATAATAACTCCTTATATAAGGAGTTCAAAAAGTTCTACAGTAAAAATTCTAATAATCTGAATAAAAATGAGTAAAAGATTTCAACAGACATTTCTCAAAAGGAGATATACAAATGGCAAACAGGTGTATGAAAAGGTACTCAATATCATTGATCATCAGTTAAGGGGAAATCCAAACTACAATGAAATATTATCTCGCCCCAGTTAAAATGACTTTTTATCCGGCCAGGTGCAGTAGCTCATGTCTGTAATCCCAGCACTTCGGAATGCCAAGGCGGGTGGATCACTTGAGGTCAGGAGTTTGAGACCAGCCTGGCCAACATGGTGAAACCTGTCTCTACTAAAAATACAAAAATTAGCTGGGCATGGTGGCACATGCCTGTAATCCAAGCTACTCAGGAGGCTGAGGCAGGAGAATCTCTTGAACCTGGGAGGCGGAGGTTGCAGTGAGCTGAGATCACACCATTGCACTCCAGCCTGGGTGACAGAGCAAGACACTGTTTTTAAAAAAAGGCTTTTATCCAAAATCAGGCAAGAAAAAATGCTGGTGAGAATGTAGAGAAAAGGGAACCTTTTTACACTGTCAGTTTGAATGTAAATTATTACAACCACTATGGAGAAGAGCTTGTAGTTTCCTCAAAAAACTAAAAATAGAGCTACCATATAATCCAGCAATCCTCCTGCTTGGTGTATATCTGAAAGAAAGGAAATCAGTATACCAAAGAGACACCTGCACTGCCATGTTTGTTGCAGCACTGTTCACAATAGCCAAGTTTTGGAAGCACCCTAAGAGACCATTAGCAGATGGATGGATAAAGAACATGTGGTACTTACACACACTGGAGTGTATTCAGTCATAAAAATAAATGATATCTTGTCATTTGTAACAACATGGATGGAACTGGAAATCATTATGTTAAGTGAAATTAGCCAGGAACAGAAAGACAAATGTTGCATGTTCTCACTTATTGGTAGGAGCTAAAAATAAAAACAATCGAATTCATTGAGATAGAGAATAGGATGTTTATCACAGGCCGGGAAGGGTAGTGAGGTATGGGGGGAACAAGGGGATGGTTAATGGGTACAAGAAAATAGAAAGAATGAATAAAACCCAGCATTTGCTAGCACAATAGCGGGACAATAGTCAATAATAATTTAATTGTAATTTTAAAAATAACTAGAAGAGTATAATTGGATTGTTTGTAACACAGATGATAAATACTTGAGGAGATGGATATCCCATTTTCTATGATGTGGCTATTAAACATTGTATGCCTATATGGAAATATCTCACATACCCTATAAATATATACACCTATTATAAACCCACAAAATTAAAAATTTTAAATGTAAATAAATGACTGGAAAAGAAATGACTGGAACCGTATTGTTCCACAAAACCATCAGAGAGTTTATTTATTATAAACTAACTAGACTTAGCAGACATTTAGAGACATCCACCCTACAAACTGTAAAATACCCATTAGTTTTAAGTGCACAAGGAACACTCTCCGTAAGAGACCAAATGCTGGGCTATAAAACAAGTCTTAACGAATGTAAGAGGACAGAAATTATACAAAGTATGTTCCTCGTTTAGAATAGAACTAGAAATCATTAACAGAGAGAAATTTGGAAAATTCAGAAATAGTGGAAACCAAACAATACACTCCTAAAGTACCAAAGGGTCAAGAAGATATCACAAAAGAAATTTGAAAATACTTTGAGATTTATAAATGTGAAACACAACATACCAAAATTTACGACATGTAGCTAAAGCAGTGCTCATAGGGAAATTAATAGTGATGTACGTCTATCTCAGAAAAGAACAAAGATCTAAATCAATAACTTAGCCACTTACCTTAAAATACTCGAAAAAGAAAAACAAACTAAATCAAAAAAATCACAAGGAAGAAAACAAAGATTCATAAAGCAGGGAACCTACAGAGAAAATCAACCAAATCAAACTTCCATCCTTTGAAAACAACAAAATTGAGAAACCTTTAACTAGACTGACCATAAAAAGATGAGAAAAGATTCAAATTAGTAAAATCAAGAATAAATGAAGGACATTATTTTAAACCTTACAGAAATAGAAAGGATTATAGAGTTCTATGAATAATTTTATGCCAAAAAATTAGATAATTCAGATGAGACAAATTACTGACACGGACTCAAAAATAATAGAAAATATAAATAATGCCTGTAACATGTAAAGAAATTGAATTAGTAATTTTAAAACTTCCTATGAAGAAAAGCTTCGGTGTAGATGGCTTCACTGGTAAATTCTACCAAACTTTTAATGAATCAGTATAAATTCTTCACAAACTCTTCCAAAAAATGGAAAAGGAGATAACACTTTCCAATTAATTCCACAAAGCCAATATCACTCCAATGCCAAAGATATGAACAAAAAAGAAAGCAATAGGCCCATACCTTATGAATAGAGATATAAAATCCATCAGCAAGATACTCTACCTCCAAATCAAACAACATATAAAAAGTGTTATATATTACAACCTACTGAAATTTACCCCCGGGAATGTGAGGTTGGTTTAATATCCAAAATCAATTAACGTAATGTGCCATATTAATAAAATAGAAGACAAAACCCAAATTATCGTTTCAAAGGATGCAGAAAAATCATTTGATAAAATCCAACATCCTTTTATGTAAAACAATCAACAAACTATGACGAGAAGGGGACTTCTTCAAGCTGCTAATAGGACCTATAAAAAGCTTTTGATAGTAAAAGACCGAAGTTTTCTCCTTAAGATCAAGAACCAAAACAAGGATGTCCACTCTTGCTACTTCTACTCAGCATTGCACTAGAGGATGTAGCCATTGGGGAGGAAAAAAAAAAAGGCATCCAGATTGCAAAGAAAGAAAGAAAACTCTATTTGTACATGACCTGATCTTCTACATAGAAAGCATGAAGGCATCTAGAAATAAATATGTATTACAGCTTAATAAACACATTTAGAAAAGCTACAGGATACAAGAACAATTATATGTCTATACGCTAGCAGTAAAGCATCCGAAAATTAAAGTCAAAAATCAATTATATTTATATCAATTATATCAGAAAGAATATAAAATTTTGCAAAGACTGGTGGAGAAGTCTTTTCAACATATGCTCCACTTGCCACTGCCTGCTCCCCTCAGTATATCCAGTGTTCTTCAGTACTTTGGCAGTTTGAGAAGAAAAAGGGTGATACATTTACTGATACACATTGTACTAACAGAAAGTGTAAAATTAATTATAAATTTCTCAGAAATTCAGGAATGTCCCATTATGTCCTAATAGATCATAGGAACTTGAAGATTACACATATTCCATAGTCATGACATTTTGTATTTACCTTGGCTTACATTCTTTTAATAAAATACAGTGGTAATGGCCTTATTTTATGTTATTTATTCATAGTGTTTCTAGTGTTTTGGTGTTTCTATTTGTTTTATTTACTATATTAAATTAAGTGTTTTTTACATTGTATCAGTATGGTTTTGATTAATAAAAGAGAATCCACTGTAAATATTTCAAGAAGGAAGGGCTTTAACACAAGTATTAGATGCTAATAAAACCTTTGGACGTGCTAGAGGATGAGGTTTGCATTAGTTTTCTATGACTGCCATAACAAAATACCACAGACTGGGTGGCTTAAACAATAGAAATGTATTTTTTCACTATTTTAGAGGCTGGAAGTCCAAGATCAAGGTGTTGGCATGTTTGCTTTCTTCTGAAGCCTGTCTCCTTGGCTTGCAGATCATCTGAAGTCTCTCTCCTTGGCTTGCGGATGGCTAACATCCTCCTGTGTCTTCACATGGTCTTTTCTCTGTGCGTGTGCTTCCCTGGGGCTGTTTTCTTCCTCCCTTCCTCCCTCCCTTCCTCTTTTCCTCCCTTCCTCCCTTCCTCCCTTCCTTTGACAAAATATGACTCTGTCACCCAGGCTGGAGTGCAGTGGCATGATCTCGGTTTACTGAAACCTGCATCTCCTGGGTTCAAGCAATTCTCCTACCTCAGACTCCCGAGTAGCTGGGATTATTGGCACCCGCCACCATGCCTGATTAATTTTTGTATTTTTAATACAGACAGAGTTTCACCATGTTGGTGCCAGGCTAGTCTCAAACTCCTGACCTCAAGTGATCTGCCTGCCTCGGCTTCCCAAAGTATTCAGATTACAGGCGTTAGCCAATGCTCCCAGCCTCTCTGAGTATTTTAATTTCTCCTACTTACAAGGATATCAGTTAGGTTGTATTTGGGCTCACTTAAACAGCCTAATTTTAATGCAGTTGCCTCTTTAAAAGTTCCCATCTCCAAATATAGTCATATTTTGAGGTATTGGGGGTTAGAGTTTGCAGGTACTGGGAGTTAAGGATTCAACAGAAGAATTTTGAGAGGACATAACTCAGTTCTCAACAAGGTTTGAGAAAACTGTCTATAATCAGAAAAATAGGCAGTTTCAGAAATTGCAAGACATCACCACCAACAATATCAGTTCCCAGAGCACCAAAGTGGATGATACACAGGAGAAGGCCGGACAGTCACTGCAAGACCTCATGTCTGCTTTCTGATTAAGTCCACGTAGCTGTCTGCCTGCCAGTGTCAGGACAAATAAGGGTTTTAGCTTCTCTTTCATTTTCTATATCTCATACAAGTATATTTTTTATTTTATTTTATTTTATTTTTTTGAGACAGAGTCTCACTCTGTCACCAGGCTGGAGTGCAGTGGCACGATCTCGGCTCACTACAAGCTCAGCCTCCCAGGTTCAAGCGACTATACTGCCTCAGCCTCCCGAGTAGCTGGGAATACAGGCGCATGTCACCATATCCAGCTAATTTTTATATTTTTAATAGAGACGGGGTTTCACCATATTGGCCAGGATGGTCTCGATCTCCTGACCTCGTGATCCGCCTGCCTCAACCTCCCAAAGTGCTGGGATTATAGGTGTGAGCTACTGCACCAGGCCGCAAGTATGTTTTTATAGAAGATCTAAACCACAACTTTGCTGGAAAGGGAATCTCAGAAACACAGGTTTCAAAAATCAAGCCTATACGACATAGGAAAGAGTACAGAATGACATCAATAGACAATATGTGGCAAATCTATTCATTTGGAAACTCAGTACCCATAAATGTCTATCCAACAATGGCAACAACACTATGCTAATGATAAGAGTATCCTTCATATGAATAAAGATGCACATACTCTTTCAACAAAAAGGAGACACAAAGTTATTAACAACCACTCTATCCATCTATGGTTAATGATTTCTTTTCTCTTTGATACTCTGTATTTTTAACTACTTTTGTGTACTCATTTGAAAGCTCCATTTTACTTTTTGATATTTGTTCAGGACTTATGTTATATGGCAAACAATTACCAACATATTTTCTATAAAATAGTAAGGGAAAGAGACTAAAAAATTGTCAAGATATATATATGTGTGTGTGTGTGTATATATATATATGTGTGTGTGTGTGTGTGTGTGTGTGTGTGTGTATGCATTAATCTCTTCAGACTTCTGTAACAAAATACTACACACCAGGTAGCTTATAAATAACAGATATTTATTTATCACAGTTCTGGAGGCTGGGAAGTCTAAGATCAAGGCACCAGTAAATTTGGTTTCTGGTGAGGGCCTCCTTCCTGGTTTATAGATAGCTATCTTTTCGCTGAGGTCTCACATGACAGAGGGGTAAATGAATTCCCTCGGGCCTCTTTCATAAGGGCACTAGTCTCATTCCTCACCCTCGGCAGAGCTCTCATGACTTAACATCTCCCAAAGGCTCTATTTTCTACCCATAACACCTTGGGGGTTAGGATCTCCACCTAATCTTGGGGGAAGGATTTCCACCTTCCACCTTAGGGATTATAAATTTTGGAATTTTGGAAGGGCACAAACATTTACACTATAGCAGCATGCATATATGATGTGTATATGTATACATGTATATATGAATTATATAATTACTAGTTATATAAACATATGTATATAATTAATAATTTAAAAATCAAGTAAATATGCCTACCTTTTGTAGTTCTCATTCTTGTAGCTGAAGGTGAGAACTTAGTTGGTAGCCTTAACATCCTTCCTCCACTGCATTCCATGTTCCCATTGCCTTTAGATGATAATTCAGTTGATAATGGCCCTTTCCTTTGTAGGGTGATGAAATCCTCTTTCCAGAGGGCTTAAGTCTTTAGTGGTCTTTCTGCATTGGGTTGTGTACAGCGTTCTTCCACTGGCATATAAGTTCAGAGTCCACAGTTGAGCTGACAGAAAACAAGACATATTTGCAGGATTTGTCAAAAGGGTTAATACTGAGATGAGGCATTCCCAGTTCCACTCCTTGTTTAAGGAACTATGTATCACAAGAAAAAAAAATGGCAGCTGATATCGGTTACTTGCTTGGAGTATATTTTGCATATTGTGGTAATAAACCCCAGATAATGTTGTACTTCATTTGGTGTCATAACTGAGTGTTCCACCATTTCCACCAATAATATATTCCACCATTTTATTAAGCCAGTAGTTGCTTCTAGGTATTTGAATCCACGATAAACGGGTCAATCCTATAGATATAAGCCCATTACACTTTTTTTTTTCCTATAAAAATAAGTTTCTTGATTAGAAGGCAATGTTGTGTGGGATGTTATGTCAATGAATAAAATTGTACGTGTGTCTGTAAAGAATGATGCTGAGAAAAGTTCTGTTCATAGGAAAGTCAAATTTATATAATACAATAAAGGATGATTTTGTAATGGGGAATAATTGCTGCAACCTCCATGTCAGACAGTATACAATGTAATTAATCTACCATTAATGGCTGGCCAGTATACCTAGGAAATGACATCTTATTGGGGATTTAACATGGGTCTCTGATGTTGGTAGGTTGGGGACTCATCTAATGTCATTGTTAGCTCATCCTTAGTGAAAGGACACCCATGTTATTGAGTGCATGTCATTTTGCTCATGAACTCATTAATTTAGCTCTGTGATAACTGGGGAGAAAGACTGACTGACATGGGTACATTGCTCCACAATGAGCTTTCATTTGAAATACAAATATCCTCACACTCTGGCCACTGCAAGAGATCCAACCACAGAATTTCCCCCCAGACTTTCTTATTGTTTCATAATTTGATGAAACCTTTAATGTGTTGATTATAATCAGAAGGTTATGATCTGTTCTTGATAGGTGCGGTATGTATATATGTGGGATCTGAGATTGAGGAATTTTTATTCCAGTCTTCACTTAAAATCTAATATGACATGTTTTGTTCATTGTTTGTGAGCTACATATAAAAGGTAAAAGTAGTGTTTTGCTCAGTACTGATGGAACAGCAGCTATGTATGCAGTAAGAAAGTGCATCATTTATTGCATCTGAATGTCAATTCAAACATTGCTTTAGTCTAAGAAAGGTTAAATTGGCAACCAATGACATATATTATTGCCTGAATTCAAAGTTAAAAACAACAGTGAAAGTAATTAACAGTGAGTTATTAAAGTTGTTAATAACTAATATTAACAGGGAGATTTATTAATATGAAATGGTGGGCACAGATATCTGTCCTGTCAATTCATTGCCCATTTACATGGGCAGTAACACAAGGCATTGTTATTTCATATTGAATAAAATTATCTATTGAGTATAAAGATGATCAGAGGTAAAGGATAAAATATAAATATTTCATCAAAAGTCTATTATTCGAGCAAAAAACCACTTTCATTACTTCAAGAAGCTTTGTCATCAGTGCAGTCAGTATTGGAAAAGCCTAAACCTATTATTACTTGATATTACAAAATACCATGCTTTCTAACATTGAAAATATTCAGGCTTTATTACAAGACTAACCTGTTCTGTCATTTAAAGTGAACTTGAACATGCACTCTACTAGCATCACCCAGTATAATACCAGGTCTACTTAGGAAAGAAAAGTAGCAGTGTTCACACGATCTCCCCAAATTCTATTATTCCACAGAGTGTCATAGTTAGACACTTAGGTATACCTGGACTGAGAATAGCAAACAATGGGCTCCAGAAGATGACCACCCTCTTGTAACAGGTTACATATTTTGAGTCACAATGGAGCAAGAAATATCTGGGCATCTATGTATAGGACATTTGGAGTATTTGGGGGCTGATCAAAAAAAAAATGATGATGAGATGACAATAGCACACACAAGCTATAGCTGGGTGACACTTTCATAGATCTGCATGTGAGAAAAGTCCCGTAATAATTCCAGGGTAATACTTCCCGGGGATATAGCTCAAAGGAGGACTGCCATCCAGAAGGGGAGGAGGTCAAGGGAACTTCCAGGGGAGAGAGGGATCAGATAGGCGGTTCTATGTCTAGGTGATGTCACTTGGCAGCATGACAGAGGATCTCTAGGTCAGAGAATTCTGAAGGGCAGCAGCAGCTTAGGGTTTTTATAGCCCCAAAGTTTGTCTTATCTATAGCTAGCAGATGGTGACTATGCTTTTTCTGTGGGGTATTCAAGCTCCAAATGGCCATAGTTCTGCTTCTTTGGGTTATGTTTAAAACAACTGCATGTGTAAAAATTTAAGTTTGATGGTGTTGGCCAGTTTTTGAGCTAACTGTTCATAGCCTGCTGTGAAGATGTAAATAACCAAGGGACCAATATACAGAGGCCATCTTCAGCTTATGTATACAATGCTGTATAATAATAAAGAGGTGGTTGACTGAGAGAACCACTTTCTTAGAAAGCAGTAGCCTCTGGAGAGCAGTACCTGGTGTCAGCATGATCTTCAATTGTCCTCAGATCTGCCAAACCAGCTCTTAGACCAAATTAAAGTCTGGGGCCACCTAAATTACATCTTCTCATGTTTGCTTGCCCCAGTTTGACTCTTTTCCAACACAATGTTTTATTAATTTAAGAAAGAAATTGTTAATATGCTATTGATCACATTCAAAAACCCCATTCAAATGCTACAACAAAACAAAATAAATTATTTCAAGATCATAATGTAATAGAAGAATGCAGTAAGGCCACAATAAGTATTACTTGAACGAATACAGTAGTAATCTATTTGTTGGCTATTTCTTACACTGAAACATTCCACTCTCCAGCTTTTGAAAATGACTTACATAATGGGGTTGCAAATATACTCACATTACTACTCAGATGTGTAAATCTTTAGTTACCAATATGAGTAATTATATATGAGCATATATTGAAGATATATTTATATATTAATATATGTAATGTGTATTTATATACTAATATATTTAATGTATATATTTATATTGTATATATTTTATATTCATGTTATTATATATGTTACATATTATTAACATATATCACTATAAAATACTGTATATATTTTAGTTTTTTTTTTTTTTTTTTTTTTTTTTTTTTTTTTTTTTGAGGCGGAGTCTCGCTCCGTCGCCCAGGCTGGAGTGCAGTGGCCAGATCTCAGCTCACTGCAAGCTCCACCTCCCGGGTTTACGCCATTCTCCTGCCTCAGCCTCCCGAGTAGCTGGGACTACAGGCGCCCGCCACCTCGCCCGGCTCATTTTTTGTATTTTTTTAGTAGAGACGGGGTTTCACCGTGTTAGCCAGGATGGTCTCGATCTCCTGACCTCGTGATCCACCCGTCTCGGCCTCCCAAAGTGCTGGGATTACAGGCTTGAGCCACCGCGCCCGGCCTATATTTTAGTATTTAACATGTATTTTATGTATTTCACTTTAAATTAATTATAGAGAGAAAATACATATTTTTCTATAATTGCTCTGCTCTTGCTCCCTTTCTATTGCATAGGAAAAAAAAAGAAAAACCCTCCAAGTTGTGATATCTTACTCTTTTCCAATTCAAAGGGGCTTTTAAGTTGTAAAAATGATATAGTTCATATTTATTCATTAAATAACATTTAATATTCTACATATTTACTAAAAGCAGAAATTATTAAATGTATTAAATATATAAATTATTAAATATTCATATAATAAATGTATTAATATATTCATTAAATACTCATAAAATACATATATTTATCTATACCATAATCATATATACTATATAATCATATGCTTTATATTTTATATATTTTAATATTTACTCTATTTTATATTAAAAATATGTATTTCTCCCTACGTTACAGAGAAAGAGAAAAAATATCTAAATTGTTATAGTAAAAGTAATTATATCAATTATTTCATTATAATTAACTAGTTAAAAATTATGAATTAAACTAATTAAGAAATTAATTAATTATAGAGAAAAAATATTTTTCTATAATTGCTCTACTTGTCTTTAACTGCTCTGTTTCCATCATATGGCATAAGGAAAGAAAGAGCATTCCAAGTGGACTCTGTTCCAGTTCAAAGGGACATCTGAAGTTTTTTTTTTTTTTTTTTTTGAAGCGGAGTCTCGCTCTGTCGCCCGGACTGGAGTGCAGTGGCCGGATCTCAGCTCACTGCAAGCTCCGCCTCCCGGGTTTACACCATTCTCCTGCCTCAGCCTCCCGAGTAGCTGGGACTACAGGCGCCCGCCACTTCGCCCGGCTAGTTTTTTGTATTTTTAGTAGAGATGGGGTTTCACCGTGTTAGCCAGGATGGTCTCGATCTCCTGACATCGTGATCCGCCCGTCTCGGCCTCCCAAAGTGCTGGGATTACAGGCTTGAGCCACCGCGCCCGGCCGACATCTGAAGTTTTAAAAAGTCTCTACTGAGTAACCACTTAGTAAGTTCAAAGTACAGCTCCTCTTCAGACACAAGTCTCTACTGGCCCTCCTTTTCAAGATGTGGTCTATATCACCAGTACTGCTGGTTCTTGTGGCTTTCAGCACGGTGAGTGTCAGATCTTGTGCTTTGCCCTGCCATCATATGTGAACATCTCTGTCCCATCCTCTTCCTTTTTGGGGTGGCATTGCCCAGCTCCCTTCCCTGGGTCTTCATCCCATTTAAATACAGATAGAAATGGTCTACTCATTGGGGAGTATCCAATAATGTTCCTTTTTCATATTCTTATAAATACCGCATCTGGCAAAGCACTGAAAGTTTTTTTTCTGGATCTACTTTCAACTCAAAACTCCAGAAATAAAAGACTTGCTACAATTCTTGAGATTCTATATCTGATTTTCAATCTATAAGATGTAATGAGTAAGAAAACAAACTGAGTCAAGGTGGAACATATTTCAGGTGGGTCAATCCTTATTCCCTAAGCCTAAAACCTCTCTTGGAGTGTCCTCTCTAGCACAGACTTCTAGTGGTGGAGAAGTCATGTATCTCTAGTCCCTTACTTATCCAGATGGCTGCTGTATGTGGCATCCTCCATAGTCATCAAAGTAATTTTTCAAAAAATTTTAAAACATAAATAGCCTCCTTTGAGAAGCATGAAAGTGCTTCTCAAATTTGTAGCTTTCATGAACAACTTCATAATCATTAGCCATATATGCATACCACCAATTTTAAGCAAATTAAAAACAAGATTAATTACATGTTTTTACAGTAAAATTAGACAATGTAAAGACAAATTAATAATTATTTCATATAATTAAGAAGACAGCTATTGTTTGCACTCTTTCACTGAATTATGTACTTTGGCTCTAATAGGATCTGCTAGTTGTCCATCCAATATTCATTCTCCCTTATTCTTCACTAACACAAGCCAGATTTTGTAGAGATGGCAATGTATTCAGCTATAAGAATTACATTTCCCAGTGTCCCTTGCAGCCAGGTGTATCACCGTTCTGATCAATGAGATGCTTGGTAGGGTTTTTGGAAGGATCATTAAAAAGGTGGCTAGCTCAGTTAGTACCTACTCCTTTCACTCTTTGAAATTCATTCTTTATGTGTGAAAGTTGACATTGTGCCAGCAGCCATCTTATAAATGCTCATGAATAAAAGGCTAAGAATGTATCAGAGAACTTAGTCCTGAAACACTTAAGCAGGATTATACTAGCTCTAGCCAAGTTAACTTTGGATTCCTGTTCTGTGAGAGAAAATTAAGCCCCCATTTTGTTTTGTCCACTGTCATTTAGGTTTTTTGTTATATTTGGTCAAACACAATCCTTAACTAATACGAATTCTATGAAAGTTAGGTTAAGACTTTTGGGGCCCCTTTGAAATTGATTCACTGGGGACTACCTGTTTAGTTTTGAATCCTAAGGAAGGTGAAAAGACAGAAGATGGAAGGTGTTTGGAGCTCAATGGCCTCAATGGTCTCAAACCACTATTGTGTTAAAATTCTTCAGTAACAAATACCTGGGATTAGGGTGGCTGTCCCTATGAAGCTTTAGTACTGAATTCCAACTTTACTTTGGTTAAATGCATATTAAATTAATGTTTCCTAAATAAAGGTAGTAGGGTACTCTAAGTGAGGTTCACATGTCACGACTATGTGATTAGATCTAGGATACATGCAAACAGTGGTGTTGCAAAATGAAGACATTTATTCAATGTGTTCTCATTAGGCCTAGGTATTTGATAATTTCTACTTTTTGAAATCTGATCCAAAAACTACTCTGCACATATCAGGGTAGAGTACCCATTACAAATAGAGATAGATCCTGACAGGATCTCATCACTTGTCCCCACAATTACAGAATATAGAACACATTTTTGAAATTTAGTGGTTTCTATAGGAGCTTTATAAAGAAATATTTCCAGATTGTTAAGATACTCAGTGACCATGTTAGGTTAGGAGTTGGACATTGCAAGTAAAATGGAGGAAGCTCATAGTATAATAGAAATTCAGTGTTCCCCCACCTCTATTCCCCTTAGCTTATTGAGATATGCAGGAAGATGTAGAGGAAGGCCTCTAACCTGTTGGTGCTTTAGTGGATTACATAACCCCTGCCTCCCCTTGGCTGATTCTTGCTTTTCATTATCTAGAAAGCTGCCACCTTTGACTGCCTGAGGGCAGTAGTCTGTCAAAACAAGGAGAGGGAGCACAGGGTGATATCTGCTGCCAGTTGGAGTGTGTCTAGGGGTGGCATTTAGTAGTCTATTTACAAGATAGATTTCCTGGCCTTAAAATGGGTAGTAACTGATAAGTTTTGGGACTATGTATATGGAGTGTTTTTTAGAAGTGTGGGTTGACAGCAATCAAATTACATACGTGCTCAGAAGAGATAACATAGAACAGGCTTGGGTTGCCATAATAGCTCACCAAGATTTTGTCATTAATTACTGATAAAGTTGCAGCAACAGAGAAGCATGTGTACTTTTCTTCTGACCCCTTCCCAAGGTCACTAATATTATCTTCAGGGATCTAGTCATAGTCATTTGAGAAGTCTCAAAAAGATAGTCTATTCTAAGGGAGGAATGGATGTTAGCTTAGGGATGTCTTCCAAGGTGAGCTTATTATAGCTGTCAGTTGTGTCACCATGGGCAATCTGTCACCTCCTTAATTGGGAGTGAAAGTGTAGAGAGAGGCACATTGACCTGACCATGGGTTAAAGGATGTTATGAAAGGAAAGAACCAAGGACTTTTGTCTGAAATCATCAGGTTTTCTTGGAGGGCATTTGCATGTTGCTACAAACATGTTGAGAGCTGCTCAGCTGTAGATTAGTGACCAGAATAAGGTTAGTAGAAACAATTAGTGTTGCCCCAGTGAGAACCATTTCAAGGTGATGGTGGCTGCATTGGCAGGCAAAAGAGTCTAGAAAGACTCCAGAAAATTATTTTTTCAAGATAGCACAGGACATGAATTCCAAAATGTAAGGCTTTTCAATGCATTATGAGCATAATATGATATAAGTGTTCAGATATAACGAAACCAGATATAATGAAACAAACAAGTATAGGAAGTCTCAGAAAAGTAGAAAAAGAAGGTGGGCTTCCTAGGGACCTTTACATTTGAATAATGGCATGGCAATGAGTTCCCTGTTTTTCTGTATTTCCTCTCATATATCCCAGGCAGGATGCTATAGAAGACCCCAACTCAAACTTCCAACAATAAACAGCCGAACAAAAGGTACAAAGACAAGTTCCAACACTGCAGTGATTCTGATATTGGAATTATCTGCTAATAATTTTAAAGCAGCTATCATAAAAATGCTTTAACAGGCAATTATAAATTCACTTCAAATAAGTGAAAAAATAAAAAAAATCTGAATAAGGAGATAGAAATTACTTAAAAATTAAAATTATAGAACTGAAAAATACAGTAACAGAAATTAAAAAAAAAAATTTACTGGATAGGCTCAGTACTAGAGTGGAAATGACTAGGAGTGGAGATGTACTTGAAGACAGAACAATAAATTCACCCTATCTGAACTACAAAAAATACACTGAAAATAGAGTTCTATGAACCTGTAAGAAAGTGACAAAAGAACTAAAATTTGTATTATTGAAGTTCCAGTCAGAAAGAAATTAGAAAGTAGGGTTTAAAAAGTATTCATAGAAATATGAGCTGAAAATCTCCCCAATCTGGTGATAGACATAAACCTAGAAACAAATAGCTGAGCAAACCCCAAATATGATAAACACATAGAAATTATGCCAAAACGCCATCACAATTAAACATCTCATAACTAAGAACAACAACAACAAAAAATCAATGAAATTAGCCAGTGAGAAACAGGGCACTGCTTATAGGACAGAACCAATTCAATGATAGTGAGTTTTCTGAAGCCATAGAGTCCAGAAGGAGGACGTTTCACATTTTCAGTTACGGAAACAAAAGAACTGCTAACTCTCAATACTATATCTGACAACAATATCCTTCATAAGTGAAGGGAAAACAAAGATGAAGGAAAACTAAGATAATTTGTTCTTAGAAAACCTACCCTTAAGGAATGGCTAAAGGAACTTCTCTAAAGAGAAAGAAAATAATAACAAAGGTTTAAAATTCCAGAAAGGAAAGAAGAACCCCAGAATAAGTAAAAACAGGGTTAAATAGACTATCCTGCTTTTTGTGAGTTGCTTAAATCATATGACTGAAGCAAAAATTTTAACATCTGATGTGGGGCTTAATGTATGTAGAAGAAATACTTAAGACAATTATACTTTAAAAGTGGGGAGGGTGAAGAACCTAAATGGAAATAAGATACTGACACTTCATTCCAAGTGGTGGTAAAACGTCAACACTAGTAGACTGTAATAAGTTACATATGTATATTGTGATACCTAGAGCAACCACTAAGAAAACTATAGAAAGCAATATACTCAAAAACATTATACATAAATCAATATGGACTCCTAAAAATATACTCAAACTATTCATAAAAAGGTAACAAAAAAGAAGCAGAGGAATAGGAAACATAAATAAATAGAAAATAAATTTTAAAATGGCAGAATTAAGCCCTAACATATTAGTAAATTTACCTTAAACGTATATGGTGTAACTACATGTATATTTTAAAATAAAATTTGGATTCCAAATTAAAAATTCATGATACAACAATATGCTGTCTATACGAAACTTGCTTCAAAGATAATTATATAAGCAAATTGAAAGTAAAAGGATAGGGATAATATACCAGGTGTACATTAATTTAAGAAAAAGGCAAGGGGGCTATATTAATATCAGTTAAAGTAGTCTTGAGGGCAAAGAAAATTAGTAGAACAAAGAAGATCATTACACAATGATCAAATGATCGATATACCAGAAAGACATAAAAAAATCTTAAATGTGTACAATTCAAAGAGTAGCATCTCAAGACCCAGGAAACAAAAATTGACAGATTTGAAAGAAGAAATAGACAAATATACAATTATCATTAGAGATTCCACACACCATTTTTAGCAATTGACAGAAGTACTAGAGAAAATAAGCAAAGATATAACAGAACTGAACAACACAATCAATCAACAGTACTTAGTGGATATATATATATATATATATATATATAAAATATTATATTATATATACTTACATATATTATATTATATATACTTATATATATATATATATATATGTCAAGTGCATTAGTTTGTTCTCTGTTCTTACAATGCTATAAGGACATACATGAGACTGGGTAATATATATGGATATATAACACTCTACCACCAGTAGTAGAATACACTATTGTTTTTCAAGTGTGTATTCATCAAGATAAACCAAGTCCTGTACCATAAGATAAATCTTAACAAACTTAAAAAAATTAAAATCATACAGAATGTTATTTAACCATATGAAATTAAAGTAGAAATCAAGAACTGAAAAATAACAAAAAAGTCTCTAGACATTGGAAAACTGAAGATAAGTATTCCAAATAATATAAGGCTCAGAAAGGAAGTCTCAAAGGAAATAAAGAAAAACTGAATAATAATGAAAATATATCAAAATACATGGGGCACAGACAAAGCAATGATGTGAGAGAGACTTATAGCATTAAATGCTTACATTAGAAAAGAAGAAAAGTCTCAAATCAATATACTAAGTCCCTGACTCAAAACACTAAGAAAAAACAAAAGTATCAGAAATCAAGAAGAGAGGAAATAATAAAGATAAAAACAAACATCAATAGAATTGAAACAAGAAAAACAATAAAGAAAATAAATGGAACAAAAAGTTTATGTTAAAAGCTAAATAAAACTGACAAATCTATAGGAAGACTAATGAAGATAAAAATAATCAGTCTCAGGAATGAATCAGTCTCAGGAATGAATACCACTACATATTCTGAAACCATTAAAAAATAATGGAGTACCACAAACAACTTTACTTCATAAATTTGACAACTTAGAAAAAATAAATCAATTTCATAAAACTGCTACCTAATGAACGAACAATCAAAAAACAACTTGACCAATTATATAATCATTAAGGAAATTGCATTTACAACGTAAAACCTTCTGGGAAAAAAATCTTTTGGCCAAGATAGTTTCATGAGAGAATCTGACCAAATATTTAAAGGAGAATTAACACTAATATTACACAATCTCTTACAGAAAATAGAAGACAAAGAAACCCTTCTTGCTTTATCTTACAAGGCTCCAAGTATCCTGATACCAAAACCAGGCAGAGACAATACAAAGAAGGAGGAGGAGGGGGAGGGGGAGGAGAAGAAGAAGAGGAGGAGGAGGAAGAGGAAGACTACAGACCAGTACATCTTAGGAATTTGGACATCAGAATTTTCAACAAGAAATTACCAAATTATGTCCAATGTGTTAGTTTGTTCTCTGTTCTCACAATGCTGTAAGGACATATATGAGACTGCATAATTTATAAAGGAAAGAGGCTGAATTAACTCACAGTTCCACATGGAGGCCTCAGGAAACTTACAATCCAGCAGAAGGGAAGCAAACACATCCGTCTTCACATGGTAGCAAAAGGGAGGAGTGCGCAGTGAAGGGGGAAAGGCCCCTTATAAAACCATCAGATCTCATGAGATTTCACTTATTATCATGAGAACAGTATAAAGGTAACCGCTCTCATGATTCAATTACCTCCCCTTCCCACCAGGTCCCTCCCATGACACATCGGGATTATGGGAACAACAATTCAAGATGAGATTGGGGTGGGGACTCAGCCAAACCATATCATCCAGCAACGTATAAAAGGAATCACCTGCCATGACCTAGTAAAATTTATTTCACACCTGCAAGTGAATTTCAGAATTTGAAAATCAATCATATGGTCATATTAATTGATAGAGAAACAGAATTGACAACAATTCAATACTCATTCATGATTAAAATTCTCAGCAAGCTAGAAATAGAGGGGAACTTCCACAACTTGATAAAGAGCATCTACATAAATTATATAGCTTTCATTGTATCTAGTGGTGAAAGATGAAATGCTTTATCTCTAAGATTGGGAACAAGACCAGATGTCCACTGTAACTACTCTTATTCAATATGGTACTGAAGTCTTAGTGCCTGCAAGAAGGCAAGAAAAAGGGAAAAATAGTATAGAAGTTAGAAAGGAAGTAATAAAACTGTCTCTATTTTCAGATGAAATAATTGTCTACATAGAACATCACAAGGAAAAAATGAAAAAAATAGAACAAATAACTGAGCTTGGCAAGATTTCCAGGTGCACATTCAGCATATAAAAATCAACCACATTTCTACATACTAAAAGTAAACATGTGGAAACAAAAATTAAAATCACAATGCCATTTGTAATCCCCCCAACATGAAATACTTGGGTATAAGGTTAACAAAATACGTGTAAGACCTGTATGCTGAAAATTGCAAAAATGCTGACAAAAAAATCAAAGAACATGTAAATAAATAAGTGATATACTATGTTCATGAAATGCAGGTCTCAGCATAACAAAGATGTTAATCCTTTTGAATTTATAGGTCCAATTCAATTCCTGTCAAAATCTCCATAAATATAGGCATAGACTAGCTTATTTTCAAATTAATTTGGAAAGGTTCAGTCCCCAGAACAGCTAAAATCATCTTGACAAAAAAATTAAGTGGGAAGATTCACTTAACCTAGTATTAAGGCCTAATACTTAGCAACAATAGTTCAAACAGTGTGGCATTTGTCGTGGGATAGACACATAGATCAATGCAATGGAACAGAGTACAGAACCCAGAAACAGACTTACACAAATATGATCAAATGGCTTTTGACAAAAGTGTAAAATAAATTTAACAAAGGAAGAAGAGTCTTTTCAACAAATTGTGTTGAAATAATTGGGCACCCATCAGACAAAAGTAGTCTTTGACCTAAACCTTACATCTTTTAAAAATTTGACTCAAAATAGATCATGGACATAATATAAAATGCAAAACCGTAAGTTTTAGAAAACAGGGTAACTCTTTGGGGATCACAGGATAGACAACGAAATATTAGACTTGACATCAGAAGCACAGTATATGAAAGGAAGACTTGCTAAATTGGATCTCTTCAAAATTCATAACTTTTGCTCTATGCAGGATCCTGCTCAGATAATTAAAAGGTAAATTACAGACTTGGAAAAAATATTTGCAAACCATGTATCTGACAAAGAACTTATATCTAAAATATATAAAACAATTCTAAAATCTCAGCAGTAAAAAATAGTTAGGAAATTAGCAAAGAACCTGAATAGACAGTTCACTGATGCAAATAAACACAGGAAAATATGTTTGATATAATTGACTGTTTTATAAATAAAAATTAGAACCACAATAATGTATTTACACACTTATAAGAATGGCTAAAATAAAAATAATATTACCACCAAATGCTGGCAATGATATGGAGAGACTAGATCACTCATCTGTTGCTGTTGGAAATGCAAAATGGTTCCTGGGGAACTACTGTGAAGGAAACAGTTTAAATGCCCAAGATCCATATTACCGTCTTTGTCAGTCAAATACAGTTCTAATATGAGTAGAAACTTGCCCTTTGTCCATCAAATAATCCTATTAATTCACATTTATTTGAACACTAACTATAGCCCCTTCAATACACTCATAATATTCTCCAGTTCCATGATATCATAAGCAGAAAAGGGTGTGCATCCTTGCCAGAGTTAATCTCCCTAGCAATGCTGGATCCTAACATTTCTGTCTTTTTAGGTGCTTCACTTCATCAATTATCCACTATCTCTGGTATTTTAAATTTTTCCTTCTCAAATAGCTTTTAACCTACAACTTACATATTTACTGAAACCTCTCTCTAAATTTTGTATCTGTCTCCAGTTACTCCTTCTTTCCTTCCCTTTTCAGTCAAGCATTTAAGAAAATGGTCTACTATCACTGTCACACATATCTTACCTTAAATTAACTGTTTAACCCACTGCAGTCTGGTTTCTGCTTCCCAACACTCCATCGAAACTGATGCCGCAAAGGTCACCTATAATCTGTTAGTTGCTAAATCCAACTCTCCATTCTTATCTTACTTAACATTTAACACTTACTTAACAGCAGAATTTGACCCACTGACCAATGTCTCTTTCTTTAAACTCTCTTCCCTTAGGCTTTGTGATACCTCCCTTTACCTTTTTCTCCTTTTCTTTTTTTCTGCTCTCTTTGGCCCATTCTTCCTCTGTCTCCTTCAAAGGCATCTCTTCATTTTATTCTCTTAAATATTGGTGTTTCCTAGAATTGTTTAATTACTTATGATGTACTTTCTTGCTCTCCAAATTCTACTTCCTTGTCTCACTTACCCCACAGCCTTTGTTTCACTTACCCCTCAACCTTAGAATGTCATTTCTGCTGGTGGTTTCCAAATGATCTCTCCAGACCAGCTGTCTTTTGAGCCATAAACCCAAGTACAATTTTGATGTTCCTTGAAGATTTCAAATTCAAAACCCCCAAAGTGAATTAATTCAGCCTTTCAACTACTCTTCCTCCTGTATTCCCCATTCTGCCATTCACTCCCTGACTCTTTCCAAATATTTTGGAAATGACATATGATTCCTTTTCCTCTTATTATAAAATCCTGTTGATAAAAATTTCTTAGTGTCTTTTGGATTTCATCCCTTTATCTCAAAAATTAGTCTTTTAAGTTAAACTACCATTTCTTTCCCTTAGTTTAGTTCTTTCTTCCTTAGTTTAGCCCTACCATTTTCTGAAGCTCATATGTCACACAGTGTCCAGCGTTAGTTTTCTACAATAAAACTATGATCAAATCATGTTCTTATTTTGAATCCTAAAATAATATTATTTAATATAAAATTCAAACTACTTAGTAAGTGAGGTATACCGAAAATAGTAAGTAAAGCATACTTTGTGATCCTCTCCTGCTTACTTCCTGTGCTATTTGGGAACACTTTTAAGTAATGGAAAGTCTGATTTAACAAAAATCAAATATATAGGCATATTTTATTCATCTAATAAGAAGTCTGGAAGTAGGCAATGCTGATGCCACTCAAGAACGTCATCTATTTTCTGTGATCTTTTCATCATTCTCCAGCTGCTTTATTGTCTCATAGACACAAGAAGGCTACTTTAATTTCAGGCATAATATCTGTATTAAAGGCTGAAAGATAAATAGAGAGGGATGTGCTAGTTACATTTGCTCACTTTATCAGAAAAAGTAATTGCCTTTCTAGAGGTCCTTAAAATATTTTTACTTGTTTTGTATTGACTATAACTGGGTGACATGGCAACTCTTAGTTGAAAGAAATCCTGGGAGAAATCATTTATTTAGGTTTTCTAGCCTCAAGGTGGAGGCAAGCTAGGAAGGAGGTAATCAAAAATTGTACAGGCAATCAATTTCTTGTTTACCAAGTATTGTTTCCCCAGCACTCACCTTTCTCCTACATGCATATCCTTACATTCTAGTCATACTTGAATATTTGAGGTTCCTGGAAGCAGTTTTTTTAACTCTGTCTGCTTAGAATATACTCCCATCTTTTCTGCCCTTTACTTGTCTAACTCATGTTCAACCCAGTTGTCATTTGCATATGCTGAATAATTTCCCTGGTACTTCCAGTTGGCTTGGCTTATGTCTCCTATAGTTTCTGATAGTGCCATTGTGCTTTCTTCTAGCATTGTAATCATGTAGATAATTACTTTTTCCCACTTGCTAAGTCCAAATTCCTTGAAGGTAAAGACTGTTTCTTTAAAAAAGTGGGATATATCTATATCTATATATATAGATAGATATATCTATATCTATATCTATATATATAGATAGATATATCTATATCTATATCTATATATATGTGATTTTAACCATTTTTAAAGTACAATTCAATAGCATTAATTACATTAAAAATTTTGTGCATTACCACTCCTTATTCTGAAGATTTTTCATCACCCCAAACAGAAGCCGTACCCATTATGCAATAACTCTCCATTTCTTCCTTTCCCTAGCCCGTAATCTCCTCTAATTACTTTCTGTCCCTATGAATTTGCTGATTCTAGATATTTCATGTAAATGGATCCAGAAAACATTTATTGGTTGGCATCTAACTTATTGTACTTCACATAATGGATTCAAGGTTCATCCATGTTGTAGGATATATTGGAAATTGATTCATATTTGTGACCAAATAGTACTATATAATCACATTTTGTTTTCCCCATTCATCTCTATTTCTTTCCTAATTCTTCTATATCTTAATATCTTAGCACATTGCCTAGTGCCTAGTAGGTACTCCTTAACATTTGTTGAATTAGTGAATGAATGCCAGATATTATGCACCTTTTATTTATTTTCATAAAATACGTTGAAAATCAATTTTATGTATACATTTGCAGTTATGATTTTATAGTGAGAAAACAGGGAGTGAAGTAACTGGTCATCTATACCATGTCTTTCCTTAAAGAAAGACTGGGAAAGGAGTGATTGACTAGAACATGAACAGTTAGTTGCCTGAGGCTTGCTTTTATGATACAACTTTGATCTATTGCACAGGTAAGAGGATAGTGTTTAAAGGGCAAGATTTAAGATAAACACAGGTTATAGAAGCTTTTGATGCTGTTGTTAAAGAGTTCAGACTGTTTTATGGAAAATAGGCCAATTTTAAGTATTTTGAGTAAGTACATTATATGATATGATGTGTATTCTAGAAAATTATGGATCATATAAACAATGAATTAGAGCTATAATTCATATTAATATGTGCATCAATCTGTGCATGGTGATTTTCTACCTGAAGAGTTTTACAGGAGCAGCAGTTAATAGAGAACTTCTTAGAGACCCACTAGTAGAATTTCAAGTGATTTTGAAATATTCTATTTTTTCATTTTCCTTATTATTAAGCCAAATCAGTCTTTTGAAACAATGCTCGAACTGAGTATGAAACTCATTGGCAGGACCAAAGTGTTATGTTAAAAAAAAAAAAAAAAAGCTCCTTTTTTTATTTTAAGGAGTGCTCCTTTCTATTATTTTAGTGCTCCTTTCTATTATTTAATCAAATAGTAGAAATATATATGCATTCTATTGATACATGAGATATTTATGTTATTCACGTGTTGCTTAATTTCTTGAATACTCTGAATGTGTTTTAGTATGATGGCTTATAGAAGAACTAATTTTTCTGAATAATAAATAGTAGGCCTATAGAAACTTAGAAAAAATATAGCTTGTACATCTGAGATTTTGCCAAAGAAAAATGAAAATTTCCAGGGCTTTTCCTAATTTCAAAGTGTGTTGACATATCCCATTGACATTTGTAGCCAGGAGAATGGTGTGTAACACAATGGAACACTTAACTATTTAGATTAGAAATGACTTTCAGATATCATTCCCTGTTCTAGATATTTCCAAAATATGTTCTTCAGAGCAATAGCTCTGAGCAATACATCCTGTAAGAATGACCTATTGTCAATTATATTTGAGAAAGTGTAGGTTAAGATTTATGTGAAGAAAAACCACCTCCAAATCTCTTACAACAAATGTTTACTTTTAATTCACATTCCATGTTTTTGGGGGGTTAACTCTTACTTTGCTCAATGTCATCTTCACTGCATGGCACACGCTGAAAGCAGTCCCCATCTGGAACACTGTTGGACTCATGATGAGCTACATAGTGGTTCTTCAAGTTTATGCTAATAAGTGACAAGGATTTTTAGCTGTTAAGATTGAAGCTCTCTTCCACAATGTAGAGTTGTCACTGAGAAATGTTTCTATAGTCAAGAACTATAATAATATATTTCTGACTGCCTTTTTCAATAAGATGCAGTTATTTTACTCAGGTCTAGGTGAATGATGGAATATGAATGGTAGTGATGTGTATCAATACAGGTATCACCTATAAAATCTCTGATAAAGTAATCTCCATGGCCACTCTCTCCTCCCACTTGGACATCAACTGGGTCTGATGTCCAAGTCAGAGAAGGAGAGAGGTCATGGAGATTACTTCATGGAAAAGCCTCAGACTGAAGATGCCAAAACCTCCACCTGCACAGATATTAGAACAACTCCCATCCTTGACTGATGCCAGACTTGTTTCTTGACTTGCTCTGACCAGAAGTGATGTGTGTCAAAACCTTAAAGAACCAGTGACTACAATGCAAATGCAATACCACCTTTTAATTGGATGGTTGACTCCTTTTCTGGTAACATTAAGGACACCATGATCAAGAACTACATTTTTGTTTTGTTAAACCATTGCAGAAATGACTCTAAATGAATTTCCTTCCTCTGGCCTGACCTGCTGTGCGTTATGACATTGCTACTGGGGTTTCATCATGTGGATACCCAACTCAAAAACGTATTTTCCATTTCCTGTATAATTAAGAAGAAAGTCGCATGTCCATTATTCCAAATACTCTCTATTTGGTCATACTATTGAGTACCTTTCATTAGTTATGTTGAAGAATACTTCACAGTAGTTATTATTCTCTACATCCTTTCAGCATGGCCTTTCAACTGAAGCAAGCCCCCAATTCTCTATTCTCAGAATCTCATAACCTGATGATGATACAATAAGCTTGGCCTTTATATTGTCCAAGCTATGAATCTTAACTCCTTGATGAGACCATAGGCTCTTAAACACCAGGAAATGTAGCCTGTAGATCACCTAAAATCTGGCAGGCTTATATCTCAGAAAATTACCAATAGAAAATTTTCTTTGAGACATCCATTCTTTATTCAAACATAGTATCAGGTAATATCAACAAAATGGCTTATCAATTATAGAAGAGTTGCAAATAAAATGAAAAATTAATATAAAATATTTTATAGTTTTATTAATTTAATATTTTATAAATTCATTTATATGTATATTTGAATGTATATCTAGCTTGTCTCCTTGTTCCCACATTGTCACACATACAACTTGAAGGTGCAGAGGAAATGTAATTCCTTTAATTTTTCTGTAACTAATCTGGCCTTTCACTTACAGTCCACCTTTCTGCAGGTGAATGGGAAACAAAAATTAACTAAAACTTTCGTCAAGTAACTAAAACAGACTTTTCAATGAATACTTATCTGTTTATTGAATAAGAATACCCAAGTTCTCAGATAAACCTCTCTATGCCACTTCTTTCCCTAAGATGATGTCTTGCGTAGGTGCTGGAACTTGTGACCTGGCCACTTGGTATTTGTTTGGACCTAATAGCCTTCCTGTCTGACTTGAACTGTCTCAGTCTTTGCTGACAACGTAGACCTCTCTAGAATGTGGCTGAGATTAAATTGCTTCCTAACTCTTCAACTTTGGTATTAGGTGCCTTATTCTCACTCCTACAAACCTCTCTGACAAGCTTCTCATAGTTAATTCTGGAAACAAGGGTGGCTCAGGAAGGCAACATTTCAGGATCTCCTTTTGACTGACCATACTGTTCAGCCAAGTTGACCTTAGATTGGTCTAAGACAGTCTTCAAAGGAACTTCTTCCCAGGCTCTCAAATAAGAAGCAGGAGTTGAGAGGTGAAGGGTTCCCTTTTACCCTATGCATTCCCTTTACTTATGTATACATTCCTTTTACTTATGTACCTTAACTATACTTCTTTGCATTCCTCTATCTCTCTTCTTTCTCCTTCCACTAGTCTCCAAAATGGAAACAGGTGGGCTTTTCTTCTATTATCCTCCCTTTTCCAAACTTCAGCTAAGTGATAATGGTGGCCGGGAATATCTCCCTGACCATGGGAGACTTCTCTAAGCATGGGTTGTACAGGTCTGGTTGTTAATGATAAAGTGAGAAATAAATCTGGGAAGTTGTCTTTCAAGATAATAGTCTTTCTGTTTAATTCTATTCTGACTTTCACAAGCCGGATGTGTCATAAACTTTTGTCTTCCTGTTTGAGTGCTTCTGCAACATTTATAACATCTTATTTCTATCCAGATCATTCCTCAGATAGATGAACAGATCACCCCAGAGAGATGAATGCCTAAGACCAAGAGAGTGAACGTCATGTAGCCAGAAAGGGGCAGAGGAATTACATTAAAATTTACAATTATTACCCTTGTTTGAAAGGACTTAAACATATAGTATATAGTCTCATTTTCCCACTTGTAAGATTGAAATTTTCCATACTGTACTTAACTCTGAAAACAGTCTCCTTTTTCATGCCCATTATTCAAAATCATCTCCTCTCTCAAATTTCCCCTGAAAACTTCTCTGAAACCTTTTAAAAAGCCTGAAGTTTCTCTCTAAAGACAAGAAAGCAGGTTGAATTTAAATAAAAGACATAATAAGATAGACCAGGCATATGGGAAGAAAAAAATTAGTAAGCTCACCTCTTTCAAGTAGCTTTCTCCATCAAGTTTTTGCATTTTTACTCCTTGTTTTATTTTTATCTCTAGTGTAGAAATACTCTTCATGGATCATAATGCTTTTCATTTTGAAATACATCAAATTCATTTCAACCTCTACTAATAACAGTAGTAAATTTAAAATAAAATATCAGTAAATGTCACATTGATTTTCCTTCTTACTCAAATGAAGATAATAAAGCCTTTTCCAAGACCTTCTCAAGGAATCTATGAGGATAAAATGGATAAAGTTTTAGGATGATTTAAGCTTATTAGGGAAACAATATAAAGTATAATAATTCACTTCTCTTCAGAGTTCACACTTCCCTGGACTCATTTCTAATTCACTATACTTTTAGACCTTTGGGGTCTCTCCTGTTATATCTGTATGCAAAATAAAATCACATAAATTGTTTGGGTTGTAAATAGGTTTATTAAATAGTTAATAACACGTAAGCAGAAAGTAAAGCAAAGAAATACAAAATTAAGGATTGTATGATCTTTGAAACATTTATTTTTATTGCAGACAAACATGTCTTTGCATAAGAATGTAATTTATGTGATATTCAGATTTTTCTCCTTTTAAGTTTTAATAAAATTTTGAGTCCAGAAATAAATTTCTACAATACTGACAAGGCTTATGGTACTATTTTTAAGTAAGTCCTAGGCTTTCACAGCAGGTTGTAGTGGCTCTGAAGGCTACTAATATCAGGTTATAAAAAGGCAAAAGTGTTTTTCAATTTCAAGTTTGTTAAATCGTGGGACTGAACATGAATTACATCTTACTTTTATATAATAGAGAACTACAGGCAGTTAGAATGGTGTATTTTATGATGCACCTATTATGCTGTATCCCAGGGAGTTTTAAATAACTTAAAGATAAATAATGTTCCTTTTACATTTTGAAAAATTAAAAAGCATTCTAATCATCACTAAAAATGATGCAAGATGCTACACTCCAAATGATACTCCAAGGAGCCATTTGTTTATAGCAGATTCTAAACTGAAGCTCTAAAAATTACACATTTTTTTTTAAGTCCTAAAATATACATCATATGAAAGTTTTCTTTTTGTTTTTGTCTTCCTGGGTTCTATTTAACACTTGTTTTAGATCAAAGTTAGTGAAGTAAATGTAGATCTGCCATTTTCCCCCCATGTTAGAGAAACAAGGTGTTAAAAATCTCCCTCTTTCCCTGAATGACCCCAGTTTCAGATAAAATAACCGACTCTAATGTAAAAATATTGGCAGTTCCCAGGGTTGTACTTCAAGCCGAGTCTGCTGGGTGTGGAAAGGAGTATGCAAACCTTTCCAAGTGAGCCTGGAGGGGCTTGTTTGGCAGGATTCAAATCTCTGGCAAATGACTGGCTGCAGCTCTGATGAAAATAAATGTTAAGCAAATCCTAACTTATTTAGAAATATGTGTCTGACTTTTCTAACACCAGTGTCTCTGTACCTCCAACTGCTATGAAAATGTCCCTACTGCTAAAATATCAGACGACACTGTATTCACTATTTCCTTCCTTTCCAACAAAACCCTATGATCTAATACATGCAAACTGTGTGCTCACAGTCCTCACAATGTATATTTTGGCAACAAAAACCAAATAGCCATTAATTATGTGTTAATTACCTCCTTCCAAAAAATTCTACAAAAGCAGGGGTTCTTTGTTTCTTTTTATTTTATTTTATTTATTTATTTACTTACTTATTTATTTTGAGACAGAGTCTTGCTCTATTGTCCAGGCTGGAGTGCAGTGGGGTGATCTCAGCTCACTGCAGCCTCTGCCTTGCGGGTTCAAGTGATTCTCCTGCCTCAGCCTCCTGAGTAGCTGGGATTACAGGTGCATGTCACCACACTGGCTAATTTTTTGTATTTTAATAGAGACGGGGTTTCTCCATACTGGTCAGGCTGGTCTCGAACTCCTGACCTCAAGTGACCCACCTGCCTCGGTCTCCTAAAGTGTTGGGATTACAGGCGTGAGCCACCATGCCAGTTCTTTGTTTCTTAATTTGCTTGGGTTTTCCATATATAGCATTAAAGAGTCATATTTAAAGTATAATAATACCTAAATACACCTCTCACTTACATAGTCTCTGTTCTTTTCCTTTTCTCCATCTCATTTGCTCTGTCACAGATTCCCTAGTCTGCCTCTTACCTCAGAGCTCTTGTTCTTGGCTATTCTTTCTGTCTAAAATGTGCTTCCCCCATATTAATTCATTCAGATCTCTGTTCAAATGTCACCGACTCAGAGACATATTGCTATCTGATACTCACTGTGTTGCTTTTCTGATCACCGCATGGCTTTTCTCCATCCCTGACACCGTTTATTTTCCTTTATAGCATGTGTAGCTGACATTGTATTTATATAACTTTTAGTATACTTTAAATTGAACTCCCACTTTCATTGAAATGTAAGTTTCATGAGGCCAGGGACTTTACCTATTTTATCCATTACTGCATCCACTGTGCACACTGTAGATGCTTCATAAATTACAGTCTAATAAAGGAATGCTCATTGTTAAAGTAGAGATAAACTGGATATGAAAAATACAAAAGTTGGAAATATATAAATGTATAAATAATAAAGAATATTGTATATATTTTGAAAATACTTATTAAATACCACAAAAAACCCACAGACTTGACCCGTAAAGCTAGTTGTAAATCCATTCTAGTTTTTCTTTGCTTCTTTTTAAATGAGTTGTATGAGTACAAGATGAATCTCTACTCCTCTTGTACTCAAGATACAAGATGTACCTTGTGTTGGATTCTATTTAGAAAAGAATATTAAAGCAAATATCCAATGCAGCTGGCAAGGATCTTTTAGTCTCGGAATAACATCATTTAAAAATATTTCTGCAAATCGAAGTTCAAAATTCTTTCAAAAGCCTTGAAGTATTTTCCCATTTAAGATGGTATAGAGGTAACTAGTGCTATGTTCCTGGGTGAATCTTAACCCTTGCGGTCTGTGGATAGCATAGGATCATCAGTGGTGCATATGAAGGCAGATGTTATTACGAGTGACATGACTGGCCTGGCAAACACAGCAATGTTTATAACATGCCTTGAGAAGGATCAGAAGACTTTTTGTTACCATGGTTGTTCCCCTCCTCCCTATTCTCACTTCTTTGGGGACATAAACCTAAATCATCTTCAGTTTAACATTTTAGGAACACAGACAAGGGTCTGTTTTCACTGAAAAGCACACCAATACTCAAAATATTCCCATCGATTCCCAGTGCTTACTCACAGAATGTTTTCTTCATTTCTGTGGCAGTGCATATACATGCTGCTACAATATTGTCTTTATGGGACATTTATTGTGTAGTTCTGTTTTTCACAGGCACTTAGAAAACACCTTTTTGATGATCATTAAACTGGGATTACTTGGCATGCTAAGATTTAAGAGATTTGCTCAAGTAGGTTATCATCAAGCATTCTCTACTTTTTAAGTGTTCTTATATTTGTCAGTTGAAGGTTATTCAGAAAACGCAAATGACTCAATGAGACTTATTGGTTAAACTTGCAAGAAAATATTCTGTGTGGAGTACTGTTCAGACAAATGCATCCATATAGTGTATAAAGAGTTAGATAATTGATTATAGATATCAGCAATACCATTTTATTTATATATTTGAAGAGTGAAGGTCATATAAACTTAGTAAAGAAATTATTGAAAAATGGAAAAGTTGCCCAGAATGTCACTATATTTAAATATTATTGTTAGCATGTTGGTGTTTTTCTTCCAGTAATTTGTGTGATCATTCTATCTGTTGACAGCATAACATAAGTGTTGTGATACATACATGTTGTTTCTACATGTTAATGTTCTAACCTTTGCTTTTAGTTAGTGTATTCACTCTGCTTTTGGAATAATATCACATCAAGGTGATGTACTTTACCATTCCCATTATTGAATATCGAGATAGATTCTTATATCATGCTATTAGTACATGATAATAATTAATCACTGCATATTTAAGCAATAATTAATGTCTTTATTCTTGAAGACATTTCTCTGCACTTTGCATTGCTATTTCCTGTGGATAGATCCCCAAATAGGGTATTATTTGTTTGCTAGTTAGAAATACTTTTATGAAACATTATACAATGCTTTTAAATAATTTTGTGATAGCAGCAATGTTTATATGCCGATTTTATCATGATTTTGCCATACTGATTATTATCATTATGGCTTGTTGATATATTAATTTGAACTTTTTAGTTAGAAAGAAAATTGATAAGACTGAACATCTTACATATGCTTGGTTTCTAGTACTTTTTATGGGTTGTTTATGTTTTACATGTGTGACACATCCTTTGCTTATGCTATTACGACTGGTGTACTGACTGTATTATACATATATTGCTGTATTCTTGAATTTCTACATTAAAATCTCTTGATAATTAAACACTATCAGAAGACAATTTCTAATCAATTTCTATAATCTCTTCATATTGATAAAAAGGTAAAATATTTGTCCAATAACTTCTCAGATAATTTTTCGCTTTTTGTTTCTATTATTTTACCTAGATAAATTTAAAATGTTTACATATTAAAAGATTTTCATGAGTAATTTGTTATCACCTTAATTTAGAAAATGTCAGTGCTTCCAGTAAGTTTTCATCTTCTGTTCCATTGCATTTGAAAGAGAATTTAATTTTCTAACATGTACCTAAATTTTTTTCTGGCATATGTTATAAAGTGAGAGCTTTTAAACATTTAAATATTTTGGATCAGTTCTTCCAACATAATTCAAGTTTCTCATCAGTTTGCCTTGCCTTCCTTATCAGCTATTAAAAACTTATGAGCCAAAGCATCTCTTTCTGACCTGTGTATTCTATTCTACTGGTTCAATTTCATATTCCAGTGCTACACGCCCAGTTCTTTAACTCCTGGAGTTTATAAATAGTCAATACCCTCTATTCGCACTTCTTTTGAGATTTTTCTCTTGTAATCTTTCAAATTATCTCTCAAGTAAAACTTAACAACTTTTAAAACTGTTGTACTTTATAAGAATAGAATACTGTTGTGTGTGTGGAGATAAAGATAAAATCTTCAACAACAGTGTATCCTGTTCCTTTATTGTGAATTTAAACATTTTGAGATACATTATTCTTGTACAAGAGAGTACAAAAATATATATAATATATATGTGTGTATATATATAATATATATGTATATATATATTCCAAGCTCTTTTTTACCTGAGCCCTTTTTTCTTTTTCTTTTATTTTCTTTTTCCTTTCCTTTTCTTTTCTTTTTTTTTTTTTTTTTTTTTTTTTTTTTTGAGACAGAGTTTCGTTCTCGTTGCCCAGGCTGGCATGCAATGACATGATCTCGGCTCACCCCAACCTCCGCCTCCCAGATTCAAGCAATTCTCCTGCCTCAGTCTCCCGAGTAGTTGGGATTACAGGCATTTACCACAACACTTGGCTAATTAGAGACGGGGTTTCTCCATGTTGGTCAGACTGGCCTCAAACTCCCAACCTCAGATGGTCTGCCTGCCTCAGCCTCCCAAAGTGCTGGGATAACAGGCGTGAGCCCCCGCACCTGGCCTCTGAGCCCTTTTTTCTTTCTCCAACTAAATGTAAACATATTTTGACTTTTGTTACAGTAGTTTCTTTGCTTTTCCTCATAATTTTATCATCTAGATTTGAAATATCAAAAATCAATTTTAATGTTTACTGTTTTAAAACTATATATACATTTTCTTAAGTCTTTTTTAACTTAATCTTAGGTTTGAGAATTCCATTGGTGTGTCTGCAACCTATGTGGCTCACTAATTTTCAGTGCTGTATACTATTCCATTTAAATAAACACAACTTATTTATCAAGTCTATTTTTGGTACAATTTGGGTCGCTTTTTCATTGTAACAATTATGAACAGGGCTTCTCTGAACATTCTTTTGCATGCTTCCTGTGGCACATATCAAAGTATTTCTCAGGAAGGGGCACCTAATAAAGAAATAGCTGAGTCATAGAATATGGTTAATGGTTATTGACAAATTGTTCTCTAAAGTGTTTGTACAAATTTACATCTCCACTGGCAAATTTGTTGTTTCTCTTTTTCTCAATAATGTTGGTATTCTTAGACTCTTTATTTCCCCATCTTCTATATGAAAAACATAAAATTATAGCTCATTGTAGTTTTAATTTTTATTTCACTGATACGAAGTTATGTATAGTTTCATATTTTTATTGGCCGTTTGTATTTTTTATGTGAGGTATTCAAATTTTATTTTTTTAAAAAATTGATTCTTATGAATTCTTTTTATATTCTAAATGTTGGTCTTTGCTAGGTACGTGTAACTGGTGACATTTGATGAACAGTTCTTCATTTTAGTGTAGATAGTTTATCAACCTTTTATGTTATGGTTATTGCTTTTTAAAATTGCTAGTTAAGAAATTCTTTCTCACTCCTAAGGCTAGAACTTTAATCTACCTGAAATTAATTTTTGTTTAATTAAAAACGATTTTTCTTTTTCCTAGAGCCATTTAATGCAAATACTTTAATCAATATTCTTCATGCTATCTTCATCAATTATCAATTGCTCTGTTTCTGGGCTCATATTTTTTCTGTTGGATTAATTTTTCTCTCTTTGGGTTAATACTAAATTTTTTCATAATTTGTATTAACTTAGGGTAACTTTTGATATCTTTTACCTATTTCTGCATTCTTTCTTTCCAAAGTATCTTTGCTATAATTGGCCCTTTGCCTTTCCATATAAATTTTAGAACTTGCTTGCAATTTTCAAAATAATTCTACAAACCCCTCAAAAAGTAGAAGTTTGATTGAGATTATATAGAATCAACACGTGGTATAGATTTTTCATTTTATGATATTGAGTCTTCGAATCTAAGAACAAGCATATTGCTCCATTTATTTATGCCATCTTTAAGGACTCTTGAATCAAGTTTTATAATTTTTTCACAAGAGTCATGTACATTTTGGCAAGGGAATTGCTAATGACGGAAGTGAGAAATGAGCGGATTCTGCATATACTTTGAGCATATTCTAATAATATCTCTACTGGGTCGAATGTGGAGATTAAAAGAGATTTGAGCCTAAACAACTGCATGGATTGAGTTGACACTAACATGGGGAAGGCTATGCAGAGATGGTTTTTGAGAAAATTCCAGCAGCTCAGTTGTCTGCACGCTAATTTGACAATGTTTCCAAAAGAACTTCCAAGAGGAAATATCAAGTGAGTGGTTTTATATACAAATCTGAGGTTTATGAGACAGGTCATAGCTAGAGATACAAATGTATGAGGTGATTTCAAGACACAATAAAACTACTATTTTTATTTTTTAATTTAAATTTTTATTTTAGATTTGAGGGTACATGTGCAGGTTTGTTACAAGGGAATATTGTGTGATGTGAGGTTTGGGCTTCTATTGACCCTGTCATCCAGATAGTACCTAAAAGGAAGTTTTTCAGTCCTTGCTTCCCTCCCTCTCTTCTTCCCTCTCTCCTTTTTGTGTCCCTAGTGTCTGTTGTTCCCATCTTTATGTTTGTGTATAGCCAAGGTTTAGCTTCCACTTGTAAGTGAGAATATGTAATATTTGGTTTTCTGTTTCTGTGTTAAGTTACTTAGGATAATGGCCCCCAGCTGCATTCATGTTTTTGCAAATAAATGATTTTGTTCTTTTTTATGGCTGCATAGCATTTTGTGGTATATATGTACCACATTTTCTTTGTGCAACCCAGCAATAATGGGCACCTAGATTGATCTCATAACTTTGCTATTATGAATAGTGCTGAAATAAACATACAAGTTCATGTATCTTTTAGGTAGAATAATTTATTTTCTTTTGGATATATACCCAGTAATGGAATTGTTGGGTCCAACAATAGGTCTGCTTTTAGCTCTTTGAGAAATCTTCAAACTGCTCTACACAGTGGCTGAACTAATTTACATTACCACCAGCAAAAATAGACACATAGACCAATGTAACATAATAGAGAAGCCAAAAATAAAGCTGAAAAACTACAACCAACTTATCTCCAATATAGTTGACAAAAATAAGAAATGGGGAAAGGTTTGCCCATACAATCAATAGTTTTGGAAAAACTGGCTAGCCATATGCAGAAGAATGAAACTGGATCCGTACCTATCACCAGATAGAAAAATTAACAAAAGATGGATTGAAGACCTAAATGCAAGACCTCAAGCTATAAACATCCAGAAGAAAATCTGAGAAATACCCTTCTGACAAAGAATTTATCACTAAGTCCTCAAAAGCAATTGCAACAAAATAAAAATTGACAAGTGGGACCTAATTAAACTAAAAAGCTTCCACATAATGACATAAATGATCAACAGAGTAAACAGACAACTCACACAATGGTAGAAAATATTTGCAAACTATGCATCTGACAGAGGGCAAATATCTAGAATCTATGGGGAAACTAAACAAATCAACAAGAAAGAAAAATCCAAATGACTACATCAAAAAGTGGGCCAAGGCGATGAACAGACACTTCTCAAAAGAAGACATAGTAAAATTACTAATTTTAAAAGTTATAGTGTTTAGGGAACCTAAACAATTAGTGTCCAGGGTATAGTAACAATAGGGCACCGTGGACACTTGGAGGGGGCCTGAAGAGGCAAGAGAGGGAGTAGTTGCTTGAATCCTGACGAGAATCATATCTAACATCTACCTATCTATCATCAATCATCTATCACTTGTCTATCTATAATCTATCATCTACCTACTTATCTCACGGTTTTAGTGTTATTGATTGCTGATTGCAATTATAGGTCGGTTGTATCTCCTTTGCACTCCATTGAACGTCTTCGTATGTATCTCTTCCTAAACGCTTTTCTTCTCTTTACTTTTGCTTCATTTATTCATCTTTATTTATATTATTCTTTGTCACCTGCTGATCTTTCCATGATGTTTCTTTGTGCTCTTTGTAATATACTTCTTATTTCCTAAATGATTTAGCCTGTTGCTTCTTTTTTTTTTTTTAACTGAATTCTGTCAGCCTTTTTTTTACATTTTCCTGTTACCTGGTCATCTTTTCTCAGACACTTTGTATTTTTGTATTTCACATTCCTGTTTAGCAGTGGTTATTTCACATTTTTGTTTTGTTTTGTTTTTAACTCAGATTGGAATGTTTTATCTTGTGTTTTACTTCCATAGTAGAAACATTTTACTGATGAGTTTTTATCACGTATAAGAAATACATATTGCTATTTTCCTTTGTTTAATTTTTTTTTCAGTTTAGAGGCAGATTAAATGTATTTTCTCTAACTTATATTTGAATAGGATACATTTTTGTAGACTACCAAAGAGTAATAAGGATTAAGTATGGATATTTCTTCAAGATATAAAATTGTGCTAGTTGTCTCCCCCTTACTCAGGACATTTTCCATCATTCTCCATTCTGCTCTTACCCCCAGCATGTTCACCTGCATTGACTTTATCAATAACCACCCTTGAATTTGGTTACTAGTTAGATTTAGCCAATACAGAGATCCAGTAGGAGACTGGAATGAGGAAGAACAAAAAGAGGTTAAATGAATTATTCCCCTGACTCCTTCCTGTGGAAGTCACACTTCATCTCAAGGCAGCTCTTTCTACATGTCTCTCTCCTTCAAATTCTGGAAAATCCTACCATTAGTTGCCCCTTCAGGCCAAGGATGATAACAGCTGTTGTAAATAGTCCACACCCATGAAAATAGTCCCTTGAGTAAACTCTCCTCATGTTACCCATTTTGAATAGGACCCTTGCTGACCCTTATATTTGAATAGGATGCATTTTTCTAGACAACCAAAGAGTAATAAGGAATAAGTATAGCTACTGCTGATACAACTCTAGTTCTCATTCCTATAGCAAATAACGTAAAATATGTCCCTTTCCTTCATCTACTCATGCTACATATATACCTTACGCCCATTTATGATTTTCTCAGTTTCTTTAACTATATATTTAGTTCCCACTACATATATATACATATATATACACACATATTCTTCCATTTTGCTTAATTCCATTTTGCTTAAAATAGTCATACTCAACTTTCCTTGCTTGCAACAAATGAATATTAACTTTTACATGTGCTTATGTAGTCAGCGATGGTACATTTTCTTTTTGCATCTAACAACGATGTAGAACAGTAAGTAAGATTTACCGTTCCATAGTCTTAAGAATCAATGACTGGTATATCACAAAACTTAATACTGTAACTCAATTGAAATTTTTAACCAGTGCAATATGGTTAAAAGAGAAAAACATTAATTATACTCTGTAGGATAATGCTGCAGAGATTTTTTTTAATGGGGTTATTGCATTCACTATGACCACATACTTGGTGTAACTCCACATTTCCTGAAATGGTGGATGGTAAAATTGATAATGATAGTAAAAACTAAATTTTATCAGACACAAAAACTTTTATAATGTTATTATACTTGAGGTCATTATATATCATTAAACATATAAGACATGGTCCATTAATATTTGCTAGATTTTAAATGTCCCATCCTGTTTGCAATCTTTTAAATATAGCTTTACTCACATGTGGTGAGAAACATTTTCAAAGTTTCACTCATTTTATTCTCAATATATTTTCCAGTCTTAGACTAGTTTTTTTCAGGAGAATAAGAGATTCCCTTTAGGAAAAAATGTGCTGGTTAAAATTAACTGGTTCAATATTTTAGAGGATAGTATTACACCCACATTAATTCTTTAAATTCAGACTCAGGAAAAAGTGGCTAATATTGCTTTCCATGTAATTAGTTATTAAGGCATGGTAGAGTGCATCAAAAATACCAATATGAAAGTTGTCAATGTAATTAAAATGCTATGGATATAGGGTATAAGTAATTTTATTTTTAAATGGTGAGTTTTGAAACTTTAAAAGGAAATATTCTCTGAAACTTTAGAAAGTATCACTAAGTATAGTTCTAAGTGTTTTCTTTGTGCCATGAACTATAAATTTCAATTTAAAATTTTTTTAAAATTTAATATATATGGCATTTATATACAATGGACTTGTAGTCAGTAATAAAAAGGAATAAAATTTTTATACATATGTATAACATAGATGAATCTTAAAATAATTATGCTGAATGAAAGAAGCCAGGTTAATAAAAAGAGTACTTATTGTGTGATTCCATAGATGTAAAATTATCTAAAATTCAAATTAATATATTGACAGCAGATCAGTGATTTTCTTGAAGAAGGAGAAACTACAAAGGGACACAAGGAAACTTTTATAAATAATAGTGTTATTTATTATATCGATTTTGGTGACAGCTTCTTAGAATATTCAACTGTTAAAATTCACCAAATTGTACAGCTTAAATATGTATGTTTAGTGTTTGTCAATCTTGCCTCAATAAAGCTGTTACAAATAAAAAATACAAAAGAAGGAATTCCATTAGTAAACACAGTTGTATTGCTGATATCAGACTAAATCTCTTGCTGTAATAATTTCTATTAGAGTTGGATAAAATACATGAAACAAGTGTTTGCAGGTGTTGCGAAGCATCCTTGGGAGAAGGTCAGCATACACAATAAGCTTCACATTCACTCCAGTTGTCTCCATGAGGGAATTGCCAAAATATGAGCAAAGAAACAGAATACAGAATCTTTACTGATTGGATGATACACATACTGGATTTTGGGGCCGCTAAAGCAGTTGTAATTTTAAGGGCAGAATATGGAGAGAATGAAGCCAAACTATGCAAAAAGTTTCTCCTTGCATCATTGGTAACTGTTAAACTGCACATTCCCAAGATAAGACCCTGTGAGACCTAGGAACACTGTTTGCTATGAAGTTGAGAACTAAGCAGAGACTTCAGAAATCACATGTTTTGGAGAGACATTGAAGATCAGCTCCAGCAAGTATAGAGACCTTGATGAATAGCCTAAACATTGAGGTGAGATCCAAGAAAGGTCATTCCCTATGACTAATGGCTACACTCTAGGAGTAAGGGAAATAGAACCACTATTTCAAATCCCCAAACCAAACTTTGACAGTATCAATGTGATCTACCAGTAAATTGATCTACCTCCCAGAATAAAAATAAACACTCTTTAGTGGAAAATAACATTATCCAGAATTCTAACATGTAACATTAACAATGCCTAGCACACAATTTAAAAAGGATCAAGTGAGTAGTCTTTAACTGCTAAATACATCTGACATTAAGATGTTTTTGAAAAGGATTAAAGGCATAATAGACTGAGGAGAAGACAGAATTAGGTCAAGGACAGATACAGAAAATACCTAAAAAAAAAAAAAAAAAAAAAAAAAAAAAAAAAAGCACACATACAACTGAATGTAAAAATGAGGTAAAACTTACGTAAAAGGTCTAACATACATGCACACTTACTTTCAAGAGGTGAAAAGAAAAAAAATAGAACAGAAACAGTATTTTGCAAAATAACTGCCCCCTCCCCATCTCTGCAATTTCCAATTCTGATGAAAGCATTAACTCACAAAATGCTCTGCAAATCCTAATCGTCATAAATAAATATCAAATTCAATTACTAAAAAATAAAACTTAAGTAAAACTATTTAAAATGACCATAGAAAAGAGTCATATTTTCTTTAGAGGAAAAATATAGCTAGAAAGAAATGATTTTCTCAACAGAATATTTGGAAGCCAAAGAGGATGGAATCGCCTCTTTGAAATGCTGAAGAACTAAAAGGAAAGCAAAACAAAACCAGAAACCTTAACTTAAATTTCAATATGTAGTGAAAAAATTCTTTACAAATAAAAGCAAAATAAATATGCCCTCAGACAAAAACTGAGGAAATGAAATATTAGCAGATTTGTACCACAAAAACTACTGAAGAAAGTTTCTTCAGTTGAGTAAAATGATTCCAGAGGACAGAATCTATGTGAAAAAAAATTAATAGCAACAGAAAGGGTAGATATGTGGGAAAATACATAAGACTTCTGTCTATAGCAATGATAACAGCAATCTCTATGGGACCTAAAAAGGATGAAAGTAAAATATACAGCAATAGCCAAAATGTTTTTTTTTTAAAAAAGGTATGTTTAAAAAACAAAGGTAAATAGACCTAAACAACAATTTAGTAAGATTCTGTCTTTGTTTGAAATATGATAAAAATATAAATTTATAGAAGTTTTAAAAATAAAGTCAGGAAACATTAGCAATTTCCAAAGAAACAATAAAAATACAATAATAAGACAAAAGACACAAAAAAAGCTAATTTAAGAAATAAAATGACTTTGGGAGGCTGAGGCAGGTGGATCATGAGGTCAGGAGTTCAAGACTAAACTGACCAATATGGTGAAACCCCGTCTCTACTAAAAATACAAAAATTAGCCAGGCATGGTGGCATGCCTGTAATCCTAGCTACTTAGGAGGCTGAGGCAGAATAATCACTTGAATCTGAAAGGCAGAGCTTGCAGTGAGCCGAGATTGCACCACTGCACTCCAGGCTGGGCAACAGAGTGAGACTCCATCTCAAAAAAAAAAAAAAGAAAAAGAAAAAAGAAATAAAAATGGAATACAAATAAATCACTGATTTTAAAAGGAAAGAAATAAAGAATAGAAGAACAAATAACAGATGGTATAAATTAAAACAAAATTACTAAGATAGTAGACTAAAATTCAACTCTATCAATAATTGTATCAAACATATATTGACAGAATATGTCAATGAAAAGACAAAGATTGCCACATTAGACTTTTTTTTAAAAAAAGATCCAACTATATGCCATTTACAAAGCATCCTCTTTTTTTTTACTTCAACTTTTAAGTTCAGGGGTACATGTGCAGGATGAGCAGGTTTATTACATAGGTAAATATGTGCCATGGTGGTTTGCTGCACAGATGATCCCGTCACGTCAGTATTAAACCCAGCATCCATTAGCTATTCTTCCTGAGGCTCTACCTCCCCTAACTCCCACAGGCTCCAGTGTGTGTTATTCCACCTCTAGTGTCCATGTGTTCCCATCATTCAGCTCCTACTTATAAGTGAGAACATGTGATGTTTTGTTTTCTGTTCCTGTGTTAGTTTGCTGAGGATATGGCTTCCAACCTCATCCATGTCCGTGAAAAGGACATGATCTCATTTCTTTTTATAGCTGTGTAGTATTCCATAACATAGATGTACCACGTTTTCTTATCCGTTCTATCACTGATGGGCATTTAGGTTGATTCTGTGTCTTTGTTATTGTGAATAGTACTGCAAAGAACATATGCATGCATGTATCTTTATTATTAAATAATTTATATTTTGGGGGGTATACACTCAGTAATGAGATTGCTGCATCAAATGGTATCTCCACCTCTAGGTCTTTGAGAAATTACCACACTGTCTTTCATAATAGTTGAACTAATTTACACTCCTACCAACAGTGTAAAAGCATTTCTTTTGCTCCATAATCGCTCCAGCATCTGTTGTTTTTTAACTTTTTAATAATTGGCATTCTGACTGGTGTGAGATGGTATCTCACTGTGGTTCTGATTTGCATTTCTCTAATCATCAGTGATGTTGAGCCTTCTTCCATATGTTTGTTAGTCACATGTACGTCTTCTTTTGAGAGGTGTCTGTTCATGTCTTTCGCCCACTTTTTAGTGGGTTGTGTTTTTTTTCTTGTAAATTTGCTTAAGTTCCTTGTAGATTCTGGATATTAGACCTTTGTCAGATGGATAGATTGTAAAATTTTTCTCCCATTCTGAAGGTTGTCTGCAAAACATACTCTTTAAATATAAATACAGACAGTTTGAAACATAGCTGATGGAAGTTATGCCATAAATACATTATTCAAAAGAAAGCTAGTGTGAATATATTATCAGTCAACATAGATTTTAAAGCAAAATATATTAAGAGAAATAAAGATTTTATAATTATAAAACATTTGAATCAATAGGAATATATAATAATTTTAAATTTGCATGCACTTGAAAACTGCTTTAAAATGTGTAAACCAAAAGTTAACAGCTTTAAAATGATAGATAATCCAAAATCTTCGTTGAAGAAGTTAACACACCTCTCTTAATAACTGATAGAACAGGCAAACAAAAAAAAAAAAAGCAATAAGGATGTCAAAGTTTTGAATAATACCATTAACCAACTTGATCTAATTGGCATATTTGAATATGCCAATTAATTACAGAATATACATGTTTTTCAAGTAACTTTGAAACATTTATCAAAATGGATCATAGAGCACTTACGCAAGCCTTCTACATTTCAAAGGCTTGATATAGTGTATTTTTTTCTGCCACTGTGGAGATTAAGTATAACTTAAATTACAGGAAAAAACTTGGAAAATGCGAATTATGAGACAGCAAATATTTCAAAAGCAAAATAGAGTTCAGGATGCAATGGAACAACATCTTCAGTGCTGGTAATGAAAAGCTGTCAAACTAGAATTCTGTAATTAATACTCATTCAAGAATAAATGAATAAAATAAAAACATTTTTGCCGACAAAAAAATCAGGATTTCTAAAAGACATATATTAAGAGCAAGAAAAATTCCTCTTGAAGGAAGAATTTTATGCCAAATTTTTAAAAATCATGAACATTCTTCTAGCCTTCCACATAGGAAAGGGGAAATACACAACTACAGCCCACTCCAGCCATCCTGCTCCACCTAAGTGGCAAACAAAGCAGCAATACAAAACAAAAAATCTGAGAAATAACAGTGAAGTTTACAGTCCAGGGGCACAGGCTAACCAAAAGACTGAGAATTAATCATAAGATAGACTGATAAGATTCATGCCAGAGTCAGATATGGCAGGAATGCTGGAATTATCAGGCCAGAAATTTTTTTAAAACTATGACTAATGTGCTAAGGGAGTTAATGGAAAAAGTAGATAGCCTATGCAACAACGGAATGAAAGCAGAAGATGGAAATTCTAAGGAAAAAAACAAAAAAGAAGTGCTAGAGATAAAAAAAAAAAAAAACACATAATTAAACTGAAAAATGCTTTTGATGGGCTCATTTGTAGACTGGACACACCTGAGGAAAGAGTCCTTATGCTTGAAGATAATGGAAACTTCCAAAACTGAAAGGCAAAGAGAATAAACAATAGAAACGTACAGAATATCCAAGAACTATGGAACACGTACAGAAAGTGTAATACATATTTAATGTTGATACCAAAAGAAGAAAGAGAAAAAGGAACAGAAGCAATATTTGAAACAATAGTGACAGAGATTTTCCCCTAAATCAAGTGGATGATTGGATAAAGAAAATGTGATATATAAATGTGATGTGTGTGTGTGTATATATATATATGTACACATATATGTCAAAAAATAACAGATGTTAAGGAGGATGTGAGAAAAGGGAATTCTTATACACTGTTGGTGGAAATGTCAATCAGTGCAACCTCTATGGAAAACAATATGGAGATTTCTCAAAGAACTAAAAATAGAACTATCAATTGATCTGTAAGTTTCTTCATCCAATCATCCAATAATGGACACTTAGGTTGATTTCATATCTTTGCTATTTTGAATAGTGCTGTGATAAACATATGGGTACAGGTATATTTTTGATTTAGTGATTTCTTTTCCTTTGGTTACATACCCAGCAGTGAGATTACTGGATCGAATAACAGTTCTATTTTTAGTTCTTTGAGAAGTCTCCATATTGTTTTCCACAGAGGTTGTACTAATTGACATTCCCATCAACAGCGTATAAGCGTCCCCTTTTCTCCATATCCTTGCCAACATCTATTAATTTTTGACTTTTTAGTAATAAGCATTCTGATTGTTATAAGATGCTATCTCATTAGGGTTCTAATTTGTACTTCTCTGATGATTAGTGATGTAAAGAATTTTTCATATGTTTATTAGCCATTTGTATATCTTCTTTTGAAAAAAATGTCTTCTTTTGAAAAATTGTGTCCTTTGCTCACTTTTTAATGGAGTTATTTGAATCTTTTTTGTAAAGTTGCTTGAGTTTCTTTTAAATTCTGGATACTAGTCCCCTGTCAAATGCATAATCTGCAAATATTTTCTTCCAGTCTGCAGGTTGTCTGTTCACTCTATTTTTCCTGTGCAGAAACTTTTTAGTTTAAGTCAGTCTCATTTATTGCATTTGATTTTGAGGTCTTAATTATGAATTCTTTGTCTAGACCAATGTCCAAAAAGCTTCCCCTAGGTTTTCTTTTAGTATTTTTTATAGTTTTGGGTCTTATATTTAAGTCTTTGATCTATATTGAATTGATTTTTGCATATGGTGAGAGATAGGAGTTCACTTTAATTCTTCTCCATATGTCACTCCAATTTTCCCAGCACCATTTATTGAAAAGGGTGTCCTTCCTCATTATATATTTCTATTTACTTTTTCAAAGATCAGTTGGCTGTGGATATGTGGCCTTAGGAAAAAAATCATGAAATTCATATGGAACAAAAAAACGAGCCTGAAGAGCCAATATTCTATGCAAAAAGAACAAAGCTAGAGGTATCATATCACCTGGTTTCAAATTATACTGCAAGTCTTTAGTAACAAAATCAGCATGGTATTGATATAAAAATAGACTGATATAAAAATATTCTGTTCCAGATCAATGGAACAAAATAGAGAAGGCAGAGGTTAAAAAATAAAAGAAAACAACCTGAGCAATAAAAATTACATCTTACTTCTTAGAAATTATGAAAACAAGAAAAGAATGGAGTGAAATATTTAGTGTTGAGAGAGGAAAACCACCAACCTAGAATTCTGTACACTGAAAAATTATCCATCAAAAGTGAAAGAGAAATGCTTTCTTAGATAAACAAAAATTGATAGAACCATTGCCAGTAGACCTGCCTTGTGAGAAATGTTAAAAAGAAGTTCTACAGAAAAGAAGAAAATAATGTAGATCAGAACCTCAGGTTCACATAAAGAAAAGAAAAACATTGGAGAATGAATAAGTGAAGGTAAATAAAAACTTTTATTTTATTTGTCTTGTTCTTGGCTGATATAACAGATAACAATTTTTACAAAAAATAGCAACAATATATACAATTATATATGCTTATGTACATGTATACAGGCATACATCATTTTATTGCTTCCCTTTATTGCGCTTTAAAGATATTGTGCTTTTGACAAACTGAATGTTTGCGGCAACTATGCATTGACAAAGTCTATTGTCACCATTTCTCTAAGAGTATATATTTATTTTGTGTCTCTGTGTCACATCTGGCAATTCTTTTTTTTTTTCTTTTTTTTTTATTATACTTTAAGTTTTAGGGTACATGTGCATAACGTGCAGGTTTGTTACATATGTATACTTGTGCCATGTTGGTGTGCTGCACCCATCAACTCGTCAGCACCCATCAACTCGTCATTTACATCAGGTATAACTCCCAATGCAATCCCTCCCCCCTTCCCCCTCCCCATGATAGGCCCCAGTGTGTGATGTTCCCCTTCCCGAGTCCAAGTGATCTCATTGTTCAGTTCCCACTTATGAGTGAGAACATGCGGTGTTTGGTTTTCTGTTCTTGTGATAGTTTGCTGAGAATGATGGTTTCCAGCTGCATCCATGTCCCTACAAAGGACTCAAACTCATCCTTTTTTATGGGTGCATAGTATTCCATGGTGTATATGTGCCACATTTTCTTAATCCAGTCTGTCACTGATGGACATTTGGGTTGATTCCAAGTCTTTGCTATTGTGAATAGTGCCGCAATAAACATACGTGTGCATGTGTCTTTATAGCAGCATGATTTGTAATCCTTTGGGTACATACTGGCCATCAGAGAAATGCAAATCAAAACCACAATGAGATACCATCTCACACCAGTTAGAATGGCAATCATTAAAAAGTCAGGAAACAACAGGTGCTGGAGAGGATGTGGAGAAATAGGAACACTTTTACACTGTTGGTGGGATTGTAAACTAGTTCAACCATTATGGAAAACAGTATGGCAATTCCTCAAGGATCTAGAACTAGATGTACCATATGACCCAGACATCTGGCAATTCTTGCACTGTTTCAAACTTTTTCATTATTATTTTATCTGTTATTGTGATCTGTGATTGTTGAACATTAATGTTACAATTGTAATTGTTTTGGGGTGCCACAAACTGCACCACATAGGAGAGTGAAATTTATTGATAAATGTTGTGGGTGCTCAAATTGTTCCACCAACTGATTGTTCCCTTGTCTTGTCTCTCTCCCTCTTCTTCAGCCTCTCTATTCCCTGAGACACAATCTTGAAATTAGGCAAATTATTACCTTACATGACCTCCAAGTATTCAAGTGAAAGGAGGCATTTCACGTCTCCCACTTTAAGTCAAAACTTAGAAATGATTAAACTTAGTGAGAAAGGCACGTCAGAAGCAAAGGTAGGCTGAAAGCTAGGCCTTTTGCACCAGCTAGCCAAGTAGTGAACACAGAGGAAAAGTTTTTGAAGAAAATTAAAAGCATTACTCCAGTGATCCCAGGAATAATAAGAAAGCAAAACAGCCTGATTGCTGATATGAAGAACGTTTGAGTGGTCTGGATTGAAGGTCAAATCAGCATCAATATTCCCTTACATGAAAACCTAGTCCACACCAATGCCCCAACTCTCTTCAATTCTATAAAGACTAAAAGAGGTGAGGAAGTTACAGAAGAAAAGCTGGAAGCTATTATTAATCAATTCATGAGGTTTAAGGAAAGAAGCCATCTCCGTAACATGAAAGAGCAAAGTGAAAAAATGATAATGTATAAGAGGCAAGTTATTCAGAAAATCTAGATAAGATCATTGGTGAAAATCCAAACAATAGATTTTCAATGCAGACAAAACAGTCTTCTACTGGAGAAAGATGCCATCTAGGACTTTCATAGCTAAAGAGAAATCAACCTGGCATCAAAGCTTCAAAGGACAGGATGACTCTCTCATTAGGGGTTAATGCAGATGGTGACTTTAAGTTGAAGCCAATGTCCATTTACTGTTCCAAAATTCTTAAGGCTTTTAAGAATTATGTGAAATATACAATCTTTGTGTTACATAAATGGAACAACAAAGACTATATGAGAGAACATTTATTTGGAGTATGGCTTATCAAATATTTTAAGCCCACTGTTGAGACCTACTGCTCAGATAAAAAGATTCTTTTCAAAATATTATTGCTCATTGACAATTCAGCTGGTCATCTAAAAGCCTGGAAGTAGATGTGCAAAAAGATTAATGTTTTCATGCCTCCATAAGAGTGTTTTCATGCCTGCTAACATGACATCGATTAACTAGACCAGGGATCAAAGACTAATTTTAGTTTCAAGTCTTACCATTTAAGAAACACATTTTGTAAGATACAGTTGCCATAGACAGTGATTCCTCTGATGGATCTGGGCAAAGTAAATTAAAAAATTTCTGGAGTTTACCATTCTAGATGCTATTAAGAACATGATTCATATAAGGAGGTCAAAATGTCAACATTAACAGGAGCTTAGAATGAGCTGATTCCAATCCTCATGGATGACTTTGAGGGGTTCAAGATATTAGTGGAGGAAGTAACTGCAGATGTGGTGGAAATAGCAACAGAATTAGAATTAGAAGTGGAGCCTAAAGATCTGACTGAAGGCCGGGCGTGGTGGCTCAAGCCTGTAATCCCAGCACTTTGGGAGGCCAAGGCGGGCGGATCACGAGGTCAGGAGATCGAGACCATCCTGGCTAACATGGTGAAACCCCGTCTCTACTAAAAAATACAAAAAACTAGCCGGGCGAGGTGGCGGGCGCCTGTAGTCCCAGCTACTCGGGAGACTGAGGCAGGAGAATGGCATGAACCTGGGAGACGGAGCTTGCAGTGAGCTGAGATCCGGCCCCTGCACTCCCGCCTGGGCCACAGAGCAAGACTCCGTCTCAAAAAAAAAAAAAAAAAAAAAAAAAAAAAGATCTGATTGAATTGCTGTACTCTTATGATCAAACTTGAATGGATGAGGAGTTGCTTCTTAAGGAAGAGCAAAGAAGGTAGGTTCTTAAGATGGAATCAACTGCTGGTGAAGATGCTGTAAACATTATTGAAATGACAATAGAGGTCTTGTGTAGAATATTACATCACATATTTGATAAAGTAGCAGCAGAGTTTGAGAGGATTGATTTAAATTTTGAAAGAAGTTCTATTCTGGGTAAAATGCTTTCAAATGGCATTGCGTGCTACAGAGAAATCTTTCATGAAGGAAAAATTAATTAATGTGGCAACTTTCATTATCGTCTTATTTTTAAAAATTGCCACAGCCACCCCAACCTACAACAACCTTTACCCTGATCAGCCAGCAGCCATCAACACTGAGACAAGAACTTCCACTAGCAAAATGATTATGACTCACTGAAGGCTCATATAATTAAAAGCATTTTTAAGTAATACACTTTTTTTTTTTTTAAGACGGAGTCTCGCTCTGTCACCCACGCTGGAGTGCAGTGGCGCGATCTCAGCTCCCTGCAAGCTCCGCCTCCTGGGTTCACGCTATTCTTCTACCTCAGCCTTCCCAGTAGCTGGGACTACAAGCGCCTGCCACCACGCCCAGCTAATTTTTTTTGTATTTTTTAGTAGGGACGGGGTTTCACCGTGTTAGCCAGAATGGTCTCGATCTCCTGACCTCGTGATCCGCTCGCCTCGGCCTCCCAAAGTTTTGGGATTACAGGCGTGAGCCACCACGCCCAGCCTCAATAAACTATTTTAATTAAGATTTGTACATTATTTTTAGACATAATGCTATTGCATACTTAATATACTACAGTATAGTGCCGACACGACTTTTAAATGCACTCAGGAACCAAAAAATTCACGACTTGCTTTATGTGACATTTATATTATTGCAGTGGGATGGAACTGAACCTACAATATCACCAAGGTATGCCTGTATATATGCTTTTGTAAGTTCATGTATAAGTAAAATAAATTACAGCAATGATACAAGGAACAGAAGGGAGGAATTTGAGATTTTTTAAATTACAAGATACTTGCATAACCCATGAAGTGGTATAATGTTATTCAAAAGTGCACTCAACCAGGCGCGGTGGCTTACGCCTGTAATCCCAGCACTTTGGGAGGCCGAGGTGGGCAGATCACGAAGTCAAAAGATCGAGATCATCCTGGCTAACATGGTGAAACCCCGTTTCTACTAAAAGTACAAAAAATTAGCTGGGCATGGTGGCACACTCCTGCAGTCCCAGCAACGCGGAAGGTTGAGGCAGGAGAATCGCTTGAACCCGGAAGGCGGAGGTTGCAGTGAGCTGAGATGGTGCTACTGCACTCCAGCCTGGGGACAGAGTGAGACTCCGTCTCAAAAAAAAAAAAAAAAAAAAAAAAAATGTGGACCTGTATTAGTTGTTGCAAAGGTATATTGCAAACTCTAGTGCAATGACTAAAAAAATATAAAAAGTATAATTAATTATCTCAAGAAAGGAGAGAAAAGGGAATAATGTAAAATGCACTTACAACCACAAAAAGAAAAAAAAATTCAGAAGACAAAAATAAGAACCAAGAACAAGTACAACAATAGTTAAATCACACCAATGTCTAAAGTGCAAAAAGTACAATAGATATTAATACAAACATATCAATAATTACCTTAAATATTAATGCCCTAAATACATCAAAGAAAAGACAGATTGCCACATTGGATCAAAAACAAGACTCAACTATATGTTGTCTGTAGGAAACCTACTTTAATTATAAAGACACATATAGATAAAAAGTAAACAAAGATATACCACGCTAACAGTGATCAAAAGAAAGAAAGAGTAGTTTCAGACAGAGCTGACTTCACTGCAAGGAAAGTCAGGGACAGTGGAACATTACTTAATGATAATTGGGCAAATACTTAAAAAAGACATAATGATTCTTAATGTGTATATGTATGCATGTAACAATAGCACATCAAAATATATGAGGCAAAATCTGATATAACTGTGTAGAGAAATAGATGAATTCACTATTATAGTTGGTGACTTTCACACCCCTTTGTCAGAAATGGACAGATCCAGCAGGCAGAAAATAAGTAAGGATGGTCTAATTGAACAGCATTGTTAATAAACTGTATTTAAATGACATCTATAGACCACTTTCACTGTTTGTGAACAGGAGATTACCTTCTTCTCAAGTTTACATGGAACATTCACCAAGACAGACCACATTCTGGACAAGAAAATAACACCTTAACAAGTTTAAATGAATATAAATCATACAATGTTCTATTCTGAGACCACAGTAGAATTAAACTATAATTAATAACAGAATAGCATGCAATCTGTGAATTGCTTTTGGCAGTATGGCTATTTTCACAATATTGATTCTTCTTATCCATGAGCATGGAATGTTTTTCCATCTGCTTGTATCCTCTCTGATTTCCTTAGGCAGTGGTTTGTAGTTTTCCTTGAAGAGGCTCTTCACGTCCTTTGTTAGCTGTATTCCCAGGTATTTTATTCTCTTTGTGGCAATTATGAATGGGAGTGCATTTACTATTTGGTTTGTCTGTTGTTGATGTATAGGAATGCTTCTGATTTCTGCACAATGTTTTGGTATCCTGAGACTTTGCTGAAGTTTCTTATCAACTTAAGAAACTTTTGGGCTGAGTCGATGGGGTTTTCTATATATAGGATCATGCCATCTGCAAAAAAAGATAATTCAACTTCCTCTCTTCCTATATGAATACACTTTATTTCTTTCTCTTGCCTGATTGCCCTGGCCAGAACATCCAACATCATGTTAAACAAGAGTGGTGAGAAAGGGCATCCTTGTCTTGTGCCAGTTTTCAAGGGCAATGCTCCCAGCTTTTGCCCATTCAGTATAGTATTGGCTGTGGGTTTATCATAAATGACTATTATTTTGAGGTATGTTCTTTCAATATATAGTTTATTGAGAGTTTTTAACATGAAGTGATGTTGAATTTTATTGAAGGCCTTTTCTGCATCTATTGAGATAATTATGTGGTTTTTGTCTTTAGTTCTGTTTATGTGATGAATCACATTTATTGATTTGCATATGTTGAACCAGCCTTGTATCCCAGGGATGAAGCCGACTTGATCGTAGTGTATAAGCTTTTTGATGTGTGCTGGAATCAGTTTGCCAGTATTTTATTGAGGCTTTTTCCATCAATGTTCATCAGAAATATTGGCCTGAAGTTTTATTTTTGTTGTTGTTGTTGTTGTATATCTGCCAGGTTCTGGTATCAGGGTGATGCTGGCCTCATAAAATGAGTTAGGGAGGAGTCTCTCCTTTTCATTTCAGAAGAAATAGTACCAGCTCCTCTTTGTACCTCTGGTAGAATTCAGCTGTAAATGCATCTGAACCTGGGCTTTTTTTGGTTGGTAGGCTATTTATTACTGCCTCAATTTCAGAAACTTGGTTTTGGCCTATTCAGGGATTCAGCTTCTTCCTGGTTCAGTCTTGGGAGGGTGTATGTGTCCAGGAATTTAACCATTTCTTCTCAATTTTCCAGTTTACTTGCATAGAGGTATTTTTGCAATCTATCCATCTGACAAAGGTCTAATATCCAGAATCTACCAGGAACTTAAGCAAATTTACAAGAAAAAACACAAACAACTCCATTAAAACGTAGGCAAAGGACATAAACAGACACTTCTCAAAAGAAGATATACATGCAGCCAACAAAAACATGAAGAAAAGCTCAGCATCACTGATCATTAGATAAATGCAAATCAAGACCACAATGAGATACCATCTCACGCAAGTCAGAATGGGGACTAAAAAGTCAAGAAACAGCAGATGCTGGCAAGGTTGCAAAGAAATAGGATGCTTTTACACTGTTGGTGGGAATGTAAATTAGTTCAACCATTGTGGAAGACAATGTGGTGATTCCTTAAAGATTTAGAACCAGAAATACCATTTGACCCAGCAATCCCATTATTGGGTATATACAAAAGGAATATAAATCAGCCTATTATGAAGATACATGCAATCATATGTTCAGTGCAGCACTATTCACAATAACAAAGACATGAAATCAACCCAAATGCCCATCAATTATAGATTTGATTAAAAAATGTGGTATATATCCATCAGGGAATACTATGCAGCTATAAAAAGGAATGAGATCATTTCCTTTTCAGGGACATGGATGGAGTTGGGAGCCATTATCCTCAGCAAAGTAACATACAAACAGTAAAACAAACACCACATGTTCTCACTTATAAGTAGGAGCTGAACAATGAGAACATATGAACACAGGGAGAGAAACAACACTCACTGGGGCCTGTCAGGAGAGGGTAGGCAGCAGGGAGAGCATTAGGGCAGAGTTAATGCATGCTAGGCTTAATACCTAGGTGATGGGTTGATAGGTGAAACAAACTTACAGGGCACACGTTTACCTGTGTAATGAACCTGCACATCCTGCACATGTATCCCAGAACTTAAAAATAATAATAATATTGAAAAAACAGAAAGATATCTGAAAATCTCAAAATATTTGGATATTAAACAACACATTTCTATGTAACCCATGGATCAAAGAAGAAATCTTTTCTTTTTTTTTTTTTTTTGAGACGGAGTCTTGCTCTGTCGCCCGGGCTAGAGTGCGGTGGCCGGATCTCCGCTCACTGCAAGCTCCGCCTCCCGGGTTTACACCATTCTCCTGCCTCAGCCTCCGAGTAGCTGGGACTACAGGCGCCCGCCACCTCGCCCGGCTAGTTTTTTGTATTTTTTAGTAGAGACGGAGTTTCACCGTGTTAGCCAGGATGGTCTCGATCTCCTGACCTCGTGATCCGCCCGTCTCGGCCTCCCAAAGTGCTGGGATTACAGGCTTGAGCCACCGCGCCCGGCCCAAAGAAGAAATCTTAAGAGAAATTTTAAGATATGTTGAACTAAATGAGAATGGAAGTACAATTTATCAAAATGTGTGGGATACAATGAAAAGTGTATTCAGAGGAAAATTATACTATTGAATGCATGTTTAGAGAAAAAGACAAATGTAAGATTAATCACTTAAGCCTCCACCTTAAGAAACTAGGGGAAAATGTTTAAATTAAATCCAAAGTAAGGAGAAGAAGATAAATAATAAACATTAGAGCAGAAATCAATGAAATTTAAAAAATTAAACCAATCGAAAAAAATCAACAAAACTGAAAGCTGGTTCTTTGGAAACATCATTAAAATTGATAAGTCTCAGCTGGGTGCAGTGGCTCACATCTGTAATCCCAGTACTTTGGGAGGCTGAGGAGGGCAGATCACAAGGTCAGGAGTTTGAGATCAGTCTAGCCAAGAAATTCGAGACCAGTCTCGCCAACATGGTGAAACCCCATCTCTACTAAAAATACAAAAATTAGTTGGGGACAGTGGCATACGCCTGTAGTCCTAGCTACTCAGGAGTTTGAGGCAGTAGAATTGCTTGAACCCTGGAAGCACAGGTTGCAGTGAGCTGAGATTGCACCACTGTGCTCCAGTCTGGGGGACAGAGCAAGACTCCACCTCAAAAAAAAGAAAAAAGGAAAAAGAAAAAAAATTGATAAGTCTCTAGACAGGCTAACAAGAGAAGGGAAGACGGGGTGGGAGAAGAGGGAGGCAGAGGGAGAGAGTAAGAGAGAGACAGAGAGAAGACACAAATTACTAATATTGTAAGATCACGCCAGATCCTATGGAAACTTAAAGGATAAAAAGGATCATTATGAACAACGCTATACCCACAGATTTTATAACCTAGATGAAACGAGCCAATTGCTGAAAGATATAATATTACAAAATTTAATCAAGAAAAAAATTGACAATATGAGCATGGCTAATCTAGTAAATAATTTGAATCAATAATTTATTGCCTCCCAAAATAGAAATCACCAGATCCAAACTATTGTATTCATGAAGCCTACCCAACATGTAAGGAAGAATTATGCCAGTTTTCTATAATCTATTCCAGAAGACAATACAGAAAAAATATTTTCGAACATATCCTGTGACACCAGCATTACTCGAGCACCAAAACAAGACAAAAGGCATCAAGAGGAAAAAAACAAACACACAACCAAACTAAAGACCAATATCTTTCATACATGCAAAAATTCTCAACAAAATATTAACAAATCATATCCAGCAATGTCTAAAAAAATTATACACTATGGCCAAGTAGGTTTTACACTAGGTATGCAAAGCTGATTTAACATTTAAAATCAAATAATGTAAGCTATCACATCAATGGACTGAAGAAGAGAAGCCATATGATTATATCAACACATGCAGAAAATGTATTTGATGAAACCCAACACCTATGCATGGTAAAAACTCACAGGAAACTAAGAAAAGAATATTTACAAAAAACTACAGCTAATATCATATTTATTGGTAAGAAACTTATAGATTTTCCACTAAGATCAGGAAGAAAGCAAGGATGTCTCCTCTCAGCACTGCTTTCTACTATCATACTGGATATTTGGCTAATGCAGTAAGACAAGAAAAGGAAATAAAATTGGAAGGAATAAATACAACTGTCTGTGGTCACAGATGAATTGATCATCTATGTAGAAAATCCAAATAATCAACAAAACAACTCCTGAAACTAATAAATATCTAAAGGAAGATTGCAGGATACTAGGTTAACACACAAAAGTTAATCACTTTTCTACATATGAATATAGATGCAAAAATGTACAAGTGAAACTTGAAATTAAAGACACTTTACCATTTACATTTACACCTCCCAAAGTGAAATACTTAGGTATAAATCTAACAAAATATATATAAGATCTATATGAGAAAAACTGTGAAATTCTGATAAAACATATAAAGAATAACTAAATAAATACAAAGATAGACCATATTCATAGATAGGAAGACTTAATATTGCCAGTTCTTTTCAAGTTGATCTATAGATTTGATGCAATCTCAATTTTAAAACTCAGCAAGTTATTCTGTAGATAACAACAAACTGATCATAAGGTTCATATGGAAAGGCAGAACACCCAGAATAGCCAACACGATATTAAAGCAGAAGAACAAAGTCAGATGGCTGACACCACATAACTTCAAGATTTACTATAAAGCTACAGTATTCAAGATAATGTGTTGTTGGCAAAAGAATGAACAAGTAGATCAATGGAACAGAATAGAGGGCCAAGAAATAGGCCCATATAAATATGGTCAACTGATCTTTTGCAAAAGAGTAAAGGCAATATAATAGAACAAGGATGATCTCTTCAACAAATGTTGCTGGAACAACTGAACATCTATATGCAAAATATAAATATTAGATACACACTTAACATCTTTCACAAAAATTAACTCAAAATGGATGATCAACCTAAATTTAAAATACAAACTATAAAACTCTAGAAGATAAGCTAAAATAAAAATTAAATGATATTGGAAATAGTAATGACTTTTTAGATAAAACACCAAAGGCATGATCCATGCAATAAATAATTGATAAGCTGGACTCCATTAAAATTAAAACTCCTGCGTTATGAAAGATGATGGCAAAAGAATCAGGATAAGTCACAAGCAGTGGTGACTGAGGTGGTTGGAGCAAGATGCATGAGGAGGTTGGTTGGAAGGGATCGACCAGGGGACAGTGGCATCAGTGGCTGGAGGCAGCACTTGAGCTTCAAAGACGGTACTAGTGGAGAATCTGGCTGCTTCTCCCCTCCCCACCAGTACTACTTTCTGGAGAAAAAACATTCACAGTTAGTACTTTCTTCAGATGCTAACATTTGGTGAACAGTTACTCTTGGTCACAAGATTTAGAAGACACAATATCCATCCTCCCAGATTGGTTCTCTTTTCATATGGATCTTCTGTTTCTATGTTTTTTTAAGAGAACTTTTGGAGAAACATTTTGGATTATAATTGTTCATCCTTATCTATGCAAAGAAAGTAAAGATATTGCTGAGATTTTTAGGAGCTTTTCCTAAAAGGATTCTTATACACTTAGAAGTACTTGAGGAAGATTAATGAAGGTGGCATGAACCCTTAATCTCATGGCTGCATGCATAGTCATTGTTGAAGCAACAATTGGTCTTTTTCTCCATGGCAACCAACAGTGTGGCCCCCATTATGAAAACTTGCAATGCAGTGTTCAGTACTTTATTCCCTGTGGTTTTCATTGCCATTCTCTGAAAGCACCAGGCTGCCCCCTTCTATGTGAAATGATTCCTTCCATCCCCAAATGATGCTGACACAGAAAGCATTGCTCACTTTTCTCTAGCAAGTGCATGCAACAGGAAGTTAGACAGCAACTTATCAACTCTGAAGTTTTCTACAATAAGAGTTGAGTGAATCTGTTTACATATAGAATGATGATTTATTCACAAGAGACAGAATTACAATGGTACTTTTTAGATTTTATCCAATAATTTTTTGGGTGACAATCTTGGATAATTTTTATGTAGCATGATTTTCTTTGGAATGTGAATCTTAAACAGTTATTTAACATGAAACAACAATCTGAAGTATACAGCTGTGTCTATGTCCATACCACCCTGAACACACCAATCTCATCTGAAGCATACTGCTGAAAGAAAAGAATGTTAATGAGCAATAAGAAATTATCTGAAGTTGCAAAGTTCATTGGTAGTAGTAAATACACAGAAAAACAGAATATTATAACATTGTAAACTAGTCATATCTTGACAAGAAAGATAAAGGGGGGACCAATTGAAAATAATAACTTCAACAACTTTTCAAGACATAGACAGTAAAATAAGATATAAATAGAAACAACAGAAAGTTTAAAAGTGGGAAGGTAAAGTGTGAAGTTTTTATTAGTTTTTCTTTTGCTTCTTTGTTGGTTTCCTTGTTTATAGAATTAAAGTTCAGTTGTTACTAGTTTAAAATAATGGGTTATGAAGTATTACTTGCAAGCCTCATGGTAACCTCGAACCAAAAAACATACAATGTATACATAAAAAATAAAGCAAGCAATTCAAACACACTATCTTACAAACTCACCTTCACCAAATGTAAGACAGGAAGGAAAGAATGAAGGAAGAGAAAACCACAAAAGAAAACCCAGAAAACAAATAAAATGGAAGAAGTTAGTCTTTACTTATCAATAATAACAATGAACACAAATGGATTAAACTCTCCAATCAAAAGATATAGACTGACTGAATAGATTAAATAAAAAATAATAAGACTCAATGGTCTGTTGCCTACAAGAAACACACTTGACTTATAAAGACACACATAGATTGAAAATAAAGGGAAAGAAAAATATATCCCATGACAATGGAAAACATAAAAGAGCAGGAGTAGCTATATTTAGACAAAATAGATTTCAAAACAAAGGCAATAAGAGAAGACAAAGAAGGTCATTACGTAATGATAAAGAGGTAAATTCAGCAAGAGGATACAATGGTTATAAATATATATGCTCCCAACACTACAGCATCCCAACATGTAGAGCAAATATTATTAGAGACACGCAGAGAGATAGACCCCAATATAATAAGAGCTGGAGACTTTAACACCCCACTTTCAGCATTGGAAAGATCTTCCAGACAGAAAATCAACAAGGAAACATTGGACTTACTCTGCACTGTAGGACAAATGAACCTAATACCAATTTACAGAATATTTGATCCAGTGGCTACAGAATACATCTTATTCTCCTCAACATAAGGGTCAGTCTCAAGGATAGACCATATATCAGGTGACAAAACAAGACTTAAAACATTCAAAATTTTGAAATAATATCAAACATCTTGCCTGACCATAATGAAATAAAACTAGAAATCAATATCAAGAGGAATTTTTAAAACTATACAAGCACATGTAAATTAAACAATATGCTTCTAAGTGACCAGTGGTCAATGAAGAAATTAAGAAGGAAAGTGAAAAATTTCTTGAAACAAATTTTAGTGGAAACACAACTACTGAAATCTATGAGATATAGCAAAAGCAGCACTTGGAGGAAAATTTATAACTATAAGTGCCTACATCAAAAAAGAAAAAAAAAACTTCAAATAAACAACCTAACAATGCATCTTAAGGAACAAGAAAAGCAAGAAAAAACCAAACCCAAAATTAGGAGAAGAGAAGAAATAAGAATCAGAGCAGAAATAAATGAATTCGAAATGAAAACGATATAAAAGATCAACAAAACAAAAAGTTGGTTTTTTGAAAATATAAACTTGACAAACCTTTAGACAGAATAACTAAGAAAAAAAAAGACCAAGTAAACAAAATATGAGATGAAAAAGGAGATATTACAATTGATACTGTAGAAATTCAAAGGGTCATCAGTGGCTACTATGAACAACTATATGCCAACAAATTAAGAAATCTAGAAGAAATGGAAAAAATCCTAGGCATATAAAATCTAGCAAGGTTGAACCATGAGGAAATCCAAAATTTGAACAGATGGATGACAAGTAATGAGATTGAAGCTGCAATAAAAAGTCTCTCAGTAAATAAGAGTCCAAACCTTGGAGAAACTCTTCAGGACATTGGACTGGGCAGAGATTCCTTGACTACTACTCCACAAGCACAGACAACCAAAGCAATTAGGGACAAATGGGATCACATCAAGTTAAAAAGCTTCTGCACAGCAAAAGGAAACAATCAACAAAATGAAGAGACAATTTTCAGAATGGGAGAAAATATTTGCAACTATTGATATGACAATAGATTAATAACCAAAATATATAAGGAGCTCAAATAACTCTAAGAAAATATCTAATAATACAATTAAACAATAGTCGGAATATCTGAATAGACATTTCCCAAAAGAAGACATATAAATGGCAAATAGATGTATGAAAAGGTGCTCCACATCGATGATCATCAGAGAAATGCAAATAAAAACTACAATGAGATATCACCTCACACCAGTTAAAATGGCTTGTATCCAAAATATAGTCAGTAACAAATGCTGGCAAGGATATGGAGAAAAAGGAACCTTTGTACACTGTTGGTGGAAATGTGTATTAGTACAACCACTATGGAAAACAGTTTGGAAGTTTCTCAAAAAACTAAAAATAGAACTACCATAGTGTCCAGCAGTCTCACTACTACGTATATACTCAAAAGAAAGGAAATTAGTATATCAAAGATATAAGATATATCTGCACTCTCATGTTTATTGCAGCACTATTCCAATACTCAAGATTTGGAAGCAATGTAAGTGTCCATCGACAGATAAGTGTATAAAGAAAATGTGGTACATATACACAATGAAGTACTATTCAGATGCAAAAAAAAAAAAATGCTATTTCTGTCATTTGTAACAACATGAATGAACCTGGATGTCATTAAGTTAAGTGAAATAAGCCAGGCACAGAAAGACAAATTTTGCATGTTCTCACTTACTCGTGGAGGCTAAAAACGAAAACAGTTGAATTTATGTAGATCGAGAGTAGAAGGATGATAATGAGACGCTGAGAAGGGTTTTGGGTGGAGGTGAAGTATAAAGGATGATTAATGTGTACAAAAAATAGATAGAATAAATATGATATAGTATTTGATAAAACAACAGGATGACTACATTTAGCAATAATCTATTGTACATTTTAAAATAACTAAAAAAGTATAATTGGGTTGTTTGTAACACGAATAAAGTACAAATATTTGAGGTAATGCATATGCCACTTATTCTGATGTAATTACTATGCATTGTAAGCCTGTATCAAAATATCTCATGTACCCCATAAATATATATACATACTATGTAACCACAAAATTTTAAAAATAAACAAAACAAAAAAAGGCAAGTCACAGACTGAGAGAAAATATTTGAAAAGACACATTTTATTAAGAAGTATTATCCAAAATATACAAAGAACTATTAAAATCCAACCATAAGAAAATGAACAACCTAAAAAAAAAAAATGGCAAAAGACCTGAACAGACACCTCGCCAAAGAAGATAGGCAGATGGCATGTAATTATATAAGAATATGTCTATATCATATGTCATTAGAGAATTGCAAATGAAAACAATGAAATCCTACTACCCAACTATTAGAATGGCCAAAATCAAAAACATCTTCAACACCAAATGCTGGCAAGAATGTGGAGAAACAGCAACCCTCATTCATTGCTGGTGGAAATGCAAAATGGCACTGACACTTTGGACGGCAGTTTGGATGTTTCTTACAAAACTAAACATACTCTTATCATACAACCCACCAATCACCTTCCTTGGTATTTGCCCAAATGAGTTGAAGACTTGTGTTGAGAAAAAGTCTGGTAATAGATGTTTATATAGCTTATTCGTAATTCCCCAAACTTGGAAGCAACCAAGATGTCTTTCAGTTGATTATCTTTGGATAAATCAACTAATGTTCTTCAGTGAGTAAGTGATAAATATTATTCTGGATGGATATTTCATTGAGACAATGAAATATTATTCAGCACCAAAAAGAAATAAGCTATCAAGTTTGAAAAAACATGTTGGAACCTTAAATGCGCACTTACTAACTGAAAGAAACCATTCTGAAAAATCTACATACTGTATGATTCTACCTATATAACATTTTGGAAAAGGCAAAAACTATGGGATCATAAAAATATTAATGATTTCCAGGGATTAGGATAGGGAGGAATGAGTAGGCAGAACACAGAGGGAGTTTGGAACAGTGAAAGTATTCTATATTATACCATAATGACAAATAGTTGTCTTTATATACATGTTAAAACACTGAGAATGCAACATGCCAGGACTGAAGCCTAATGTAAACCCTGGATTTTGGGTCATGAGAATGAGGATTATGATTCAGCAGCTAAACTTCTTAATTTTTATGTCTTTAGGCTTTATTCTTATATTGGCCTTGCTACCTTTTGCAAAACAAAAATACCTTTTATCTGTTTTATCCAAAAAGGAGCAGTGTTTTCCCTAAAATGCATTTGATTGCATCTCCCTTGTACAATTTACACAAATCATCAGTAGCTTTTATTCATTATCCAAAATGTTAAAATTCTGTCAACTAACCCATATAAATAGCAAAAGATTATAGAATAATAAAAGTTTATAATGAAAGACAGCATTCACTAAATTCACTCTTCTCCTTTTCAGTCTCACTTCCATGAAGCAAAAACTTATAAATAGGTATTTAATTTTTAAAAAATCATCTAGTGATCGTCTCCTTAACTTTAAATATTACTAAGTGATCAATAATTTAATGCATTTTGAATTGATGACCAAACATTAAAAATACAAATTCACTTATAAAACCTATCTTCTTTTTTATTTTTGTCTCACTATTTTGTTTTTTCCTACTTTTTTTTCTATTTCTTATCTTTAAATAAGAAATTCAGCGACATAACATTTATAATATTTTCTACTGTTTTTCTCTCAAACCTATTTTTTGGATATTCCACCTACCCTCTCACCAACTGAGTGTTATTTGTTGTCTCTGAGATACTTATTTCATTAGGAAAAATACAAAAGAATACAAAGAGAACAAAGAAGACAAATTTTTGGCTTGGAGTTTTGTTATAACCAAGACACTAAGACTTTTAACTGGCAAAGGCTGTGTGCTTTGGGACTCAAAGGTGGAAATGTTAAAAGAAACAGAGAGTAGAGTCTATGCAGTAAAAGCCAGCCACTTTTGTTCCTCTTTGCATAAGGGATTACAAGAAAGCATCAACACATACACTTAAACGATAGGCCACAAATTCCCAGAGCAAGGTCCAAATGTGTTTTGCCTGAAATCCCAGTTTACAAAAGGAGAAAGAGGATAAAGAGAAGACGAGGAGGCCAAGGGAAAGAGGAGTAAGAGGAGGAGACAAAGTGAAAAAGGAAGTCAGGAGGAAGAAGAGGAGAAAAGAATTTGCATGTCACAGACTATATCATATGCTATAATTTGATTCACATTAACATTGCAGATGTAGATCCTATAGCCTTTTGTGTCTGACACCACCAACTTCAATCTTCCAGATTTCAAAAATTTAGACAGCATCTTTTCACTGTATACCATGTTAGGAATATTAAGCACCTACGCTTTTCTCCACTCATCTTTCTCTTTCACCTTCTCAATATGTGTCAGCTAAAGTTACCTTAGCTTTCATTAAACATTATCAAAGTTGAAAATTTTATAATCTGCCCTCCAGCATTATTTCATTCTTCTGTTTTGTCTATACATTAAATTTTTAAGTTGAAAAGCGACAATTATATTACTATGACTGTAAATAAGATTTAGTGGGTAATCAGTGTGCTAAGATTTATCTCTTTTACAATAGGTTTACTAGTAAGACTGTCAAGCAAATCAAAAGAACATGACTCTAATATATAGGTGAAATGGCAAAAACCGCAATTACTTTTACACCAACCTAATATCTATTAAGACTCCATAATTGTTCAAAATTTGCACCATTTTACTTTCCATTTGCCTAATATTTGTACAATGAGTTTTATATACATTTTTCTTTTTTTTTCCTGGAGTGTCTAATTTGTTGTTATTAGTCTTAGGTTCACTGTTAAGGGACAAATTTATTGTTGTCACCATTTCAGTGATATCTTTTTTGTCAATTTTTCTATTGCTTAGAATCCACTTCATTCTTCTTTATTTTCTTTGTGTGGTAAAAAAAAAAAAACACATAAGAAATATATCCTTTAAACCAATTTTAAGTGTATAATATAGCATTATTAATAATATGCACATTGTTATACAGCAGATCTCAAAAACTTTTTATCTTGTATGTCTGAACTTTATACCTATTAAACATCTGTCCATTCCTGCGGCCCCTGGCCACCATCATTCTTCCTTCTGCTTCTCTGAGCTTAACAACTTTAGATACCTCATATAAGTAGAATCATGTGGGATTTGTCTTTCTGAGAGTGGAATATTGCACTTAGCATAATGCCCTCAAGGTTCATCCATGTTGTAGCATACAACATGTTCCTTTTTTAAAAAGTTGAATAATATTTCATTGTGTGGAAAGGTAGGTAGGTAGGTAGGTAGATGGATGAATGGATGGATGGATGGATGGATGGATGGATGGATGGATGGATAGATAGAGTCATTCTTCTGCCCATGGACATTTAGGTTGTTCTCACTTCTTGGCTATTGTGAATAATGCTGCAATCGAACATGGGAGTGCAAATATCTCTTCAAGGTCCTGTTTTCAATTCTTTTGGGTAAATACCAGAAGTGGGATTGCTAGATCATATAGAAGTCCTATTTTTAATTTGTTGAGAAACCTCCATACTCTTTTCCTTAGAAGCTTCACTATTTTACATTCCCACCAACCATGCACAAGGGTTACTTTTTCCACATCCTTGCCAACACTTGTTATTTTTTATTTTTTTAAAAATTATGGTCATCCTAAGAGGTGTAAGATGATATCTCATTGTATTTTTGATTTACATTTTCCTGATGATTAATGATGTTAAACATCTTTTCATGTATCTATTGAACATTTGTATGTCTTATTTCCTTTATCTATTTTTCAATGAGTTATTTGGTTTTTTATTTTGTTTTGCTGTTGAATTGCAGAATTTCCTGATAAAATTTGGAAATTAAGTCTTTATCATTTATCAGACATACAGTTTGCACATAATTTTCCCATTATGTAGGTTTCCTTTTCATTCTCTTGACTGTTTTCTTTTCTGCACAGAAGCTTTTTAGTTTGTTGTAGTTATACTTGTCTATCTTTGCTTTCATTGCCTGTGCTTTTTGTGTCATATGCAATAAAACATTGCCAAGACTAATACTATGAACATTTCTTCCTATGTTTTCTTCTAGGAATTTTAAATATTAAGTTTTCCATTTAAGTTTTTAATCTATTTTGAATTGATTTCTGTGTATGGTGTAAGATAAAGGTCCAATTTCTATCTTTTGCATGTGAATGTCCACTTTTCCCAACACCATTTACTGAAGGGACTATCATTTGCCCATAGTGCCATCTTGACATCTTTGTTGAAGGATGTGAACAAGGATGACATCTTGACATCATTGTTGAAGGATTTATTTGTGAATTAATAATTCACAATATTATTGTGAAGGATCTATATGTAGATTTATTTGTGGCCATTCTAATCTGTCACATTGGTCTATATGTCTGTAATTATGCCAGTCCCATATACGTATTTTTAATCACTATAACTTTGTAATATGTTTTGAAGTTACAAAGTGTGAGGCCTTTTTTTGTTATTTTTTCTCAAATTTATTTTGGTTAGTTCGGCTCTCTTATGGTTCCATATGAATTTAAGGATGCTTTTTTATTTGTGCAACAAATGCCACTGATATTTTGATAGGGATTCCATTGAACCTGTAGATCTCTTTGGGCAATATGGGCATTTTTACAATCTTGTCTTTTAATCTATGAACATGGGATGTCTTTCCATTTATTTATGTCTCCTAATTCCTTTCAGTAATGTTTTATAGTTTTCCAGTGTAGAAGTCTTTCACTTCTTTGGTTAAGTTTATTCCTAAGTATTCTATATTTATTGATGCTATTGTAAATAGGATAGTTTTCTTAATTTTCTTTTTGGATATTTCATTGTTAGTGTATAGCCACGTAAGTAATTTTTGTGGTAATTTTGGATCCTGCAACATTGCTGAATTATTAGTTCTAACAGGTTTGTGTGTATGTGTGTAATCTTGATATTTTTTGTGTATCCATGTAATATACTAATAGAGATCATTTTACGTCTTCCTTTCTGACTTGAATGCCTTTTATTTATTTGTCTTGCTTATTTGCTCTAGCTAGGACTTCAAGAACTATGTTAAACAGAATTGACAAGATTGGGCATCCTTGCCTTGTTCCTGATTTGAGATGAAAATATTTCAGTTTTTAACCGTTGAGTAAGATGTTAGCTATGGGCTTCTTATATATGGCTCTGAGACAGCAAGATAAAAACTAGTCCTCTCAGGTAGGCTGCCAAAAGCCAGAAATTTGGTTGCTGGTTTTATTTCTTTTCCTCTCCACGAGGAAGTGAGGAGTTAGAGGTTTCCTTCTACTCTTTATTTATTGAGCCAGAGGAAAGGACCATGGCCAGTGAGGGGTCCAAATTTTTGCCTTTGTTCTCAGCAGCTCTCATCTTGGCACCCTTTCCTGTCAGTGTTTATTTAGTCAGGACATAAACCAGTCCCTTGGGCAGCTCCTGAAAAAGTGTAAACATTGGACACATGTTTCAGTCTTCTCTTCTCATTCCAAGGGAGAAACTGAGAGCTGGGAGTTTTCTCCCAATTGCACTGCACTAAGGAAGAGGGCCTATGGTAAGTGTTTGCCATGAATCTTCCTACTGGCATTGGTGCAGCTGGGTTTGTGTTTGCCTGGGATGCTGGAACCTTTTAATTTGTTTCTGGATTTCTCACAAAGAGAAATGATCTGTATTGTTGAATTGGTTTCTCCTTAGAGAAAGGAGAGGCTGGGACTCCCTATTCAATCGTCTTGCTGATGTCCATTTAATTCTTCTCAAAGATGTTTGTCTTGTAGCCCACTGAATTCCTATTCTAAGACTCCCAATTATTTTCTATGTTTACCAAACACTGTCATTCTAGAGTCTGTTTTCTTTAGCTTCCAGGGTGAATTTCCTCGCTTCTTATATTGCACAATTTGTCTTTCTTAGTTTCTGTTTGTTTTCTGATTCATTATCACAAATGATATCATTAAGAACCATCCTCAGAAAAGGATCATGAGAGGTAAATTCAAGATTTGAAAGCCTTAAAATATTTTATTTTGCTTTTACTCCTGATTAGTGTCAGGCAGGGGTTAGAATTTTATATTCTAAATATGTTGTCCACTGAATTTTGAAGTCTTTTTTTATTGTGTGATATCAACAAGTGATGCTGATAAGAAGTCAAATTATAGATGGAAAATAATTCTAAAGGAAGTTTTAGATTTATCTGTTTGTTGTACTGAAATTTCATGTGTCTAGAAGTACTTCTTTTTACATCTATTTTCTTATTTTCCTATGCACCTTCTCTTTAGCTTTGGGATATTGACATTAAGTTATAGGTCAGTTATGAGTTGATTGCTCGTGACTCTATGAAAATTAAAATTTTAAGCAGAATATGCTTTCTAAATATTTGTCTACTAATCTGCCAAACACCCTTTTTGTTATTCAATGTTGGTACTACAGAATAGATAGATTCGTGTATATTCTATCAAGTATAAGCAAGCATAAACTAAATACAAGAAATACTCTTGAAAATAAATAAAATAACCTAAGAGTCCTTTGATATAATCATTCAAGATTAATTGTAGTACATTATTTAAGCATACTAAATTTACCATTCAGAAAACGGAACAAAACCGCTCAGAAAAAAATTGAGCTGTTTGCCATCATTATATGCAAAGAAGAGGTTTACAGTTCTTTAGTGCTTATAAGAAACATTTGAAATTGTATTTTTAAGTTCCTAATAGGGAGCCACTGGTTAACTTACTTTTAGCTCGCAATTGGTAGAAGAAAATATCTCATACAGCAAATATTATAGTGTAATCTGATTTTATCTCTTGCAGAGTTTAGTAAATAAATAAACCCCACAACAATGACAATACAACATTAAAAAGTTTGGCTTTAAGCAAAAATACACCTGTATTATTACCCTACAACATGGTATTCATAACTTACATAATTTTGCTTCCATTTTTTCCCAAGATGATAGATTATATGCTTTTACCATGTCTCAGCCACTTGGAAATAGATAGATGGTGCAATAAAGATAAACTCAGTGGGTGTTAATTCAAGAAGGAACATAGGAATTTAATGAAGTCATGAAAAGCACCCAAGATCTCAGAGAGAATGCTGGCAAACAGCCCTATGATGGCATCTGCCAGACAACAGTAAGTGAAGACTCAGTATGTGAGAGATGCAGAGAGCTGCCCGATATGACTCACCTTTCCATTAGGGATCTGAGCAACCCAGGCCAAGGGAGAGCACTTTGCTACTCTCAAACCCTGAAACTAACTTGAGGAGAAGCTTAGAGATGCCATGAGGCAAAGACAGTGGGAAGAACTTCAGACATTTTCCTAGACCTGGCATTGAGAGGAGGACAACATTTTTAATCTGGTTGCATAATCTGGTCAACCATTCTTTGGCAACCTGGCAGCATGGTTCACACAGGCATTTGAGTCTCGTGCCAGACACTGGAGTGCCTGCTCTGGGGCCGGGTAGTGGCCTCCACAGCCAGAACTGTGGAAAGCACCTCAACAGTAGGAGCTAGAATTGTGCTCTTCCTTGTGACAAGTCTAGGGTGGGGAAAGCTGCTACAGCTGCAGTTTGTCCTAGGCAGTGAGACTTGCAGGTAGGGCCAGTTTGGTGACCTGGAACCAGTCTGTGGGTGCCATTGCTGGGTGCCCTGGCCTGCTTCCCTGAAATCATGGTGAAATGGGGCCATCTCCACTCCACCCCCCGGCATATGTCCAGGCATTTAGAATTTAGAGCACCTGATTGCCTGAATCATTAGCATGAGCTGTCCCACCCTTCATGAACATAGATCAAGGTGCAGTGGGGCATTCTCCACTCCGTGCCCAGGAAGATATCCAGGAATTTAGAGTGCCCATTCACCTAGTTTAGCAGTGTGAGCTTCCCTGCCCTTCCTGGGCCTAGATTGTGGTGCATTAAGTCTTTCTTTGCTCCACGTGCATGCAAATCTCTAGGCATCTGGAGTCCCACCTCACCCAACTGAGCAGCCTGAGAAAAACTGCCTTTTTTGTGCAAAGATCTGGGTGCAGGGCAGTCCTCTCTGCTGTAGACTGAGGCAGATCTTCAGGCATGGAGGGTAGCCACTTGCCTGGAACAGCAGCCTGTACTGCCCCACCCTTCCTGTGCAAAGATTCTGGTGAAAGGCGGCCCTCTCTGCTACACACCCAGGCATATGTCCAGGTATCTGGTGCACCCACTCTCATGGATTAAAAGTTGGGATGCCCCTCATCCCCATGCAGAGAACTTGGAGCTGAGGTTTACCAGCTCCATGTCTAGGCACACCTCGGGGCACTTGGTAGCCACCCACTGGATTCTCCCTTAGTGCTAGTACTTCTCCCTGCCATTGGAGAAGCACATGGAGGCAGATCTACCTGCTAATCTTGGTCCCTGCTCCCCCAGAACTGATCAGGGAGATAAGACCACTGTGAACTCCACAAATAAGCCCATTGCCTGAGGTAACAGAGAGCTTCTCCTGGTAAAAAGTACATAGCCAGCCACATTGACTGTAGCCAGCTCTCCCTATAAGTGTCATCTGCTGGTTTATAGGTCACACTGCACAGCCCAATATAAAAGTTGCCATCAGAAGTGCACAGGGCTATAGAAGCAAAGCCAAAACACCCTACCCAGCATCTTCTAAGTTCACACCCTCTAGGGAGGGAAGAAAGGAAAAAGGAAAGAATAAACAAATAATAATATTATATGGAAAGAAGGAAAAAGAAAAATCTATCATGCCAAAAAATGCATACAAAAATTGGAAGTGCTAGCATCTCCAGATGAGAGGGAACCTGCACAAGAATTCTGGCATCATGAAAAACCTGAATGTTGTGTCACCACCAAAAGATCACATTTGCTCTCCAGCAGTTGTCCCTAAGGAAGATGGAAACTCAGAACTGATACATAAAGAATTCTAAGTATGGATTACAAGGAAGCTCAAAGAGATCCAAGACAAAGTTGAAAATCAACACAAAGAAACTTCTAAAGCAATCCAGGATATAAAGGAGGAGATAAACATCCTAAAATGTAATCAATTACAGTTTCTAGAATTAAAAAACTCACTTAAGGAATATCAAAATATACTTGAAAGCTTTATTAATAGACTGGGCCAAGCAGAGGAAATAATTTCATAGCTTGAAGACCAGTCCTTTGAACTAATCCTGTCAGACAAAAATTTAAGAAAAAGAATTTTTAGAAGTGAAGAAAACTCTTCAAGAAATATGAGATTTTGTAAAGTTACCTAATCTGTGAATTATTGGCATTTCTGAGAGAAAAGGAGAAAAAGTAAACAAGCTGGAAACATATGGCAGTAATTCAAGAAAATTTTCCTCATCTTGCTAGAGAGATTAACATCCAGAAAAAGAATTCCTGAGAAAACCTGCAAGATACTACACAAAACAAACATCATTAAGAAAGAGTCACCAGACTTTCCAAGGTCAATGCTAAAGAAAAAAATCTCATAGACAGAGATAAAAATCAAGTAATATACAAAGGGAACCCCATCAGTCTAATAGCAGACTTCTAAGCAGAAATCTCACAAGCTGGGAGAGATTAGGAGCCTATTTTTAGCATTATTAAGGAGAAGAAATTCCAACCATGTATTTCGTATCCTGCCAAACTAAGCTTCATAAGTGGAGGAGAAATAAAATATTTTTCATACAAGCATGTGCTAAGGGAATTTGTTACCACTAGATCAGCCTTATAAGAGATACTTAAGGGAATTCTAAGCTTGGAAACAAAACAAAACTTAAGTACCTAACCCACAGATTCTATAAAGCAACTACACAATAAAAACTGCAAATAGCCATCCAACTACTTAACAATGGAATCAAAACTTCACATATCAATATAATCTTGAATGTAAATGGTTTAAATGCCTCACTTAAAAGGCACAGAGTGGCAAGCTGGATTAAAAAAAAAAAAGGCTCATCCACTTACTGTCTTCAGTAGACCACTCTCACATGTAATGATACCCACAGGTTCAAAGTAAAGCATTAGAGAAAGATCTATCATGCAAACAGAAAACAAACAACAAATAAAGAGCAAGCTTTATGATTCCTATATAAGATAAAACAGACTTTAAACTACCTACAGTAAAAAAGACAAAGATGGGTGTTACATAATGATAAAGTATTCAATTCAACAAGAAGGCTTAAGTATCCCAAATACATATGTACCCAAATTGGAGCATCCAGATTGATAAAATAAGTATTTCCAGGCCTACAAAAAGGCTTAGACATCTGCAAAATAACAGTGGAGGGCTTCAACACTCCCCTGACAGTATTAGCTAGATCATCAAGGCAGAAAACAAACAAATTCTGGATTTAAATTGGACACTTGACCAATTGATCCTAATAAATATCTAAAGAATACTGCACCCATCAACCATAGTATTATATTCTTCTAATTTGCACACAGAGTAACAAGATCAAACACATGCTTGGTGATAAAGCAAGTCTCAATAAATTCAAAAAAACTGAAATAATGCCAGCCATGCTCTTGGACCACAGTGGAATAAAATGGAAACCAATACGAAGAAGATCCCTCAAAATTATACAACTACATAGAAGTTAAACAATTTGCTCCTGAATGGCTTTTGAGTAAACAATGAAATTAGGTCAGAAATTATCAAATTCATTGAAATAAATGAATAAGGAGACACGATGTACCAAAATCTCTGGGATGTAGCAAAAGCAGTGTTAAAAGGAAAGCTTATACCACTAAATGCATACGTTAGAAAGTTAGAAAGATCTTAAATTAACGATTTCACATCACACCTAGAGGAAATAAAAATACAAGAACAGACCTAACCCAAAGCTAGCAGAAGAAAATAAATAATATCAGAGTAGAACAGAACGAAACTGAGATCCAAAAATCCATACAAAGAATTAACAAAACCAAAAGTTTGTTATTCGAAAGGATAAACAAGATCAGTAGACCAGTAGGGGGGGAAAAAGAGAGAAGATCCAAAAAGGCATAATCAGAAATGACAAAGATGACATGCAACCAATCTTATAAAAATAAAAAAAGACGCTCAAGATTATTATGAACACCTCTATGCACAGAAACTAGAAAATCTAGAGGAAATGGATAAATTCCTAGAAACACACAATCTCCCAAGATTGAATCAGGAAAAAATGGAAACGCTAAACAGAACGTGTTAGGCTGTTTTTGTATTGCTATAAAGAAATACCTGAGACTGTGTAATTTATAAAGAAAAGAGGTTTAATTGACTCATGGTTCTGCAGGCTTTACAGGAAACATAGTGCTGGCATTTGCTCAGCTTCTAGGGAAGTCTCAAGAAGCTTACAATCATGGCAGAAGGCAAACGCGAAGCAAGCATGTCACATTGCCAGAGCAGGATCAAAAAAGAGTGAACAGGTGGGAGGTGTCACACACTTTTGAATGACCAGATCTTATGTGGACTGAGAACAATAGCTCACTTATCGCCAACGGGATGGCACAAGCCATTCATAAAAGATGTCCCTCCATAATCCACACACCTCCAATCTGGCCCCACTTCCAACACTAGGGATTAGAATTCAACATGAAATTTAGGCTAAGACAAATATTTAAACTATATCACATACCAATATCAAGTTCAAAAATTGAAGTAGTGATAAAAAATCCACCAATCAAAAATACCCTTCATCAAATGGATTCACAGCTGAATTCTAACAGCCATACAAAGAAGAGCTGGTACCAATTCTACTGAAACTATTCCAAAAACTGAGGAGGAAGGACTCTTCCATAACTCATTCTACAAAGCTACCATCACACTGATAACAAAACCTGGCAAAGCACAACAAAAAATTAAAACTGCAAGCCAATATCCCTGACGAACATTGCCACAAAAATCCTAAACAAAATACTAGCAAATTGAATCCAACAACACATTAAAAAGTTAATTCACTATGATCAAGTAGGCTACATTCCTGGGATGCTAGGTTGATTCAATATTTGCAAATCAATAAATGTGATTCACCACATAAAAAAATTAAAAACAAAAACAATATTATCATCCCAATAGACAAGGAAAAAGCTTTTGATAAAATCCAACATCTCTTCATGATAAAAACCCACAAGAGGGGGCGGAGCAAGATGGCCGAATAGGAACAGCTCCAGTCTCCAACTCCCAGCGCGAGCGACACAGAAGACCGGTGATTTCTGCATCTTCAACTGAGGTACTGGGGTCATCTCATTAGGGAGTGCCGGACAATCGGTGCTGGTCAGTTGCTGCAGCCTGACCAGTGAGAGCTGAAGCAGGGGGAGGCATCGCCTCACCTGGGAAGCGCAAGGGGGAAGGGTATCCCTTTTCCTAGCCAGGGGAACTGAGACACACAACACCTGGAAAATCGGGCAACTCCCACCCCAATACTGCGCTCTAAGCAAACGGGCACACCAGAAGAATATATCCCTCACCTGGCCGGGAGGGTCCCACGCCCACGGAGCCTCCCTCATTGTTAACACAGCAGTCTGCAGCGATCTAACCGCAAGGCAGCAGCGAGGCTGGGGGAGGGGCGCCCGCCATTGCTGAGGCTTAAGTAGGTAAACAAAGCCGCTGGGAAGCTCGAAGTGGGTGGAGCTCACAGCAGCTCAAGGAAACCTGCCTGTCTCTATAGACTCCACCTCTGGGGGCAGGGCTCAGCTAAAAAAACAACAGGGGAAGGAGCAGAGGCCTGAGGAGACGCGAACAACTCTGTCTAACAGCTTTGAAGAGAGCAGTGGATCTCCCAACACAGAGGTTGAGATCTGAGAACGGACAGACTGCCTGCTCAAGTGGGTCCCTGACCCCTGAGTAGCCTCACTGGGAGACATCACCCACTAGGGGCAGTCTGACACCCCACACCTCACAGGGTGGAGTACACCCCTGAGAGGAAGCTTCCAAAGTAAGAATCAGACAGGTACACTCGCTGTTCAGCAATATTCTATCTTCTGCAACCTCTGCTGCTGATACCCAGGCAAACAGGGTCTGGAGTGGACCTCAAGCAATCGCTAACAGACCTATAGCTGAGGGTCCTGACTGTCAGAAGGAAAACTATCAAACAGGAAGGACACCTATACCAAAACCCCATCAGTACGTCACCATCATCAAAGACCAGAGACAGATAAAACCACAAAGATGGGGAAAAAGCAGGGCAGAAAAGCTGGAAATTCAAAAAATAAGAGCACATCTCCCCCTGCAAAGGGGCACAGCCCATCGCCAGCAACGGATCGAAGCTGGTCAGAGAATGACTTTGACGAGATGAGAGAAGAAGGCTTCAGTCCATCAAACTTCTCAGAGCTAAAGGAGGAATTACGTACCCAGCACAAAGAAACTAAAAATCTTGAAAAAAGAGTGGAAGAATTGACAGCTAGACTAATTAATGCAGAGAAGGTCATAAACGAAATGACAGAGATGAAAACCATGACACGAGAAATACGTGACAAATGCACAAGCTTCAGTAACTGACTCGATCACCTGGAAGAAAGAGTATCAGCGTTTGAGGATCAAATGAATGAAATGAAGTGAGAAGAGAAACCAAAAGAAAAAAGAAGAAAAAGAAATGAACAAAGCCTGCAAGAAGTATGGGATTATGTAAAAAGACCAAATCTACGTCTGATTGGGGTGCCTGAAAGTGAGGGGGAAAATGGATCCAAGTTGGAAAACACTCTTCAGGATATCATCCAGGAGAACTTCCCAAACCTAGTAGGGCAGGCCAACATTCAAATTCAGGAAATACAGAGAACGCCACAAAGATACTCCTCGAGAAGAGCAACTCCAAGACACATAATTGCCAGATTCACCAAAGTTGAAATGAAGGAAAGAATCTTAAGGGCAGCCAGAGAGAAAGGTCGGGTTACCCACAAAGGGAAGCCCATCAGACTAACAGCAGATCTCTCGGCAGAAACTCTACAAGCCAGAAGAGAGTGGGGGCCAATATTCAACGTTCTTAAAGAAAAGAATTTTAAACCCAGAATTTCATATCCAGCCAAACTAAGGTTCATAAGTGAAGGAGAAATAAAATCCTTTACAGATAAGCAAATGCTTAGAGATTTTGTCACCACCAGGCCTCCCTTACAAGAGACACTGAAGGAAGCCCTAAACATGGAAAGGAACAACCGGTACCAGCCATTGCAAAAACATGCCAAAATGTAAAGACCATCAAGGCTAGGAAGAAACTGCATCAACTAAAGAGCAAAATAACCAGTTAATATCATAATGGCAGGATCAAGTTCACACATAACAATATTAACCTTAAATGTTAATGGACTAAATGCTCCAATTAAAAGACACAGACTGGCAAACTGGATAAAGAGTCAAGACCCATCAGTCTGCTGTATTCAGGAGACCCATCTCACATGCAGAGACATACATAGGCTCAAAATAAAGGGATGGAGGAAGATCTACCAAGCAAATGGAGAACAAAAAAAAGCAGGGGTTGCAATCCTAGTCTCTGATAAAACACACTTTAAACCATCAAAGATCAAAAGAGACAAAGAAGGCCATTACATAATGGTAAAGGGATCAATTCAACAGAAAGAGCTAACTCTCCTAAATATATATGCACCCAATACAGGAGCACCCAGATTCATAAAGCAAGTCCTTAGAGACTTACAAAGAGACTTAGACTCCCATACAATAATAATGGGAGACTTCAACACTCCACTGTCAACGCTAGACAGATCAACGAGACAGAAAGTTAACAAGGATATCCAGGAATTGAACTCATCTCTGCACCAAGCGGACCTAATAGACATCTATAGAACTCTGCACCCCAAATCAACAGAATATACATTCTTCTCAGCACCACATCGCACTTATTCCAAAATTGACCACATAATTGGAAGTAAAGCACTCCTCAGCAAATGTAAAAGAACAGAAATTATAACAAACTGTCTCTCAGACCACAGTGCAATCAAACTAGAACTCAGGACTAAGAAACTCAATCAAAACCGCTCAACTACATGGAAACTGAACAACCTGCTCCTGAATGACTACTGGGTACATAATGAAATGAAGGCAGAAATAAAGATGTTCTTTGAAACCAATGAGAACAAAGATACAACATACCAGAATCTCTGGGACACATTTAAAGCAGTGTGTAGAGGGAAATTTATAGCACTAAATGCCCACAAGAGAAAGCAGGAAAGATCTAAAATTGACACTCTAACATCACAATTAAAAGAACTAGAGAGGCAAGAGCAAACACATTCAAAAGCTAGCAGAAGGCAAGAAATAACTAAGATCAGAGCAGAACTGAAGGAGATAGAGACACAAAAAACCCTCCAAAAAATCAATGAATCCAGGAGTTGGTTTTTTGAAAAGATCAACAAAATTGACAGACCGCTAGCAAGACTAATAAAGAAGAAAAGAGAGAGGAATCAAATAGATGCAATAAAAAATGATAAAGGGGATATCACCACTGACCCCACAGAAATACAAACTACCATCAGAGAATACTATAAACGCCTCTATGCAAATCAACTAGAAAATCTAGAAGAAATGGATAATTTCCTGGACACTTACACTCTCCCAAGACTAAACCAGGAAGAAGCTGAATCCCTGAATAGACCAATAGCAGGCTCTGAAATTGAGGCAACAATTAATAGCCTACCCACCAAAAAAAGTCCAGGACCAGACGGATTCACAGCTGAATTCTACCAGAGGTACAAGGAGGAGCTGGTACCATTCCTTCTGAAACTATTCCAATCAATAGAAAAAGAGGGAATCCTCCCTAACTCGTTTTATGAGGCCAACATCATCCTGATACCAAAGCCTGGCAGAGACACAACAAAAAAAGAGAATTTTAGACCAATATCCCTGATGAACATCGATGCAAAAATCCTCAATAAAATACTGGCAAACCGGATTCCGCAGCACATCCAAAAGCTTATCCACCATGATCAAGTGGGCTTCATCCCTGGGATGCAATGCTGGTTCAACATTCGCAAATCAATAAACATAATCCAGCATATAAACAGAACCAAAGTCAAGAACCACATGATTATCTCAATAGATGCAGAAAAGGCTTTTGACAAAATTCAACAGCCCTTCATGCTAAAAACGCTCAATAAATTCGGTATTGATGGAACGTACCTCAAAATAATAAGAGCTATTTATGACAAACACACAGCTAATATCATACTGAATGGGCAAAAACTGGAAAAATTCCCTTTGAAAACTGGTACAAGACAGGGATGCCCTCTCTCACCACTCCTATTCAACATAGTGTTGGAAGTCCTGGCTAGGGCAATCAGGCAAGAGAAAGAAATAAAGGGTATCTAGTTAGGAAAAGAAGAAGTCTAATTGTCCCTGTTTGCAGATGACATGATTGTATATTTAGAAAACCCCATCGTCTCAGCCCAAAATCTCCTTAAGCTGATAAACAACTTCAGCAAAGTCTCAGGATACAAAATTAATGTGCAAAAATCACAAGCATTCTTATACACCAGTAACAGACAAGCAGAGAGCCAAATCAGGAATGAACTTCCATTCACAATTGCTTCAAAGAGAATAAAATACCTAGGAATCCAGCTTACAAGGGATGTCAAGGACCTCTTCAAGGAGAACTACAAACCACTGCTCAGTGAAATAAAAGAGGACACAAACAAATGGAAGAACATACCATGCTCATGGATAGGAAGAATCAATATCGTGAAAATGGCCATACTGCCCAAGGTTATTTATAGATTCAATGCCATCTCCATCAAGCTACCAATGACTTTCTTCACAGAATTGGAAAAAACTGCTTTAAAGTTCATATGGAACCAAAAAAGAGCCCGCATTGCCAAGACAATCCTAAGTCAAAAGGACAAAGCTGGATGTGTCACGCTACCTGACTTCAAACTATACTAGAAGGCTACATAACCAAAACAGCATGGTACTGGTACCAAAACAGAGCTATAGACCAATGGAACAGAACAGAGTCCTCAGAAATAATACCACACATCTACAGCCATCTGATCTTTGACAAACCTGAGAGAAACAAGGAATGGGGAAAGGATTCCCTATTTAATAAATGGTGCTGGGAAAATTGGCTAGCCATAAGTAGAAAGCTGAAACTGGATCCTTTCCTTACTCCTCGTACGAAGATTAATTCAAGATGGATTAGAGACTTAAATGTTAGACCTAATACCATAAAAACCCTAGAAGAAAATCTAGGTAGTACCATTCAGGACATAGGCATGGGCAAGGACTTCATGTCTAAAACACCAAAAGCAACGGCAGCAAATGCCAAAAATTGACAAATGGGATCTAATTAAACTAAAGAGCTTCTGCACAGCAAAAGAAACTATGATCAGAGTGAACAGGCAACCTACAGAATGGGAGAAAAATTTTGCAATCTACTCATCTGACAAAGGGCTAATATCCAGAATCTACAAAGAACTCAAACAAATATACAAGAAAAAAAACAAACAACCCCATCAAAAAGTGGGCAAAGGATATGAACAGACATTTCTCAAAAGAAGACATTCATACAGCCAACAGATACATGAAAAAATGCTCATCATCACTCGCCATCAGAGAAATGCAAATCAAAACCACAATGAGATACCATCTCACACCAGTTAGAATGGCAATCATTAAGAAGTCAGGAAACAACAGGTGTTGGAGAGGATGTGGAGAAATAGGAACACTTTTACACTGTTGGTGGGATTGTCAACTAGTTCAACCGTTATGGAAAACAGTATGGCAATTCCTCAAGGATCTAGAACTAGATGTACCATATGACCCAGCCATCCCACTACTGGGTATATACCCAAAGGATTATAAATTATTCTACTACAAAGACACATGCACACGTATGTTTATTGCGGCACTATTCACAATAGCAAAGACTTGGAATCAACCCAAATGTCCATCTGTGACAGACTGGATTAAGAAAATGTGGCACATATACACCATGGAATACTATGCAGCCATAAAAAAGGATGAGTTTGCGTCCTTTGTAGGGACATGGATGCAGCTGGAAACCATCATTCTTAGCAAACTATCACAAGAAGAGAAAACCAAACACCGCATGTTCTCACTCATAGGTGGGAACTGAACAATGAGATCACTTGGACTCGGGAAGGGGAACATCACACACCGGGGCCTATCATGGGGAGCGGGGAGGAGGGAGGGATTCCACTGGGGAGTTATACATGATATAAATGATGAATTGATGGGTGCTGACGAGTTGATGGGTGCAGCACACCAACATGGCACAAATATACATATGTAACAAACCTGCACGTTATGCACATGTACCCTAGAACTTAAAGTATAATAAAAAAGATAAAAAGAAAAAAAGAAAAAAAAAAAGAAAAAAAAACCCACAAGAAACTAGGCATCAAAGGAATATAATAAGTTAATAAGAGCCATCTTACTATCTTATTAAAATAAGAAGAAAATAAGAGCCATCTTACCATCTTATTAAAATAATAAGAACCATCTATCGCAAACCTACAGCGAACAGCATACTGAACGGGCAAAAACTGAAGGGATTTCTCCTGAGAACTAGAACAAGACAAAGATGCCCACTCCTACCATTTCTATTTAACATAGCACTGAAAGTGCAAGCCAGTGTAATCACCCAGGAGAAAGAAACAAAATCATATGAATAGTAAAAGAATAATTTAAATGATTTCTCTTTGCAGACAATATGATTCCATGCATAGAAAATACTAAAGACTCCACCAAAAGGCTCCTGGAACTAATAAATGATTTCAGCAAAGTTTCAAGATACAAAATCAATTTACAAACATTAGTAGCATTTCTATACACCAAAAACCAAGCTGAGAGTCAAATCAACAATGCAATCCCATTTATAGTAGCCACAAAATAATAAAATACCTAGAAATACAGTCAACCAAGGAGGTGAAAGAGCTTTACAAGGAGAACTACAGGACACTGCTAAAAGGAATCACAGACAACAGAAACAAACAGAAAAACTTTCAATAGTCATGTATAGGAAGAGTCAATATCATTAAAATGGTTATACTAAAGCAATCTAGAGATTCAACATTATTCCTATAAAACTATCAATGTTATTTTTCTACACGTAGAAAAAACTATTCTAAAATTCATATGGAACAAAAAATTGCCTGAATAGCCAAAGCAATCCTAAGCAAAAAGAAAAAAAAAAAAAACAGAAGGCATCACATTACCTGACTTCAAACTATACTATATGCCTATGGTTACCAAAACAGCATGGTACTGTTACAGAAACATACATGTAGACCAATGGAAAACAATAGAGAACTCAGAAGTAAAGCCACACACCTATGACCATCTGATCTCTGACATATTTGACAAAAATAAACAATGAGGAAAGGACTCTCTTTTCAATAAAAAGTCCTGAGATAGTTGGCTAACTACATGCAGAAGTATGAAACTGGACCCTTACCTGTCACCGTATACAAAAATTAACTTCAGATGGATTACAGTCCTAATGGTAAGACCCCGAACTATAAGAATCCTAGAAGAAAATCTAGTAAACACCTTTCTGGACATCGACCTCGGGAAAGAATGTATGACTAAGTTCTCAAAGTCAATTTCAACAAAACAAAAAATGGACAAGTGGGACCTAATTAAACCAAGGGGCTTCTGCACAGCAAAATAAACTATCAACAGAGTAAACAGATAATTCACAGAATAGAAGAAAATATTCATAAGCTATGCATCCAACAAAGGTCTAACAACCAGAATCTATAAGGAACTTAAACAACTCAACAACAACAACAACAATCCCACTGAAAAACGAGAGCAACATGAACACACTTCTCAAAAGAAGACATACAAGTGGCCAAAAAACACAAAAAAATGCCCCACATCATTAATCACCAGATAATTGCTAATCAAAACCATAAATGAGATTTCATCTCACACCAGTCATAATAGTTATTAAAAAGGCAGAAAATAACAGGTGCTGGCAAGGTTGTGGAAAAAGAGGAATACTTATACATTGTTTATGAGAATGTAAATTAGTCCAATCACTGTGGAAACCAGTTTGGAGAGTTCTTTTTTTCTCCAAGAAATAAGTTTGGAGATTTTTCAGAAAACAAAACTACCATTAAAACCATAATTGAGTATATATCCAAAAGAAAACAAATTGTTTTACCAAAAAGACACATGAACTTGTATGCCTATAATCCCAGCTACTTGGGAGGCTGAGGTAGGAGAATCGCTTGAACCTGGGAGGCAGAGGTTGCAGTGAGCGACGATTGCTCCATTGCACTCCAGCCTGGGCAATAAGAGTGAAACTCCGTCTCAAAAGAAAAAAAAAAAAAAAGAAAGAAATGTACAGAAAACAATGGTGATCAGAAAATATAAAGGGGAAGAGATGGGATCTTTTCATGAACTCCCAGCCCATTGGAATCATGTATGCATATGCCCTTCCTGTGGTATCCTGCTAATAGGTTGTACATTCCCACATAACAGGAAACATGGCCATGCCTCAGTCTCCCGAGTAGCTGGGATTACAGGTACCACACCCAGCTAATTTTTATACTTTTAGTAAAGACAGAGTTTCACCATGTTCGCCAGGCTGGTCTCAAACTCCTGACCTCAGAAGATCCACTTGCCTTGGCCTCCCAAAGTGCTGGGATTACAGACATGAGCCACCATGCCCAGCCCTCATTGACCTATTTTTTTTCCCACAGCTCTGTTCCTAGCTTTCACTAGTGAGGCTTGGGTTAAGTAGCCAGCTCACTTTCGAGTAGGAGACTGTTTGGATGTGAAACCTTGGTAGGACCTAACTTCTCTCTGCCCACAGACTGGAAAGGAATCCCAGTTGGAGTGTTAAGATATAGAGAGGTTTTATAGAAGGAGAAAGGTCAAGGGGCCTGAGATAAGATGACTAAACCAGAAGACAGAAGTCAAGTCAAAATCTAGAAAAATCCACCTCTACTCTAGCACCCACTAGAGCAAGATTCATGATTCAACAGCATCTAGGAGCGTATGAGCCACAGACTGTGTAGTTTCTATTGAGTAGAAACCTTACATCGTCTTCACTGCGATGCCATTAGCTATTCTTATCCAGTCAGTTCTGTTCCCTCAGTCTATTCTCAACACAGTAGCCACTGTGATTCTTTTGGATTATGTCATTCTTCTGCCCAAACCATCCTGTGGCTTACCATTACACTTCGAATAAATTCAGAGTTTTTATTACCTTCTCTGACCTCATCTTCAACTACTCTTCTGCTCATTTATCTTCTCCAGTTACCTTGGCCAGCTTACTGTTCTACGTACCCTCTTCCCTCAGGCTTTGCACGAGCTGGTCCCTTTGCCTGGAAGACTTTTCTATCATGTCTTAGTGTGATTTACTCCTTCATTTTCCTCAGGTCATTATTCAAATATCACATTCTCATTAAAGACTTCTTAGTCACTCTGTCTAAAATTTCAAACTCTACCCATATATATGCACATGTTTTAATCTCCTATTTAAAAACTTCTGAATTTCATACTTCTTTATGCTGTTTATTTTCTCTCTCCTATAATAGAATGTAAACCTCATGAAAACAACAATTTTTTGTCCACTTTATTTACTATATGCACTCAGCTCCTATAAGCGGGAACAGCTATATAATTTATGGGGCACAGTGCAAGATGAAAATGCAGAGAACCATGTTCAAAATTATTAAGAATCTCAAGACAGTAGCAGCTCAGCATTACATGAAATGCAGAGGTGGCAAGTTCATGAAACCTGCCCTGTCTAGAACCTCTCAGAGAGAAGCAACCCATTTCACATTGATCATCCAGCAGACAAGACTGTATTCCATTGTCTTTCAACTGAGCCTGTGAGGAAAGTATCCAAGCTGTCCACAGCACAAGATTCTCATAAGTCCCTTTGATAGAGGGCAGGGCAGTGACTGTCCAGAGATGTGGCAGTAGAATAAGGAGCCTCCTACACAACCTCCTCACATTTTTAAGGGCAGAGAAATCATCATGCAATTCCTTCCACTTGCAAAACGAATAATAGATACAAAAAATAAAAGTCTCCCTTACATTGTAAAAGACAACCAAAAGGGTCTCAGGTGAAATAATTTCTGTAAGAAATATAAATTATTTGTATGTCTTCAAAATTTTATAACTGAAGTGCCTTTAAAGATACTAAATTATTTTTAAAAATTAAGAACAAAGAGAATTAAAATATCTATATGAAGTAAACCATATTTATACATTTTTATAACATAACATGGCATAAAATTATGCATCCTTTGTAACAGAACAGCATTTCTGTGTCTTTTCTCATGCAGTTACCACATAGTAAGAATATTCCTGAGTCAGATCTCCATTTTCAGCACAGCATCAAATATATTCCAATATTCTGTCTAACTTCCAGGATATTCCAAAATTCTCATTATTCCAAAGTAAATTGTAGCAAAGAGAATAACACAAATTTAGTGTTTTAACGCTTAAAAATGGCAGTTTCCAAAATATGTAATTATTTCTTCTTAAAAGTTCACCTCACAATTTTTAGGGCGAGTTTATAGTTGCCATTAATCACATTCACTTAGAATAATTCTGGTTTTCTTTATTGTTTTATTTGAGAACAATTAGAGTTTGTTTTTTTATTCAAAACTTCCCTTTGACAGCCACATAGCCACGTGTGGTATAAACCTCTAATAGCAATACATAGAATAAGATCCCCAGAACAAGCTGGAAGCACAAACTTAAGTCCTCAAATAAAGATATAAAAGTTATAAATCAGTACATTGTTGTGTTACTTTGTTCTCAAGCTGCAGAATCCTCAGGAGACTTACAATCATGGTGGAAGGCACCTCTTCACAGGGTGGCAGGAGAAAGAATGAGCGCTGAACAAAGGGGGAATCCCCTTGTAAAACCATCAGCGCTCATGAGAACTCACTCACTATCATGAGAACAGGATGGGGGAAACTGCCTCCATGATTCATTATCTGCACCTGGTCCAGCCTTGACACGTGGGAATTATTACAATTCAAGGTAAGATTTGGGTGGGGACACAGAGCCAAACCATATCAACTGCGTATTTTGAAAACATTGCCTGTGCACCAATGTATAACTTTTAGCCATCCATAATTCATTCTGTGAGTGATGTCTCATCAAACCATTTGATTCACTTCAGACATATGAAGCAAAAACATCAATACATAAATATGTTTGATATTTTCTTCTATATTAAGGCTTTGTAAGACAAAAATAGAATTGTTCCCCACATAACATTTATTAACATCTCAAAGAACACTAGCATTCCCTGAAACACAGTTTTGGAAATGCTGGCCTGGAGTAAAGCCCAAACCGATACCACAGTGTTATGTAAAAGGAATAGAATTTGGAATTAGGCAGACCTTTGGGTTAAGATGGGTTCTGTCATTTAGTTTGCTGGAATATTGTGAACTTCATTGAAAAACAAAAAGTAGCAGTACTTAGCTTTACATGGTGGGGACAAAATAGTTGCTTAATAAATATTAGCTTGCTCTCTTCCATTCTCCACCCTACTGTTTCCTCTTTGGGGGCTGCATCAATTGTATTCTTAGCTATAAGTGAAAGAAAATACAACTAAACTCAGGCAAAAAAGGGAATTTATTGGCTCACATAAAATGACAAGACTGGATTCAGGGTCCAGAAAATATAATTAGGAGTTGGTTTCTCTCCATCTCTTTACTATGCCTTCTGTCATACTGGCTTCAGTTTCAAGTGCCACGTGATAGTAAGGGGTTGTTTGGAGCTCCAGCCCCAGCATTCTCCAGGCTTCAGGCCTAACAGAAAAAAGTGAATGCCTCTTCCCTGGAAATCACCAAATAAGTTCTACTTTAGTTCTGATTAAGTCACACACCATGTCTGGACCAATTACGACAGCTGAAAGCAGGAACAGTAGTGGTTGGTCCAAGATCCTGTGCTCCCCTCAGGAAGGCTGAGAGTGTGAGCGTGCATGTATGTGTCTATGTACATGTTTGTACAAGATGTGTGTCAGAGTCTACAAAGCCAAAGGGACCAGAAGTGGGGAAGGAGCTAATTCCCCAAATGGAATGGGGTTCAGGTTAATGTTCCCTGAAAGAAGGTTAATAGACACCGGGCAGTGAAAACAGCTGATGGCCACTACAGCTCCCCTCTCATCAACCCAGAATCACACATGCTACAAGCAGAAATCTGTCCTGCCCACTAGAAATAATGATATTCCTAAAATACTCTGCCTCATTGCCCCAGAATCTCCCAGAGATCATACTCTATCAATTAATGTTACTTAAAATTTCTTTACTTTTTCTACTAGAGTTTTTATCCTTTAGACTCCATTCGCTTATTTCTTGACATACCCTAACATGTTCCTTTACCAAATCTTCACTCATCTAGTAATTGTCTTCTTTCTGAGCCCCCAACGTTTTCTGGACATCCTAGCACAGATCACATTGTCCTATATTGATTGCCTGGCTTCTTGTGTGTCTCTCCTCATCCTGTGTTTGACTCACTGTGGTCCTTATTGTCTAGTATAAAAACTACCACACGGCTGGGTGTGGTAGCTCGCGCCTGTAATCCCAGCACTTTGGGAGGCTGAGGCGGGTGAATCACGAGGTCAGGAGATCAAGACCATCCTGGTTAACACAGTGAAACCCTGTCTCTACTAAAAATACAAAAAAATTAGCTGGGTGTGGAGGCACATACCTGTGCCTGTAGTCCCAACTACTTGGAAGGTTGAGGCAGGAGAATCGCTTGAATCCAGGATGCGGAAGTTGCAGTGAGCCAAGATCGCACCACTGCACTCCAGCCTGGGTGACAGAGCGAGACTTTGTCTAAAAAGAAAAACAAAACTCATAAAAAGAAAAACAAAAAACTACCACACAAGAGACACTTAAAGGAGGTTTGCTAAAGGGATAAATGAATGAATCAAATACCAGTGAATGGATCCACAAGTATCACAGAAGAAACCTCCAAAATGTGACTCTCCTGATTTATGTCATAGACAATTAACTTCAGATAGAGTGTTAGATAAGTATTATTAGTAAAGGTACATATTGAAGTCCATTTAATACTCCAGATTGTTTATCCTGAAATACAAATAGCTACATCGGCCTTACAGAGTTGAAGTGAGTCATTCTGTTTGTCTTTGTCTCTTTGTCTGTTTCTCTCTCTCTCCCTGCTCCTACTTGCTCAGACATAGACACAGACAACACCCCTATACACATATAAAACTAAATTTCCACAGAAAAATGATCATTCAAGCATGACATAATTTTTTTGTCATTTTGACAGTTTTTATTTTACATGGGTTTTCATATATAATCCCAAATGGTGAGCTACTCTGAGAAGGCAGTGGCCACATTTTTACTACAGCAAAATCTCCAGATTCAGCAATTTTTCTGACAAATTATTTGACTACAAAGTATCTAGTTGCCTTCAGAGGGAGGAAAAAAAAATCATCTAGAGTTTTCAACAGAAGGAACTTCTAAAGGTAGATGAAGCCAATGCATTTCAAGGAAAAAAAAAAAAAGTAGATTAGCCAATAGTGAAATTTGTACAGTCCCAGGAAGATTTCTTCTTCCTTGAATTTTGCTGAAGCAGGATTTTCATCAATTATTCCCATGAAAGTTTAAAAGTGCTGTGAGTAGATACTTCCAACTCTTAAAGGCAAAAGTTATTTTTTAAATATGATTTAGGACCTGTTTTTTAAAAATACAGAAGCCATGCATGAGTGCAATTTTATCATAAAATATGTAAAAATCTACATAAATATATAGAATTTAAAAAATTCTGATTGGTCCATCCTTTTTCTTCTATATTATTAATTGCTTCTAATTCTCATCTCTTTCCAGACACTTTAAAAAATTCTCATATATTATTCTTCATAAAGTCTCCCCAGTTTCTTTTTGGTGAATTTCTGCTTTCCACAATTGATCATGTTGGCTAGAGACCAATTCCTACTGCCTGCCTCCACCACAGAATCCAAGCCTTCCTACTAGTCCCTCATAGAGTGCTCCCAAGACTCTGAACTGTACGTGAGTGAAACAAGACATCTAGAAATTTTGAAGGCCAGAATCCTCACAGTAGCAGCAGTAACAGAAGTGATGACAGCAGCAGCAGCTGTGGCAACATACTGACCAGGCTATTCCTGCCCAAGCGTGTTGCAATGTTTCCTGCTTCCTGAATTCCTTCTGAGCTTCCTTTTTTCCTGGTGTTCCCAGTGGTCCTCTTCCTGCTGTCATTGACTCTGGGAGCTGCATCCTTCCAATATCAGGTAGACTAAAATTCCATAAGGCCCATTGTGCCTGTTATTAAAACTGTAGGACAACTTTTTTTCTGTTATTTTCCTAGTATATTTTTTTCATCTGTTTAACTCACGTTTTCTTAATATATTCCAGATGTCCCTTTCATAATTGTATACTATTCAGTTACATGCTATTGAATTTTTAAAAAGCAAATCTTAGAATTTCTCTTTGTAAAAATTCTTTTGATCCGAGTAATCATGCTTATTTTCTATTTCCTGCATTTTCCTCCTTATTTATATAGACTCTGATAAGTCAAGTGAGTATGTTAAACACTTGACTAATTAAGCACTAAAAGAATACATAACAAAGTCTACAAGTGTTGATCAGTTGTCTATCTCCTTCAGAAAAATCTTAGGATCCTGGAATAATTTAATTTCAATTTCCTGAAATATCTGAGTTTTCTGACCTTTTCTTCTATTTTAAAAAATACCCGAATAGTGTTATATTTTTATAAGTCAGTGCATCGACATAAAAAAGGGCATTTATGAAAACCCTGCAGCTAACATAATGAAAGATTCAATGATGAAAGACTGAAAGCTTTCTTCCTAAGATCAAGAACAAGATAAGGATGGCTTCTTTCACCACTACTATTTAACATTGCACTGGAAGTTCTAGCCAGAGCAATTTGACAAGAAAAAGAAGTAAATGGCATCCAGATATTTTAAAAAAGAAGTAAAATATTTCTATTTACAGATAGTATAATCCTACAAAAAGAATATACCAAATAATCCACCAGAAGCTACTAGAGCTAATAAACAAATGCAGGAAAGTTATAGGGTACAAGATCAATAGACACAAATCAGTCGCATTTTTATATACTTGCAATGAGCACTCAACAAAGAAAACAACAAAAAAAATTGTTTACAATAGTATCTAAAAGAATGAAATATCAGGGAATAAGTTTAGCTAAGGAGGTGAAAGACTTGTACAATGAAAACCATAACACATTGCTGAAATAAATTAAAGAAGACCTAAAATAATGGAAAGATATCCTGTGTCCATGAACTGAAAGACTTAATGTTGTTAAGATATTAGTATGTACCTCAGGTGACTACAAATTTAGGGCAATTTTTATTGAAATTGCAATAGCCTTTTTTGCGGAAATGGAAAAATTGACTCTCAAATTCATATGGAATTTGCAAGGAGCCCTCGATAGCAAAAACAATATTAAAAAATGAAAAGCAAAGTTGGAGAACTCACACTTTGCAATTTTAAAACTTACTACAAAGTTACAGTAACCAAAGCAGTGTGATACTGGCATAAGAACAGACATATAAAACAATGGAATAGAATTGAGAGTACAGCACAAAGACATAAGAATGAGGCATTGGACTTTGGGGACTTAGGAGGAAAGGGTGGGAGGCGGGCGAGAGACAAAAGACTACATGTTGGATATGGTGTACACTGCCTGGGTGATGGGTGCACCAAAATCTTAGAAATCATCATTAAAGAACTTATTCATATAGTAAACACCACCTTCTCCCTAAAAACCTATTGAAATAAAAAATAAATTTAGAAAGAAGAATTGAAAGTCCAGGAATCAACCTATAAATCTATGACCCATTGATAATTGACAAGGTTGCCACATCCATTCAATGGAGAAAGAACAGTCTTCAACAAATGGTGCTGGTACAACAACCTAAATACAAGGGCTAAAAATTATAACTCCTAGAAGAAAGTATAGGGGAAATCATGACCTTAGATTTGGCAGTGGAATCATAGATACAGTTGCTGATTTGAACTCTGCTATTTTTTTTTTCCTCTTGGTAAGTAATTTCCTTTTTGTTCCTGACTTTGATATCCTGTAGTTCTTGTTTTTAAGAGGAAGATCTCTTATTATAGCATTAGCTCACTGGAGAAATGGAAATTTTAAAAAAGGTGGGAATCATTTAAAACAACAATTAGGCCTGCCTTGGTGGCTAACACCTGTACTCCCAGCACTTTGGGAGGCCGAGGCTGGTGGATCACCTGAGGTCAGAAGTTCGAGACCAGCCTGGCCAACACGGTGAAACTCCATCTCCACTAAAAATATGAAAAGCTAGCTGAACGTGGTGGTGTATGCCTGTAATCCCAGCTATTTGGGAGGCTGAGGCATGAGAATCTCTTGAACCTGGGAGGCAGAGGTTGCAGTGGGTGGAGATTGTGCCATTACACTCCAGCTATCTTAAGCATTTAATTTATACTGTTGGAAAACGTTTTAAAATAGACAAGTGCCTTCCTTTGAGACAGGCCTACTCGTCTCATTTTTATGTTATCTTTCCTTCATGAACTACGTGCATTATGCATTCTCTACAATTTCCAATTCCAGTTTCTCTACAGTGAATGCAAGAAACTAAAAGACATTGTAGGAAGCAGTTGTGTTCACCATATTCCGGATATTTATGACTTTTGACTTCCTTCCAAAACCCAATTTTAGAGCTAATTTATTTAAGTGGCATACCTTTATGGAATTCTCCCAAAACATTCAATTTAGCTTTACTTGACAAAACCTTTTTGTTTTATGTTGATATTTTATTGGTCTGGATAATAAAAATAACATGTGCAACTCATCTTAACAGAGACAAAACAAAACAGAATTTTAAAAAATAGAACTCAAGGCCAAGCGCGGTGGCTCACGCCTGTAATCCCAGAACTTTGGGAGGTCGAGGCGGGCAGATCACGAGGTCAGGAGATCGAGACCATCCTGGCTACCACGGTGAAACCCTGTCTTTATTAAAAATACAAAAAAAAAAATTAGCCAGGCATGGTGGGGGGCACCTGTAGTCCCAGCTACTCAGGAGGCTGAGGCAGGAGAATGGCATGAACCTGGGAGGTGGAGGTTGCAGTGAGCCGAGACTGCACCACTGCACTCCAGCCTGGGCAACAGAGCGAGACTCCATCTCAAAAAATAAATAAATTAAATTAAATTAAAAAAACAGAATTCAACTGGTGGGAGCAAGAGTGCACTGATGTACCATATAGTCACTGCCTAGTTGTAAGTGTGGAGCACACTATAAGAACTGGCAAGAGAGAATGGAGAAAACCCATTGATTAGCTGAGTCACTCAGTAAGTCAAGAGAACTCCCTCAGTGAAGAAGACTTCTGCTCTATTTCTCTTACTCAGAACTCAATCTGAATAATCATGTCTTTTTCAGTTCTGGATATTTGCTGCTATTTTTTTCCCAAAGCTATTTCTTCCCTCTCTATTCTTACACACATAAACTTAGATGAATGCTCAATATTTCCATTTGATTGTCCACTTAAGTGTTTTTCACGTATCCAACCTCTTACTGCTCTTGGTTGCATTTTAGGGCTTTTTCTGAGATCTATCTCCCCATTTTCTCAACCCCTTTTTAGCTGTGTCTACCTATTATTTAAGCAGTTCATTGCATTTTCTATTTTAATTTTATATTTTTTTGCTTGCAGATGTTCTACCTCATTTCTTTCAAGTCTATCTAGTATTTTTTGTGGTATCACATTCTTTTGTTAATATTTCTATGCCCTCTTGTATATCTTCAATCATTTAAAAATATTTAAAATAATAATCTCTTTTAAATTGTTTAGTTTTCTCCTGGTTTTGAGACTACTATAATTTTTGTTGCATCTGCTAACTCAGCCTGCGTTGTTTTCATAAATGATTTAGGTAAAAGTCTCTGGAGCCAGACTGGTTAGATTTTTAACCTGGTCATGAAATTCCATACAACTGTTACAATTTAGTGGAAATGGTATCTCTTGCCTTCATCTTTATTTCTCCCCCAAAATAAGAGATATAATTGGTTATATGGCTATAAATTTTATAAGAAGAAAAGCAAGTTTATTGATTAAGGATAAGTGAAACTTGAAAACATTTTTAGGTTTTTTAAATCATTTTTAGGTTTTTTTAAAAACATTTTCAGGTTTTTAAATCTCCATCAATGGAGGCAGGATTTAAAATATAGATGGCTGATACTGTAGATTCTACCTCCAAGCCCTTATATTAGAGTTTTTTCTGTTCTTTTACTTCTTTCTTTCTTTTTCTGATTACACTGAAAAGACAGAGTTCTTTGGACACTTTGAAAGGATAAAATGGATAAGAGTTTTTCTTATCCACTTTTCCTAGGGCTCCCCTTTTCAGCTGGAAGTGTTATATCAGAATCTTTGTTCCAGCCCATTGTCTCATCTAACCAGAAGTTTAGTCGTCTGTGCATCAGTGAGAACAAAAACCTCAATGCTCCCAGATCAAAATTCACATGGGCCATTATCCACTTTTCATGCTGGATTTTTAGTTCTCTTTCTAATTTTGGAAATTGAGGCTATCTTATTTCACTTATGTGCATGTGTATGTCTGTGTGTTTGTGTATGTCTTTTTGAACTTGATTATTATGTATTTGTTACTTTGTACTAGCATGGTTTTTTATCATGTTTTTCTCAGGGTTTGAGAGGTTAAGGGGACATCTACATTTGTTCCACATGAGGCTAAAAATCACCTTAGATTTCTACAAGTAAAATTTCTGGGTCAAAAAAAAACTATGCTTTTACAATTTACAGTTTTGAAGTGCTTTTAAATTTCTCTCCCCCAAAAGACAAGTCATTACACCTGCCTTCTCATGGTGCCTGAGGGTGCCTACTGCCTCATACCTTTGGCTATACCATATACTACTGTGTCCGGAATTGGTGGGTTCTTGGTCTCACTCACTTCAAGAATGAAGCTGCGGACCCTCGCTGTGAGTGTTAGAGTTCTTAAAGACGGTGTGTCTGGAGTTTGTTCCTTCAGATGTTCAGATGTGTATGGAACTTCTTCCTTCTGGTGGGTTCGTGGCCTCGCTGTCAGGAGTGAAGCTGCAGATCTTCCAAGTGAGTGTTACAGCTCTTAAAGGCAGCACATCTAGAGTTGTTCATTCTTCCTGGTGGGTTCGTCCTCTCATTGGCTTCAGGAATGAAGCTGCAGACCTTCACAGTGAGTGTTACAGCTCATAAAGGCAGCATGGACCCAAAGAGTGAGCAGCAGCAAGATCTATTGCAAAGAGCTAAAGAACAAAGCTTCCACACTGTTGGAAGGGGACCTCAGTGGACTGCCACTGCTGGCTGGGGTAGCCTGCTTTTATTCCCTTATCTGACCCCACCCACATCCATTTTACAGAGAGCTCATTGGTCTATTTTACAGAGAGCTGATTGGTCCGTTTTGACAGAGTGCTGATTGGTGCGTCTACAATCCTTGAGCTAGACAGATGCTGATTGGTGCGTTTACAATCCTTGAGCTAGACACAGAGTGCTAGAGAGAAAAGTTCTCCAAGTCCCCACTAAGTTAGCTACATACAGAGTTAGCTAGCTACAGAGTACCAATTGGTGTATTCACAAACCTTAAGCTGGAAACAGAGTACTGATTGGTGTATTTACAAACCCTGAGCTAGACACAGAGTGCTGATTGCTGCGTTTACAATCCTTGAGCTAGACACAGTGCTAGACAGAAAAGTTCTCCAAGTCCCCACTAGGTTAGCGAGATACAGAGTTAGCTAGATACAGAGTACCAATTGGTATATTTACAAACCTTGAGCTAGACACAGAGTACTGATTGGTGTATTTACAAACCCTGAGCTAGACACAGAGTGCTGATTGGTGTATTTACGATCCTCTAGCTAGACATAAAAGTTCTCGAAGTCCTCACCAGATTAGCTAGATACAGAGTGCTGATTGGTGCACATACAATCCTCTGGCTAGATATAAAAGTTCTCCAAGTCCGCATCCGGCTCAGGAGCCCAGCGGTCTTCACCTAGTGGATCCTTCAGGGGGGCTGCAGGTGGAGCTGCCTGCCAGTCCCGAGGGGCGCCTGCACTCGTCAGCCCTTGGGTTGTTGGTGGGACGAGGCGCCACAGAGCAGGGGGCGGTTGCGGGAGGCTTGGGCCACGCGGGAGCCCAGCAGCAGAGGTGGAAGCTCAGACGTGGCGGGCTGCAGGTCCCCAGGCCTGACGGCGGGGAGGCAGTAAGGCCCTATGAGAATTTGAGTGCAGCGCTGACAGGCTAGTACTGCTGGGGGACCTGGCGCAACCTCCACAGCTGCTGGCCTAGGTGCTAAGCCCCTCACTGCCCTGGGCCGGCGGAGCCAGTCAGCTGCTCAGTGTGCGGGGGCCCGCCGAGCCCACGCCGGCTCCTGCGCCCGCACCGGCGCCCACTGGAACTCGCACTGGCCCGTGAGCGCCGCGCACGGCTCCTGTTCCCACCCGCGCCTCTCCTTCAACACCTCCCCGCAAGCAGAGGGAGGCAGCTCCAGCCTCAGCCAGCCCAGAGAGGGGCTCCCACGGTGCCTTGGCGGGCTGAAGGGCTTCTCAAGCGCCGCCAGAGTGGACGCCGAGGCTGAGGAGGTACTGAGGGTGAGGGCTGCTAGCACATTGTCACCTCTCACCACAATTTGGGGAGAAAAATTATCCTGTGGTCTCTAATTTTACTTTTGCGTACTACTAATGACTTTGGGAAACTGCATCTATATTTACATTAATGTTTATTCTGTGATTGCCCATTCACACACTTTTTAAAAGGCCAATATCCTTTTTAATCTTCTACTTTCTTTACCTCAACAAGCAATAAATAATTAATGATGTCACAATATTATCTCATTCTATATTAGCATATAATTAATGAGAGGTAAGCAGTCCTATTTCCATTGTATAAGGATGACTACATGTTAGAAATTGAAGTTAAGTAATTTGAAAATTATGTCTAAGGTCACACAATTATGAAATTGAAAAATCAGTTTTTGAGTCAGATCACCCAGGAGTATGGTACCTGTGTTCTAAAAACACTGCACTGTGTAGTGAAGCCACCACCAAAGCTCATCCCAAAACAATGTCTAAAGAAACACACATACAAGATACAGCTTTAAACAATAAATGACAATTTTCAGTTAGAGCTAAATACTCATAGTGGAATGTCAATATCCTCCCCTCTCCACAGAGAATTTTACTATCTGAGAAGTTGGTGGAGCCTACAGACCTGAGGATTTCTTCCTAGCTGCAACAGAACACGGTAAACTAAGGGAGTTTGATTTGCATTGCTCAGTGTCATTTAATGAAAAGTTTGAATTAATTGGTTACTATCTCCCAAGAGACTCCCTAAATGAAAAGTCTACTGGTTGTCCATATGTTTTCTAGCAATAATGATTACCAGCCATGCCTTGTGTACTCTGAGGCTCTTAATTCTATGCCTTGGTTAGTATGAGAATTTTGGCAGTGTGAGGTACTAAACTGTCTAAATAAGCGAACTACAGGGATGACTTGTACTGACAGCTAAGAAAAGCTTCTTTGCTCACCATTCCCTTTTCCAGAATATTTCATTAATTTTTTCAATAAATATTTATTGAAGCCAGAACATAAAGTGGATATAAAAAGACCATACCAGGTGGCAGGTTACGGCAGTTTAAAAGGACGGATGAAAGGGGGTCCCTTGGTGCTTGGAGCAGCATCCGTTGTCATAATTAGCAAAATGTTAGCTTGAGAGCTCAAAATTTAAATAGAAAATGATCTTTCTTATGATGACCCCTGCCCCTGTCTTTTGAAGGTACTCCTTGAGTCTGACCACTGCCAGGCATTAGTTACACCAATTGTCTCAACCTTTTCAACTGAATAATCTCTTCACTACAAGGAATTCACAATATGCCTTTCAGGTGTGGAAAGAAAATTCATACTCAACCTGTAAAAACCTAGCAGATGGTACAGTGATGTGTATATAAATACATGCATACAGGATATATTTCTGAAGAATGAATCACATTCATGTTACACCTATTTAAATGTTTCATTATATTTAATTTTAATTCATTTATTCATGGTTTTAACCTCTGTAAGGACATGCATTATTTAAATTAATAGACAGGTAAACTGCATCAACAAAACTGTAGCATTTAATGTTGAAGATAACTGACATGCATGAAGTCATTGTATTTTAAAATATTGGTTTATCTATTGTTTTGCACAGATGGTGCTAGTAATTAATATTAAGCTATTTTTTTATCAGGGGATTCCCTGTTGACAAAATTCACATAGTATACAATAAATTGCTACATTATACCATCTGAGTAGGTGATGAATTGCTTATAAACTTATTAATACTAACAAATTTTTCTCAGATGCAAAATGTGTAATATTCCTAGTAGCCAATGTATTATTGAAATTAATGAATTTAATAAGTTGGACAATATGGTCTATTCTGAAAAAAAAAATTTTAACTGCGTATTTGATCTTAGATGTACAGAAAATGTGTTCCATGCCATCTGGATTCTGAGGACAACATCAATTTCAAGATATAGAAGGTATTTGAGCAATTAAAGGTAGCCAGGAGCAACACAGCCTACCACTTTAAAAAGGGCCTTCTGAAAGAAAGTATCTTTCCTGAGTGGCCAATAGGTACGTTCTTGGCCATACCAGAAATGTCAGGGAACCTCAGTAGCATGGTTGCATATGAGCAGGAAACTTTAAAAAGAGTTTAAAATGCTCTCTTTATAATCAAGGGCTCTATTTAGCATAAATCCTCAATAATCTCACTTATCACATGATGAGGAAGGACAGTTCTATCACTTCCATCTAAGTAAGTCATTCAGTAGGACACTGAAATTGAGGCATTGGGAACATATCTGAATTTTACTAGCACCTCCTACAGAGGGCATCAAAAGTGGAAAATTGATGTTAATAAATCTCTCTTTATGTCTCTTTCAGAGGGATCAAAATATAACAAGCTAGTTTCATTTCTAAAGGATTTAAAATTATCATTCCTTATTTCCAAAGTGCCATGAAAATGCTGTTTAAATTACATTCAACTCTCAAGCAGTAATTTACTGACAAGAGAATGATCTATTAGGAAACAAGATTTTCAAAGTAAGGAAATGCTAAGGTAAATAAAAGATATCATTTATTCCTGTGCTTAACCCTCTAAAATTAGGATTGGGTTAGATCCCTATGAAACCCTTCCAATCTTCTAATGACTCATCTCTGGTTCCTCTCTGCCACCACTCCTGGTTCTTATTACAAAATCTTGTACATTTAGTAGACTAGAATAAAATGACAGCCTCAAAATCATCTCTCTGGAAGGGAACCTGAAAGATACTAATATTTCATATTAGTCAGTGGGTATCACCATTCCAAGTTCATCATTTTTGTTTTATGAGGAATCAGATCCATATAGTCTAATGTGAGGGAACTTAACACATGAGTTTCTCTTCTTGTGTGAGAGGCAACCCTGGCAAATGATAATAGCCTAGAATATGTCTGGATGCAGAGTTGCAGCACAGGCCTCAGTGCCCGGGAAGACACAGAGTTGGAAATGTAAAATGAATTGAAAAAACTGCAACACCATTAAAAAAAAATCAAGGAGTCACCAATAACTCTAACCTCACTTTTGAGTTCGAAACATTGATGTCGATTTTTATAAGTCCTTGCAGAAATGCAGCTCAATCATTACTCCTGACAGAAAAGTGATGCTCATTCATAGATGGACCCAGATCCTGACTGGTCTCAGAAATCCTGAAGAATCTTCCTTTTTTTTTTTTTTTCTTTAAAATCTTTTTTCTATCCTCGTCATGAAAAGAATCTCAATTCATTTTCATTTTCAAACTAAATATATGCTACACCATATGATACAATTTAACAAAAATCAATATTGTGAAACATTATTACAAATATCCATGTTCTGGCTTTCTAGTCTCTTTCATCATTAATAAACTGAGACCTTGGCATTATTTGCTTTGGCAAAAAAGCAAATGCAATTGATCCCTTAAATATCCCCTGATTTGAGAGCTGGCTAACAATGTATGAAATTTCAGGTGAGGACATTACAATTCAAGTTGTATATAAACCCTAAAACACACTGTGAAGAAATAAGCTGTGCTAAAACTAATAAAAATACCTTGTGCAATATAAATATTTTCTTGACTGGTAAAAATACCTTTTAGGGCCGGGCACCGTGGCTCACGCCTGTAATCCTAGCACTTTGGGAGGCCAAGGCAGGTGGATCACGAGGTCAGGAGATCAAGACCATCCTGGCTAACACGGTGAAACCCTGTCTGTACTAAAAATACAAAAAAGTAGCTGGGCGTGGTGGCGGGTGCCTGTAGTCCCAGCTACTCGGGAGGCTGAGGCAGGAGAATGGCGTGAACCTAGGAGGCAGAGCTTGCAGTGAGCCAAGCTCGTACCACTGCACTCTAGCCTGGGAGACAGAGCCAGAGTTTGCCTCAAAAAAAAAAAAAGACCTTTTAGGAGAGTTTGTCATTAAATGATTAAAACATATTCCTAACTTTTTATATTATGTATATGTGGAATACAAGTCTCACTTATAAATGAATATATAGCATGTCAGTGCCACTTACAAAAAATCTTGTATTTGTCAATGAAATTTGGTAATACAAAAAAGTCTGTATTTTTACTTGATATGCTTTATGGGAAGAAAGTAGCAATACATTCCACAATCAATGTAAACTTTGTTATAAAAGTAGTTGTAATTACATAATAAGAGATATGTTTCAAAATTAACTTTTATATGGAAAATATTTACAATAATATTTACAGAATAAGGTACTCCAAAGATGTTTGAAAACATTTCTGCAAAGCTATAATATTATAAATAATCTATGAACGTCTTTTTTGTGTGTGTTAGAATAATATGGCAAAAGGATAAACTAAGAATAGGGTTGACTTGCATGTGAAATTGGACCTGTGGGAAACTAGGATAGGGTTTATAATAATCCAGGAATAGAGTTCAAAGAAATATATTTCAGGCAAATCTCTACTGTCCATTCTCAATATATCCACCTTCTCACATTCACTATGGGTCTTCATTTCAAATTTCCTGATAGTACCTATTGCATTTGGCTTAATCTCCTACATTAATAGGAAAACTAGTTTATTAACCATTTTATTAATCATGATTTATACTTACACACTTACTTTGCTGACATTTCTCATTCTCTGTTTATTCTTAGATTATGAGAAATTATTTTTGTTTTCAAAACTTCAGGAGACTTTAGAAGCCATCCAAACACTTCAGTCTCCAAAAAAGAAAACAAAAGTGCTTTGCCCCAGTTTCACACAAATCAGTTGCAGCCAGGAACCCTTCAAGGCCCAAACACCTAAAGCCCTCCAGGTGTTAGGCTGTATATTCCTTAGGAGCCCGGAGTATAATTCATATGCCCTGGTCTTACATGTATTTGTAGAGCATGAGCTCATTAAGTAGTGAAGAAGGAAGGAAAAAAGAAGAGAGGGAGAGAGGGAGGAAGGAAGGAAGGGAGGGAGGGAGGGAGGAAGGGAGGGAAGGAAAAGGGATGGATGGATTGTTACAATATAGTTTAAAATATAACACCAAAAGACATCTAATACATTACAGGAAACTGTTGAGCTGAGGTCAGGATGGGGTGAATTAACCATTTTCCACTTCATCCCAAGTCAGATATTCCCCTAAGGCTTCATTGTTAACTTGTAATTGCATACATGTACATAATTATGTGTGTGTATGTGCACATGTGTGGTTTGTAAGGAAGGGCAGATGTAGGATCTAGGAACTATTTGGGAAACATAGGAAAGAATAAGGGTATATTTTATAATCAAACAATTAAAAATTCATGCTCTGATAACTTTTCATAAACTGTAGAAAATTATAAAAACAAAAATACAGAGCAATGGAATTTGAATTATAAACATCTAAGATTAAATATAATTACATAATAAAATCATTCATTTTTTATAATCACCATGTACCTTGTCCTTGTCTATTGTCTTATTGATCCTCTATGTTTTGTTTTTGTCAACTGTATTATTGATTTTCTCTAAATATTTAATTTGTAAAATCTACAAACAGAGTCAAAACAGCATATGGCAAAAATAAACACCAAAATTTATGAATATCAATAACCTGTATTTCAGTATCTTTTATACTCAGTGCAGGGCCCTAGAACCATGCTGCCTAAGTTCAAATATTAGCTCCTTCACCCACCAACCATATGACATTGGGTAAGTTATTGAATCTGCCTCAGTTTCTTCATCTGTAGAAGAGACATGATAACAGTACCCATTCTCTGTGACTGTTATAAAGATCAAATAAATTATGACAGATTCAGCATTTTGAATATTACCTGCCACATGACCTGCTATCAATATGTGTTAAAAATTAATGTTGTCATACAATTATACTACAATGATTGTTTGAATGAAGTAGTTGAAAACATTATTTATCATGAATTCAAGTTAAAGTAATGGGACTTGGTTAGGTGCCTTAAATAAACATGAATAATTGTCTTAAAGAAGGTTGATCATATTAATTTTTTGTCTATTAAAAATACCTAGCGATAATGGCTAAGGTGTGTGAATAGAATATATTTAAAGCAAAGAATAATAAATTTTCATTCAAACTTACCATGTAATTTCACCCTATTGAGCCAAAATTGCCTTTTCATTAAAGACATAGCCTTGATTCTCATAATTTGCTTTGCGTTTGAACTCTTCTTTGCCTAATTTAGAAGAGAAAGTCATGAAATTGGGTGTTTTCCTTGAACAAACACATTCATTGTAATCTAGTTGAGTTGCGTTTCAAAAAGTCTTTCTAAGAAATAACAGATTTTAATGATCGGTTTATCTATACTGAAAATACCAGGTAAAGCTAGAGTAAATGTATTTATTCAAACAAAGGGCAATATAACAATACTGCCATTTTTCTTGACCTTTTGAATTTTATTCTAAGACATCTCCCTTAATCTTCTCCTTGGTTATCTGATATGTCTCCATTAAGTACTAACATGGTGAAAGGCAGAGGAGTAGTATTGTAGCCAGCTCTGTTGGTGCCCTTATTCACTCTGAGGTACCAGGGAGTTACTACATCCCCCACTCCACTCTCTACAGGGTAACAGTTGGCCAGTGACTGAGTGGTAAGGGGCAGAAAAATTCAGCTCCTTACATCAAGGGCCAGCAAACTCTATGGTGCAACTTACACTGTAGTGCTCCCTTTGGGCTCAGGCTGAGTCTAGGTTTCTCCAGAAACCACCTCCTTGTTGAACTTCTTCCCCTTTTCTGTTTCGCTTCCCTCATTCCAGTACAAATTTCTCCCAAGAGCACAACTTAATTCTCCAGCACATGAGTCCAATTCTCAGGTTATTCCTCTAGGACATTGGTCCCCAGCCTTTTTGGCATCAGTGACCGGTTTTGTGGAAGACAATTTTTCCATGGACCTGGGGGTGGGGGGATGGTTTTAGGATGATTAAGTGCACTACATTTGCTGTGCACTTTGTTTTTATTATTACATTGTATATGTAATGAAATAATTATAGGACTCACCGTAATGTAGAATCAGTGGGAGCCCTGAGCTTGGTTTTCTGCAACTAGACAGTCCTAACTGGGGGTGACGGGAGACAGTGACAGATCATCAGGCATTTAGATTCTCATAAGGAGTGTGCAACCTAGATTTCTTTGCATGGGCAGTTCACAACGGGGTTAACCCTTCTATGAGAATCTAATGCCAGACTCAGGCAGTAATTCCAGCAATGGGAAGCAGCTGTAAATACAGATGAAACTTCACTCTTTTGCGGCTGCTCTCCTCCTGCTATGTGGCCCAGCTCCTAACAGGCCACTGTCCATGGCCTAGGGGTTGGGGGCCCATGCTCTAGGAAACCCTCCTAAGTACATAAAGACTGAGCAATGCTTTGAGTCAAATATCCAGTGCTGGATAAAGAAAATGATGAACATATACACCAGGGAATACTATGCAGCCATAAAAAAGAACGAGTTCATGTCCTTTGCAGGGACATAGATGAAGCTGGAAATCATCATTCTCAGCAAACTAACACAGGAACACAAAACCAAACCACATGTTCTCACTCATAAGTGGGAGCTGAACAATAAGAACACATGGACACAGGGAGGGGAAGATCACACATTGGGGTCTGTCACGGGGGCAAGGTGATGGATAGCATTAGGACAAATACCTAATGCATGTGGGGCATAAAACCTAGATGACGGGTTGATGGGTGCAACAAACCACCATGGCACATGTATACCTATGTAACAAACCTACACATTCTGCACACGTATCCCAGAACTTAAAGTATAATAAAACACACACACACACACACACACACACACACACACACACACACACATCCAGCACTGCCAGTTTAAGAGTGAGACTTTAGAAAAATTGCTAACCAGTATAAGCCTCTGTGTTCTCATCTGTAAAATGGTGATAATGATACTTCATCCCCAATACAGAATTGTTGAGATTCAAAAATGTAAATTAAGATACTTAAGATGGATATATTATTACACATGTGAGCACTTTTACTTAGCACTTCTAGAATAATTTTTTAGTTTCTTTAAAACATAAAATATTTATTGATGAAAAAAATTACACCCACTCCCACTCTCAATTACTTTTCTATGTCTTAATACATTGTTGAATCTGATTTTTTTTTTCTCCTCTGTTGAAATTGTGGTTGCTCCAAAGCTGAATTGCCCCAAAGTTGAATAGAGGAGAATTTAAGTCACACATATTTTAAAAACTATTACTAAGCTACTGAAAGCTGGAGCCAGAACCTTCCTCACAACTCACAGAAGATGCAAAAGAACCAGCCCACTAACATAATCATAATTCCCTCCCACCTACCACCTTCCAGACACAGAGAGAGTTCTCAGAGTGACGAGCGAGGGAAGTGAGCACAGAGTTTAGCTGAGAAGCTTTTTCTTGCCCTCTTCTCTCTCCTCCTCTTTATTGGTACATTATCTTCCACAAAGAGCAAGTGAAGTAGAAAATTCTAGAAGGTGGTACTGTGCCTTGGTCCTTGTCTGCATGTTTGTATTTCTGAGGTCTTGACTCCATTAGAAGGGAGCCGAGCATGGAGAGAGATGACTGAGGAAGTAACATATGTTCCCTGTCTGGATAGTCCTAAAAGTAGGAGAGATGCTGATAGTGTTTCCATAGGAGGAGAGGGAACTGCAACACAGTGTAGGAAGGCAGGAGGCCCTTGATGCATGTGGTGGGGCCCAGAGAGCAACAGGAGTTGCCCTCTCACCGTTATGGCAGTAAACCACATGGAATTGCTGGCAGGGACCAAAAGGAGAAAATGGCTTTTAGAGGGAGTTTTCAGTGATGAAAAGTGCTGGATGATCTAAAGAAGTTATACATCACATTAGCCCTAAGCAGAACCTGAGGGAGGCAGAGCCAGGCAGAGGAAACCTCCATACCGATGATGTAGCTTTCAGCTACCAACTGTGTAGGAGCTGGGCCCAAAAAAAGACTTTGTGGGCCAGTTGGGGGAGGAGGCGGAGAAATAGTAAAACAGAACTGCCCCTCCAGAATCCTATCCTCTAATGACAAACTTGATCAGCATGGGGGAGAGGAAAACTCTGCATTGAACAGGAAATGTATAAAGTAGACTGGATTAAATTTTAATAACCAAGAATGACCAGAAAGTTAGGAAATCTGCCCAAGAAATTCATTAAAAACACAGGACAGGGCAATTCCACAGAGTACAAGTGAAAGCAATGATGAAAAGGAAGCAAATAATTTATACCCTACTGAGTTCAAACTCTTCAATCAGCTAGCTAACATCAGTAGGTAATTTGACCTGCAAATTATCCAAACTGAGTAAGACTGCAAAAATATTAAAACCAAATCACATGGATTGGTACTAAAGAATCTCAATGCAGTAAGGGAGTCCATTGAGAAGCAAAGAGCATGGGTTTTGGTGTTAGACCAAATTGAGTTATAATCCCAGTTCACTTACCAGCCGAGTGACCCTGGGCAAGTTTCTTAGACTCACTAAGCTGTGGTTTACTGATCTGAAATTGGAAATTATCTATAAGTTTGTTGTAAAAATTAAATGAAATAACAAATGTAATGTGCAATGTGCAGCTCATGGTAAACATTCAAATAGTAGCTACTATGATTTCTTTACTGTTATTTGTAACTCTAAAATAAAGTTATAGGTATTTTTTATTTTCAAACTAGATTATGCAGCATTGAATTCTTTGGTGGCTGGTACTGCACAAAAACTAGCATAAAAATGCAGAAATGAGGTCATTAGTAGAGAATTGGACCTTTTATAGATTAACAAGAGATAGTTTCCCAAATTGAATTTTATTGGCAAAATAGCTCATCCCTCACCCCCTTTCCAAATACATCAAATATTACATTCTGCAGTTTGGTGAGGGGCTTTGGTTGTACTATCTTGTATATTTATTTATTTATTTATCAGATTAACACTGTCCATGTTTGTCTACAATGACATAAAATAAACTACCTGCTTATAAGTTTTCCCCTAAGCTTCTGAGAATTGCACTCTTTGATTTGCTCAATTGTCAGTACTTTTCCTTCTCTGCTTTCTGGCCCATTATCTGCTTAGTAATGGATCCCTTTAACCCAAACAGCAGGTTTGTGTGTTCCCCGTTCCAAAGAGGCAAGCTGACCAGTCAGAATTCACCAACATCTGGCACCCAAAGGCTGCACTCTGGCTCCAACCTCTATTGATGTGAGGGATTTTTGTTTGGTTTGGTTCGGTTTTCATAATAAACGTAGTTTCAAAAATATGATTTCCCTTCAGCTGATAGTTTTGCATATTGTGCTGGCTCGGGGTTTAGAGAGAAAGACATAAATGATTTCCTAAAACACATTCTTTAGAACAAAGACTATAGCCGTCCTTGTCTACAGACTGGATCTGGCACACTTCATGGCTCTGAAATGCTCACAGGGTTCTAGCCCTGCAGGAGTCACCAGAGACGCAGGGTTGCCCCTTCTAGCTGGCCTGACAAGGGTAGTGAGGGCTGAAATTCAATCTGTGTGCACCTCTCCATGCCTTTACCCTTGCAAGACTGTGTCTACCCAGAGGGGGTAACTTTAAAAGGGCTGAAGGGGGGTGACCTTGATAATTGTACTAAATTATGTATAAAATTACAGACTGCTGAGTATGAAGGTGTGTTCAGTGACCCTCCTGTGACCCTTGAAGGAAGAAGTAGAAGTATAGAAATAAGCAGGATTTTGAAGACGCAGCATAACAGGTGGGAGAAAAATCTGGAAAAGAGGCTTTAAAGAAAGAGCTGCATATGGCTCTGTGAAACATTCCACCCTGTGCCATCAAATAAACCAGGACTTTAAAAATGATTTTTTATAATACCTATTAAAAATCTGACATATATGAAAATGTTTCTGGTATCATCAGGATATTGTATACCTTTTTGATAGAGCATGGCACCTGCCACATAGTGAAAATCTTTATTTCTGAGTCAGCGCAATTGGTCACCCAGTCTTCTGAAATTCTTAATATGGAGAAAACAGAGAAAGCAGAGTTGTTCATTATTAATACTTTAGCTTAACCAGCATAGGAACAGGATGATGTTGACAAATGTAGACAAATGTTGTTTGTTAAGAAAGATATATTTACAGAAGGGATGAATTTGTAGAGCAAAAATGGCAATGTTTACAGATGAGAAAATAAGAAAGACTGAGTGACTTATTTATCTAGAAGAATTTCGACTTGAAGAGTGATTTGAATAAAAGTATGAATTTCTATGCCATAGACAACTTGTGTGATAGACAGAAAAACGTAAAGAAGTATTTCCATAGAAAAAAAGTAGAAAAGAAAATTTGAAACAAGTCATTTGTATTTATGCACTTAAATTTCAATGCATAGGATACAGTGAATAAAGAAATATAAACTGCTGTCTTTAAGAAGGCAAAAATATGGTCTTCATTCTAATGATGATATTATAATTAGAAGAAAGTTCTCATTGAATACCTCTTCCTCTGATATAGGAGGTCAGGCACAGGTAAACTCTCTGAAGTTAGCTATTCAGTCTTTCTCATATTTGTATTTTCCTTGTGTTTTACAACAGTAAATATATGTTTCACATTTATTGGAGAAAAATTAGATCCATGATGCAGAAGGTACTGCAGAGAGTGATAAATAGCCCTTGGAAGAAGATAAAGGACAAAGAAGTGCAAGCAAGTTACATTATCATTCTTAGGGGTATCAGTGCAGCAGATTGCATTTTCTGAAAATGGCCACAGAAATATGTCCAGTTTCACATGATCTTTCTCACATGTTCTTACAGAACCTTACAATCCTCTCAGCAAAGAATTGGATTCTATCTCCCTTCCCCTTCTAATTGAATGACTCTTTGTAGGTGTTTTAATGATACAATGTAGCAGAAGTGATCCTGAGTGACTTCCAAGGCTAAGTTATGAAAAGTAACATAGCTTTCACCTGGCTCTTTTTCTTGGATGTTCACCATTGGAGCCCAGCCACCATATTGAGAGGAAGCCCAGACCACATGGAGAGGTCACATGCAAATATTCCAGGCAACAGCCAAAACTAAAGTCTTGTTCAATGACTAGTATCAACCACTAGACACGTGAGTGAGAAATAAGCCTTAGGATGATTCTATTACCCATCCTTCAAACTGCCCAAGATGTTGACAAATGGAGCAGAGGTAAGGTACTGTCACAGACTCCTACACAATTTGCAGATTTGTGAGCTAAATAACCCACTATGTTTTAAGAGAGTTTGTTACACAGCAATAAGTAAGACACTCATAAGAATTATTTGGCTAAGCAGGAGATTAATGATACTTCCTAATATAGATTATAATACTCAAACTGTTTAAAAACAGTGTATAGGATATAGGAAACTTGTATTTTGGATAAGCCATTGTTTTAGCACAATGCTTACCTCATAGTAGGGATGTAAACAACTTAATTTAATTTACTTGGAAACCGCATTCTGATAAAGCAAGGCACCTGAACTTGCTGTGCTATACTCTCAAACCAGAAGATTAAAGAGTCAGCGCAAGTCAAGGAGATATCTTTTATCTTAGCATGTGACGGCATTATTTCTCCTTTCTTTTGGTGGTAGCACCCTACTGTTCTTTATATGCAATTAACAAATTTCTATACCATGTACTTTGAGTTGGGCTGTCACTAGTGCTTTAACCGCTGGCCACATGGGTAAGGTGATGATTCAGTCTAGCTAAGAAGAGTGCTGCATCCCCCCGTAGTACAAAAATTGGATCAAGGATGGGCAAGTCACCCAGGCAGAACTAACCAATATCTTCTCTGACTTGGAAAAAGAGGGTCGGTCTCTCTCTCTCTATCTCTCTCTTTCTCTCTCTCATCGTAAGCTGTAAGAGTACCAGGAGCCATCTTCCATGCCACCTGAGAAAGCCTGATTGAAAATGGAGCCTGAGTAGGGAAGTGGAGCCAGGCCATGGAAAGAGAAAATGAGCCCTTGATGCTGATATCAGAGCCAAGCATGCCTGATACTAACCTCGCCCCTCTTCTTTCTAGTTAGGGAGCCAAATATTTCCTTTGTTTGCTAAGATTTTGGTTACTTGTCATGAACAAGTCCTAATTCGTACTGATGGAGACTGTTCAACCAACATGAATCACTTTGAGAAGTACTAGTGATAGAAACATGAAGAGACTTTACCATGATGTTTTCTTAAAGGTCAAAATACTGAGAAAAATACTGGGTAAAGTTACATTGTTTAGATCAAACTATAGCAATAGTTTCCTGGCCAGCATTTATTTAGAGAAATATAATTCAATAATGCTAGAAAATTCTAAATCAAATAAATTCTAACTATAAAATCACAAATACAAATAATCTCAGTATTAGAGAAATGGAGAAGTATCCCCCCAAAATCTGATTCTGTTCCCTGATAATACATTAGTTACCATCTGTTTTGCTACAACACAATGGTTTCATTTCCCCCTAAACTCTTAGCTATCAAAAATTGTATTGCAAAAATAATTATTTCAGAGAAAATAGAAGAGGTTAGGCCCTAGACAGTGACAGATTCATCATAATAAACTTTTTTCCTTGCAGATATTTTAATGATAAATGGATTATCTAGCTAGAAGTATATTTTGTACTAAAAGCTAAAATAATAAATTGGTTGATCAAAAATGACAAAACAAACCCAAACACTGAGAAAATCCAAAAGAGCATTGACGAATATGAAAGTATTCCTAGACCACTGAAATACATTTCAACATAGGTCTCAACTGTAAATAATATAATGAGGCATTAACTGAGAAATGGCCAAAGTAGCTAGATTTTTGATTGAGCAAAGCAATAGGTTCTTTCCTATGTAAATACTGTATCATCTGTAAAGGATATTGCAAACCATCTTTCCTAAATAATTAGTTATGTTCATTGAGTTATAAAACAGAGGAAAGCTCTTTAAAATGGACATTTGTTTGCCTGACTCATTATGGCTATCTCTGACAAACTTGGACTTTAAATGATAGCAATAAAAGATGGAATAAGAGGCATGTACACACACACACACACACACACACAAATGCATTCCAGAAAAGTTGTATGAAGAACTAAGGATTGCCTCAAGAAAATATAAAACCAGAGGTAAAGAGACTTTCAAAAATGCTCATGCTAATAATAATAGTGCAATGCTAACAATAATAGAAATGGCCTTTTAACATATATCTGGGGCAAGAAGAACAAGAAGGAATCAGTCCACCTCATGCAATAGACAATGTAAAGTTAACAAATGAGAGAAAATGAATGCACTTCTATTTTACTCCTACTTTCCATCAAAGAGAATGACTTTTAAACTGGGAAAGACTAAACATGGTTGAAGGAACTGAAACCTAAGATAGGTGAATAGATAGCCAAGTAAGTGCCGAGATGCTGTAAAAAGAAGTGCCAGTCTCTCAGCCTAGAAAGACTTTTTTCCCCACAGCACTAGAGGATGTTTCAGCTGTAGGCATGAAAAAGCACTAGTAACCTCTGTGCAATTCTCATTGGAAGGGATGCGAGGAAGCTCAAAACAGCTAAATGTTGTCAAAAAAATTTAGAGGGGGTAAAATTAGACAGTGGGAAGATTGATTTTCATACATTTTAAAATTCTAGGATTTATTATGAAATTGGTTTAAAAAACATTTAGAGACTGGCACGGTGGCTCATGCCTATAACCCCGCTGCTTTGGGAGGCTGAGGCACTTTGAGCAGAGGATTGCTTAAGTGGAGGACTTGGAGATCAGTCTGGGAAAAGAGTGAGACCCTGTCTCTACAAAAAAAACAAAAACAAAAACAAAATTAGCTGGACGTGGTGGCACATGTCTACAGTCTTAGCTACTCAGGAGGTTGAGGCGGGAGGATTGCTGGAGCCCAGGAGCTTGAGGTTACAGTGAGCTGTGATTGCGCCACTGCACTCCAGCCTGCATGACAGAGTGAGATCCTGTCTCAAAACAAATAGACAAAATGAAATAAAATAAAATAAAACATTTAGAAAAGAAAGCAATGGTCATTAGGAGTCAGCAGAGGTTCATCATGAATAAGCTATGCACCACTAATGGAATTTCTGTTAGCACATAAGTATTGTAGAAAAAGGACAACAGTATATTTCAGTTCTTTCACTTCCTACTTGTGTGACTGTGTACACAAATCCAACAGACCAACTTGTAGTAGATGGCCACATAATGTGAAAATTTTGAAAAAACTTGTATAAAACAATTAAGAGCCTCATGGAGGATTAAGGAGATAGAAGATGATGAATTCAAATAATAGATTCTGGAGCTAGACTGTCTGGTTTTGCCATTTGCTGTGTGACTTTGGGCAAATCACCTAACATCTCTGTACCTTTTAATATAAAAATGAAAAAAATAATAGAACTATGTCATGGGTTTGTTGGGAAGATTAGATGAATCTTCCTATAAAGAACTTAGAATAGCGTCTGGCACAAAATTAGGAGAATACATGTTAACTTTTATTATCACTGATAACATGTTGCAAATTAGGACAAAGTGGAGAAACAAAGTTTAGGAAACTGCAAATATGTATACAGAGGTTCCCCGATTTATTATGCAGTCCCGATAAACTCATCATAAATTCAAGATATCCTAAATCAACTTACAATGGGCTTATCTGAACCATCATAGGCTTAGGAGCATACTGAATGCATTTGCTTTTACACCATCTTAATATTGAAAAATCGTAAGTTAAACCATGTCTATTTGTGTGGATTGAATGAACACAAATAGATAAATAGTACTGATTAATGAATTACTATCAGTAACATTTATTCATTTATTTAAATAAATGTTAACTGAGTACATAGCATGTACCAAGCCCTGAGGTGGGCACTAGGGACCCAGAGATGGAAAGATAAAAGGTCTTAGTATCGTGACAAAGAGGCCCTGGTCCTTTCAATGTTTTAATCAGTGACTTACACGCAATGTATGGCACACTTTGAGTACTCCAGATAGAACAAAGCTAGAAGAACATACAAATATGTGGGATGACAAGTCAAAAGAGAAAAATATTTTGACAAATGGAACAAATGACCTAAATTAAAATGGTACAATTAAAGAGATCAAGCTAAATACTATTTACATTTACAAGTATAATTTTATTTTAGAAGCATATATACTTATGTTGACAGATCAGAAATTGACAAAGCAAAAATAAAAAATGAAATATCATCTTTAATCCTGCCATAAGCTTCTAGTCTTTATATCACATGTATAGATTTGAATATCTTCATAATACATACACATATGTATACATGCTTCATGTACAATTAGTACATATATATGTGAAAATATTTTTAAATGAAATTGAGTTATGATGTTAATCTAGTTTGTAACATGCTTATTTAATCTAAAAATGAATATAGCTTCATGTCATTAAGTTTCCATCAACATAGTATTTAGTACTACCCAGCATAAATTCAATTATAGTCTCACAAACAGCTTATGTATGACAGAGACTGACTGAGACTGACTGCTGCAAAATACGTCCATTTCCTTTTCTTCCTGGGCACACAGCTAGACTACATTTCTTTGCAGCTAGAGGCAGCTCTGTGACTAAGTTAAAGGCGTTGGAAAATGAATGAAAGAGATGGGAGTGTCCCGTGTGTGATTTTCCATGCACTTTCCTCTCTCACCTTGGAGTAATTTTGAAAATCTCAAGTTAAAAATGATAAAGCTACAAGACTGAATGATCCTGAGACCTGAATCATCAGTTAGAGAAGGGACCTTACATGAATAAGAAATAAAATTTTTTCATCTTCCCATCATTGCATATTTTTTTGGTGGTTTATTACAGCAACTGGTGTTGCTTTAAGTAATACAGAATTAGTGTATCACTAATTTCACTTTTCACGTTCAAAAATTAGACATTATACCTTTTAAAATGTTACCAACTTATAATGCCTGTTAAATTGTTTCTTCCATTTGAATTCTTTACATTAGAAAAGATGAACTAGGGATGGGTGGCATGTCATAATTGGCTAACAGTTTCAATGTGACAAAAGACCCAAGGGATTTAGTTAATTAACAGTGAAACATAAACCAAAAACATGATCAGCATGCAAGTGGCATGGGATACTGGTGCCTAGAACAGGGCACAAAATAGCCCCATGAGGTTGTGCAGTGGTCAGACCAGACCTGGACTTCAGTTCTGGACAGCACCCTTCAGAAGTGAGATGAGTGAACTACAGCTCTCAGTGAAAAGGACTGGGATATTTCTTCTGGAATATAGACACCAAAAAGAGGTGGGGCTGGCATGACAATAACATTAATGAGGATGACACAAATAGGCACTTCTTTTGGGGTGGGTATACTAATAATTACCCCATCATGAAAACCAGGTAAGTTACTTTTATTAGGGACATTATGATTTAAAACTGAAAACAGAAAGCACGGATTATGGAACAGATCTTATCACCCTCTAAATGTCTGCAGTTTGCATGGGTCCCCCTGCCCAATATATCACAACACACACCAAAAAATGCATGTACACACATTTGCAAACACACACACAATAACACCTATTAGCATTTATTGGAAGAAGTTGACATTTTAAGGGCAAAGGCTAATAATAAAAGCTGATTTTATTAAGTGCTTAGTGTATGTCAGGCCCCATTCTAATTGCTTCATATGTATGAAATGATTCACAGCAATTCCCCACAATTCTTTACGGTACATTCCATTATTATCTCTATTGCATAGATGAGAAAACAAGCCCAAAGAGAGGTAAGTAATCTGCCTGGCATCACACAGCTAGTGGGTGGTACAGCTGGGATTTAAACCAAGCAGTCTGGCATCAGAGACCATGTAGTTAAGTCACAACTTTAAGACTGAGAATTGAAAGCACAGAAGTAAACTAACAAAAGAAATAATACATTTTCAGGGAAAAAAATTGAGGGAAAATTGCTAATGAGATCTCAAAATTTTGCAAAGTGAATTTTCATATTAAGGATTTCAATAGGTATATTGACTTACTTGTAGGAATAAATTTTTTAACATAAAACATGCACATTTATTTATCTTTAAAGCAATATGCTATAAGTCTAGAAGCTAGGAATATTTTCATAATAATTGGTCTTATTTTTTCAGCTATGCAACAAATAAATACATTGTAATGACAAGATTACTTTTTCATCTGTAAAATGGGGTTATATGTGTTTACTTTCCTCATTTAATGTTAGAAAAGTATGTCATTTTATTTTCAGTCTTCATATTAAATCTATTAAATTAGCTTGTCACTTAAGTAAAATGAAAGTCTGTGTCCACATATTCTTTATCTGCTGTGGCATCTTTCATCCAATTATCTATCTCAGAAGCTTTGTCTTGTGGTTGCAGTGCGGAACGACTTTTGAATTCTGATATTGGTACTGACAGTCTGACAGTGCCCCTGCTGCCAGTCTCTAATCTCTACTCCTTCCTGTATCCAAAGTGAAAATAATTTCTTCAAATCTCTCACTCCCTTTCAATTTTTCCTAAGCGTGAACTTACATATATTCTATTGTTTCCTTTACCCAAATGTCTAATATTGGTTTAAGGTTCTAGCTAAGAACCACATTCCCCCAGTCTTTCTCCCTCTGTGCATTCTTACTTATGCTCCTGTGTATCCATGCCATGGCTCTTTCTTCTTTAGAAAAATTCAAAATCAAAATGTACCTTTCTGGAAAGGCTTACTTTTATAATTCCTGTTAGCCATTGTATTAGTCTGTTCTCATGCTGCTAATAAAGACATATCCAAGACTGGGTAATTTATAAAGGAAAGAGGTTTAATGAACTCATAGCTCAGCATGGCTGGGGAGGCTTCACAATCACATTGGAAGGCAAAGGAGAAGCACAGGCACGTCTTATATGGCAGCAGGCTAAAGGGCTTTTGCAGGGGGACTCGCATTTCTAAAACCATCAGATCTCATGAGACTTATTCATTATCAGGAGGACAGTATGCAGGAAACTGCCCCCATGATTTAATTATCTCCACCTGGCCTTGACACACGGGGATTATTACAATTCAAGGTGAGATTTGGGTGGGGACACAGCCATACCCTATCAGCCATGACCCTGTCTTTACTTTGTATTACCTCAACATGGACTTGGTATTTTTATTTGTTTATATTGATCAAGTTTTATTGTCACAATGTCATTGGGATGATGTTTGTGGATGGACCAAAGAGACTCCAATGTTGGTGAGTGGTCCATCTCTTTCAAGCAAAACTCAATAAAACCCAGAGACAAATATAGAGTGAGGTGGAAATGGGATGCAAATTCCACAATATTTCAAAGTAACACATATCATTGAAGCTGGAATTAATTTGTGTTGTCATGGAACTTGGAAATTATCATATTCTCCCTATGGTATAATTAGATTATAAATAATTATCTATCTTCACAGAGATTTCCACCTGGTAGTTGTTCATTAAATAAGCTATTAATATTTTAATTGTTTTATCATAAACATTTTAAAAAATCTATTATGTTTTAGTTACATATTTTTAAGAAAATAGTGGTTTCTGATGTGGGTCCTAATACCAAGAGGTTTCTATGAATGTAACCGATGTTTATAATAATCTGGACCAATAAGTGCTTAATAATAATATGTGATATAATCAGTTATAAAAATAATAATACAAACCAAGAACTAGAGGAATCTTAATTGATCATTTCCTTAATAAGCCCTTCGTTGCATGTGAATCAAGTATTTACAAATAAAAGCATTCATTTGTTGTCTTTTGCAGCAACATGGACAGAGATAGATAAGGGAACTAACAGGAACAGAAAACCAAATGCCGCATGTTCTAGCTTATAAGTGGGAGCTAAACATTGAGTACATATGGACACAAAGAAGAAAATGACAGACACTGAGGCCTACTTGATGGTGGAGAGTGGGAGGAGGGTAAGAACTGAAAAACTACCTGTCAGGTACTATGCTTATTATGTGGGTAATGAAATAATCTGTACACCAAACCCCTGTGACATGCAATTTACCCATATAACAAACCTGCAGGCACACCCCTGAACCTAAAATAAAAATAAAGGTTAAGAGAACAATAACAAAAAGATGCATTTGAAATTAGATCAAGAAAATTATATATATATATATATATATATATATATATATACTATTCAGCCTTAAAAAACAAAGGAGATCCTGTCATTTGTGACAATATGGATACACCTGGAGGATGTTAAGTGAAATAACTCAGGCATTGAAAGAAATATCACATGATCTGACTTACATGTGGAATCCAAAAAAACTTTAACTCATAGAAGCAGAGAATAGAATGGTGGCTATCTGGGGCTGGGGTTAGGAACCTTGGGATTGGGAGAGATTGGGCAAAGGGTACAAAATTTCAGTTAAACAGGAAGAATAAGTACAAGAGATCTATTTTATATCCTGGTGACCATAGTTAACAACAACATATTACGTATTTGAAAATTGATAAAGAGTAGATTTTAAGTGTTCTCACCACAAAAAATAAACATATGAAGTGATGTATATGTTAATTAGCTTGATGTAGCCATTCCACAGTATATGCATATTTCATAACATCATGTTGTATACCATAAATATATAAAATTTTAATTTTTCAACTGAAGTATGTTTAAAAACAAAAACAGGATAAGTATTTATTTAAATGTATACTTTTCTAAAATATAAATGAACATTTTAGAAAATAAAAATGATTTAACTTATATTTTAATTCTGAACTTCTTAGAGTGACACATCTTTTTAAACACTATATTAATTTTTCCTTAATAATTCCTTCTATCTTTCAAAATTATATTCATAAAATATATATGATTTAAATTAACTATTTACCTGTACTCCAAAATCATAGTTTTGATCCCTATTTCCAGTCTGCTGCTATAGAGGTTACAAATTAAGAACCAGAAATTCTGATGACTGTATGTCATTTTACATGAAAGCAGCAGTGTCAACAAATTATTATTTCTTCTCTAATTTTTAAATCTTTTATAAGATTTGCATTAAATATAGAGAGACTATTTTAGAAGATTACACCGGTTATTTAAGAATCTGAAAAAAATAAAAAAAAATTAAATTTTATTACTACCCAGTGTTTGAATAGAAATACCTAACATATGTAAGATACAATACACACACACACAAACACACACACACACACACACACACCTTTTTTTCAGTCCCCTCTCTTCTTCCAGTAGTAGTCTCTTATAAAATAATGACCAAATGTCAACACATAAGAATACTAACTTCATGACAATTCTTCAGGAAATATACTATTATCGTAACTCCTGGATGTCAGTATTATTTTTGTAATTACAAAAGTGAGGAAATCAAGCTCTATTATTAACATCATAAAGATGATATATGATCAGTCGCAATTAGAAACAACAGTTGTTTTTCTTTAGTTATTTCCTTAGTAGAGAAAACACCTAAACTTCTTTTGATTAATAAAGACTGCAGTTACTACATAAAAGGCTGTGGAAGGTTTTCTAGGGAGATTTTGAAGATAGGGGAACGTTATTTGGTTTAAGTATCATTCTCCAGTCCAGGTATCTGGGAAGGCCTTTTTGTTTCAGTTGCCCTTTTTTTTCAAGCACAACTTGATGTTCCCTGAGAGACTCTAATTCAACTATTTTTAAATATAGGTGTCTATACTATACATGTAAAATTTTGGGTACCTGATATCAATCAAAGATAGGTTAAGCTGTTTATACTTGAGAATTACCAATTTGGAAAATGTCTGCAAGTATCTTCGAAGAAATGAACTCTAGATTCATATGAAATAATAACTGGATACTAATAGAATGTATCTTGTTAGAGTTAACCAAAATGTGGACATTTTACAGCAAACTGTTGCCCAGGAAAGACCACTTAACACATTTAGGTAAGTAACAAAATTATGATCCCTCTTTGGTATCCAGAGCAGTGTAAGGATAAATAGAAGATTCTCAATGGCTACTTTAGATTGATGAATGCCAATATTCAGTGACCCATGGTGACAGCTTTTGGGAAGCTGTTGTGAGGAACAATATATTGGAGAGTTTGGCACAAAATATGAACAATTAAAAGCACTTTGAACATTTTTTCCTTATCAAAAGAACCACCTGACCTGAGAGCAATTAACAGAAAGGGGAAAAGCGTTCAAGTATGTTTTCTCCAGGACTGAGTAAGTTTAAATCTCTTGGAGTTAGAGCAAGAAAAGGCGATGGATGGATAAAGAATCATTAAATATTTCATTTTTGAAGATGTACATGATATCTCTACATCTGTGAGAAACATGCAATTGACACGTCTGACTCTTTGCAAGTGTAGGAGAGGTTTAAATTTTAGAATATGGTGGCATCTGATGAGAAAAAAAGCCAACTTGGAGGTGGTAAATAGTTTAATTCCATCCAATTACAAAGAAAAGAGGAAGGAGAACAGGGGTGATGAAGGAATCCATCCATCATGCACAATACAAATAAAGGCCTGTCACTCATTTTCCTAATGTCGAAAAAAGAACTATTTAGTACTTTTTGACACCAAGGAAACCATTTGTAATAGCCTTCTTCACTTTTCAATTCATCCTTAAATTTAAAAGAAAAAACTCCATTTAATTGTTTCTATTATGTCAGTTCATCATTTATTAATCCATGTCAGTGTCTTAGTTTTTTCAGTGAAATAGCTAATTCATATCGTATTTGTAGTCACCACTTCATAGTGAATCACTGCTGTTTGATTTAGCCTGTCATCTGACACAGAACATCTCAAAACCATTTGTATCACTCTTCTTGCTCTGATCTGCACATATGGTCATAATTAGAATACTCAGTGAATTTAGAATATAATAGTAAAAACAGCATAACTCATATGTCACAAGAAAAAATTTGTGTTAAAGCACATGAACTAAGTTACAGCTATTAATTACGTATAGATAAAACACCAATGATTGTGGATCAGAGCACAAGTATAAAATATAATTTTTATGAAAACAAATTTGCAATTGACATATTTATAACTATCTTATATAGAATGTTTAAAATATGAACTAAATGCATACTGTAGCATATTTGAGTTTTATATCAAAATTTTCCTTTTCAAAACAGAATACCCAGGAGAAGTTTCCTTTCCCTAAATATACCTGCAATTTTCAAGTCCTTTTAATTCATGCCTTTAAATGAAAGGGTTGAGTATACAAGGTCAGTGAAATCGTTATTTATGGTTGAAATGTTTTTGCTACATCTATTTTAAGAAGGGTCATTTTTCATTTCATTTTTAAAATTGGTTTAAACTGTTTAGCTGACTATACAAAATTACTCAATGTGCAACTAGCAGTTTACTCCATTTACAAGCCTAGGTAGCCTAGGAATTATTTAAGATTTTACAATTAAGATGATTAACTTAAAATCATATGATTTGATTGTTCTCATGTTTATAGTAATAGTCATTTTTAAAATTATTTTATTATTACTATAAAATATTTTCCTCTTAAATGTGTTTCTTACCTCTTTATTTGTTTTGGTTTGTTTCTGAGGAAAAACTACAATGTCAATATTTAAATTGCTCACTAATAGACAGACCTTTGCACATCAATGCCAATATTTTATGTTCAGATGACTTGTAGTTATGGAGATCCTTGTTTTGTAACTGAAACAAATGTCTTCAAAGAATATCACTGCTTACTGCTTCATTTTCCCTAGGAAATGCATCACCCAACTTAGTTGGTATTTTAAAAATTATTATTATTTTCCCTTTTGAAGTTCTGCTGAATTCAAAATGAATAAAAACGACTTAATGGTGAATATTTTTAGATATTCAAATGCACATTTTCTATCCTGGTCAATATTAGCAAGTCTTCTCCAAGCTAAGAAAGCACATCGGCCTTGCCATGCAGACCAGCATAAACTGCAGATTTGTGAGCATCTAACCGCAGGAAGAACGCATTGCTGAAGCTAAACGAGACTATTAAGAAGACTTTCAGTGCTGGCCAGTGTTCTATTCCAGGAGTTAGAGAATTAGCATAGAATATATTTATTTCAAAATTTTAAAAGAAGACATTAACAACTAAGCAAGATTTATTAATTCTATTTGGAAATTGCAAAAATCCTGGAAGTGAAAGCTGCTATATTTGTGATTTTTTGAACTGCACACTTGGTGGAATGACTCCCACTACTGACCCTTTTCTAAGTCAAAGGGGATTTCAAAGTGTAACTATTTACAAGTTAAAATGAGAAGGAAGCAAGTCTCTAAAAAATAAGAGTTTATCATAAGACTGAGGAAAATAGTCAAAACAATGACTACTGAGAAAATATTATGATTATTATATTGTTATTATTTTTACCCAAGGTCTCTAGGCATTTGAAGAAGAAAGATTAAACAAAAACAAACATTTCATTTGTAGGTAGAGTCAAAAAATAACTGAGTAACCTTGACCTCCATCAGCACACAAAATCCTACACAGCCAATGGCAGACTTCATTGTTTAAAGACTACTTGGGAACGATTAAGAAAAAGATGATGTAATCTAATATGTGATAAAGAGAGATATAATATTCTCTACTGGAAGGCATTCCTATCATGTCATATCAAAGTCTAGCAAAACGTTGAAAGTTAGAAATGTTATCAAGCATTAGCAGGCATTTAAAGAACGCCTCTTGAATATTTCTAGCATAAAAAAGTATTTCATGTGATGTAAATGAATGGTAATTTTCTGACTTTAAAAGAGAGCTGTGCCAGTACATTTCAGCGTTCTGGACCCAATTCTGCAAACATGGAGACGCTTTCAATTTGCTCTGCCTGCCTTCCCGCCTTAGATGGCTGCGATTGCAGCGAAATTAATCCATTTAAAAATCTGCGGCTTAAACTTAAGGATTTTCAGTTTTTTCCCCCTTCTCTCTTTTTTTTTTTCTTAGAATATCAATAAGTTCCAATTGAAGAGCGGATTCTTTTGCAATTCAGGCATGTGCCGGCGATAACGGGCGAGTTGGCATGAAGAGAGGCAGAGATGGATTAATTATGCAGAGAACATGGAAATTCTGCTTATCATCGGCTAGCAAAGGAGCCCGGCTCACATAATCAGCAAACGAAGGGAGAGGAAAAAATAACAATGCAATGGCACCTTCCAGCCCATCATCAGGATTTTTTCTACCCCCTTGTAATTAAAAAATAACATACACTTATAGCCCTATCTCCTGTGCAGGCAAAGAGTGGATGTCCACAAAATAATTGCACTGGGATATTAGAGCTGGCGACACGGGCTGTCCATTCCAGCTTGCTCTCCTGCTCACCGTCTCTTTCTCTTTTGGCCTCTTAGGCACTTTGCTTCTGAACCCAGTCCAAATCAGAGAGATGTCTCAGGTGACATTCTAGCTCGGTTTCCAAAAATCCCAAATTGGTACCTTATCATGATCCAAGCAAACATACATACATATATGATAAATATTTGGAGGGCTGACTCCAGGGGAGGCTTTGGAACTGATCACCTGTGGACTATCTGGTCAGTTTCATTGTTGATGAAACATGTCCAAATAGCCTTCATTTTGCAAAGTGACTGGATTAAAATGGTGGCTGTGCAACGGCCGTGCTATCTTCTCAAATCATTTAACTTATCTACAACTTTTTGTTTCTATTCCCTTTGCCAACTCATTTTATAAATGTAAGTTAATGATTGCAGTGTTTGCGCCTCAAAATCAGAATTCACAATTCTGTATTGTCATTGTAAAATCTGACAGCTCAATGTCTTGTATTTCTCTAAATGCCAAAAGACTACAATAAACCTAGTTTATTGCTTTAAAGAAAATCAAATTGAATCTTACATTTGCATTCATGTGATTTCTAATTCTGAAAACTAAAATGTAAACACATATGTTAAATAATGATACTCCTGACTGAATGCCGTTGAAGTAGGTTTTACTGTTTTAATTGTCACTCAAATAATTTGACCTAATTACAGACATAAGCCCGAAGAAGCTCTCTGGCCATGAGAGAGGCCATTTCTTACTGAAGAGTTATTGGTGAGCTAGAGAAACAGAAAGATAAATGTAAACCTGGAAAGACAAAAATTATACAACACATGAAGGAAAGAAGTTGTTCCAAAGTGCAGTAAACTGAATTAGAAAGCTGGCAGACTCTAGAAATGTAATTTATTCATAGAGTTCCACCAAAGCAGGGAACCAGTGTGGGGCGCAGTTTACACGCTTGTGGGAATGTTTTAAGTGACAGTGATGATAATAGACTGATTTTTAAAAACTAATTATTTCCATGTCTATGCATGTGGACACACATACTCTAGTATATATGAATATTATCAAAAACAAACACTGAGTAAAGGATCGAGCAAATGTTTAGAGATATTTATGATTAGGGACTTTGTTAGTTTCTGAGAGTGGAGGGAAAATAAAATCAGAAAAAAAAATACTCAAATGGGTGTTGGGTTAAGGGTGAAGAAAGGGAAAGAAAAGAGAAAATCCCACTAAAGAGAACAAGAGAATAAAAATATGAGGAAGAGAACGTTATAATTGTGACAGTCGAAATCATAATTTTTATGTCTAGTTATTGTATAAATGTATACATGTAAGATATTAAATATATATAGGAACCTATAGAAAATAATTCAAGTGTATATCCCTACACCAAGAGTTATCCAAGTGCATAAGGAAACCGCAGATTTCTCATAGCAGAATATAATTTTCTAGGGATTTTGGAGCACAGCCACACAAAACAGGGGAATACAGCTGGGATAATTTGGCCATCCATTACTATTCAATTTCTACCACCTTCCTACCATTTAGTCCCCAGAAAACGTATTTAGCATCTCTTTGACCTAGCTTCTTAAGTGCACTCCTACTATGATAAAACCTACCCCCTTTGAAGTTCCTAAATTAAAGATACTGAGGAGCTGGGTGCTATGGCTTATGCCTATAATGCCAGCACTTTGGAAGGCTGAGGCAGGAGGATCGCTTGAAGCCAGAAGTTCCAAACCAGCCTAGGCAACATACAAGACCTGTCTCCACAAAAAATAAATAATAAAAAAATTAGCCAGGGGTGGTGGCATGTCTCTGTAGTCTGAGCTACTTGGGAGCCTGAGGCAAGAGGACTGCTTGAGCCAAGAAGTTCCAGGTTATAGTGAGCTATGATTCTACCACTGCACTCCATCCTAGGCAACAGAGCAAGATCCTGTGTCAAAAGAGAAACATTAAAATGAATGAATAAATGATATTGAATAATCCATGAGCAGTGATGAATAATTCTTGCCAGAACCAATTATCAGAACGAATCTGGTGATTTTTTATATTAGAATGAGAGAGATAGTCAGAGCTAGCTTCCCAAGATGACTCTAAACTATTATATAAAGTTTTGTTTTCTTAGCAAAATAAATTACTGAACTCTTGGACTCGTGAGAAACTTATATTCTTCTAGGATCAAAATATTAAGAGCTAGTTCAATTCAGTTAGACACTAGAAAACAGTGTACTCCAGGCTTACAAGATGAGCAGAGAGTCATCTCAGCTAATATCCAGAGCGACAGGTGGTTCTTTAGATGTGGTTCTCGCTGGGTGGTCCAGTGGTTTTTTTTTTAACCCTGGCTGCACAATAGAATCCTCTGGGAAGCTTTTTAAAAATACTTATGCCTAAGCCACACCCCAGATATATAATTTTTTTTAACTTCCCAGGAGATTCTAATGTGCAGCCAGAGTTGAGGACCATTCTGGCTAGGTTCATTCATTGCCCTGCATTGAAGTCCCTTTAAAGCATCAAATATCTTCAAGACTAGGGCAGTCAGTCATCAAAGCAAACTAGGCTATGAGCAACATGGGGCAGGAACCATGCTGCTTGGTCTCCTGCCTCCCCAGCACCTAGCCCAGTGCCTGTTACGTTAAGGGTTCTCAAAAATAATTTTTGATTGAAAGAATAAAGCAAACAGGAGCCAGAAAGACAGAAGGCTTTACATCCACCTGTCGTCACAGCTGTCTTCTCTGCCCTACATCAGGCCCCATAAGTCTTGATAATTTGGAATATTTCTCAAGGTTTTCTGAAAGCCTGTGCTGAAACTTTATAGATGCAGCATACTTCTATAATCTTTTATACTTTCCTGAAAACATGTCTTAACATCTTTTACAAGAGAAGGTAGATAATAGAATTCTCAGTAACCGTAACTGTAAATGGATTTGTAATCTACCCATGATTAAAATTATTTTCATCATGAAGTAGAATTCTCATTATTGTTACAATTTTAATATTATCAACTCCAAAGTGTCTTGGTGATTGATAATATAGACAGCGAAACCCTATATTATAGTAATTAAATTTAAAATGAATCAGCCATCCTTATATGTCTCAGTATAGTACCTGATTATTTGAAAACAATTATCTTTGCATGTCACCTAATGCCAGACAGCACTTGGAGCTGCTCCCAGGGATTGTTCTGGGTCACAACGCTGCTGCCTACTCTAAATACACAGACACTGTGTCTTAGGTGCCACGATGAATATTTTCTCCATTAAAATATATGGCCACCACAAAAGTGAGCTCTCACCCAGAAGGAATGCAGGCCTGCCTGAATTAGGAAACCTTTGAACAAAACCTTCAGGCTGAAATGAGCATTCATCGTGGGCAACTCTCACTGACTTTAAAGGAAGGCCGTTCTCTAGGAAACCTCAGACACCATGGGCCTAAGAGCATGTCTGACTTTGTGGATGAGGTTTTTCTTTTCTGATCAGAGCCGGGATGTAATGCATAATGCTTTCTTGATTGGACTAATTGCCCTTCAAAGGAAATGTCTTTCTTCATACATTCAATTAAATAAACTATTACTATAGTTCCCAATGTTGTCCCTTATTTCCCTAGTTAAGATGTTACAGCAACACTCATTTCTCCATGCAGGAAGAGATTCCCCTGCTTCTCTTAATCTTATACTTTTTTGCAATCCTTTTTAATGACAAAACCCCCCTTTACTGAATGCTCCATCCCACCACCCTCCCCACACATATTTTGGAGAAAAAAAATTAATACAAAAAATTCTTCCATACTTGGTTCATTTGCAGATTTCACCAGGCTTGCAAAAAGCACACCTGTTGTGCTGTCTGGATTTCCTTTTCTGATCATAGGCTTCTGACAAAGAGGGTGGGGGGAAAGAAAGATTTTTATCAAACGCTCTTCACCGGACAATGAATTTTCTTCACCATTTGAATGTATCTGTGGAATGCCTGAGTGATTCATTACAGCAGATTCTGAAGTATGACAATGGGCCGCAGAAATGACTGATGGTATCTTTTTCCTGATTTCATTTCCCTGATCCTCTTCATCCCCTGGCCTGTGTACCTCGATTAATTAGAAACCAGGGATTTTCACTCATCAGCTGATGGGTTTCATGCTCCACTCTGTCGCAAATCTGCTGCCTGCACTATCTCTCTTACAGCCGGTGGCTGCTTTGAAAACTTTCCCTCCTTTTTTTTTTTTTCTTTTTTTTTTTTTCCTTTTTTGAAGCAGTGCTTTGTGACTACAGGTTTAGGTCTTTTAAAGATTCAGACATATTTTTTAAAAAGAGATTAAAATTAAAGTAGAGAAGATTCAAAATCTCTGATTAAGTTAATCCCTATCCAAATGATACTTGTCCAAAAATGAACTTTTTGAAGAGATAATAATATAAATGTTTCATAGCTCTCAGCAAGTTCTTTTCCTAAGATATAATAATTGAAGCATTATAAAAAGACTGAAAAATATATAAATGTAATTTTTATGCTTGAGCCCCAAAGCACTTGTGTTTATTTCTCATGCATTTGGGGGTCCTCATGCTATATTTTAAAACTCAATTTCATTCAAATTCTAGTTGAATAAACCATTTAATAACAGCATCCTGAAATAAATCATTGAGTCATTATTGTTTCTGGAGGAAATATTTTATAATTGAAATATGTTCTCCCTTAGGGTAGATACCAAATTAAATCACATGATGATATAATCCCCAAGGAAGCAAATCATAATTACATAGTATTTCAAATGCAGGATACTTGATAGCAAAACTCTCTAAAAATCTAAAACAATGTGTGATTCAAAGGTAAAAACATAACTTATTCTTACCCAAGAAAAGTAATAGCTACCTGATACTACAGGATTATTTACTGGAGTATTTTTCTCCATATTAACTTATTATTTTATTTTACTTTTTGAGATGGCATCTCACTCTGTCGCTAGGCTGGAGTGCAGTGGTGCAATCTCGGCTCACTGCAACCTCCGCCTCCCAGGTTCAAGTGATTCTCCTGCTTCACCTCCAGACTAACTGGGACTACAGGCGCGCGCCACCACACCCAGCTAATTTTTGTATTTTTAGTAGAGACAGGGTTTCACCATGTTTGCCAGGATGGTCTCAATCTCTTGACCTCGTGATCTGCCCGCCTCAGCCACCCAAAGTGCTGGGATTACAGGTGTGAGCCACCGCACCCAGCCCCCATATTAATTTATTTAAACATCAATTTTGAAAGAAGTCACAGAATTAAAAGAAAATTTCTCCATTTTAAAATGCGAGACCCATCAGACATAAAGAGATAAAGTATATATTGATATATATCAAATGTATGTATGATATATATGTATACTTTTTCTACTTATCATGAGAAGTAATATACATTTCCATAGTTTTGCCCACAGTAAAAGATTTAGCATCAGAGATTTCATTCTGCATGTCAGTTTTTCATTAATTTTGAAAGTCGTAATAAGAAAAAAATAGGAGCTTGCAAAGAATACCTAACCCTTGCCATCTGAAGATCAATGTTCTTCTGTCCACACTTGCCAAGAAAAGACTGTATTCTTGATAACTATTGAATGACCAAGGAGAGCTCTGATCAGTTTTGAGGATAAGATTTATCTATCATGACTACTCCAAAGGAAACCACTACTCAACTTAGAAACTCTTTTATTCGGGGTTGGTGGCAAAACAAAAGGTACAGCAAGAAGAGCTACCATGTTTATATAAGTTTCAGAGATATAAGAAGGGATACACCCAACTATGCTATAAAATCTTTGTAGCACCTTTATTTACATATATTGAAATCCAAATTACCACTGCCATTGGTTACACAGCTCTAGTCAATAGTGCACCACAAAATTGAATTTTTTTCCAGGTGCGAGACTAAATTTTTATTGTTGTTGAACTGGTCTACCATAAAAACTTATAGATTTGAAGTAAATGGATTTCATAGGATTCAGATCAATTTCTCTTCCTGTTGTATTTTTTAAAACCCCAGTAATATTGAAGAGGGACATGAGAGAGGTTGGGAAAATATGCCTTCAGCTTACCTAGATGTGAAAGGAAACCCATTACATCTTTGAAGTTATTAACATCTCTTTTTAAATCATACCTGGCTGTGAGTATTCTTTGAAGAAGAAGAAAAACAGAATTATAACAAATTTCAAGTAAATCTCATTAGAAATTGGAAAATGGGTAAAGAAAAAAAGTTGCTTAATTTTAAATAATTTGTTTTATGAATTAATATTTTCAGTATAGTGTCATCTGTCTCTTTTAATTGACCTTTAAAATAGAATAAACCACTGTCATTATAATAGCTGGGCTTAAAATGGAGCCTATAGAATACCCTTTTCTTCAACAGTAATGCAAAAGAGCTACGGAAACAGTTGGAGAGTATTTTATTTAACAACAACACAATTGTGCTGATAATCTGGAGTATCAGGCCCATCTGTAAATTTTCCTAATTTGCTATGTCTTTCCCTAACACCACCAATATTGTGATAACGCCACATGCTCTTGAGTACCTGCTAATGCCAGGCACAGGGACTACCAATCATGAATAGACAGGAAGAGCTACATAGGCCTGTAAGTCCATGAACTGTAGCATTGCTCCAATTCTCACTTTAGCCCATCCCAGGATTTACTATCAAGGAGAGTGTGACTATCAAGGCGAGGCACCAATTTAGATGGTGTGTGTATAATCTATTATATTAATTACATCTGTTAATTCCTTTCCATGGAATATTGCTTCTGTCTCTATTTTTTCAAAATAATTTTGATAGAATAAAACTTGCTATTTTATGTCATAACCCTGAGAACCTGGAAAGTTTTCTTCTTTTCTTTTAATGTAGCAGTTTAGAGATGAAGACACTGAAGCATTCTTATTACAGCAAGTGACTTCACTGAACTTTATTGCCTACCAAACAAGTGTAAATTAAAACCAGAGATTGCTTCAAATGATAATTTCTGATCAAAATAAGAAGGCTTTGCATTCATGGAATACCAATGTACCATCCATCCAAAGTGCTTTAATGACCATTTGTCTTATTCTTGCAATGCCTATTAAGGTGACTGAGTAGCAAAATAATGGGTTCAGGTGCTGTATGAAACTACTCAGATATTAATCCATATGGAGCAGTGTGCCAATGGAAGACAGTCTACATTTCCTGTTTGAAATATTCACTGCTTTCCTGGATTACACAGTTCACACAGGAAGTATGTACTGAATAGACACAGTGAGTGCCATATATGTTTCAGTGTTTGTAATATGACCCAAGTATGTTAACCAAAATTAGACACAATGTGTAAGAATATTAACTGTATATCTAAGGTAGGGATGGCAGTAGTCATTCTTTCCTTATTTTTCTTATCATTCTAATGTTTTAGAAATTATATTTATAATCTTTCATTGTGTTTCTATCATGCTGGCAAAATATTTCCATTGTTAAAAAGATTGGATTAAATGGAACATCAACTCTTGGTTTGGAATTTGAAGATTCTTTCATTTGAATTTACCATGCCTTTTCAAACTTATTGTCAAAGCTCCTTGCTAAGTATCCACTGGTGAGAGTGCAACAGGGGTACCTTAACCTAAGCAGAACTTTCTTCGGTTATTTCTATACTGTCAGCACCTAGAAAATATAATCCGCAGTATTACATTTTTTAAAACAAAAATAAGCACAATTCCATTTGAATCAGGCTGGTCTGTGCTCTACCTATGAATCCATGTCTGTAATTTTGGATTATTTTTCAGGAATATGTTTCTCTCTTCATCCTGTTTACTTACTCTTCCTTTTTTTAACAGTTCACTTCCAATTAATTCCCCAATCTTCATTATTTTCCATGCTATCATAATTCATTCTTTTAAACATATATTTGTCACCATTTATCCAAAGGCAGTCCAAGTTCTGTTAGATGAGTTCTGGGCCCAGGACTTGAGGAATTTATGTTCATTCCACCCAACTTAGGGCTTTACTTGCATTGTATTGTCTTGATCAATAACATTCAATACATATGTATAGGTTTTCATTCCCTGTATAGATTATAAGCAATCTGAGATTAGGAAACAGGGCCTTCTTCTTACCCAGCATCTCTGGGCACATAGCTCATTGCCAAATAGAAAAAACAAATGTTCTATAAGCTTGTCTATTGATTGAATTATCTGCTAAATTCTAAGAACATATTTAGAAGTTTATCACCTTAAAAAAATAAATTCAAAGTTGGACACTGAGTATAACCTTTCTATTAATTATCATATTTACTTTCATATTTCTCTGCTATTTTCACTGTAACTTAGAGAATGGGAATGTGGCCAGCATCTGGATTTTCCACCTTTGCTAACCCTCATTAATCTTTGTGATTATGTTCCCCATTTACTAGAGGCATCCAAAATTATACCACAATTACTACAAATATTAATTGGAAATTGGATTTTTTACCTTGTCTTCCTTTATTCGCGAGGCTTTAATAGTTTAAACACAGAATTACTTTCAGAGTGGCAACCATTTCTCAGAAAATAACTAAAAACTAGAAGAAAATAATGTTCAAGCAATCAAAAGGAACTTTCATTTTACATTTACAGATTTTTTTTATTTCTAGTCTCAGGCTCAGATGTTAGACAAAGCTTTGTCCGAAAAAAAAAAAAAAAAAAAAAAACATGACAAATATGCTACCGTTCCAGATTGTGGTACCCATTCCCCCAAAAGTTGAAGTTCCTCTGGAGACCACCTTGTCCTGACTCAGGCAACCCAAGGGTGTAATGGAAATATAAGAAAGAAGGTGATGTTTAAAACAGCTGAGCTGTGATGAAGGACAGATGCACACTTGCTTTCATTTTTCTTTACCCCAGTCAGTGGCAAGCCATTGCTACAGCTTTTATTTCTCTTTTGTTGGGCCTGACGAGGATATTACGTTTTTCTTAAGAGATCTCTTAAGGCTGTTTCAAGGGAGAAAAAGAGTAGTGACTGAGAGATAAGCATTATAATAGAAAAAGCATTTTCCTTTATCTTTTATATTTTTCAGTATGTTTTTGAAAAATGTAAAAGAGAAGAGAATACACAAAAATGTTCCCTAGAATAGAATTTTGGATCATTGTTGCATTTGATTACATATTTTTAAACCTCTGTGTTCTTGATTGAAGAAAAAACATTCTTATATTTGTATTTTTAAAATAACGGAAGCATATGCCAAAATTTGACTCAGGTTTGATATCAAGAGTGAGAGTATGAGTCAGTTCTAAAACTGTGAGCTTCTTGCACCCTGTCCACTTGCAAAAGTTGTTTAAATTTGAGACATTAAGCACATTTTTTTCTTGATGTTACATTAAATCCTTCTTAATTTCCTATTCTGACCTGGATGCCACATGTTTGGATTCAGCCAGGAATGACTGGATATGAGCAGCAGGAACTTAAGGTTGGTGTGGATACAGGCAGAGAGTTAAATCAAGACCATTGCAGTGGGCCAGGAACCCAGAAGAGGCCCTGCAGGAATGGAAACTGAGTCTGGCAGAAAATACATAAGATCCAGGGAACATTAACTCAGGGATCCCTAGAGTGCTACAGGACAGACTTGAAATTGAGGAGGAACAGAGTGGACTCACAATCTGACTCTAGCCTTTACTTTTATTTGGAGTTCTGTTAGACTGCAGATGAAAAAATATAATTCTGTTGCAACAGAAAGAGGAAGAAGGAGGAGGAGAAAGAGAAAGAAGAGGTAGAAAGGGAAAAGTCAGAAGGGGAAGGGGAACGGGAAGGAAAATAAGTTATTGTTCTTGATGATCAATATGACAAGAAAATTAGTTTCCTTGACAACAGAACAGTCTGGTTCACAATAAATTTCCCTGTGTTACATAGTGCTTGGCACGTGGTAAGCATTCGATACACATTTATTAAACAAATAAATGAATGAATAAATAAATGAAAGAGTGTCACAGATCAATTGGTAGCAGATGGGTTCAGACCATGCATTAAATATCTCAATCGATAAGCAGAGTACAACAGTTAATTAATGGATGCCTCGAAAGACAGGAGGCAGACCTGTAGTGTCTGGAAACTTGTTGACAGGAAATAAGACCCTAGTCATTGGAATAGAAATCTGGTGCCTGGGGATTGGATAGAGGAAGGCAGGATCTCAGTCCTAAAGGAAACCTGGATACCTGGGTGGGCATTAGAAAGAAATCTACACAACAGCAACCAAAGCAGAAATCTGGCCTGGGGCTAGCAGCAAGATGGGAACGTTGTTTTCAAAGGTAGCAATGGGTTAGGGACAGAGTTTCAGAAGTAGGACTCAAGTAAAGTCTGCTCCTCCTGGTTCAGATCAAGGTCAGTTCTGGGATCTGGGGGCAACTGGCAAGTAATCATAACATGATTCAAATTTGGGGGCAGAAGCAAAATCCAGCTTGTGTTCACAATCTTTCCCCCCCATGTTAGCATTTTTTTCCCTTTGTTTAGCAATTTCTGTGATCTTTAAAAAGGTTTGATTGAGGAAAAAATCACAGCTGGGTAAGGGAGAAGGTGACTTACAGGTAAGAGAAAGGACTGGGGGAATTCTAAGAGGCATCCCAAATAGAAGAGTTGGAAAACCACTGATATTATAATATTAGGTTGATGCAAAAGTAATTGCGGGCCATTAAAAAAAAAAAATGGCAAAAACCGCAATTACTTTTTCACCAGCCTAATATCTATTAGGTAACCTCTCTACATTCACATTTATCACAAGTGAATGAAATAAATTAACTTACTTGACCAGAGGTATATCATACAAAACAAAATGTTCTTCTCTAGAGTGCCTTGAAATAGGGAGATTTCCCAGTGTTTTACTACAGCATTTACTGAATTGAGATGATTATGTTTTTATTTAATTAATGTTTATTATTAAATTGTACAAGGCCATAATAAAGTATTTAAGCAGTGTAGAAATAAAAGTAAATGTGGTCTTCCCTATTTATCCAGTACCATTTATAAGAATGTTAGAACACATCTTATATACATACGGTTTTAGAAATATTCTACATATATGTAAGTGTATTTGTGTTCATACTTTTCTTATACAAATGGAATCATGACACACTAAAGGTTTTGCAATTTGTTTTTTGCAAATAATATTTCTTAAACTTCTTTCTATGAAAGCATGTATAGATCTATTGTCTACCCTGTATTATCCATTAGGCTGCCTAATATTTCATTTTTATGCAGATGATATCGCAATGAGAATTTTTTAACATATTATCTATGTCCACTTATGTGAATATGCCTGTAAGATAGATTTCTAAAAGTGAAATTGCTGGGCCAAAAGGACATAGACTCTTATTCATGGGTACCATAAAAAATGAATAGCATTTTTGTTTCTATTTACTCAATAAAATGACAAAATATATTATTCTGTAATATGTATAAATGTGTTAATACTTTTTAAAGTAGTCGCTCTACTTATATTATTAAAACAGGCAGTACCATAGCTAATTAATAAATATGACTTCTTTACTAAGGTAACATACAGTATGATATATTCTTTGAATTCCACCTCACAACTGCAGAAAACAACAGAGGAAAAAATAGACACTAGTAAAGTAACATCTACTCTTGAGAAAAAAATTACTTACAGCTGAAAGTGGTAATCAGCTTTGAAGGTTAATGCTCTTAGAGGAAAACAACTGCCTTCCCTCTTTTTAAGTCTATAAAAGTCTCTCCTTTTCTCTGTCTCTCTTAAAGGGTAGACGTGAGGTCAAATCCAAGACACAAGATGGGAGAAATCTTGATCCAGAATGGTGGAGGGATGAATGGAGTGGAAAATAACTTGAGTGACTAAATCCAATGCCTTTGCAAATATGGGGTCTCTAAGCTCTTACACTTTGCTTCAGCCAAGCCAAGGAGAGGTAGCCCCAGCTCTGTTTCAATAAACAGTCCTGTCCTTGAATGTGTCATGTAAATAATAATGCTTGGTTAAAAAAGAGGCTTCCCTATTTTTCCCTAGCATGGAAAAGATGGTGCCATCATCTTGGGAGTTCAGGAAGTTTCTGAATTCAAGGCACAACAAAAGTTTCCTTGATAGTGTACAGCAGCAATCTCGAACGTGGTGACAGTAACCCAAAGCAGCCATGGAAAACAAGTAGAAGTGAAGAATTCTCCCATGGACCCCCAGTGCTGAGATCCTAAGCTGGGCCTGGTGCTGCACAATTCAGTGCTGACAAAAGCAGGAAGTTACAGGGATGGATTTCAAAGATGTGCCAGGAGCACACTGCCCTGGGATACTGGGAGCAGGCCAAAGGCAGAGAGGGGATTTAGGCTTCTAGCACTCGCACTGGTAGTGAGAAACTAATGGCTTTATTGTGATTCGTGAAAAATTTACCTATAACTTTCTCTAACTAGGCTGGGGGTTGGGGAAACAAGCCCTAGATGCACTACATATAAATATTGTATTTTCATCACACACGGATATACTGCAAAATCTTTGACAAGCATGCTTTTGAGAATTCACATATGAAAAATCCAAACTTTTAATGTATAATGATTCAGGTGTGTGTTCTTAAGTAAGTGAATACAACAACATTACCCCTCCCCCTTCTCTCCCCAGTATACCACATGGTGGACATGAGTGTCAGGGCAGATAAAAGAGAATCTATTTTAATGATCAGAGGCCTAGAGTCCAAAATACTGTGTTCTTAAACACTATATTCATTTATTTAAAAAATATTGAATTTTGTGAAAGAAGAGAAAATGGGATACCAAAAAAATTACTATCATCCAAAATCAAATCCATCATTAAGAGACAAAACGTGCCACCAGTGACCATGGTCAGTCTGGTTTAAATAAGAGATTGGTTACTAATAATTAAAAATATATATCCATAATAGATTTTCACTTTTGTTTCTCTGAAGCATTAGTTTTGTTTCCAATCTGAATGTTTCATTATGACGTCTTACACCAGAGCTTCCCTGATTCTACTCCTTAGGATTTATTTTTTGTCATATAGGCTTTAGAAATTAGAACCCTAGTGAAACTGAGGTCCCTTTGATCTTTTGTAGTCCTCACCTTACCTTTTCTTTCTGCCTTGGATTTCACCATCTGAGTAGTTTCAGACAACCCACCAATCAACCAGAAACAAGTTCAAATATAATTGTGACAAATGCAAGGTTTGGAAACCATGCCTGGTAATTGACATTGAAAGAGACTTAAAGCTTCTTACAGAATCAAGACTATTGTAATGGGGCATGTATTGGAATATCAACTCCATAACTCTCCACTTTAATTCAGAATTGAGGAGTCCACTGCACATTCTGAATTACTTTTAATAAGAAGTGTGTTTTTACCTACTATGACAAAACTTACTTGATAATAAGTTCTCCAGCTTGCCCAACATGGTGAAGAAATCCCAGAACTTGCTCAACAGTTTTCAACTCATCTGGATAAATCATAACTTTCTGCATTTCAGCATGTGATTCTCTATAAAAGGAAATGGTGCTTTATCTCCAGTGTGATTGCTGCATGAACATTCTCCTGCACCCACGTAGAGCTCATCATCCTTTACTGTGAATAGACAAGGCTCCCTCCTATTCTCACACTTTCAAAAGCATGTAAAATCTGTTTCTATTTGAGTGTTTAATGGTATCTCAATTAAAAATCATAGAAAAATCATCCCACGTTATTCCAGTGGTTCCTTTATTAACTCCTGTTTGTTCAGAGGCTACAAAGCACTATTTTTGTATACAGAAGTTTTCTTTTTTTCTACATACTGATATGTAGTTTGCTTCTGATTTTTCCTTTTAAATTAGCCATTAGTAGAACATTTCCAGAATCTGAAATTTCATGAACTCTATATCTTGGCCTTTTTTGTTTGAATATACAGACGAGCTTATTAAGGGAGGCTTTGTGGGGACAGGACAAATTTTGCAGACAGAAAGGGGTCCTGTTCTGTATCTCTCTAGTAGAGTGAACCTGAATGGGAAATGCAATTTGTACTTAAGATAAGTTTTACCATCCCCCACCCCCCATTCTTTAGGTGTTTGTTCATAAAAAGTGAAACACCCAGAATTCTTCCAATAAAGTATGTCTTGTTTGAAGCCTATCTTAGAAGGTGTGTCACTAGGAAAGCTTCTCGGGCTTTGTTACGATACAATTGCATTTTTTACACACCCCTGTGTGTAAAGGTCTCTGCTTCATTGATGTCTGGGCTCCATACTGGGACATGTCAACAACATCCCTGCAGTCCTGAACCAGGTATAGTTTGATATACTAATACTATAGAGAAACAGGACATTTCCTTTGCTGGCAATGTGTAGAAAACATCAGCTTGTTTTCTTTAACTGTTGTCTTATTTATTTCACAGCCAGTCTCAGAAAATGGGGCAGCTCCTTACTACTCCCACACAATGTAAGAGCTTGTTTCCAAAGAGCAGAGAAAATGTACTAAGATCCACAGGAGGGATGACAGATGGATTCTGTCGCATTGCCAGAGACATGAAATTGCAGGTGACACCTGATATATGATAATAAAGAGCACCCAGCCAGTAATCAGCCCTTGGCCTTTATTTTTGTGATGTCATCAGCATGCAGGTGGCTTACCTGAGATTCTGAACAAAATGCTGAGCATTGTCAAGGGGCTCACGGGGGCAACTTTTATCTCCCCATCTGTGTGATCTCCAGTGTGATGAGTTTGGACTACTGCCATTTCCAACTCTATTTTGGTTTACAAAAAGTTATCAGAAGGTTGTCGGTTTATTCTGCTCTATTCTTTGTCTTAAAAAAATCTAAAGCCAATAAGACAGTTCAACTGTGTAGTTAATTATAATATTGATACCTTTAGGACTAAATTTGCATGATTTGTAATGTAGTCAACAAGAAATATGGAATGTAAAGGATATCCATTTAACATCAATCTGAATTCAGATGATACTCAGGTTAAAAATGACTGTGTGTATTTTATAAATAAAATATACACATTATATAATCGGTGGCATATTAAAAATAGGTCTGAGGAAGTTGTGCTCTTCCTGCTACATTTGGGAAGTGGAATTGTTAACCTATTATTTATTTCTACTTGGTTCAGCTACCTTTCTTTAAAAAATACAAGAAGTTCATTTAACTTGAGTCCTCATAATATAACAACCATACAAATGGAAAAAAAATAGATTAAGAAATAAAATCAACCTCATGCAATAGAATTATGTCATGAATTATAAACAGTTTGCTGAAGAGCTAGATCTCTTAAGATGACTAGGATGACTGGGGGCACTTAAGGAGCCAGGTACAGGTGCTGTGTACCTGAGCTGGTTTGAGGTACATGAACCCTAGCTGTGTGGTTTATTTTACTACTGCCAATTCATCCAATAAGGAAAGGAGGGTGTAGAGGCAATAAGTACTCTAGTTTGCACAACTGTAAATAGCAGGACCAAAATTAAACTCAGGCCTCACTGATTTCAAAACAGTATTTAAGCAGTACATCATATTGCCCATAAATAATGTATACACAGAACAAGAGTGGTTTTCAGATGTTATGTTATAATTCTCCCCTCTAAAATATGAGTGAGCCCATGGTCAGGGGCATTAAAGGAAACATGTGGTCATTGTCCTTTCCTTCCATTATCACCCTGCACTTTCATCACTCACTGCTTGTTTTCTGTGCCCCAGGCCAACCCATATGCTACATTGATCTGGTCAGTTCCTTCCATGAATGATGATTCACTAGTAGTCAAGAAATCTTAACTCTCTACTAGCAATTGCTCCAAGTCCCCTAGGTATTATAAAGATTTATCATGAAATTATTGTTTAACGGTAATTACATTGTTTGCTGTTTTAGTATTTTATTTTATTTTGAGGGGATGCTACTGAATAGATTGGTAGAAAGACTGGAACATGAGGTGCTCCACAATTTCCAAGCGTGACGTTTACAAAACTGCTGGCCCACTATATGTCTATGTGTGTGTGCATGTGTTTCTGTGCGTGGAGGGTTTTGTAAAATGCGCATGGTGTAGTACAAACGACTTTGATTTTTAGCAATAAAAGAATGACTTCTAGGCTGAGTACTGCATGAGAAAATGTTCACTAACTTAAAAAAAATCTCTAGTTACTTTTTGTTTTATAGGATTAAGCTTCTTAATTGATTAAAACAACTTACGTTTTAAAGAATTTAACAATTTTATGCACCCCCATACACATATAAAACAAAAAGGAAACACAATCTTAAATATGAATTTTCTATGTGAAATTTAATTACTTTCTAGCTGTCCTGTACATTATATGCTAATATTTAACGTGAGAAAATTTCAACAATTTTTAGCTGCTAAAATTGTGTCATATTACAGATAATATGTAATACTTAAAATAGTTTTTGTCAGTTTGTTTTACTTTGGCCAGTTATTATATGGGGTCCAGCACTCTGATATATTGTTGTTGTTTTTGTTTATTTATATGTTTGTATAAATAACAACAAATTTGGAAATTTCAGTGTGAGAAAAATTCAACAGATTTTTTTTCAGAAGACAGTAAAGAGAAATGTCTAATACAATAAGAGCAATGAGAAAAGTTCACTAATAATATATAAATAGTGTTTTAGTTATTGATTTTTTCCTTCAGTAGAAGCAGTATTCTCTATTGCATTTAATTTATATTCCCTATTAATTCTTTTTTGTTAAAAAATCTGGCATAGAGATATTGGATATAATGTGAAATGTGTAGGATTCCATAATTGCCCCCATGGTGTATTTGGAGATATAAACCAATAGCAAATTTTCAGGCGAATTTTTAACGCCTACACATACCAGAGTGGCTCATTATCCTCCATGTTAGAAATGACGCTTTTCACATATTTCAATGTTCTTTTGTCTCAAAGCCTAATTTTAACCCATAAAAAACACAGTTGTGAGAAACAATGCATGAAATATGTGCATCAAATGATACATTATTAAACAAATCACAGATGATCCATGCTGTGTATCGTGAATAAATCCAAATTTCCTAAAATTCACGTAAATACTATTCAGCCTAGAAATCATCAAATATATAGAGTGAGGAGTTAGTTCACCTACAGAAATAATTATTGTGGTGTGTGGTTGGGCAAAGAAAATACAGATTTTCAAGCAGATTAAAGGAGTTAAATTTTGAGAACTTCTAAATAAATGTCTATATGTAAACAGTTCATTCTGCCCAGAGTGACATGATTGTATCTACAAATATGACTAGCAGATTTTCATCAGTCCCAGAAATTCTTCTCTAACGCCTGTTGGAATGCAGCATGATGTTATGTTGGCTAAGCATGAGATATGATTTTCTATCCATGGAACTTTTCACAAGTGGACTCTTAAGAGCATATTATATCACTTCCTAATGATTTTTCTTATCAGTTTGGTAAGTCATGCAATAGTCCCTAAAATGAAAATCAATACTCTTCATGCAGACTGCCTCGATTCTGATTTAGCACCGTCCCAAATGAGTGAGAACTAAGCTCATAGGTGAGACTGTGTTTGGCTTGACTACAAATACATTCTCTACTCCAACTTTCATCACATATGTCTCTTAGTAAGTTTCACAACAGTTTCCCAGTGTGAAATTTGCGAAACTACACACTGATCAGATCCTCTATTGAGTGCTTATTAGTATATGCCTAAATTGTTTCAAACATTTCAGTGATTATATTTTAAATCAATCATTGAAATCAGTGAATAGAATAGAAGCAGATGAGAGTATATTTACTTAATTTGGACATTTGACTGCTCTAAACAACAGAGCCCCAGCTTTCCAAAAGATAATACATAAACTACAAAGTAAAATACAGATAGACAACTTTAGAAAAATCTTCAAGAAAAATAAATGTGCATACTTTGTATTAAAAAATTGAAGCTTGATTTATAACTTATTTTTACTTTTGAGACAGAGTCTTGCTCTGTCGCACAGGCTGGAGTGCAGTGATGCAATCTCAGCTCACTGCAAGCTCAGCCGAGAACAGGCTCACGCCATTCTCCTGCCTCAGCCTCCCAAGTAGCTGGGACTACAGGTGCCTGCCACTACGCCCGGCTAATTTTTCTTTTTTTTTTTTCTTTTTTTTTTTTTTTTGTGTGTGTGTGTTTTTAGTGAGACGGGGTTTCATCGTGTTAGCCAGGATGGTCTCCATCCCCTGACCTCGTGATCTGCCCGCCTCAGCCTCCCAAAGTGCTGGGATTACAGGTGTGAGCCACTGCGCCCAGCCTATAATTTTATTTTTAAATTAATATTTGATAATACATTTCTGCTGGAGTACTGAACCTAGAAAATAAGCAATGAAATACCTCTAGAAAAAGATAAAAAATATATTACATGATCTTATTTTACCTTATTCATTTTACATTTGTGTGTAATACCAAAATTATGTGAAATATCTTATTTTCCACATTAAAACTATGTGAATCCTTCTGCCTCTTATTAACACAACTATATATCTCTTTGTTCTGCAGATGACCCCTAAAAATCCACATCCTCTATAAATCCGTCTAGATTGATCAGAAAGAGATTAATGATTTTTACTGGACACAATTTATCTCGACCTCGAAGTTTAATTTCTACTCCTCTTATTCTTCAACCCCCATCAAAAAATTTACAATTGACTTCTTTTCAACTTGCAGATGACCAGAACATCCTGTGAATAATTTTATTGCCCCTGGATGCATCTGTGCAACATTCTTATTCTGTTTTATACAGCAGTCTCCCTTATCCACAGCTTCTCTGTCCATGGTTTCAGCTACGTATGGTAGACTGTGATCTGAAAATATTAAATAACAATTTTCAGAAAGGAATAAATAACTTATAAGTTTTAAATTGGGTGCCATTCTGATATTGTTATAGTTGTTTTGGTTTATTATTATTAATAATCTGTCACTGTGCCTGATTTATAAATTAAACTTTATCTTAGGTATATATGTACAGGAAAAAACACAGTATATATAGGGTTCAGTACTATCTATGTTTCAGCCATCCACTGGGGGTTTTGGAATGTATCCTTCATAAACAATGAGAGACCATTGCAAATCTTTTGTTTTTCTATATTGCTGTAACTTTATTCTGATTCTAAACCATTAGAAGATATGAATCATCAGACATTACAGCTACAGCATCATGTAATAAAACTCCATTTGTTCATAAAACATTGAGCACCTGTTATGTATCAGAAATTGATCAAGAAGTTTGAAATACAAAAAATAAATGGGACATAGTGCCTGCCCTTAAGATGTTTACTTTAATAGTACCAGGGGCAAGTATGTGCACACCTATGTATTATCTTTCATTAGACAATGCTGTAGTTATAAAATATCCCCAAATCTCAGGATCCTACTTTATCTCTCACATTAAATATTGACTGACTGGCTATGAATCGACCATGGCTTTACCCAGCATAACTTTTTCATTCCAGGATTGAGACTGAAGGTCAAGGCTCCATTTGAGACATGTCATTTTTGTAACACAACAGGAGGGTGAAAAAAGGCTTTTAATGCTTCTTTGTGGCACATGTAACCTCCACTCAAATTTCATTAACCAAAGCAAGCCATGTGGCCAAAGTTGATAACAAAAGAGCAAGAAAATAAACCGACCCCATAGAAAGGCACTGAAGGTTGTGGGGCAAGAGGTAAGGATGAAGAATTAATTCTCTCATAGGGAGGAGAACAAAAAAAATGGAAATAAAAACATAACTCATTATAAATAGAAAACAAGGTAAGCAAATATAAACTGTGGTCTGAATAACCACAATGGGGTCATTCAAATACAGCATTTGGTGGTAATGAGCTGGGTCTTGCAAGTTGAGTAGGGGTTTGTCAGGGTGATAAAATGGGAACTGTATTCTAGGCAGAAAATAAAGACATGCATTTGCAAAGACATAAAGAAAGCAGAGAGTCCATTTAGTTCAGGCAATGGTGGGCTGTTTAGCATAGTTGTGACATTAGATTGTGATAATAGTGGTCTGAGGTTAAATGTAATCTAAGAAACTTTGACCTTATATGCTAAGAATAGAGTACTGATGGAGGTTGATTTTGGGCAGTAGAGTGTCCCTATATAACCAATTTTGGCCAAGTCAATTAATTCATGTTCTAGGATCTCAGATTTTTAATTTATAAAGTGGAATTTAGGGGCCAAATTACATGTCAGTTTTTTTCCAGCCCTTACATTCTATAACTCTATAGTCTTTATTACCCAATAGAGATGATTTTCATACTTAATGAAAATATTTCAAGATTTCATTTCAAGATTTGCATTTCCTAAAGTTTCAAACTTAAAGGAAAAATTTTCTCCTTTCTCATATAAGGGAGCTATAATCATTATTCAGTAACTACTTATGTGTCCTGATGTATGGTTAAAAATGCAAAATATAAAAAACAGATTTCAGAATAATTATATTTAGAACTCTACTAAGTCATTTTTAAACAAAATATAGCAGTGAAAAAAATCTATTTAACGCAAATTTTCTCAGATTAATGACTTGGGCTTTTCAGTGTTTATTTTCTACATTGTAAAATCTTCTATTTTTAAATTCTAAATGGTGAGCATATTTACTAAGTATTTATTTACTATAAGTGAGATATAAGTGAAAACATTGAATTAGGTAAGACAATTCAAGATTGACTAGATTATCTTGAAGTAACAATCTTCAAAATATAAGTGGCTTTTTGTTGTTGTTGTTTTTGTTTGTTTTGAGACGGAGTCTTGCTCTGTCGCCCGGGCTGGAGTACAGTGGAGCGATCTTGGCTCACTGCAAGCTCCGCCTTCCGGGTTCACGCCATTCTCCTGCCTCAGCCTCCCGAGTAGCTAGGACTATGGGCGCCCGCCACCACGCCCGGCTAATTGTTTGTATTTTTAGTAGAGACTGGGTTTCACTGTGTTAGCCAGAATGGTCTCGATCTCCTGACCTTATGATCCGCCCGCCTCGGCCTCCCTAAGTGCTAGAATTACAGGCATGGGCCACCGTACCTGGCCATAAGTGGTTTATATATTAAAGACTTATTTTTAGCTTACCCAAAGACTATTTCTAGTCCAGGTAGTACTCAAGAGCAGACATATACATGGGTTGGTTCAGCATTTTAGGTGGCTTTAAATTTCTAACACCTCTTATCAACACACATTTCACTATCATATTCACAGAGTGAAGCATAAGCTAGAGAGTGGAATATTAGCAATTTAATGCTTCTATCCAGAAGTGATATATGGTATTTTCACCAACCGTCATATCTACCCACATTTCATTGACAAAAGAAGTCACAAGGCCTCCCCTTGCTTCAAGGAGATGGGGATGTGCTGTGTTTCCACCTTGCCTAAATTTAAAAAAAAAAAAAAAAATCAGATTTCTGCCGGAGAATAGCACCCATACATACCATCTAATATAAAGTAATCAAAAAATTAACGTTTGTTTACCATCTACCATGGGCCAGAACTATATTAGAATCTTTCTCATTTGTTACCTTAGTAGATGCTCACGAAATATTTTTGATCTATTATAGTATCTCCATCTTTCAAAAGCAAGCAAACAAACAAGCAGTAAAAATGAAACTGATACCCCAAACCTGTCCTAAAGAGATAGGAGGAATTTAACTTAGGAATTTTTATTACAAGACCTGCATTATTTGTATAGACTCATGTTGCCTTTTTATAAATAATAAATGACCAACCATTATTCTTCTTTATCACCTAAAAAGTCAAGTAGAAATTGTGTCTTGCAGTTATAATTTTCATCTCTTGAGACCATGGTTAAGAAAAACATTTTATTAAAGTAATTAAATACCACAGATCATCAGATTCACATGTAATTGAGGAAATCTCCATATTTCATTCTAACTTTTTGAGTGTTCTGAATCTGCTTTTTCAGAAGTTATAAACATGAGACTCACTGGCTACAGATTTATCCTTTTTTGTGTGTTTCATCCATCAATGGCCATAGGAATTAAAAATGGAGCCCAGTTCAGCATAAAATGTGAATCTAGTTATACAAACCTTTTAAAAAACTCAGTGATAAGTAAAGAGTATTCATACCCATTGAATATCTTATCACAGTGTTTCAATGAGGTAGGATGATGGTCTTGCAAGAGAGATTATTCAACATGGTCTATGGATTTTATTTTAAGTTGAAAAAGTAACCTGCAATATGGCAAGGATAATGGTTTCTATATGCTCTTAAAAGCAGTCAATTGCTCTATAAAAAGGTCATGGAATACATGCCCCTTTCTTCCCAAAATGACTATTATAATTTTTTTAAAAAAAACCTGAAGTGACAATAGATTTAGTTTGCATATATTAATGTTCAACCAAATTGTCTATTTTGGATATTAAAAAAATCAGGATAGGATTTGTGCATATGAAACAAGTTCTTTCTGTGTTGCTGAAATTATTGAATAAGTTCCACTGACTATACCTACTTTTCTCTGCATCAGCATATGTCTAGGAGATGTGAAGAAGGAAAGACGATACAAAATTCTTCTCATAGAGTAAAAATAAAATTTCTTTATTTTAAAACTTTAGAAGATGACTTCTCTCAAATTAAAAAATTACTAAAATTTAGGATTTGTAATTGTCTTTCTTGAGCATTGATCTTATAGACAGGTTGTCAATAAATATCTTGTAAACAAAATGTATTCTTGGTAGGCATAATATATGTGAAGAAGGAAAGATGATACAAAATTCTGCTCATAGAGTAAAAATAAAATTTCTTTATTTTAAAACTTTAGAAGATGACTTCTCTCAAATTAAAAAATTACTAAAATTTAGGATTTGTAATTGTCTTTCTTGAACATTGATCTTATAGACATGTTGTCAATAAATATCTTGTAAACAAAATATATTCTTGGTAGGCATAATTATTGATACCCAAAATCTTGAAAGGGATCAAAACAGACAAATAATTTTTAAAATAGCAAATATTCATAAGGAAATTTAACAATTTTTTGAACTGACCAGGTTTAGATAATGTTAGCAATTCACAAGTCCAATATTTGATGGAATGCACAGAATGTAGACTATATCCACAATTAAATCAAGACATTAAGCTTCTCATCAAAGGCTACTAAAGATTGAATTAATTCATTAAAATAACAAAATTAAAAGATTTAATCATGTCATTTCAATAAGAAACATTATTCAAAAGAAACTAATATATACTAAAAGTTTCTTAATTGTTTTCTTTGAATCATTGGATTGTCTATATTTGTATAACTTGTTGTGTGCTGAATAGTTACCAGGCATGATTTCTAATTTTTCCAAAAACTCTGGAAGATAACCATTATTATCCTTGCTTATAGATACTATTTAACTAAGGCTGAGAAACATAAACTATTATGCCCAAGATTGACAGTGGTACAGAGATCCAAACCTTCTTCTGAGTGATTCTAATGTTAGGGTTTTTCTGAAAAATCAGATAATGGCTTCCTGATCACCCAAGACATGTGAGCCAATCACTTGAGACATAGTATAGAGCACTTCTTATTAGTTCTGTTTTCTCTCTAGAAATCTCTTGCATATATGTATCCTCTTTTATCTATTGACATTAATTCTGACCAAATTTAGACCCTTGTCATATTTTGCTTTAGCTTCTTTAATTTATTGTCATACATATATCAAATGTTTAACAATGTATACTGTGTTGCGTACTGAAGGTAAAAAATAATAAGGTGTTTTTTCAAAAATGGCCTAAAATTCTTTGACACTCCTTCAATTAAGAAGTGGAATCTATGTCCCTTCTGCTTGAATTCAGGCTCTGTAACAGGTTGGCCAACAGGATATGACAGAAGTGACTCTGTGCCTGTGTAACCCCAGGATGTAAGGAACTGAGAGCTTCTACTTCCTGTCTGATGTGAGAAAGCCCAGGTCACGTGGAGAGGCCATGACAGTTCTAGCTGAGGCTCAAGTCAACAGCTGGCACCAATCACACCAAACTGTGATTGGGAAAACCTTTGAAATGATGCCAGCCCCAGGTTCCAATCGAGAACTGTCCAGGTAAACACAGTGAAACCCCAGAACTCTGAGATATAACAATAAAGTAATCGTTACTATTTTGTCACTACAATTTAGAATGACCTGTATGCACAATAAATAATGAACTAACACCTAAAAACCCAAAAGGCTTAGCAATAATCTAGTAGAAAATAAAGATATAAAATAAAGGGGGGAAATTTTTCACTCATCAAAATGACCTCAGGAGAAAGCCTGATATTTGTCTGGAAGAAATGAACTTGTTAGCTGATAGATGGACATTCGGGATTGGCATATTGTGAGGATGGGGATCACATGGTTGGGGGCGAGGTGATGCACTTTTACTAATTAGAGCTGTTGGGAAATTCCTAATGTATTTTGGTAGGGAGGAGCCCTTCTTAGGTTTCATCCATAGCTACCAGTTTCACTTACTTTAAGCTATTTTTGCCTGATTCTTTTGTTTTTCAAAGAAATCTCCACTCAGAGGAGACTTTTAAAGTATCTGTTTTCTCTAGGCATTTTATTTCTCTTAGGCTAATGATATGATGGACAGGAGAAAAAGGTGGAGAATTCTAGGAATGAAACCAGGTGTCACCACAAGAGAGGACAATGCCAAAGGAATTTCTTTGGGCTGAGCTGTAGCTGTCAGTGGGGGATATGGCACATTCTTTTAGACAGCTTCAAAATATCCCATTGATTTCAAATAAGTTTGGGGAAGTATTTGGCCTCCTAAATAAAACTATGTCTTCTGTGATATTGCTGTTTTCAGAGAAAGGAGACTTGTGCCAATGTAGAACATAGAAAACAGTATTATGTATTAAATATCTTGACTAAGACTCTGAATCAAAACTTCAGCATCTTACTTTAGTCTAATTTCTCAGTCTCATCCCAATTGCTTTACTGATCCAAAAAATAGAACATAACTACCCCCCACCCCCTAAATATGCATATATCAGATTAACAACTCATTGCCCCAGCATATCAAACAACAGAAGATGTGCTTTCCTAGGAAGCTCTAGGATCTGAGAAATAACTGGTTATTATTGTCACAGAAAAAAAAAAAAAAAAAAAAAAAAACTGCATAAAATAGATTAAACAATACATGTTTAATTGCATTTTAAATTAAATGTGAATCTTGAAAATATAAACAAATTGGTAATTGCAGTTTGTTTCACATTTTGCTGAAAGCATCCAGATACATGCCATATTCCCACATTCATAAGAAAGTCACATACTCTGAAGAAATAAAACTGTATACAAATTCAAAGTAATCGTTTATGTAATTAAATGGCATCAGAGAGGACTTTGTTCATGGCTGGGAAAGAGACCTTATGTAGTACTGAAATGAAACGTTATTGCCATCTCACTTACTCATTCTTGGAATTGGTTTAGTGATTACTTCAACATTGACATCAGTGAAAAACATTTGACATCTGGCCTAGAAAATCAGACAGTCGACCACAGAGACTTTGATTAAAAAACTTCATGTAATTTTCTCCAATCAGTAGCTTGGCCTGTTCTTTTATCAGTGAAGGTTGCTCTCATCACCTGCAAATTTATACGAAGGCTTTAAACAAACAAGCATGAAACTTTTACGTGAAAATCCCCTCCTGAAGGAATACTTACAGAGGAACTTGATGATTAGCTGTACTGATTTGATTTCTTCAGTGTGAAATAAGCCTGGAATCTTCTGTGTATATATTTTTTATCCCAGTTGCATATATGCACGTATATGTGTATTTTTAGCCTTCATTTCATAAAGCACTTTTGAGAAAAGTCTACATTAGGTGGTATTGCTTGCCAGGCCAGGGGAAAATAAAACAAAAAACAAACAAACAAAAAAATCCAGCTTCCTTCACATCATCTGTGTGCCAGGGACTATTCTGAAGTCAGAAATCATGCACGCCACTAGGGTTCTGTATGTTTAACCTCCTATAGAGCAGAGCCATTCCCATTACTGAGAAGAATGAACCCTCAGGGACACAACAATAGAGATCCTGAAATGAACTGCATTGCAGTATCGCCATGAATTAAAGTCTCCATCAGAGGCTGTGGCTCTTGGCATTAGAGAGCAAGGGCTTCAATGAAGTCAAGCAAGGGATTCTGCAGTAATGAGCCATCCTACTGCCTTTTCTCTGTGAAGACAATTTATATAATGAAACTTGATAATTAACTTATGTCCAACAAACTAAATCCAATATATCTGTTTTCAGGTCAGAGGCAGTGGCTGTAGTCTCCTGGAATATGCTACCCCATCTACCAGTTCCTTGACAAGGACACAGTCCCTGCTAATACAGTGTCACAGTAAATTTGCTTATCTCTTAAGAACAACGAGGTGTGCTGTAAAATATGTATGTACTATCAAAACATTCATAATACAATCCTAATAAAATTAGAAAGTTGGAATAAAAGGAAATAATTGTCTTCAATTGTATGTCTTGAAATTACCTTCAATAATGGCTGATGCATTATATATGGGGTGACTATTACATATGTGTATGTATGTATGTGTGTGTGTGTGTGTGTGTGTGTGTGTGTGTGTGTGTGTGTGTGTGTGTATGAGAGAACTTCAGCCCATGAGCATACAATTAGTTTTTCAGGTTCAGTTTCTAAGGAAAGAAGACAGTATGATGAAATAAAAACCAACTTCTCCCAATTCTACAACTTTATCTTTCATGGTTTACAAATTGTCATTGCACTATTATACTCTGGAGAATATGAAATCTACTCAATGATTAGAGATTGGAGACACAGTAAAAAACAACACACACACACACACACACACACACACACACACACACACACTCTTTGATACTACCTGAAATAGCAAAGCAAAAAAAAAAAAGGAAAAAAAAACATAGAAGGTGAGAAAAGGAAACACTTGGATCATTTTTCAAAATGTCAATGTTTTATTTAAACTTGCCTGGGGCTGATCTCTGCACTCAATCCATGCACATGACATGGTGTTGGAATTACAACTCTCAGATGGAAAGAAAGAAGTACAAGGCAGATTTTGCATCACAAGTTGTGACCATTTTTGATACATACTTACAACAGTCATTTATTGGTCCATTGGCCTATATCCTCATGAAATCAGATTGCATTTTTGGAAATCAGGCAGAGAAATAAAATCTGATCTCAAAGATGGATATCTATTGGGAAACACTTTCATTAAGCATCAAGAAGTATTCTCCTGAAAAAAAAGTGATTTGTTCCATGGAAAAATGTTTCTAGAGGAAACTGATATTTAGTTACTCATATCAACAACCACACTTAGAAAAAAAGTCTACATCTTTGTCATTTAAAAACATTACATTATTAATCTTTCTAGATGTATTTATTTGTAAAACACCAGAGGAAGCTTAAAATTGCTTCTTACAATTTCTTTAAAAATACAGAATTTTTTGCTGATAAATTATTTTACCTCTGCTTCAAAATTTCAAATTAACCCATTAATGTGTCAGCAGTAGCTAAATTATGCTAAAATAGCCTAATTTATGCAATTTTCTTGAAATTATTTTTAAATGTAATTTATAGTTACGTTATAAGAATAATAAAGTAAATAATAGTTGGCCTTGTATGGCATATTAGAGGGGGACTTAAATCATATTCTTAAAGGAGAGTAGATGTTAGGAAAAACTAGAAGTTATGCAAATGTCTTCATTCGAAATCCATATTCATGGGATTTTTGTAATTAACCAAATGAAATATACCTTTCAGGTGATGGGGTCCAAAGTGAGAAGTACTCTTACTGTATTTGCCAGTCTGTCATCTATTTTTAATTGATGTTCCTTGTAAACTCATACATTTAATAGTGTACAAGATGAGCCCTTAGGGCTAGACAAAACTTTACATTTTACATCATGCTTTCCCATTGCTTATATACCAAATGTAGAATTTATGAAATTGATAGAGTGCAAATATTTAGAATCCTATTCCCCGGTGTTTAAAATTGTTTATTTGAAAAGTATCTGTTTTTAATAAAAGAAGTTGAATTTAAAAAGCAGTTTCTGTCTAGGGGAAAAAGTTCCATGAGAGCAAAGTTTAATTTTGTTCTCAAAAGAATCCTAAGCACCTAAAACAGTGCCTAGTATATAATAGTGCTCAATAAATAAACTCACAATTTGTTCAGTGAGTGAATGCAGTGTAAGAAAGACAACCAATGCTACATATAAAGCGGGCTTTTAAAATGAAATTGTTTTCCATTTTATGGTGACTGTGAAACAGAGATTTGTGGAGAATAATCCTTTTTTTTTTTTTTTTTTTTTTTTTTTTGAGACAGAGTCTCACTCTGTCGCCCAGGCTGGAGTGCAGTGGCGCAATCTCGGCTCACTGCAAGCTCCGCCTCCCGGGTTCACGCCATTCTCCTGCCTCAGCCTCCTGAGTAGCTGGGACTACAGGCGCCCACCAACTCACCCAACTAGTTTTTTGTATTTTTTAGTAGAGACGGGGTTTCACTGTGTTAGCCAGGATGGTCTCGATCTCCTGACCTCGTGATCCGCCCGTCTAGGCCTCCCAAACTGCTGGGATTACAGGCTTGAGCCACCGTGCCCGGCCAGAATAATCCTTAATTGTGGTCTTTGGAGGCAAGATGGCCCATGACTACTGGTTGCTTGTTACTGAAAACTCTGGGGTATATAAACAAACAACCAAAACTTTTGAAAAGTCTTACAACACGGAAATTAAGAGCTAAATTTTGTGGTAGACAAAAATTGAAATAAATGAAAATTTAATAAGTTCATGGTGGCTTGGAGAAATCATTTATTTAATAAGAATTCATGTTTATCTAGTGCCTACCAGGGGCCAGATCCTTGCACACAGTGAATGCAGGGGTAGTGATACCCATGCAAGGCTAGAATTACAATCTCACCCCTACTCTAGTGATGATGTGGTACATTTACCACATTCTTCCTGGAAGTCAGGGAAGGCCTTGCTGAGAAGCTGACATTTAAGAAGAGTGTGACCATAAAGACGGGATGAGCCAAAATAGGCAGGGCAACTGGAATGACATCTGACCAACATGGAGAAACCTTGTCTCTACTAAAAATATAAAAAATTAGCGGTGTGGTGGCGCATGTCTGTAATCCCAGCTACTCGGAAGGCTGAGGCAGGAAAATCAATTGAACCTGGGAGGCAGAGGTTATGGTCAGCCGAGATGGTGCCACTGCACACCAGCCTGGGCAACAAGAGTGCAACTCCGTCTCAAAAAAAAAAAAAAAGAAAAGAAAAAGTGGGAGAAAAATACATGTGTCAGATAACCAGAATTGGGACCTCGAAAAATGATTGTCTGCCAGGAAGAAATGTTATATTCCTTAGGATAATTTTCTGTTACAAAGGAAACCCCAAAAAGCCCAACTTAAACAAGATTAATTCCTCTTTCATGCAATAAACTGAGCATAATCAGTTGACGGCTGATATGTTTGTCTCCTTGTGTTTTAAGACAACTGCTGCAGTCCCTGCCATTACATCTACATTTCAGTTGGTAGAAAGGAGAAGGGGAGAAGTAGAAAGCATGCACTAACATCCTCCACAGAATACACCCATTCTTTCTTTTCATCCTAATTCCTTATTGCTTCCCAGCCAAACTCCTCTGCCACCCTCCTCCAGTTTCTAACCCATGTTTTTTCACATTTTTCCTTCACGACCAGGATAAAACCTCGGAAATGTAAATCCCTCTATGGGCTTAATTAGGAACCTCAACTCTTGAATCACTGTCAGATTTTCATACACTTGACTCTTTCACATCGCCTTCCTCAGAGTAATGCGATGAGAACTGTGCATAACGTGAAGATCTTTGACTGAAAGATGCTAACTAAATGAGGACACTATGATCATTTATAGGGAAAGGTCTTCATTTGTAGCCCATTGTTGCCAACTTGCTCCAGCTTCATTAGGGCTAGAAACAAAACTCCCAGTGAGCTACACTCTTTCTCCTCTTTAAGTATTACCACAGTCAGGGGGGCGTGACTAGAAATGGCAGATTGAAATCCCTTCTGTGGCACATGCAATGCTAGCAGGTAGCAGCTGATTGACAAAATCATCTTGGTGGGACCAGTATAGCTCAGCTGAGGAAGGGCTCTCTTCTTGCCTACCTTGCACCTTTGAAGAAAATTGGCAGCTAAAGTCTTACTCCAGGATCTTTATTATTGGAGATGATGTGTTAGTCAGCAAGATGCAATGTGACTTATACACACCAGGTGGGGCTTTCAATGGGGAGAAATTCAAACTTCAATTAATTTGTTGTCTACCTGGAATGTATGTCAGGGGTTGAAAGGAATTAGTAAATGTCTTATGACACCAGTCACCTTTGTTCTTCAGGCCTTGCCTTTGCATGTTCTGAAGTAAGAACTGGGCCTCTAGAAAGGCTGCTTTGTTCTGGTAGGTTGAACTTATGAGAACTGTTTCTAAGACCAGGCACATGGTAGAACAACTCTTGTTACCCTGTAGTTTATCTCTTTCTTTTACTAAGATATCACCCCAAAGAAAAAGTGGAGTGAAAAATTTTCCAGCTTTCAAACTAAGTAGAAAATGTCATTAATACTCATTTTGAAAACAAAAGAACAGTTTTATTTTATATATTTTTGTCTCCTGCTCCCAAAATCAGGCTGTTGCACAGAAATATTAAAAAGCAGATAAATTATACATCAGAAAGAAACTATCTCTTTCCTTTGACTTCAGCTAAGGGGTATGTACAACTGCACAGAGTTGACAACTCTAACAGAATTCAGCTTATGTTCTAGTAAATAACAGAAATATCATTTGAAACAGAATTATGTAAATTGGTGACAGAAACATAATTAAATTAATTTCAACTATTAATTTAGTAAATATAGTCTTCCAGAGCCCTCCTCTACAGTCCGGTGTCTGTCCTTCACATCACTTACTCTGTTTTCTCTATTGATAGGCTCCAATTCTTCTTTGTCCAATATTTTCCTAAGGTCTGTTTTGCTTCTTTCTATTGTTTTTTATTGTTTTGCTTTATCATTTGTTGAGGATCTGCTGTATACTATTATCAAAGGCTCTTCTCCTCTCTTTCCTCCTCCCAGTCTTTTTCTCTCTGTCTCTCAAATCGTGTCTTCTACTATGCCTTTCCTCTCCCCCACTTATCTCAAGCCTCCACTCTCCCTCCCTAAACACATATGCACCTTCATACACAAACACAGTCATACCCATTCTTCCTTTCCTTAGTATCATGGCTTAACTGGCATTGAAAGAAGAAAGGGATGGCGGAGACCAGAAAAATAGGCAGACCTACTACAGCTGACCAATAGAAGGTAATCGAAGCCCATCTGCCACAGCTGGATAGAGAAGACTATTTGAGAAACCCAAAGAACAGAAAGGAGTAATCAGAGACTCTTGTGGATTAGAATCTCAGAGAAACATGGCCTTAGGAGAGTCGACTGGGCCTAGAAAGGCAAAATGGCAGTCCATGAAGATTCAACACTTGGAAAATATGTGGGATCCAGCCACGGAGGGTATACTATTCTCCCCGTTATCATCTGGAAAAAGTGTCAGTAAAGAACCCCAATTTCGAGAAATCATGTTCTTATACAGAAACTAAATCAAGCATAAGGAATAAAGGAGGAAACCACAGGTGCATGAACTGGATGATTAGGGCCAGGTGGATGGATCCAACCAGCCCAGTGATGTTTAGTCACAAAGCTCTTTGCCTTCTTCTATCTCTAACTTTGAGCACAGTAAAAATCTGAGTCATAGGTTGGGGCGGGGGGGGCGGTAAGTGGGTAAGTGGTCACTTCACAGAAATCAAAGGGGTGCTTTCTCAGTACACAGTCATCAACATACCTCTCATCTCCTCTTCCATCCTTGCTGCTTTCTATTCCTAGGGCATATGAGCCTTGTTTCTAGAGTAGCCATCTAGAAGTTGGATTTTGTAATTAATATGTGACAAAGTAGAGGAATTGCTGATGAAAGGAGATTCTTAACAAGAATAAGCAATATCTCCTGAAACCTAGAATTGCCAAATTCTTAAAAACCACTGAGACCCAAATTTCTTACAGGAACCATTTTTTTCATAAAGCATCAGGCTTTATGAGATTTATAGGTTGACAGTGATGAATAAGGAATGCCTGATTTATATAAATAAAGGGATTTAGGTGGTTGGCTAGACTCAACTGCGAGCTAAATTAATACATACAATATACCTTTGAGTGGAATATATGCTCTTAAGTCTTCAAATGTTGGAAATACCTATTGTCTTCAAGTGTCTGCCTGCCCTCTTTGAATCACCTAGACTTATGATCACATGCATGCAAATAATGCATAGAAACTGAACTAAGGGTGTCAGCCTCTTTAATTTCCAGAACTTGCCCAGCCTTTGCCATTCTATGCACCCACTCCCAATGCTCCTTGTCATCATTACCCTTTGGCTCTTTAACTCCTGCTTCACCTTAAAAGTTGGTTTCTAATTTTTAATTAAGGCCTTTTTTTCTTCTTCTTTTTTTTTTTTTTTTTTTTTTTTTTTTGGAGACAGGATCTCACTCTGTTATCAAAGCTGGAGTGCAGTGGCACAATCTCAGCTCACTGCAACCTTCACCTCCTGGGTTTAAGCAATTCTCATACCTCAGCTTCCTGAGTAGCCGGGACTACAGGCCGCACCACCACCACACCTGGCTAATTTTTGTATTTTTGGTAGAGATAGGGTTTCACCATGTTGGCCAGGCCAGTCTTGAAATCCTGACCTCAAATGATCTGCCTGCCTTGGCCTCCCAACGTGCTGGGATTACAGGCGTGAGCCACTGCTCCCAGCCCACTTCAGTCCTCTAGTTCTGATGATTCATTCATGTAGAGGACTCTGACCCAACCTTGGCCACGACACTGTGCTTTCCACACTACACACTTTGTGACTTTGGGAAAGAGACATTCCCATTCTTCTTGCTCCTGGCTCTTTGGTATAAACTTTCTTGGTCCACTCTTTTTCTGCCATCCTTGACATAGAAAACATTTTTTTCAATCATACTTTACCTTTAGCTCATTGTGGTAGCAAGATATTTTGTTACTACAAATATCTACTCTATTTGTTAGGCCAGAGTGATAATTAGAAAAAAATACTTCTACAAGTAGGCAAAGGAAAGGACAACTAAAAATAAATCACAACATTTTGCATAAAATAAGTAATATAGAATATATTTCTATGGTTTGATAATATGATGAATGCTATCTATTGATATTTAATACAATTAAATGCCAGATAAATATATACGATTATATGAATAGAAATACAATGTGATAACATCAAATAGTGTTCCTTATTCTTATCTCTCATCTATTGCTGGTGGGAATACAAATGATACAGCTGCTTCAGAAAAATCCCTTTTGTTTGTCATATGGTAAGTTAAACATTTACTTACCATATGACCCAACAATTCTACTAGATGTTTACTACTGACACAAGAAAACATACGTCCACACAAAGATGTCTATGCAAACATTCATGGAAGCATTTTCACAATAGTCCCAAACTGGAAACAACCCATAGGTCCACCATATTTAGATAAAATATGATGAATATTGTGGTACATATAAAATATTCCATATTTGGATAAAATATGGTGAATATTATGGTACATCCGTACAATAGAATACTACTCAGGAATAAAAGCAACGAATTACGAATACTGCAACAACATGAATGAATATCAAAATTATTTTGCTAAGTAAAAGAAGCCAGACATGGAACGTATCATACCATGTGACAGTTTATATGACATTCTCAAAATATCAGCTCCATATTAGAATTTTAGTGCTATGGAGATTGTGGTATCAATTCCTTTGAAAATAATTTTCTACAAAGAAAAATTATGAAATACAAAGCTTATAATAAATATGAATATTTACTGAGGACAAAATCTGTGGCAAACCAATACAATAAATGCTTATTTCCTAAGTACTTTAGAATCCTAGAATGAAATATTAGAAACATAAGTAATCTCAGCGATTAACAAGCCCAGTGCCAACATTTTAAAATTCAAGAAATGACTGCATATAAACATTGGAAGACTCTTTTGTTTGTTTGTTTGTGTTTGTTTTTGTTTTGAGACAGGGTCTCACTCTGTTGCCTAGGCTGGAATGCAGTGGCATGAGCTGGGCTCACTGCAACCTCCACCTCCAGGTTTGAGTGATCCTCCCACCTCAGCCTCCCAAGTAGTTGGGATCCCAGAGACAGGCCACTGTGCCAGGCTAATTTTTGTATTTTTGTAGAGAAGGGGTTTCACCATGTTGCCCAGGGTGGTCTTGAACTCCTGGACTCAAGTGATTTGCCCATCTCACCTCCTACATGCTGAGATTACAGGCATGAGTCACCATCCCTGGCCTGGAAGACTCACGTTAAGTCTTTTTTTTTTTTTTTTTTTTGATTTAGAATTTTTTTTTTATTATACTTTAAGTTCTAGGGTACATGTGCACAACGTGCAGGTTTGTTACATATGTATACTGTGCCATGTTTGTGTGTTGCAACCATCAACTCGTCAGCACCCATCAACTCATCATTTACATCAGGTATAACACCCAATGCCATCCCTCCTCCCTCCCCACTCCCCATGAAAGGCCCCAGTGTGTGATGTTCTTCTTCCTCTGTCCAAGTGATCTCATTGTTCAATTCCCACCCATGAGTGAGAACATACGGTGTTTGATTTTCTGTTCTTGTGAGAGGTTGCTGAGAATAATGGTTTCCAGCTGCATCCAGGTCCCTAGAAAGGACATGAACTCATCCTTTCTTATGTCTGCATAGTATTCCATGGTGTATATGTGCCACATGTTCTTAATCCAGTCTGTCACTGATGGACGTTTGGGTTGATTCCAAGTCTTTGCTATTGTGAATAGTGCTGCAATAAACATACGTGTGCATGTGTCTTTATAGCAGCATGATTTATAATCCTTTGGGTATATACCCAGTAATGGGATGGCTGGGTCATATGGTATTTCTAGTTCTAGATCCTTGAGGAATCGCCATACTGTTTTCCACAATGGTTGAACTAGTTTACAATCCCACCAACAGTGTAAAAGTGTTCCTATTTCTCCACATCCTCTCCAGCACCTGTTGTTTCCTGATTTTTTAATGATTGTCATTCTAACTGGTGTGAGATGGTATCTCGTTGTGGTTTTGATTTGCATTTCTCTGATGGCAAGTGATGATGAGCATTTTTTCATGTGTCTGTTGGCTGTATGCATGTCTTTTTTTGAGAAATGTGAGTTCATATCCTTTGCCCATTTTTTGATGGGGTTGTTTTTTTTCTTGTAAATTTGTTTGAGTTCTTTGTAGGTTCTGGATATTAGCCCTTTATCAGATGAGTAGGTTGCAAAAATTTTCTCCCATTCTGTAGGTTTCCTGTTCACTTTGATGGTAGTTTCTTTTGCTGTGCAGAAGCTCTTCAGTTTAATTAGATCCCATTTGTCAATTATGGCTTTTGTTGCTGTTGCTTTTGGTGTTCTAGACATGAAGTCCTTGCCCATGCCTATGTCCTGAATGGTACTACCTAGGTTTTCTTCTAGAGTTTTTATGGTTTTAGGTCTAACATTTAAGTCTCTAATCCATCTTGAATTAATTTTCATATAAGGAGTAAGGAAAGGATCCAGTTTCAGCTTTCTCCTTATGGCTAGCCAATTTTCCCAGCACCATTTATTAAATAGGGAATCCTTTCCCCATTTCTTGTTTCTCTCAGGTTTGTCAAAGATCAGATGGCTGCAGATGTGTGGTATTATTTCTGAGGACTCTGTTCTGTTCCATTGGTCTATATCTCTGTTATGGTACCAGTACCATGCTGTTTTGGTTACTGTAGCCTTCTAGTATAGTTTGAAGTCAGGCAGCGTGATGCCTTCGCCTTTGTTCTTTTGACTTAGGATTGTCTTGGCAATGTGGGCTCTTTTTTGGTTCCATATGAACTTTAAAGCAGTTTTTTCCAATTCTGTGAAGAAACTCATTGGTAGCTTGATGGGGATGGCATTGAATCTATAAATAACCTTGGGCAGTATGTCCATTTTCACGATATTGATTCTTCCTATCCATGAGCATGGTATGTTCTTCCATTTCTTTGTGTCCTCTTTGATTTCACGAGCAGTGGTTTGTAGTTCTCCTTGAAGAGGTCCTTTACATCCCTTGTAAGTTGGATTCCTCGGTATTTTATTCTCTTTGAAGCAATTGTGAATGGAAGTTCATTCCTGATTTGGCTCTCTGTTTGTCTGTTACTGGTGTATAAGAATGCTTGTGATTTTTGCATATTAATTTTGTATCCTGAGACTTTGCTGAAGTTGCTTATCAGCTTAAGGAGATTTTGGGCTGAGACAATGGGGTTTTCTAAATATACAATCATGTCATCTACAAACAGGGACATTTTGACTTCTTCTTTTCCTAACTGAATACCCATGATTTCTTTCTCTTGCCTGATTGTCCTAGCCAGAACTTCCAACACTATGTTGAATAGGAGTGGTGAGAGAGGGCATCTGTGTCTTGTGCCAGTTTTCTTTTCTTTTTCTTTTTTTTTTTTTTTTTGAGCTGGAGTCTGGCTCTGTCGCCCAGGCTGGAGTGCAGTGGCCGGATCTCAGCTCACTGCAAGCTCTGCCTCCTGGGCTTTCACCATTCTCCTGCCTCAGCCTCCCGAGTAGCTGGGACTACAGGCGCCCGCCACCTCGCCCAGCTAGTTGTTTGTATTTTTTAGTAGAGACGGGGTTTCACCGTGTTAGCCAGGATGGTCTCGATCTCCTGACCTCATGATCCACCCGTCTCGGCCTCCCAAAGTGCTGGGATTACAGGCTTGAGCCACCGCGCCCGGCCAGTTTTCAAAGGGAATTTTTCCAGTTTTTGCCCATTCAGTATGATATTGGCTGTGGGTCTGTCATAAATAGCTCTTATTATTTTGAGGTACGTTCCATCAATACTGAATTTATTGAGAGTTTTTAGCATGAAGGGCTGTTGAATTTTGTCAAAGGCCTTTTCTGCATCTATTGAGATAATCCTGTGGTTTTTGTCTTTGGTTCTGTTTATATGCTGGATTACGTTTATTGATTTGCGTATGTTGAACCAGCCTTGCATCCCAGGGATGAAGCCCACTTGATCATGGTGAATAAGCTTTTTGATGTGCTGCTGGATTCAGTTTGCCGTTATTTTATTGAGGATTTTTGCATCGATGTTCATCAGGGATATTGTTTTAAAATTCTCTTTTTTTGTTGTGTCTCTGCCAGGCTTTGGTATCAGGATGATGTTGGCCTCATAAAATGAGTTAGGGAGGATTCCCTCTTTTTCTATTCATTGGAATAGTTTCAGAAGGAATGGTACCAGCTCCTCCTTGCATCTCTGGTAGAACTCGGCTGTGAATCCGTCTGGTCCTGGACTTTTTTTGGTTAGTAGGCTATTAATTATTGCCTCCATTTCAGAGCCTGCTATTGGTCTATTCAGGGATTCAGCTTCTTCCTGGTTTAGTCCTGGGAGAGTGTAAGTGTCCAGGAAATTATCCATTTCTTCTAGATTTTCTAGTTTATTTGCGTAGAGGTGTTTATAGTATTCTCTGATGGTAGTTTGTATTTCTGTGGGGTCGGTGGTGATATCCCCTTTATCATTTTTTATTGCATCTATTTGATTTTTCTCTCTTTTCTTCGTTATTAGTCTTGCTAGCGGTCTATCAATTTTGGTGATCTTTTCAAAAAACCAGCTCCTGGATTCATTGATTTTTTGAAGGGTTTTTTGTGTCTCTATCTCCTTCAGTTCTGCTCTGATCTTAGTTATTTCTTGCCTTCTGCTAGCTTTTGAATGTGTTTGCTCTTGCTTCTCTAGTTCTTTTAATTGTGATGTTAAGAGTGTCAATTTTAGATCTTTCCAGCTTTCTCTTGCAGGCATTTAGTGCTATAAATTTCCCTCTACACACTGCTTTAAATGTGTCCCAGAGATTCTGGTATGTTGTATTTTTGTTCTCATTGTTTTCAAAGAACATCTTTATTTCTGCTTTCATTTCGTTATGTACCCAGTAGTCATTCAGGAGCAGGTTGTTCAGTTTCCATGTAGTTGAGCGGTTTTGATTGAGTTTCTTAGTCCTGAGTTCTACTTTGATTGCACTGTGGTCTGAGAGACAGTTTGTTATAATTTCTGTTCTTTTACATTTGCTGAGGAGTGCTTTACTTCCAACTATGTGGTCAATTTTGGAAAAAGTGTGATGTGGTGTTGAGAAGAATGTATATTCTGTTGATTTGAGGTGGAGAGTTCTGTAGATGTCTATTAGGTCCGCTTGGTGCAGAGTTGAGTTCAATTCCTGTATATCCTTGTTAACTTTCTGTCTCATTGATCTGTCTAATGTTGACAGTGGAGTGCTGAAGTCTCCCATTATTATTGTATGGGAGTCTAAGTCTCTTTGTAAGTCTCTAAGAACTTGCTTTATGAATCTGGGTGCTCCTGTATTGGGTGCATATATATTTAGGATAGTTAGCTCTTCCTGTTGAATTGATGCCTTTACTATTATGTAATGGCCTTCTTTGTCTCTTTTGATCTTTGATGGTTTAAAGTCTGTTTTATCAGAGACTAGGATTGCAACCCCTGCTTTTTTTTGTTTTCCATTTGCTTGCTAGATTTTCCTCCATCCCTTTATTTGAGCTTATGTGTGTCTTTGCATGTGAGATTGTTCTCCTGAATACAGCAAACTGATGGGTCTTGACTCTTTATCCAATTTGCCAGTCTGTGTCTTTTAATTCAACCATTTAGTCCATTTACCTTTAAGGTTAATATTGTTATGTGTGAACTTGATCTTGTCATTGTGATATTAGCTGGTTATTTTGCCCGTTAGTTGATGCAACTTCTTCCTAGCATCGATGGTCTTTACATTTTGGCTTGTTTTTACAATGGCTGGTACCCGTTGTTCCTTTCCATGTTTAGTGCTTCCGTCGGGGTCTCTTGTAGGGCAGGCCTGGTGGTGACAAAATCTCTAAGCATTTGCTTGTCTGTAAAGGATTTTATTTCTCCTTCACTTATGAAACTTAGTTTGGCTGGATATGAAATTCTGGGTTGAAAATTCTTTTCTTTAAGAATGTTGATTTTTGCACATTAATTTTGTGTCCTGAGACTTCGCTGAAGTTGCTTATCAGCTTAAGGAGATTTTGGGCTGAGACAATGGGGTTTTCTAAATATACAATCATGTCATCTGCAAACAGGGACAATTTGACTTCTTCTTTTCCTAACTGGATACCCTTTATTTCTTTCTCTTGCCTGATTGCCTTAGCCAGAATTCCAACACTATGTTGAATAGGAGTGGTGAGAGAGGGCATCCCTGTCTTGTGCCAGTTTTCAAAGGGAATTTTTCCAGTTTTTGCCCATTCAGTATGATATTGGCTGTGGGTTTGTCATAAATAGCTCTTATTATTTTGAGGTACGTTCCATCAATACCGAATTTATTGAGCGTTTTTAGCATGAAGGGCTGTTGAATTTTGTCAAAAGCCTTTTCTGCATCTATTGAGATAATCATGTGGTTCTTGTCTTTGGTTCTGTTTATATGCTGGATTACGTTTATAGATTTGCGAATGTTGAACCAGCCTTGCATCCCAGGGATGAAGCCCACTTGATCATGGTGGATAAGCTTTTTGATGTGCTGCTGAATCCGGTTTGCCAGTATTTTATTGAGGATTTTTGCATCGATGTTCATCAGGGATATTGGTCTAAAATTCTCTTTTTTTGTTGTGTCTCTGCCAGGCTTTGGTATCAGGATGATGTTGGCCTCATAAAATGAGTTAGGGAGGATTCCCTCTTTTTCTATTCATTGGAATAGTTTCAGAAGGAATGGTACCAGCTCCTCCTTGTACCTCTGGTAGAATTCAGCTGTGAATCCATCTGGTCCTGGACCTTTTTTGGTTGGTAGGCTATTAATTATTGCCTCCATTTCAGAGCCTGCTATTGGTCTATTCAGGGATTCAACTTCTTCCTGGTTTAGTCTTGGAAGAGTGTAAGTGTCCAGGAAATTATCCATTTCTTCTAGATTTTCTAGTTGATTTGCGTAGAGGTGTTTATAGTATTCTCTGATGGTAGCTTGTATTTCTGTGGGGTCGGTGGTGATATCCCCTTTATCATTTTTTATTGCATCTATTTGATTCTTCTCTCTTTTCTTCTTTATTAGTCTTGCTAACGGTCTGTCAATTTTGTTGATTTTTTCAAAAAACCAACTCCTGGATTCATTGATTTTTTGGAGGGTTTTTTGTGTCTCTATCTCCTTCAGTTCTGCTCTGATCTTAGTTATTTCTTGCCTTCTGCTAGCTTTTGAATGTGTTTGCTCTTGCTTCTCCAGTTCTTTTAATTGTGAGGTTAGAGTGTCAATTTTAGATCTTTCCTGCTTTCTCTTGTGGGCATTTAGTGCTATAAATTTCCCTCTACACACTGCTTTAAATGTGTCCCAGAGATTCTGGTATGTTGTATCTTTGTTCTCATTAGGCCCAAGGTTATTTATAGATTCAATGCCATCCCCATCAAGCTACCAATGAGTTTCTTCACAGAATTGGAAAAAACTGCTTTAAAGTTCATATGGAACCAAAAAAGAGCCCGCATTGCCAAGACAATCCTAAGTCAAAAGAACAAAGCTGGAGGCGTCACGCTACCTGACTTCAAACTATACTACAAGGCTACAGTAACCAAAACAGCATGGTACTGGTACCAAAACAGAGCTATAGACCAATGGAACAGAACAGAGTCCTCAGAAATAATACCACACATCTACAGCCATCTGATCTTTGACAAACCTGAGAGAAACAAGAAATGGGGAAAGGATTCCCTATTTAATAAATGGTGCTGGGAAAATTGGCTAGCCATAGGAGAAAGCTGAAACTGGATCCTTTCCTTACTCCTTATATGAAAATTAATTCAAGATGGATTAGAGACTTAAATGTTAGACCTAATACCATAAAAACCCTAGAAGAAAACCTAGGTAGTACCATTCAGGACATAGGCATGGGCAAGGACTTCACGTCTAAAACACCAAAAGCAACGGCAGCAAAAGCCAAAATTGACAAATGGGATCTAATTAAACTAAAGAGCTTCTGCACAGCAAAAGAAACTACCATTAGAGTGAACAGGCAACCTACAGAATGGGAGAAAATTTTTGCATCTACTCATCTGACAAAGGGCTAATATCCAGAACCTACAAAGAACTCAAACAAATTTACAAGAAAAAAAACAAATAACCCCATCAAAAATTGGGCAAAGGATATGAACAGACATTTCTCCAAAGAAGACATTCATACAGCCAACAGACACATGAAAAAATGCTCATCATCACTCGCCATCAGAGAAATGCAAATCAAAACCACAATGAGATACCATCTCACATCAGTTAGAATGGCAATCATTCAAAAGTCAGGAAACAACAGGTGCTGGAGAGGATGTGGAGAAATAGGAACACTTTTACACTGTTGGTGGGATTGTAAATCAGTTCAACCATTATGGAAAACAGTATGGCAATTTCTCAAGGATCTAGAACTAGATGTACCATATGATCCAGCCATCCCACTACTGGGTATATACCCAAAGGATTATAAATCATGCTGCTATAAAGACACATGCACACGTATGTTTATTGTGGCACTATTCACAATAGCAAAGACTTGGAATCAACCCAAATGTCCATCTGTGACAGACTGGATTAAGAAAATGTGGCACATATACACCATGGAATATTATGCAGCCATAAAAAAGGATGAGTTTGCGTCCTTTGTAGGGACATGGATGCAGCTGGAAACCATCATTCTTAGCAAACTATCACAAGAACAGAAAACCAAAAACACTGCATGTTCTCCCTTACAGGTGGGAACTGAACAATGAGATCACTTGGACTCGGGAACGGGAACATCACACATCGGGGCCTATCATGGAGGGGGAGGGATTGCATTGGGAGTTATACCTGATATAAATGACGAATTGATGGGTGCTGACGAGTTGATGGGTGCAGCACACCAACATGGCACAAGTATACATATGTAACAAACCTGCACGTTATGCACATGTACCCTAGAACTTAAAGTATAATAAAAGAAAAAAAAAAAAAAAGATGTGTTTCCTGAAAGTCTAAACCTTCATTAAAGCATCCAGGACTACATTATAACTTTCTTGGGCTCCTTCCTACATAAAAAAGTAAAGAAATAAAACTATATTTTATAACTCAAAAAAAAAAAAAAAAAAAAGAATGTTGAATTGTGGCCCCCACTCTCTTCTGGCTTGTAGAGTTTCTGCCGAGAGATCTGCTGTTAGTCTGATGGGCTTCCCTTTGTGGGTAACCCGACCTTTCTCTCTGGCTGCCCTTAAGATTTTTTCCTTCATTTCAACTTTGGTGAATCTGACAATAATGTGTCTTGGAGTTGCTCTTCTCGAGGATTATCTTTGTGGGGTTCTCTGTATTTCCTGAATTTGAATGTTGGCCTGCCTTACTCGGTTGGGGAAGTTCTCCTGGATGATATCCTGAAGAGTGTTTTCCAACTTGGTTCCATTTTCCCCCTCACTTTCAGGCACCCCAATCAGACGTAGACCTGGTCTTTTCACATAATCCCATACTTCTTGAAGGCTTTGTTCATTTCTTTTTCCTCTTTTTTCCTTAGACTTCTCTTCTCGCTTCATTTCATTCATTTGGTCCTCAATCGCTGATACTCTTTCTTCCTGTTGATTGAGTCGGTTACTGAAGCTTGTGCATTTGTCACGTATTTTTTGCAAATATTCTTACTTTCGGGTATAGGCTTTGCTGAAATAAACATTCAGTTTTTATTCAGGAAGGGTCATACAATAGATTTCAAAGTCGGGTTTTCAGTAGATTTTATTTTTGGAGGTGATTCTACTTTTAGTTGTGGTTGCAAAATTTAACTTGGAAGCACAGATTATATGTGATAGATACATATTGCGTGTGTTAGGATTCTCCAGAAAAACAGTACCAATAAGACAGTCAGCTAGATAAATTAATAGGCAGTAGATATAGATATATGAAAGGGAATTTATTAGGGGAAATGGCTCATGTGACTCAGGAGGATGAGAAGTTCCAGCAGGCCATCTGCAAGCTGGAAACCCTGGCATGTTGGCAGCACGATTCAGTCCAAGTCTAAAGGCCTCAGAACCAGGGGAGCCAATAGTATAATTCTAAGTCCCAGGCAGAAGGCCTGAGAACTCAGAGGGTCACTAGTGCAAGCCCCAGAGTACAAAGGCTGGAGAACCTGGAGTTGAGATATTTAAGGGCAGGAGAAGAAGAACATCCCAGTTCCAAGAGAGAGAAAGAGGGACAGGGAGAGAGAAGAGAGAGAGGGGAGAGACAGACAGAGAGAGAGCACAAATTTGAAAACAAAATTGCCTTTCCTTTGCTTTTGGGGGGTTCTATCTGGGCCCTCAGGCAAATGGATGGTGCCTGCCCACACTTGGTGAGGATGGATTTTCCCTACTCTGTTCACTGATAGAAATGCCAGTCTCTTCTGGAAATAATATCTCACAGACATACCCAGAAATAATGCTTTATCAGTTATTGTAGTATCCCTTAATCCAGCCAAGTTGACACCTAAAATCAACCATTACACAAATAACTAATGAAAAATGAAAATGACATGCTTGAAAAAATAATTCCTGATGTCACACGAATGGGATGCTAGCATTATATAAAATCAACCATTACACAAATAACTAATGAAAAATAAAAATGACTTGCTTGAAGAAATAATTCTTGATGTCACCTGAATGGGATGCTAGCACTAGCAGTACATCTGATGCCTGTGCTGGCACATAGAGGGGCACTTGGTGAAAATGGTGGGTAAGTGACTGCATGAATAGTTTGATACATAAGAAATAGTAATACTAGTGGAAAATTTGCTTGAATTTAAGAAATTTTGGTTTCACTTCTATCTTTTGCTCTAATTATTTGTATCATCTGAGACAACATTTACATTATACCTCAGTGGCCTCACCTGCAAAATGGTGATGAAAATGCTTGTTCTCATTAAAATGGATTTAGTAATGGAAAACAAGACATGTTTTAGTTACAGGCACTGTGATAAAAGCATCTGTGTTTTTATAAGGCATGTGACTTATTCAGAGTTTATATTAGAAAATCAGTCACTAAGATTTCTCCTGTCAATCAAAAAATAAAGATTCCTTCTAGTCCCACAAGTTTATTTTAGAATGACACAGAAGTTTTGATTATTCATGCTAATGATGAGTTTTGTTGTTATTGAGAAAAAATTACTGGTACAAATTAATATGAATACTATTACAATAGTGTATATATATGAACACTCATTTTTACATTTTAAACTTGCAACTAATATAATTTACTGAGTGAATCTGAAGATGGTTTGGATTTAATAAACACACATTAATTCATGCCTAGAGATTCTCAAAACTAAGCAGGGGAGTAAAATCAACATAAAATCTAAACTGGGTATGGAAAAAAAAATCCTGGGATGGGATTCCAGTGGCAAGGATACAAAACAACTAGTTTTTGAGCCACCTGTTCTCAAAGGAATAACTTGTTTTAACTCCTGGAGAGTCTATTTTTATATATTCTTGCATTACTTGTCTGTGCTTTCTCTCCCACCCTTAGATCGTAGTAGAATGTAATATAGAAATACAGAAATGGCCTACATTGCATTCTGTTTCCTAAACAGATCAAGAGCAAGATGCTGGCGTTTATTGAATAGCTATTTTTGTCAGGCACTGGGCTTAGAATTTTGCATGCATCATCTTATTTAGTCTCACCACAACCCCATGAGTTGGGTATTACCTTCATTTTACAGCTGAGCAAACTGAGGTTTTGAGAGGTTAATAACTTTCCCAAGGTCACACAGCTGTTAAGGGGCAGAGCCAGGACTAAAACACACATAAATCCAGCTCCATCCTCCGAGCTCTACATAATCACTAGCGGTTCTCAATGTGTGGTCCTGGAACCAGTAGCATCAGCATTCCCTGGAAACTTATTACAAATACAAATTATTGGGCTGCATAATAGAATTACTGAATCAGAAACTCTGGGAATAGGACCCAACATTCTGTGTTTTAACAAACATTTTGGGTGCTTTTAGTGCTAAAGTTTGAAAACTACACATCCTCCATAATAACAACATGTTTGACATTCATGATTTAACTGGTGGACTTTTTGGCTAAGGAAACTCAATAAAAAAACATCAATAGCACACATCCTTGTGAGAATGGAAGGCAAGAAGATGTCTGGAATCCAAGTGAAGCTGAGAGTCTTTTGCACAACATTTTGTTGATTTGTTTCATGGGACCCAACACGGCTTTCCAACAGAAAACAGATTTGTTATCTGTAACTATAGGAAAGCAAAGTGTGTATTACCTGATCGATTTGGCTTCAGCCAGTCAGGTCAAGAATGAAAACAGTAACAACTAGTAAAGAGTGCGCAGAAAGTAAATGTACTATTGACCTGGTTGCTCAGATATTCAAAATTTTAATAATTCCATATGGTAAGAGACTGGGATGGGAGTGCCAAGAAGAATTAAACTATTAGAAAAGCTGGCAAGATGAGATAACAGATAGTTCCTTCCATACAAAATTAAAATTCTAAATTCCTTATTAGGCACAGATGCCTCTATGCTACCCATCACCCAGCATCTGAATATAGCATCTCATCAATACACTCAAAATGACCTGCATGAATCTTGGGAATTTCATGCTATGGAAGTGGGTTTGGAGCTGCCAGTGTAGTGTTACACATTTTATAAAATAAGAGAGAAAGGTAGAACACAGCTTTAGTGAAAACACGTTTTTTAATTCATATTAACTGTCTATTGGGATTGTGTTTACTGATGTGAAAGCTTTGGAAAAACTACGTGAGATATCACATTAAAACAGGAAACAGATGGTGCTTAACTGGGTATGCAGGTGAGGAAGCAGGAGCTTCCTCATTTGGCTGTGAGATGCACAACAAGAATGGCAGCGACCTGTTTGTTCTTTAGTCCGAGTCTGAGGAAAATATCAGTATGTTTGTGAATTACTGTGCATCATGTTTAATATGTACTAATTTACTTACATAGAATCTAACATGATAACAAAAATATCATCTGACCATGAATTCAGTGAATTGTGGTTTATTCCTGCTCATATAATTATTTCTGATTATCAAAACCATTTCTTCTGATGTTAATATAGAGCATATTAGGATTTAGAGCATGAAAGACTCAGTGCACATTTAACCATTTGCAAGTCAGGTTAATGCCGGAATAAATGAAAATAATTTATAGTATGTACTGAAACTGGATTACAAGAAAATTTATGACACATAGTCACACAATAATAAAAAACAAAGACTAATTAACATAAAAATTCTAGCTGTCATATTTCTTAAGTAGAAATAATTGTAATGTAATTTTATTTCACTGATCGAACCTGCAGCTAGGTCTGCAGTAGAGTCACTATGAAAATGAAAGGCTATGAAAGGCACCTCTAGGCCAGGAGAAAAACAGGACATGATCTCACTAGCTTTGGAATTACAACCATTGAATGATACGCTACAAACATACACACACACACACACACACGCACACATGTGCACGCGCACACACACACACACCCTTAATGATATTTGTTATTGTTTTCAAAGAACTAGAAAATCTGAAAAAAAATGAATAAAACTTTAAAAATATCTGTCCTAAAAATCTCAGGAAACTGTCAAACAGCTAATGTGTTTTCCTTTTAAAAATTAAAAGAAAAAAAATTGTTCATTTCATTAATTCTTAAAATATTGAAGTGTTAGAGGTAAAAAAGAATTATTTTGCAGAATGTGTAACCAAGATTTTAATATTAAATCACTGAAGTCGGCCGAGGGTGGTGGCTCATGCCTGTAATCCCAGCACTTTGGGAGGCCAAGGCGGGTGGATCACCTGAGGTCAGAAGTCCAAGGCCAGCCTGACTAACATAATGAAATCCCGTCCCTACTAAAAATACAAAAATTAGCTGGGCATGGTGGCAGGTACCCGTAATCCCAGCTACTCGAGAGGCTGAGGCAGGAGAATCTCTTGAACTCGGGAGGCAGGGGTTGCAGTGAGCTGAGATCACGTACCATTGCAATCCAGCCTGGCTGACAAGAGTGAAACTCCGTCTCACACACAAAAAAAAGAGGAAAGAAAAAATCTTTGAAGTCATATCAATAATTGGTGACATTTTTCTACAGGCAATATTGGAAAATCACACTATACACAAAAGTTTGAATAACAACAACATAAAAAATAGCTTTTTTAGCAGAGGGCTTTGAGGTACTAAACAGATGTTTAGATCTGTTTTCTACTTCATCTTTGAGTCTCTGGGACACAATGTCCACTGCACTATAGTTGCTAAGACTCAGTGGGACTGAGTGAATTACCTTTGTACCAACACCTTGGCCAGTGTAATATTTCTGAATAAAAAGAAAAGCTCCTCCTTTGAGTTATTATAAGCACTCATTTGGGGCTCCTAAGCATTCTGTCAGGACCTGGTTGTTCTTTCATTTCCTCTAATGACGCTAAATTATGCTGATTTTTTTTTTCTTTTCTTTTTCTTTTTTTTGAGACAGAGTCTCACTCTGTTGCCCAGGCGGTAGTGCAGTGGCACAATCTTGGCTCACTGCAACCTGCACCCGATTCTCCTGCCTCAACCTCCTGAGTAGCTGGAACTACAGGCCAGCGCCACCACACCCAGCCTAATTATGCTGATTTTTGACTGCTGACTGATGGAAGATACAATTCTATTTTCTGCATTTAGGAAGACTTGTGACAGAGTTGTGTGGTTTAAACACATTGTGAACAGCTGGCTGGTATTGCAGAAAGCTTCCTGAAGTGACCTACAAAATAATCCAGATTCTTGTAAATGTAAAAATGAGGTATTTATGTTCTCTTATTGCATTAAATAATAGCTCACCGCTTATTATCTATTTATCCCTATAGTAGATAAAATGTTTACGAGAGTTTTTGTATACATACCTAAAACAAGGCCTTCATAAAAATTTTAACTTTGGAGAAATTTGGTAAAAAATAAATACGTAAAGTGACATTTGCTCTTGTGTGGTGACTGCAACAAATGTCATCCCCCGCTCACCCCCAAAGTCATGAAAAATTGGCAGACTTGGATTCCAGTTCTAGTTCTTAAGACATTGGCAAGCCCACTAATATTCCTGGGGTTTGTTAATTCCATCTGTAAAACAATACTAACAAAACCTGTATCATAAGGTAATTGTAATTACAAGATTTAGAGTTAGATGATATGTGTGAAAATGCTTAGATTCTTAAGTTTTGCATAAATGTGTTGCACATTTTGATAATTAGATATTAAACCTTGAACATCCAGAACATTAGAGAATAAAAGTTCTAGGTTACATTAATATCCTAGTTAATGGCAGATGAAGGGAAAACTTTTGCATTCCTGCTCTACTCAAAAAATAATTAAATCTTAAGATTAACTGGGATTTAACTACACGTTAAATAGCAATTCTAACTATAACGATGGAATTCATGCTGCAGCAGTTGAGTCTGAAACTCTCCTGATCTTTGGGTCCTTAGGAATTTTATTTTGTCCTTAATGCCTGAAACCAGATGATGTTTAAAATATATATTTTTTCATAACAGGACAGTGTAATGAAAAAAATTATTAATGGTTAATGTTATTTTATCTTTGGTTAACACCGGTTTTTTAGTAAAATCCTGTTCTGTAAATACATGTGATTTATTGTCAAAGTATTAGAAATAGCAGATATCTTGGACATTTTACATTTAGTTTGAGTACCAAAAATATCGAGAATGAATCTCTATATATCACTGCTGTCCAAGGACTTAACAATTTATAAGCTAATTCGATTCAGTAATTTGGGTAGCATCTTCCAAAGATGGAGAATGGGTGCCTTAAGAAAGCTAAAATGAATGAACCTGTGTCTGAGCTCAAGGTACCTTCGTTTGGTAATATCTAGCATGTACCAATTTGAGAAGACATTAATTTAATTGTCAATATATGTTACCTGAATGTAAGTAGATAGCTAAAACTGTGTTTTACTGTATTGAAAAAGAGCTGAGTGATATTTTATTATTTATTTTTAAAATACCCATATGGTGTTATTGAGAACATCTATTTTTAATTATGCCTATAGAGAGGAACAAGACAGTGTCATTTATCATTAACTTTCTAAGATGGTTATATGTTTTAAATTTAATTTTTCTCTTATCTTTTTCTTACTCTCTGCGGCTATTAGATACATTATAGACAGATAGATAACTGACTGATAGATACATAGATAGACAATAGAACTGCACAAATATTTAAAGCACATTGTTTGGCAATTGTATATTTGTTTCTCCTCCAAGAATATGGGCAATTTAAGGTCAGAGAGCATGTTCATTTTTGTTTGTGTGCCCAGGGAGATATTGGCATGGGCATGGGTCCACTAGAGCTGAGGGCTGACCTAAGTCTAGTTGCTGTAGGGGTGGGACCTGGAGTCCTACTGCTGTGAGCCCCTTATTAACCCTTTAGTTGCTGGACCATGGGAAAGTCTAAGTTCCAGGAGTGAGTTACAAGGTGGCTAAATAGTGGCTGGAGTGGGTGAAATCCCCAGGGTGCTTGGGTAAGACTTTACCAGTATAGATAATAGATAATTCCCACCCTGGCTGAAAATTATCTTTGTGCCTCTCTTTAAGTCTTCGCAGAGTTCCTGGCTCATAGTAACCTTCAATAACGCTATGTTGAATTACATATAGTAAATTTGTTCCATACTTTCCTATTAAAACTGAGAGAAGCCCACTCTGGGAGTGAGTATTGTGGGTGAGAACAGGGATAATCAGGTTTCAAAATATTGGTGTAGATAATCTACAAAGGGAATAGTACAAAGTACATATATACAGAGAGACAAACACTATTGAAATTGGGTTGTACACAGAAAGAAAAAGGATGATTATGTGTCAATGACACCAACATCCTTTATCTTAAGAGTGGAGGCTCTGGTTAAAATTATTCCAGCCAGAAAACCATTCATAATGCTGGGTGAGTTGTAGCCAAAATGACTGAAAGTTGTCTGGCTTCAATTGCCTTGAACATCCAGATCCAAACATCCAGACCTATTATCCTGTACCCAAATTTACCTGATGACTAAGACCCAGGAGGAAGAAGCAAGGAATCCAATTTAATACTCAGCCAAAATTAATCCCCCCAAAGTAAAAGTTACTAATACCTTGAGTTGAAGGCAGAGAATAAGTGACAAATGGTAGAAATAATGAATAACTTACCATAGGCAAATAATCAATGGAAACTTGTTTTAAAATAAGAATAAGGGAGTCATGTAACTTGTGCTAAATCAGCTGCCCTGCTTTGGCCAAAAAGAAAAAAAAGATTCAAATCTCATTAAAGCTTATTAAGGAAAAAAGGCTTTTTAAGCACCAACCTCTATTTTGCATAAAATCATTTGGACAACAATTAAGAATTAAACAATATTTTGTAAAGGAATTATGAGAGTCAATACCAATTAGGCTGTATTCATGAACATATGCGCTAGTTTACTTTCCTGAATCCTGCCCATTTTCAGGGCTGACTCAATGATTTCTACGTTTTCTCAGTGTCTTCTGAGGAAACAGTTTAACAGACACCAACCCACTCCCTCTAAGCCGTAGAAACAGGCACAGTTGCATAAACTGTACCTGGGTATCAGGGCCTTGTCAGGAAGTTTGGGATGCATACATCCAGTCCATTACACCCTCCTCACACACTTAAGCTTTTAGCTCAACCAACCCCCTACTCCTTCCTGAGCAAGCACCATCCTTTTAACATCTCTACTTAGTAGCTTCTTTCTGTCCTAGGACCTCTTTCCCTATTGTTTGTTTCTACCCTTTAATCTTCAGATTATTCATACTTTTGCTAAGAAAACTTTCCTGATCTCCCCAGGTAAAATTCATCCCTATGGCCCTTTTTATACATCTAGGAGATAGCATATGCTAATTACACTCCACTTTTGTTGTTTCTGTCTGATCTCCTTAAGTTATAATGGCCATGAGGCCAGAGCCTCCTTGGATCCTTCATTCCATCTAGGAGAAGACTGATGTATAGAAGATTTTTTTATTTTTATTTTTATTTTTATTTATTTATTTATTTATTTTTACCAATTTGATCATTTCTACTGTGCAGAGTTAAAGAAAAACAACATGAAGTTCAGTATTCCTAAAGATTTCTGTTACATTAGAAATACATGACTTGGAAATACGAGATTTCTAAGTCATGTTAGACATATATGGGATTTTGAAGTCCTTGCTTTACATGCATTATAAAACAAGGACTTCAAAATCCCATGTATTTCTGCTCCTATGGGCAGGTGGCTGAGGTTTCTTAAAGAATTTTGTTGTAATGAATGGTGCACAGGAAGTTGGATGACTCTATGACTCATAGTCAGGAACTGGACTCATTTTGCAGCCCTGTTGCCAATATCAGACCATGACATTCAATAAATCACCTACTGGCTCTACAGTTATGTATTTTTTTAGAATAATGTCGCAGCAATCTCTCTTGAATGATTAATAAGTTATCATTAATAATCACTGTCCATGTTTTTTAAAAGCACTTCCGTAAGAGTCTTTGATCCAAAAATGAATAAATTCAGGGCTGCTTTCCATGGCTGACCCACTTTTCAGTGGCTAAACCAGCTCTTGAATAGACTATCCAAAGGCCTGTTTTCTACATTAGACAATAACATAGAAATTAAAACAGAAAAATAGATATTCAAAAAGATACTACTGTTAAATATATATATGCACACACATATATGTGATAATCACGGTTCTCAAAATAATATTTACTAATCAGATTTGTCATCTTGTTTACCTTCTTTGAAAATTTGTATATGCTTTTTACAAAATTAAATGACAACAAAAACTTAGTAATGGACTAAAAATATCCAAATAGACCACATCTCAAATATATACTTTTTTAATACTTCCACATGATTTAACCTGACTCATTAACAGCAGGTTTGATGTCTGAAAAGTACTAGTCAATGAATGCTAATCTTTTAAGTCACAGATTTGTAAACAAATAAATGGAGTTAAGATATCCAACTAAGCCTATTTGGTTGCAGCATTTAAAAAAATCCCTTATAAACAAGAAAAATAGAGCACAAGCAACAGTAAATTGCAAGCAAATGACTGCATATTAAAATAATAACACAGATTCTACATTTCTATATGAATGTGCCATCAAGGCTAATATGAACACAACATACACTACCTAGCAATTCTCTCCATACAAAAATACGTTGTCTTTTAAAATCTAGATATTCAGCAATGATGGATGTCATCCAAAGCAGCCATGAGAATGACCCTCATGCCTATACTTCAAAACCTTGCCAAGACATATATTCCCCATGTTGTCATAAACAATCTATTTGGCTTCATTGTCTGCTGATAAACATTTCCCGTCAATTCTTTTGAAGCACATACTATTGACATACTCTCAGACAATAACAGATAGCATAAATAACATTTTTTTTAGCCCTCTTCTTCAAGGTCTTTCTTTATAATAAAATGTAACTTTTAACATTTATGTAGAATCCTTATATTTATTGGGAATTTTATTTTAGCTGCAGGCTTCTAGTAAATAAAGCTGTGTATTAAGCAAATTCAGGTATTTCAAATGTTTTCATAGTAACCATTGTATTTTTTGTCTTCTGCCATGAAAAGCCACTGATTAGCAAATCTGTCTGAAAGCCAATTCAGAAGCAATATTGATATATCAAGTAGAATTTTTAGAAATTGACTTAACTGGTCAAGTTCACATTAGTGTCCCAAGACCCGCCTCACCAGTAGTTATCAGCAAACTACTAATCTATATACTCATAGAATCCTGTATCTCCGGACTCTGTCAAATCAGTTTACATACTTTGTATTAACTACAGGCTTTGCAGCCAATGTTTACTATGCCAGGAATTATTTACTGAATTAAGCAAAGTTGTCAACATGATAATAACCTCGTTGCCATCAATATTAATGTTGACTCATCAAACCTTCAAAACAAATTTTAATAAATTACCTTTCTGTTGTTGAACATGGAACATACTATAAAGTTAATTTAACATAAAATCAAGAAAATCTTAATACTGTTTATTATATGAATGCATCAGTGGGGCTGTTCTCTAGAAAAAAAAAGAAAGATATGCACACTGTATCCTCTTCCACAGAGGGTTACTGTCAACTAGACCAGAGGTTTGCTGTCCATGGCTGAATAGCTAAGAGGGAAACCTAACTCCTAAGCCACCTCCTGTGTTCCTCACTTGGACTGTGCTGCTGGATTTCAGTGCACATCTGTATACACACTAATGTCCTTAGTGAGAAATCCTATAACATGGCTCAGGTTGAACAACAGAAAATTAACTGATAGGGAATGAAAATTATTAGGGAAACAATTGTAGCAGAGAAGGGAAGTTCCCTCTAGGCAGGATCTACATCAACTTCATTTTCCCAGTGGAATTGCTAGAATCTAAGCCATTTGGTCAAGCACAGTACCGCCAAAGCCCAGGGTTCTTGTTCTGCACACCTTATGGCATGTCAAAAGTAGAGAGGCTCTAGTTTTCTCAAGGTAGTGACAGCCCAGTAGCTAAGGCTATGCATTTTGGGATCAGACAGGTCTTGGTACAAGTACTAACTCTTCTACTTACCAGCTGTGTGACCCTGAGAAATTTACTAAAATTCTGAGATTTAGTTTCAACATTCGTAAAATGGGGATAAAAACAGTACCCACTTTGTAGGATCACTATGGAACTCTTCTTGGAATCGAGGACATAATCAAAGTTTATTACTATTATTATGCTCCTATTCAGCATGCCATCTAAGAAACCACTCAGTGGCAAATGTGCAACATGTCTGTTATGATCTCATAAGACTCAGCACAGGACACTGAAAGTTACAGCACATGGTAATACCAAGAAAACTGGACAGAGATTGGGATTACAGTGGTGAGCAGGCCATTCAGACTCATTCACAGCTTCCAATTCTATTGGGAGAAACAAAAAAGTCAATTTCAATAAGCCATAACAATGATAAGCACTGTAACCTATGAATACATATAGAAGGAACAGATAGCCCAAGCTTGGGGTCAGTGCAGTGTCTAGATGGCTTAATGTGGATGTGAAGTGAAAGAGGTGGCTAAAACTAAGAATGAGTAGGAGCTAGACAGATACACTGTGTGTGTGAGTGTGTGTGTGTCTGTGTGTGTGCATGTGCATGCATATGGAATACAGTGGTGATGAGAGTGGATGTATATGGCAGGAAGTCACCAGCACAGACAAGGATAATACAGGCAAAGGCCTGGAGAGAAAAGACTGCTCACGATGTGTGTAGTGGTGGGGAAGGATGTAACCACAGTTTGTTGTGTTTGTGTTTGTTGGTGGCAGACTGAATGGCACCATGGTTAGGGAAAAAGCTCTGGGGTGACGTTGCTTGGGAGTAGGTACAAAGAGGGGAAGTGAGAGCCAGAGCATGGGTTCCATCCCCAGAGAGCCTTATTTCAGATAGAGTCTAAGTGCTGATATTGTGTAAAGGCTTTCTAAGTAACTACATGGAACCAGTATTTACAGATTTAAATTAAATGCAGATCATCCTATCAAAAGAGAGCAAGGGTATCTGGGAATGGACTTTCATTATGAATGAAAGCAAATGGGGCTGTGATGTCACATAGCTCTTTTATGACATCACTGGTACAACATCAGCAACTACTCACAGGCACTTTCGAGCCCTCTTAGGAAAGAGTGCCAGTGATTAATCCTCTGAGCCACAGAACAGGCATTCACAGCTCCAGGCTAGGGTCACATCCTTACTTTTAAAACCAGCTGAGTTGTGTCCAATGTACCCATTTTCATTTATATTCCAAGATGCTTCTTTTGGAAATAAAATGGAAATGTTTGAAAACATTTTCTTTCTAGATAATTCTAATACCATCATTAGCCTAAGGAAAATAGTTGTTCAGTACACCAAAAACACTCAAGAAAAACTAACATAAAAGAGATGCAGAGCCTGAGATTTACTCTATTTTTAAAAATATGATCTGTTTACTCTTTGTTTTTCTGCCCCCGAGGATATATGAGTATGGGCTGTCGTAGGTATAATTTATTCTCAACCAGCTCTCATGAGTTGGCTATAGTTGATAGCATATTGCACTTATGTGAAAGGAGTCATGCTTTTGGTTAGGTGGAAAAAGTACCTCCATATTTATTTCTCCAGGGTGCTCAGTACCCTGGAGTTCTCAGTAATGAATATTCGCTTATGGGGATAGTAATGTTCCTTTCTTTTACAAGTTATCACCAGACACCTGCCTATATGCCCCATTTGGTTTAGGAGCATTTCAATGTAAGGTTCAGTTTCCATCCGGAAAAAAGTTATTTTAGTTCTATTGTATATTCATTTTTCTTTTTTCTGGAAGTAAGAAAGGGGGCCTTGAGCTGTCATCTATGATACTCTTACCATTCATTCTCAGCCTCAAATCTCCCAGCTACCTTGGTCCTCTAAACCTTATATCCAGAGGTAGTGGGCTCATGATTGCCCTTCAGAGAGTTGAAAATAGAGAGCCTGTCATTCTGCAGAAAGTCATATTTATTCACAATGGGGGCCTGGGTTGTGATGTAAGTGAGGACGTATTCACAAAAAATATGTAATCAAATTATTAGTGAAGTTGAATTACCTTTGTTTCTGGAATTTTTATAAATAAAGTATGATGAAATATTTTAGCTAATCATTCAAGCAAAAGAAAACAAGTATAGTTTGTAGGATTTCTGCAAAAGAAGGAGCAAAAGCTGTGTAGGACACATTTCTGATGTTTATATAAAATTCACTCAAAAGGAGTTATTTTGCTAAGATCATAGCTTTAGTTATCAATCAATAATAATAACACAAGTCTCCAGAACAGAATAAAAGCTCCAGCACCCACTGCTCAAAACCTGCCAGGAAACAAATCCTCCAAGGAAGAAAGGTAAAAATATCAGAGAGAGACTGGCAATATCTCCCAGGAATCTACAAGATGTCTAGAAGTGAATGTCATTTTCTCACCAATAATCTGCACTTTAATCTTACATGAAACAATTTTTCACAAAAAACTTCTCTGTTCCCTTGTATTTGATAAAGAAAAAGAATTAGAAATAGGCTCAATTTCTTTTAGAAAAGTAGGTTTCCTCAGCTTTCGCTTGGCCTTTCTTATGACCCCCTATACAAGAAGACAGATAATAAATATAATGATTTATACTGAAAAAAGAGCAGTGAGTATAATGGCCCAAACAGTGCTGTCTTTTATTACGTTACCATAGTAAATAATAGCAGAGCCGTTCACACCGTTATACTTAAGGTTGTAGCAGCGATTCCATTATCATTCCTGTTTTTCAGAAGTTTATAACTTGGTCTTGACAATACACTCCAGCCTGAAACTAGCCTTTTTTTTTTTTTTTTTTAGTCAAAAGCTGGTTTTTCTTGATTGCCATGCTATTATTGAATAATCAGATTGGAAAATTAAATAGCATTTTTACTATTTTTGCTGTCTATATTTTGAATATATACATATATATCTTGAAAACCTCTTTTATAACATGCACACATACACACACACAGATATACACGCACACAGACATACATATACTTCATTGGTTTGCCTACACATTCAAAATTTGCATTTAGAACAATGGAGAGCATTGAGTACATCTGATGTTCATTAACTGGATGGCCACCATAATAACTTACTACAAAATGCCTCAAAGACATATGTTAAACACTTTTTACAGGTATTTTCTAATTCTGTAAATAATAGGATATTTGTTTGATTAAGGTATGTAGCCTCATTTGAAGACAGAAACACATCAACAAAAGATTGGCCAGTAGAATTTAGAAAAAACATTAAAAAACGGCCCATCTAATATCTTGGTAAGTCAGAAACAAAAATGGGCAGTTTTTGTATGGTGTCACTTTTTGCCTTAACATGAGGACAGAGATAAGGTTTAGACTATAAGTCTATCTTTTGGCTTAATTTTCACTTCCGAGTAATTTTGTCAATGATTTTTTTTTTTTTTAAGTAAAAAAAAAAAAAAAAAGTTACCTGTTCAGTAACACAAGAAGGATTAGGAACCATATAGAAAATTATAAACAGTGATAATTATATACTATAAAGCCTGAAACTTATAATAACTTGGCACTCATGTTAATCTGCTGACCTAGACAAATACAGTCTTTTGGTAAAAGAAAAAAATGTTTTGTAAAATAATTATTTGGAGTAAAAATTCTGACTCTATGGCTCTTGTTTGGACCTAAGAAAGCAAAAGACTAAATCTACATAATTCCCCATTGAAAAGAAAATTTGTCTCTACATTAGATTAGGAGGTACCTAAAGGATTCTGTCTTATTCACTATTTTCTCCTAGTGCCTAGGAAATACAGTATTTCCTTATGAATGAATGGAAATTGGGATCCTGACTTTTATAGAAGATTGTCTAAGACAATTTCAAATATCAACAACTTTAATTTATAGTCAAACAAGAAAAGGAAAAATGTTTCTCAATTTTGAGGAGTTCTTTAAATTATTGTAAATGGAAATAAATTGGCGACTTTTACATTTTTTATTCCAAACTCAAGATAACCCTAAAAATGTAGAAAAATAATTAGCTCAAAATGGTAAAAAAATAATTAGCTCAAAAGGAATTTTTTTAAAACTCATTATAATGACATTCTTTTAGCCTTTCTTCAGGATATAAATTCACCAGATCAGACCTTGATTTATAAGACCTATAAATATATAGGTAATATGATGCTTAACATTATGTCTCCATGACGGGAATGCCCAGATATCTAGTTAAACATCATTTCAAAGTATGTCTGTGAAGGTGTCTCCAGAAGAGATTAGCATTTGAACTGGTGAGCTGTATAAAGCAGATGGTCCTCCCTGATGTGGTGGGCATCATCCAATCAGTCGAAGGCCTGAATAAAACAAAAGGCTGGCAAGGGTTGAACTTGCTCTCTGCCTGACTATTTGAGCTGGATATCAATCTTCTCCTTGCCCTTGGCATTCATTCCTGGTTCTCAGGCCTTCAGAGCAGACTGGAACCCATGTCATCGGCTTTCTGGCTCTCAGACCTTATAACTACACCACTGGCTTTCCTGAATCTCCAGCTTGCAGACAGCAGGTCATGGGACTTCTCAGCCCCCATAATCATGTGAGACAGCACCTTGTCATAAATCTCTTTGTGTGTGTGTGTGTGTGTGTGTGTGTGTGTGTGTGTGTGTGCGCGCGCGCACGCGCGCACACTGTTTCTGTGAAATTATAAATTTAAGAAATTTAGTATAATTAGTCTTTTATATAGGACTATAGGGTATTATAATAAAATACAAGGGTAAAACAAGATTCTAGTATTTAGTAATACACAAATATATATACATATATACATATGTGTGTTTACATAGTAATACACATACATATATATTTTTACTTAACAATAATCTATTTTTATATAATAAAGTGTCACTTAACATTTTCCTTTGGCAACTACCCAAATTTGTTGTGATCAACAATCATGGGAAACCATCAAGAGTTCTTTGCCTGCCTTCATGATACCAACATCAGGGAGTACAAAAGCACATCCAAATTCTCCTGAATAACTTAATGATTATGATGGAAACACTCAGACATGCCCTAAATGACATTTTAAGATTGGGGGTACCAAGGAGATTAAATAAATTATTAAAGCACCAAAAGCTAAGGCAGAGAATAGCTGGAAAGACATGGTTAATCTTTGCAACAATCATCAATGAGAAAAGTCACATGTGTGAGGCAGGATGGTATGATGGTTATCAGTACACACTCTGCAGCCAGGTCACCTAGGTTCACAACCTGATTCGAACACATTTTAGCCGCGTGAAGCCAGACATATCATTTTACATTTCTGTGTCCCAGTTTTCTGAGCTACAAAATAGGGATGATAACAATGCTGACTCTTAGTAAAAATTACATACAATTTGCTATTATTTCAGTATTACAGAGAACAAAATAACAGTCAGGAAGTGTCTTATTTCTTTTGGGCTGCCTTAATAAAATATGATAGAATGAGTGGCTTATAAACAGTAAATATTTATTTCTCAAACTTCTGGAGGCTGGAAAGTCCACGGTCAAGGTGTGGGCAGATTCAGTGTCTTTGGTGAGGGTCCACTTCCTCATAGCAGCTTTTTACTGTGTCCTTACATGGTGGAAGGGGTGAGGGAATCTTTCTTGGTCTTCTTTTGTAAAGGCACTAATTCATTCATGAGGGCTCTGCCCCTATAACTTAATCACCTCCCCAAAGCCCTACCTTCTAATACTGTCACCTTAAGGATTAGAATTTCAACATACGAATTTTGGGGGACACACACATTCAGACCCTTATAGGAAGGAAAAATACTTGCTTAAATTGCACAATTTAAAACGTGGAATTTGTTTCTCCATTGGTTTTGAGAGTCCTGAGTCCTTCCATTACTCCACACTACTTTCATTTTCCCTTCAAGACATTTGAGGATTAACAAAAGTGATGCTTGAAACTGTCATCTTCAAACATTGGGGAATAAAAGGAGAAAAAAAAAAAAAAAACATACATAAGGTGAAGTTTCCGGAGATGTCCCCTGGAGGACAAACAAGGGGTGTTTCACACTGCCCATCATGAAAGACTGACCTCTGGTGGCCTCTGGTTACTGGATTGTGGCTGAGCAGGATTCGACCTCCAGCAACAAGGATGCAAAAACCTCCCAGTGAAAGGAAAATGCAAACTCACCAATCTATCTCCCCAAATAAGAAGCTATTATTCTTGATTGTGATTGTGAATTTTTCACCATTAGTAGTCTCTTGATATTAGTAACACTCTTCACCAAAAGTTATTATTTGCTTTAGAAATATATTACTGCAGAATAACCAACATTGGTTATGAATATGTTTCTGTTATTGATTTGAGTCTATCACACAACATTATGATTCTTTACACAGTACTGCAAAGATGCATTGCATTTTCAAAATGATCATTAAGACAGCATAATTACCATCAATTGTTTTAAAAAACAAATAACTATTTATTACACAATACCCAAGCACATGAATGTGTTTTTCTTGTTCAATTTGTGTTGATTTAAGTGCTTATTATATGAGAAGGATATTGATCGAGTACTTTTGCAAATGGCCTCAAAACATTGAGAAAATTCCTTTTTTCATTTTTACTACCATGAATTTCAACACGAAATATTTTGCCAGTATGCTATGAACAGCAATGTTATAACATAAACCATGGAAAAATTCCAGACTGTGTTGACATATTTTATGAATGTTATGGGATGCCAGATTGGAGGTGTACATCTGTGGGGGTTGGCCAGTCATCCTACTGCCGTCTGTGTATCTGTACACATAAATGAATTAGCTAATATAAAAACAGTGCATAAACAAATTTAATGTTATAGAATTTCCTTTATGGAGTACAGAATATTCAAATCTGAGTAAGGAAGTGGAGAATTATGTTCAACTGCCATTACTTGCGAACAAGGAATGTATAAAATGGAAAAGATACAGCACCCAAGCCAAAATGCCTTATGTAGCCTGCTTGGCTGTTCTCCTTTTACTCCCTTTTATTATACTATCCTGCTTTACTGGCAGCAGTTTTTGCAACCTAAGATGGTGAGCAATGATCTTTTATCAGAGGACTGTAGAAACCGTATCATAGTTCAAGGTCATTCAGTGACTACCAAATCCCTTTCTTCCTGAGGAAAAGTCAAGCCAAGTCTTAATATTCAACCCTCAACTCTAGAGTCTCATCTCTGAATTAGTCTGTATACAACAAACATTATAGTGACTTATCAAGAGAGGTCCCCCTCGTAGCTGATCTAGAGAAAAAAATCCCTTAGCAATATGACATTCTTGTTCTATCCTTTACATACATAGAAAAATCCCTCAAATATAACACCCCCCCGCCACATACAGGGCTTGGTATCAACAACTTCACACCAAATTTTTTTCTCCTCCACCTCCCTTATTACATTTAGTTCTTTCATGATGCCTCTTACTGGTCAAATAGTGTAAATGATTTTTTCTGATATACTGGCTAGCTTCAACTTTCACTATATCTTCTCCTAATTCATAAATATTATTTTGCTTGAGTCATTATTTCTCCCTTTTTTGCTAAACACTGTGTGTGTGTATTTGTGTGTGTATGCGTGTGTGTGTGTGTGTGTAAGCACTATACAAATGAATAAAAGGAAGCAACAAATGATCCCTTAGGGGAATGTATACATACGCATATACAGTAGATATAATTGGTGTTAATTTCAATGGTGGGATTTTTAAGTTAGACAAGAAACAATAAAACTTTTATTTTTAGCTAACAATTTGTGGGCTAATTTAGTCCTTGAAATCCTTCCAAGCACGATAGCTTAAATTTGCCCCAGATGGACTTTCTCTTCTGTTCAAATTGCTCGACAGCAACATAACAGCCATTTATAACAAAGTCTGCAGAAATGGGCTGGCGCTTCTACTCTTCCAAATACATTTGTCTGTTTGTAAGGAGGGTGCCCCCATAAATCACCATGAATTAAAGAGGAATGCACACGTCCCAATCAAAACATCGGGAAGAAACCGTTGCCCAATAGATAAGAACGCAAACAAGTGCAAAGCATCACTTGAGTTTTTATAGAAGGCCCATATTTTTGGAAGGCAACCAGTGCTGTTTCACATGCTGTACTTTTTCTAATCTGACTGACTCACAGTCTTGTGATAGTGAGATAAGCTAGGTAGGCAAATTTTTATAGAGTTGCAATTACTGAAATTGTCATTACGCTGCTCACTGTAAAATAAATATAGATAGAAGTGAAATTATGCACAGGCTAGAAGTAGAAAGTGTTTTGCTTCTGTTTGCTAAATTAATCTCTTCCTAAATGGCTGCAGGCCAGGTAGGTTAGCATTTGTGGTTTCAAAGGTTTTCAGCGCTTGCAATGAGCCATGAAATTACTGCATGCTGCTGAAAATGGCAGCTGATGAAAGGAAAAGAGTGAATCCCAAAGGCAGAAAGACAGGAGGAAGCAAAATTACAGGCAGAAAGTCTGATTTTTGATGTTGCTCATTGTGAAATGTACACCCAAACTTTTAATAAAACATAAAACATTAATAAACCTGCTAACAATTCCTTACAATTTCTTTTGAAGTCTGAGTATAATTTCTGAATACTTATTAAAACAGGCAACGATTCAGAGGGGGTTGAGCAGTTTTCTATCTATGGTATGTGCTATATTGGTAGATACTCTACTTGTAACTTTTGAAATAAGATTTTTATTGATGTTTTTAATTGAATCACATGAAAGGATTGATTTTCGGTTAATAAAAGTATCCAGATTCTTTAGTTTCCGTTAAGATTACCTGGTTTTAATTTTGATCCTGACATCAGCATATACCATAATCAGTGCTGCTATCCTGTTTAAATCATTTGAACTTTCAAAGAAAAACGAGATACCTGAGTCTTCATACATAGGTTTGAAGGCTCATCTAAGCCAGAGTGCTATGTCTCGAGAGTCCTTACTCCATTCTCAGGAAGAATGTGAATCAGTTTGATTTCACAAAACCACAAACACTGCACCTTGCCATAGAGAGACAGATTTTTCATGCCAAAAGTAAACATTTTCCCAATCCCCAGGCTTTGCTTCTTAAAGATTGATTTCAAATTGAAGATTTTAAGAGTTCTTCAATGTACTTATCAAGGTGCTTCCCATCTCGCAATAAAAACTAGTCTTTAAGGCTTTCAGTTATTTCATAACAAAGAGAGATTCCTGAAAAATGAAGTATTCATCATTTAGAAATCCAAATTTCTGGGTATTAGACAGACTTGGTCTCTGTGCAACGGGAGTTCACCCACACTAAAATAATTATGCTACTACCACTAAGGAATGCAAAATAATTACATGTTCTTAGAGATTCCAAGCACTTACAGTTGCATGATTTTATAGATTAATTACTAGGAAGACAGGATTGTAAAGATCTTTGAATTAAATTCTGCTATAGAAGGCATAAATAATCTAATGATTACTATGCATGCCTGGTCAAATAGTTACTGTCACCAAGTTATTAGAGTGCTGATTTCACTTCTAGCAAGGAAATGATCTGAACTGCAAATTGAGCTTGGTTGTAAGGAAGAGATGCTTCGCTCTTAGCCACCAAAGCTTCAACAAAGAGGAGAGCAGTGAAGTTAGTCACAAAAAAAAGAATAAGAAGCATTCAGTAATTCATGAGATACTTAAAAATTAAACCCTCACAGATGAAATACCTAACTACCCACTGTATTTATTTTTTGCATTCATTTTTAAATGGCCGTAAAATTTCTCCTTCCTACATTTTTCTTGTACCCCCTCATTTTTTATCCTTTTTAAAAATAGTCACAGTTGTGTGATTTCAGGGAGAATTGGTTTATTGGAAAGTGCATTTGATTTGGAGTTGGAAGAACACAGCTTCGCCACTTAATAGCCATGCAATCACATGGCAAAGGGTTCTTCCTTACCAGATCCGGTTGTCGTAGTCTTCTTTTTTTTTTTTTTTTTTTTTCTTTTTTGGCATCCAAATAATGATAGAAAACTCACCTAATAGAATTAAATGAATGCACCTAGAGACACTTCCCACTTTGTAAACTAGAAACATTTATACAATTGTGAGAGATGATTTGAAAGTGAATGTTTGAGACACTGTTAATTTTCAAATAAGATTGATAAAGAAGGTAGTCAGGATATAGAAAATTAACCCAGCTGAGGATATAGACTAAGTGGCCATATATAATGGGGTTTCTTGAGAGAAAATCTGCCACCCTCTCCCATACCTAAACGGTTTCCTGTTTTTTGGAAGCCATGATTTTATTTTATTTCCCATCCCTGTTCCTACCTTACTGAATTTTGTATTGAGCTACAATTTTCAAGCAATTCAAATCAAGTTGCTATAATTCCTGATTTGCCTTGATCTGTGTCAGCACCAAAGCTTCAATAAAAAGAAAAAAAAAAAGAAAGAAAGAAACCATGCATGCCCCTTGCTCAAGCCACCTTAAAAGCACATTTCTCAGCCTAACATTTATGAACGGATCAGAAAAGATGTTGACCTTAGAAAAATAGGGTATAAGTTTTACCATCGAGTTCAATTTAGTCACAGTCATACCTACTGCCAAATTTGATCTAAAGTCAAATTGTAAATTCAGGAGGAATAGAACTAGAAAATGCTAATCATACTGATGATGCTGGAAGTGTTTGAAAATATAGGAATTCCCACGAATGTTTCTGTTGTAATTGCTATTGTTCACAGTCACTCAAAAGATTTCTATTTTCAAGTTAAAAAAAGATTATCTGACACAAAAAAAACCCTCAATATCTAAATAGCATCAAAATAAAAGATTTCCCTCAATAACCTTAGAACCTAGTGACTACAAACTTACAATGTTCAGAAATAGCTATTTCATGAATGCTTATTAGAATTCTATTGTAATATGAAGAATATTTGAATTCATTTTGGAAAATTCTGTCTAAATTTATTATTTGTACATTTATTCAACAAACATTTATTGAGTGCCTAGTATGCTCCAGGCATTGTTGTAAGCATAAGAAAGCAAGACAGACAAATCCATGATCTACTGGAGTTTAAATTCTAATGAGCATGGGTACACAACAGGGACTGTAAATCAATTTCATTTTATTGTCTATGAACATTAATGAGAGACAAGTCTAGCAAACTATGATGAAAAAGCCTAGATAGTTATATGTAAATTCAAGAGGAAAGACTGCCGTGATTGACTAGTGATGCCTGCCATGGGAACAGGATAGGGGAGCCCTGGCATGCATGCCACACTTTTGCTATTCCTACATCATACGAAATTACTCTGGGGCTACAGGCGTCAAATTCAGAACTGTTCCCCAGGGAAAATACTGATGCTAGTTACATATATCACCTTGACCTACTTTTGTATCATCCTTTGTGAGTTGCATTAAGAGAAAAGAACCTTCTACTTACATTTCTATGTGCCCCAAGTAGGCTCTTAGGTTTTCATAGAAGATTAACCTTTCTTTCCTTTGGTTGTTCACCAAAACATAAGACTATGCCTTTACTTATCAACAGAAAATATTTGCACGTTACATTCTTGCCAGATTATGTCAAGTTTGAACTCTCTGCTAGCCTACAATGACCAAATCCTTGATCACCCTTTCGGGCTAACCTTGTAGCTGGTGGGTAGCCACAAACCAAATTTCTGCCAACTTGACAATAAAATACCTATGAAAACATACAAGTAAAGTATGTGAACCGACAATTCAAAGAAGAAATATAATTGCAGTAGAGCAAATAAAAATTTCTGATCGCATGAGTAATCAGGAAAATGCAAATTAAACAATGAGCCACCATTTTTCCCTACCAAAGCAACAAACATTTTAAAAGAATGAATATAAACGGTGTTGGTAAGAGTGTGGGAGAAAGAGCACACTCATACTTAGAGGAAAGAAATACCACCTCTTTAGAAAGCAACTGTTCAGTACTTAAAAATAATTAAAATAAGTATACTCTTAGAAACCATTTCTATTTTATTGAAATACTCATACAAGTGTATCCATACAGGAATATTTGTGTCATACAATTTATAAGAATAAAATCTTGCTCATTAAGAGCAGACTGGTAAAACATATTATAGTAGATCCATACTATGAAATACAATGTACCCAGTACAAAAATGTGTTCGATGGACATCTGCTGAGATAAGATTCATGATCTATACCAAGGCAGAATGTAAATTGTAGAACATTACATAAATAGGATTCCATTTTTTCAAAAAAGTATGTGCATGTAATTTAGTATAAGTGTATATCTATATTTATATAGAAAATATCTAAAAGCACATACACAAAACTATCGAACTCTTCTTCTTGATGAGCAATCTTTTAGTTTTCATTGTATAAAATTATGTATAATTTGAACTTTTCAATGGGATAATTTGTAATAAAAAGGGAAGAGAAATATGGGCAAAAATTTGTCAGAAATATTTAATTAAAATCCAAGTAAGAATGCGATGCTAATTTCAGACAAAATGAAATTCAGACCTCCTTCCCTACCTTCATCAGACAAAGGATATGAATTCGGATTAATAAAGGTATAACAAATGCTGTGTACCAAATAGTACCATTAATTATTTGAAGCAAAATCTTGGAACTTTAAGAAGTGCACAGAAGTGCCATCTTTAGAAACCAAAGTCTCATTCAACTTCAAATATTTAAAAGAGATTTTAAAAGAGTGACAAGTTAAATGAAGGAAAAGACTCAAGTGTTTATTACATTTTTCTATATGAATTGTACCTCAAGGTAACCAAAAGGAGGATGAGAGAAATTTTCTCTTTATAAACGTCTTCCTAGAAGGGAAGAATAAATGATGAAATAAAAAGATCACCACTTCGCAACTCCTAACAGAATACTAGAGCTGCACAATGATTAGAGACCACTAACATCACAAAGAGCAACATCCCGGTACTATGTGGCTCCTGATAGCAGGACACACAACACCCTGTGAAGCGGCATGGCTTAAAACAGAAATTAAACCTGAATCTGATCACGCATTTATATCTAATTACCAAATTACAGCAAGTACAGAGGACAGAGGAACATTTTAAACCAGACCACAGGGATGAAATATCAGCAAAATCCACACTGTTAGACCATAAAACAAACAATCTAATTTCTTCTACAAATAAAAGAAGAAAAATCTCAGGACATGAAGGAGGAATTTATAATTTTTTTTAAGTGGGAGACATAAAAAGCAGTCATGCTGCTTGAGCTTTTAGATCTTTCTTCTAACTATTTTAAAAAGATAGAGAAATAACTATGAGACTATTGGAAATGTGAACACTGGCGGGGAGATATTTGATATTAAGTTGTTATTGTTAGTCTTATTTAGGTACAATAATAATTTTGTGATTATATTTTGAAGAAGTCTTTATATTTTAGAAACATATACTAAATAATTATAAATGAAATTATATGGTGTCTAGGATTTACTTTAAAATCATTCAGGAATGGGGAACATATTAACGGTAAGGATGAAACAAAATTTGTTGTGAGCTAGTAATTATAAAGTCTGGGTATGGAAAAAAAGGAGACTTACGATACTATTCTATATGCTTCTGACAATGTTTAGATTTTATTGATAATACAAAGTCTAAAAATAGGGATAAAGAAAATTTGAATAATAAAATTGATATTGTTGTATTATTGCAAATATTTCCAACTTTTGGACTTTAAAGAGAATTTCCTCTTTTAAGTATCCTTAGAACATTTGCAAAAATTAATCATTTCAAGGCCACAAAGATGATCTTAAGAAATTAAAAAAGAGGAACTATTTCACTAGTGATATTCAAGGACCATAAAATATAATATTACAAGAAATTAATAGCATTGGGAAGAATGTAAAATTTTTCCAAAGTAATGTACACATTTGACCATTTCAATGAGATTCTTATTTACATAAGCCCTTAAAATTCCTCTATATTTCATCTTGAATTAATGTCCAAAATAATAATTAAAGCAATTTTGTGAAAAACTAGATAAAAAGATAGCTACCTGCAATAATTATGAAATAGAAGTAAAAATTAATTAAAACATGTAACTGGCATAAGACCTGACAGATCAGTGTAATGGAATATACAACCTCAAAACATACCTTAGTGTATAGAAGAATTTAATATGGGAAAAAAGCTGCATACAAGAATAAAGAAAAGAAATAAATTATTCAATAATGATGTTGAGGAAGTTGACTAGGGAAAAAGCCAATCCTGTTTAATATAAAGCTAGACATGTTTTATGGTGTCTGCATATTCCCCAATTTAGGGGTGCCACCTATTGTGCAAATAACTGAAAAGGCACAGTCACCTTCTACACCATGTCATCACTATTTCTCTGACTATAATATTTGAAACAATACATATAATTTATAAGATATATAGTCATCTATAGTCTGTCCTGTATCATTAGGTTCAAAAATACAAACTTGATTACAAGACTATTCTGTCCGGAATACAAAACTGAGAAACTGAAGAATTTCAGCAATTAGCAAGCGGGGCATAAAGGACTCTTAGAAAGGTGTAATTGAATATTTATGCTATGCGATATTGTCAGAGCCAGGTTAACATCTAAAATTATTTTATGAAGTGATAAATAAAAATTAAACTCTATTAGACACTAGAAAAAATACTACAGATATTTCACAGAAAAAAACAGATGACAATGGGAAAAAATGGTTTAACTTCTCTAGCACTTATAGCAATGCAGATAAAAACAGTACTGAGTTACTAATTTTATTTTCAGGTTGGAAAAGAGAAAAGAAATCAACATTACCTTTGAATACTGCCAGGGTTGTATCGAGATAGATCCTGGATTGTCCACTGCTGATAGGAGTATAAATTGGTAAAAATAACAAATACATAACTTTTCTGGAGAGAAATTTGGATATAATCTATCAAAAGGCTTAAAATAATGCATACTCTTTGATTCAGCAATGTCACTTCTAGGATTCTAGTCTAGAGAAATAATCAGAAATATGTACTCAGTTTAAATATACGAATGTTTCTTTATAGCAGTAATGAGAACTTTGGAAATTCAAGATTGTTAAATAATTAAGTTTCATAGCAATAATATTTATTAATCACAAACATTTAAGAATGCACTGAGTGGCAGAGACTCTTCCAAAGCATCCTGACTTAATCTCAGAACAACCCTTGGGGTTTGGTACTAGATACAGAGAAATCAAGAGAGCTGGTAAATTGTTAAGCTGGAATATGAGCACGAGTGTCTGACTCCACAAATGGCACTTTTCGCTACCGCACTGTAATAGCATTTTCTGAGTCTTTTAATATGCCAGCTGCAATCCTAACATTTTACACTGTTTTATTTAATACAAATCTACGAATTAAAAAACAAAAATAAAAAAACAAAACAAAAATAAAAATTCATTTGTATTGCCACTACAAGCACCAGAAAGCTAAAGCACAGAAAGTCAGTAACTCAGTAAAGACTAGAGAGCTAACAGCGACAGAGAGTTTCAAGGAGGGTTTAATGCACATAAAAATCACTACGTTAAAACATGAGCATTTGTTAAACACAACACTAAATTGTAGGGTTTCGGGAATTTAACTCTGTCCCCTGGGGAGTAAAAGTGGTTCAAACTTTTTGGAGTTTCACATTGTCTCTCAAAATTATGAATGTGTAGAATCATTAGTGGGCCACATCAATTTTAGGATTTGGTCTTATCGGAATGCCAGCTCATGTACACCAAAATACATGTATAATGATGTCTACTTCAGCAATGTTTATGTCAGTTAGGAAAAACATCTCAAATAGCTATGAATGGAAGATGGTTAAATAACAACCCAGTTCACACCATGCAGCTGTGAAAATGAAAAAGGCTACTGAACCTGTACAGTAATCCCCCTTATCTTCAGGAGATATGTTCCTAAGCCCCTCAGTAGGTCCTGAAACAGTAGCTAGTACTGAAATCCCATATGTATTATGTTTTTCCTATGCATACATACCTATGATAAAATTTATAAAGTAGGCACAGAGACTAACAATAAAATAAAATAAAACAATAAAAATAAAATAACAATATGCCAATATCACTATTGTGCTTAGAGACTATTGTGTAAAATAAGGGTGACTTGAACACAAGCACGGCAATACAGAGAAAGTTGATATAACCAAGATGGCTACTGAGCGACTCACCGATGGAGAGTGTGTACAGTGTGAATACACTGGACAAAGGGAGCATTTATGTCCTGGGCAGGATGTTGTGAGATTTCACCATGCTACTCAGAGTGACACACAATTTGAAACTGATGAATTGTTTATTTCTGGAATTTTCCATTTAATATTCTTAGACCATGGTTGACCACTGATAGCTGAAACCACAGAAAGCAAAGCCCAGAAAACAAAACCTCCCATAAATGGAGACTAGTGTGCTGGCTTAGACAAAAGGTCATAACTTGTTATGTGAAAGGAAGCATATTGCAGAAAATGCACATGTACACCCACTCACATACTTGTTACTATTTGTGTGAAAACAAAATGCTCACCTATATGTGTGTCTAAATAAAATATATCTATATTATATTTTTAAATGTATACATATGCTAGACTGATAATAGGTATCAGCTCTAGGAAATAGATTGATAAATGAAAGGGAGAAATTTTAGTTTTTACTTTAAACTGTTCTCAAAAGTACAGAAAAAACTAGCACTGGGATTTGAGTGTCAAGTTCACAAGGGATCTGGGTATCACTAAACCAAATGATCAGTTTCTTGTCTGTATTTTAATTGACTTTTCAGCAGTATTTGACACAGTTAACCACTTCCCTTTTCATAAACTCTGTTGTTGGCTTCTGTTACTCTTAATTTTCTTTCTACCTCATGGGCCATTTCTCAGTAATTTTAACCAACTGTTCTTAACACTATCTCAAATATTGGAGGCTCCCAGGCTCAGTGCTGGGATGCTTTCTTTTCACTACCTAGTCATTTTTCATCTTATCCAGTCCTTAGATGGCAAAAATAATATATATATCAAGTACTCAAATTTAACCCATCTATAATGAACTGAATGTTTGTGTCCTCCCAAAATGTATATGTTGAAGCCCAACCACCAGTGTGGCTGTGTTTGGAATAATAACATAATTAAAGTTAAAGGAGGTCATAAAGGTAGGATCCTGACCCAAGTGGATTAGTGCATTTATAAGAGACATCAAAGAGGACATATGTGAGAACATAGTGAGAAGGCAGCCATCTATAACACAGGAGAAGAGCCCTCACCAGAAGTCAAACCCTACTGGAACCTTGATGTTGGAATTCCCAGCATCCACCGTGGAATAATAAATTTCTATTATTTAAGCCACCCTGTGGTATTTTATGGCAGGCCTAGCAGACTATAAAATACCATCCAAAATAGGTACCTTGATTCCCACTCCCCGAAGGGTTTCTTCCCTAGACTTCCTCTTTTCAGTAAACAAACCTATCCTCTACTTTTGATCAAAAATCTTGATTCTTCGTGTTCCCTCACCAAGTACACCTAATACTTTATCAAGTTCTGTTGATTCTACCTTTAAAACTTGCTTTGAATCTGGGCACACCCTCTATCTTCACTACCTCTGTCCAGCCCACACCATCATTCTCTCACCTGAACAACTGCACAAGCTTCCTAACAGGTCACCTGCCTTCACTGTTGCCTCATTATAAACGATGTACATCGAGAAGGCAGACATTCTTTTTTTTGGCGGGCGGGGGGGAGGAGTTTTGTTCTTGTTGCCCAGGCTGGAGTGCAATGGTGGGATCTCGGCTCACTGCAACCTCTGTTTCCTAGGTTCAAGAAATTCTCCTGCCTCAGCCTCTCTAGTAGCTGGGATTACAGGCATGCACTACCACGCCTGGCTAATTTTTTGTATTTTTAGTAGAGAGGGGGTTTCTCCATGTCGGTCAGACTGGTCGTGAACTCCCGACCTCAGGTGATCTGCCCGCCTCAGCCTCCCAAAGTGCTGGGATTACAGGTGTGAGCCACTATGCCCAGCCCAGGCATTCTTTACATAATGTGAATCAAATGACATCATATCCCTGCTTAAAACCTTCAAACTATGTCCCATGGCACTTAGAATAAATTCCACTCTCTAATGCTGATTTACAAAGCCCTATAAAATCTCACCTTTGCTATCATTCCCAACTAATCTGGTACCACTTGTTCTTACCCCACGGCATCCAAGACATGTGGTTTTCTTTGTTTCTCATACACCCTAGGTTTGCTGTTGGCTTAGAGTCAGTGTGGCAGCTGTTCTCTCTACTCAAAGTATCCTTTCCTTAATCTTGGCTTCACTGGAGTCTTCATGTCATTCATATTTCCAATTGTCTGTCACTTCATCTGAAAAGTCTCTACCAATCTTACCTACCCATCCAGAAACTACAGCACTGACTTTGTTTATATGCATAGCACTTTCACTGTGCGAATTTGTTTTGTTTGTTTTTATCATTTTTGCTCTCCCTCACTAGAATGTCAGTTCATTGAGAGCAAGATTTTGTCTTGTTCATCCTTTTAGCTTCTGCATTTTAACCTATATTTTTTCCAACATACGCAACAGGGTTAATCCAGTTCCTCTTAGAAAATTATTTATGGTGGCATTATTGATGTGAGTTTTCTGTATGAGCCCAATTTAAATAAATTATAATAATTATCTAATTCATTCAAAATTACTTCCCAATAGAATTGGATAGTCCTGGGAAATAAATTAATAGGGGAGAATATATGTCACTTTCCTTATGCTAACATGAATTGTAACCACAAAATACCTGAACTTTACTAGTAAACAATGCATATTTTTCCTGTAAAAAGTCTAATGTAAACGATTTACAATAAAGATATTAGCTATTATTATTTCCTGATCTTAAATCAAAAGTAAGTTATCATACATTGCAGATAGGCAACATAGGAAAGAAAGAAGAGCTAATAAAGTTAAAGCTTCCAAAGATACAGGTAAAAGACTGACTCTTATCTTACTATAAAGCTTATATAGTGTGGGCCTGCCAATGACTCTGCAGGGAGGGTGTTATAATAAAATTCACCTGCCGTTACTCAAGCTTCAGATATCAGGAAGTATCCTTTAAGTTGACACTATTTTCATTTTCTTTTTTTTGAAATATAAAATGGACTGCAGTATTCATATTATTTTTCATATCTCTATTTTTAAATGTTGTATTAAGTCAGGAAGAGGGAATATATTATTCTAATTATTCTGTTGTTATACCTTAACTCTTTGGTTCAAATTGTGTTCTTGATGTTAACATACACCAAAATCAGAGTGGGGGCTCCCAAGATGGCCAAATAGGAACAACTCCAGCCTCCAGCTCCCAGCATGAGTGACACAGAAGACGGGTGATTTCTGCATTTTCAAATGAGGTACTGGGTTCATCTCACTGGGGCATGTCAGACAGTCGGTGCTGGTCAGCAGGTGCAGCCTGACCAGCGAGAGCTTAAGCAGGGCGAGGCATCACCTCACCTGGGAAGCGCAAGGGGGAAGGGAATTCCTTTTCCCACGCAAGAGAAACTGAGACACACAACACCTGGAAAATCGGGTAACTCCCACCCTAATACTGGGCTTTACCAAGGGTCTTATCAAAGGGCACACCAGGAGATTATATCCCACACCTGGCCGGGAGGGTCCCACGCCCACGGACCCTCCCTTATTGCTAGCACAGCGGTCTGAGATCTAACTGCAAGGCAGCAGCGAGGCTGGAGGAGGGGCGCCTGCCATTGCTGAGGCTTGAGTAGGTAAACAGAGCCCACCGGAAGCTTGAATTGGGTGGAGCCCACCGCAGCACAAGGAGACCTGCCTGCCTCTGTAGACTCCACCTCTGGGGACAGGGCATAGCTAAATAAAAAGCAGCAGAAACCTCTGCAGATGTAAATGTCCCTGTCTGACAGCTTTGAAGAGAGCAGTGGTTCTCCCAGCACGGAGGCTGAGTTCTGAGAACGGACAGACTGCCTTCCCAAGTGGGTCCCTGACCCGTGAGTAGCCAAACTGGGAGACATCCCCCACAAGGTGCAGACTGACACCTCACACCTCACACAGTGGAGTACACCTCTGAGACGAAGCTTCCAGAGCAAGAATCAGACAGCAACGCTCGCTGTTCAGCAATATTGTATCTTCTGCAGCCTCTACTGCTGATACTCAGGCAAACAGGGTCTGGAGTGGACCTCAAGCAAACTCCAACAGACCTGCAGCTGAGGGTCCTGCTGTTAGAAGGAAAACTAACAAACAGAAAGGACACCCACATCAAAACCCCATCAGTACGTCACCACCATCAAAGATCAAAGGCAGATAAAACCACAAACATGGGGAAAAAGCAGTGCAGAAAAGCTGGAAATTCAAAAAATCAGAGCGCATTTCCCCCCTCCAAAGGAGCGCAGCTCATCGCCAGCAACAGAACAAAGCTGGACAAAGAATGACTTCGACGAGTTGAGAGAAGAGGGCTTCAGTCCATCAAACTTCTCAGAGCTAAAGGAGGAACTACGTACCAAGAGTAAAAAAACTAAAAACCTTGAAAAAAGAATGGAAGAGTGGATAACTAGAATAATCAATGCAGAGAAGACCATAAACAAACTAATAGAGATGAAAACCATGACAGGAGAACTACGTGACAAATGCACGAGCTTCAGTAACCGACTTGATCAACTGGAAGAAAGAGTACCAGTGATTGAGGATCAAATGAATGAAATGAAGCGAGAAGAGAAGTGTAGAGAAAAAAGAGTAAAAAGAAATGAACAAAGCCTCCAAGAAATATGGAACTATGTGAAAAGACCAAATCTACGTCTGATTGGTGTGCCTGAAAGTGACGGGGAAAATGGAACCAAGTTGGAAAACACTCTGCAGGATATCATCCAGGAGAACTTCCCTAACCTAGTAAGTAAGACCAACATTCAAATTCAGGAAATACAGAGAACATCATAAAGATACTCCTCGAGAAGAGCAACTCCAAGACACATAATTGTCAGATTCACCAAAGCTGAAATGAAGAAAAAATTTTCAGGGCAGCCAGACAGAAAGGTCAGGTTACCCACAAAGGGAAGCCCATCAGACTAAGAGCGGATCTCTCGGCAGAAACTCTATAAGCCAGAAGAGAGTGGGGGCCAATATTCAACATTCTTAAAGAATTTTCAACCCAGAACTTCATAACCAGCCAAACTAAGTTTCATAAGTGAAGGAGAAATAAAATCCTTTACAGACTAGCAAATGCTTAGAGATTTTGTCACCACCAGGCCTGCCCTACAAGAGCTCCTGAAGGAAGCACTAAGCATGGAAAGGAACAACCAGTACCAAATGTAAAGACCATAGATGCTAGGAAGCCAAAATGTAAAGACCATAGATGCTAGGAAGAAACTGCATCAACTCATGAGCAAAATAACCAGCTAACATCATAATCACAGAATCAAATTCACACATAACAATATTAACCTTAAATGTAAATGGACTAAATGGTCCAATTAAAAGACACAGACTGGCAAACTGGATAAAGAGTCAAGACCCATCAGTTTGCTGTATTCAGGAGAACCATATCCCGTGCAGAGACACACATAGGCTCAAAATAAAGGGATGGAGGAAGATCTAACAAGCAAATGGAAAACAAAAAAAAAAAAGCAAAGCTTGCAATCATAGTCTCTGATAAAACAGACGTTAAACCATCAAAGATCAAAAGAGACAAAGAAGGTCATTACATAATGGTAAAGAAATCAATTCATCAGGAAGAGCTAACTATCCTAAATATATATGCACCCAACACAGGAGCAACCAGATTCATACAGCAAGTCCTTAGAGACCAACAAAGAGACTTAGACTCCCATACAATAATAATGGGAGACTTCAACACTCCACTGTCAACATTAGACAGATCAACGAGACAGAAAATTAAAAAGGATATCCAGGAACTGAACTCAACTCTGCACCAAGCGGACCTAATAGACATCTACAGAACTCTCCACCCCAAATCAACAGAATATACATTCTTCTCAGCACCACATCGCACTTACTCTAAAATTGACCATATAGTTGGAAGTAAAGCACTCCTCAGCAAATGTACAAGAACAGAAATTATAATAAACGGTCTCTCAGACCACAGTGCAATCAAACTAGAACTCAGGATTAAGAAACTCAGTCAAAACCGCTCACCTACATAGAAGCAGAATGACCTGCTCCTGAATGACTACTGGGTACATAACGAAATGAAGGCAGAAATAAAGATGTTCTTGGAAACCAATGAGAATAAAGATACAACATACCAGAATCTCTGGGACACATTTAAAGCAGTGTGTAGAGGGAAATTTATAGCACTAAATGCCCACAAGACAAAGCAGGAAAGATCTAAAATTGACACCCTAACATCACAATTAAAAGAACTAGAGAAGCAAGAGCAAACACATTCAAAAGCTAGCAGAAGGCAAGAAATAACTCAGATCAGAGCAAAACAGAAGGAGATAGAGACACAAGAAACCCTCCAAAAAATCAATGAATCCAGGAGCTGGTTTTCTGAAAGATCAACAAAATTGACAGACCGCTAGCAAGACTAATAAAGAAGAAAAGAGAGAGGAATCAAATAGACGCAATAAAAAATGATAAAGAGGATATCACCACTGATCCCACAGAAATACAAACTACTATCAGAGAATACTGTAAACATCTCTACGCAAATAAACTAGAAAACCTAGAAGAAATGGATAATTTCCTAGACATTTACACTCCCCCAAGACTAAACCAGGAAGAAGTTGAATCCCTGAATAGACCAATAGCAGGCTCTGAAATTGAGGCAATAATTAATAGCCTACCAACCAAAAAAAGTCCAGGATCAGATGGATTTACAGCCGAATTCTACCGGAGGTACAAGGAGCAGCTGCTACCATTCCTTCCGAAACTATTCCAATCAATAGAAAAAGAGGGAATCCTCCCTAACTCATTTTAGGAGACCAACATCATCCTGATACCAAAGCCTGGCAGAGACACAACAAAAAAAGAGAATTTTAGACCAATATCCCTGATGATGAACATCAATGCAAAAATCCTCAATAAAATATTGGCAAACTGAATCCAGCAGCACATAAAACAGCTTATCACCATGATCAAGTGGGCTTCATCCCTGGGATGCAAGGCTGGTTCAACATACGCAAATCAATAAATGTAATCCAGCATATAAACAGAACCGAAGACAAAAATCACATGATTATCTCAATAGATGCCAAAAAGGCCTTTGACAAAATTCAACAGCCCTTCATGCTAAAAACTCTTAATAAATTCGGTATTGATGGAACATATCTCAAACTAGTAAGAGCTATCTATGACAAACCCACAGCCAATATCATACTGAATGGGCAAAAACTGGAAGCATTCCCTTTGCAAACTGGTACAAGACAGGGATGCCCTCTCTCACCACTCCTATTCAACATAGTGTTGGAAGTTCTGGCTAGGGCAATCAAGCAAGAGAAAGAAATCATGGGTATTCAGTTAGGAAAAGAAGAAGTCAAGTTGTCCCTGTTTGCAGATGACATGATTGTATATTCAGAAAACCCCATCGTCTCAGCCCAAAATCTCCTTAAGCTGATAAGCAACTTCAGCAAAGTCTCAGGATACAAAATCAACATGCAAAAATCACAAGCATTCTTATACACCAGTAACAGACAAACAGAGAGCCAAATCATGAATGAACTCCCATTCACTATAGCTTCAAAGAGAATAAAATACCTAGGAATCCAACTTACAAGGGATGTAAAGGACCTCTTCAAGGAGAACTACAAACCACTGCTCAGGGAAATAAAAGAGGACACAAACAAATGGAAGAACATACCATGCTCATGGATAGGAATAATCAATTTCATGAAAATGGACATACTGCCCAAGGTAATTTATAGATTCAATGCCATCCCCACTAAGCTACCAATTACTTTCTTCACAGAATTGGAAAAAACTGCTTTAAAGTTCATATGGAACCAAAAAGACCCCACATTGCCAAGACAATCCTAAGCCAAAAGAACAGAGCTGGAGGGATCATGCTACCTGACTTCAAACTATACTAGGCTATGGTAACCAAAACAGCATGGTAGTGGTACCATAACAGAGATATAGACCAATGGAACAGAACAAAGCCCTCAGAAATAATACCACACATCTACAGTCATCTGATCTTTGACAAACCTGACAAAAACAAGAAATGGGGAAAGGATTCCCTATTTAATAAATGGTGTTGGGAAAATTGGCTAGCCACAAGTAGAAAGCTGAAACTGGATCCTTTCCTTACTCCTTATACGAAAATTAATTCCAGATGGATTAGAGACTTAAATGTTAGACCTAATACCATAAAAACCCTAGAAGAAAACCTAGGTAATACCATTCAGGACATAGGCATGGGCAAGGACTTCATGTCTAAAACACCAAAAGCAATGGCAACAAAAGCCAAAATTGACAAATGGGATCCAATTAAACTAAAGAGCTTCTGCACAGCAAAAGAAACTACCATCAGAGTGAACAGGCAACCTACAGAATGGGAGAAAATTTTTGCAATCTACTCATCTGACAAAGGGCTAATATCCAGAACCTACAAGGAACTCAAACAACTTTACAAGAAAAAAACAACCCCATCAGAAAGTGGGCATAGGATATGAACAGACACTTCTCAAAAGAAGATATTCATACAGCCAACAAACACATGAAAAAATGCTCATCATCACTTGCCATCAGAGAAATGCAAATCAAAACCACAATGAGATATCATCTCACACCAGTTAGAATGGCAATCATTAAAAAGTCAGAAAACAACAGGTGCTGGAGAGCATATGGAGAAATAGAAACACTTTTACACTGTTGGTGGGACTGTAAACTAGTTCAACCATTGTGGAAAACAGTGTGGCGATTCCTCAAGGATCTAGAACTAGAAATACCATTTGACCCAGTTATCCCATTACTGCATATATACCCAAAGGATTATAAATCATGCTGCTATAAAGACACATGCACACGTATGTTTATTGTGGCACTATTCACAATAGCAAAGACTTGGAATCAACCCAAACGTCCATCAGTGACAGACTGGATTAAGAACATGTGGCACATATACACCATGGAATACTATGCAGCCATAAGAAAGGATGAGTTCATGTCCTTTCTAGGGACTTGGATGCAGCTGGAAACCATCATTCTCAGCAAGCTCTCGCAAGAACAGAAAATCAAACACCGCATGTTCTCACTCATAGGTGGGAATTGAACAATGAGATCACTTGGACACAGGAAGGAGAACATCACACAACGGGGCCTATTGTGGGGAGGGGGGAGGCGGGAGGGATAGCATTAGGAGATATACCTAATGTAAATGATGAGTTAATGGGTGCAGCACATCAACATGGCACATGTATACATATATAACAAACCTGCACCTTGTGCACATGTACCCTAGAACTTAAAGTATAATAAAAAAAAAAAAACACCAAAATCAGAAATTATCTTCTTTGATTTTTTTCTTACAAGTATATAAAAAATCCTCTGTGACACCATGTTGAAATAGTAATTATGCAACTTAATAATTAATATATTTTAATATTATTTATTTATTTAATACTAAATTCATATGGAAGAATATACAATCAAAATATTTATGAAGTATATGATTAAAATGAACTATAATTGTACCTTCCATGGCTATCACCTGTTAACATTTAGATGTGTTTATTTCTAGTAATATGCATATTCTCTAAAATTGAACTTTCATATATATACAATTTTATAATATTATGGCATAAATCTTTGTACCTAATTATAATAAGAAGACATTGATTAGACTTATTGATCACTTACTATATGTCAACACTGTTCTAAACACTTGTTGCATCGTTACAACAAATGTATGAGGTACCTATTATTATTATTATTCCCATTTTACAGAGGGGGAAACGGATATACAGAAGCTTCCTCAAGATTATAAAATCTCTAACTCCAGTGTCTGTGGCCTTAATAGCTAGATAATATTGCTTCTTAAAAATCATAATTTTAATGGGTACATATTTCATATTTCTATATAATTATTTGTTTAACTTTTGCCATATTTTTCACATTCAGTTTTTCAAAAATTTTAAGATAAACATCCTTATATATAAATATTAATTTGAATTTCTGATGTGAATACAAAAAAATTCTTCCATCCCTTGCTTAATCACATTAAATTATTATATGATTGATTAGCTCTTTCTAATATCTAACTATACCAATAGAAATAATACTTTTATAAACAGGATTTACAGAATTACAATAAAATTTTGATTCTACTCTATGTTTCAAACATTATGAACCTCTGATAATCAGTTCATGGAAGTGAAAATTCCAACTCAGAATACTATGAGATATATGCTTAGAAAATCTCAGCTAGAATGTCATGATAGCAGGAATCTTCTCTATCTTATTCATTAGGAGTCTCCATTGCCTAGATCATGTGTGCACAGTTAGCGATCAATAAACATAGAAGAAGGAAGGGAAAGAAAGAGAGAGACAGAGACAGGAGGAGGAGGAGAAAAAGAAGAACAGGAGGAGGAGGAGGAGGAGGAGGAGGCAGTGAGGGAGGGAGGAAGGGAAGAAGGAAGGAAGCAAAGAAGGGGGAATTTTATATTAAAATAATTTGAAATAATAAGAAAATAGAGTTTACAGTGCTGAGAAAATTTATTCAGTTGCCATGATGAAAATGCAACTCCTACGTTGTAAAAGGGCATATAGGTCACACCTAAACTGTTTCAGGGAAATCCTTATTTGAAGGGTAAAAATGTGCACCAAAAGGATCAGTTTCAGATTAAGCCCTTTTGATCTGGCTTGCACCATGATGCTAAACATAGCCATACCATATTTACCTGCACTACCTGCCATGAGACAGAGACCCTTCTCATCATATGCCCTTTGGAGGGATTTCACATGTAGTCCACATGAAAGACAAGGAGCTTCTCTGTTCTACCCTAACAATTGCATGGCCCATAGCCTGGCCCTTCCCTGCTCTGTCTACTGTCACCCCTGACCCCTTCACTCTGGCCTGAAGGCTGAAAGCCTACCTTTTAAGTCAAGAACAGTCCCAGCAAGGTGACTTCTTTGCCATCTTATGGGCATCACTGGATGGGTCTCCTCTCTTCCCAAACCACCATCCTGAGAGCTCCATGCCTAACCTGCTGTTTCCACTCCTCCAGCTTCCTAATATTAGCGACATGAATGCTGTAGTAAGAATCTACTTTCCTCCACAAGACTTGTAGTTCCTTGACATCCTGAGCTGGTAGGAACTGCCATCTAAGAATCCCAATGAAGCAATTTTCAGGAATCTACTATATCACTGTGATGTTCTTTTAAGCAGCCATCATACCACCAGTTCACTGCTTGAGGCTATGGCTTTCTATGCCCTTTAAAATCCAACAGGTTACTATGATCTACACTGAGCTGCATCATGTATTCTGTCAGCCTCTTCAAATTTATCTCTAACAATGCTTCCCATACTCACCATGCTCAAGCCACCTGGGCCACCGTTCTGCTCCTGGAGAGCCATTTCCTTCCTTAGGATCCTCACACTGTGGGAGTATCCCATTTAGAAAGCCCTGTCGTTGGTTCTTTGCATAGCTGGCTTCTCTTTCAGTTTGAATATTTCCCTTTCTAAGATGAACCTTCCTAAGAGCCTTATCTAAGTAGTCCTCATTATTCACAATCCTGGATCCCTGTATGCAGCTTTCTTATTTCCTGCCCACATTTATAATTGCCTATTTATTGATTTGTCTGTTTTATGTCTGAACCCCACGGAGGCAATAATCTCCATGACAGCAAGAACTATGATCGTTGGTTGTACTCACTATTGCTCACCCAGCACTCCATTCACTGTTTTCTGAATACAGAATTCTAAGCTATGTTCTCCCATACACTGTGCCATGATCCAGAGCTGTAAGTGATAGATAAGATGTACAAAAGGGATCTCTAGCTTCTAAAACTTACTTTGAAAGAAAGGCAAAATGTGATGAAAAGAACTATCAGTTTGAGTTTGAGATTCAAATTCTGTCTCTTTGTTAACTTGAAAACGTTCTTGATATTGTGAACTTTTATAAGTCTCTTGTCCTATTTAAGTCCAGTTATGCTATTTGTAAAGTGAAATAATTGGACTATTTGATCTCAAAACATCCTTACAGTTCTTACAGATCTTTGAAAATTTTTTAAGGTAATCCAGCACCTTTATATTTGCATTTTTCAAAGTGTGCTCCCAATGGAAGAAGTAGGTTAAAGTTCAAATGATTCTGGAACCACGTGGATTAAACAAAGTTAAATCACTTTTTTTTCTTTCTGCAGGAATTCTATTGCCTTTAATATTCTAATGTATATGGGGAATCTTGAAAAGTGAAAGGGAGTATGGAACAATTCCCCAAAGCGTTTGAGCCCTGATGCCTTGCTTGAATTACATGGAACTAGTGTTCCTGGAACACATAAAGCAAACACTATATTACAGGTATGTAAGCAGAAAAAATAATGTAGATTTTGAGAAACATTTATCTGACAGTGTTAAGTAGGCTGTATCAGAAAATTTATAACTCAGGAAACAAAAATAAGAGGTTTTAAAAAGTACAAGAAGATGTAGAAGACAGTAATTTGAGTCTTATCTATTTTGCTTTGCTTTGAAAAACTCAAAGTCCTTGTTATGGTAAATTTAAACATAACGACCTAGTCTAAGAGATTGTAAAAAAAAATTATGAACTGTGACAGTTAGAAATATTATATAGATGTGCTGTAATCAGAAAGAATTTTGATAAGGTATGTTTAGTTGAAATCTATTCAGTCTACACTTAAAAATGCAGAAACAATTAGACCCACTTTTACCCCTTATCTCACAGTTTCAGTTATCACAGAAAAGGATAATACTATTTTTCATGTTTCCAATAAATTAGAGTTTGGAAAGTTATCAAGGGACAGTGTGACTATTTGTCTACATATACAGTTAATCATATTTACTCAATTACGCCTTTTCCTGGTTAGTATTGAATCAGTAAAAACGACATATGAAAGTTTTAAATAATCTATTTCTGTAGCCATCTCCCAAATTTTTCATAGCAATGGTCAAAATATTTAGCTGCTCACTGTGTTACACAAAGAAGCAGAGTGAAGGATGGAGGTCGTGTGGGTATGATGTGAGAGCTCACACCTTGTTGCTTCCATGCATCCTGACCAAATACTGGGAATATATGGCAGCTCACAGCAGATCAGCCCTCTGCCTCTTTATTGAAAATGTTTGAAATTGTATCCTCTATCACGAATCCTAAACCCATCTTCTCAAATAACAGAGGAGAATTTTTCCTCCTTCTTTATTGATTCCTGGTCTAAATGCACTTTATATAGTAGTATATAAAGTAGGATTTAACATTTGGATACTGAATTCGCTGCTTTCCATGTGTTTTAGAAGTCAAGAGTGTTCTGTTCATAGAGAGACAAGCATGGTGCAGAAATATGACACAGTCACTGTTTCCTTAAACAGACAGTGCTTTCAAATTCACATGAGCCTTTGGGAAACTATCGTAGTAATCCCTCTGTGAATATTTACTAGAGACTAGCTATTTTCTTAGCTTTAAGAATAGGAAATATTTAGTAGCATAAAAGACAATATTGTTTTCTGCAGCATCCCTTTGGCCTTGCCATAAAGCAAGTATCCAAAGATGGATTCCATAATGCATTTGTAGCATCTCACAGTGCCTTCCAAATTACTCCAAAGACAGTTGCTTTCACTAAACAAAGTCGTGCTAGGAGCATAAGTTAGCTCATTCTTCTCCATTATCTCCACCTTCTATCACTTAAAATACAAACACCACTTGATCATTTTCCAAGTGTTCCTGTTAGTATTCTGTTGCTTGTTAGTTAATTTGTACATTTTTATAGGTTAAAAAAACTTATATGAATATACATGGATATGTTATTAGTTCACATTGATGCTTACCTCTCTAATCCACTATAGAGAAGAGTTTGCTTTTCTTATGGCTTTGGTTTACAAATTTAAAGCATAATAAAGCATACACATTTATAAACTGAATAATAAAACCAAAAAAGGTAAGTCATATTTTAAGGCTATTAAACTGTAACAAAGTATTGTAAAGTTATCTTAACTCTGCCAGGATGTGCAAATACTTTTCATTATATTTAAGAGTGAAAATACAGAGTAAAGTAAAAAAAGAGAAGTCCCAGGAAAACATGTGTTAATCAGTTATTTGTTAAAATCAGTATGTTTAAATAAAATATGGCTATCAATACCATTGCCCTGCCAGTGACTCCCCACATTTTATCATTGGTCCATATCTCTCTCCTAAACTCAGGCTTTTATATTCAGGTTTTCCTGATGCCTCTATTTATATGGCTAACAGATATTTCAAGCCTAACACATGCAAAGTATAAGTTTTTGCCCCCCTCCAGATGTATACTCCCCCTTGTCTTCTTCATCTCAGTAAATGAAACTATCATTCACCAGATGACCGACATCAAAAGCCTGGGTGCCATCATTGAGACATCCCTTTGGTTCTATTTCCCAGCACGATACTGTATCTACCCACTTCTGTCCACCTCTATGCAACCATCCTAATCCAACCCACTATTCCCTTGTCCTGAATCATCCCATAACCTCGTAAATAGCCTCTCCTCCAGTCTATTCTTTACTTAGCAGCTACACTGACCTGTCTCTTACTGTTTATCATCAGTCATATGTCAGATCAAATATCACCTCCTTACAGAAATAACTGTACTGAACACATCAATTAGAGAAGCATATTCCCTCATGCTATTCTTTTTTATACTTGCTGTCACCCTCCAATATCCTGTCTCACTGTCTTTATAGTACAGATCATGACGTGAAAACACTCTGGCTATTTGTTTATTTTCAATTGTGTGTTTCCATCTCCATTCCCAACTTGATTTTAAGAGACAAGAGAGCAAGGGCCATGTTGACTGTGTATTCTTATTAACTAGACCAGTTTCTAGAACACAGTACATTAAAAAAATTTATTGAAGAAAGGAAGGAAGGGGGGGAGGAGTTAAAAGGAGGGAAGAAGAAAAGAAGAAAGAAAGGGAGAAGAACTAAAAATCAGAAAGGGAGAAAGAAAAAAACAAAGAAAGCTTTGAGAGAGGAAGAATGAAGGAAGAGAGAAGTGGGGGATAGAAAAAGGAAAAAAGGAAGGAGTGAAGGAAGGAAAGGATGAAGGGAGAGAGGGAAAAGGAGATGAAGGGTGGAAGGTGGAGGAGAGTGAAGGAAAAAATGTCGCCCTCTAAGTAAGGCTAATAATAACTGCTTGGTTTAAAATCTGAGGATGAGTAACCCTACTAGGGTGTGACTACATCATTGTACAACGGGAATAACAATAGATCAAAAGAGATAAGGCAAGCTAAATGCTCTGCAGTGCTTGACACATAATAAATAGGAAATAAACGTGATACCTCATTGCACATGTTCCTCAGATTCTTTTCATTTTCAGTCACTTGATCCGACACAGGTGCAACCATTCAACTCTGCTCATGGTAGTCCTATCATCTGGAGCCAACATGCCTTACCAGCCACAAGTCCTGAGTCCCTCTCATCACCTCCAGACTTGAATGCAGCACCCCACTGAGGATCGGTGTTGGGGGTGGGGTGCTCCAATAGATGAAATTTGGTCAAGGAGAAAGAAGAGATAGGAAACATTGACATCAAAACAGATAAATATCCTCTTGTTCCCTCTCACTGACTGTTCTCAGGCAGCTTCATCATGCAGTCTGATTGGAGATGTTCTGTGTGGCCAAGAAAGTATACTTCCCAAGCAACCATCTTTGTCTCTTTTAGGGTTTTTATAAAGCAATGGTCAGTGATGTAACACATCACTTTGCATTGCTTCTCATCCTTACCTACTTTACTTTCTCTTTTCTCATTTTCCATGTCTTAGAATTGCACTTCCTAAATAAAGTATCACCTCTTAATTCTTGACTCAGGCTCTGTTTTGTAGGGAATCTTGGATAAAAGTATTTATAAATAAAATAGTTCTACCAGTTTACTCTCCCATTCCTACTTCTTAACAATTGATCAAGTTATTTTTATTTTTTAATTACAGTTAAACCAGTTCACTAAAGTTCTATGAAATAACTGCCATGACATGAATCTAGTGCTTCCTGGGGCATTTTAATAGAATCTCACTCATGCATTTAAATCAAGAACAAAAACAAAACTTTCTTCTGCTTCAAAGCATTTCATTAAGGAGGGACAGAACTCACTTTTCTTCAACTACTCCTACTAATCCTTTCTGCTGTTTTAAACATGTTTTCAAAGCCTTTTACTAACTTCCACCTTCAAGTTGCAGCCTCTGCCAGAAAAAACACTTCTGCCCATCTTTGTCAACTGTCTCCCTCCCATCATTCAACTGGGCTCTCAGTTAGGACCTGTTCCAAAAGATCTTCTCTGCCTAATTTAAAGAATGGTAGGGTTTATGTAATAATCATTAGCCATACATCCCCTAGCACTAATTTATATGTTTGTTTTACATATATATTACATATTTTTCTGCCCCAGCATTTTATATTTTGATTCTGCTAAAACATGGTAAAGCTTGTTTGGTAGTTTCCATAAGAATCATGTATACTGAAGTTCTTGATTTCAGTGATCATTAGCACTTGAGTTACCAAGAAGACCATGCAAATATAGATAAAAAGCAGCTCTCTCCAAAACACCCTTAGACACTGCTTAAAATTCAGTGCCTTAAGGCTAAGCAATCTTAATTCTTTGTCATTGAACAATTATCTGGTTTTTTATTAGATACCTGAAAGGTAGAGATCAAATACAATACACATTGAGTATCCCAAATCCTAAGTGCTTAGGAGCAGAGTTGTTTGGATTCCTTTTTTTTTTTTTTTTTTTTTTTTTTTTTTTTTTTTTTTTTTAATATTTACTGGTTGATTTTACTGGTTGAGTATCTCTTTTCCAACAATCTGAAATCTGAAATGCTCCAATGAGTATTTTCTCTGAGCATCATGTTGGTGCTCAAAAAGTTTTGAATGTCCTTTCCTTTGGATAAATCATATCAAAGAGACATACATCTTCACCCCATGCTCACTGAAGCACAATTAATAATAGCCAAGATACGGAATCAACCTAGGTATCTAACAACAGATGAATGGACTTAAAAATGCGGTATATATGCACCATGAAATACAATTCAACCATAAAAAAGAATGAAATTCTGTTAAATGTGGCAACATGGATAGAACTGGAGGACATTATGTTAAGTGAAATAACCCAGGAGTGGAAAGTTAAAAATTTCATGTTCTCATTCATAGGTGGAAGCTATAAAGTTGTTGATCTCATGTAAGTAAAAACTAGAATAGAGGAACTAGAGGCTGGGAAGAGTGGGGAAAATGAGAGATAAGGGGAGATTTGTTAAAGGATACAAAATTACAGCTAGATAGGAGAAATAAGTTCTAGTATTCTATACTTTTGTAGGATGACTGTAATTAACAAAAACATATTAGCTTCAAATAGCTAGAAGGAGGATATGGAACTTTCCTAACACAAAGAAACGACAAATGTTTGAGATGGTGGATACACTAGTTACCCTGATCCAATCACTACACATTTGTATTAGTCCGTTTTCACACGGCTACAAAGTCTGGGTAATTTATAAAGAAAAAGAGGTTTAATTGACTCACAGTCCTGCATGGCCAGGGAGGCCTCAGGAAACTTACAATCATGGTGGAAGGTGAAGGGGCAGCAAGGCACGTCTTACATAGCAGCAGGTGAAAAAGTCAGAGAAGGGGAAAGTGCCAGACACTTATCAAACAATCAGATCTCATGAGAACTCACCAACTATCACGAGAACAGCATGGGGGAAACCACCCCCATGATCCAATCACCTCCCACTAGGTCCCTCTCTTGACACATGGGGATTAAAATTTGGATTACAATTTGAGATGAGATTTGGGTGTGGACACAGCCAAAGCATTTTAACAGCATATGTATTAAAATATCACCCAATGAGTATGTATAATTATTGCCAATTTAAAAAAAAATTAGAAAACTTTTGGATTTTGCAGGATTTCAGAATTTGGATGTTTGGATTAGGAATACCCAACCTGTATAGGCTCTGTCACTTATTGACCCCTTTCTGACATACAGCAAATCATTCAGCATTACTCAGCCTTAGTTTCTTCCTTTGCAAATAGATATGATTGTGATATGGGAGGGGGCAGGGAAGTGCTGGCAAGAGAAACATGGGGTCCCTGGCTAAGGCTCCACCCTCGGACCTGTGCCCATGAACCTAGGTGAGGATAGGCACTCCTGTTTTCACGTCCAAATGTTGCATTTTCCAAGAATATTCTGGCCCACCATGCCCCCCATTCTGTACTATAAAACCCCGAGACCCTAGTGGGCGCACACACAACTGGGTGGACGTCAAGAGGAACACACCCGCCGAAGAACACACTGACAGACACTGGCAGGCCATCAGCGCTGAATGATGTAGACGCCAAGGGAAGTTCAGCCTATGGCGGTTGGAGGAGAGAGCCTGGCCACTGAGCAACCCGACTACAGGGGAAGAAAACCTTCCCACTTCATCTCCCTTCTGCCTCCCCATCCATCTGCTGAGAGCTATTTCCACCACTCAATAAAACCTTGCACTCATTCGCCAAGCCCACGCGTGATCCGATTTTTCTAGTACACTAGGGCAACAACCCTGGGATACAAAAAGCCCTCTGTCCTTGCAATAAGGCAGAGGGTCTTATTGAGCTGATTAACACAAGCCACCTGCAGACAGCCAAGCTGAAAGAGCACACTGTAACACATGCCCACTGGGGTTTTGGGAGCCATAAACACTCGACCCTAGACACTGCTGCTGCCATAGGACCAGAGCCTAGGTTCCCCACGACCTGCCAGTCTGCATGCTCCCGCTAGGGGTTTGAGCCCCTGGGCACCAAGGAAGTGAGTCACGCCCCTATCACACGGCCTGAGAGGCAGATAAGGCAAAACTCGTCCCATTTCAATTGCATATACTTATGCACATGTTGTGGGGTACAAAAATGTCTTAAATGTAAAGCACTTGGCACAATAACATACATAAGAGAACAAAAAATGGCAGTCATTATGAGTGCTGATAGTATAATAGTAAGCAGTATTCTTAAAAATCCCCCAATTTCTTAACCATCAATTAAAATCATAGTGACTTAATCTCAATATAATATTCTAATAAATGTTCTGGTCACCATTTGAATTTAGATTGTGCTGTCCTCAAATTTAAGGGCTTGTGGCTTACTTACATTGATATGCTGTCTCAATTCAATTCATTCCATATATAACAAATTAGATTGTATTTCAAAATTGCCCTTATTGTAGGATGCCTCTTCATCCAATACCCTACTGCAATGGCAGTATCCCTGCCTATATGACAATCAGTCTTATCACTCAATAGACTTTGGCAATTCTGTGGTACAACTATGTAAAAAATACTAGATTCTTACAATTCATGAAAAAAATACATTGTGCTTGTTCATTACTAAATCAGCCAAAAAATTGTACAGAGCCTGGCATGTACATAAATGATTGAAAAAAAATGAATAAATGAACAATTGAAGAAAATCTCTATTAGATGTAATGAGAAACACCTTTTGCTTAAATCCACTACCAGTTTGGGACACTCTATTTGTGATTTAAAGTGTTTTTCAACTAACTCAGATATCTAAACCCCAAATCCATTTTTGAAACAAACTCTAATGACACCAAAGTGTCAGTCAAAAAGAGTGACTGTTCCACAGACTCCTAGCTGATTGATACTTATCTTAGCAATTTTTACTCACTGATCATAGCTTTAGATTCAGTGGAAAGGAAAAAGTTGTGAAGCACTTTGAATTGACCTAAAATTAAAAATTGTATTTGGCTTCCACTAAGAAATTCAGAAAACAGAAAACCCTGGCTCCTTTCTGAAGCCTCCCCTGACACAGCCTCTTGTCCACTCCTCAGATCCATCACACCCCTGGCTTCTCTCTTCTTGACATGTATCACAAAGCATAACAAGTATTTGTTACATGTGTTGTGAGCAACTGGAGGCCAGTAGCTAACAATAAATGCACCTCTTTCTTTATATTCATTTCCCCCCTAGATATTGACTGGGTCCTCAATAAACATAGAACTATTAAAATGATGTGATATATGATATCTAATTCCACTTGGTTCTTGATGAAATCTCAGTAAGCTTACTTCAGGGTTGATCCGAACCATAACTAAGCATGATGTCATCTTTTGAGATCCTAATTTATACCCACCTCCAGTAAATACATAGCTTATTAATACCTATGAGACAGCCTAAGAGATTAAACTCAACTGGAACTCAATCTTCAAGATCTTTCTGAAGCACACTTTCCTCATAAAGCTGTCCAAGACTAACACAACCACAAGGATTTTCTTCTTCTTGAAATACGTAGCTCACATATTATACAAAACAAGTCTATAAATAAAAAGCAAAAGACAAACTTGCATGTATTATTCATATCATCCTATAGATGTTTAATTGTATGCTTTCTTATGGTAGATCTCTTTCATTATTATAAATTATTGAAATGTCTTTATATTTTCTATGTTATGATTAACTTTTGATATTTTTGGGATCTCTATTGCTAACTGTAGGGCTAACTCTTTGAGGATAAGAACCGTATTTCATCTCATTATGTTTCCCTTCCGAATGTCAGCTCGAAGTCTTGCATATGTTAGGTGTTAAATGAATGTTTGTTGAAATAAAAACACACATGGGAAAGCTCTTTTTCAGTAATTCACATCGGATGGAAGAAACAGCAACAGCTGTAATGAAAAATTCTACATTCTTTCCCAAATTTCATTTTTATTGACAAAGCAAAAAGATATCTGATTCCTTCTCTTACAGTAGCAAGTCAAACCCAAAGTATTGTTAAACTCTTTGAATACTCATTTAAGTAGTGTAGCTAAAATCTTTTAAGTGAGAGGAAGATGTTCAAGATAATAATAATGCATTAACAGGTATTGTGTGCTTATTATGAATCAGGGACCATTAGAAGTATTTTATATTGTTTATTTTAAGCTTCATAACAATCCTATAAGATAACTACATTTATTGCTGTTAGTTTCACAGATAAAGAAATTGAGACCAGAGAGGATAAGGAGTTTGTCTAGGACCAAAAGTACCTAGGGCTGGTATTCAAATCCCAGCAGTCACATTCCAGCATTCCTGTTAAAACAATATACATAGCTGCCTTCTAAGATGGCTCATTCTTCTCAGATTATACTGATCATCTTCAAATTATCATTTAAATTTCCCAAATCAAATTTACAAAATCACCAATGTACCAGGCTGAATGCCTGTTGTCTGGATGAGGATGTTACCTAAGGTTTACAATTGCCAAACTAGCCTGTGATATATATTCTGATTTTTTTTAGAATCAAAAGTGAATGTAGGCACGTATCACTCAAGTATATACAATTCTTAATTAGATTTGTCTTTAAATTTTGATAAAGAAACATCCATGAGCACTTGTAGGTTTAGAAGGTCAAAGCAGTGATATAAATTCAAAACCTGAGAGGTTATACAAATTAAAACTGAAAAGCATAGTCTGTACCCATGAACAGTCTCTGATAATTTTGCAAAATACTAAAAAACATTCAAGGTATTGAGTAAGACTATAAAGATGTTTTATGAAGAGGGGACACACACACAAAAAAACACTTTCTCATGAGCAGACAGGAAGCCTAACTTGGAATTTCAAATTAACTTTTTGTGTGATGCATTATTTAATAAATGTTAGCATTAATTTTTAAAGGGTTTAATTTGCATACCATTACTGGGCCAAATGGTTGATGAGGATCACAATTAAAGAAAGATGCACCATTCATTTTACTAAGAAGAAAAAAATCCAACAAAGTCAAATCTTCATCATTAAACTGAATAAAGGCAGCCTATAACTGCCAAAAATGTAGAACTCCCTGACAGACGCAATTTAACTCCTATGATTATTTAAATCAACCTCCTTTATGTATGACCCTAAGCAAAAACTCAGTATCTTCTCAAAGAATAAGTATTTTTTAATACCATGGACTTCAGAAGGAAAAAAAAGCATTAGAACAGAAAAGCAAATTAGAGATTTTAGGTTTGGGAATATATGTAAATAATTTTGAAAGAATATGCCATCATGTAATGTTACACTATAGACATGAAGCACTTATGCAAAATGGAAGACACTTCACTAGCACATTAACTAGCTTTTACTTCCAACATGATGCAAGCTGTGTTTAGTCCAAAGACGTTATACAGACAACAGGCACAGAGTCCACTGTCATGTAGTTTACTATCTAAACCAAATGTATTGTTTTCACATGCACCCCTATTACAATCTTCTAAAGGAAAACATACTATTTACTGAGTTACTATGTGCCAGGCAAAAGATTAGTGGTCATGTGCACAGTGGAAAACATGTATATGTAATAAAGTCAGTGTGTGACCCGGCAGCCGAGAATACCTGGAGTGCTGGAACAGGGACTGGAAGCACCCACTGTGACAGTTGTTGATCCTAGAAAAAGATGATCATTCACACACTGGTTCTAAACACTGACTGGGACGCTAAGTACATCTGTCTGCTATGGTGTACCCTTGGTTTTTATAATGAGCTTTGCATAGTTGGTAGACCTGAAAACTTTAGCATGGGTGGCGCCATCTTGGGCTGTGTCCATGAGGACACAGACTAGATAGCTTTGCATCACGTCCATTGAGCCATCATACATTGCAATGACAGACCAAAGCTGCAGAAGCAAGCACTTCAAACTAACTGCATAATCTTCCCCAACAAGTTCCTCAACCTCAAATCTTGATGCTGAAATAGTCACATAGAGTGATGTTTATGCAATTACACAGGACCAGACACTGGAGATAATCTTCAGCTCTAATAATCAGATGCTTTGATGAAGCAACAAACAACAATAACAATAATACCTATCAGGACCATTGATAAGACATTCCCAAAGGACAAGCCAATGACAACTTTTTTGTGTGTAGGGTGCAGGGTTGGGGGGTGAAAAATGAACAGTTCTTTTCTATTTCAAGTAACTTTTAAACTGTGGTTAAAGTAATTCATACTCTAAAGACATTGGAAAATAAACATTTGAAGGAAAGATAAATCATGAGGACTATTAAGAGAGAAACACTAATGAATTTTGGTGTTGAAATTGCCTCTTTTTTTTTTTTAAATAATACAACCATGTGCAGTAGAAGCCCTCTTCTTCAATGGCCAGCAATATTTTGGTTAACCGGAAAATATTTCATAAGGTGCAGAATATTTAGAATTTATATATATGTAATATGTAAGTTTAACTTGATTTATACATAATCATTTCTTTGCTAATTTTTTAAAATCTTCTAATGCTATTCCTCCCCCCACCCCTACCCCACGACAGGCTCCAGTGTGTGATGTTCCCTGCCCTGTGTCCACGTGTTCTCGTTCAATTCCCACCTATGAGTGAGAACATGCAGTGTTTGGTTTTCTGTCCTTGTGATACTTTGCTCAGAATGATGGTTTCTAGCTTCATCCATGTCCCTACAAAGGACATGAACTCATACTTTTTATGGCTGCATAGTATTCCATGGTGTGTATGTGCCACATTTTCTTAATCCAGTCTATCATTGATGGACATTTGGGTTGGTTCCAAGTCTTTGCTATTGTGAATAGTGCCACAATAAACATGTGTGCATGTGTCTTTATAGCAGCATGATTTATAATCCTTTGGGTATATGACCAGAATGGAATGGCTGGGTCAAATCATATTTCTAGTTTTAGATCCTTGAGGAATCGCCACACTGTCTTCCATAATGGTTGAACTAGTTTACAGTCCCATCAACAGTGTAAAAGTGTTCCTATTTCTCCACATCCTCTCCAGCACCTGTTGTTTCCTGACTTTTTAATGATTGCCATTCTAACTGTTGTGAGATGGTATCTCATTGTGGTTTCGATTTGCATTTCTCTGATGGCCAGTGATGATGAGCATTTTTTCATGTGTCTGTTGGCTGCATAAATGTCTTCCTTTGAGAAGTGTCTGTTCATATCCTTTGCCCAGTTTTTTGATGGGGTTGTTTGATTTTTTTCTTATAAATTTGTTTGAGTTCTTTGTAGGTTCTGGATATTAGCCCTTTGTCAGATGGGTAGATTGTAAAATTTTTCTCCCATTCTGTAAGTCGCCTGTTCACTCTGATGGTAGTTTCTTTTGCTGTGCAGAAGCTCTTTAGTTTAATTAGATCCCATTTGTCAATTTTGGCTTTTGGTGTCATTGCTTTTGGCATTTTAGTCATGAAGTCCTTGCCCATGCCTATGTCCTGAATGATATTGTCTAGGTTTTCTTCTAGGGTTTTTATGGTTTTAGGTCTAACATTTAAGTCTTTAACCTATCTTGAATTAAGGGGTCGGGGAATTCCCTTTCCTAGCGAAGGGAAGCCATGACAGACGGTACCTGGAAAATCGGGACACTCCCACCCTAATACTGCACTTTTCCAACAGCCTTTCCAAATGGCACACCAGGAGATTATATCCCACGTCTGGCTCAGAGGGTCCCACACCCACCGAGCCTTGCTTACTGCTAGTACAGCAGTCTGAGATTGAACTGCAAGGCGGCAGTGAGGCTGGGGGAGGGGCATTCACCATTGCTGAGGCTTGAGTAGGTAAACAAAGCAGCCAGGAAGCTCAAACAGGGTGGAGCCCACTGCAGCTGAAGGAGGCCTGCCTGCCTCTGTAGACTCCACCTCTGGGGGCCGGCAATAGCTGAACAAAAGGTAGCAGAAACTTCTGCAGACTTAAAAGTCCCTGTCTGACAGCTTTGAAGAGAGTAGTGATTCTCCCAGCATGGAGTTTGAGACCTGAGAATGGACAGACTGCCTGAGTACTCAAGTGGGTCCCTGACCCCCGAGTAGCCTAACTGGGAGTTACCTCCAAGTAGGGGCCGACTGAGACCTCATATAACTGGGTGCCCCTCTGAGACAAAGTTTCCAGAGGAAGGATCAGGTAGCAACATCTGCCGTTCTGCAATATTTGCTGTTCAGCAGCCTCTGCTGGTGATACCCAGGCAAACAGGCAAACAGCGTCTGGAGTGGACCTCCAGGAAACTCCAACAGACCTGCATTTGAGGGTCCTGACTGTTAGAAGGAAAACCAACAAACAGAAAGGACATCCACACCAAAACCCCTTCTGTACATCACTATCGTCAAAGACTAAAGGTAGATAAAACCACAACCATGGGGAGAAACCAGAGAAGAAAAACTGAAAATTTTAAAAATCAGAGCGCCTCTTCTCCTCCAAAGGAACACAGATCCTCACCAGTAATGTAACAAAACTAGACGGAAAATGAATTTGATGAGTTGAGAGAAGAAGCCTTCAGACGATCAGCAATAACAAACTTCTCCAAGCTAAAGGAGGATGTTCAAACCCATCACAAAGAAGCTAAAAATCTTGAAAAAAGATTAGATGAATGGCTAAACTAGAATAAACAGTGTAGAGAAGTCTTTAAATGACATGATGGAGCTGAAAACCATGGCACGAGAACCACGTGACCCATGCACAAGCTTCAGTAACCAATCTGATCAAGTGGAAGAAAGGGTATCAGTGATTGAAGATCAAATGAATGAAATGAAGTGAGAAGAGTAGTTTAGAGAAAAAAGAGTAAAAAGAAATGAACAAAGCCTCCAAGAAATATGGAACTATGTGAAAAGACCAAATCTATGTCTGATTGGTGTACTTGAAAGGGACGGGGAAAATGGAACCAAGTTGGAAAACACTGTTCAGGATATCATCCAGGAGAACTTCCCCAACCTAGCAAGGCAGGCCAACATTCAAATTCAGGAAATACAGAGAACCCCACAAAGATAATCCTCGAGAAGAGCAACCCCAAGACACATAATTGTCAGATTCACCAAAGCTGAAAATGAAGGAAAAAATGTTCAGGGCAGCCAGAGAGAAAGATCGGCTTACCCACAAAGGGAAGCCCATCAGACTAACAGCGGATCTCTCGGCAGAAACTCTACAAGCCAGAAGAGAGTGGGGGCTAATATTCAACATTCTTAAAGAAACGAATTTTCAACCCAGAATTTCATATCCAGCCAAACTAAGTTTCATAAGTGAAGAAGAAATAAAATCCTTTACAGACAAATGCTTAGAGATTTTGTCACCACCAGGCCTGCCTTACAAGAGCTCCTGAAGGAAGCACTAAACATGGAAAGGAACAACCAGTACCAGCCACTGTAAGAACATGCCAAATTGTAAAGACCATCTATGCTAGGAAGAAACTGCATCAACTCATGAGAAAAATAACCAGCTAACATCATAATGACAAGATCGAATTCACACATAACAATATTAACCTTAAATGTAAATGGGCTAAATGCTCTAATTAAAAGACACAGGCTGGCAAATTGGATAAAGAGTCAAGATCCATCAGTGTGCTGTATTCAGGAGAACCATCTCACATGCAGAGACACACATAGGCTCAAAATAAAGGGATGGAGAAAGATCTACCAAGCAAATGGAAAATGGAAAAAGCAGGGGTTGCAATCTTAGTCTCTGATAAAACAGACTTCAAATCAATAAAGATCAAAAGAGACAAAGAAGGCCATTACATAATGGTAAAGGGATCCATTCAAGAAGAAGAGCTAAATATCCTAAATATATATGCACCCAATACAGGAGCACCCAGATTCATAAAGCAAGTCCTTAGAGACTTACAAAGAGACTTAGACTCCCATACAATAATAATGGGAGACTTTAACACCCCACTGTCAACATTAGACAGATCAACGAGACAGAAAGTTAACAAGGATATCCAGGAATTGAACTCAACTCTGCACCAAGCGGAACAAATAGACATCTATAGAACTCCCCACCCCAAATCAACAGAATATACATTCTTCTCAGCACCACATCACACTTATTCCAAAATTGACCACATAATAGGAAGTAAAGCACTCCTCAGCAAATGTAAAAGAACAGAAATTATAACAAACTGTCTCTCAGACCACAGTGCAATCAAACTAGAACTCAGGACTAAGAAACTCAATCAAAACCACTCAACTACATGGAAATTGAACAACCTGCTCCTGAATGACTACTGGGTACATAACGAAATGAAGGAAGAAATAAAGATGTCCTGGAAACCAATGAGAACAAAGACACAACATACCAGAATCTCTGGGACACATTTAAAGCAGTGTGTAGAGGGAAATTTATAGCACTAAATGCCCACAAGAGAAAGCAGGAAAGATCTAAAATGGACACCCTAACATCACAATTAAAAGAACTAGAGAAGCAAGAGCAAACACATTCAAAAGCTAGCAGAGGCAAGAAATAACTCAGATCAGAGTAGAACAGAAGGAGATAGAGACACAAAAATCCCTCCAAAAAATCAATGAATCCAGGAGCTGGTTTTTTGAAAAGATCACCAAAATTGATAGACCGCTAGCAAGACTAATAAAGAAGAAAAGAGAGAAGAATCAAATAGATGCAATAAAAAATGATAAAGGGGATATCACCACTGATCCCACAGAAATGCAAACTACCATCAGATAATACTATAGACACCTCTACGCAAATAAAGTAGAAAATCTAGAAGAAATGGATAAACTCCTGGACATATATACTCTCCCAAGACAAAACCACAGAGAAGTTGAATCTTTGCTAATTTTTATGTAGGACTAAGCTTTTTTTCTGATTGCAGGTCTTCTCATGTGATGTCCACATCATCTTTATAATACAAATCATATTCCTAATGGCCCACAAATGTTTTCCAGATTCGTTTTTCTGAAATTAGAACAATAATATAAAGACACTTAAATAGATCTCCATGCAGAATTCTGGATTTTAAATCATTTTCCCTGGTATTTCACAGTTATCTTGTCTGCATGTAATTTCGGCACATTCTCTTAGCTACTCAAATTTATTAACTTTTTCTACAGTATTCTCTTTACACAAGACAACTCCTTTTAGCACTAAGAGCTTACTAGACATTTTAATTTGTAAACAGACTTGTAATAGCAAGTAAAATAGTATTAATAGGCATAAAAACTAACATTTGACTCTAAGTCTACAGAAAAATCAACAGGTGAAACAAAGTGTGGGTATTTGAGGGAGCAGCTGACTCTCCGTAAGTATTGATACCAGTGAAGATATTTTACTGGAAGGAAGGAGGGAACATCAGATGCTTTGAGAAATAGAGAGCAGATAAAATAACTTCTACAGAAATACTTTTACACATTGGAATTATATGCTCTCCTGTATATCAATACATTATTTTTTTAGCACCCACATGTATTGAGAGCATTTTCCCACATCATTGTTTATTTAAAATGTGAATTTTAAATGGCAGCATATAGTCTACTGACATACACTATAAAGAATTCAACTAGTCTCCTACCGGGTACTTAGGTGGGATATTTAGGTTGCTGCTATATTTTTGCTATTAAGATCATAATATCACAATCTTAATGTGAACTTCTATTTTGTCAGACTTTATTCTTAGAATATTTAAGGGATCAAGCAAAACAAATATTTTAAAGGCATTTCATAACTATTTCAAAATTGGTCATCAAAAACATTTTTATTGTCTACTGTTGGTAGTATTGATGAGTAGAATAATAGTATGAGATTGAATATTTTCAGCACCTTACTCCATATTTTCTATTAATCTATTTCTTGCCTTTCCAATTTGGAATATATTATAAATATTTATTTTCAGGTGCTTCCTTGGCTTTTAGTTATATAGCGAATTTTATTTTTATATGAGTATTTTTAAAGATTTTACTTTTGAATCAAAACTTAGGTTTTACTTTTAGATTTTACTTTTATATTAAGAAGTTTTAGATTTCTTAGGTAGTCATAAGAAAAGTCACTTTGTTTTATTTTTTAAAAATTTTTCTTGAAAAGCCATATCTACAAACCTCAAAACAGATAAATACGCCTCAGATTTTCTATAATGTTACAGTGTTATCTTTTACATTTACCTCTCCAATGTATTTTAGACATACTTTTCCATGAGCTACAGAGTAGGGATGATATGATTTTCCAAAATAGTAAACTAATTTGGGGCAAGTCAACATGTTTACTGTATTATATTCCCATTCATGAATAAGACATTTTTTTGCTTAGCAAAGAATATCTGACATGGTGTAAATATAGGACCCCAAAGTAAATTTTAGTTAACTAAAGCTTTCGAAATAATAATAAAGTTTAAACTTGTTACAATATTTAAAAGTCACGTATATTTTCTTAATTTTCTACATTTGATATACAATTCTATTTCAAGCCACTATGTGTTGACTGAATATTCTTAATTTAGTGTTTCTCAGCAGACTCACTCTTCCTGGCTTACAACCAAGGTCTTGCAGATCTGGAATTTTCTATTTCCAAGCTCCTTTCAGAAAATGAGGAGTGAGAGATTCATTCATGCCTTGAAATCCTGTTCCTTCTGCTCCTGTGAAACGCTAAATATTGGGAACTCTATAAGGCTTCCTGCTTTTCTGAGTTCCACTCTGCATGTTATGCACAAACCATATTGTCTATGGAATTGCTAAATGTACCTGGGATTCTACTGTTTCATTTCCACTCTGAGAAGTTGTTCTGGGAGTAGCAGCACAGCATACAGCTCCTTCTCGAGGATTCACCACAACAGAGCCCTTTTGCCCTTCTCTGACTTCCTTTCCCACCATGCATAGGAATCTTCATTAGTCTGGATGTAATGCAATCTGGCTCTTCATCTACTTAGCCAGAAGATTGTCTTTTGCTTCAACTTGATGCCTTGAGTCTTCTAGCGTTCAGACTTTGAAGTTTTTAAAAAACTTACTCTCTTGTGACTTATAGACCTTCTCTCGCAGGACTGTTAGCTCTGTCATGAGTTTCAAAAGCAAAAATTGACAACTTTGATCTCTTTTCTGGTCTGGTATTAATTATCTGAAATAATGGCCATAGAATTATCTCACTCCTGCCTGGATTGAAGTGCAAAGAATAATGATCACTGAATAATAGGAATAACCAGGAATAGAAAACACAATACTAAGATTAACTATTATAAAGATCAATTATCCCTCAAATTGAAATACAGATTCAAAGCTATACCAATCAAAATTCAACCAAACATTTGGTTGACATTGACTACCTGCTTCTAAAATTAATAAGGAAATGCAGAGAATCAAACTTAGCCAAAGCACCTTTGAAGCTCACATGGGAGGACTTATCCTACTAGATATCCTACTAGATATCAACTAAGATCATGTGATGTTGGCAAACAATAGGTGGGCAAATAATAGATATGTATACCCAAGAAAGGGAATAGGTCTATCAGCAGACCCATAAATATATATATAACAAATCCAGTGTCTATATGTATAATATGGTATATTATATATATGGGCATGTATATATAATAGATACATGTATATGTATATACATGTATATAATATGTACACATGGAATATGCATATACATGTATATAATATATACATGTATAATATATAATATATACATGTCCATATATAATATACCATATTATATATATGGACAGTGGATTTGTTAAAAAGATCAGTGGGGAAGGGGAGGTCTTCTCAATAAATGGCCTGAGTCAATTGGCCATCTATCTGCAAGAATGATTAAACATGATCCCTCTTTTATTATATACAAAATTCAATTTTAGTAGATGTAATACAAGAGATAAAGAAAAAACAAAATTCATAATACAAGGTAACATTCATGAAAATTATGTTTTTAAAATAGGATACTAAAGAAGCATTGCTATAAAGAAAAATATTGATAAATTGGAGTACATAAGGGCAAAGATTTTTGCAACACATCTAACCAACAAAGGGATTATATGCAGAATATATAAAGAATTCTTACAAATAAATAAAAAACAAATACAAACAATTCAAGAAGAGAAATGGACAACATAGGCACTTCACAAGACGGTAGACAAATAGCAAAGGAATTTTTTTTTATTTTTGTATTTTTTCTTTTTATTATACTTTAAGTTCTAGGGTACACATAAACCCACACAACATGCAGGTTTGATACATAGGTATACATGTGCTATGTTGGTATGCAGCACTCATCAACTTATTATTTACATTAGATATTTATCCTAATGCTATCCCTCCCCAAACCCAAACCCCCTGCCCAACAACAGCCCCTAGTGTGTGATGTTCCCTGCCCTGTGTCCAAGTGATTTCATTGTTCAATTCCCACCTATGAGTGAGAACATGCAGTGTTTGGTTTTCTGTCCTTGTGATAGTTTGCTGAGAATGATGGTTTCCAGGTTGATCCATGTCCCTGCAAAGGACATGAACTCATCATTTTTTACAGCTGCATAGTATTCCATGGTATATATGTGCCACGTTTTCTTTATCCAGTCTATCATTGATGCACATTTGGGTTGGTTCCAAGTATTGCTTTTGTGAAGAGGGCCACGATAAACATACGTGTGCATCTGTCTTTACAGTAGCATGATTTATAATCCTTTGGGTATATATCCAGTAATGGGATTGCTGGGTCAAATGGTAATTCTAGTTTTAGATCCTTGAGGAATCAACACACCATCTTCCAAAATGGTTGAACCAATTTACACTCCCACCCACAGTGTAAAAGCGTTCCTATTTCTCCACATCCTCTCCAGCATCTGTTGTTTCCTGACTTTTTAATGATCGCCATTCTAACTGGCATGAGATGGTATCTCATTGTGGTTTTGATTTGCATTTCTCTGATGACCAGTGATAATGAGCATTTTTTATGTGTCTGTTGGCTGCATAGACACTTCTTTTGAGAAGTGTCTGTTCATATCCTTTGCTCACTTTTTGATGGGGTTGTTTTTTTCTTGTAAATTTGTTTGAGTTCTTTGTAGGTTCCGGATATTAGTCCTTTGTCAGATGGGTAGATTGCAAAAATTTTCTCCCATTCTGTAAGTTGCCTCTTCACTCTGATGATAGTTTCTTTTGCCGTGCAGAAGCTCTTTAGTTTAATTAGATCCCATTTGTCTATTTTGGCTTTTGTTGCCATTGCTTTTAGTCATGAAGTCCTTGCCCATGCCTATGTCCTGAATGGTATAGCCTAGGTTTTCTTCTAGGGTTTTTATGGTTTTTAGGTCTAACATTTAAGTCTTTAATTCATCTTGAATGAATTTTTGTGTAAGGTATGAGGAAGTGATCCAGTTTCACCTTTCTGCATATGGCTAGCCAGTTTTCCCAACACCATTTATTAAATACGGAATCCTTTCCCCATTGCTTGTTTTTGTCAGGTTTGTCAAAGATCAGATGGTTGTAGATGTGTGGCATTATTTCTGAGACCTCTGTTCTGCTCCATTGTTCTATATATCTGTTTTGGTACCAGTACCATGCTGTTTTGGTTACTGTAGCCTTGTAGTATAGTTAGTTTGAAGTCAGGTAGTGTGATGCCTCCAGCTTCATTCTTTTTAGGATTGTCTTTAGCCAAGGAATATTTTTAAAGCTGCTCCACCTCATTAGACCTCATGGAAGTGCAACTTTGAGCCACAGTGGGATGCCATTCTACACCATAACAAATGTCTAGCACTGAAAATATTGGAAATGCTAAGTTGGCAAAGCTGAGGAGCCACAGGAACTCATACACTTGGGATGGAAGTGCAAATTATTGCAACCACTTTAGAAAGCATGGACATATTCTGCTAAATTTGAGTGTATAATACTTCCTAACAATTTCACTCCCATAGAACTGTGTTCACAGGTGCATCAAAAGACATTTATGAGAATGCTAATAGCCAAAACTTGGCAACAGCCCAAATGTTCATAAACAGAAGAATGAATAGTTATTTGGTGATATGCTTATACAGTACTATCTAGAAATCATAGCGGATGAGCTAAACCTACACACACAGATGGATGAGTCTCTCAGACATTATTTTGAGTAAAAGAAGCTAGATACAAAAGAGTGTGTACCATATGATTATTTTTACATAAAGCTCAAAAACAGGCAAAATTATACTATGGTGTTGAAGTCAAAAGAGTGGATCTTTGGGAAGAAATGAAAGTATAGAAAATGGGAGGTTCTCAAGGGGACTTCAGGATGATGGTTGTATTAGTCCATTGTCATGCTGCTGATAAAGACATATCCGAGACTGGGTAATTTATAAAGGAAGGAGGTTTAATTGATGCACGGCTCCATGTGGCTGGGGAGGCCTCACAATCATGGCAGAAAGTGAATGAGGAGCAAAATCACATCTTACATGGATGGAGGCAGTCAAGAGATCTGCTAGGGGAACTCCCCTTTATAAAACCATCAGATCTCATGAGACTTATTCACTATCAGGAGAACAGCATGGTAAAGACCTGCCCCCATGATTCAATTACCTTCCACAGGGTCCCTCCCACAACACGTGGGAATTGTGGGAGCTACAATTCAAGATGAGATTTGGGTGGGGACACAGCCAAACCATATCACTGGTAATTTTTTAAGATTTCTTCACCTGAGTGGCAGTTAAATAGGCTGCACAATTATGACCCATTGCTTATTTGTATGTATATTTCAATTTTAAAAGTTTTAAAAGATACAATGTTCCTGGGTGTGGTAGCTCACACCTGTAATCTCCGCACTTTGAAGGCTAAGGTAGGTGGATTGCTTGTGCTGAGGAGTTCAAGACCAGCCTGGGCAACATGGTGAAACCCTGTATCTACAAAAGATAAAAAATTGGTGTGCTAGTACATGCCTGTAGTCTCAGCTTCTTGGGAAACTGAGGATCATGAGCCCAGCAGGCGGAGGCTGCAGTGAGCTGAGATTGTGCCACTACCCTCCAGCCTGGGCAAGAAAGCCAGACTCTGTCTCAGGAAAAACAAAAACAGAAAATAACCTATTTATATTCCTTTGGGTAGGTACCCAGTAATTGGATTGCTGGGTTGAGTGGTATTTCTGTCTGTCTTTAGGTCTTTGAAGAATCCCCATTCTGTCTTCCACAATGTTTGAACTAATTTACACTTCCACCAAGTGTAAAAGCCTTCCTTTTTCACAGCAGCCTCGCCTGTATCTGTTTCTTGACTTTTATTAACAGCCATTCTGACTGTGTGAGTTGGTATCTCATTGTGGTTTTGATTTGCATTTCTCTAATGAATATGGCACAGCATATTCTCACTTATCAGTGGGAGCTAAATGATAAGCACACATGAACACATAGAAACACCACTATTTGTTGCCTTATTTTCCATTGTTCTGAAAACTTTACACACTGGGGCCTATCAGAATGGAAGATGGGAGGAGTGAATAACTAACGGATACTAGGCTTAATACCTGGGTGATGAAATAATCTCTATAACAAATCCCCATGACCCATGTTTACCTATGTAACAAACCTGCACATCCTGCACATGTGACCCTAAACTTAAAGTAAAAAATATACAATGTTGATAATATGAAAATGTTATCCTACTACATTTGCTATGTAACTTGTACATAAATATACCATATCTACACATAATATATATGAATAGGTACATATTGATTGGAATAAATATATTAAATGTTCATATAAATTTAATTTGTTCTGTATATATCAGATTCTCTCCCTTCATTTTCTCTTCTGTATTATTTTCTTCTGCATTATAGATGTATTCTCAACTTCAGTTCTCTTCAACATCATGAGCCCAATTTTCTGTGATACCAGTTATCCTCCTTACTGCTTCTAATGCTGTTTTCAGTAATGCTATTGAATCTTTAGATTCCTCAGGGAGTTGTCTTAGTTTTTACACACTTTCCTTACCTTTTTTACTTCCTCTCAGCTCATTCTGTTTTCTCTACTGTTAATATATTATTTTTATATATTGTTCCACAAACTCATATTTTATTTTTTTTATTTTTATTTTTTTATTATACTTTTAAGTTCTAGGGTACATGTGCATAACGTGCAGGTTTGTTACATATGTATACTTGTGCCATGTTGGTGTGCTGCACCCATCCACTCGTCAGCACCCATCAATTCATCATTTATATCAGGTATAACTCCCAATGCAGTCCCTCCCCCCTCCCCCCTCCCCATGATAGGCCCCGGTGTGTGATGTTCCCCTTCCGGAGTCCAAGTGATCTCATCGTTCAGTTCCCACCTATGAGTGAGAACATGCGGTGTTTGGTTTTCTGCTCTTGTGATAGTTTGCTAAGAATGATGGTTTCCAGCTGCATCCATGTCCCTACAAAGGACACAAACTCATCCTTTTTTATGGCTGCATAGTATTCCATGGTGTATATGTGCCACATTTTCTTAATCCAGTCTGTCACTGATGGACATTTGGGTTGATTCCAAGTCTTTGCTATTGTGAATAGTGCCACAATAAACATACGTGTGCATGTGTCTTTATAGCAGCATGATTTATAATCCTTTGGGTATATACCCAGTAATGGGATGGCTGGGTCATATGGTACATCTAGTTCTAGATCCTTGAGGAATTGCCATACTGTTTTCCATAATGGTTGAACTAGTTTACAATCCCATCAACAGTGTAAAAGTGTTCCTATTTCTCCACATCCTCTCCAGCACCTGTTGTTTCCTGACTTTTTTATGATTGCCATTCTAACTGGTGTGAGATGGTATCTCATTGTGGTTTTGATTTGCATTTCTCTGATGGCGAGTGATGATGAGCATTTTTTCATGTGTCTGTTGGCTGTATGAATATCTTCTTTTGAGAAATGTCTGTTCATATCCTTTCCCCACTTTTTGATGGGGTTGTTTGTTTTTTTCTCGTATATTTGTTTGAGTTCTTTGTAGATTCTGGATATTAGCCCTTTGTCAGATGAGTAGGTTGCAAAAATTTTCTCCCATTCTGTAGATTGCCTGTTCACTCTGATGGTAGTTTCTTTTGCTGTGCAAAAGCTTAGTTTAATTAGATCCCATTTGTCAATTTTTGCTTTTGCTGCCATTGCTTTTGGTGTTTTAGACATGAAGTCCTTGCCCATGCCTATGTCCTGAATGGTACTACCTAGATTTTCTTCTAGGGTTTTGATGGTATTAGGTCTAACATTTAAGTCTCTAATCCATCTTGAATTAATCTTCGTATAAGGGGTAAGGAAAGGATCCAGTTTCAGCTTTCTGCTTATGGCTAGCCAATTTTCCCAGCACCATTTATTAAATAGGGAATCCTTTCCCCATTTCTTGTTTCTCTCAGGTTGGTCAAAGATCAGATGGCTGTAGATGTGCAGTATTCTTTCTGAGGACTCTGTTCTGTTCCATTGATCTATATCTCTGTTTTGGTACCAGTACCATGCTGTTTTGGTTACTGTAGCCTTGTAGTATAGTTTGAAGTCAGGTAGCATGACGCCTCCAGCTTTGTCCTTTTGACTTAGGATTGTCTTGGCAAGGCGGGCTCTTTTTTGGTTCCGTATGAACTTTAAAGCAGTTTTTTCCAATTCTGTGAAGAAACTCATTGGTAGCTTGATGGGGATGGCATTGAATCTATAAATAACCTTGAGCAGTATGGCCATTTTCACGATATTGATTCTTCCTATCCATGAGCATGGTATGTTCTTCCATTTGTTTGTGTCCTCTTTGATTTCACTGAGTAGTGGTTTGTAGTTCTCCTTGAAGAGGTCCTTTACATCCCTTGTAAGCTGGATTCCTAGGTATTTTATTCTCTTTGAAGCAATTGTGAATGGAAGTTCATTCCTGATTTGGCTCTCTGCTTGTCTGTTACTGGTGTATAAGAATGCTTGTGATTTTTGCACATTAATTTTGTATCCTGAGACTTTGCTGAAGTTGCTTATCAGCTTAAGGAGATTTTGGGCTGAGACGATGGGGTTTTCTAAATATACAATCATGTCATCTGCAAACAGGGACAATTTGACTTCTTCTTTTCCTAACTGGATACCCTTTATTTCTCTCTCTTGCCTGATTGCCCTAGCCAGGACTTCCAACACTATGTTGAATAGGAGTGGTGAGAGAGGGCATCCCTGTCTTGTGCCAGTTTTCAAAGGGAATTTTTCCAGTTTTTGCCCATTCAGAATGATATTAGCTGTGGGTTTGTCATAAATAGCTCTTATTATTTTGAGGTACGTTCCATCAATACCGAATTTATTGAGCGTTTTTAGCATGAAGGGCTGTTGAATTTTGTCAAAAGCCTTTTCTGCATCTATTGAGACAATCATGTGGTTCTTGTCTTTGGTTCTCTTTATGTGCTGGATTACGTTTATTGATTTGCAAATGTTGAACCAGCCTTGCATCCCAGGGATGAAGCCCACTTGATCATGGTGGATAAGCTTTTTGATGTGCTGCTGAATCCAGTTTGCCAGTATTTTATTGAGGATTTTTGCATCGATGTTCATCAGGGATATTGGTCTAAAATTCTCTTTTTTTGTTGTGTCTCTGCCAGGCTTTGGTATCAGGATGATGTTGGCCTCATAAAATGAGTTAGGGAGGATTCCCTCTTTTTCTATTGATTGGAATAGTTTCAGAAGGAATGGTACCAGCTCCTCCTTGTACCTCTGGTAGAATTCAGCTGTGAATCCATCTGGTCCTGGACTTTTTTTGGTGGGTAGGCTATTAATTGTTGCCTCAATTTCAGAGCCTGCTATTGGTCTATTCAGGGATTCAACTTCTTCCTGGTTTAGCCTTGGGAGAGTGTAAGTGTCCAGGAAATTATCCATTTCTTCTAGATTTTCTAGTTGATTTGCGTAGAGGCGTTTATAGTATTCTCTGATGGTAGTTTGTATTTCTGTGGGGTCAGTGGTGATATCCCCTTTATCATTTTTTATTGCATCTATTTGATTCCTCTCTCTTTTCTTCTTTATTAGCCTTGCTAGCGGTCTGTCAATTTTGTTGATCTTTTCAAAAAACCAACTCCTGGATTCATTGATTTTTTGGAGGGTTTTTTGTGTCTCTATCTCCTTCAGTTCGGCTCTGATCTTAGTTATTTCTTGCCTTCTGCTAGCTTTTGAATGTGTTTGCTCTTGCCTCTCTAGTTCTTTTAATTGTGATGTTACAGTGTCAATTTTAGATCTTTCCTGCTTTCTCTTGTGGGCATTTAGTGCTATAAATTTCCCTCTACACACTGCTTTAAATGTGTCCCAGAGATTCTGGTATGTTGTATCTTTGTTCTCATTGGTTTCAAAGAACATCTTTATTTCCGCTTTCATTTCGTTATGTACCCAGTAGTCATTCAGGAGCAGGTTGTTCAGTTTCCATGTAGTTGAGCGGTTTTGATTGAGTTTCTTAGTCCTGACTTCTAGTTTGATTGCACTGTGGTCTGAGAGACAGTTTGTTATAATTTCTGTTCTTTTACATTTGCTGAGGAGTGCTTTACTTCCAATTATGTGGTCAATTTTGGAATAAGTGCAATGTGGTGCTGAGAAGAATGTATATTCTGTTGATTTGGGGTGGAGAGTTCTATAGATGTCTATGAGGTCCGCTTGGTGCAGAGATGAGTTCAATTCCTGGATATCCTTGTTAACTTTCTGTCTCGTTGATCTGTCTAATGTTGACAGCGGAGTGTTGAAGTCTCCCATTATTATTGTATGGGAGTCTAAGTCTCTTTGTAAGTCTCTAAGGACTTGCTTTATGAATCTGGGTGCTCCTGTATTGGGTGCATATATATTTAGGAGAGTTAGCTCTTCCTGTTGAATTGATCCCTTTACCATTATGTAATGGCCTTCTTTGTCTCTTTTGATCTTTGATGGTTTAAAGTCTGTTTTATCAGAGACAAGGATTGCAACCCCTGCTTTTTTTTTTCTCCATTTGCTTGGTAGATCTTCCTCCATCCCTTTATTTTGAGCCTATGTATGTCTCTGCATGTGAGATGGGTCTCCTGAATACAGCAGACTGATGGGTCTTGACTCTTTATCCAGTTTGCCAGTCTGTGTCTTTTAATTGGAGCATTTAGTCCATTAACATTTAAGGTTAATATTGTTATGTGTGAACTTGATCCTGCCATTATGATATTAACTGGTTATTTTGCTCGTTAGTTGATGCAGTTTCTTCCTAGCCTTGATGGTCTTTACATTTTGGCATGTTTTTGCGATGGCTGGTACCGGTTGTTCCTTTCCATGTTTAGGGCTTCCTTCAGGGTCTCTTGTAAGGCAGGCCTGGTGGTGACAAAATCTCTAAGCATTTGCTTATCTGTAAAGGATTTTATTTCTCCTTCACTTATGAAACTTAGTTTGGCTGGATATGAAATTCTGGGTTTAAAATTCTTTTCTTTAAGAACGTTGAATATTGGCCCCCACTCTCTTCTGGCTTGTAGAGTTTCTGCCGAGAGATCTGCTGTTAGTCTGATGGGCTTCCCTTTGTGGGTAACCCGACCTTTCTCTCTGGCTGCCCTTAAGATTTTTTCCTTCATTTCACCTTTGGTGAATCTGGCAATTATGTGTCTTGGAGTTGCTCTTCTGGAGGAGTATCTTTGTGGTGTTCTCTGTATTTCCTGAATTTGAATGTTGGCCTGCCCTACTAGGTTGGGGAAGTTCTCCTGGATGATATCCTGAAGAGTGTTTTCCAACTTGGTTCCATTTTCCCCCTCACTTTCAGGCACCCCAATCAGACGCAGATTTGGTCTTTTTACGTAATCCCATACTTCTTGCAGGCTTTGCTCATTTCTTTTTCTTCTTTTTTCTTTTGGTTTCTCTTCTCGCTTCATTTCATTCATTTGATCTTCAATCGCTGATACTCTTTCTTCCAGTTGATCGAGTCGGTTACTGAAGCTTGTGCATTTGTCACGTATTTCTCGTGTCATGGTTTTCATCTCTGTCATTTCGTTTATGATCTTCTCTGCATTAATTAGTCTAGCTGTCAATTCTTCCACTCTTTTTTCAAGATTTTTAGTTTCTTTGCGCTGGGTACGTAATTCCTCCTTTAGCTCTGATAAGTTTGATGGACTGAAGCCTTCTTCTCTCCTCTCGTCCAAGTCATTCTCTGACCAGCTTTGATCCGTTGCTGGCGATGGGCTGCGCTCCTTTGCAGGGGGAGATGCACTCTTATTTTTTGAATTTCCAGCTTTTCTGCCCTGCTTCTTCCCCATCTTTGTGGTTTTATCTGTCTCTGGTCTTTGATGGTGGTGACGTACTGATGGGGTTTTGGTATAGGTGTCCTTCCTGTTTGATAGTTTTCCTTCTGACAGTCAGAAGGACTGTCTGTTGGTCTGTTGGAGATTGCTTGAGGTCTACTCCAGACCCTGTTTGCCTGGGTATCAGCAGCAGAGGTTGCCGAAGATAGAATATTGCTGAACAGCGAGTGTACCTGTCTGATTCTTCCTTTGGAAGTTTCCTCTCAGGGGTGTACTCCACCCTGTGAGGTGTGGGGTGTCAGACTGCCCCTAGTGGGGGATTTCTCCCAGCTAGGCTACTCAGGGGTCAGGGACACACCTGAGCAGGCAGTCTGTCCGTTCTCAGATCTCAACCTCCGCGTTGGGATATCCACGGCTCTCCCCAAAGCTGTCAGACAGAGTCGTTCGCGTCTGCACCGGCTCCTGCTACTTCCCCTGTTGGTCTTCAGCTGTGCGCTGTCCCCAGAGGTGGAGACTACAGAGACAGGCAGGCTTCCTTGAGCTGCTGTGAGCTCCACCCACTTCGAGCTTCCCAGCGGCTTTGTTTACCTACTTAAGCCTCAGCAATGGCGGGCGCCCCTCCCCCAGCCTCGCTGCTGCCTTGCGGATAGATCGCGGCAGACTGCTGTGTTAGCAGTGAGGGAGGCTTCGTGGGCGTGGGACCCTCCCGGCCAGGTGTGGGATATATTCTCCTGGTGTGCCTGTATGCTTACAGCGCAGTATTGGGGTGGGAGTTACCCGATTTTCCAGGTGTTGTGTGTCTCAGTTCCCCTGGCTAGGAAAACGGATCCCCTTCCCCCTTGCGCTTCCAGGTGAGGCGATGTCTCACCCTGCTTCAGCTCTCGCTGGTCAGGCTGCAGCAGCTGACCAGCACCGATTGTCCGGCACTCCCTAGTGAGATGACCCCAGTACCTCAGTTGAAAATGCAGAAATCACCGGTCTTCTGTGTCGCTCGCACTGGGAGTTGGAGACTGGAGCTGTTCCTATTCGGCCATCTTGCTCCGCCCCCTTTCACCCAGTAAATTTTTAATTAAACACTTGAGATTGTATATTTAAAAACTATATGTTATTTGAGGCTCTGGGTAGTGTTATCCTCTTCTGGAAATGATTCAGTATTATTTCTGGCATCAGTTAGTCTAAAGGCAGATGTCTTGAATCTAAATGGAATCTGATCTGATTGGAAACTGGGTTCCAGATTTCATTATTTTTAATTCACCCTAATATTTAGGCCCTTATCAGAAGTCTGGGAGTGTTTATCAGTGTCTTTTATCCTTCTCAGATTCTAAACTCTACTTCTTTTTGTGTGTGTGGGTGGGGGAGAGGGGCAGGGTCCTGCTGTGTTGCTCAGCCTGGCCTTGATCTCTTGGGTTCAAGCAATTCTCCCACCTCAGCCTCGTAAGTAGCTGGAACTACAGATGCATGCCACTACACCTACTCTGAACTCTAAACTTTTACTACTAAGCATCATGAGACATCGAAAAGTTTTTAATGACTTACCAGTCTTTTTAGCTATCTCTTTCTTCACAACTTCTTCAGCAAGTTTCTAAGCTTTATACCACTTGCAAACTGACAAATTCCTTAAAGGGAAAACTACCTCAGTGCACCTTTCTTTGGAATCTTGGCAATGCAGATCCTAACTGGGTTGGTAGCCTGGATACTAAATGTTTTCTTTTCAGTCCTGTGAGCCTGTAGTTGACAGAACTGCAAGGATAAGAGTGTCTTAGTGGAGAGCCATGATACAAAATAGATTAGAGTTAGTTAACCATAGAATAGGGGTTACTCATAGCTGAAAGTTTCTAGAAAGGAGAACAAGAGGATTATAGCTCAACAATGCAGTATATGGATAAGAATATAGAAAAGTCCAGATGAAGAAGAGGTTTCCCTTTGGATGATGGACTGGCACTTCAGCAATTTAAGGCATGATGTCATTATCTGAATCCAAATAGAGCTGCCCTCATCACTGACTCTTTCCTGTCCCAATACAAACATACCTATGCCAACCATTCTTAGAACAATGCCGTCTAAGTGTGATTTCTTTCCTTCTCTGTAGATCCTATCATCTTCATGTATAATCTAGAAGCACCATCGTGGCTGGGCTGGCACTCTCACAAACTACTTTCCAGGAGTGTTTGATGTCTTATAAAACAGCAACTGTGGATATGGTCTCATCATGCCAGAAAATGTTATCTGTTCTATTTCTTACTTTCTGTTTAAAAACCCCTATTCAGCTCTTTGTTTACCTGATTATCATTTTGTCTGAAGCTGTAGTCTCAGATATAGCTGGCCCTTCCTGTTTGGTTAAGTTTATGATCAGACTCTCATTGCTTCCTCATCTTCCCTTCCTTTAACATATCAACTCTCAGCAGTGTGACTTTTGTTCATATCAGAGTCATCACCACTTATGTATACTCTTGCAATAGCCTCTTAAACCTCATCTTAAGTGTCACTTTATTGCAATCCATTCTCCACAATGCTGTCAGGTATTTCTTTATAGATCTGATCATATCACTTCCTCAGTCAAAACCTTTGTTGGCTCTTCACTGTCTAAAGAATAATGCACAATCAGTTCTCAAGGAAATAAAAACTTTAGTAGTTATGCTGACAATTTTTCCAGAAAAGCATTATATATGAAAACATATGGAATATGGCCAAAGCTGTTTTTAGGAGGAAAAAAAGTCCATTTTTAAGGTCTTACTATAAAGTAAAAATATAAAATGCACATATACTAAGAACTAAAAAACAGAAAAAGGTAGGAAAGGGGTAACAAAACAAAAACAAAAGAAGAAATTACAGAAAATGTGCAATTGGTAAACAAATTGACTAGCTGCCTCTTTCAGAAAAAAACAATAAAGTAGAACACTCTGGTAAGATTAATTTAATATAAAAGAGAAAACACAAACAATATAATAAACCATGCAGAACATATTGATAATTATAAAAACACAACATGTTTAAATCTATTTGATTCTATTCTTATAAGGCAGGAAATCTTGGTGAAAACAAACTATTTCTAATAAACTACTTCAAAGAAAAATGAGAGTTAATCAAATTAATTCCATAATCCTCAGAGAACTAAGGAAGGTTGTCAAATACCTACAAGAGGATGTATGACCCTGGTAGTTTCAAAAACCACTGGTGTCAAAATACTCAAGGAATTTATACAACTTCATTAAAATATCTTAAAGCATACAAGAAGGAAAACTTTTCTTTTTTTTTTTTCTTTTTTTTTTTTGTTTTTTGAGACGGAGTCTCGCTCTGCCGCCCAGGCTGGAGTGCAGTGGCCGGCTCTCAGCTCACTGCAAGCTCCGCCTCCCGGGTTCACGCCATTCTCCTGCCTCAGCCTCCCGAGTAGCTGGGACTACAGGCGCCCGCCTCGTCGCCCGGCTAGTTTTTTGTATTTTTTAGTAAAGACGGGGTTTCACCGTGTTAGCCAGGATGGTCTCGATCTCCTGACCTCGTGATCCGCCCGTCTCGGCCTCCCAGAGTGCTGGGATTACAGGCTTGAGCCACCGTGCCCGGCCTAGGAAAACTTTTCAATTTATTTATGAACTAACTATAACTCCAATAACAGAATTTAATAAAGATAGAGAAAAGAAAACAAATAGTTAATCTCACTTTGAAAGTCAAGGCGAAGCTCCCACATTTAAAAAATAGTATATAAAAACAATATAAAAATAGTATAAAAACTTGTATTTTATAAATTATTACATGGATAATTCAATGTAAGAAAATCTGTTAGTTTAATTCATCATATCCAAAGACCCAAAAAAATCTTTATGATCAGGTGCCAGCAGCTATTCCTTGTGGAGATACTTAGCAAAACAAAAATACAAGATACTTACTAAGCATCGTGAAGACATTTAATTCCAAATGAGTAGCTCCTCTTTCTAACTAATAGTGAAACAATAGATATACAAGTAATGAAAAAGTCCTATATGGTTTGGCTCTGTGTTACCACTCAAATCTTATCTTGAATTGTACTCCCATAATTTCCACATGTTGTGGGATTTTGGTAGGAGATAATCTGAATCATGGTGGGAGATAATTTGAATCATGGGGGCAGTTTCCCCGATACTGCTCTCATGGTAGTGAATATGCCTCACAAGACACGAGGATTTTATCAGGGGTTTCTGCTTTTGCATCTCTCTCATTTTCTCTTGCCGCCACCGTGTAAGAAGTGCCTTTCACCTCCCGCCATGATTCTGAGGCCTCTCCCGCCACATGGAACTGTTAAAAGTCCAATTAAACCTCTTTTTCTTCCCAGTCTTAGGTATGTCTTTAACAGAGCATAAAAATGGACTAATACAAAGCGTAAAGTCACTCTCTTACCACTATTATTTACTATAATTCTAGAAGTACTAGTCAACCTTATCACAGCAGAAAACAAAAACATAAATTAAAAGTATTAGGTTATATTTATCAGTTGTATTTACATTATCTACATAAAGTAAATTCACCAATTTTAAGTGTAAAATTCAGTGAGGTTTGACTAATTTATATAATCATGTCACTTTGACCATAATCATGATACCGGCCATCAGTGCAAATGTTTCCCTCTGTCTTTTTGAAATCAATCACGTTCCTCTATCCCCTGCCTCTGGCAACCACTGACCCATACTTTGTCGCTACAGTTTTGCATTTTCTAGCAGTTCATTTAAATAAAATCATGCAGGATATAATATTTTGCATTTGGCTTCTTTCATTTAAGTATAATGCTTTGAAGATTCACTCATGTTGTTGAATGTACTAGTAATCAGTCAATTTTGATTGTTATGTAGCAGTTCATTTTATGGATATACCATAATTTGTCCATTAACTTGTTGAAGGATATCTGGGTTTCTTTCAGTTTGAGGCTAGCTACTATGATGAAGCTGCTATGGATATTTGATTGCAAGGCATTGTATGAATACATGTTTCCATTTCTCTCAAGTAAATACCTAAGAATAGGATTGATGAACCATTGTATAATTGTATGTTTAACTTAATAACAAACTGCCAAACTTTTCTCAAAGAGACTGTAACATGCTTTGCTTTACCAGTTGCTCTGCATTTCTTAGCAATACTCAAAACTGTCTCTCTTTTCAGTTTTAGAAGTTTAAGACATGATGTGTACATAAATCTCATTGTAGTTCTAATTTGCATTTCCTTCCTGAATAATGCTGTTGGGCATGTTTCATGAGTATATTTGACATTCATATATCTTCTATGTTAATGTTTCTCTTTCAAATCTACTTTTTCTTGATTTGGCTTCTTAAATTGAAAGAGCTCTTTATATATTCTGTACACAAGCCTTTTATCAATTACATGTTTTGCAAAGAATTTCTTGCAGTCTATTATTTATCTTTTAATTTTCTTAACAGTATTTTTTGAAGGGAAAATATTTTAAATTTTAATTAATAATTTTTCCCCTTTTTTGGTCATGTGCAAGAAATGTTAGACTAATCCAAATCACAAAGAGGGTTTTTTTTCCTGTTTTCTTCCAGAAGTTTTATAACTTTACATGCTACACAAAGGTCTGTAATCCATTCTGAGTTATTTTTTTGTGTGCAGTGTGAGATAAAAATTGAGGCTCACTGTTTCACATATGGATATCCAATTGCTCCAGGATGATTTTTTGAAAAGACTCTCCTTTCCTTATTGAAATAACTAGGCACTTTAATCAAAAATCAATCATATATTTGTTGTTCTCTCTCTAGACTGACTATACTGTTCCACATATGTGTATGTAGAACACATTACCTCACTTATTATAGCATCATAGTAAGTTTTGAGGTCAGGAAGTTTAAGTCAATCTTAGTTCATATTTTTCAAATTTATTTTGGCTATTATAGTTGTATCAGTAGCTGTGCACAGTGATACACACCTATAGTCCCAGCAACTCAGAAAGTTGAGGTGGGAGGGTCACTTGAGCCTAGGAGTTCGAGTCCAGCTTAAATGCTTTTTCCTGTAACTACTGAAATGATATATATAATTTTTCTTCTTTATTATTTTGCTATGGGAAATTGTGTTGATTTTTAAATGTAGAAATAACCTTACATTTCTAGGGTAAATCCCATTTGGTCGTGATACATTATCTGTTTTATTATTATGTATAATCCTTTTTTTATTAACTTTCAAGTTCAGGGGTACAAGTACAGGTTTGTTACATGGCTAAACTTGTGTCATGGGGTTTGCTGTACAGATTATTTAATCACCCAGCTATTTAGTCTAGTACCCATTAGTTATTCTTCCTTATCTTCTCCCTTCTCCTACCCTCCACCTTCTGAAAGGCACCAGTTCATGTTGTCCCTATCTCTGTGTCCATGTATTTCCATTATTTAACTTCTACTTATAAGTGAGAATATGCGGTATTTGGTTGTCTGTTCATGTGCTAGTTTGCTAAGGATAATGGCCTCCAACTCCATCCATGTCCCCTCAAAGGACATAATCTGATTCTTCTTATGGCTGCATGGTATTCCATGGTGTCTATGTACCACATTTTCCTTATCCAGTCTGTCATTGCTGGGCATTTAATTACATGACTTTGCTACTGTGAATTCTGCTGCAATGAACACACACATGCATGTGACTTTATAATAGATGAACAGATATAATGCATAATATTTTTGTATATTTTTGGATTCAATTGTTTATGAGAGATGTTGGTCTGAAGTTTTCTTACTATATTTTTCATTTTGTACCAGAGAAATACTGGCTTCATGAAACGAGTTTGGGGTGTTCCCTCTTATTTCTGAAAGAGTTTGGATGGAATTGCTATTGTTTCTTCCTTATATGTTTGGTAAAAGTCACCAATAAAGCCATCTAGGCCTGAAGTTTCCTTTATGAGAAGGTTTACCAGTATAAATTCAATTTGTAAAATACACTGCACTAAACAGGTTATCTATTTCTTCCTTAGTGAGCTTTCATAGTTTATTACAATGAATGGGGCAATTTCATCTGAGTTGTCCAATTTATTGACATTAAGTTCTTCATAATATTCTATTATTGTTCTTTCACTAACTATAGAATTTATCATATTTATTGTCCTTAGAGAGCTAGCTTTTGGTTTCATGGACTTTTCTCTATTGCCTTTCTGTTTTCAACTTCATTAGTTTTGCTCTTATCTTCACTATTTCCTTTTGCTTTGAGTTTAGCTCTTCTCTTACTCATTTATTAAGCTGGAAGTTTAGATCATTGATTCGGGATCTTTCTTCTTTCCTGATACAAGTAATCAATGCTATAACTTTTCCTCTAAACACTGCCTTAGCTTTATTCTACACACTTTGATAGGTTGTGTTTTGTTTTTATTATAATCCAAATGAAAATATTTCCTAGTGATTATTTTGCTTACTTCTGTGTTCTAGGGTTTATTTATAAGTATGTTTTCAATTTCTAAATATGTGAGGATAATTCATATACCTCTGTTATCAACCTCTTCATTCTGCTATGGTCAAAAAACATACTTTATATTATTTCAAATATTTTACATTAATTGAGATTTATTTTGTGATCCAGAATGTGATCTATGTTAATGAATATTCTGTGCACCTTAAAATAATATATGTCCTCTTATGATTGGATAGGGTATTCTGTAACTATTAGGTCAAATTAGTTGATAGTGTTCTTCAAGTCTTCTATATATTTACTTCATTTCCAAATATATATTGCATCAATTGTTGAAGGAAGACTATTGAAATCTCCAGCTACATCTCAAGATCTGTCTATTCTTTTCTGCTCTATAGGTTTTTGCTTCATGTATTTTGAAGCTCTTATTAGCCATGCAAATATTTCAAGAATGTTTTGCCCTCTTGATGATTTGACTCTTTTTATCATTATTAAAAGTTGCTTTTCATCCCAAATAATATTTTCTAGTCTAAAAACCACTTTAACTGATATAAATAGTCTCTTCAGCTTTTTACCGATTAGTATTCATTGATTTTTAAATATAGAAATATATATCTTTCTTCATCCTTTTACTCATCGCTCTGTGTCTTTTTATACTTAAAGTGGTTTCTTATAGACAGCACAAACTTAATCCTTTTAAAAAATTAATCAGATAACCTTTGCCTTTTGTTTGGGGAACTTAGATCATTTAATGTTAATGCAATTACATATATGAAATTCATGGTCTGATTATTTTCCTATTTATTCTTTCTTTTTATCACCCTTCCTGCTTTTTTATGAATTTGTTGAGATTTTTCACAATTTAGTTTATCTCCACTACTAGATTATTAATTATGCCACTTTGGGTTTGGTTCCTTTTTTTTTTGTGTGGTTGCCATAAGGCTTACAATATCCATCTTAAACCTATCACAGGTTCTTTAAAATAATATTCTCATTTTTCCTTCCCATCCTTTGTGCCACTGTTGTCATACAGTTCATTTCTACATATGCTATAAGTGCCCAAACACATTGCTATTATTTTTATTTCATGCAGTCAATTCTTTTTTTTCAGATAGATACATATATTTTATTTAAATGACAACAGAAATTTTTACTAGTAACTAGAAAAGTGATTTCACAAATCAAGATAGAATGTAGAAGATTAAACTCTTTTATTTATTTATTTATTTATTTATTTATTATACTTTAAGTTCTAGGGTACATGTGCATAACGTGCAGGTTTGTTACATATGTATACTTGTGCCATGTTGGTGTGCTGCACCCATCAACTCGTCACCACCCATCAACTCGTCATTTACATCAGGTATAACTCCCAATGCAATCCCTCTCCCCTCCCCCCTCCCCATGATAGGCCCTGGTGTGTGATGTTCCCTTCCCGAGTACAAGTGATGTCATTGTTCAGTTCCCACCTATGAGTGAGAACATGTGGTGTTTGGTTTTCTGTTCTTGTGATAGTTTGTTGAGAATGATGGTTTCCAGCTGCATCCATGTCCCTACAAAGGACACAAACTCATCCTTTCTTATGGCTGCATAGTATTCCATGGTGTATATGTGCCACATTTTCTTAATCCAGTCTGTCACAGATGGACATTTGGGTTGATTCCAAGTCTTTGCTATTGTGAATAGTGCCACAATAAACATACGTGTGCATGTGTCTTTATAGCAGCATGATTTATAATCCTTTGGGTATATATCCAGTAATGGAATGGCTGGATCATATGGTACTTCTAGTTCTAGATCCTTGAGGAATCGCCATACTGTTTTCCATAATGGTTGAACTAGTTTACAATCCCACCAACAGTGTAAAAGTGTTCCTATTTCTCCACATCTTCTCCAGCACCTGTTGTTTCCTGACTTTTTAATGATTGCCATTCTAACTGGTGTGAGATGGTATCTCGTTGTGGTTTTGATTTGCATTTCTCTGATGGCCAGTGATGATGAGCATTTTTTCATGTGTCTGTTGGCTGTATGAATGTCTTCTTTTGAGAAATGTCTGTTCATATCCTTTGCCCACTTTTTGATGGGGTTGTTTGATTTTTCTTGTAAATTTGTTTGAGTCCTTTGTAGATTCTGGATATTAGCCCTTTGTCTGATGAGTAGATTGGAAAAATTCTCTCCCATTCTGTAGGTTGCCTGTTCACTCTGATGGTAGTTTCTTTTGCTGTGCAGAAGCTCTTTAGTTTAATTAGATCCCATTTGTCAATTTTGGCTTTTGTTGCCGTTGCTTTTGGTGTTTTAGACGTGAAGTCCTTGCCCATGCCTATGTCCTGAATGGTACTACCTAGGTTTTCTTCTAGAGTTTTTATGGTATTAGGTCTAACATTTAAGTCTCTAATCCATCTGGAATTAATTTTCATATAAGGAGTAAGGAAAGGATCCAGTTTCAGCTTTCTACTTATGACTAGCCAATTTTCCCAGCACCATTTATTAAATAGGGAATCCTTTCCCCACTTCTTGTTTTTCTCAGGTTTATCAAAGATCAGATGGCTATAGATGTGTGGTATTATTTCTGAGGACTCTGTTCTGTTCCATTGGTCTATATCTCTGTTTTGGTACCAGTACCATGCTGTTTTGGTTACTGTAGCCTTGTAGTATAGATTGAAGTCAGGTAGCATGATGCCTGCAGCTTTGTTCTTTTTGCTTAGTATTATCTTGGCAATGCAGGCTCTTTTTGGGTTCCATATGAAATTTCAAGTAGTTTTTTCCACTTCTGTGAAGAAAGTCAATGGTAGTTTGATGGGGATAGCATTGAATCTATAAATTACTTTGGGCAGTATGGTTATCTTCATGATATTGATTCTTCTTATCCATGAACATGGAATGTTTTTCCATTTGTTTGAGTCCTCTCTTATTTCCTTGAGCAACCGTTTGTAGTTCTCCTTGAAGAGGTCCTTCACATCCCTTGTAAGTTGGATTCCTAGGTATTTTATTCTCTTTGTAGCAATTGTGAATGAGAGTTCACTCATGATTTGGCTCTCTGTTTGTCTGTTATTAGTGTATAGGAATGCTTGTGATTTTTGCACACTGATTTTTGTATCCTGAGACTTTGCTGAAGTGTCTTATCAGTTAAGGAGATTTTGGGCTGAGATGATGGGGTTTTCTAAATATACAATCATGTCATCTGCAGACAGAGACAATTTGACTTTCACTTCCTCTTTTCCTAATTGAATACCCTTTATTTCTTTCTCTTGCCTGATTGCCCTGGCCAGAACTGCCAACACTGTGTTGAATACGAGTGGTGAGAGAGGGCATCCTTGTCTTGTGCTGGTTTTCCAAGAGAATGCTTCCAGTTTTTGCCCATTCAGTTGATATTGGCTGTGGGTTTGTCATAAATAGCTCTTATTATTTTGAGATACGTTCCATCAATACCGAGTTTATTAAGAGCTTTTAGCATGAAGGGGTGTTGAATTTTGACGAAGGCCTTTTCTGCATCTATTGAGATAATCATGTGGTTTTTTTTCATTGGTTCTGTTTATGTGATGGATTGTGTTTATTGATTTGCGCATGTTGAAGCAGCCTTGCATCCCAGAGATGAAGCTGACTTGATCGTGGTGGACAAGATTCTTGATGTGCTGCTGGATTCGGTTTGCCAGTATTTTATTGAGGATTTTCACATCAATGTTCATCAGGGATATTGGCCTAAAATTTTCTTTTGTTGTTGTGACTCTGCTAGGTTTTGGTATCAGGATAATGCTGAATTTTCTCAGCAAACTATCACAAGGACAGAAAACCAAACACTGCATGTTCTTACTAATAAGTAGGAGTTGAACAATGAGATTACATGGACACAGGGAGGGAAACATCACATACTGGGGGCCTGTCAGGTGATGGGGATCTGGGGGAGGGATAGCATTAGGAGAAATACCTAATGTAAATGACAAGTTGATGGGTGCAGCAAACCAACATGGCACATGTATACCTATGTAACAAACCTGCACGTTGTGCACATGTACCCCAGAACCTAAAGTATTATATATATATATATATATATATATATATATATATATATATGGAAAAAATTATTTGGTGTTTACCTATGTACCTATTATTTTTGGTGTTCCTCATTCCCAGGTATAGATCCATATTTCCATTTGGCACCATTTTCTTCTACCTGAAATACATCTTTTCAACATTTCCAGGTAGAATTCTGGTGATAATAAATTCTCTCAGCATCTGTTTGTCTAAAATGTCTTCATTTTAAAAGAATTTTTTTCTGGGTTAAGAAACATAGAAAAACAGGTTTGTTTGTTTTTCCTTTCAGAACATCTAAGCTCTTTCTCCATTATTTTCTGGCTTGCATAGTTTCTAAAGTGTTGCCTACTGTCAATTTTTTGTGTGTTTCTCTGCATAATGTGTCTTTTCTCTGCCTGTTTTATACCTTTTTCTTTATCACTGTTTATCTTTTTTTTTTCTTAAGATAGAGTCTCACTCTGTTGCCCAGGCTGGAAGTGCAGTGGCGCGATCTCGGCTCACTGCAAGCTCCGTCTCCTGGGTTCATGCCATTCCTTGCCTCAGCTTCCCCAGTAGCTGGGACTACAGGCGCCCGCCACCACGCCCAGATAATTTTTTGTACTTTTAGTAGAGACGGGATTTCACTGTGTTAGCCAGGATGGTCTCAATCTCCTGACCTCGTGATCCGTCTGCCTTGGCCTCCCAAAGTGCTGGGATTACAGGTGTGAGCCACCGCACCTGGTATATCAAATTTTACATGAAGTACTCTGACTTTGCTTAATGTGTTTATTTCATGTGGAATGATTTGAGATTCTTAGATGTATGTATACACTTATCAAACTTGGAATTATTTCCCATTATTGTACTGCTTCACCTTTTTCCCCTCCTTCTGGGACTCCAATTATACATTATGTTATGCTATTTGATATATATTGACAGTCTGTTTCATTTGTCCAGTCTTTTTTCCTCTGTGATTTATTTTGGATAGCTCTATTACTATATATTTACATTCACTGATAATATATTTCTTCAGTGTCTAATCTGTTAATCTCATCATGCAATTTTTGTTTCAGATAATATATTTTTAATCACTAGTCCATTTGTGCTTTTGCATATGGTTCATTTTTCTTACCATCATTCTGTTTGCCTCTACCTATTTGAACATATAAGCATACTTACAACTGTCTTAATGCCTTTTATATTGATTTCACCATCCCTGTTATTTCTGAATTTTTTTTATTGATTTTCTCCTAGTTGTGAGTCAAATTTTTTGCTTCTTTGTATTTTTGTTAATATTGTATTGTATTGTAAAAAATATCAATTTGACATTGTTAGATGCCGAATTTTTTGAGTTCCTTAAATAGTGTTGTGTTGTGTTTTAGCATGCAGCTAAACTTCTTGGAATTATTTTCTTTATATTTTAAAATTATATTTTAATTGAAAAATAATAATTGTATATTTATTTTTAATAACTGTTGATATGTATGGAGTTTGAAGTTTCAATACATGTATACATTTTGAAATGATTAAATCCATCATCTCACATAATTATCATTTCTTTGTGATAATTAGCCAATTAGCCTCCATCATCTCATATAACTATCATTTCTTCGTGGTGAGAACACTTAAAATTGGATATTATAAAAGATGGTTTTGAAGATACTTTGGGGTGAATCCACAGAATCTTTAATCTAATGCTAACTTAGTCCCACTATTATGACAATACCTTTCTGGAACTCTATTCAATGCCTCATATATTTTGACATCTTTCCACTCAGGCCCTTGGAAACATAAATCATCCCAGCTCTTATGAGTTTAGGAAATTCTGCTGTGTACTACTGCTCAGTACTTTTTTTTTCTGACTTAGGTAGTTTTCTGTCACACAGGTGCAAATCAGTACTTATCCAAAGACTTGAGAGGAGCTCTGGACACCTGCACATAGAAAGAGGGGCTCTTTCCATGCTTGCAGATTCCTCCTCTACAGTATTAAGCAAACCTTAGCTTGCCAACATCCCCGTGCTCTAATATATTTCTCCTTAATTGACCAGGCTCTGTTTGGTTACTCCCTCCCTGCACTGCAGTCTGTAAACTGCCTTCAGCCAGAAAGCTGGTACAATTAGAGGACTCACTTTGCTTATTTCCCTTCTCTTGGGGAACACAGTTCTGCATTGTCTTTCTCTAAATGTCCAGAAGTCATTGTTTCATATATTTTGTCCAATTCTTTTATTGTTTAGAGTAGGAGAGTAAATCTAACCCTGTTACTTCATCTTAACCAGCAGCAGAAGTTCCAAAGTTATAAATATTTAAAAGGAAGACATAAAAATGAGTACTATTTACAAATGCTATAATTATTTACTGGAAAAACTTTAAAAAGTAAATAGAAAAAGCCGTTAGATCTAATAGGAGAACTTCTTCTAGGTCCAGATATAAAAAATTATAAAACTCAAATGTATAAATTATAATTTTAAAAGATCCCATTCACAGGCTCTACAAAAATATAGCATCACTATAAGTAAAATTAAGAAATGTAAAGTAAGAAGTGTGAAGAAAATGATTCAGTTTTCCTGAAGAATATTAAATAAAGGAATATAATGTTTTCAGATGGCATTATCAATAGTATAAAAGACATCCTCCAGAATATATACGTGTGTGTGTGTGTGTGTGTGTGTATGTATACATACACACATATTTTATTCAGCAGGCAAAACAACAAAACCAAATGATTGCCTTGAGTGACAGCAAAACGTCCCGTGATAATATTTTATATTTGTTCTGAAGAACATGTTGTGGAGAATAAGAATATAAAGATCTTGCTTTATGTGATACACATATATATCTCGAAGCCACCACTAGCACCATAATAATGATGAAATACTAACAAAGTATGGCCATTAATGTCAGGAACAAAACTGGGAGTCCCCACTATTACCATTATTTATTATTGTTCTCTTCAGCTGTAACCAACGTTATTAGTCAAAAAGTTAAAAAATTAAATGAGCATTATAAATGTTGGAAAAGAGAACGTGACTAACATAATTTACACACAACATAAGACTTACATTATTTCTTTGTTTGTTTGTTTTTTGTTTTGCAACGGAGTCTCACTCTATTACCTGGGCTAGAGGACAGCGTTACAATCATGATTCACTGTAGCCTCAACCTCCTGGGCTCAAGCAATCCTCCCTCCTCAGCCTCTCAAGTAGCTGGGACTACAGGCATGTCCCACTATGCCCAACTAAATTTTTTAAAATTTATTTTGCAGACATGGGGTCTTGCTGTATTGCCCAAGCTATTATATTATTTCTTTTTTTTTTTTTTTTTTTTTTTTTTTTTTTTTTTTTTTTTATTATACTTTAAGTTCTAGGGTACATGTGCATAACGTGCAGGTTTGTTACATATGTATACTTATGCCATGTTGGTGTGCTGCACCCATCAACTCGTCAGCACCCATCAATTCATCATTTATATCTTGTATAACTCCCCAATGCAAGCCCTCCCTCCTCCCCCCTCCCCCCTCCCCATGATAGGCCCCAGTGCGTGATGTTCCCCTTCCCGAGTCCAAGTGATCTCATTGTTCAGTTCCCACCTATGAGTGAGAACATGCGGTGTTTGGTTTTCTGTTCTTGTGATAGTTGGCTAAGAATGATGGTTTCCAGCTGCATCCATGTCCCTACAAAGGACGCAAACTCATCCTTTTTTATGGCTGCATAGTATTCCATGGTGTATATGTGCCACATTTTCTTAATCCAGTCTGTCACAGATGGACATTTGGGTTGATTCCAAGTCTTTGCTATTGTGAATAGTGCCGCAATAAACATACGTGTACATGTGTCTTTGTAGTAGAATAATTTATAAAAATATACGAGAAAAAAACAAACAACCCCATCAAAAAGTGGGGAAAGGATATGAACAGACATTTCTCAAAAGAAGATATTCATACAGCCAACAGACACATGAAAAAATGCTCATCATCACTCGCCATCAGAGAAATGCAAATCAAAACCACAATGAGATACCATCTCACACCAGTTAGAATGGCAATCATTAAGAAGTCAGGAAACAACAGGTGTTGGAGAGGATGTGGAGAAATAGGAACACTTTTACACTGTTGGTGGGATTGTAAACTAGTTCAACCATTATGGAAAACAGTATGGCAATTCCTCAAGGATCTAGAACTAGATGTACCTTATGACCCAGCCATCCCACTACTGGGTATTTACCCAAAGGATTATAAATTATATTATTTCTTTAACAAAGGAAAAATCAGCTAAAGTATTGAAAATAATATCACTTAAAGTATCAAGGTAACAAATTATGCAAGTTTGGATAGAAAATATAATGGTCATTCATTTTAGTTAAATATTAAGCAAAACAAAACCATATTAATTAGAAATGTACACATACATGATAGAATTATAAATAAAGGCAAGGTGCTATCATAAAAGTAAAGTTTCTGATTGTCTCTGAGAGGAGGAAGATGGTCATGATAGGAGAGGGGCATATTACTAAATTTCTAGAACAAAAATATTATGTCTTGACTTTAGTGATAGTTAAGTGGGTTCACATGTTACAAGATTAGTTTTTTTTGTAACTTAGTATGTTTTTGTACTTTTAAAATACATGTGTTATTTTTCAATATAAATTTAAATATACACATATGGATATATGTATGCATATGTATATAAAACCTAATTGGTAAATACCATACATTAAAAAGCATAAGAATTAACAACAAATACACAAAATATATTTTTAAAAGATATAAGCATTTCATAAGACTAATAAAAGAACCCTTAACTAAATTGGTAATTACTTTTTAGATGAGAAGGCTTGATATTATGAACGTGAAGATTATCAATAAATGTATTATTTGTATGCAAGGTCTCTGAAAATCTCAATAAATTTACAATTGGAACGAAGCAACAATACTCCAACATTTATATGGAAGACTAAGTATTATAAGGACATGGTCTATCTACCATTAAAATTTATTTATTTATTTATTTATTTGTTTGTTTATTTATTTATTTATTTATTTTGAGACGGAGTCTCACTCTGTCCACCAGGCTGGAGTGCAGTGGCGCGATCTCGGCTCACTGCAAGCTCCGCCTCCTGGGTTCACGCCATTCTCCTGCCTCAGCCTCCCTAGTAGCTGGGACTACAGGCGCCCGCCACCGCGCCCGGCTAATTTTTTGTATTTTTTTTTTTTTTTTAGTAGAGACGGGGTTTCACCGTGGTCTCGATCTCCTGACCTTGTGATCCGCCCGCCTCGGCCTCCCAAAGTGCTGGGATTACAGGCGTGAGCCACCGCGCCCAGCCTAAAATTTATTTTTAAACACTATTTACAGAAACGATAAACATATATGCATGTATAAAGTAATTAATATATGAGAAAAATAATATCTCAAATTGATGGAGGAGGTAGAAGAGTTATAATGTCACTGGGAAATTCAGAAACAAAAATTGCTAAATGAATTAATCACTGACTTCTAGATTAAAATCAAACACTGTAAGAAAAAATTAAAATAATTCAATAATTTTAGAGTGAGGAAAATTCTACAGCAGAAAGCATATCAGAAAAGGTTGGTAGACTTTTCTAAATAAGTATTAAAAATTCAGCTCAGAAAAATGGTCATAATTAAAATTAAAAGTTGAGCAACAATCATAGTAAAGTGTTAATATCCTCTAATATTTATAGAATTCTTCAAAAGAAAGATTAACTACCTACTAGAAAAATGAACAAAGGTCATCAGAAAGCAATTTACAAGTGAGGAAATAATAATGGTCAATAAATAGTAAAGAATAATCCCACTGAATCTCAAATGTATAATTTAAAACACCTTTTCCCTATTATATTGGTATAGATTTAGAATATTATTACATCCAGTGTTGGCTAGAGTGTGAAGAAATGGATTTTTATATACACTGCTGATAAAGGTAGGAATTGGTATTTATGAAAGACAATTTGAATATATATATGCATATTTAAAATATACTCTTACCCAGCAATTTCATTTTTAGACAAGGATATTAAGAAAATAATTGGACAAGTGTGTAACACTGTATATAAGGATGTTCATCACAGCATTATTATATAATAGCAGAAAGATAAGAGACAACATAAATGTTGAACAATAGGGAAATTGTGAAATGCACACAATAGAATATCATTTTGTCATTAGAAATTATTTATAAATACATTGTTGAGTGAAAATAGCATGTATTGTATAGTCCCATTTATTTTGAAAAATCATATGCATGTATGCATTGAAAAGTGTTCAGAAGGCTAAGCACCAAGATTTTAACATAGTTATCTCTATGTGACAGAATTTTGAATGATACTCACCTTTGTCTTTATAATTTTCCATTTTATATTAAGAGTATTTAGAAAACACAAATACCAACAAAAAGATATTTTCCAACTATTAAGCTGGCAAGAGTCTTCTTAAACGTAAATTCAGTGTGGGCGGAAGAATGGGTAGATGACCTTTGCATATACTATTTTGGGGAATTATACATTGATAAGAATTTTTAGAAAAGCAATTTATATAAACATATATAAAGATGGTATTGAATTTGATAGTGAAAAATTAGCAGTTGTATTTATTGGGGCTGGTTAAATAAATCATGCAAGAGCCACACAATGGAATTCTATGCAGCCATTAAAAATGATGCATATGGGTGATTTCTGCATTTTCAACTGAGGTACTGGGGTCATCTCACTAGGGAGTGCCGGACAATCGGTGCTGGTCAGCTGCTGCAGCCTGACCAGCGAGAGCTGAAGCAGGGCGAGGCATCGCCTCACCTGGAAGCGCAAGGGGGAAGGGGATCCGTTTTCCTAGCCAGGGGAACTGAGACACACAACACCTGGAAAATCGGGTAACTCCCACCCCAATACTGCGCTGTAAGCATACAGGCATTCCAGGAGAATATATCCCACACCTGGCCGGGAGGGTCCCACGCCCACGAAGCCTCCCTCACTGCTAACACAGCAGTCTGCCGCGATCTATCCGCAAGGCAGCAGCGAGGCTGGGGGAGGGGCGCCCGCCATTGCTGAGGCTTAAGTAGGTAAACAAAGCCGCTGGGAAGCTCGAACTGGGTGGAGCTCACAGCAGCTCAAGGAAGCCTGCCTGTCTCTGTAGTCTCCACCTCTGGGGACAGCGCACAGCTGAAGACCAACAGGGGAAGTAGCGGGAGCCGGTGCAGACGCGAACGACTCTGTCTGACAGCTTTGGGGAGAGCCGCGGATCTCCCAACGCGGAGGTTGAGATCTGAGAACGGACAGACTGCCTGCTCAGGTGTGTCCCTGACCCCTGAGTAGCCTAGCTGGGAGAAATCCCCCACTAGGGGCAGTCTGACACCCCACACCTCACAGGGTGGAGTACACCCCTGAGAGGACACTTCCAAAGGAAGAATCAGACAGGTACACTCGCTGTTCAGCAATATTCTATCTTCGGCAACCTCTGCTGCTGATACCCAGGCAAACAGGGTCTGGAGTGGACCTCAAGCAATCTCCAACAGACCAACAGAGAGTCCTTCTGACTGTCAGAAGGAAAACTATCAAACAGGAAGGACACCTATACCAAAACCCCATCAGTTCGTCACCACCATCAAAGACCAGAGACAGATAAAACCACAAAGATGGGGAAGAAGCAGGGCAGAAAAGCTGGAAATTCAAAAAATAAGAGCGCATCTCCCCCTGCAAAGGAGCGCAGCCCATCACCAGCAACGGATCAAAGCTGGTCAGAGAATGACTTGGACGAGAGGAGAGAAGAAGGCTTCAGTCCATCAAACTTATCAGAGCTAAAGGAGGAATTACGTACCCAGCGCAAAGAAACTAAAAATCTTGAAAAAAGAGTGGAAGAATTGACAGCTAGACTCATTAATGCAGAGAAGATCATAAACGAAATGACAGAGATGAAAACCATGACACGAGAAATACGTGACAAATGCACAAGCTTCAGTAACCGACTCGATCAACTGGAAGAAAGAGTATCAGCGATTGAAGATCAAATGAATGAAATGAAGCGAGAAGAGAAACCAAAAGAAAAAAGAAGAAAAAGAAATGAGCAAAGCCTGCAAGAAGTATGGGATTATGTAAAAAGACCAAATCTACGTCTGATTGGGGTGCCTGAAAGTGAGGGGGAAAATGGAACCAAGTTGGAAAACACTCTTCAGGATATCATCCAGGAGAACTTCCCCAACCTAATAGGGCAGGCCAACATTCAAATTCAGGAAATACAGAGAACGCCACAAAGATACTCCTCCAGAAGAGCAACTCCAAGACACATAATTGCCAGATTCACCAAAGTTGAAATGAAGGAAAAAATCTTAAGGGCAGCCAGAGAGAAAGGTCGGGTCACCCACAAAGGGAAGCCCATCAGACTAACAGCAGATCTCTCGGCAGAAACTCTACAAGCCAGAAGAGAGTGGGGGCCAATATTCAACGTTCTTAAAGAAAAGAATTTTAAACCCAGAATTTCATATCCAGCCAAACTAAGTTTCATAAGTGAAGGAGAAATAAAATCCTTTACAGATAAGCAAATGCTTAGAGATTTTGTCACCACCAGGCCTGCCTTACAAGAGACCCTGAAGGAAGCCCTAAACATGGAAAGGAACAACCGGTACCAGCCATCGCAAAAACTTGGCAAAATGTAAAGACCATCGAGGCTAGGAAGAAACTGCATCAACTAATGAGCAAAATAACCAGTTAATATCATAATGGCAGGATCAAGTTCACACATAACAATATTAACCTTAAATGTTAATGGACTAAATGCTCCAATTAAAAGACACAGACTGGCAAACTGGATAAAGAGTCAAGACCCATCAGTCTGCTGTATTCAGGAGACCCATCTCACATGCAGAGACATACATAGGCTCAAAATAAAGGGATGGAGGAAGATCTACCAAGCAAATGGAGAACAAAAAAAAGCAGGGGTTGCAATCCTAGTCTCTGATAAAACAGACTTTAAACCATCAAAGATCAAAAGAGACAAAGAAGGCCATTACATAATGGTAAAGGGATCAATTCAACAGGAAGAGCTAACTCTCCTAAATATATATGCACCCAATACAGGAGCACCCAGATTCATAAAGCAAGTCCTTAGAGACTTACAAAGAGACTTAGACTCCCATACAATAATAATGGGAGACTTCAACACTCCGCTGTCAACATTAGACAGATCAACGAGACAGAAAGTTAACAAGGATATCCAGGAATTGAACTCATCTCTGCACCAAGCGGACCTAATAGACATCTATAGAACTCTCCACCCCAAATCAACAGAATATACATTCTTCTCAGCACCACATCGCACTTATTCCAAAATTGACCACATAATTGGAAGTAAAGTACTCCTCAGCAAATGTACAAGAACAGAAATTATAACAAACTGTCTCTCAGACCACAGTGCAATCAAACTAGAACTCAGGACTAAGAAACTCAATCAAAACCGCTCAACTACATGGAAACTGAACAACCTGCTCCTGAATGACTACTGGGTACATAACGAAATGAAAGCGGAAATAAAGATGTTCTTTGAAACCAATGAGAACAAAGATACAACATACCAGAATCTCTGGGACACATTTAAAGCAGTGTGTAGAGGGAAATTTATAGCACTAAATGCCCACAAGAGAAAGCAGGAAAGATCTAAAATTGACACTCTAACATCACAATTAAAAGAACTAGAGAGGCAAGAGCAATCACATTCAAAAGCTAGCAGAAGGCAAGAAATAACTAAGATCAGAGCAGAACTGAAGGAGATAGAGACACAAAAAACCCTCCAAAAAATCAATGAATCCAGGAGTTGGTTTTTTGAAAAGATCAACAAAATTGACAGACCGCTAGCAAGGCTAATAAAGAAAAAAAGAGAGAGGAATCAAATAGATGCAATAAAAAATGATAAAGGGGATATCACCACTGACCCCACAGAAATACAAACTACCATCAGAGAATACTATAAACGCCTCTACGCAAATCAACTAGAAAATCTAGAAGAAATGGATAATTTCCTGGACACTTACACTCTCCCAAGGCTAAACCAGGAAGAAGTTGAATCCCTGAATAGACCAATAGCAGGCTCTGAAATTGAGGCAACAATTAATAGCCTACCCACCAAAAAAAGTCCAGGACCAGATGGATTCACAGCTGAATTCTACCAGAGGTACAAGGAGGAGCTGGTACCATTCCTTCTGAAACTATTCCAATCAATAGAAAAAGAGGGAATCCTCCCTAACTCATTTTATGAGGCCAACATCATCCTGATACCAAAGCCTGGCAGAGACACAACAAAAAAAGAGAATTTTAGACCAATATCCCTGATGAACATTGATGCAAAAATCCTCAATAAAATACTGGCAAACCGGATTCAGCAGCACATCAAAAAGCTTATCCACCATGATCAAGTGGGCTTCATCCCTGGGATGCAAGGCTGGTTCAACATTCGCAAATCAATAAACGTAATCCAGCATATAAACAGAACCAAAGACAAGAACCACATGATTGTCTCAATAGATGCAGAAAAGGCTTTTGACAAAATTCAACAGCCCTTCATGCTAAAAACGCTCAATAAATTCGGTATTGATGGAACATACCTCAAAATAATAAGAGCTATTTATGACAAACCCACAGCTAATATCATACTGAATGGGCAAAAACTGGAAAAATTCCCTTTGAAAACTGGCAAAAGACAGGGATGCCCTCTCTCACCACTCCTATTCAACATAGTGTTGGAAGTCCTGGCTAGGGCAATCAGGCAAGAGAAAGAAATCAAGGGTATCCAGTTAGGAAAAGAAGAAGTCAAATTGTCCCTGTTTGCAGATGACATGATTGTATATTTAGAAAACCCCATCGTCTCAGCCCAAAATCTCCTTAAGCTGATAAGCAACTTCAGCAAAGTCTCAGGATACAAAATTAATGTGCAAAAATCACAAGCATTCTTATACACCAGTAACAGACAAGCAGAGAGCCAAATCAGGAATGAACTTCCATTCACAATTGCTTCAAAGAGAATAAAATACCTAGGAATCCAGCTTACAAGGGATGTAAAGGACCTCTTCAAGGAGAACTACAAACCACTGCTCAGTGAAATCAAAGAGGACACAAACAAATGGAAGAACATACCATGCTCATGGATAGGAAGAATCAATATCGTGAAAATGGCCATACTCCCCAAGGTTATTTATAGATTCAATGCCATCCCCATCAAGCTACCAATGACTTTCTTCACAGAATTGGAAAAAACTGCTTTAAAGTTCATATGGAACCAAAAAAGAGCCCGCATTGCCAAGACAATCCTAAGTCAAAAGGACAAAGCTGGAGGCGTCACGCTACCTGACTTCAAACTATACTACAAGGCTACAGTAACCAAAACAGCATGGTACTGGTACCAAAACAGAGATATAGACCAATGGAACAGAACAGAGTCCTCAGAAATAATACCGCACATCTACAGCCATCTGATCTTTGACAAACCTGAGAGAAACAAGAAATGGGGAAATGATTCCCTATTTAATAAATGGTGCTGGGAAAATTGGCTAGCCATAAGTAGAAAGCTGAAACTGGATCCTTTCCTTACCCCTTATACGAAGATTAATTCAAGATGGATTAGAGACTTAAATGTTAGACCTAATACCATAAAAACCCTAGAAGAAAATCTAGGTAGTACCATTCAGGACATAGGCATGGGCAAGGACTTCATGTCTAAAACACCAAAAGCAACGGCAGCAAAAGCCAAAATTGACAAATGGGATCTAATTAAACTAAAGAGCTTTTGCACAGCAAAAGAAACTACCATCAGAGTGAACAGGCAACCTACAGAATGGGAGAAAATTTTTGCAACCTACTCATCTGACAAAGGGCTAATATCCAGAATCTACAAAGAACTCAAACAAATATACGAGAAAAAAACAAACAACCCCATCAAAAAGTGGGGAAAGGATATGAACAGACATTTCTCAAAAGAAGATATTCATACAGCCAACAGACACATGAAAAAATGCTCATCATCACTGGCCATCAGAGAAATGCAAATCAAAACCACAATGAGATACCATCTCACACCAGTTAGAATGGCAATCATTAAGAAGTCAGGAAACAACAGGTGTTGGAGAGGATGTGGAGAAATAGGAACACTTTTACACTGTTGGTGGGATTGTAAACTAGTTCAACCATTATGGAAAACAGTATGGCAATTCCTCAAGGATCTAGAACTAGATGTACCATATGACCCAGCCATCCCACTACTGGGTATATACCCAAAGGATTATAAATTAGTCTACTACAAAGACACATGTACACGTATGTTTATTGCGGCACTATTCACAATAGCAAAGACTTGGAATCAACCCAAATGTCCATCTGTGACAGACTGGATTAAGAAAATGTGGCACATATACACCATGGAATACTATGCAGCCATAAAAAAGGATGAGTTTGCGTCCTTTGTAGGGACATGGATGCAGCTGGAAACCATCATTCTTAGCAAACTATCACAAGAAGAGAAAACCAAACACCGCATGTTCTCACTCATAGGTGGGAACTGAACAATGAGATCACTTGGACTCGGGAAGGGGAACATCACACACTGGGGTCTATCATGGGGAGGGGGGAGGGGGGAGGAGGGAGGGATTGCATTGGGGAGTTATACATGATATAAATGATGAATTGATGGGTGCTGACGAGTTGTTGGGTGCAGCACACCAACATGGCATAAGTATACATATGTAACAAACCTGCACGTTATGCACATGTACCCTAGAACTTAAAGTATAATAAAAAAAAAAAAAAAAAAAAAAAAATGATGCATATTTACCCTTAGCAATATAAAAGCACACATGAGAAAAGTAATATATAAAAGAATAAATGTATGAAATTAATAATCATTAGATATAGATGTATCTGAATCTCAAGGATATATTAACAATACTTATCTCTAGATTAACTGGAGACTTTAATTTTAATTTTTATGTTTATACTGAGAAATGAAATATTTACGATGAAAAATGATAATTGCATGTGCAGATAATATCTATCATCTGCAACTCCCACTCTGTTCTACTAACAGCACAGGTCTTGATTCCAGACTGACATCTAATTTACAAGATTACTAGTTTTACCTGGCACTGAGTATACCCAGCTTTAAGAAAGAAGTCAGGAAAGGAAACAGCTGTATGCAAAACAACACCGAAAAAGAGGCCTAGTGACTTCTAGGCAGTTTCCAATATCTTGATCATTTCGCATTCAAGTTGTGTGTGATCACTATAGACAAGCCTCACTGTGAGTAGATAATCAGAGATCTCTTCAGCTTTTATACCTAGCTAGCCATGTGGCTTCTCCAAGGTGTATAACTAGCACTCATTCTCTAGTGTTGCCCCATCTTATCAATACCAGCCACTCATTACTAAATACACACCTGGACAATGATGTACAGGTGTGTTTCATCTGATAACTCTTAGACAGATTCTCATTCATCTTGAATCCAATACAGGTAAACAGCTAACAACTTCTTGAATTAATATTGCCAAGGAGATTCAAAACCTCACATATTCCTGAAGCTAGAGAAAAAGTCACAGAACCAACTGCTTGTCCTTTCCTTCTGATGTGTCATTGAAATCATTTGAAAAATCAGATTTCACTGTCTCCCATCCATCCTGGATTTCAGGCATTCTGAGATATGATTGAATTCTGGAATTAGCCTCCCATGGCCAGGATCTTTTTCGTATCACTCACTCTTTCAGGAATACTTTTCCATCTTCTCATTAGCTTGAACACTGGCCCTCAATCTAACTTTCTCTGTAAACCTAATCCACTAAACATATTTCTTCTTACTCTGTGCCTATAGTTGTCTATTTATACTTTATGTTTGAGGCTAATTAATATTTTCATGTTAGCATAATCACACAAACTGGCATATAGCACCACCAGTGTTTATTTTATAAATAATGAAAGATAGCAGCGGAGATAATTACATAAATGCAAGCAACAACATACATACACAATAAAGAGTGATTTCAGAATGATACTGATAGTTTTTCATGTAATTTCAAGTGTACACACATGCACAGGTTTCCTTATACTCCTCTTCCCTGTCCTAGTTCTGAGTTCTCCAAGGGTCATCAGAGTGATTGTGGATGATGCGTTACTTTTCAAGATTCTAAATTTGCTTAAGCACACATATCAAGCATACAATCAAAAATGCAGAACAAAGCTAAACAAAAACACAACTGGCTTTCAATCTTAGGCTGTGGTTCTACTGCCTTTACTTGGCCAATGCTTCTACTTTGATAGGAATGAGCATTGCAATATTAGGGCCAGAGAGGGAATGTATTTAGCTGAGGTCTGGAGCATCACTTAATGAAGCAGACAGTGGAGGGATCAGAAAGATTTTGTTATTGTTGTTTGCTTTTTGCCTTTGGCAAACAATCTAGTAGTAATAACAGTCATCCCATTTCTCCAAAAAGAAATTTGTGACTATGGTTCACATTAGTTTGTATTAGCATCTACAGAGGACAGGTCCCTGCCTGCCAGTGCTCATATCCTCATAAACACAGTAGCAGCTGAGAGAAACCTTCTAACTATTTGTTACTCAGTGATACTGCCGCTGGCAGGGCAGAAGCAAGTCTCTCTAGGGGAAATTGTGGATGTTACTGTTTTAATTTGCAAACCACATTTCTTTGGATGATGATGAGCTTTCAAATAACCTAGACAAAGCAGATCCCAGTTTAACAAGCTGAAAAAATACAAACAAGGAAAGCAAATACAAATATTTTTAGCTTTTCTCTGTAGTCACATAATTGAAAAATCAACTACCTCCCAAAGCATCTTGCAAAGGTAACATCATAGATACAAGCACTGATTTAAAATGCTGTCTAACCTGAGGCCTAATCCAATCCATCTGATATTTTTCCCAGTGCCATAAATAATGGAAAGATGAATACCAAGATGGCTGATATTTAAGCATAATGAAGAAATATACATTTTAAAGAACACCCTAATTAGAGCAGATGTTTCATATAATGTGGCTGATTTATAGTGTCTACTGACTCAAAGACGTAACAGCGCTGAAATATTTTACTTTTAGAATAATAAACAGTATATGTGTAAACTTTCATATGCATATTATATATTTATATTATATGCACACAATGCATATTACACTAAAAACAATTAGACCATAGCATGAAATAGTCACATTTCTGGGATAAAAACATACCAGGAGATGATTAAGTCCATCATTCCAAATTCTACATAAAATAGTATTTTATAAAATATAATATGAAAATGTGTCTGAATAAAATAAGGGAAAAATCAGTATAGAAAATGAGTTCTAAAAACAAAATGTTTCTCAATTAAAGCTTTAAGCTACATATTTGGAAGAAAATAACTATGGCTTATTTATTATTATAAGAAGAAAAAAATGCATGGAATGAGCCTCCAATTTTATTCCTGAAAATCAGTCATTGTACATTTGCAATGAAAATAATAGATTCAGATGTCAGATAAGTGCTTAATATTCCTTGGTGTGTACTCATGATCATCACGGGGGCAAAACTATCAGATGCATCACCTTCTCTACATTTACACCTCAGCAACCTGTAGTGAAGTCTGCAGCAGGCTGTCTATCCTGGAAATGCGCATGTGATCAATTCTGTCTTGGGAAAGCAGATTGTTTCCCTACTGAGAGGAAACATTTTCTGCAGATACCTGTACAATATTTACATGACTTATCTTAATCAAAAATGCCCTTTTCAATATGGTTGGTTCTTTCTTGGCTCTGTTTTGGGAAGAAACAGTCCTCAGGTAGAAATCTCCTCTGTCTTTTCCCAGATTCTCTTCTTAATTCAGGCATATGTTCAGGTGAAAAGGACAATTATTTAGCTTCTGCTAGTCTCTCTCCTTACAATTATTCATCTCTTCAAATGCAAAACTCTCCTGTTATTTTCCCAGCCACTTAAGCCTACTAATAACTGCTTTTCAACTAGTGAATTTGGACTTCTTGGAAGATACCAAAGTTCTCCTTTATTTGGCCAAATGACATGGATTTTTAAATTTTCCTTAGCTGACTTTGTTCCTCATTTGAACTCAAATGTAGAAATCTATTGGTAAATGTTGACTCTATGAATGTGGATATATGTTGACTGGGAACAAAAATGTGATTCAAGGTTTGAATGAACAGAAAACAAATCTAGCTCCACCCTCTGTTTGCTCTTGTATTGCAACAGATGTCACATATTAAATTCAATCTAGATTAAACTTTTACTGGGCCTATAATTCTACCCCCAAGAAACTCAGTGTCAGAGTTGAAAAAAAACTAGGAAGCGCTGGTATAGGAGAGATCATGAAGCTAGCCAGCAAGCCTGCAAAGAATGCCCTAAGTACAAGGGAAAGAAAGAAACTCCAGGTCATTTCCGATTAGATACGTGGGAGGAAAGAAAGCCAGGTCCCTTCTTACCTCCAAAGGATCAAGCACCCAGCCTATACAGAAACATTAGCTTGAAAATTGCTCCTGCAAGACACCAAAGTCAATATAGCAAAAGATACAGAACATAAAGTATAGGTATGCATATTTGCCACCCAAGGAATTTGGAAATCCTTATGAAAGTTGCATGGAGCATGAGCCTCTTTGAAATTTATGTGTCGAGTCTCACAACTTAAACATTCTACACAGAGTAAGATGCAACACTTAAAATGCTCTTGCTTTATGAAAACACTATTTCACAAGTGACAGACAAAGGTATGTCAAAGACAGAAATAGAAATAGAAGTAATTTTGTATGGAAATGTTTATTCTTGAGATAATTTGGTAAAATCGAGGCATCTGGAGAAGGTAAAAGTTGAAGGGAGCAGAGATGAAACAATAGTAATAAAGAAAATCAACTTCCTAATATTTTGCATTTAAAAAAGAATGTGCCAATGAACATTGGAGTCAACTGAAAAATGTCAGCGGTGAAAGGAGGCCCCAAATAATTCTGTGTTGAAAAGCCAACTAATATGTGTGCAGATGGGAATGTCAGGGGAGGAGAAAACATTGAGCAAAATTTTGCTGCTCTATGCTCTTCTTTTCAAGAGTTAACCCAATTTCTGGTTTCCCACCCACATCAGTCAGGGTCCCATCAGGAGACAGAACTACATATGTCATTTTAATCAGGATCAGCTTCACATACATGTGATTAATGTACTCGCACAGGACCCCATGCTCAGGAGGATCCCACACATGGAGTTTAATGCTCTGTGGTCACTGTATTACAATTAAAATTCTTAATAATTTTATGATTGAATTTGTGTTTTGTAAGTGAAGTCCTATGGAATGAGAGAGTACATTCTAAGCACTTAAGAGTACATTCTGAGCCTCAGCTCACACATGGTCCCACCCTTTGACATCTTCCCAGATTGCGTACTCACCCACCTGTTCTTCCTCACTTTGGTGCCCATACCCTGATGAGCCTCCCTCTCTACAACCCTGCCCAATGACTACTGCCACCCTCCAGCCCCAGCATGAGCCTGGGCATGGAAGCAGGAGGGTTAGGGTTGGGAGCATGTATTACATGGCTTCATGGAGCAGGGCTTGGGAGCAGCTATGCCCTCCCTGGGCTGGCAGCAGCACAGCCTTTGATGTAGGTGGCTGGCTAGAGGCCCTATCTGGATGGGGTAAGCCTCTTACTCACACCCATCTAGACACCTAGTGTGTTCCAGTACTGAGGTTTAAAGATCTTTAGGGGGCTACCTTTCTGCTTTGGGTCCAGTGTCAGTCCCATAACAAAGGATTTTACCTGATCTGACTTCCCCAGATCCCATCTCTGGCTGATATGTACCACATTAATTCCGTAGCCAATGAGATAGGGAAAGCCATCAGGCTTATCCCTCTGCATTATGGGGCACGTCCTGGGCTCTTGTGTGTAACACCATGCCTGAAAGCACTCCCTTAGCCAAACCGTATGCCTGGAAGTATCTTCTCTTCTTCCTTCCAGACTTCATGAGTTTAAGTCTGTCCTACTTGACCCTCTGCAGACATCTTCCAGGAATGAGCCACAAAATACAAATTGTGTGATGTCAGAGATTGGACAGATGAGTTAAATGCTCTGATATTTGCAGTTAAAACTGGCATTGCACAACGTAAAGACCACCAGTAAAACTCATGCTAATGTTTTAAATTTAATTTTTTAATTTAAAATTCTGTTTTAGTTAGACTGGCATTAAAAAGCAAGTAAAGAACATCATCAAAAATTGAAAGAAAGTCACGCCTGTAATCCCAGCACTTTGAGAGGCCAAGGCAGGCAGATCACGAGGTCAGGAGATTGAGACCATTCTGGCTAACCTGGTGAAATCCCATTTCTAGTAAGAATACAAAAATTAGCCAGGCGTGGTGGCGGGCACCTGTCGTCCCAGCTACTTGGGAGGCTGAGGCAGGAGAATGGTATGAACCCAGGAGGTGGAGCTTGCAGTGAGCTAAGGTCGTGCCACTGCACTCCAGCCTGGGCAACAGAGCGAGATTCCATCTCCCCCCAAAAAAAAAAAAAAAAAAAAAAAGAGAGAGAAAGACCAAAGAAATCTTACTATGTATGTTTATGGCACTTTTATTATGCTTTTTGAAAAAGAAGACCTGCATTTTCTTTTTTTTTTTTTTTTTTTTTTTTGAGACGGAGTCTTGCTCTGTCACCCAGGCTGGAGTGCAGTGGCTGGATCTCCGCTCACTGCAAGCTCCGCCTCCCGGGTTTACGCCATTCTCCTGCCTCAGCCTCCCGAGTAGCTGGGACTACAGGCGCCCGCCACCTCGCCCGGCTAGTTTTTTTTGTATTTTTTAGTAGAGACGGGGTTTCACCGGGTTAGCCAGGATGGTCTCGATCTCCTGACCTTGTGATCCGCCCGTCTCGGCCTCCCAAAGTGCTGGGATTACAGGCTTGAGCCACCGCGCCCGGCCAAAGACCTGCATTTTCTTTTTTCACTAGTCTCCAAATTTTAATAGAAAGAATTTAATACAAAGAATCATTACCTATGTATTTAAAAAAACTGAAAAGGCAAAAAAAAAAAAAAAAAAAAAAAGGTATCATGGAGGTAGCAAGTTCAGAAAGCAACTAGGAAGAGGTTGTTGAGGTTATCAAAATTTAGCAGTTTGGAGGAGAAGCTCCAGAACTAAAATTCAGACGTCTGAGTAGGCAGCACTGCTCAACGGGTGATAGACAGCACTACTGCTCAATAGAACTTTCTGCAGTGATGGAAATATTCTTCCAGGCAGTTAGGAACCGACACACCATCTCAGCACCTTCCTTGCATTATGACTTCTGGACATTTTAGATATTATATCCCCTCTTCACAAGCTCCTGTACCAGCATCATCTGCGTCTCCTATCTCAGACCATGCTTGTTTCCTATTGTGTATTCGTGGGTACTGACCTTTCTTGCCTCTTAGATGCGTCTCTGCTTAGTCCCTGGGTTGTGACAAGGTGTGGAAAATAAAGAAAACAGAACAGAAACAAAACAAAAATATAAACACGAATGAAGATCTTAGCCATGAAGATGAGGAAATGCGTCCATTTATGGGGGAGTTTAGCCTGCACTAAAAACTAAAAGTTCCCATCTCCAACAGTTTTTTCTGGATGTCTCAATCCTAATTCCATTCTTATAAATACAGTTGCTTGTCATATGCAATATTGTGATTGCACTTTACAATTTGAATATCATTATTGCTAAAATCCACAAAGCAAATTAGAGGTTCCTTGGGACATTCTTAAGCAATTGAAAACCAAACCCCAGGAATTAGGCCCATATAATACTGATAAGCTATATTTCCTAGTACACATGGAATTTGCAATATGGTAAGAAATTTCAAAATACTAATATAAAGGTATTTTAGTTAGGAGAAACTCGATGCTCTAAATGAGCCCAGAACATTTTATTTTGTTTTGCCATCTCACAGATTCAGAACTAGTCACCTGAGGCGGAAAAAAGGCATGATGTGGTTATGTACCTGAACTGAGGCTATGCCTCAGTTCATCCCAATGTGTCCTTAAAGAACAATTAATTCCAAGTTGCTTGCAACTAGTATTTTAACTTCAAACCTGTACTTCATCAGCACCTGCTTATTCAAACCCTGTGGGTGATACTCTACTCGTTAATTCTACCCCAGGGTGTCAGTTCTTCTCTGAAATATATGTCACTTCCTATCTTCAAAAGTCGACTCTGTGCACAGTCACATTACCCTTCTTTTCCAAAATGTGTCACAGTACATGCTGCATCTCAAATGGTTAAATTAAACCCTGTTTCCCGTGTCAGACAGGAGAAGATAAGACAGTGCTCACTGGGGAAAAAAATTACCCCACTGAACTATACGTGCAGCTTCTGTTGGTGTTTGTGGGGGCCTGTGCAAACACAGCAGATGAATGGAAGCCATGCCATTTCCTGAGAAATTAACTTTATTCTAGTACAGAAATTCTACCTAGAGTCAAATATAATAATCAATTTTTCAGTGTGTTTTTCCTCAAAAGAATTTTTTCAAAATAATATTTCATTACACCTTATTATTTCTGAAGATCTTATATAAATTAAATCTAGGGTTATAAGTGAGATATCAATTAACATAAGAATCAATTTAATGGTAATTTAAAGAGCTAACTGTTATAATTTTTGCATAATGATGTGGCCTCTGGGCTTGAAGTCCTAATCATGTCTAATTAATTTAAAGGATGTTACTTTTTACTATCATTGAAATTTCTGACAGGTGATAAAACATTTAGGGTTGCCATCACAAACTTTTTATATCAGCTATACTGTAAGTTGACAAGCCATAGATCATCCCTCTGAAAATGGCTATTTAGGAAAAAAAAGACTCAAGTATACTTTAAAAGTTACATCATGAAATTGCTATTTTACCACAAAAAGCAAAGCAATTCCACTCACTAAAATAATAAAGGCACTGACATGTTATTTTCATGATCTGAATAGCTATAATCAACTTCATAGGAAATAATCAATTTCAATTTCAGAAAATAATCTGCATAAACTCTTGAGTTTATATAGTACCTATATTGCCAGAAACATTAATATACTTTCCATTGTCAGTTCAAAAAAAAACAGCTTGATCTTTGGAGGCTCAGATAGCAAATAAATCTAACTGCAAGCGGATTAGCTAAAGGGCCTGTCATTTCCTTAAAATAGAACATTAAAATATCTACCATTAAAAGCATTCTCAGAAACGTAAAATAATGTGAAGAAAATTATTCTTTGGAGATTATAGATTCTACGCCTGTAGAAAAACCAAACCCAAAGCAGAGAAAGCAAAATAGATGAGTCTAAAGCAGATACAGGGTAACATGCAATTCAAGCAATGATGGAAAGTGGAAGACTCTAGCCAGCATGACCCCAAGATCTGTACCACGGCACTGTTCTTTTAAAGAGAAAGAAAAGAATAATTTTAGAAATCCCAGGAGGGATGTTATGTAAGATAAGTACAGTCAGAAAACGGAGTGAACAGTGAGTAGCTGTAATCTGAAGGTCAGTCTGCTGGGCAGCATTCGTTAGGCTGGAGGGAAGAAGAGACGAAGGAAGTCATACATGAGAGCAGCATGGAGAAATGGCTAAAAACAGGGGCTTGGGCTCTGGCTATGTGCTCCAGCTTCCTGCACTGTACCATGTGACTGAGGATAGCACCTACTACAGTAGTTGTTAGGGAAATTAAATGAGTTAATATGTGTAAAGTACTTTAGAAGAGTGTCAGGCACATACTAAGTGCTTGATATGGTTTGGATCTGTGTCCCCGACCAAATCTCATGTTGAATTGAATCCCTGAGGTTGGAGGTGGGGCCTGGTGGGAGGTGACTGGATCGTGGGGGCAGATTCTCCTGAATGGTTTAGCACCATCCCCATTGGTGCTCTTCTTGTGACAGAGTTCTCACGAGATCTGGCCGTTTAAAAGTGTGTAGCACCTCCCCACTCTTTCTCCTGCTCCAGTGATGTGAAGTACTTACTCCCCCTTCTCCCTCCACCATAACTGTAAGATTCCTGAAGTCTCCCCAGAAGCTAAGCAGATGCCAGCATCATGCTTCCTGCAGAGCCTGCAGAACCATGAGCCAATTAAACATCTTTTCTTTATAAATTACCCAGTCTCAATAATTTCTTTATAGCAATGAGAGAATTGACTAACACAAGGCTCTACACAGGTTTACTATTCTCATACCTTAGGTTAAGTATAACCCAAGAACTTCTGGAGCTCTCAGCTTAAAGTCTTTAGTAAGATTATGCTCTAAAACTCTAGAGACAACACTTTCTTAACCTTAGGGTCAAATGTGATGCAGGCTAAGTCTATTCTGATACTTGAAGGATAATAGCAGCAACTTATGATGGTGACAAAGCAAAAACGCTGGCCTGGAAGTCAGAAGATCATGGATCTCCCAGGTTTTAGGAGCTTTGGAGTAAGTCAAAGCAAAATTTAAGTGGTATTTTCACTACTTCTAGCTGTCTGACCTTGGACAAGGTATTTTACCTTTCTGATGTTCAGTTTCCTCATCCATGAGATAGGGATGATGTCTTATCTATTTATGCTGCCATAACAAAAAAACACAGACTGGGTAATTTATTTTAAAAAAGAATTTATTTCCGCACAGGTCTGGAGGCTGACAAGTCCAAGATCAAGGCATCAGCAGGTTTGGTATCTGGTGAAGACCCAGTTTCCACTTCCATGATAGTGCTTCGTTACTGCATCCTCTGGAGAGAGGAAGACATGTCTTCACATGGTGGAAGGAATGGAAGGGCAGAAAAGGACTAAGCTAGTTCCCTCTAAGCCTTTTATAAGGCAGTTATTTATTCATGAGGGTGGAGTCCTCATGATATAATTGCTTCCTAAAAGGCCCCACTGCTTAACACTACTACAATGGGGATAAGTTTCAACATACAAGTTTTGAGGAACTTTCAGACCAGAGCACATGATAACACCTAATTCACATAGCTTTTGTGAATAAATGAAATAAGTATATTAAACACTTAGCTGAATGCCAGATCTGCTGATCATGAAATGTTAATCCCATTCCTTTTCTCTTTTCTGAGTCTCAATTTTATTATCTGTAAAATGGAATTGTTACTATCCAATGTAAGATAATATTGACACAGGGTTTTTCTAATTTCTCCACTATTTTATTGAGACATATCGCTACACAAGATTTTTTTAATTAATGCCATTTCTTTGTCTTATATATTTTGCAGGAAATGCATATTTACCCCCTAAAAGTATGTTTGAAATAGCATAAGCCAGCAACTAACCATAGGGAATCCTAGGGTTAGAAAATTCCAGAAAGCAACCTACAATGAAAGATAGTTGCAACCATAAAAGAAAATCATGATGGAGAGTCTCTCAGTCTTCATTTATATCAGAGGACAGTATTTTCCTTCTTAAGAGAATGAATGTGCATATGACTTCTTCTATTACAACAGGATACGTTCCCTGGAAAGAACAAGCAAAGGAAGCCATACAGTATATTCTTACCCAAATTACTACAAAGTGGGAGATTTGTAGAACAGCAGTTGGAGACCAAAAAATAAACAACAACATTATATACAAGAAATCTGCTCCTAAGCAGTGCATGGTAGGTCAAGGCAGGGAATTTTTTCTTTGTTTTTTAGAAATGGACTTTGAACAATTGCATATAAAGTCTAGGCTGAGAATGTTTTCATAATTAACATCTTGCTCAGGATAACAAATGTCTGACCTGAGGCTCCTATAACCCCCTTCACATCCCCTGGCAGAAAGTTTTACTTAACTGGGGTCTTTTTCCTGCTGACTCCTGACCTGACCTCAAAATAATTTTCAACATAACATCCCAAGTACCCACTACCATTCAGCTACATTTGTCAAGCTAATCAACTCTCCCAACCAGGGAATAACCAGACCAGAGGGGACTAAAGTAGGGACTTCAAGTAGACAGCGGTAAGACTGAAACCACATTGCTGGGAACCAGTCTCTCTCTGCTCCTCTCTAGCTTTATTCACATCTCTGTTACCTCCCTTTCCAGGTTGCTGTGTTAGGCAATGCACCAAGAAGGTGTTCAGCAGAGCCCAAGGCCCTGGCACAAGGCTACCAAGAGTCATTTGGAGAAATAACTTCTACTTTCTAATCTACCCAGAAATGTTAATGGACTGACAATTGCATTAATTCAGAGCTGCAATGTTTCCTATTGCAATAACCTCCTAAACTGCGGCTCTCAAATTTGCTGCATATAAAAATTATTATGGGAACTTTAAAATGCCAAGACTGTACCACACACTGATTAAATTTTAATTTCTGAGAGTGGAACCTGGGCATGAGTATTTTTTAAAGCTTTCTAGGTGATTCCTATATACAGACAAGTTTGAGAACCAGTGATCTAAATGGTTTCTTACCTCTAATTTAGTATCTTCATTATCTATCCTCCTCATTCCCCAAGAACGATGAAATTCACTTGTAAAATATCCTTCTAAAGCTCCCCATTGGCCACAGACTGCAAACCAACAGAATAACTTGGTCTGCTTATTAAAATACAGATTCTAGTCCCCACTTCAGACTTACTGAACCAGAGTGGTGGATTATAGCAATAATTTGCATTTTTAATAGTCATACTAGATGATGTCAATGAATCTTAAATTTGAAAGCCTCTAATCTCCATGATAAAAGTCAAATGCTTTAGCATGGTGAAAAAGTGTCTCATATTACATCCCTTGCTTGCCTTTCCAGATCTATTTTGCTGAACCTCCTCCACTTGCTTTCTTCCCAGCACTCTATGCTCCAACAATTCCAAATTTGCCTCTCAACTTGTTGTCCTCCGCCTGGAATATCCTTAGGTAAATCACTTAACTTCTCTCAGCCTATTTTCTCATCTGTAAAACGGGGGTTGTAATATGCATCTTTGGGGTTGTTTGATGATTAACTGAAATAATATATTTCAAAATATGTAGCTCTGGGCCTAGTCCAAAGAAAATGCTTAATGTTCATTCATTCACTAATTCTATAACTTGTAAAGTTAGAGAGACTGGGCAGAGTTGTGCTATATAATGCTAAAGAAGTATTGACTGCAGAGCCACTACCTGAACCCAGGAATGACAATCCTACTACACTAGAGTAAGCATATTTGCAATATGAAAAAAAAGTGGGGAGGAGAAATTGCTGTGCTTTAGGATTTCACAGGCCACCCATCAAATGTACTAAAAAATAAAATAATCCCTCAAAAAATGGGATGCCTGATCTCCTTAGCTCCAAGGCAGCTTATTCAAGAGTGAAGTTTTAAGACTGAATAAATAAATGCCCATATTAAACACTAGGTTAAATTCAGTCTCTGGCCTAAAGGTCCTTGCAATCTAAAGGAAACAGCATACAAAGATGGACACATGCACAAGGAGGAATTTATAAAGTTATTTTTAAAGCTTTGTTATTTTCTTACTGTATCCAATACTCTTGACTGATAAACAGAAGGAGGAAAAAATGTCAAGAAGAAATTTCCTCCCAGTCCCTATGCACCCCACCTGAAACTGAAAACTGAAAAATAAATAAATATTTATTCAGTTTTCATCTGACACTTAACATTAATTTGTTAGTATGTCTTTTGTTTTATAGACCCATAATAAATCACTGAGTTTCTTGTTACTAATAGTGATGATGATGATGATGGTGATGATAATGAGAGTTGACAGGTTTTGAGTATTTACTAAGTACCAGGCATTTAGCTAAGTACTTTAAATATGCTATATAATCTAGAAAACATTAGTTGGAGATAAATATCTCCATTTTTCAGATGAGAAAAGGAAAACAAAGATAAGCTATTTTACTATCTAAGGTCCTTCTATGTGACCTCTGCAGATCAAAGATCTAAGTAATATCTCTTTAGCCCTAAACTCTTAACTACACTCTTAACTACAATAAAATCTGTGTCACCTGTAGTAATAATAGTTTAATTATTTTCTTTACAACAAAACTGCTTTAGAAATAGACAACTACTAATCACTAGAGGAAATCATTTCCATAACATGTGAAGACCCAACATTTGCCAAATGACCATAGATCTGGTCACTGGCTTGACTTGGTAGTTACCAGCATATATTAGTTTGGGATTCTTCTGCGGATATTAGAAGAAACTCAAAAGCTCTCCAACTGGTCATCATATAGTCTGTTCAGAATAAATGCTGTTCTCATTACTTCTTTAGGCATACTCTTAAATTGGATTGAGATGTTGGTTTGGGGCTGCTCAAGGGCATTAGCTATAGCTGGTGATAGCTTGGTTTTTCTCCTTTCATAACAAATAATTGTATATAGAAAATTCTGCAGACTGCTTTATGGCAAGAATATGAAATCTTGCTTGTTTTGTCTTGTGTTTTATGCTACTCTTCTTTGAGAAGCTCATCGCCATATAAATGGCTACTGAGCTGGGAATATTTTCAAATAAATTAACTTCAGCGTATTTTGCTTATACTCATTATTTATTCAAGATATTGTACTAGGAAGTGCAAGGTGACAGTGATATGGGATCTAACGTAGCTTAAAATTTAGCAGAGAAAGAAATGTTTATACAATTAACCATGTCTAATGTGGTAACTTCTATAGTGGTGCTGGGAACAATGTCTACAATATTATAATGAAGAGGGCAACTGATTTTTCCTAGAGAAGGAATTTTTAAGATTATTTTTAATAACAAAAGAATAATTATAGAAGAGATAAAATTTGATTTTAAAAAATCAGCATGACTGTGTCTTGTAAAGGTGGAAAAAAAAGCATTATTGGCAGGGGTAATGGAACACTTTAGGTTTGCTCTGATGATCAAAGGATAAAACTGGAAACAACGGGAGATTCTATAGAAGAACAGGAAATCAAGGATTGGAAAGATCACTACAGAGATTGATAGTTTGCCACTTGGTAGAAATGCTGCAGGGAAAATTCAAATATCAGATGAGTACTTGGACCAGAAAATTCATAATATTTGCAAACCTGACCTTTATTACTGGATGCTACACAGACAAATGACCATGCAAAATCTCAAACTTCCAGGAAACACCCAACTTCATGACTCTTAGACTCATAATGTAATAGAATAGACTTCAGCTTGGGAAAGATAACTTACCCAAATTATCACAACATGACTTCCCTGGACTCCTTATCATCCATTTCCTCAGGCAAGGAAACACAAATACCAGCAGCAGAAAAACTGAGAATTCCTCAATTAAGACCAACTTACACCAAAATAAAAATAAACTACAAACACTGAAAAGGAAAGGAATGATACAATTGAGTACCAAGTTCTGATTCTTATAATTTTTTACCTGATTAAGGTTCACATTATATAAATTTAGACATGTTTTCTGTGGTCATTGTAATATATGCCATACACATGAGAAACCTCTTTACTTTCTTTTTTGTTATGCTAGCTAGGAAATTGCCTATCTTCTCTTATGATTCAGGACTTGTAATCATTTAAAGAATCTAAATGCTTAGTTTATAATGTGGTATATTACTCTGTGTAATAAGGTTTATATCGTTTTAGCAAAGGAAAGATCTTGAATCAATGAGCTTATAATCTGGGCTGATACTCAGGAGCAATATATAAGAGGTACTCACCTAGAGACCACTCCCACTCCCTTTCATGTCAGAATACCAAGTTCTGTGTGTAGTTTTGACTATGATTTATAATCTTTGAATTTTTTGTGCTTCTAGAAGTCTGTTTAAATTACATATTTATAGTCTATTCTATTTATTTATCTCTTCTCCCACTTGTTCTACAACTATTTAGTTTATTCAAAGTCCCATGTTTGTTTCCTTACTGTTTTTCCAAATAGAAACAATTACATATTCATAATTTAGAAACCAATATATACATATATAAACCCTATTCTCGTTATCAAAAACTATAAAAATCAAATATATACTATTATATTCCTATTTGAATTACAACCATCTAATATTTTACACTTTATATTCTCTCTTGTATGAGTATCATTAAGGATCTGTGACCTTTCAGAGACTCAAATTGTTCCAACTAACCCTAACAACCACCACAAGAACAAGAATATCAGTAATTATATTTAATATTATTATATATTCAGATTTTTTACAATTGACTAACAGGAATTAATTTGTTAGCAACTTTGTCAGCATTACTCTGACGTTTAAAAACTATTCTTGCTTCCATGCATTTAACTCCTTTTTGAAGCCCCATTTAAATGATGACAAAGTCATCAGAAGTTATCCTCAAGGAGAAAGGAATCAGAAAAATGATGAGAAATGTCTACAAAATGTTCGAAGCTGGGAAACAAACATACTTTCTCTTAGAAGTTAAGTCTGCATTTGTGGAGAAGCAAGGTGGAGGGTGGGGAGTCAAGAAATAATCCAGTTTATGCCTTTGAGCTCTGAAAAACACAGGACTTAGAGACACTATATTTCAGGAAGATGTAGGTGGGACTGACAGAAAGATTAGTTGAAAATTTGCATTTGAAAAAATTAGAGTGCTAGATACCCTCATCCACCCAACAGAGCAGGGCCACTATCCACGCAGTCACAGGCAAATGCCTGAAGACTCACTCTCTTAAACCAGAGGGAGGTTGGGCAGAAACACCAGAGCTGAGGGAGTGGTCATGAAAACAAGATGGCTAAGTGAGCATTTACGTCCTGATGTGTGAGAACTCCAGCCTCTCCTCCCTTTGGCCCTGGACCAGCAGACTTGCTTGTATTCCTCAGGCAGAACATTAGCGGGTGCATTTTTGAAAAAAGCAACCTGCCCAAGAGCAAAGACCTAACAATAACTGTCCTGTCACTTTACAATGAGCTCACTTTACGAGGAACCCAACATCCCCATTTCTGGTTAGCTCCTTTGTGCTTCACACTTTAACATGAACAGGCATGGATGGATCACTAAACCTTCGAGACAGAAACAAAGTAAATACATACGGAAAAAGAAAAATGGAGGAAACAAAGACAAAAGAAGCAGAAAAAACTTCTAAAGAAGTAACTTAATAGTCTCAAAGAAAAGGGAAGATATTGTATTCTTGAAAAATGAGAATAGGAAGTCTGAAAAAAAGGAACACTCAAATTCTGAAAGAGGTCTTGGAAAAAACTTTTAATAGTGTCAGAAATAAAAAGGTTAATAGAAGGATTGGGCAATAAAAATATAAAATTGGGGCTAGGCACAGTGGCACACACCTGTAATCCCAGCACTTTGGAAGGCCAGGGTGGGCAGATTACAATGTCCGGAGTTCGAGACCAGCCTGACCAACATGGCGAAACCCCATCTCTACTAAAGATACAAAACATTAGCTGCGTGTGGTGGCGTGCATCTGTAATCCCAGCCACTCAGGAGGCTGGGGCAGGAGAATAGCTTGAATCTGGGAGGTGGAGGTTGCAGTGAGCCGAGATCACACCACTGCACTCCAGTCCGGGCGATAGGGTAAGACCCTCTCTCCAATAAGTAAGTAAGTAAGTAAGTAAGTAAGTAAGTAAGTAAGTAAATAAATAAATAAATAAATAAATAAATAAATTTGGAGAAATCTCCCAGAAAGCAAAGCAAAAATTCCAAGGGACTAAAAAAGAAAAGATGTTTAAATGAGCATGTGAATACTAAGAGTTCAGAAAGAAAGAACAGCAAAACAGGAAGGAGAAAATTGTCAAAGACTAGAGACAAAAAAAATTCCCATAATTGAAGGGTATGAGTCTTCAAAATGAAAAGCCCTACTCAGTGCCTATCACAATGAATATGAGAACATACACACATATACACACATACACAGACTTTGAGCAACATTATTGTGGAATTTCAAGACACTAAGGATAAAGATAACTTAAAAGTTTCTAGTGATAAGAACTTAACATTTGTTTCTAGTGAGGAAAAAAATCATACAAAATGTATTAAAAATTAGAATGACATCAGACATTTTAACAGCAACACTGGCAACTAGAGGACAATGCAAAAATAACCCTCATAATTCTGAGGAAAAGCAATTTGATTACAGAATTCTCTTTCCAGTCACATTCCCAATCAAGTATGAGGGTAGAAATAAAGATTTTTACACTTAATAAAGATCTAAAATATGTATTGCCTCCCACTGGCATCCTTTTTCAGGAAGCAACTGAAGGATGTGCTCTGCAGAAACAAGGAAGGAAAGAAACAAAATGTCACATGAGAAATGTGCACGTAATATACTATATGACTTGGTTGTGAAATGTATATCTAGATATCTGTATCCATATATCATAATAACACTGAATATTGTATTAACAAAAATTTTGATATAACTGTCATCAGAAGAAGGGAGTAAAAGAAGTGTTAACGGAGTGATAAAAACAGAACTAAATCCTAAGCTCCTCTAGCAGGAAGTCTAAAACAATGTCTACAACTAAAAAAACAAAGAAATAACCATATTAACGTATTATTTTAAAATGTGGAGGAAATTCTAAAAACAATTCCTATCCTATCTTAGGATAGGAATCAGCGTTGAGAGGAGTGGCCAAGGTGACTGCTAATTTTTATTAAAAGTCCTGCAGAAAAATGTACTACTTATTACCAGTTTAAAAAGTAGAGGATACAGAAAAGAGCTTCTTTAACCTTATAAATGGTTTTTACTAAGGATAGTTTAAGCATTACATATATTCTTATTAAAGTTATTTACTATCTCTCTGTCCTTCACATTGTACTGGAGTTTTCAGTCAATCTCATAAAACAAGAAAAAGAAATAAATATTATAGAGATTGGTAAGGAAGTAATACTCCTTTACTATTTTTAAACAGAATTATCTGTGTAGAAATGCAATAGAAATTCTAATTAATTAATTAGAATAATTAAGATAGTTGATTGAGATTTTGGGATAAAACATTAGCATACTGAGAATTTGTCTGTTGCAGGGCCTCAACATTTGCTATTTCCTCTGCTAGGAAGGATTTTCCCTCAGGATACTGAGTAACTTTCTCCCCCATCATATTCATGTTTCTGCTAAGAGATGCCTTTCCTGAATCTTATTGCTCCAAGTCATGTTCCTTCCCCCTATACTATCATTTTTTTTCATAGCATTCGTGAATACTCACCAATAAGAGACATCTTACCCCATTGGACTGGAAGCTCCTAGAGAGCAACACCAACTGTCTTGCTTATTACTGTATCCTCAACAATTACTAGTGCTTGGCACAGAGCTAAGGCTAAATTAATACTTGCCATTAATGGCAAGGATTAATGATGAGCATGCAGCAGTGGAGGCAGCATTAACTACTTAGAAAAGATAATAGAACAAAAAATAACATTGATTATAGAGAATAAATACTGTAAACCAATAATACATTTCATAACAGGTGTTCAATGTCTTTATGGAGAAATTTTTTAAAAATTTCAGAAAGACTTAATTGAATTTCCCATTAAATGAAGGGATGTGGCATGTTTATTTGTCATGTACAGGAAGATTCAGTTTTATAAGGATAAATGATCTCAACATCAATATATAAATTCCATAAAATTCCAGTGTAAATCCTGTTGGAATCTTTTACGGAACTTGACAAAGTGATTGTAAAATTCATTTGGGAAGCAAAATTCATTTGGGATAAAAATAGGTAAGATATTCTCTAAGGAAAAGTAGGGTAAGAACTTGCATAGTAGGATAAGAAAGATGCACTGAAGGCAGAATATTAAAACAGTGCAGTACTGGTGGAAATATATGAATAGAATAGTAGAATAGAGAGGTGGAAAATGGAACCAAGCTCGTGTGAGATTATCTTCTTCAAATCTGTGCAAAAAGAGTAGATTTTCTCCATATATGGCATTGAGAAAAAATGGCTTTCCAAAAATAAAAGTAAAAAGTCTTACTTAGTGTCTTAGCTTGGTAGACCCTGAGATGAAGACTTGGGTGCAAGCAGTTTACTTGGAAGAGAATCTTTGGTGGCTCAAGTGAGGAAGTGGGAGGAAGTGAGAAGAGTAAAGTTAACAAAAGGTGTGTTAATTAACAGATTGCTGTTAATGATTACTGGAGCTTAATCCTTACCGTGAATTTGGAGAAAACATGTGGCATATACTTCTTAAGATTGTCCCCCAGAAGATAGGAAACTGTAACATTTATCTATGTATCCCATTTTTTTTTCCTGCCTCAGGTTTATTTGTACAAATAGCATAGGAGGACACCAGCCCTATGTAGACGGCAGCCCGGGGGGTCACACCAGTCCTTCTGTCCTCACGTTGGCAGATAGAGATCTCTACTCTGAAGCCTTTGTAGGGGCCTGGGCACCTTTGGAAGCCTGAGCTACAACTGTAGCTGGAGTTGCAGCCTGGGTCTTGGTTTGATCCTTGGCCTTGGCCTTTGGCTGGCACAGCCTGAGTCCCTTGGCAATGTGGGCATGAGCACACTTTCCAAGCTTGGGGTGGGCAATATAGACAAGCCAATCGAACTTGCAGCTGACTCTTTGGGATGTTGGGCTTAACCTCCTTGGGCTTTACAAGGGCCTTGATAGCCTTGGCAAGTGCACTCATGGCCTTGGCAATGTTGGCCTGCATCTTCTTAGGCCCTTCTTGTTGTGCCTCTAGGCAAAGCACATGCTTCTCAGGAACCTGGGGTCCACACCCTCAAGAGATTTGTATCTTTGTGATCAGGGTTTCTTGATGCCATTTCTGGGCCATTTTTGAGACTGGTTGTGTATGGTGTGGTTCTTGGACTTGGCCATATCTGCATCTTAAGCCTCAGCTCAACTCCCCCAACACCTGTCCAGGATCTTGATACCTGTCTTGTGTCAGAGAAAGCTCCCATGCACAGAAGAGAGATGCAGGTACTTTTAAGGGGATAGTCAGCTTGCAGAAATTCTCTTAAGCTGCAAGAGAGTTTAGGTAGGTGTAGACAGTATCAGCAGCATCTGTGACGCACACTATAAACAAATAAAGCAAAAATGAAGTGTCAATGTATAAAAAGATCTTAATGTGAAAATATAACTAAAACTACTAGGAGAAAATTTTGAGCAGGGTGCAGTGGCTCATATTTGTAATTCTAGCACTTTGGGAGGCCAAGGCAGGAGACTTGCTTGAGGCCAGGAGTTTGAGACCAGCCTGGGCAATGTAGCAAGAACCTGTCTCTACAAAAATAAAAATTAGCCTGATGTGGTGGAAGCATGACTGTAGTCCCAGCTACTGGGAATACATGATATTAATCTATTCAGATCTCAAATGCATAAGATCTAGTAAAATAAAAGCAAACAGCACAGTATTATGTGTGGTATAATACCAATTATGTAAATTGAAAAATATGTACAAAACAATTAAAAATAGTGTTAATGAATATATCTGTGGTGTTTTATTAATATTTTCTAAAGATGTGCTGATTCAAAGATGACTAAATGTCAATATGTTTTCATTTTGGAATGGCATGTACATAGATGTTATAAAGTATCCTTTATATCTGTTTTGGGTTAGTAGTGTTTGGTTTAGGATCTCTTCTCTTTTTTGAGCGTAGGATTGCCTTCCAAGTTTAAAGTAAAGGAAAAAAGTAGGGTAACAGAATAGGACAGAATCCTATTCTAAGGAACAGGAGTAGAAAAATGTATACAAGGCAAACAAGTGGACATTAGAAAGGAAACGGGTTAGGCAGATAAAAACCAGTGGACCTGGACTAAGATACAAGTGTTACAGAGACATTTTCAGACAATTTCTGCTACAATTACAACTCTCTTATAATTAACATCATTTTATCACTTACCAGTTTATCTCAATCCATCAAAACGTGGCACAATGGAATGCTCTGGATGCTTAGTTTTGTAGGAATTGACTTTGAGAGTTTGCACAGAAGACACCGCAATGAAAATTAAATGCAATTATAAACTGGTTAGTGGTTAACCACATGGGTTCTGCAGCCCCAGAGCCTGCAGAATGAATCCAGCTTTGCCACTTCATAGTTGAGCAATTTTGAGATGGCTCTTGCTCTTTCCATGCCTTCGTTTCATCATGTAATAATAATGTTAGTATTAGAGCTCATCGTCAAAATATTATTTTATGGGGATAATATTTTCCTCTTTATAGTATTGTTGTGAAAATAAAATTTGATTATGCTTTTAAAGCTTCTAACACCGTGCCTTACTCAAAGGTAATAACTCAATAATGACAACTATCGTCATTATTTCACTGCATTTAGTGAAACCATTACCCTTTCCTATACTATAGCATGTTTGATTTTCATGTAGTCTGAGAACACGACCAATATTAAGCAGGCAATGGTGCCGGAAATAGTTTCTGGTCATCCAAACATGCCATTGATTTGTGTGTGCTCACTTGTGTACATGTGTGACTGCTGATTGAATTGCCCGACCAACACTCCTATTCCTCCCTAAGAATTTTTTCCTCATAATCACAAATGTGCAATTAATCCACAAGATTGCAGAAGGAGCAGCCAAGTATAAACAGATGACTCCACCCATGGCCATAGCTGAATGGCTGATAAAGCAGAGTGTGGAAAGAAGAGAAGAAAGAAGCAGACACTAAGATAACAGAGAGAGAACCAGAATTGATGACTTTTGAGTCCCTGACCTCAAGTCATTTATTAGGTTCAGCTACATTCTTAGATTTGAGTTCTGTGTGAGATCCCAAATTATCTGTATTAATTCATGTTTTTGCCAAAACAATTTTGAGTTTGGTTTCTGTGACATACCACCCAGAGTTTTGGCTAGTATAATGTGAATGTAACACTGACAATAGAGCTACTTTTCCACTTGCCTATGGCTGGAAAGTAATAAAGAGACTTGGCTTCCCACCCAGGAAAAGAAATTGATAAAACTATATAACTTACTTGCAAAGTTTCATTGTTTGTCCTGCTGATCAATTTAATAATAATCACCACAAGTTGGAAGAATTGAGAGCTTTAGGAGAATGTTCAGAAAATAACCAAATGAGTGAGTGAGGTATGTGTCTGTTGATCTTCACCTCACCCAATTCTGTTTATTTAGACATCATAAAAGCACTTATATAGTAAGACAGTTCTTCTAGATTGAAAAACAAAAGGTAACAGAGAAATGACATGACTTGGCCTAAATGCAGTTAAATAATACAAGGAGACAGAATGCAAATGAATATATTTTGTGTGTGGAATAGATATGCTGCTAATTGCATTCACTTATTATCATAGAAATGACATGTTTTCAGCTTTAGTTATATGCCGCCACAGTTAATAATTGAAACACAAACACATGAAACAGTAATTTAGTGACAGATTTTGTAATTACAAAAGTATAGTAAGGGTTTGTTTTGTAAACATATGTGAAACTCCTTTGTACATGGTGTAATTAGCATGAGCATAAAAATATAAGAAAAGCTTAAAGAAGAAATTTAGCCATAGTCTTACTAATGCAATGGTCAAAATAAAAACTTGCAAGCCTCCATGGACTCAAAGGTTTTCAAAGGCTCTGGCTTGGGACAAATGAACTGGTTAAAAGGTTTTAAAAACACTAGGCATACTTTGAAATATTCATATAATATTTATAATTTATGATTCTATATTTTGAGTGGTCCTGTAGTACAACCCCAGACTATATTTTAGCTTCTCTGATCAGTTGACAGTGCAACATGGTGGCTAAGTGAGATGCTGCTTTTAAATTCTTGCTCTGTTAACTCTGTTTTATCGTAGACAAAGTCCTTACTGTCTATGACCCTTGGTTTCATAATTTATAAAATAAAAATAGGTGACTAGAAGGATTCATTTAGGTAACATATATCTTGGAAAAAATGTATTACATTGGTTTCCACAAATGTATTAGGTACTCAATAAACAGCAGTTATTATGAGCTACAGATGTGCCTTCCGAATATCTATATTTATTTCTAGGCTAGAAGAAATGGATCATTTTTGCTTAACTAATTTGTAATTGTAATGTATTAAGTTACTGAATCCAGCTAATTTTCCTTGTCCTTGTAAACTCAAATAGTCAAGGGCATATGCCATGACATTTAACTCTACTAAGCTCCATGCCAAGCACTGTACAGACCGTTATCAATGGCTTTTCAAAACAACTCCATCAAATCACCATTATTTTCTCCCATTTTAAAGATGAAGAAAATAAGACTCAGAAAAGCTGATAACTTTTTCCATAATCAAACATAGTAACTAATAGAATCAGAACATGAAACTGGGTAATCTGGAAACCAAACTATTAAAAAAATTGATTCAAATCCATTTTATGCTAGCTTTAATCACTCCAATAGCATGTTTATGTGCCAGACCATTCAAAAGCATAAATTTATTTTCATATAAAATAATATTATCTGGGGTGGTGATTTTGCCCTTAAAAAAATAGAAAAATTCAAGGGAAAATGGGAACTTGAAGACAAAAAAAAGTACAATTTAGTATTTAGGGTCATGCTCATTTTCTGTGGCCCAAAGAATGTGGGGCCAAATTTCTAAAAAGCAAGCCTGAGTTCTTAGTCCTGTAGTGCCCCCAGGTTTGTAGTTAAGAATGTACAGGATGGAGTGAAATTCAGTTAGACCAGTGACTTGCTGGTCTGCCCCTGCTACACAGAAAGAGCCAAAGTTGGACTCTGCTGTCCCTGGTCTAGGCCATTGATCCCCAAAAGCCTAAAAAACAACATACGAATCAAGGTAATACTGGCCCATGAGCCATACGTGAGTTATCTCAGCCTGAGAACACAGAGAAAAGGAAAGCCATCAAGAATGGGAGATAATTTTTCAGCTAATCCAAGAAGAGCACATTATTATTTTTTGACAGAGATGAATATTTGCAAAGGAATATTTGGGGAACCTGAAAAACCCTTCATTTTCTTCAGTGGGCACATGTACACATCTTTATGTGAAAAGCACAGAAATCCCTATCTCCCAGCTCTACATTTCCGAACATGCTCAACAAAGGGTGCACTCAGATGAAACATCAGTTAGCTGTTTCTTTCATCGGGAATGTGCTTATTAACTGTTGTTCAAATAGTTTGTAGACATAACAGCCCCAGGAGTGAATGTGGCTTTGTATTTACAAGGTAGCCATTTGTTGTTATTTATAGTTCTTTTAATTTTCACCTTTTTACATTTAAATTTTCTTCCAAAGGTTATGATTAAAATAGGCACTACTTAAGAGAGGAAAAACTACCTTTAATGTGCTTTTTTTTCCATACAGGTTTTTAAGCTTTAGAAAGAATACAGGGGTGCCCAATTTGTTCCTTTGTCAATTTTATGAACATCTATAATTTGTTTCCCAAAAAATGACCATGGTGTCATTATGCAAAACTAAGATAGAAGCCTCTTTTAACAGAGGTCGTCATGCTAAACAGATGTTCTTCCATTCATGTGTTGGCTAAATTGCTCAAAATAAAAGAAGTAAAGATAATTAACATTTATTTCAAGTGTCAATGTTATGAGACTCTGCTGGTCGATACAAGTTCATTTTCACATGTAATTCTTAAACCAACATAATTCATATGTTGGTACTATTATGGGGAGCTGCATAGCAAATGAGTTAAGGAAAGACTTTAATGTCATGCACATCTGTGCCTCCATCAAAACACTGCCACTTATCAGCTCTATAACTTAAAGTCTGTATCTCAATCTTCTTATTTTCAAAATACAGACAATATTAGTATATGTGGTGAAAACTTACCACATATACTAATATCTTAATAAATGGAAGAATGACTAAATTGAAGAATGTAGGTAAGACCTTAGCACCATGCCTAATATCTTTACTATTACTTTTCATTTCTCAGAAGTGCAAACTGAGGCATGACACTCCACTCAGCCAGTGAGTAGCAGTGATATGTGAACCTGAGTCTTTTTTACTCTAAAAATGAATAATCTTCCCACTATATTGCAATAGAATGAATGGTGACTAAATGTGATGTTGTGAAATATACTAAAGAAAAGCAATGTTTTTCAGACTAGAGAGATGAAATTGGGTCTTTTCCCTAGAAATTGAGGTAATCTCATCAGGATGTTGCTGCAAATACTAGGAATTTACTTAAATAGTAGTGTTTCCATAAGTACTTGAGTATACACAGAAAAGACCTATACCGCTGATGGGAATATTTTCTGAAAGAAAGTGAAGAGTTGAGGACAGAAATAGCAGTTCCCTCCTGTGTCCCTACCAAACACTCATCCCATTCTCCTGGAGGAGAAAATATCTCATTTTTTACCAATTCAGTACCAGTCATGGAAACAGCTGGTAGCATTCGATGTTCCTGCAATATGCCAACATACAGAAAAGGAACTTAAAAAGTCCAATATTAATGGAAAAGCCAAATCTAATAAAACATGGTATGCACCCTCAGGGTCTGCGCACAACCCATGTCACAGGCACTTCCTGGGATCTCCTTTTCCTCTTTCAGTCATTGCTATGGCCAAAAAACACGCATTGAAATGGACTACAAGTAGACCCTTGAGAATTAGCAGTAGCATTTATGGAAAGCCTGGTGTTGCCTGTTTATTGTCTAAAGAATATTTTTCAGAAATAAAATACAGATATTTAGAAACCAATCAGATTTTTTAAAATTCATCTGGCTATTTTTCAAAATATGAACTCAACCAGCCCCATCCTATCTCTACCTTCAGAGTTCACCTTAGGTCCACACACATCAACAGCACCCTAAACTGTCTAGCGGCAACGCAGTGTAAACAGGGTTGGCCACATTTTTTTTTTCCGAAGTCACAAATCATTTACACATTTCAAATGAAAACATTTTTGCAAAATTTGTTTTGCAAAACAAACTTGATGATGTGTGTGTGTCCATGCCCGTGTGCATGTTTATGTGTGTATATATGACAGATAGGAATGAAACAAAATTTCTACCAATTGGCAACCAACAAACAATGCTGAAGGGAGAGATTTCAAGATAAAGAGGAGGAAAATTAAGGGGGAGGGGAGATGTGGTAGACCCCTCAACCTCAGGGTCTCCAATGGTCCCTGCCTCCTGGTGTTCACATCCTTGTATAGTCTCCTCCGACATTGTACCAGGGTTGCTCTGTGTGGTGAATAAAACACAGCAGAAGTGATGGTTTGCAGTTTCCAATATTGGATTATAAAAGACACTGTGGTTTCTACCTCCTTTGTCCTCTCTCTCTTCTCTCTCTCTCTCCCTCTCTCAGGTTACTTGATTGGAGAAAAGCCATATTGGGAGCATCCCTTTGGAAAGACCCACATAGCAAAGAGCTGAAGCTTCATACCAACAGCCACATGAGTGAGCGTGGTAACAGATCCTCCAGCCCTAGTCAAGCCTTCAGATGACTGTAGCCCTGACTAGCAGCTTAAATTCAGCCTCATGAGACACTTGAGCCAGAACTACCTAGCTAAGCCTCTCTCAGATTCCTGACCCTCAGAAACTGAGATAATAAATGTTTGTTGTGTTAAATTGTTAAGTTTTGAAATGGTCTGTTACATAACAGCAGATAACTAACATAAGAGAGGAGAGGACGTGGGATTAAAGGATGAAGAGATGATACTAGGATAGTCAAGTTAAGAGTGGAGACTGTGAAAATTATTTGCTTAAGTTTTTCCTTTCATTTCAATGCTTTTTATTCTGGGTTTTACCAATCAAACTTCCCCTGGCCTTACAATAATATATTCTGACCTAAGTGACAATATTTATACTGATTGCTTTCTGACACAATCTTTGGTTACACTAGGACAAACAGCTGTGGAGAATAATGATGAGTGTTGTTGATCAGAAAGATTATACAAATGTGTGTATGTTTGCATATATATATACACACACACACAGGTGTATATACATACATACACACACATACATACAGATATATGCAGACACATATGTGTCCATGTACTCAAGTTTAGAAACGTAAAATAGAGTTAATTTCACAAAGAAATACAAAGACTTAGTGGAAATGCCTCTACAGAACCCTAGCAAACTTTAATTTAGTCCAGTTAGAAATCCCTTTTTGGACATACATTTCACCTCTGTAAAATGGGAATTTCTTGAACGATTTCAATAGGGTAAAAATAAGAGAAGGTGACAGGCACAGTATATGCAAATGGTCAGCTGAAGGGTATCATTCTCCATTAAAAAGGATGAGAAGCCATGGATCCTGGCCCAGAAGGCCTGAGTCTTGGGCACCAAACCTCATTTGACTATTATCACTGCAGCCTCTGGGCTAGCAATGTCCCCATGGTTCAAATGTGAAACTTAAATGAAATGATCTTAAAGACTCCACCTAAGTCAAGGATCTATGAATTTGTATGAACCAGAGAGGAAAGTGAGGTCACATGTGGAAAATTAACAAGGAAAAAGCACATACTCCCTCCATCTCTGAGGGAAAATTTATTAGTTTGGTGCAAAAGTAACTGCAGTTTTTGGCATTACATTCAATGGCAAAAACTGCAACTACTTTTGCACCAACCTATACTATCTATTTAAGAAAAAAGTCCCTGCTCCCCAAAAGGTCTTACATGATACAAGAAACTTAACACGAGGAATCCCAAATAGTGTATGGGAAGGGTTCTCACTCCACAAGAGCTCAAAGCTTAATATGTATTCAGAGTAATTCAAACAATATAACAATACATAACTCTGTTTAATATGATCGTAAGTTATTTTGATTTTGTGTTCTTCCGTAAATTTCCAATTTTGTACAGCAAATATGTCCTAGTTTTGCCATGAAAAATAAAGCATAAAAATAAATACTTTGAAAAAAGTTTAAAACAAGAAACTTAAGGCTATTACTCTTTGTATCTCATTATGGCATTTGGTTTAGCTCTTCTCAGTGTACTCAGCTACATACGGTCCTGTGGTGGATATATGAGAAGTATAAGGCAAGTTGCCTGTATTCAGGGAAATCTCAATCTCATTTGGAAGCCATACCTCCAAAAAGCAATCAGAGAACAGGCAATATGTTAGGTATTGCCTTAATGCAACACAAAAGGAGGTCATGATTAGAAAAAGCCAGTAGTGACAGCATCATAGAAAAGGACAGCTCAGGTAGCTTATGAAAAATGAGTTGAAATTAAAGAAGAAGAGGACAGAGAAAATATTACAAGTTAATGCAACTTCACTCTACCTTGCTTTCCTGCTTATTCGAGGCAAAGTCCCTGTAGAATGACAGTCAAGTTTCTCCATCATGTTACAGAGGTGGTAAGAGTTATCTTTTGAATGGTGATGCATTCCAGCTAATGGCCTTTACTCCATGGCTCCCCATCATTCTTGTTCCACTTTTGTTTTTATTCTACTTTATTATTATTATTACTGTGAATAATAGTAACAGCAGCTCCCATGTACTAACCACGTGTGATATGCTCTGTTTGTGTGATTCCCAAAACTGCCCTGGGATGTAGGTTTTGTTACTCTCATTTATAGATGAGAAAACTGAGGTACAAAAGCCTTAAATAACTTGCTCTCAGGTGACACAATTAGTAACATCACATTATGTCAGCCTCCAAAACTCACGCCTCTCAGTCTTAAGACTTGTCAATGTTTGCTCTCTCTCATCATCTTTGGGCCCATCACCAGTTTTGCAGAGCACAAACAAGCAAAAACACAGGCAAGATAGTGGTGGGGGTTTGACCAGGGAGAGAAACTCCTGCTCAAAACTGTCCCATAGTTGCTGGCATTGAATGGCAGCTGGGAGAGAAGCTTGTTACAATCAAATAAAGAGGTGCCTACTTCTAGAGTTTAAGGTGGAGTTGGAAACAGTCACCAGCCTAAGGGGCCAGAAGACCTTCGCCTTTACCCACAGCCTCCCGGCTTGTCATATGAGTGAAAGCTGAGCCAAGACACCCTGTGTAAGACACCTTGCATTGCTGGGGATGCAAGCAGGGCAGCTTCCATAATTGGGATTTCCTTAAAAATATGGAACATTTTTCACTATTAAATACTATCTTCAAAATCCTAGGGCAATGTTCCAAGAGCTTTGATTCACCCTGAAACGATTTGGTTCTCAGAATGTTTCAATTTCTGAATTTAGCAACTCTGAGCTGTGGTGCAGAAAAAATATATATATTTTGAAAAATCCTTGAAGCTAAGGGCTCAGAGAAATAAGGGTCAGCTAGAAATTGCAGAATATTTTATTACATTTTCTGTTTCAGCATCAGAATTTCTGCATGATAGGTATTCAAACAAATATAGGACAAACAACATAATACAAATTAGACGTGAGGATTTAATATTTTTTGTATTTATAATTTATAACAGAAAATGAAGCTGCTACTGATATTTGATAATTACCAATCCTGTATGAGCTATATGATCGACATTCTCATTGTACATATAAGCCCACCTGCAACAGTCCCTGGTACCTATGAAGTGCTCAATAAATGTTAGTTTTTATTCTTATTATTAAAATAAGAAAATCTTTTCATAATTTTTCTTTGCAGCAAAAAAAAAAAAAAATCCATTTGGTCCTAAGTAAATAAAAAATAAATCTGTTTCTTCTAATTTTTTGGCCAATTTTTAGCTCCATAGTGGACATACTGAGTTGACTCTACTCATAAATGCAACTTCCTCTATTCTACTTTGTCATTAATTCATTATCATTGTGATGCTGACTAAAACAGCCCTGTTAAAAGCCATCAAAAACTTCACCTGCAAAATCCAATCTGTGACTCAGTCATAGATTATCAGTGTTAGAACCTTCAAGCATCCCTGTCAGTTCACTCACAAATAATGATCGCCATACTTCTACCCTCTAAGTGGTCAGAAAGCTCTTCTGGTTTTGTATCAATTCACTCTCTCCCCTCCATCCTCCTTTCAGTTCTCACTTCCCCTGCCCTAGCTGTACTCCTTATTACCTCTCACCCAAACAATTACAGTTGCTGCCTAACTGATCTCCAGTCTCTGTCCATTCCAATGCATATGAGTATTGCCACCCACATTATTTTCTGAAACATCAAACCAATGTCACTCCCTGCTGTAAAGCTTTTAGTTGGCCTCCTTCACATGCTCCAGTATGTCCTGCTCCCTCAACCTGTCATTTAAATTCCTTAATAACAGAGACTTTACTTACATGTCTAGATTTAATTCTCAATCTACAGCAATTTTTCTCACTGTTCTTAGAAAATGACTTTACTTGCTTACTTTAACATCCATTTTGTTTGTTTTATTTAAATTTTACTTTAAGTTTCGGGATACAATTGCAGAAAGTGCAAGTTATATGGGTATACGTGTGCCATAGTGGTTTGCTGCACCTATTGACTCGTCCTCTAAGCTCCCTCCCCTCGCAACCCACTCCCCACCAGGCCCTGGTGTGTGTTGTTCCCCTCCCTGTGTCCATGTGTTCTCATTGTTCAACTCCCACTTATGAGTGAGAACATGCAGTGTTTGGTTTTCTGTTCCTGTGTTAGTTTGCTAAGGATGATGGGTTCCAGCTTCATCCATGTCCCTGCAAAGGACATGATCTCATTCCTTTTTATGGCTACATAGCATTCCATGGTTTATATGTGCCACATTTTCTTTATCCAGTCTATCATTGATGGGCATTTGGGTTGGTTCTGTGACTTTGCTATTGTAAATAGTGCTGCAATAAACATACGTGTGCATGTGTCTTTATAGTAGAATGATTTATATTCCTTTGGGTATATACCCAGTAATGGGATTGCTGGGTCAACTGGTATTTCTGGTTCTAGATCCTTGAGGAATTGCCATATTGTCTTCCACAATGGTTGAACTAATTTACATTCCTGCCAACAGTGTAAAAGTGTTCCTATTTCTCCACAGCTTCACCAGCATCTATTGTTTCTTGACTTTTTAATAATTGCCATTCTGACTGGCATGAGATGGTATCTCATTGTGATTTTATTTGCATTTCTCTAATAATCAGTGATGTTGAAGTTTTTTTCCTGTTTGTTGGCTGCATAAATGTCTTCTTTTGAGAAGTGTCTGTTCATATCCTTTGCCCACTTTTTGATGGGGTTGTTTTTTTCTTGTACATTTGTTTAAGTTCCTTGTAAATTCTGGATATTAGACCTTTGTCAGATGAGTAGATTGCAAAAATGTTCTCCTATTCTGTAAGTTGCCTGTTCACTCTGATGATAGTTTCTTTTGTTGTGCAGAAGCCCTTTAGTTTAATTAGATCCCATTTGTCAATTTTGGCTTTTGTTGCAATTCCTTTTGGAGTTTTCATCATGAAGTCTTTTCCCATCATTATGTCCTGAATCATATTTCCTAGATTTTCTTCTAGTGTTTTTATGGTTTGGGTTTTACATTTGAGTATTTAATCCATCTTAATTTTTGTATAAGATTTAAGGAAGGGGTCCAGTTTAAGTTTTCTGCATAAGGCTAGCCAGGTTAATCTTTCAGAAAGGTCTTGCCCTCTCCCCCTCTTCCTCTTCACCCCTTTTCTCAATATGTTATTTTAGTTTCAACTCCAACCCATCGTCTTTCAAGAAGCTCTCTCAAATTCTTTCATTTATAACTCCTCTCTCTCTCTTACTCTCACTCTCTTTTACAGTTGTCCTCTCTTTCCTCCAACTCTCCTAGCACTTCATTTATTGTCACAATGTCCGCTTTAAGAATAATTTTAAGGCCGGGCGCGGTGGCTCAAGCCTGTAATTCCAGCACTTTGGGAGGCCGAGACAGGCGGATCACGAGGTCAGGAGATCAAGACCATCCTGGCTAACACGGTGAAACCCCGTCTCTACTAAAAAATACAAAAAATTAGCCGGGCGAGGTGGCGGGCGCCTGTAGTCCCAGCTACTCGGGAGGCTGAGGCAGGAGAATGGCGTAAACCCGGGAGGCGGAGCTTGCAGTGAGCTGAGATCCGGCCACTGCACTCCAGCCTGGGCGACAGAGCGAGACTCCATCTCAAAATAAAAAAATAAAAAAAATAAAAAAATAAAGAATAATTTTAAATATGTTTTAGAGACCATACTGTGACAGTCTGGAAGGCAAGAACCATAGTACACTCCTTCCACAGTGTCTGCAGCACTGTCCATGATTTCAGAGAGCAGATATCTCATTAATGCTTAACGAATTAGAAGTGTGCTATTATAATTAAAAGAAAAAAATTACTATGTAATGTAGTTCCCCCATACCATATTTAACTTCCATTGCATCAGCTAACCTGTCGTCTTTACTATTTGTATCCCCAGCAATCAGCATAAAATTTGCCAAATAAGAGGTATTCAAATATTTGTTAAATAAATTACTGATTAAACAAAATTAGAAACTAAAATTCCTATAGGATAATTTGAAATATATATGAATTGTCTCCATTTTACAGTTTAGTGTAAACTATACATTATTAATTCAGGATTTAAATAATGTAAAATTCAATAATGTTTCCCAAATCAGGATTCAATAATTTCCCCAAAAGGTCTAATTTTAAGAAAATAATGCTGAAACTGGTATTCAACTGTTTTTAAAACTTTATTTACTGGTTATCACACTGAAAAATCCTGAGCATCTATTGGCAACTAAACAAATGAAGCAGGCAGGTGTATTGTGGTCCTTCCTAGGTGGTTGAAGCCTGGGTCTCTCAGGAAACAAAGGCAGGTATCAGGGGACCAGTTTCAGAAACCAATATTTGGCATCACTTTGCTGAAGGAAGAAGCAGCTCATCCAGCTGTTCTCCTGAGAAATAAGACTTTTGAGAATAAGTTGAGAGCCAGAATAGAGTATGCAGCCATATCAATGCACCATATATACACCTTCTGGCATCTTTCCCCAAAGCACCTAGTGTAACACTCAGTACAGAGTGAGATAAAAAAAAAAAAAATGCGTTGATTATTTGCCTAGCCCAGTTCTATGTGGCCAAAAAAGGTGGGAAGCCATTGGAAAGGATTCAAAAATGTTTTTCACTGCCTGAAACCATAGGATTGATTCCCTTGAGAAACACAGATGTTCAGTCCACAGCTGCCCAAATTTTACTATGGTGAAGGCATGAATCACTTTTTACATTTCTTTCTTTCCACTTACTAAAGCCATTTGAGTCTGCATAAGTGTTTCAGATTGAGAAGATTAGTGGATATTTCAAAAATTCTTTCCCTTGGTGATCAGTGTGGCATTCACTTTTGATACACCTTTAACACAAAGTCTTAAGATAAAAAAAAAATTAAAGAAATCATCACAAAGATATATCAGGATGGAATGGGTTATAAAAAGTGAATAATTATTAGGAAAACTAAACATTCTTTGTATCACTCTTTTGCACAGGTAGTCTCTAATATAATAAATCATTTATTTCCAGAAATTATTATTTTGTCCTCTCCTTTTTCAACTTCTTGGAAATAGTATATGCTTGGGTTCGGGTATTAGGCTGAGAGTGAGTAATTAAATGATCTTTCTCTGGTTCTACTCTATTCTATATTACAAACAACATTTCATTTAATTTTCTCTAGACAACAAAGAGTTTACATATTTCCTCCTCTTCCTTCTTTTTCCTTGCCTTTTTAAAAGAGAGTTGAAGACAAAGTGAGAGGGTCATGATAACATCCTTGTCAAACAAGGCAATAATGCAACAAGATCAAAGTAACAGTCATGAGTAAATGTTCATCTTAACATATTCACTATTAAGATTGTTGATGATGAATGAAGTCAATGAGCTGGGCTGTACAGACCTCATGCCATCCAGCAGTACTATAGATTCTCAACAACCTGTGACTTCTTCTAGGTTGTTTTGCTCTCCATTTTTCCTTTCCCATGACTGTTTCCTGGTAAGAATTTCTTTTCCTCAAATCAAAACATCACCTTTTAGAAAACAAACAACAAGCCGGGCGCAGTGGCTCAAGCCTGTAATCCCAGCACTTTGGGAGGCTGAGACGGGCGGATCACGAGGTCAGGAGATCGAGACCATCCTGGCTAACACAGTGAAACCCCGTCTCTGCTAAAAACTACAAAAAACTAGCCTGGCGAGGTGGCGGCGCCTGTAGTCCCAGCTACCCGGGAGGCTGAGGCAGGAGAATGGCGTGAATGAACCCGGGTGGCGGAGCTTGCAGTGAGCTGAGATCCGGCCACAGCACTCCAGCCTGGGTGACAGAGTGAGACTCCGTTCAAAAAAAAAAAAAAAGAAAACAAGCAACAAAATAACTTGGAAATATTTTAATTGCAATCTGAAGCTCTTAACCTCTGTAAATGAGATGCTGGCCTAAATTACATCTCTGGGGATGTTTTTCTGTTCTAATATTATCCAATTCTACAAAATTAAAACAAACATCATCATTTAGGCATAAACACAAGCTAAACTTTCCCTTTGATCAAAAGAATCTCCATGCGCATTAAATAATATATGTATTCTAGTACCTCCTTGAAAGGTAAGGAAACAAGGTAACACATAAATGTCTGCTAAAATGAAGGCAGTCAGAGATGACAGGAATTTCTGGGTCTTCAGAGTAGGCCAAAAAAAGCTACTTTACCATCCGTCAGAAACCCCTACAACTTGGGAGAGGTTGCTGCCAAGGACATTACCCCTGGGAGGGCACAGGAGGGAAGGTACAGATTAGGAGCAAGAATAAGCCATATATCTTGGCAGAGCCCTAAGAGGCCCTTCACAATTAGGGCTATCCAAGCACATCTAAAAAAATAAAAAACAATCTTCCAAACATTCCACTGACAATGTACCAGTATTCAAACATCAATGATTTATGAGGTATTTTCTTTGTTCCTAACCTAGTTCCAGAGGGAGGATAAAAGAGAAGCTTTCCAGTAGTTCCGCCAGTGGGGAATGTTCACTTAAAACAATTAGATTCATATAAGATGACAGGTTATTAAAAGGCAAATATAAGTTACAGGCTATGAATAAGGAGACCATGTAATATATTGCACACTCTGGGACACTGTTAAGAGAGAGAGGTGAACTAGCCAGCCAGGAGTCCAAGACAACCGGCAAATCTTGGGCTGTCCAAAATAACCAAGACATAGGGTCACTCTAGTGACAAGTATATAATCATCAGAGAAGGAGGGTCGATGTGATCCAGAGAAATCTAAAAAAAAAAATCATGTTTCATGAAAGAGATGGGACTTGAGCTAGATCAGAAGGACAGGTGAAAGTGGGAGCAGCAGGCTCATATGATTCAGAGAAGAGTAAGCCCAGGTGAGGCTGGGCCGAAGATGGAGCGACAGGGCATGCAGGGCAGCAAGAACACAAAGATAAAACCATTTACACCAGGGACAGTAAGATCGGTTTCACCTTATGTGTCAACTCAAATCAATTCGAATGGCTGCCAAGAGCCAATATCTGTTCTCCATGATGCACTGTGCCATAATCAGTTAGCAATGCTGGCCATAAGTATGGGAAAGGAACACACTGTCCCACCTGCCACATACAACATATGTCCTCTTTACATTGGTTGGAGCTATTGAAGTCATCAGGCTTTAAAACCTTGGTAAAAATGGTCTAAAAAGAAAAAAAATTTTGATTTCATTTAAGCCATTTGTTGATTTTGCTTCATTATTAAAGGCAAGAATGAACCAAAGGTATACTTGGGTGGACAGGAAAGAACCCATTAAGCAAAGCCTATCCAAAACATCCACATTATATTAGAAAAGTTAAACTCCCTGTAGAACATTCCTAGCAAGATGAGAAAGTTGTTGGGAGAGAGGGCACAGACTGCCATGCTGTTCAAATATTAATGTTGGTAAACATTCATTTGTTTAGGTTTAATATAAAGCATAGCAAATAGATTGTAGAAATAGCAGGAAGCTGTGCCCCTAAGGTAAAATGCAGTTTTACAGTTATGAAAATTTAATTTGACTGCTTTCCCAATAATTGCTCATATTTGTAGCAGCAGCATGCCAGGTAGATAACGGTCAATCAAACGGACATCGCTCTGTACATGCTCATAAAAAGCTTGCACTGTTTCTTCTTGGGAGAATGGCATTGCTTCCAACTGTTAAAAGATGCCCAGTTGAAAAGCAGAATAAGAAATTGGACAGTAGGAAATCTTTATATATTGCCATTTCCCTCCCTCTCTCAAATTAAATTCCTGTTGGGAGCTGGAACTATTTTTTTTCCTTCTGAAAATGGAAAATCTGTCACATCATAAACCAAACCTTGAGCACAGAATGTGTGAGGTTCTCTTTTTAAAATGCTGCTCATAGTCAGAAAAAAATTAGGATATGCTACTAATATGGGCAGGGCAAATATTTCTTTCATAGGTGAGTGAAGGACAGCAATAGATCCCTCAATGTATGAAAAATCTCTCTGGATCTTAGTTGAAGAAGAGCATCAGAAAGATTCCTCTCTGTCTCTGTCTTGCTCCGAGCCTCCTCTAATTCCTCTCTTCCTTTTGTTCTTTCTTGTTCCCTATTTCCCACACTCTTCATGACCGTTGAGAAAATGCCATTAATAACTGGTACAAAGAATGGTGCTCGGTGCATGGAGATAAACTGGGGATGACAAAATATCAACTTCCTGCTGCTCAATTGAAAGCCCTATCTGTACAACTGGTAATTACTTTTAATTTAATTAGGACTCCTGGTATTGTTTCTATCTCATAGATTACATTATAACATGTAATGTGTTAAAGCAACAAGACAAATTGAGGCGAGAAAACACAGAAAATATTACCTTTTTGTCTATAAATAATGCCACAATTTAACTCTTCAAAAGGCCCTCAAGTAGCTTTACTATGAGCTAATCATTATTTTCCATATTCCGTTAGCTTGAGTAAGCAAAAAATCTTATATAATCAAATAAAAAACATATCTCGTGGGTTTTTGAACAGAATTTTTTAAGCTCTACACTTTTCTTCTTCTCTCATGCAGAACAAATAAATGATTTATGCTGTTGCGTGCTAAAACAAAATTCACATAACTAGAAAGAACAACCACTGGCACTGGAGAGAGATTATGACCTTGCTGCTTAAATTTGAGGATGTAAAAGTGGCTTGGGAATGACACCATTTTTAGGCAGAAACACACAGCTGAGTGAGGCAGGGAAGCCTATTTGAGATACTTTGACTCAAAAGAACATGAGGGATCTATTCCTTTGTAAAAGACATACACTCAATTTGAGTTTTCATATAGAATTCACAAATTCATTATGAACTGCTAAATAAAATCCTAAAATGACCCTCTAAATAGTTAATTATGTAACAAGAATGTTCATTAGGACCCTAAGAATGTATCTTCCCATATTACTAGAGAACAGATATTGGAGTTAGAGAGAGAGAGAGAACACGGAGGCATCCGTACAAGGAGGCAGATCCTCAGGTGGAAGATTCCCCACATGGAAGCTTACAGTTGTTGTCCAAATAACGTCTGAATGAATGGCAAGTTAAAACGTGATTGGAAATTCCTCTAACAATGTTTGATCTTTTCATCTAATACATTAGACCTGGAAATCTGTAGCATATGTTTATTGGCTTATCAAAAACTTACTCTAAACATTTCATAGCCCAAAGAAAACAAATCAGAAAGACTGTCCTTTTCTGAGATTAGAGGTTGTGATGGTTAATATCAAGGGTAAATTTGATTGGACTGAAGGATGCAAAGTGTTATTCCTGGGTGTGTCTGTGAGGGAGTTTCCAAAGGTGACTAACATTTGAGTCAGTGGACTGGGAGACGCAGACCCACTTTCAATCTGGGTGGGCACCATCTAATCAGGTGCCAGGACGGCTAGAATAAAGCAGGCAAGAGAAGATGGAAGGGCACACTTGCTGAGTCTTCCAGCCTCCATCTTTCTCCCATGCTGAATGCTTCCGGCCCTTGAACATCAGACCCCAAGTTCTTCAGCTTTTGGACTCTTGGACTTACACCAGTGATTTGCCAGGGGCTCTGGGACCTTCAGCCACAGACTGAAGGCTGCACTGTCGGCTTCCCTACTTTTGAGGTTTGAGGACTCGGACTGGCTTCCTTGTTCCTCAGCTTGCAGATGGCCTATTATGGGACTTCACCTTGTGATCGTGTGAGTCAATACTCCTAATAATCACCCCTTCATATATACATATATCCTATTAGTTCCATCCCTTTAGAGAACCCTGACTAATACAGAGGTAAATGCTCACAGATAATCTTAGTTCTAAGACGTGAAATATCACCTTTTACAACAGCCTCATTTTATACATGGTAAGACCAAATTCTCAATAGGTCCAGCAAGACAGAGCAAGGACTAAATCCCAGGTCTCTTCATTCTTCACTTAGAGTTGCTTTCCCTCCACTACATCATCATTGCCTATTGTACTAACTAGAATTCAAACTAGTGAACTTCCGGGACTTAACAAAAGTTACATAAAATCAAATAATGTCTATTTTTGATCTTAATTTTTTCATAAGTCCAAGAGATAAAAACACAAGTTTACAGGGATGGCTGAGCTGACTATCAGAGTATTTCAGTTTTTAGAACAATGCCTCTTTGGCAACCTTGTATCCACAGCCTGGTATGGAAGGCACAGCTGTTGCCCTATTTGCAGCCCAAGAAATCAGTACTGGCAGCCAATTCCTGCAAGACAGAAGACTTTTGGCAAAATGGCAGTGTTCTCTTACAAAAATAGCAAACCATCATCTGGGTAAATTCAGGGAAGCTTATGACTTCTGCCAAAGTGAAATTTTGACTTGCTGATGGCAAGTCAATCCTCTACTGGGACAAGAGATCTAGATAAAGGTCAATTTAGATTTAAAGAAGATATGAAGAGTGTTGGGTGCTATTTGAAACAGTTCCTTAAGCAAGCTATGACATTTTCTTCAAAAAATATTCCAAAAATTATCATTAAATAACAACTGTAAAATGGTTTATTTGAAAGTAAAATAATATTTTAACACAAGGCTATGTAGCTATATACATACTTCTGGGGAAGTTGCATGCTATTTTACCAAGAGGTAGGATGGGAAGTGAGAGGAAGGCTAATGGAGAGGAGTGAGCTTTGGGTTAGATCATATTTAAATATTGTTTTCAACAGTATAGCATTGTGACTTTGATGCCCCAAAGATCTGTAGATAAAATAAATATAATACATGTTCTCCTAGAGCTAATGGTCAGGCAGCAAAGTTAAATAAGTAATGCAAGAGGTAAAAGGTTGGTTATTAATTTTTTTAAAATTGTTCTCATAATAGCTGAGAAAAGAGAGCTTCATAGATTGTGATTCTAATAAATTCCCACAACACTTTATGGACATAGAACATAACTTTGAAATATATCCCAATTTCTTCATCCAAGATTGTGTACAAATCATGCCAAGAATAAAAATGAAAGTATCTGTGTGTTTCTTATTACTTGGGAATTCAGTGACGTTTTCACTTCCCATGTATTAGGAAAGGGAAAAAGACTTCCCATTGAGAAATCAAGAGTAATATCAACCTTCAATGGAGCAAAGCAGAGATGGACGAAGCCATGCAAGAAACAAAAAATGACTCGCAAGTCAGCAAGACTGGACTGCATCCTGTTCGAATAAACAAACATATCTGAAAAAGAAAATTTCAGCTAATAAGACTCACTCAGCAAAGAAAGCATACAAAAGGAGAGTCATGCAGACAAACATTGGCAGTGGCGACTTTAGCACTGTCCAAAAGAAAGGGAGCTTTGGGACATCAGTCCGTCCTCTCCAGATGGAATGAAAGGCCATTTCTTGCATGAGGATGAATGCATAAAGTTAAAAATCAAAGAATTTGGCAGATTTCTAATCCCATTAGCAGCACAGTCTCTCTCCTGAAATGGATGTGTCAGAATTCTTTATCCTAATTTATTTAAAAATTCAGTTTATCTAACACATCTTTTTTCTATCTTCACATAACCTTCTAATACAGTCTATCTGGAGGGATGGACTGATAGACCAAACCAGCTTTTCCCATTTGGGTGACTATTATTTTTCTTCCACTTTCCACTTGCTCTTTATTCATCTGCTTTCTCTATAAAAATGGGAACGATGAACAAGCAGGCATATGAAGAGAAGGTTTGGAAGAGCAATGAGGTTTTGATCTACTAAAAGTTGTGTTTGAAGAAGAGTAGCTCAATATGGCTCATATATCTTCACAATAATTTATATTACTCAAGAACCCAACATAGTTCCCTATCAATTAACATGGATTAGAGTCTTAGTGCTGAAAGAAACTTATAATCACCTAGTGTGAACCCATTATTCTAGGAAGAAAGAAATTCAGGCATATAGAAGTAAAATTACTGGCCTATGACAGAATTCTGCTCAGACTAAACACAGGTCAGTATTCCTGAAGCAGCTGACACAGCTGCCTTCAAAGCCCATTTTCTGGAGAAGAATCTGAGCCGATTCTTCTCAGGTGAGAGAGTTCTTGGGCGGAGTCCCAGTGTGACGTTTTAGAAGTTTACTTCGACCTTAGCTTCCAGGTCAGAAGAAAGCATTGACCCCTTCAGCAGACCAATGATGCCTCTCTCTGGGAATACAATGAGTACAAAGAAGACACACCTCTGAAGTCAGCCTCTCTCTATAATCTTCATTCTTGGTCAATTCAAGAGACTGAGCTGTAACTTGACTATGGAACTACTACTATAAACCCAGCAGGGTAAACCTGGGCATCTGAAAATGGTCAGTGCACTTTAGAGACAGGGATTGATGAAGGCATAGATGAAGAAAGGCTCAGCACCTTTATGCGCAGAATCAGCATTTGGAGGGGGAAAAAATGTATCTCCTGTGGCTAAAGGTGGGCATTTAAAAAAATATAAACATGCTACCAGGAACCACTGCCAAGTGCCACTAAATGGAGAAGGAATAAGATGAACTCAAGAGCATCACCTACAGGGGAAAATGAAGAACTCCAAGGAATTCATTAGGAAGGTGGGAAGAAATCTACCAATCAGAGAAGTAGGATGTGGCTTACATTTTTAAACAAAATTAGTAGATGATGGTTCTGGGACAGACTATCATCATAAAATAGAGCCATAGTACATTGGTACTCATGTCTTTGCAATAAGAACATGACACACCCCAATGAAAACCAAGCTTTCGAGCCAGAGAAATATCCAGAAGTATATGCTAAATGTACCACATAAGGACAATAATCTGTACACAGAATTTCCAGCAATATCTGTAGGTGATGTTAAACCTTTTAGTTCTGTCCACACACATACACTGAAATGCACATGTTTCAGGTTCATTCTCTATTGCTGACATTCATTATTGCAAAGAACTTAGATTCTATTGCATGATGCTATACTATGGCACAATTCTAAAGAGCCCTATACTCATGCATACAAAATTCCTAGCACTACTGGTCCTCAGCACCTCAGGCCAGAATCTTATGCCTCCAAAGAATATTCATTCCCCCAAATCCATAGTCTTTACCTCTGGCCTCAGCTTTTCAGTACTAAGCTCAAGCTTTCATTGGTTATACTTATACTTTCCTGGTTATACTTATATTTTCCTGGCAATATTTATACTTTCATGGTTTATACTACTTTTATTTTTTATTAAATGGAGCTAAATGTTTTAAAAGTCGTCTTTTCCACTGAATCAACATCACCATGTTAAATCTAAATTTCCCTACTACGTCTCAATTTCAAGAGCTTCCATAATCTCACTACTTGAATCATGTTTATTTTCTTTTTATTTTTTGAGACAAAGTTTTGCTGTTGCCCAGGCTGGAGTGCAGTCATGTGATCTCGGCTCACTGCAACCTCTGCCTCCCTGGTTCAAGCAATTCTCCCGCCTCAGCCTCCCAAGTAGCTGGGATTACAGGTGTCCACTACCATGCCTGGCTTTTTCTTTTTTTTTTTTTTTTTTTTTTTTTTTTTTTTTTTTTTTTTTGTATTTTTAGTAGAGCTGGGGTTTCACTATATGTTGGCCAGGCTGGTCTTGAACTCCTGACCTCCAGTGATACATCCACCTTGGCCTCCCCAAAGTGCTGGGATTACAGGCATGAGCCACCGTGCCCAGTGGAATCATGTTTATTTCCTATTCTTCCAACAAGTCTCATTACCTTCTGAAAAAGTTGTGATCACAAGAAATAGCCTCTTTTTCCTTCTATCACCAGTCAAGGCCAATTCTATCTGAGATTAGCTTTCTTATGTATAGCTGGTGCTCCAGTTCGCCACAGTACCCACCTCTCTACTGAATTACACCCTACTGGCTTTGCTGATTGGTGTTACCAGTCAGGCCTCATGGGCATTTGAGTGTGTGATCCTTGGTCTCTTAGAGCAATGATTTTCAAGCTGTGTTCCTCAGAAAATATAGCCAATTGGCACACATTTATCACCCTCACCAGAGGGAAAAAAAAAAGATTCAAAATGATTGTCTTCCTCAAAGCTGTCCTTAAGTGAAGGAAAGGTTGTTTCCGTTTTTAAAGCCCCATACTCCTTAATATTCTACATTGTCTGCAACCATCTCATTTTATTTAGGTAAACTAGTACAAATAATAATAACAAAAATGATGATAAAACAATAATGGCAGCACCTAACACCTGCTGATCACCATTTTATGCAAGATGCCATTCTATGTGTTTTTCTTAGCTTATTTAATCCTCATGAAAATCATACGAGGTATTACAATTATCCACCTTTTACAGAAGAAGAAACTGCATGTAAGGTACTGTGATTCAAATTGCTTTACAAGGACTAGATTGTTCAGCAGGTGACTAGTTATTCATGCACTAGGGAGAGTTACTATAGTCATATGCTTATCCCTCATCAACAAGGTGAGAAAGCATTTTTATAGCTGGAAATAGGAGAAGAGCTAGAAACCCACCTGGCCCCATCTGGTTTCTAGACTACATATTGCTTCTTACCAACAGTTGAAGATCAGGGCCCCAAATGTGGTAGATTGCAAAATGGCCACAATTCCTCACTCTTCCCTATATCCATCCTCTTTGGAATGCAACTTTACTTCTTCTCCTATCATGAGGTAGAATCTATCTCAGCTGTCCTTATGACTTTGGCTAGTAGAATGAGGGAGAAGCAACAGCATGCCTGTTCTGAGCCTAGGCCTCAAAAACCCATGCATGCTTCTGCTTGTTCTCTTGGAACACAACCTAGTGCCACAAGAATAAGGCTGAGCTAAGCTGGTGGATGATGTGAGATGTGCATCCCAGTAACCCCAATCACTCTATCAGCTAGCCACACAAGGCCATCCTTGACTAGCCATCCCAGCCAGCTCCTGCCAGCTGACTGCAGACTAATAAGCTCAGATGCAATCAGCCAAAGCCCACCTGACTAGCAGAACCATAAACTCACAAGCAGTAAGTGCTTATTTTCTTAAGTCTGTTAGATTTCACATGGTTTGATATACAGCATTGAAATAATAGGAAGCGAATCCAGTAACACAGGTTCAACCCCATCGCTGTCTTTGGAACTAATCCCGTATCATGAATAGATGGATATGAGAAGCTGCTATGATTTGGGGAAAGCTATCATCTAATCACCCTTAACTAGTTGAGCGCCCACCTTGGTCCCATTCATACCTGGGCTTCTCCCTGTTTTTAACTTCCTTTCTTATAAAACTTTTTAGCAAACCAGTTACTAGGTCTGGGAACCAAATTTGCCATTTCCACTGCTCAGGACTAGACTCTGATGGGATTGGGAACTGGAGCCTAGTCAATCTCACTGCGTTATCTGCTCTCTTGGATGGTGATGTGTCCTCTTGGTCCTGAATTCTCTACTGTAAATTTCCCCCCCGTTGCTTATCCATTTGACCTAGAGGAAACCAACTGCTTTGCGGATTTGTTTGTTGCTTTTGTCTTTGTTCTGCAGACACTGTGTTCTATCGCCACCACAGGAGGATAGATGAATTCCTAGAGCAGGCCCCCACCTGTGTCATCTCACTCATTCTGAGTTCGGTCCCAATGACTAACAAGAAGTATTTAATTCTCCCCAAGAAAGATAGTCCTGATGAAAAACAAGCCATCGGGACCAAAGAGAGAAAAAGCACCAGGGAGACTGACAGCCTATTTCACAATTTAACTCCTTGAGAACTTTGCCTTATTCATCTCTATATGTACTTAACATAGCGCAGCATGCACACTTTATACTTTTTTTTTTTTTTTTTTTTGAGACAGAGTCTCACTCTGTCGCCCAGGCTGGAGTGCAGTGGCGTGATCTTGGCTCACTGCAAGCTCTGCCTCCCGGGTTCACACCATTCTCCTGCCTCAGTCTCCCAAGTAGCTGGGACTACAGGCGCCCGCCACCACACCCGGCTAATTTTTTTGCATTTTTAGTAGAGACGGGGTTTCACTGTGTTAGCCAGGATGGTCTCAGTCTCGATCTCCTGACCTCGTGATCCGCCCACCTCGGCCTCCCAAAGTGCTGGGATTACAGGCGTGAGCCACCACACCTGGCCTATACTCGGTAACTTCTTAAAAAATAAGATTGGCCAGTAGAATCATCTTCTCATATGAAAGAGAACATATTTTCTCCCATAGATCACATTGTGAAAAAATTTACTCTTACCCTGATTGTAAAATATACATATATATTTACCATATATATGGTAAATTAGAACAATTATAGAGTCTTTAAAGTATTTCATGATCTCATATATATCTAAAATCTAAAAAAGTCCAACTCATAGATGCAGAGAGTAGAACGGTAATTACCAAGGGCTGGGGGAGGAGGAAGTGGGGGAAGGACAGGCATTGATCAGAGGATAAAAATTTCAGTTAGACAGGAGAAATAAGTTCAAGAGATCTATTGTACAATATGGTGACTATAGTTAATAATCATGTATTATATACTTGAAAATTGCTGAGATCTTAAATGATCTCATGACAAAAAATAAGTATGAGAGGTGATGCATGTTAATTAGCTTTATTTAAGCATTTCAAAATGTGTACACGTATCAAAACATCACATTATGAAACTAAATATATACAAAATTTTGTCAACTATACCCTAATAAAATAATTATCTTAGAGTCTTTTGGTTGTCTTCAGTGAAAATTAAATGTAAACAAAACAAAATCAAAGGGGGAACACACCTGTAAGTTACTGGCAAAACAACACATTTTTTTCTTTTATTCTTTCAATACAAAAATGAATAGGGCACTATTCCTGCCCTTCAGAAACTCACAGTCTAATAATAAAAGGGGAGAGATTTAAAGCATCCATAAAATTAAATGTTTGTACCATAAACAAGTTGCCTATCACCTGTCACTGAACAAACAGGAATAATGACAACTGTTATACCTAGAGGTGGCCAAGGTTAAAGGAAAATTTGTTTGAAAATGTATGCACCTGGCATTTTACCATACCTTAGTAGGTACTCAAAGAGTAGACTTTAAATGTGTTTGTAAAGGTCAGGTGCTTACTACAGTGTGATTAATCGGGGTAAAATAAGAAAGAAATAGGTGTATTTCCAAGTATATTTCAGAAATTTAACTTGGAACCTTCCCTTGAATATTTATTTTGTCATCTTGTTTATTATAGCTTTCACAAGTCATGAAATAGTCATGAGATTAGAAATGCACTGCCTTGTCTTAATTCTCTGGTACAGGATTCATAAATGTAGAGACATATTACTTGGATAATTCTGCAACCCCACATTTCTAGAAGTACATTTATAAAATTTAATTAGGAACAATATATACAGTTTGGCAGGTAGTTACTGAAACAGCTCTATAGTTTTATGAAATATATTAGATTTGGTACACAAATAATGTAATCATTTAATGGGTCAATTTCAATTACACTTTTCCACTTGGCACCCTGGAAATCGATTTCTTTAACATAGAGACATTAGTCTTTTTCATATTCCTACATTTATTTCAGTCTCATGAATAGAATTGAAGCTAAATTTCATAAATCTTTTCTTCATTTTCAGCCAAATGTCTTTAGTTTGATGGATATTAATGACAAAGCAGTTTATAACTATCACAAAATGTTAAAAACTTACAAAAAAAATAGTATGTTGCTTGTTCACAACATTTTGAAAGGACTTCGAGATTCTTTAGAACGCAGTCTGGAGTATGAATCAACCACCAGTTTATTAAATGTTGTGATAACATGTCTCAAAGGAGAGCCACATAAGGCCTTAAGCATTGCGTATACCAACTAATAAAACGAGAGCTGCCCATGCTAGGGCAGGCGATTTCCATCCAATTTCAAATGTACACCCATTTGGTGTGGATGTGGTAAGAGTATAATAGATAAGTATATAATGGCAAAGAAGATCTTTAGTAAAGGAATGATGACACCTGTAAAAAAAAAAAAAAAAAGTTGGGGGGTGTTTTTTTCCATGCAATTGCAACCTTTTCAACACCAAGACATGATTCTTTCTTTCTTGTAGTTTGGGGTATACTTTTGGAAACGGGGGTAATAGCGTAAGAACCGGCTACTTCATGTGCTAAGTATAATAAATAGATTGTGTAAGTTACACCAAAAGACCGTGTTCCCAGTTTGCCTCTTTCAGAATGCACAGGGAAAGATGCATTACTCAAGGTTCCACACCCAACAAAAGAAAGGAACAGAACATGTTTACTTTGGCTTTCCTTTTATTTTTCGTCTTTATGAGAGTGTATGTAAGAAAAAGAAAGACTGTTTTTACTCTCTCTCATACTCCGACATTGGAGGTAAATGTTCATAAAAGAGGCTTGGTCCAACCCCAGGAAATCATTTGGGGGTAATTACCACTTGGCACTAAAGCAACATTTAACAAGCTTGCCTTTTCTACCAAGAGATGAAATAGTCATGTATGGCTTTCATTGAATGCCAAACTGGATTTTCCTCATTCACGCAGGTTTGTTATGTTGGTCTAGATTCAGATTAGTTGGGGTGGCAACTCAGGAGGTAAGAAATGAGCCTTGATAATTTAATGAAGTAGAGAATTTTAATTCAATTGTTATTTTGCAATAGTTGGTGTGTGTGTCATAAAAGAATGCCTGCCTTTCCTGAAGAGGCCTACGTACAAAAATAAAAGAAAGAAAACTAACACATATCAGTTAGTTAACCACCTGTATTGACACCAGACATTTAGATACGTGTTAGAGAGACATACACACAAACACACGTACCTCTTTTCTTACATGCACTCTGTTCACTAATTCAAATCCTTATACTTTTAGACAACTACTTTTTCCCCCAGAGTAGCCTTTCTGGATACTTTTTTGGTTGTTTGTTGATGTAGCTCTTAGAATAGTAACATAATTAAAGTTAAGCTGAGCATATGAAAAGGATCAGAGTACCCTGCAAAGTGGCAGGGAAAAGGAGATAGAGTCAAAGGCAAAAAAAGAAAAAAAAAGAGAGAGAGAGAGAACGGAAATAGTGATGGAAACCTGCAAAATGGGAAAGATAATAGAGGTTTGCCAGAGAGCCAGCCAGCCAAAGTTATATATTTTTCAAATGGACACAAAACCCCAAGAAATCTTGAAACTGTGTTTTTCAGCAAGTCCAATCATGAGGACAGCAGAGGCTGAATCTCTAAAATGTCAAGTATTCAAAATCAGATGCAGCTGAACTAGGACAATACAGTTTTTTGCTTGATATTTACTAGGGAAAGGCTTCATGAAAAAACCATGAACAATGTGCAACACAGGAAGATATATGCTTATGTAAGCTTGCATGCTTGTGTCTATGAGGAAATTGTTGTATCCTAGAGATTTCCTTCTTTGCATCCGCAGCACCACTCCCTTCCTATCCACCGCACCCCCATCCAGATATGTGCCTTTCCCTTTTCCTGCTCTTTGAAAAACGATGTTTGGCCAACACAGCCAGTCAGAAAGCATTAATGGGTTAAGAGCGTTAGAAACTCATTGATTTCATAGCTGTTTGCATGACTACAGGTTAAGTTGTGATTAGATTTCCATTCACAGCTCTCTCATTTTCAGGCATTTAAAAATAACTCAGCCCTGAAAGTTCTTTCTAAATTGATTGAACTGGAGCTTGCCAATAAGTCATAGATAACCCTCAACCTCAAAATAAACAAAAAAGCAATACCAAAATTGGGAGAGAGAAGTGTTGGGACCCACAGGTAATTTTTGGAAAGCTTTTTTATTCTGGGGAAAAAAAAAAAAATTAGGAATGCAAGCCAATAAATTTATGTCACTTATGTATGACCATTTTAAGTTATTCTGCAGGACCCAAAATGAGCTAAAACATTAAACTTCTGCACTTGAAAAGATTTACTCTGCCACCCCCATAGACACACATACATACACACACATCACACATTTGTCTGCATATAAATAGATAAGAATTCAATGGTCTCATGGAGGTTGTGTAAGACATATTCAAAGTCAAAATGGGTGTTTTGTGATGGTCTGAACTCTGAGGAAAACCAAATAAGTTTACAAGACCTGATAAAATATCCTTTATTCCTCCTTTCAGACTTAAATTCAAGGCTATTCAGGACTCTGGCCAATTTGCCAATTTACAACTGTAGAATTGCCTAAGTAGGTTTTTTCAAAGCATTCAGTAGGTTACATGGGAGTTCAGCAGGAGAGCCCCTAGTGGTGGTGTCTTATTAGACCTCCAGCACAATGCTGCTATTTTTCTTTCTACCCAGGCTCCTTAGAGGAGGAACTGGTCTCTTGACCCATCCTATGACTTCCAGATTCCAATTTCCTAAAGCACTACAGCCTCTTATTATTGCATTTGAAAGACTTAAAGTATTACTTTTCCTCATGCCAAGGAACACAATGATGCTTTCAATAAAGTTAAGATCAATGTGAGTCATTGCTGTTTACCGGCCTTTGCTTTACACATACTGGTATTTCTGTCATTTGGGAAGGTCATTTGTTAAGTAATCTTCCTTCGTTAAGGAGGTGTAAATACTCACCAAAAGAAAACTAATAAACCTAGGAACAATGGAAAAAATAAGGCAGGAATTTGATACAGTAAAACTTTATTAATTTGGCTTCCACTAACGCAGAATTCATGATATTATGTCCTGGGTGAGACTACATGCTACTGTTCATTACTGATTAAGAAAAAACTTGCTATGGAAATTAAAGGGAAAATAAGACCAGGGTGGGGTGGGGAGTTAGCAGAATGGTGAGGCACCCTAATCCTACACAGGAAACTTATGAAAACACAAAGCTTCTAGAAGTAGCAGCCTTCAAACACTTCACATTCTCAACACTGTGGCATTTGTAGGCTTCTCTTACATTAGAATTGTTATAAGTTTTCGATAAGAATGCTCACTGATTTCAAACTTTAGTCCTTCTACATTTCATGATTCAGGAGACTTACTAAAAAGCCATTTAATATATAAAGAGTAAATAGTATAAAAGAGATTGATCAATAAGAGGCAAAGATATTTCAGAAATTGGAAAATAGATCCTGAATAACTGAAAGATGATGAAGGATATAAGCTATGAAGTCAATCTATTTTCTTCCTTGTAGGAAATGAAGTGGAAGTGACTTGAAGACTGAAGAAATTTTGTGACAATAGGAAGAATACAGACTCTGCAATTTTGCAGATCTGAACTCTAATACAGGATTTGCCGATTACTAGTTATTTGAATGTGAGCAGTATTTTAAGTCCTCTGAGCTTCAGCATCCTCATCTTTAAAATGTGTTTACAAATGGGGTTAATTTATGTCAATTGCTTATAATAGTATTGGCACAATGTAAGTGCTTAAGAAATTGTAGTTACTATTCTTAATTACTACAAGTTTCTAACCCAGCATGATCAAATGAGATTTTTAAGACTGGGAACATGTTAAAGGTTTTTTTTAACCTTTCAGGATTAGAGAAGTAAGATGTGAAGAGAGTAGATGGAGTGTCAAAATTCATATCCCAATGTCCTGGGTACCCACTTCCTTTCTGTCCCTTTCCAGCATTAAAAATGTTGAAACCAGGACATGGTGGGTCCTGTGATGCAAACTTCCAGATTGCCCTTGGTCTTCCTTAGGAGCAGTGATCCACTATGCTGATGGGACAGAAGCTGAAAATCCGTATGTCATTGTGATGAAGGAGATCAAGGTACAGCTGAATAGACTTCCCAATATTGCTGTGGGTGCCATGGTGATGGCCACAGTCAAGAAAGGCAAATCAGAGCTCAGAAGGAAGGTATATGCAGAAGTTCAACAGCAAAAATGGTCATTCGACAATGAAACTAATAACAATTTTTTTTTAATTTGAAGATAACACCGGGGTCATAGTAAAAAAATAATGATAATAATAAAGATGAGATGACAGATTCTGCCATCACAGGACCAGGTGCAAAGTACCGTACAGACTTGTGGCCCAGGATCGCGTCTCATGATGCAACATCCTCCAGTGCATTACAATTCAAATGTGAAGGGAGCCTAAAGTCAAGGTCTAAAGTGAGCTGGGTGTTTCCTTTGGATTTCTGATCTTGGTCCTTTCCCTTTAGATAAAGAAAAACTATTTCAGCCTGAAGTGTGCCATATTCATTTTATTTACCACAAACATACAGGCACACACATACACACATAGACACGTATACATACATGGTATTTACTATTTGATAGTCATTATTCAAAGAGCTTTATAAATGTTAATATTTTTCTCATAATAGCCCCCTAAGTTAGATACTAGTATTGTTGTCCTCATTTTACAGATGAGGAAACTGAAATTCAGAATAGGTGGCACGCCCAAATTACATGGCTGTCAACCGGCAGTGCTGGAATGTGAATGGAGGCATTCTGGCCTGAAAGTCAGGCCAGCTCTTAACCAAGGCAGAAAGTTCTTGGTTGGGAACTCATGGACACATCCTCTTCTCAGGGTATGTAATTCACGGACCCTCTCGGCTTTGTACTGAGTGTCCATGGTGATGGTATTTTTACCATCAGATAATATGTTTGAATAATGTATTTATCTCACTTCCACTGTTTCTAGGAAATGGAAAATACACTGAAGACACTGTCATTGGCTCAGGTGTACTCTTGTCTTTTTATGATATGCTGCATAAAAGAAAGGAAATCTACCTTGCATCAGCTTCATGTTTTTTTCTGACTTTAATGTTTCTCCATTGTGCCCATGACGATTCAGGCTGGTAGCTTCATCATTGGATGAAGAGTCTGTCTTATTCATCTTTTTATTTTTAGTACTTAGCACAGTCCTTGGCTCATAGTAGATCAATAAATATTGATTTGAAGTATTGAATGAAATTAGGTGAAAATCAAAGAAAGGTTGTCATTCTTAAACCTGTGCTTCTGGTTTTTCACATGGGATGAATTAATATCTCTCAATTATTGATCAGAAATTAAATTCTATAATGCATCAGGAGGCATATCATATCTTGCAAAATTCCTGTGCCATTTTTCTCTGTCCCTGTAATTTTCTTGGTTATTGCTGACATTTTACCTATTATAATATTCTCAACAAAGAAAAAAAAAATAGCCAATCTGCTGTTAATAGCTTTTGAAGTGAATCAATTTATTGTCATAGTAACCACAGTTTACAAAACAGATCAATTAAAAAAAGATTTGAATTCAAGTTAGGAAGTGAATGTTCCTAGAAAAAGTAAGATAAACTATTTCATTTATCAAAATATAGCAAAGATACGCCTCTTTCTGCCTTGGATAGATTTTCCAAGGTAAAAAAAATGCAAGTTATGCAGAGTCCAAATTGGATATAGGAGTTGAAGAAAGGTAAAGAGACAATAATGGTACCCAAATATCCAGCAAATGTGTGATTGGAGTCCCTGCTCTGACCTTACTCCTGCTTGCCTTCCACTCATCCTTCAGCTGTTAAATCACCCTTCAGATTCCCAGAAAGTCCTCCCTAGACTGAAGAGAGTCCATTGTCAAAGCACTCATGACACAGTATATGTCTTTTCTTCATACCAATTATTAATTTGTAATCATACATCTAATTTTTTGATTGCTTGATTAATGTGTCTCCACCTCTAGAATGCAAGGTCCATGAGTTGAGCAACCGGGTCTGTCCTCATTCTCATCGTATACCCAGAGATTAACACAGAATCTGAAACACAGAAGGTACTAAAAATATATTTTTTGAAAACATGGCAGGCAGTGTCCTTAGCAATATTTTGCAGCACATGTAGTAAGAACTTAGTATATTTTTCTCATGTGTCCTTAAAAAAAGAAACATGGGGGTAAAATGTTAAAGGACATATCAGTATAGGTGATTCTTTAACAAACTAAGGTACTATTATCTGATGATATAGCCACAGACTAGGCTGGGAAGCTCTGTCCAGGATGGAATTTAGATTCCTAAAGGTAATATTACTCATCTCTCAGCTGATGACTTCACTATGCTCTGGAAAGCAGTCGGCGTATAGTGATACACGTGAGAGATTCCTATCATGACACATTCCCATCAGCCGACACCAGGCTATGAGTAATTCCATTAATTGCCAGTCATTCCAGACTTTTCTCCCCCACTTAAGAAAGCCTATTTGCAACCAAGTTAGTTAGAATGGGAGTGAATTTGTTGTAAAGAGAGTCTTGGATCTGATTTAATTTTTAAGAAAATATAAGCCACTCACAAACATCACTACAGAAACAAATCATTCATATCACACCACACAATCGATGGTGATGCACAAGTGTGTCAAAATGATTTAGTGGAGAAAGGCAATCTGGAGGCAGGCTCCCCGAGTACCCATAGGAAAAGCCAGACTTTCCCCCAGAAAGCAGCTTGAGGTTTAATATACAAACAGCAACCCAAGTACATTCCTAAAGTGTTATACCACAGTATTTGGCCACTTGTCATTTTTTCTAGCAGCAAATAACTTCCTTCAAAGGTTGAATAATTACCAAGAAGGTAGGAGAACTAGGATCAGAAAAATAAGAGCCTAAACAGACCTTTATCGAACCAAAAATGAAAAGAAAGATTTTTCACTCTACTTGTATTTATTCTTGCATCCCACTTTTTTTAAAGCTCAAAGTCCAGACAGAGTCCAGTGTCTTATCTCGGGTCATTATCTTCATGCTGGTTACAGAAAGGCAAGGTGACTTGGTTTGTAGTCCCACAAAGAATACACAGTGGGTGAGAGGGGATTCTCAAATGGAAAGCAGATTGGTGTTGCTAAAAGAAAAAATGCAAGTGTTGCTATCATCGCAGGGAAGCTCAAACTTAGGCCCAGTCCTAACTTAGAACTTAACTTTGAACTACTGCTTCTATTTTACTGTCTTTACATGTCTTTACATGGTCTCTTTGGTCACTCCCTAACTCATTTCTCATACCTTTACTGAGTCCATTGATAAAAGTTGAGTCTAGGTTTCTAATCTGTCTCATTTTGACCATGGCCCTACTTCTGGGACTCCAGTTCCATCCGTGGGTACTTGTTTGCTGGCTAGCTTTCACTCTGTTTTCTCTTGATACACTTTCCTCAGAGGTCCTTTTCATACGAATAGATTTCTCAAGATTATGACCTGAAGCTCTCTCTGAAATTCTGAACATCCACACGCTGCCCAGATTTCCTCAATAGCTAGTCTCCATTCTGTGCAGGATGCTCTGGAACTGATTGGAATGAGAACTGAGAATATTTAACACACACACCCTAGACACTGTGTCTAATGGCTAATGATTTATAACCTCAACATGTTATAAGGTAGACATTGCCAATTGCATAACATTAAGATCCCTTAAAATGGTTCTTCCACGGCTGCTACAAGACTTCCTGGTGAACCAACCCAGATAAATGGGTTTCAAATTCAACTCCCCATAACTACATGAGTTACGTCCAATTAAATCCAATCTTGTTGGATTTTAGTTAACAGACCTCAGTCTATTACTCTATTTGGTCATGTTCTTTTGATTCTATTACCCTTCGTCTTAAACATGTCATCTCTCGTCATCTGAAAATTTGATCAGTACTATTTGATGAAGTCAGCTAAGACAAGACCAAGAGGAAAACATAGCTGCACCAATGGAGGCCTTTCTTTAGCATTTACTCTGCTCTAGATACAGCCCTTCAATCAATGCCAGCTCTTTCCATATTACCATATTACTTCTGCTTGTCCATCAAAATATCATAATAAATATGCTGAAGTTCTATGTCTAGAGTTTTCTGGCTGTTTCCTGTGATTTCATCAGCATATTATAAAATAACAACAATAAGAAAGATTTGAGATTGTTTTGATGTGATTTCTAAGTGATCACTGATTTCGTTTCTAGGTTCTCATAAATAATACATTTAATAATACATTCCAGTGTTTCCCTAGCATTGAATCAAACATACTGAATCCAAATTCTTCCCTTTTGGAAACTTAGAACAAGTCCTCTATTATTTCTTCTATTTTTTAACATTCTTTAGAGTTCAACTATAACTCCTCTTGAAACCTGTAGAATGAATTTACTAAAGCCTGAAGAACTAAACTTTTAAAACATCTTGGCACTTTTTTCACCTGCGTTGTTTGTTAATTCCCTCTTAACTAGAATGGTTATATTATTTCTAATATAAAGAACACTCTTCCTGACAGAAGAGATGGAACAAAAATAGGGTTATATAGCTCTTTCTGTGGACTTCATCAGTTAGCATAACACAAAATGTCCTATATAGATCTGCTCCTTCTCGTTGTTTTTCCTCTGAACATGTAGTAGAAATTCCTTAATTAATGTGATCCACCTAGAGTAGTTGGTAGATTTAAGTGTGTGTGTGTTGCACTTAAACAATCTAAATGTACATTTTTTCCCCATTCCTTTGATACAGAGTAAGAGCCTGTTTTTTGAGTGTGAATCTCCTGTTTGGAGTTCTGCCCTGCTTTCCTTTATATGCCATAACTTAGAAACATAGGCCCCAATCCTCCACTTTTGATTTCTTAAAGTGCAGTAAAAACTTAGAACACTAGCAAGAGAAACTTTTGGTTAGAATGTGGTTTCCTTTATTGTTCTTTATTTTATCTCATTTTTATTAATCATTTATATTGTTTTAGCAACTTGTTTTTACAAAGTCTTTTAAAACACTCAATTTAGAATTTTTAACCTTTTCTAATCATTTCATGAATTCACATATTTCACTACTATGGCACATAAAACTGTCATGAACTGGAAGAAACAAAATGGAATCCCCAGTTGCATGCAGTTCCGACTGCATGTCTGCCTAGTATGCACAGGCACACTAGAAAGAGCCTGGGATTCAATCATGAGCCTGCAGTGGGCTGAGGTTTTAGGCAGGATGTTTAAAAAACAGAATAAAGAGTGTCAGTTAATCTGGCGTGTCATTAGGCAGAGGTCAGTTAGGAGAGCTTATTCTGTAACTTTTTAAAATTCCTTTTGATGATTCTTAGCAGTTTTCACAAACCTCAGCATCTTAGAGCTTTGGTCTATAATATAATGGAATTCTTACAGGGCTGTTCTATCCTGTCGTTTTCCTGGTGGTGTATAGGTGCCTCCTTCATTCACTCTTTTCTATGAATGCTTAATGATGGAGAGTTTCCTCTTGCCTGTAACCATCACCGCGTCTTCCTTAAAAGCATCCTCTTTATTAGTCATCTGATTTATAATATTGGTAAAGCTTAGCTTAACCTTACTCAAGTAAACCACTATTTATCACATGCCAATTACATGCAACTCACTGGGCTTTTCTTTGAACAGCTTTCCTTTCTGGTCTTGAGGCTCTGCAAACATGCTTAAGTTTCCTTCAACTGGTTGATTTTTCTGATTTACCATCCTTAAATATGATACACATCTGGCCATTCTCTTCTTTTCTGGGTGTTTTAGTAAATAATCTTTTGTTCCAAATGTTAGAACTCTCTAACTGGCTTAGTAAAAAAGAAATGGTGAGAGAGAGAGGGAGAGAGAGAAAGGGGAACGGGGGAGGAGAGAGAAAGGTGGGGGGAGAGAGAAAGGTGGGGGGAGAGAGAAAGGTGGGGGGAGAGAGAAAGGTGGGGGGAGAGAGAAAGTTGGGGGGAGAGAAATAGAGTTGGGGGTGGAGAGAGAGAGAGAGAGAATATGTGTGTGCATGCAGGGGAGCTTCTTTCTTCCTGTAGTTGAAAGTCGAGAGGTAGGACTCCCAGCAGGGATTTCAACCAGACTTTCATAGTGTCATCAGGCCACTGACTCTACCCTCCCTGTGGTTTCCTTGGCTTTGACCTCATCTGTGAGTCAGCTTTGTCCTTAAGCCTGGCTCCCCTCATGTAACTAAATATGAACGGAGTGAGCCCCATTGATTGAGGTAAGCTCCATGAGCACAGGAATTGAGTCTTGTTTTGTTTATGACTCACTATGTCCAAGATCTGGCATGGAGTCTGGCACACGGTAGGTACTCAATAAACATTTTCTGAAGAAATAACACCTGTCATAAACCATGCTCTGAACTTGGTGTTTTATACATCTTTCCTCCAAAACACAGAAGAATTTAACACTAAAATATCAGAGTTTTAAAAGTGTCACTTTTATTAAATTTCTCTGAATCAAATTTTAGTTTTAAACCCCTAATCTTTTGCTTGCTGAGAACTTCAATCTCAGTCACTGGGGTGCCCCTCATCTGTTTCATACCTCATAAAAATGCTGAACTTACACAGCACCAGACAACTGGGTGAGAAGTAGCTTCTTTTGTCCATGGTTGTTGTAGTCCTCACATGTCTTGGTCCATGGCACCTAGCAATGCTGTCTCAGTCACCATTATTCAAAGTGGACTCTCAGAGATCCACACCTGTCCCTCTGCCACACTGACTGTGACTCCCTATCTCAGACCCAGTGTCTCCATATGAAGCTCTTTATGCCACCGGCCTCTGCCATACCATCCCCAGACTGTGCAAATACCAACTCTCCCCTAGATGTCACCACTTCTACCTCTACCACTCAAAGTACTTCCCTACATCTCTGCAGAAAGCTGTAATTCACCTCAATGAGCCATTTCTGGAGTGAAAATGGGCAAGGAGATGTTAATACAAGTTCCTTTTTTTTTTGAAACAGTCTCACTCTGTTGCCCAGGCTGGCATGCAGTGACGTGATCTCGGCTCACTGCAACCTCCGCCTCCGAGGTTCAAGTCATGATTCTCCTGCCTCAGCCTCCCAAGTAGCTGAGACTACAGGAGCATGTCCCCACACCCGGCTTATTTTTTGTATTTTTTTTTAGTAGAGACAGGGTTTCACTGTGTTAGCCAGGATGGTCTTGATCTCCCGACCTCGTAATCCACCTGCCTCGGTCTCCCAAAGTGCTGGGATTACAGGCATAAGCCACTGCGCCCGGCCACAAGTTACTCTTTTTTAAGATTAATAATTCATTCTTGTATTTCATGGGTCTGTGTTTTACATAAGATGCTTCTCAACATGAGGGGTAACCAAAAGGAAAATCGGTCACTCTAGCCTCTGTGCAGCAAGTTCATGGCTAGCTTTGTATCTCGGTGCATCCGTCTCCTATATGTTCTCCACATTCTAGGTCAGAACAAAATGCGAAGTGGTCTCCTCCCCTGGTTTGTCTCTCTTTATACTTTTATCCTCCCCTCACTAGAGGGAGAGATGTTAAGCACATCTACCCAATTAGCTTGGAGAAAGAGCTTATCAAGTTGTCTCTTCACTCAAAATGCCTGCCAGCACTAACACACTTCCCTGATCTAACTCCAGCAGGCAGTCATTTGATAGGTAGCTTAACTGCCCTATGTTGTATTTTTCTCCTGGTTCAGTCACTATTGGAGACTATCATCAGTTTTGTTTTATCCCTCTGATAATATACAAAATATCACCTATCAATATGATATGACCACAGAAAACAAAAGAATCCTGCCTGCCCAATCACAGTTCTAGCCACAGAAATACTGAGTGTTTCTTTCCAGAAATTAACATATTCATTTCTTCCAGAGCAATGGTCCCTACATCCAGAAAAAAAGTCATATTTTATACTTTTAATCAAAATATGTAGTACATGAATGATGATATTAAATATATTTTAAACATAATTTTTAAGAAAGTCTTGGTTTTTAAGCTCTTGACAGGTTTACAAAGCTAAAGAGATATGTGAGAATGTGCAGTAATCTGGTCAACCCAGGCCAGTGTGGAAAGCTGTGTGAATTACCTAAGCACTTGTACTCAAACCATCTATACTAAATAAATGAGCTGCATAATCTATGCAAACTCAGATTCAGTTAGGTACAGTCCTGGCTGACATATAACTTGGAAACAAAAAAAGAGAAGAAGAGAAAAAAAAATGACGCCCAAGTTCACAAAATTATTTCGGAATACTCACAGACATTCCCCATTAACAAGCCCTCCTTCCCCCTTATGCTGGAAAGGCTGGAATACAGCCTAGGATAAGGTGCAGAGGATGACAAAAATTGGTAAATAGCATTTTTAGGTTCAGCCAAACTTTAGAACTTTAGATCAGCCTACTTGAGTACTGAAGAAATATCTGGTCACTCATATGATTCGTTGCTTCCTCAGCTCCAGATCAATGTATACCAGTGTATTTGTATTTGTATTTTTAAACACACAGAAATCCTTTGGAGTGAATACCAGCAACTTCATTAATGCTTTGTACCTGAGATTTCTATTAAAGGTTGGCTAGCATCATTTCAAAAGAAAAAGAGTTCCCTGTGTGCTGCTGTTAAGACCTGTAGTCCTCTTAGGTAAGATGCCTTCCATCATTAGTTCACTTCTTCTGCCTTCTAGGTTTAGAAAGGTATGAATAGTCTTCAGCTGCACTTTAAAACCCATTCAAAATTGCCTTACATAAAGTAAGGTAACTAAATTTGAAGTTTAAAATAAGACAATCCTTGCAAGGAAAATCAGTCACTTATCAGCAGAGTTCCATGCAGCTCATTGGAAATTCAGAATTTGGAACACAAATTTAGAATATTGAACATGGCATTATTCATTGCCTGGCACAGAGTCACGCAAGGCAGTTAGCCAAACAAGCTATCTCTCTACTTACAGGTGAAACAACGGTTTGGAGAATCTTAAAATTTTGAAAACATTCATAAATCAAAATAGGTTTTCTATGGGGAAAGTTAACACTCTGCCAAGTTACACAAACTAAAGAAGAAAACAAGCCCGCCGTTAAAATGGTTTTCATGACAGACACTTACACTTCTTCACACAATATCAATTAGCGTCTTTAGAACAGACTTCCCAAAGATGATATTTCAATCAGTATATTTTCTGGATGTGAAGGGCTTTCATTTATTGTTTCAGGCTGAGAAAGTAGGACAATGGGGAGCACTGCTGACAGTGGTGGAGCCGGGCGGTCTGATATATCTACATGCATACACTGATAGAAGAATTCCACCACCTCTAGAACCTCTAATGAAAACTATTCCCTATCTATCAACATGACTTATTCATGTGTAGATTTTTTCAGCTCACATGTAAGCTTCCCCCTTTACCACACATAATTTTGTCTTTCTAGGATCAGTTAAATTTTCCCCTTGTTTTCTAAGGCATGTCTTTGACACCTTGCCATAAAGCTATATCCAGAGAATGGATAAAAGACATGGAATTCTAAAGAAGAAAAAAATAAAAAAAAATTCTTCCTTGCTGAGTCATTTATTGAGCTCTCCTTTGTTACGGCAAAGCCAGGTATGGAATTAAGTCAAGAGAACCAAGCTGATCTACACTATAAAGAGTTGAGGAAGAAGGGTAAACAGGAAGTGACAGTGAAGCCTCATGAGCTGTGTTCTGGGGAGAATTTTGAAGGTTTGGCATGTGAAGACCTCCAGAGCTACAATTGGAGAAAAGAGAAAAGATGATTGAGATACGTGTGGTGGGTGTTAAATTGAGTTCCTTCCATATTTGAAAGATTCAAGTAAAAATTCAAAGCCTTTTGTTCACTGTTTTTGTTTCTTCAAATGCCCCTTCATGTAGAGTCTAGGTGATGCCTCGTACTGGATCTGATTATTGTTACATCCATGCCACAAACCAACTCACTCATGTCCAAAAAGAAAGTCCTATTTCTAACACACAATAAATTGTTCATGGAATAAAAGCACAAAGATCCACCTTCAATGACACTAACCTTAACAACAGCAGAGTTGTAAGGCTTGGAGTTGCATTTGCGTTCAATATCTGAGTACACCATTTGACATGAGTTTTGGCCGACTGAAAGAGATTGGCTACCACAGTATTTAAAATCTTTCTGGAAGATTATGATGGTAGTGGCATTTCAGAAGCACTGTAGCTTTCACTGAAAATCATTCAATATTAGAGATAATACATGGCTTTTCTAAAGAATCTGGTTAGCACTCCATATGTTCACTTAGTGGGAAAAAATAAAACCTCTATCTGAGAAAAAAAAAAAAAAAGCTGCTAGGCATAGATATCACGCTTTTTACATTTTTCCTTTAAAGGAAATACAAATTAGCCATTAGCACAATGTGGCCTGTTCTCAATTCTCTGCAAGTTGATGCGTGTTCCAGAGTGTAGCCTCCTTTGCTCTTCGGCAATCTTGACAACAGGCTTTGGTACACATGGTGAGTTTACATTGGCTGACCTAGAGCCTCCCTTTGCCTGCTCCAGCTTGGATAATAATTCTCCAAGATGCAGCACAGCAGTTATCCTAAGATTTCCTCCACTGCCCATCTGAGAAGTCCTTACATTTCTCTTGGTTTGGATAACATTTGCCTGACCCAAGCTCTTCTTCCTTCCTTTATTCCCTAGGTGAAACACATCCTCTAATAGCTCCCTAAGAAATGGTACTGAGGAACTTGGGTTTTGAGACTTTGCTTGACTGGACATATTTTTATTCCATCTTGACAACTGATTGACAGCTTTAGTGGGTATAGATTTCTAGGTTGAGAATCATTTTCCCTCAGAATTTTGAAGATATTTCCCCATTGTCATAGAACTAAGTCATTTCTATCTCTGCTCTTTACTTAGTGTGTGACTATGTGATCTATTTATTTCAATGCTTCTCTCTGGAATCTGTTAGGATTTGCTATTTATCCTGCTGTTCTGAATTTCATAAAATAATATTTGATATTTTGTATTTTTATGGATCCCTTCACATGATGACCATTTTCACTTGGTAAGAGTTTTGACCTAGAAATTAATTTTTTTTTTTTTTTTTTTTTTTTTAAGACAGGGTCTTGCTTTGTTGCACAGGCTGGAGTGCAGTGGCGCGATCTCGGCTCACTGCAACCTCCGCCTCCCAGGTTCAAGACATTCTCTTGCTTTGGCCCCCAGAGTAACAGGGATTACAGGCACATGCCACTGCACTCAGCTAATTTTTTTTGTATTTTTAGTAGAGAGTGGGTTTTGCCATGTTGGCCAGGCTGTTCTCAACCTCCTGGTCTCAAGTGATCTGCCCACCTTGGCCTCCCAAAGTGCTGAGATTACAGACGTTAGCCACTGTGCCCAGCCCTCCTAGTTGTGGTAAATTTTCTTTTATTACTTCTTTAACGGTGTCTATCCCACCATTTTGTTATATTCTGCAGCAACCGTTTTTCGACATTGGAACTTCTAGAATCATCTTCTAATTTTCTTGACCTTTTCTCCTATATTTTTATGTATTTAATATTTTGGTCTTTCTTCTGGAAGATTTGCTTATTAGTTAACACTTATATTTAATTTTTAATATTTTACTTTTTTTATTTTCAAGATTTTTTTTTGGCCTCTAAATGGTACTTATACCATCTTGGTTGCATTTCATATGTGCAATATCTTATCTTTCAGAGAAATATAGTTTCTCTGAAATTTATTTAGCTTCCTGTATGGTTTATCTTCTGGCTTCCTTTTTTTCTATATCTTTTGGGCACTGTCTTTGACGTTAGAGACTTATCTGAAACATCAGGTAATCTTGGGGTCCATTCCAATTTCAGCAAAGTAGTGAAGTGCTAGTTGGAACATGTCTGTGTACATGAGAGGGGCTTATCAGATAGTGGGCTTTATTCAGTAAGAGAAACTGGGTGGAGGGTATTTGCCAGACTGTCAGTGTTGTGGGGAAATCACAAATGTCTAGTTTTGTAGACTTTGTATCTTGAGTGGGTCAGTTTCCTTCAAGAAAAATCCTTCCATCTTGTCTGAGTGGGAAAAGAGACTCCCAATGCTCTGGGAGGTAAAAATGAAAAAAAGGGAGTGTTTTTTGTTTGTTTGTTTGTGTTTTTTTCCAGTATGCAATGTCTACCTAATCCCTCTGTTTCCATGTAACACTTATCCTCCCTCTGCTTTGCTTAGTGGTACAGACACCGGAGTCTTTGTGATGCAGCCTCTCCAGAAAGTAAACCTCCAGTCTTTAGCTTAGGTGGAACAGGGAATATAAAGGGTATTGTCTTAGTCTATTTTGTGTTGCTATCACAGAATGCCTGAGACTCAGTGATTTATAAAGAAAACAAGTTTATCTTATCTCACAGTTCTGCAGGCTACAGAGTTCAAGGGCATGAACTTGACTTCTAGCAAAGGCTTTCAAGCTGTGTCAAATCATGGTGGAGAAGGTCTGGGGAAACTGGATACATGCAAAGAGGCAGAGCCAGAAGGGCATCCTGTCTATATAACGATCCCCTCTACTCCAACAAGAACTAATCCAGTCCTCATCAGAGAGGGAACGCACTACCTCAAGAACAGCATCAAGCCATCCACCATCTCTTGTGTGTTTATGCCTATCTTTCCATTTGATGTGTAGAGAAAGTGGAAATAAACATGTGGTCAATCAACCATTTTAAGCTGGAAAGCTGTGCTATCTTTTAAAGAAGTCTGCCCTGTAACAAAGTAATAACTACAAAGGGTCAAGAGCTTCACTCTCATGGTTCAGGTTCAGAGTCAAGAGCATCCCCATCATGGTAAAGGTGGACCAGCATTATATCTAAGAAAAGTTCAGTTGTAGTCAAATCATTTTCTGCAGCTCTAATTGATATTGCTATTCATAACAATTGATGGAGATGGAGATGAGGAAATGTTTCTAGACATGCTACATCAACTGTGAAGTCTGTTATGACCATCATCACCATCATCACTCACATAGGTAGAAAGTAAACATATCAACTCACTCTCACTTCTAAACTGAAAACTTTTCCTGGTTTTTGCCATCAAGCAGCACACCACCCAGTGGCAAAGACAATTTATATGGCCCAGGAAAAAAATGCCAGACTACAAAAGTGTCATAAGCAATATTCCAGATATCTGAATGTGATCTTATCATGTTCTCCTTCACCTCTGAGCCTTCACCAATGTCCTTCCCTCTTTCAGAGCACCCTTTACCACCTCACTTCATTTCGTTTAACTCATTATCAGCATCTTTGTCTCTTCATTTATTAATAATTATAAGAATACTAATAATAGCTAAATTTATTGAGTGCTTACAATGACAGGTGTATCATTATGACTTTACATATATTACCGTATTTATTGTTTTGAGCAATCCTTTGGTGTAGAAAGCCTTTTGCCCATATTTTATAGATAAGAAAACTGATGCAACATTTATATGGCACTTTCTCAGAGAATTTTCCAAACTCTCAGGTTCAATTTAATCATTTCTCCTGTAAGGCAGTAGTTAGGATATATACCCTGGTGCCAAAGTTCCTTAGGGAATTTTCTTAGCCTCTGTGTTCTTTGAATCCCTGTTAGAAACATGTAGGTAACAATCATTTTTACATCACATGACTGTTCTGAAGATTAAATAGTACAAATACAAATCTCCTTGAATACAACCTTACATACAGTAAGCCATGAACGCACGCTAGCTATAGCTACATGCTTCTAGAGCTCTTGACACATTTCCTATCTTAACACTTACATCAGAATCTAAGTGCATGTGTGTTTTTTAAAACATTTCAGTCTAATATGGTAAACATATACACACTCACACTCTTCCCATTACACAAACACTTGGGAGCAAATTATTTAGCAGTTGAAATGGCAGTGCCACAGTTTTAGGGCCTGGGCCCAAGATGGTAGGCAAAGCCCATTTAGGTCATGATTTATTAATATTTGCAATGAGTTTAAGTGGAATTGCTGCTGCTCTTCCTGTAGTACATGAGCAGAATCTGAATTCTGAATGTTCTATATCCCACTCCTCACTTCCTATTGGATTATAAGCCCTGAGAGGGCAAGGATCATGATTATGCTACTTAGTGCTGTGTCTTACCACTTAGTACACTGCCTAGAATGTATAAAGTGCTTAATAAATGGTTGTTGAAAGGGTGAATCAATGAATGAATGCTCATAGAAAATCAACTCTTTTGGGTGAGTTTCACACAGGCAGAAAATAGGTGAGGGTAGAATACTAATTGAGCTTCCAGCAGAAACACGGTTATTATAAGTAGCAAAAGTAGATTCTGTAACAGCTGTAATTTGGAATCAGAAATGCTGGCTATAAGGCCAGTCTTCATGATTTTCTGACTATGTGATCCTGGACAAGTTGATTAATTCCTCTGAGCTTCAATCACCAAATAGTTTAGTGTGAAAATCAAATGAGATAATGTACGTCCAAGCATTCTGTAAACTAGAAATCCCTGTGAAGGGTTACTATGAAAGCTTTCTCCCCAGGCCATATCAATCTGGAAGTACAGTTGGGGCATTAGTTTAATAAACTTGTCATTCTCTGGGGTGTTTCATGAACTGTTGCCGTCCCCATGATCCTAAGTGCCTGTTAGATTCCTTGTTGATGATGAATAAATGTAGATTGTGTGAGTGGGGAAAGTGGGAGGGGGAGGGAGGTGAGGAAGCACAAGCTACTCATGCTTTGTTCTGTCCCTAAGACCCTAGAAGACAAAGAGGATTGGAATGCTCAAAAAAGTTTTAGAGCTGCCAAAAGGACATAAAGTCAGCTATAGAAATCTAAACATAAGGGATGATTCTGCTTGTTACAGCAACAGTGCAGACGGGATGTATTCAAGTTGCTTAGTAAAATAGGGGGAATAAAGAAGTACGAGTTTCCTCTTATACAGGGACCAATGATCACCTCCTTCCACTAACCAATTTAGTTAGTTGATTCACTATTAATTATTTATTTTTGAACCCCTATGATACATATACATCATCTGCTATGTGTCAGGTTATGTTTGGTACTTGGCTACATTGTCAAATGAAAAGAAACACAATGTCTCATAATCTACAGACTGGGGAACTTATAGTCAGCCACCCCATGCTTCTGCTCTGAGTTGAAACAACCATATCATCTTTGGAGTGAGTTTCTCTTCATTAAACAAACTATGATGGTCAACAATGGGAGATGGTGTTTTCTATCAAGAATAGGAGACAGACATTAATTAAAGTACATATTCAGTTTGAGATATCACTTCTGAAAAGGAAAGTGAGTTCTGGTAGTAAGAATTAAAATATTTAAATCTAAAACACATATACCATGTAAAGAAAATAAAGATGATTCATCTAAATAGGGGAAATTGAAGCCAGATTTAATTTTTGCTTTTGATCAAAGGTTTTCAAGTAGGAAATAGTTGTAAGTCATATAGGAGAAATGTGGTCCCTACCTAAGGAAGAATTTCTCAGCATAGAATGATAAGGAATTGGAATGGGCAGCCAGAGAATCTTGAAGAACTTCAACTCCCGGGAGATCCATGGATTAGACATCAAGTTGCTTCACGACAGAGACATAAGACCATTTCCCTCTGTGCTTTTCAGCTTTATAGACAAGTGAGACACCAATTAAAACAGATGGCTACTAGTTCTGTTTAGAGAAAATAAAATAGAGAAAGTAAACTTGTTTTGATCCTATTTACACTTCTAATGCAAAACAGACCAGCTCTTATAAGTTACTTCAACATTATTGGACCCTTTTTATGTCCCAGGCACTGTATTGAATGGTGCAAATCTATAAAAGAGTCTTCTACTTTCAATAAATTTGTAATTAACTGGGGAGACAGAGCTAACAGATAGTTACTGTCTGTTAACCCCTTACTAGGGGCCAGATATTTTGTTAAGCATTTTAAATGCCTGATTTTATTTAATTGTTACAACACTCCTAGGAGGTATATTACCATTAATCTCCATTATGCAGATACAACTGCCCTCATAAAAACAATCCAGAGCCTTTGAAAGATCAGATAACTTATCTGAGGGTCCATTGCCAAACCATGGAGCCAGTATCCAAACCCAATCTACTGATTCAAAGCCTATGTCCTCTTCACCATTACTCTGTATCTTGTGCTATACTCCAAAACAAATGACAGTCATAATGATAACAACAATAACATAATTCTTATTGTAAGAGAGGTGTAAACAAAGTGCTTTGGGGTCAGAGAAGGTGAAACAATTAATTTGAATTTGAGATCATCGGAAATTTTAGACAGATGGTCATTATTTTAGAAAGAACAGCTAACTGTTCATCAATATGTGTGTTCTCACTTCCATAGTAGAGCTGTCACTTGGGAGAAGCTGCTATCCAGGATGACATTCCTGGCCCCTGTGCCATGTGACTGGTTCTCAGTGGAATCTGAGCGGAAGTGATGTAGGCGTCTCCTTCATCAAGGCAGTAAAGATGCAGATGCACCTTCCCCACCTTCTCCTTCTTTTGCAGACCAGGATACCTATATGAGTGCTGCATAAGAAAATATATAACGACTTTTGTTCTGTTAAGTCACTGACATTTGGGGATTTATTTGTTACAGCCACTAGCATTACACTCATATAAAAAGTGTTCTAAGCAAGGAGTAGAAAATAAGCAAAGTCACAGAAACATGGTGTATTCATGGAGAGTGAAGAACCCCTGTTCTTTGGAGTATACATGTGGAAAGGAAGGAGATCTACCGGAAAGGTAATTTGGAACCGTGAATGTCAGGCACGAGGTTTGAATTCTCAACAGAGATGTCCTGAGACAAGTCACATCAGAAGTGAGACATATCCCATCTAAAACTAATAAAATGTTCATACTTTCCATTACAGATATGGTCAGAAAGAATTCTGTATCATGGATGCCTAAGTGTTCTCTCCTACTGAAAGCCTATGTTTAGTTTTAACACGTATGTGCTTACATATACACACAGTATGCACACACATACCTGCAGCTACACACGTGTGCACACCTACAAACCACGGACATGCACACATGTAGGTGTATGCATACACACGTATTTGTGTATGCACACACCTGCAAAACACCTATATGCACACACATAGTGCATGTAACAACAAATGTATATTTCCATGTGTGTACACATGCAATTTTTCTCCTCAATCAGTATTAGATGTTATCTATAGTATCTCATATCATACATTTAAGTAGCTACCTATTCTTTCTTAGAATTGCATCTGTTTGAACATCTAGTTTAAATATTTTCTTGAGGGGGTAAACGGCAACTTGTAAAACTATAGTGCATGGCCTAATATTGGCGTTCTTGTTGCCTTCATGATTTTTCATTTTTCCTTCTTTGTCTCCTAGAAGTAAGTCAGGAATGCAAGGGGTGTGACTAAAGAGAAGACAGAGAGAACATCTTTTCATTTATTTTTCTTCTTTTCTTCTTATTCTTATAACACTTTCTTCTATAGGTGTCCACAAAGTCTCTTCAGGTGGGTCAGAAGGTCCCCAGAGCTGCCAACACTTCTCTTCAGCAAGAAACTTGTGCAAAAATGTGGCCGCTATCCAGAGGAATGTGACAGATGGCAGAATCACCGTGCCGAGCTCAGATGGCTCACCCAGGTGGAGAGGTATCAGGGAGCTGGAAGCAGAGCTCTGGAAATTATTCCTGGCCTGCATCAGCCTCTCATATTGATAACTCCACACTCTTCTGATCTGTGAATTTTGGAGGTTGGAGAGCCCAGATGCATGCATTTTCCCCCCCAAGAGCAAAATTTAGCTTTCCAGAGCCACCATTTCTTTGTAGGATATTATGTTTCTTGTATTGTACATTGTCTGTGAGAATTCACTGATGCCTAACTCAATCTAATTTTCTTACCTGAGTGTGACATTGACATACAAATAGCAACCCCAGAACAACCTCTAACCAGCTTACTTTGGGGGCTCTTCAACAGCCATGGGACAGCCAAAGCCAAGAAAGCACATGGAATGGAGTGTGTGGAATGTGGCCTGATACTGCAGTTAAGGCTTTGCAACAGGCCTGAAGGAGGAGTACCAAATAAGGAGTGGTCAGAAACCTCAGTTTAGTGAGACAGAATGAACACCTATAGGATAAATTTTTTTGTGGTTCTTCCGTCCTCCCAAGAGCCACAGGGGAATGCAGGGCAGGCAGCTTTACTCTTAGATGCCATCACTGGCTGGGAAAGCTTTACCAGGCAGAGGGTAAAACTCCACATCTGAACTTCACCTTCAAAAAACTGAAATAGTAGCAGATTCCAACCCCTTTATCTTCATAGGATTAAGTAGATTAATTTAGCCTCTGTGCAAGTTGCTAGATTGAAGATGTTTACTGCCTGAAAGCAGGAATTCTGTTTATCTATTGCTTTCTTGCCAGTGAGGTGCTGTCTGCCATAGTTGTGCTGTATTCAGTGGTTGTACCGTCTCTCTGTCACAAAAGTAACACCAGCGGAAAAACAAGGAACCACCTCCACCCCCAGGATAGCGATTGGAACTTTATGTCAAGACAAACAGTGCCTGTGTTAAATGCAAGAACACTGGTATTTGAAGAAGCTTCACCACAGGCCCTTTGATGTGCTTTTTCCTCCACAAAGTTGAGGTGACATTGAGCTTGAACAATGTACTGTGCACGTGTGAGTCCATTTGAGTATTACATGTTTTCAAGTAGCTTTGAAAGATTAGAGTAAAATTCAGAGGACTGGAGAAGTATATGTGTATATGTGTGTGTGTGTGTGCATATATATATATATATGCACATATATATATGCATATATATATATATATATGATGTTTCATGCTCACCTAAGTGGCCTTCAATGGATCAAACTCACAACTTTGGCAGCAGTATAATCATATCATATCTCAAGGGTTTTTAAATCCTTATGTACCTGTACAAAGCAGCACCTGGGAGATGTGACAAAATACAGACTCCAGGGTCTCATCCCAGAGAGTCAGCAATTCTGAAATGAGGCTCAAGAATCTGCATTTTAATAAACCTGCCAGTTGTTTCTTGGCACCAAACCCAGGAATAGTGCTAATTGAGCTAAAGGCTAATTTAAGTGTTTGACCTCTCCTTTTAGGTTACAGACAGAACTACAGAGTAGTGTTGCCATGGGTTAACCTTATTTGCCATGACGAAAGTGAGAAAGAGAAAGAAAATGAAAAGAGAGAAAGAGGGGATCCTTAGGTTCTGTTTCCTAGAGGCAGAGCTGATTCTTGTGCAAGTGATACTTGAAGGAGGCATCTCAAGAGAAAGAAGGGAGGAAGCAGGGAGAATAGGATAAAAGAGGGGAAGGAGTTAATCAAAGAAGGGGTCTCCACTGTGGTCTACTTTCAGCCTGAACCTGTGCAGAGTTCTAGAGCATAAATCACACCACACCACAATCCTAGCTTGAGGCCAGGGATCAGCTTTTTGTACCCACAAATGAGTCAGTCGTTGCCTGCAGGCCACACCTAGAAGTGAGGCTTAAGGTCCCAGGCATCTCTGGTGGTGTTTCCTTCAGCAGAGAATGAGGAAGAAGCAGCTGTGAATTTACCCAGCCAACACTCGCAGCTAGTAGGGGAAAGATGTACCAGCTCACTAAAGAACATTTGGGTGAGCATCTACAGCATCAGCCTCAGGAACGACTGGCAGAGGGGGAAACGGGGGAGAGACAGAGAGTGATAAAAGAATAATTCTCAGTGAAGATTGATTCAAACAAACAAAGGGCTCTACTGTCTCAGTCAACAAAGTGAATAGCACTAAAAATCCAGCAATCCACCTTCTGTGGTACATTCCACTGAGGGTTCACAAGTTTCTGCATTCTTGAGCATCTGCGGCTTTGACACTAGTGTCCAACAGCTCCCTCTGGAATAAGCTGCATTTAAGAGGTTCAAGGGCACAAAGGTATGACAGAGGTGAACAGATTAGTGTTGAACAGCCAAGCAGTCTTTGCAGTGGCCATCATATTCAACTTTGTGACATCTGCAAATCTGGTGAACACAAATTTTCAGGGTGGGTAAACTAAAATGCAGCTCATCAATCAAAACTACTCTGATTTAATCAACATTTCAACAACATTTGTGTGGGATAAAGCATTACTAGGATAAATCCATCCAAGCCACATTTTCCATCTTATCCAACATTTCCTGAATTATTTTGTCCAACAAATACCTTCTGAAATAAAAATATACCATTACCATGCATTCTCTCTAGCACTCCGATGGCCTCATTTTAGAAGGAAATTAAATGGATAATATCCATGTGTCAATATTTGTTCCTTGTATCACTACTTGTTTTTTGTGTAAGTACTAACAAACCTCATATGTGATCATTGTTCCAAAGACATTGACCTGGTTTGATAGCATTTTACTGAGCAGTCAAGTTTTATAAATTCTACCATTTTCCCCTGCCTAAAAGCAGGTCATATACCTATCTCCAGTACTTTGGTAAGTCTCTCAACTGCTATGATTTCTAAACAGAGCACCCAGAATAACACTGATGTTCTCTGCATGATCCTCCAGCACTTCACAATTTTATTCATCTAGGCCTTTACTCATATAAAACTGATAGATATTTCCTTACAATTTGTTTGCTCATCCAACCTGGGCATCTATTTCCTCTTAATGATCCTTGTCTACCTGTCTATCTTGAAGATGATCCTCCTGGCTGGTAAGCATGTAATAAAAGTAGGATCTAAATAATTCTGCTGTTACTTTGGGGATGTATCTATCTATGGTAGCGCTTATAGATCAACTAATCTATTTATTGTTCTTACTCTCCAGAAAGCAATAAGCCCTTTGGGTAGTATTCAACTGTTGTTTGAAACTTACACTTCACCCTGGACTTTGGACTTCCTGACATTCTTCTGTAAGTCCACTTTGCTCTCCTGCCAGCAACTTGGCCAATGCCTCCCTCCATCCATTTCTGTAGGTGCCCTACTACTGGATGACTTTATCAGAGGACTTCTTTGTGGTCACACTGTGAATGCTAGATACATTTCTGCTTAAGTATTCTCATTTGTGATTAAATTGTTAGAAATTTGACTTTTCAAAGATTCACTCTTGAGCTACATGAACTTTTGACTTCACTGACCATGAAATGCGGCTTGCCCTTGTTCTAAACGCTAAGCAATGTATTTCCTAAAGCCTAAGATAGAATACTGAGTGTCTCCTATGTTCACTCTCTCTCTCTTTTAACCTAATGTCTCAAATGATTTGACTACTTCCTACAAAGCTTCCGATATCATGTCTCTATCACAAAACAGCCCTTTCATAATTTGGTCCAGAATATTGTTTACTTTCCTTGCTTATTCATCTTTCTGAGTTGTCAGCAAGTCTAAAATTTATCAGATGCCCTGCTTTTTGTAGAATAAGACTTCAGCAGACATTCCGACGGGTGTATTTTCCCCTCTCTTCAAGGCCAGTTTTGTAATCTGCCTACGGAAACCTTTATCCATATCCTCTGTCTGGTCTGTTGGTCTGCAGAATACTTCTAGAATAATATCACTTCTAATTTTCTTTTATCTTATCCTCCTTGAGAGGAAAATTTGCAATGTTCATGCTTTGTACAAAAGGGAAAAAGATCTTTCTAAGTCACAGCTGTCACCTGAGTTTCCACAGGTCCATGTGCTACTGAAAGCTTGAATGCTCAAAAGAGAGGAAAACTCGAAGGTCAATAGATGTGTCTTCCGAAAATGCAGCAAAAAGGTCTGTTGTCATTTTCTCTCCAAAGTTCCCCAAACTCAGTTACAGCACCTCTGTTCCAGGTTGTATGAAAATATACACTTATCTAATGAAAACAGAATTCTTTGAAATTTTTCATATAGGCAAATGGAGAGTTATTAAGAGCAAGAGCTGTGAAACCCAGAGCTGACTTGACATTGAGTCCCAGCTCCAGTGACTATTACTTGTGTGCCTTTGATAACCTTTCTAAGTCTCAGAGTTCACATCTATGAGATGGGTTTATTACTAGTACCTTTCTGGTAGGATCATTGTAAATGTTATTTTTAAAGGTTAATCACATCACCTGGATTTTAATAAATTTCTTTATTTAATAAAAGGAAACAGGATTATTTACTAGAATACTAGAAATATTCTAGACACTTTTATTGCAATAGGAAACCTCATCAGAAGGGAGTTAAGTGCAAACTGTAAAGTCATCCATACATAAAATACATATAAGTTATTGGCAACAGTAAATGCCATGAAGTAAATAAAAATACATAAAACAGGAACCAGGAGATGACTGTGTATGTGGGAAGCAGCTACTTTAGCTAGAATGGCCAACGAGGGCTTCTCTAAAGAGGCAAACTTTCAGTTGAGTCAGAATGATGAGAAACCACCAGCAATACAAAAGTCTGGAGAAAAGAATTTTAGACAAAGGTGTGAGCAAATGTAGATATAATATAAACCACTTCTCCATATGTATGTTTTCCTTAAATAAATTTTGCCCCAAAGTGTTTGATCTGATTTTATATTACCTATTTGGGCATTATCAATTTTCACTTAAAATTGAACAGATTCCCCTCTATCATCTCCTGTAACCCTGTTCAATCAATCATTAATATTTTAAGCTTTTACAAATCACAAGTGGTGTTTTACACGTCCATGTTTTATCATTGAGAGCCTATTGCTGAATGCCATGTAGATGAATTTGACTCTGGAAAGCAAGTCCCTTCAATTATCTGTTAAATGCCTCTTTTACACCCAACCTGCTGACAAAAATGAGAAAGCAAACAAATGAGATGAGTTGCAGTGAGGACACAGGAAGCCAAGAGAGCAGAGTATCTAATTGGAAGAGAACAGGAGAATGTTTAAAATAAGTTTCAGAACAGTGATAAGGACAAAGATGATGTTATCTCTTGGATAGAAGTTATTAAAATACCCCAGAGTGTTTTCAATCACTTAATCAGAAAGCCCTTTTCCTGAGAACTGTCTTTTGTCCATGTGCCATGAACAAACATAAATATTTTGGACTTCCTGCATCCTTCACCCTGATAATGAGCTCTTAACTATATGCTCTTCCCACCTCAAAGAAACAGCTAAAAGCAATGATAAAACATAAAAGATAGATAGGAAGTCTTTTCCAGATGAATTATTGAGTCTCACAAATATATTTTAGTGTTATTCTTTCTCTAGGCTCTTACATTTTTGTAGGATATTTTAATTTTTTTAAAATATAATTCATGATGCATCCTAGAGTTAGAGCATAACACATAATGTAAATATGTACACAAAAGTTAAATTTAGACAAAATACATAAATGTTCTGAAAACTTCATGTGAATTTAAGATGCCACATAATTTTAAACGTTCATCTGGACATAAATTTTCATTTCTTATTTAAATTTTGGAAAATTCTTGGAATAATTTCACAAGATAATGTAATAAAATGTTCATTTAAGATTTAATTAATATTTTAAATTCTTAAAGTCAGTAGAGCAACCATGTCTAGACTTTTTAAATGAAATAATTTATGTCAAAATAAAAAAACATTTAAATACCTATGTTAGCACTATTCAGGGAAAAATAAAAAGCTGTGTTTTTTAAGAAAAAATATAATTAAAACAAATAATTTGACAGAAACTTCTTTTACTGTTATTGGAGTAAAGTTTCATGAGATGTTTACGTTCTTATAAGATTTTAAATAGCATTTTCTGGATTCCAATAGAGATGTGTCAATCATTTGAATCATAATAAGCCAGAAGTTCTCTTTTTATGTTAAACAAATAAATCAAAGTGAAATTCTACTTGGGCAAAAGGTGAAATTAAGTTTAAGTGACCATATTCATGAATAAAATCACTATGAAGCACAATTAAATGCATTTTTGCTACTACTATAAATGAGAAATTTTCCCATTATACCTATATTTTAATTTATAATCGGAAATTGAATTCCTGGTACTTGGATTGATCCCATCCAGAGTTTTACTTTGAAGTGTGACCTCAGAATTTGTGCAATAATATCAAGTAGATGATAAAATTACAGGGGAAATTGTGTAATAATAGCACTCCTGTAGAAATCTTTACTTGCATAGCCATGATTCTTGGATACCAACCTGCCCTTGCTTTACCTAAGGATATAATATCCCTGTCTATTTGAAGCCCATGTTACCAAAGAGCTAAAATACAGATCTGGTTTAATTAAACAGCAAGACCCAACAGAAAGGATCCAATCAAGATGAATAATATTTCTGGTTCTCTCCCCAAAACAAAATAGACTGCTTGAGTGCTTTATGTTCAGGCGCAGCAAGCCAATGCATGCTGGGTGTCATGTCAGATGATAATTCAAGAGTTAAAAAGGACTAAATTCTCATTCACATATGAGAAAAGCTGCTATCAGCTCCCTTATTGACCTTATGTGTGCTCACGGGTAAGATGCACTGTTACTCATAATAAGATGAGAAATTGATTTATCTGGATAAACTGTTAGAGGAATCTGATGGTCTCATTAGTAAGGTGCTTCCCGGCCGGCAACACTGCCTCCCCTTACGAAGGAAGCCGCGGCTAATCAAATGTGCTCCTGGAGAACAACAGGATTTGGCCCTAAATTTCCAGATAATGATGGTCGAGTAGGGCTTGATTTATTTTATGCGATGCTTTTATTCTCTTTATTGATTCCTACAAAATAAAGATGGCCGCGCCTGGTACAGAATTAGAAATAATTAGAATCAGTTGTTATTTACTTATTTTATTTTTGCAGAAGTTGAGGAGTGGGTGAGTAGGGGGTGGCAGGCGAGGGGAAATGTGTGCTTTGAATAGCTGCCTCTGAAAGAAATGTTCTGGTAAAAAACTGCCTCCAGTGTTTGCCTAAAATAAAGAAATAAATAAATGCGGCGTCGGGTGAATCACATCAAAATCTCAAGACAATTCCAAGATGAACCAACTCGAAGAGTAAATGACCTCTTCATCTGGGTGATAAAGTTCCAGCCAAAATATTCTCTGGGCCCGAGACGTGATTCATTAGAAATATGTGCATGGTGTGGCGCTCCCCTCTCTATCTGGCAGAGTCCGGTCTGCACACTGATAAGAAGCAAATGCAAATGTCCTGATAAGAACTGAATGCAAATATTTATGATATGATATTCCCTGGGAATTATGTGCAGATAAAACAAAGTGTATTATTTTCCTGCTTCTCTTTCAGGTTTGCCAAAATGCCCTTTTTCGCTTTTGGAATTTGCATTTCTTCAAAATTGATTCGGCTTGCGTATTATGTTAAGCTATTTGTTTGCTAAGGATGGTAATTAGTTACTGTAATTACAGCAATGACAGTTGCTAAATTGTTTTTAAAGCATTACAGTGAGCCTGTGCCAGAAGATTGCAGTATTTTTTTGGATTTAAGCAGAGGCTGGAAAAACTCCCACTCTAGGGCCAGCATGGGATTTTCAACTACAAAGCTGCTTTTCCTGATTGAAATTAAAAAAAAAAAATCATTAATTTGCATTGATTGCAAGTGCTAACTTTACATTTAGGTTTATTCACATATCACAGAAATATTAGTGATAGTGGACCTTGGCGTAGAGGAGACACAAGGGGACACCCATCGTAAATAAAAGTGAAAGCTGATAGCAGAGGAAAAATGGTATAACTATTACTTGGAGCCTGTTAATTAAACTTTTTAGTCTGTTTTTAGATAAATTAAAAACAATTAAAAATGTTTCTCTGAAAGTCATTTCCAAACTTTTCTGAGCACTCCTGGTTAAAATGAGTAATGTGAAAAAGAACAGTTTGGCCATATTCTATTTTTGACATGTGGAAAGTAACAGAAACAAGGAGAAAGGTTATTTAGCCTAATACTCCTCACAGATTGAGTTTAAAAGAAAATAATTGAGCAGGAGAGACTTGAGCTATGGTACATGTCCGAGATGGTTTGTATGATTTATGTTTTATAACTGTGACTCAGAGGTTAAAGGCAGGGAATGTGGTTCTCCGTGCTGTTTGTTGTCACAAGTGTCTTCTAACAGTACTTCATAAAGTCTAGAGGATTCAGGTGAGCTCAAGTTTTGTTCTCAGTCACATGAAGTCAAAAGAATACAAAGTTTCAGTGCATAATTTAAGGGTGCAGGTTTTTATACTCATATATTCATACTCACAAATGTCTCATAGAATGACTACTAGTATATTTTAAATGTTGAAGTTCCTCTACGGAAAGGAAGTTAGCTACCATCATAACAATAATAACAATGGCAGCTAACATTCATTGACATTTTTCCAAATTTTGGGCACAGTGCAAAGTACATTACATACATTCTCTCAACAACTTTTAAGATGTTATTATCTCCACTTTACAGAATGAAATACCGAAGGTTAGAGTTAGAACTTGCTCAGTGTCATATTTCTGGTAAAAACTGAACATGAAATTGAAATCCAGGCATCCTGAGTTCACAACATGTGCCCTTGAGAGGACAGAACTTTGCATTTTAATGTAAATAAATAATAAACGAATAAATATTTCCTAAAGTCTTGACTTTGTCCTTTAATCTATAGCTAAACTGACAGCTAAGCCATAAAGTCAAGATGTCAAAAATCAAATCTTTATCTTGAAGTTTGTTCTCCTGAAATTGTATTCTATTTACTTGTTGCAGAGATAAATATATATATTTTTATTATAGTACCAGCTCCAATAGTACCAGCACTTCATGAGAAATCTGACTTTTCACAAAAAGAATTACTTCCTAGGAACTGACTACTTCTGCTCCAAAAAGACTCAACAAATTTGTGTATTTTTCATCATATGAGAACTATAAATCCCAATTTGTGTAATATGGTTTTATATTTGTATGAATAGAGATAAAATTGGTGAATTGGTATGTTATTCATTTCAAAACTGAGTTTTAAAAATGACTTCATGCTGTGGATACTTATGCTTGACCCTCATTCTGTAAAGCTGCTTCATGCATGACACAAATCCAATAGCTCCACTATGGGAGGCAAGTACTTCCCATGTACACACACATACACATACACATACACAGAGGAATTAGTCAATGCAATTTATACAAGCAGTGTTTCTAATTAACATACAGGCAATGAGCATTTATTTCTCACCCATTGGTCTACAAGGCAGCTAGGACAGCTCTGCTTCAGACTGGGGGTCAACTTGTCTACAGCATTTGTGTCAATTTGGATCCAGGCTAGAGGGGCCCAGTCTGAATCCAGAATTGAAGGCACACATAGAGCATATTTTTCTCATGATGGTAGTCAGAAACTACCAGGTAGCTAAGTAGAAACGTGATGCCTTTTAAGGGCAAGGCTTAGAACTGTAGAACTGGTACCCTTCACTTTGATCCACTTGTTCAAAGCACATCAAGAGCTGAGCCCAGTGTCCATTTGGTGGGAAAGTACACCACCTCCCATGGAGGGGCTGGAGGGCAGATGATGGAAGGCTAGTAAGTGTTTGCTGAATGATAACATAAGCTTCCACAAATACTAAATTTCCATATATTAAAAGGTATCATCAATCATCTTTAATGTAAAGCATCGCAAACATCTAAGTGAGATAAGATAGAGAATTGCCTCATTATAAAGACTCTGGAAAATATTTCATGATTTCCATTGATAATTTTCTGTTATTCAATAAACTTAACTGACAAAAAATTTTTTACGTGTGGTCAGCATTCATACAACAGCCTACAGTTTGGTGGTTTTCTTATTTTTCTCCTCCGTATGTCTGGAGAAATAATCAACCCTCTTCTTCCATGCTTGAAGACCATTAGTCAATTGTTCCTATGTTCATTCCTCCAGCCTGACATTTCTTTCATCTCCCCTTCTATATTTCACTTGTCAAACCATATCCAACCTTGTGGCTCTTTTTTGGGACTCTCCTCCAAAGCACTTAGAGCCAAAAGCTATATTGGAATCTCTTCTTACCATCGATCAATCAAAACTGGAAAGGGAATCTTATTCCTTAGGGGACAAATATTGGCAAATTCCCAGCTGAAGAGAAACATATGGGTTCACACCCTCACTCCCACATTTTCCTAACCCCTACTCCAATCTGCAAACATATCAGAGTCAATTTGACTAAACCGTATTGGATCAAAGAAGAACTCTGAAGAGTGTGAAGTAAGGCTTCAAATATCAGCAAAGCACAGTTTGGTTACAGAAAGGAAAATATCCCCCCTGGAGTGAGACATCTTTCTTGTCCAGACATTCAAAGAGTGTTATTCATTACAAAGTTTATGGTACCCACACTGGGAGCACAGTTCATTACTTCAGAATTTCTGTCTAGTTTACAGGAAAGGTCTTCAGTCAGTTGCCTAGTGCTTTCCACAGCAGATTTGGTGTCAGTGAATATAAAATAGATCATTAGATGATCTCTAGCTGCACTTGGTCATGTGGTGACTGCAATCACCCTGGAGCCAAGAACTTTCAAATTTTTCATTTAGATTTTAAAATTAGGAAGATAATTTATTTTGTATGCTAGAAAGTAAGATTTATTCACACTTCTTTTCATTTAACTTACCTGCTTATCCAAATTCCACTGAAACAGAGAAAGTTGTAATGTGTTAATATCAAAGCATACAGGAAAAATCACACTTTGGAACATAATTCATTACAATCCATGATGAGACAGGAAAAGAATGAAAGGGCATCCAACACCCTGACTTTTATCAGTAACTCACGTATTCAAACTCCAGATCACAAAGTGGTAATATGGCTCATCATTCTCTTTATTCTATTGGCTACTTCATCAATAAGCATGTACCAAACACATACCAAAAACTTGGCACTCCCCAAGATCACTGCAAAAGTTCTGAAATTAAGGATTCTGAATTATTACACACATTTATTTATTCTCAGAGACATTAGGAAACGAATAGACTTGAAATCACACCTACATCGCGTCTCTCCTAAAATCTTAAAAGAGATGAGCACAAACACACAAAAACATTGGCAACAACACAAAAAGAAATTTACCAAGGTCTATTCAAATAAGATGCACCCATTTTTCAGGCCGTATTACATCATAGTCACAAGGCCAAACACAAGAGAAATTTGATTAACTAGGGAAATACAAACCAGCAGTTTCTGGACTGGTGAAAATGCTTCTTGGATCACACATTTGCATGACTGCTTAAACTAAATCACTGCACACCTTTCTAAACCAAGTCATAAGTCAGGCTCTTGCCTCTTAATTTTAGGCTTCCCGTGTACCAGGCTGAGTCTGAGAAGCTCAAGCTAAATGCTGCATAGGGAAAGGTAGCCTGTTCTTATGCATAGCACATGCTTACATTCATGAAAAAGAAAAAATCAAGCAGGTAGCATCCTAACTCAATGAAAGACTATTTGGCTTTCCTAGTCAAAGCCAAACACAAGTCCACATATTAATTATGGGGAAAATGTTGCCTTAGAAGCTGCTCCTGGCATTTTATGATATCATAAACCTACACGGCCTATTCAGGGGCAAGTTTCCCAGGAAAAAAAAAAAATGAAACAATTCAGGCAGCCACCCATTCAACATGGAATTTTTCTTATTCACCAAGGAAATTTTACATATTTTACAAATTTTACATGATTTTATGTATTGCTTATTGGTACTCTCAATGGCTGTGGGGCTTGATGGAACTCAAGAGTCTAGGACTGCTGGAGCAGATATAAGGAGGTGTCTTCTTTCTCTTGGAAGGTTCCTGGCCCCTGGTAATATGCTGTTCAACTTTTATTCCCTCAATTTTCTAACACATTTTCAGAATTTATATATAGAAGTCATGATTTCCTATCATATCTTCCAGACTTGTTTTGTATTTTATTATGTGTATGTAATCTCTATGTACGTGTATTTAATAAAATACTAAACTAAAATTTATTGAGACACTGCCATGTTCAAGAAACTTTCTAAACACTGATAGTCCAGCGGTGAATCAAAAATCATGGTTTTAGTTCCCAAGAATTTAGTCTAATGAGGGAGACAGATGACAAATAAAAGTTATATATTATATTTAAAATTCTGATAAGGCATTTAAGAAAAGAGTGAATGCTAAAAATGCATTTAGCAGGGGAAGCAAATTTAGCCAGGGAAGTCGGAAAAGACTTCTCTGAAAAAGTGATATATTGATTCTGTCCAGAAATTTAAAGAATTATCAAGTGTTACAAAACTATTGAGGGGACTATCTTCCAGGCAGTGGGAACAGCATACAAAAAACACATGTGAGAAATACACATAAGTCTAGTGTACCCTCAAAAGGTTTTTTAGGTCATGGCAATAATTTTAGATTCGATCCTAAGTGTGCAGGGGGCTTATTGCGAGGTTTTCAACACGTGAGTAACATGGTAATATCTGTATTCCTAAACAGTCATACTAGCTGCAGTATGAAGAATGAGTTTGAGGGAAGTAAAAGTTGCTGTTGGGAGACCAGTTAGGAGACTATCATAGCAGTGCAGACAAAAGCTGGTTGTAGTAACAGACATAGAAAAAAAAAATAACAGAAGAGATGTATGTGAGATGGATTTTATTTATCAAATTCACCAGGACTATGTCATTCTTGAATGAGAGTATAATGCAGGAGCTGTTAAGGATGACTTTCTGGATTGCAGCATGAGCATCTGGGATGGAGAACACTGAATGAGGATTGCAACTGAAAATAATGAGTTTAGTTTTTATTAGAAGTGCTCAGTTTGAGATGCCTATAACACAATCAAGAAGAAATAAGCAATAACTGGTTAGGTACATAGTTCTAACTGGAGGTAGCTGAGAGATGTGAGTTGTTATAGTTAGAAGTTATTAGCTAATATTTGAAGACATAAGAAAGAATCCGCTCATGTGGGTAGAGTGAAAAGAAATGAAGGTCCAGGGAAATCTCTTTGAAATTTAGGTAAGAAGGATGAGACTCAGAGGGAAAGGAAAAAAAGAAATCAAGACAATGTGGTGACTCAGAAGCAAAGGGAAGAGCATTTCGACAGAAGGCGCATCTAATCATACCAAACGATGGCGAGAAGCAAAGGAGAAGGTGTAGATGATATGGCCAGATTTCCCTTCTACTGTACCCCTCATTCCTCCATTTTCTGGGAGCCCAATAGCTCTTGGCTGACCCTTCTCTGGGAATTGCCTTCAGCTAAAGGAAACTACTTTGCCTAAGGTCATGCCTTCCTTGCATAATGGCCAGCATGTGATGACTGCTCAACAAGGGCAAAGAAAGTCCCAACCCTTGCCCAAATCCAAGACAACCCTGAAGGGTCTTCTCAGCTTCAGAGATGCCTGTTAGGATGGGCTTCAGCCTTTGTTCTCCCTCGGCCTAGTGCTGCATCCTGCACTCCTGCACTGGTGCTGCTCCTGGGTGCTCTGTAACCTCCCATCCACGTAAATCTGTATTTAAAGTCTGTTTCCCAGGGAACTGAGCTTCCACAGTAGGATGAGTACTAAAGAACCGTACATTGGACCTGTCAGCAAGGAGAACATTGATGATCTTAGCAAGTGCGATATTTTTCCGAAATACAGCAAAAATGATACCATGGTTATATTGTGTTCCATGGAATAAGCGAAGTACAGTATTCCGTTGATGATTATCTGGGTTCTTTCAAGTTTTATTATTATAAATCAAGATGTGATGCATTTGTTTGCACGGATTATTCAGTAGGATGATTTTTCAAATTTTGAAAAATTTATCTTGCCCCAAGCTACACTGTAATTTTCTATACCATGTGTCTCAAATCAGTCACCTCATAGCAAAAACACAGGGGAAAATCACTATCTTAACAAAGATCTCTCACTACTTCTATTATTCTTGTTCTTGACCCTGCAGGTAACCTTCTAGATTAAATCCACCAAACTGATCAAAATGAGAACAAAAGTGTCTCCTTTGTCTTCTTTAGAAAACTAAAAAACAGCTTTATTTTCCCAGGATTATTTAACCTTTATACCACTGAAAGTTTATTTAAGGAAATCACAGTGTAACAACCACACCCAAGGTAGATGTGCTGAGGTAGGGTTTTCACTGTTGTTTTACTTTTCACTTTTGGACTCTGTATGTGTTTGTTATAGTTTTCTTTTGTGTCCATTTATTGAGTTTAGAGATCCTGTTTTATAATAATTTGGTGTACACTGATCTAATGTCTGTTGACCACCTGTATCGTTTATGACATTTGTCTGGATACTCTAAAGGACCCCCAAACACTAAACATTTAAGCACATGATATTTAAAATAAGGATATCTGAAATGCTGGCTGATACACTTCAGGTCCTCTGATAACAATGCTCTTTTCTGGTTTATGACACCCTCTAATCTAGTGTCCCACCCCTTAACTTAGAGTAAGTTACCAATGCATTTTTCACTAGAAACAAATTTGTTACTGCCAAATGTTGCTAATATATGAATAAAAGTAGCATTTGTCTCATGGTGACCCTGCAGCCTAAAATAGAAGAAGCCATCAAGGTAGCACCAGTGATTATGCCTGCCAAGCACAAGACAATAAATTCAGATTTGGCTGATGGGAAATGCTTAAAAGCCCCCAAAATTCAAATAGAAAAATAAAATAATGAAAAAAAGAGGGAGTTGTGATGGAAATTAGAGTAAACAATAAAATATGGAGACTGGAAAACAAGTTAAAAAGGAGAAGAAGTAACTTTTAATTCAGCTCCAAAGTCCAAGAGCTTGGAAGTTGTTGCTCCCAGTTTTGCAACAAGATAAAGCTGAACAACTGAAAATCAGTGACTTTTCTTGGACCCACCAGAGAAATGAGGACTCAAGGCAAACTGCCACTCCAATATATGGAAAACAAGTGCCTCCAGAGGGTCACAACTTCTTCCCTAAAGCAGAAGCTGCTGGGATCATAAACTGGTAGAAACACTTGAATGGAAATTTTAATGCATTTCTGAAGGCTAAATATGGACTAGTATGAAAGTGAGAAACTTATGAGAGCTGTTGTCTCAGGGGGTCCTACATACTGTTGTAGGATTCACCTGCAGGAATCCCACCAAGTTCTCAATGTGAAGCTCCAAGAAAGAGACTTCATGGTGCTGGTAGGATGATGGGGAAAGTAATCATTGTAAAATACATCAAGAGCCTTCACAGTAACAAAGGCCTACTCTATAGGGCAAAAGATATTACCACAGACTTAACCGCCTAAATGGAGAGTCTTTATCCAACTCAAGCTGCCTTTCTGTCTCATACAAGGGAAGAAAAATAGTCAACAGGGGTCAGGGCTTTTAGGAAATAGCTGCAAATACCACAGTCAGAAAAGAGTAGGAGTGGAGGTAAAAAGCTATACAATTGGGGAAACTATTGTAAGAGTCACAGCCCCCAGACACAGGCTCACTGAAATGCTGAGATTTAATTGAATATTATAGAATGCTCTCTCTCCCCAGAATCTTACTATTGTACCAACATGTCCCCAGCATAATAACAGGGAATTCTAGCTTATAGAGCTGCAAGACCCAGAATCTCTAAGGAGGAGTACTTAGGGAAGCCCAAAGTCAAACAAAAATACTAGAGGAATTTGAAGTTTCTGGCAAACATTAAATACAACCCAAATCTTATGCATAAACTCCCATTTAACATAAATTCTCACACTAATGGTTTATTTATCTCTGGCATGTATGGCTTTTAACATAACTGATTTTCAACAAAAATGGCCAGAAAACCCACACTTTGAAGAAACAAAGCAATCACTATCACAACCAGATGCAAGCATGATACACATGTTGGACTCATCAGAATGAAATTTTAAAATAACTACAATTAATATGCTAAGGACTTTAATGGGAAAAGCAGATAACATGCAAGAAAAGATGAAATGTAATCAGAAATGAAAATTCTAAGAAAAAATCAAAAAGAAACACTAGAAATTAAAAATGTAACAGATGAAGAATGCCTTCAATGCATTCACTATAGGCACAAAAAGGTTGTGAAAAGAATCACACACACACATACACACACACCTAGGCATATCATATTCAAGCTACAGAAAACCAAAGACGAAAAGAAAATCTTATAAGAAGCTGAAGGGAAAAGAACACTTTATCTGTAGAGAAATGAGCATAAGAAGTACAAAAAATTTCTTATCAGAAACCACGCAAATAAGAAAAGAGTAGAGTGAAATATTTAAAGTGTTGAAAGAAAAAAATCATCAACCTAAAATTCCGTATCAAGCAAAATTACCCACCAACTATTAAAATTATAATAGTAGCATCCTACTGTATGATTATAGTATAAGGATAAGTGAAATAAGTGACAGCAAGACCAGCCAGGAAGAACTGAGAACACTCTAAGGTACCTATCTGTACCATGAAGCAACATAGTGTATTTGAAGGTATAATACATACCATAAACTAAGATAACTACCAAAAGGATTCTATAAAGATGTATAATTGATTTGCTAAGAGAAAAGATAAAATGTAATCATGTAAAATGCCCAATAAAGACCAGAGAAGGCAGAAAAAGAGGGGAAAAAAAAAACAGAAACAAAGAGTAAATGTAACAAATAGGAAAGAATAATAAACATGGTAGATATTAATTCAGCCATATCGGCAATCATATTAAGTGTGAATTGTGCAAATATACCAATTAAATAATTGGTAAACATGCCAATTGTCAGAGTGGATAAAAGTAATAAGACCCAACTATATGTTGTCAATGAGAAATACAATTTAAATATAAAGATTCAGATGGGTTAAAAGTGAAAGAATGAATAAAGATATACCATGAAATCACTAAACAATAACAGTAAAAGCTGGAGTAGCTATTTAAGTTTCAAGCAAAGCAAACTCAAAACAAGGAAAATTATCACAAATAAAGAGAAGCAATACTTAACAACAAAGGGACCAATTTCTCTAAAAACACAATAATCGGTGTGTATGTATTTAACAACAGAGCCTCCATATGTATGAGGCAAAAACTGATAGATCTCAGAGGAGAAATGAACAAATCTATTATTATAGTTGGATATTTCAACACCACTCTACCAGTAAATGATAGATCAAGTAGAAAGAAATCAGTAAGGATTTAGATGACATGACTAGCACTATCAGTCAATTTTTTCTCACTGAAATGGATAGAATATTCCACCCAATAATAAGAGAATACATATTCTTCCCTAGTTCACATGAAACAGTCACCAAAATAGACCAAGTTTAGGGCCATAAAACACACATTTACAAATTTAAAAGAATATATATTATATATATTATACAATGAATGCTATTAGACCACAAGATAGAATTAAACTAGAAATCAATAGTCAAAAGATAGCTGGAAAATATTCAAATATTTGAAAAATAAACACATTTCTAAATAAACCATGGGCCAAAGTAGAACTCACAAGTGAAATGAAAGAAAGTTTTGAATTAAATGAAAATTAAAATACAAGTTATCAAAATTTGTAGATCATGGTAAAAGCAGCACTTAAAGAAAAATTTATAGCATTAAATGCATATATCAGAAATAAAGAAAAAACCTAAAATCAGTAACTTAAGTTTCTGTCTGGGAAAGAGAAGAAATTAAGCCTAAATTAAGCAGAATAAAAGAAATAATAAAACAAATTAGAGCAGAAATAAAAATTGAATTAAAAAAAATAAATGAAACCAAAACCTAGTTATTTGAAAAAAAATCAAGAAAACTGATAAACCTCTATCTAGACTAATCAAAAAAAAGAAGATATAAATTAACAAATTAAAAATAAAAGAGACATCATCACTACTGAATCATGAACAATGAAGGAATATTACAAACATCTATAAAAACAACTCTATGTCCACACTTTTGATAAACTGGATGTATTGGACAAATTTCTTTAAAGACACAAACCACCAAATATACAGAAAATAAACAGACAACCTGAATAGCCCTATATCTATTAAAGAAATTGAATCAGTAATTAATAACCTTAGAAGCACCAGGTCCGGATGGTTTCACTGATGAATTTTATCAAACATTTAAAACAGAAATAATACAAATTCTTCACAAACTCTTCCAGAAAATAGAAGCAGAAGGAATACTTCCTAACTCATTCTGACAGATAATCATTATCTTAATATCAAAACCAGGTAAGCAAAAGATAAGTACAGACCAATATTTCTCACCAATATAGATGCAAAAATCTTCAAAAAATACTCACAAATTTAATTCAACAATTTATAAAGAGAAGCTTTATCCACCTAAGTGAAGAGTCTTACAGAATTTATAAGGAGAAGTAGACAACACAAGCAAGTTGGATTTATTCCAGATGTGCAAGGCTGGTGTGACATTTGAAAATCAATCAATGTAATTTACCATATCTACAGGCTAAGAAAGATAAATTATATAATTATATCAATTTATTCAGAAAACACATTTTAAAATACCCAACACCCATTCATGAAAAATATTCTTATCAAACTAGAAGCAGAGGGGAGCTTCCTCAGGAAAAAAAAACCATAAACAACAAACCCTGCAGCTATTATCATAGGTAATGCTGTGAACAAGATGATTTTTCCCTAAGATTAGAAACAAGGCAAGAATGTTCTCTCTCACCATTTCTATCAGTATTGTACTAGAATTTTTAGGTACTGTAATAAGACAAGAAATAGAAATAAAAGGCATAAAAATAGTAAAAGAAAAACTAAAATAGTTTTATTTTCAGATTACGATTGTCTGTGTAGAAAATCCCACCTAATCTACAAAAAAAAAAAAAAAAAAAAAAAAAACTCCTGGAACTAATAAGTGAATATTTCAAGATTGCAAGATATAAAGTCAACATGCAAAAATTATTTACTTTTCTATAAATCATCAATGAACAATTGAAATGTAAACTCAAAAACAATTCCATTAACAATAGTACCAAAAAATTGAAATACTTAGGTATAAACGTAGTAAGACATGTATGGAATATGTAGAGGAAACTACTAAATATTGATGACATAAATCAATAAATTAATCAAGCAAATCAAATAAGACAGTCCATCTTCATAGACTAGAAGACTCAATATCGCTAAGATACCAATTCTTCTCAAATTGACTTACAGATTCATCACAATCCCAATACAAACCAAGAAAGCTATTTTGTAGATCTTGACAAGCTGATTCTAAAATTATTTGAAAACTCAAAAGGCCTAAAATAGGCAACACAATACTGAAGAAGAATAGAATTGGAGGACTGTACTACTAATTTTGAGGCTTATTATAAAACTAAAGTAGTCAAAACAACGTGGTATTAGTAAAACAATAGACACAGAGATTAATCAGAGTAGAGAGCACAGAGTCTGATATTTGGTAGATACCCAGTATTTTTAAGATAAATATATCAATGAATCCTCATTCTGTTTCCTAGCCAGGGGCAAAAAATGTTATGTGAACTTAGATCAAGGGACATTTGGACCCAAAATTTTACTGAGATGTAAAAATTGGGTATGAGGAGTGAATGAAAAATACCTGTATTCTCTCACGAGTAGTGTTCCTGGAGCACGTCACAATCAACTTCTTGCACACTAACCTATATCCCCAAATCTGTTTCATGGGGAACCCTATTTAAATCATTAGTAATTCTGTCTTTATCATCTAATTCTAGAAAATTGTCAGTATCTTAAAGACACAGAATATCTTATTCATATTTATATTTCAAGGGCAGTAGTTATTCAGTAAGTGTTTCCATATCTTACCTTTGTGAGAATTTTCATATAAATCTTAGCAAAGCACACATTTTCCTTCTCCATGGGCGGTAGGTAACACACATCCATAAACTGCCTCTTCCCCCTCATCCTCATCTAAAAGCTCTTCAGTATAGCCTCTGTGCTCAGGAACGTGGAATTCCAAACCCAAGGGGGCCTTCTTGAAACAAAATGCCACTCCTTTTTATACTGCATGTTTTCAATTACTAGGTTTTCAGCAAAATTAAGCAATAACCGTAGGTCACATTCGTCTTGTGTTGGCAGTATAGCTTAGTGATTGAATACAGGATTTCAGTGTTGGACACACCAGAGTTGAAATCTTACTCCACCACTTTCTAGGCATGTGGCCTTTCTAAATTTCACTGTCTACATCTTTTGAATGGGGCTAATGATAGTACCTACCTCATTGGGCTGCTGGAAGAATTAAAGGAGAAAGTGTGCGCAAAACACCACATACACAGTAAACACAGAAAACATGTTAGCTATTGTTTATGGTTATTTCATTAATATTTTATTCTCTTAAATTTATTTTCAGAAAGATCAAAATACTTTCTAATTTTCCACATAACTTTTTTGTCCTATGAGTTATTTAAAAATATGTTGCTTAATTTCCAAATATTTATGGATTCCCAAATTTCCTTCTGTTGTTGATTTCTAACTTAACTTCACTATGGTCAGAGAACGTCCTTTGTATGATTTCAATACTCGTGTGTATATTAAGACTCATTGTGTGGTCTAAATCATTCTTCGTAAATTTAGCATAAGATATATAATATCTAAATATTTCTCTAGCTATTTTTCTGCATTATTGTTTTGAAAACGAATGTGTACTTCCTTCAACAGATTTTGTAACACTATTTCACTTCTTTAACAGATTTTGGCCTACATAATAGCAATTTGGGCATATTATCAGTGAACTTTTTTCTTTTTCCCCCTTCTGATAAAGGCCATCTTGGTCAACTCAGCTATCCTGGTGTCAGAAGTATCCTTCCTGCTCTTCATATGAGGCACTGAATCCATTGCCAGGAGCTCATTGTTCTTACATGATAAGCTATGGTCTGAGAACAAATTGTGTACTTCAGCACCATCCACATGTTCACCTGGTTCTCTTTCTTCCTTTCCAAAGCCATGACCTTATGCAGAGATTGGAGATGAACACATCACCTGTGACCCCAAGTCACTCAGTTTTATCTAGGGCTACAAATAGAGGGAGGGAGGGAGAGAGAGAGCGAGGGAACGAGCAGAAGCAGAGTCTTTTTCTGGCAGTGTGCTCCCTCTTGTGTGATACAGCAGAAGCTGGTCATAGTTTTTGAAAAGTTATATTGAGAACTGAGAACTAATTTGTCATAGATGTATTTGGCTGATTTATTTTCTATGTTGTAAAATCCAAATTTATGCATGCATTGAATATGACATAACATAATTGTCATCAACAAATTTAAACCAGATCAGAAGTATTGAGAATATTTAATGTCAGGGAATACTCGTTTCCAAATATTTACGGGGGAAGGTTGTCAATTATTGTATTTACATGTAGCTTTTTGTATTGACATTTTGCTTTTCAATACAGAGCCAGTAAAAAGTAAATCTAGTGACAAAAAGCATCAAGCAATAAATAAGTAAATAAAGGAGATGTCATAGAATATTGGTTAAAATCATCAGCTTTGAATCTAGACAGAACTGCATGTCTCTTCTCTGACCTTTAATTTTCCTAATCTGTAAAATACAGATAAAAATTATACCTGTTTAGTAGTCAGGGTTTTTTGTTGCAAGATTAGGCAAAGGAAAAAAAAAAAAAGGAATGTATTGGAAGAAGAATTCACAGGATTTGTGAGAAGTCTGGTGATTTGGGCCTGGAAAATGGGCTGGAGCCATGTTACACTTGAGGGAGGAAACACAAGTCATACATGGACATGTCTGAGTTAGGGCGCCCCTTTGGCCCTTTGTATAACTCTAAGCGATGTCTGCTTTGATCACACAGTCTAAAGCTGAATATCTAGGCAGGAGCATCAAATAGTCAAGCCTTGATTACACTCCCATGCCTACATGTGTCAAGGAAGAGTAAATGTCTGGTCTTTACAATTCATATGATACCCTCATGCATAGATAAGCACAGCCAAAGAAACAAATACTGGACAAATGTCTTCTACGCATACCACAGAAATTTTCTGTGGGTGTTAAGTGATACAATATATGTGAAATGCTTAACAAGACATGTACTTATTAGGCATTAGTTGGAATAGCTCTATCTCTCTTTTTTTCTCTGAGAAGCAGAACCACTAAGAGTAATAGATACTAAGTGATTGTTTGTAAGGATTCAACCTTATGGAACTGTGGGAACTGGTTAAAGAGTTTATGAAGACAGGCATAAAGTGAGAAACAGCAGTTGCAAACTGGAAACTGAAGGATGAACTGGAACCCATGAAAACAGACTAGAATCATGTTTATCTCTCAAACCACATGCTTCCAACTTTGATGATGTGGGTGACCTGCAAGTGAAGCTAGCACTACTTTTCATGAAGGTGAACATGCCTTGCCCAGGAGTAGAAGATGAGGGAGGAGATCAAGTGGGGAATAGAGGAATTGTGGGTTCAGCTGCTTGCACCTGCCAGTCAAAGATTGTAGATAGATAGATAGGTATGTAGATAGATAGATAGATAGATCATTAGTATATGCATACATAATAGATACATACATACATAGATGATTGGTAGATAGACATAAAACACATATATACATGTGCAAAAATAAAGATTGTAATTAGTTTACTTAATATTCATAAAAATATTGACAAAGATTTGTTTTAGAAAACAGGGTTGAATGGTTGATTAACAAATAATTTTTGAGCACCTACTCTGTGATAAACACTATTTCAGACAATTCAGATAAGATGGTAAATAAAGATATTCATCTTGTAGATCTCACTTTCTTGCATTGGTATTCAAGCAGTAAAGATAATGAGTAAGCAAATTATAAAATGCATTAGAATATGACGTGTTATGGAAAGGAGGATTGGGGTGTTGTCTGGAGTGGCAGGTTCCAATTTTAATAGGCTGGTCAAGGTGAGCTTTATAATGACATTTGAGCAGAGAAGTGAAGGAAGTGAGGTGTGAGTTATGTATTATCTGGGGAACAGTGTTCTAGGCAGAGGGAATGGTCAAATTTTAAGGCAGAATTGTTCCTGATTTCTTTGAAAGCATCAAGAAAGATGGTGTCCCTAGAGCAGAATGGGTAGGGAGAAGAGCAATAGGCAAGGAAAAACTCATTCAAAATATATCCCATTAGAATTTCATCCTAAAGTTGTATGTTGAACTTTTAAAGATTTTTCAAAAATTATAAAGATAATCTGAAACCAACATATCTGTATTTGACAAAATTGTACAAACATGTTAATGGGCTAACATGTTAATGGGCTAGACAAACAATGTAATGGGCTAACATATGACATTTCCAGCTACTATCTAGCTATCTATCTAAAATATGCAGGATTTGAATTTTGTTGGATTGCATTCTATTTTAGTTGCCTTCATCGATTCATAATCTTCTGTTGTCTCTGTTGAAAGGTTAAGTATTTCTGCTGTCATTGGAGAAGAAGAAAGGAAACTGGGATATGGAAGAGAGGGAAAAATCTTTTATGTTTTCCCCATATTCTTTGTTTGATTTGGATTAGATGAGTCAAGGGTATATGTGAGTCAAATTATTTATTTAGTGTTGCTCTAATCTCATCTCAGGTGTGCTACAGAAAACTAAGACATGGTATATACCACTTCAAATTGAGCATCAGACAAATAGAAAATAGTAGACTACCGACTGTGGTTCAATGGATTGTGGTGGTAATACAGAAACAAGTGTTCAGATCTTGGACAGTTTTGGATAAACCTGTTGGTGACCTTTCATGATAAGTGGACAGTTTGAGCTGAGACTCATCAATTAATGCACTTGACTGGAAGCACTGGCTGATTGTTGTCTGCACCAATCTACTGAATCTTTTAGAAGTGCCAGTGTCCTACAAGAGTAACAGTAGGCCTAGGGCCATAACTGCAGAAGAACTGGAGTAGTTAATAGCACCCTATGAGCCACTCTCATATTCCATAGTACTAGCAGCAAGAAGAATAGATGGATTGATATTGGGAAATGATAGGTTATTTTGTACATAGGACCTGTGCCTGTGGATAGTTCCTGGCAGGACAAGAGCTGATTTTCCACCTCTATCACACTGGATGTACAATTGGTAGTATCTTAGCTTCATTTGGGGCTACCAGGAAAAACAACAGAAGGAAATTTGGGAATCCATAAATATTTGGAAATTAAGCAACATATTTTTAAATAACTCATAGGACAAAAAAATTATGTGGAAAATTAGAAAGTATTTTGATCTTTCTGAAAATAAATTTAAGAGAATAAAATATTAATGAAATAACCATAAACAATAGCTAACATGTTTTCTGTGTTTACTGTGTATGTGGTGTTTTGCGCACACTTTCTCCTTTAATTCTTCCAGCAGCCCAATGAGGTAGGTACTATCATTAGCCCCATTCAAAAGATGTAGACAGTGAAATTTAGAAAGGCCACATGCCTAGAAAGTGGTGGAGTAAGATTTCAACTCTGGTGTGTCCGACACTGAAATCCTGTATTCAATCACTAAGCTATACTGCCAACACAAGACGAATGTGACCTACGGTTATTGCTTAATTTTGCTGAAAACCTAGTAATTGAAAACATGCAGTATAAAAAGGAGTGGCATTTTGTTTCAAGAAGGCCCCCTTGGGTTTGGAATTCCACGTTCCTGAGCACAGAGGCTATACTGAAGAGCTTTTAGATGAGGATGAGGGGGAAGAGGCAGTTTATGGATGTGTGTTACCTACCGCCCATGGAGAAGGAAAATGTGTGCTTTGCTAAGATTTATATGAAAATTCTCACAAAGGTAAGATATGGAAACACTTACTGAATAACTACTGCCCTTGAAATATAAATATGAATAAGATATTCTGTGTCTTTAAGATACTGACAATTTTCTAGAATTAGATGATAAAGACAGAATTACTAATGATTTAAATAGGGTTCCCCATGAAACAGATTTGGGGATATAGGTTAGTGTGCAAGAAGTTGATTGTGACGTGCTCCAGGAACACTACTCGTGAGAGAATACAGGTATTTTTCATTCACTCCTCATACCCAATTTTTACATCTCAGTAAAATTTTGGGTCCAAAAATTTGACACAGAATCAACATGAAGAATCATTTGTGCAATTGGTCATTTTCTCTACATCATAAAAGTCAGAAAACCAATGAAAAGGAACTCAACTTGTGAGCACCAAGCAAGTGGTATTTTATCTCATTCAAAGAATTTATAAAAACTACTACTACCAAAAAGTTACATGTATCAACAAAAACACATTTTTTGAATGCCATGTTATAATAGGTTAAACTAGTATCCATCCAATATACTTTTCCATCTTTGGAGCTCTCCTTTGGAAAATGTGGTCTGAGAGATGAAGGATTTATGAAGCTCAGTTTCAACAGTACAGATAAAAGAAATTTGTTATGGCCAAGACAGACTATGGAAGGAAATAATCTGGTGACAGGCCTAGAAATTCATACTTCAACTGAATTTTCATACTATTTACACTACAAGTGGCAATTAAATATATGCAAAACTAAATGTAAAATTCTCAGATTTTGTGATTTTCAACACCCTCTGCTGATGAATGCCAAATCAATCATCTGTAGCCACAACTTCTTCTCTAAGTTCCAGATATGTATATCCAGCTGACTATTACATATTCCCATTTGAATGTTCCATACATCCTTGGAGCTCATTGAGTTTAAAGATACTGATCACATTATCTTCACGTCCAAACCTGACCTTCCTATAAGATTCCCTATTTGTATGAATGGTACTACTATATACCAAAGCCAAAAACTTCCTCTATTTTCCACATTCTCAAAAACACTTATAGATTTGACATCCTTGTTATGATCTCTCATTGAATCCTATGCTCTTTATTCCAACTGCTAGTACTTTTATTCAAGCCCTTATTTTCCACATTGATCTTGTCATTCATAACTGTAACAATCTCCTGATTCCTCTTCCTGCTTTATTTCTAGTCCTTCTCCATTTTTTTTTCTCATCACAGTGAGGTTTTACACTAAAAACTGATGCTACAACTTCTTCAATGGCTTCCATTGCTCAATGAACTCAAGTTCACATTCTTGGGAAATTGCCCCAGAGCTAGTTATCCTGACCCCTTCCTTCTGCCTTTCCAGTCACATCTGCTACTCCTCCACCTTATGATGTACACTGCAACTATTCTGATACCTAAATGTTCCTGGAAATAGCTTGTCTCAAATGTTTGTCCCTTTGAATGGAACATACTTCATCCTCTTCTTTTACCAGGATTATTTGGGTTTGTCCTTCAATCTTGACTTACAACTTGAATGACAACTGGCAACAAAGACTAGACTAAGAAATGTCATGTACAGACCTACAGCCTCATCAATACTACAGTAAAATTGCTATTTCCACTTTGGCTTCTTTTAAATCTGTTCAGTCCCCTCCACCTCTGAGATACAAAATGTAATCTCAACAAAGAAGTTGAGTTTCTACAAAAGAGAGAAATAACTGTTCATTCCAAATAGTTTCTGTTTTCTGCTCTGCAAGAATGACAAACCAGGGAACTACTAAGGGCTTTTCTCTCTACTTGAAATAATACAGGAGAGAAAATTACAGAGAACATTGTATCTCAAAAAATTATCCTCCACAGTGACACTAAGACAAAGTAGGAAAGAACATGGGATTTGGTAAAAGAAACTGTAATGAACACCTTTGAAGTGTCTACATAGCCCATAAGCCAACACCTTCTTTCTTTCTCTGTGAACTACTCCCAACTACATCACCTCAGGAGTAGGATTCCAGTGGTTGTTTTTGTAGGGCATGACCTCATCTCTTGGCCACACGGATTACTCCAGATGTAGGAATTTTACTTAGGTTGAACCAGTTGAGATTTTTTCTCTAAGAATTTGCAATTGAGACTAAGACTTGACCTGGAATACAAGAACTCAGGAGATGTAAGGAAGCTGTGCTTTCCACTGTAAACCTGAAAAGCAGAGACAGTTGGTACACAGAAAGAAATATAGAAAAAGCAGCAGACACACACACATGAGAGAGAGGGAGGAGAGTGGAGGGGAGCGGAGGAGAGTGGAGGGGAGCGGAGGAGAGTGGAGGGGAGCGGAGGGGAGGGGAGGGGAGCGGAGGGGAGGGGAGGGGACTGGACAAGACGAGAAAATACTGTGTTTACTATTGCCTTTCAGGTTTTATTCTTTCTTAAGACCTGTACAATTTACATGACCTTAGGTTCTATATATTTATAATAACACCTCTAACTTTTGTTTATTTCTGTTACTCGCAACCAAAGAATTCTAATACATAAAGAATTAGTCAAATTTCCAGAACTTTACTTTATGAGCCTTAACTGTATTCATTTCTCCAAGTGTACTTTGTGAGTGTCTTCCAAGTGCTGGACACTGTGCTGGTCACTGGGGATACAAAGGTAAGCTCATCATTGTCCTTGGACAAACCTCTAAATCTGAGCCTCAGTATCCTCTTTTATTTAATAAGGAGAGTAGTCACAATGGTAGTATCAGACTCAGGGCAAGGTTCAGAATGAGATCATATTCATGAAAGAACTTTGCAAGCCTTAAAGGCCAAATAAATGTTGTTTTACATTCATTATGATACAGTTTTGGTTTTATGGCTTTTTATCATTTTTGTAATCTCTAGGATAAGAATGTTTCCAGTTTGACTTTTATTTTCAAAACCAGCCCTTACTAATAAGGCATGTGACTAGAAAATTTCCAGGTCAATTGGCTCAGTCATAAAGCTACTTTATTGTAGGTTTGAGGAACTCCTCATGGGTAAGGAACACAAAGATCATCAGGGTAAGGTAATGAAGAAAGTTATAAACTCAGCTTCACTCAGTTTTACATAAACCTTGCAAGAGGTCCCTCTGCTTTCCATATTTCTGTCTAGTTACCTTCCACCCCTTTAAGGCCAGACAAATGAGATGTCTAGGTGTTCTTCTTCATCTCACTGACTGACTTCCAGCCCAATTTACAGATTTATGCATGGTGCGTGGCTGTGGGTGTGTGTTTGTGTGTGTGTGTGTGTGTGTGTGTGTGTGTGTGTGTGTGTGTGGCTGGCCAAGTTCTCCTCATAAATAATGAAGCAGGTAACCCCTTCTTGTTTTCCAGATCCTATTCCTTATTCAAATCCAAAGCCACATCGGCAGTGAGAAACAAGATTATCTGACAGCAGTTGTCCTCACCAGCTGTAGAAATCTGACCACTCAGACACCAAAATTTTACCAAATATTTGTATTCCTCTTCTTTAAATGTATTGTTTCAGGATACATGGAACTTAGGGTAATCTCTTTCATAAATTTTCTATCACTATCATTTCATCTGCATACCACTTTCTTATTTAATTGGTGAAAAAGAAAGCATAGGATTTTATTTATGGCAGGTGATAGTTTGTATTTAGCAAAAGCAGAGTCAAGATTCTAGTCCAGCTCTATAACTGTTTCATAATTGGTTAACGAAGAGTTCAAAGGGCTCACTGAATCAAGGTTTATTAAAGAAGTTACTAGAGATTCCTGACTCTAAGGGCAATGGACATATCTGAATCTCTGTAAAATGTAACTAAACAGTACTTGCATAGTATTATTACCAATATACACTCCATTCTGCATGTCAGTTCTTCAAATATCACTGTGTAAATTAACGGTAATCAAAAGCAAATCAAATAGACATTTCTTGTATGAGGCAGCTAAACAATGTACTAACTAATGATGACCTCGTTCTTTTCTAAGAAGGTTGTAGATCTTCACTTTTCTTTCAAGTCTTATGACTTTTATCTATGGAATACTTTTTAGTCATACCATTCATGAAAAATATATAGAAGACTCCAACCAATTTCAGATTACTAATCAACACACATAATTCATCAGTAAGTACTAACCTAGCCTATCTTTTTAATGTACAACTTAGTTAAAACAAAAAGAACCATAGTGTATATTAATTTTACAGGGTTACTGCATCTCCAGAGGAGAATGGTTGTACACAGTTTATTAACAGTAGGTTGCAGATTTCTAAATGGTGTGTTACTGATTCTAAAACAATTTGACTGTAACCATCCTCTTTCAATGCTTAAAGCAATATGCATTAACAGAAGATGAATTCTGCTTTTTCTAGTATGGTTAAACAGTACAAATGTAAACACTGAGAATTCCCGTCTGATACAAAGCAAATATCACACTGGTTCTCCATATGGAACTCTGATGTGCAGGGAAAATGTAAGTGTTGCAATGTAACACTCAAGCTTGCTTTCTGGAGAATATATCAGAGGTCAGGGTAAGCACAGTGTCTAGTGAAAACTTCTCTCATCCCATTTACTCTGAAAGCATACAATCCCACTGGTTTATATGGCATTGGAGAGATCTTTTAAGGCAAGAAATGGGTACACTCCTTTCGAATAAAAATGATTCTGTAACATTTGACCTTTGTTCTCTGGTTATCACATCTGGATACCAAAAATGCACTCAGAATCTCGGTCCTAGGCCCAGAGAGAACATTCAGCAGAGTCATTTTTTCCCCGCACACGGTTTTCTATTGAGTCCTAATCTTCAGGAACCTCCTCTGCCATTGGTACTGTTAGAGTCCTGGGTACCCTGAAATGCCTCCAGCATTGCCCATGAGAGCAGAAGAAGCTGAGCTGGAGTGATGCTTGGCTCCTCACTGCTCTTCAAGTAAGAAACCTCTACTTTTATAAGTTTTCTGTATTGGTAGGTGTTTTGGCTTTGTTTTGTTTTGTTTTTGTTGCGAGAATGATTCCTCTGTCAAGCAAGTTTGAAACCTGCTGCTCTAAATAAAATAGCTGATAGGCCCAGTCTATCAGACCCAATATATGGCTCAGTTAGCTGGAGCTTCCAAGGATGTGACCAGGAAAGAAAGCACCATTAACTTCTGCTCACTCCCTACTGCATCATTTCCTCATCAATACATCTCTGAAACTTGAGTTCTCCACATGCTTGTAACACTTTCTTTTTGTGACTTTAGTCTATTTAAGTATATGTTTTGAAAATGTTGCAGAGAGTAGAACCATCTTTCCACATATAAAAAAACATGGCGAAGAACATTTTAACATGTTTTGTGTTTTGTACCCCTACCAACTTTCAAAAAGATTCCAGAGCAGCAAATAATCACAAAATGGGAAAATCGCTTCAAAATTTCAAGGTTTTCTCCAAAACACCGTATCAGGAGAGAAAAGATATATTTGAGAAGTATGAGGCACCCAGGGCAAATTGTTTGTGAGATGAGTGACACAAAAGGCTGAAAGAAATGAGTGATTTGGTCAGCTCACAAGAAGCAAAAATTAGAAATCAAGTTACATTCTTTGGGACAGCATCTAGACTATGCCAAAGGGGAGGCTTCTCTGCAGAGAAACAGACTGTTCCTCCAACCACTCTAGTTGTGAGATTCTAAGAAACTAAAAAAATGTAATCATATGAGGTTTTCATTTTATGGAAATTACTCCTTGTAGTAAGAAATGTGTTCTGATACTTTCTTTGTTCATAGCTCCATCGAGTTCCTTCTTTTCCCAAGTTTCCCAGGTGTGAGGGGCTATCCCATTCTGATCTGAGCCCAGTTAAAGGTAGTGACCACTTAGAGTAGGTCGTTCATATAAGAACTGGGCGCAATCCCAGGACATAGGCAAGAACCACTCCTGAAAGACAGTTGAGGCTGACAAGATGCTGTTAATGAGTTGTGTTCACAGTTCTGCACTGAGGAGGACATTACTCTGCCTCTGGTAGTGACCAGCCTTGCTAACACAGACCCATGGGTACCAGATCAGCTTGCAACCCTGTCCAATCTCTGCCAGTTGGTGAGTTCTAGCCAAGTCTTCAACTCACCCTGTATGGTGACCATTCTCACTGCACTTTTCTGAGGTGGCCAGAACTGGCATTAGAATCTTTTGCAGGAACACTTGTTTTCTCTTTCCTCCAACATCAATACACTACTTAAATGCCCATGAAATTTTGGAATTCCCTCTGTACCCTTCTGGGAAACTCATAGCTGTCTCTTGTTTCTTCTTCTGAAACTCATAACTCTGCCAGTTTTACTAGATGGTATTTGCAAGTATACTATGGTTGCCTTCTTTATGGATCTCATAAAGCATGTGAAATACAGTTTCTCTGTCCTCTCAGATCCACAGACTCAGAGCTGGGGTGTCTATCATGCTTTCCACATGGCACATGGGAAAAGTCTACAGCAAGGATCAGAGGGCAGGATATAAAGTCTCCCATACTAACTCTGTTGCTTCCATAGTAGTTTTTATCACTCTCCCCTCCCCCAAAATTCAGAGGGTTGTAATGAGTTTGGAGGGGGAACAGAGTGGACAGAGGATATATCTGACTTGGATTATTCTTACTGCTTTCTAAACATTTTATCTTACCCTTGAATCTGTTACCTTTTGTATTAGTCAAGGTTCTTCAGAGAAACAGAAACAATAGAAAATGTATAGATAGAAAGAGAAGGAGATTTATTTTAAGAAATTGGCTCACATAATGATGGAGGCTTGGCAAGTTCAAATCTGAGAGGGTAGGCCAGCAGGCTGGAGACTCAGGAAAGTGACGCATTCCGAGTACAAAGGTATTCTCCTGTGGAACCAGGAAGAGTTGATATTGCAGACTGTATTAGTCCAATTTCAAGCTGCTGATAAAGACATACCTGAAACTAGGTAATTTATAAAGAAAAAGAGGTATAATGGACTCACAGTTTCACATGGCTGGGCAGGCCTTACAATCATGGCGGAAGGCAAAAGGCATGTCTTACATGGTGGCAGTCAAGAGAGAATGAGAGCCAAGTAAAAGGGGAAACCCCTTATAAAACCATCAGATGTAATAACAGTTATTTACTACCCTGAGAACAGTATGGGGAAATCACCCCCATGATTCAGTTATCTCCCACCACATCCCTTTCACAACATGTGGAAATTATGGGAGCTACAATTCAAGATGAGATTTGGGTGGGGATACAGGCAAACCATACCACAGATGAAATCCCAAGGCAGTCTGCTGGAGAATTCCCTCATGCTCTGTAGAGAGAAGCTTTTTATTCTATTCTCTCCCCTCCCACAAAATTCAGAGTGTTGTAACGAGTTTGGAGGGGAACAGAGTGGACAGAGAATATATCTGACTTGGATTGTTCTTACTGCATTCTAAAACATTTTATCTTACCAACTTACTAGATGAGGCCCACTTACATTATGAAGGGCAATCTACTTTACTCAGTCCACTGGTTCAGATGTTAATCTTGATCTAAAATACCCTCAGAAAAACACCCAGAACAATGTTTGACCAAATAGCTGGGCATCATGGATCAGACAAGTTGACACATAAAATTAATCATCAACCTTTGAACTTAAAAGCAAAAAATGCTGGTCTTTTTCTCAAGTTTCAGTGCTAATGTTGTCCCCTGGGCTAATGATAAATCTATGCCTAAGAGAAGAAAAAAATAATGGCCATGGTTGAGGAGGGAGGGGAGAAGAAAGGAAAGTGATTAATATTCATTAAACAAATACTTACTGATAACCTACCATATAGCAAGCAATATTCTAGGCACTATGATTATAATGACTATTCTGCCACATTCATAAGTAACATTGTTTTTTCTTATTAAATTGTTTGATTACAAATCTGGAAGCATGCCAAAGATATATTATTATTTTTTAATCCAAAATTTTCTATTTCACATCATAGATTTATGGTATAAATGATTTCAAGTTCTAGATGTTGAAAGAACTTTACACCTCCCAGAATCTATTTAATTTCATTCCATAACAGGACCTCTAGCTATAGAGTGTTATTATCAAGCTAAAATTCTGCCATAAAATTAAAAAAAAAAAAAGAATTGAAAACCATCTACTATCTGGAACTGTAGTCACTTACTGGGAAAAACAAATTCTGGATGAAAATCTGGGTCCCTCATTTGTTTTGCAGTAGCAAACACTGGCAACACTTGATAATATCTTCCCAAAGAACACCACACCTGGTCTTTAGGCTCAAATGCTTGCATAGAAAAATAGTCCCAAAATACGTGAAGAGTCATAATACAGAACTCCCTTGTTCTTTTTGTACGTAATTTCAAAATTCAATGTCTGACTGTGACTTTATTTGAGAGAAAATGGATTCCACCTAGGACAAGTTTTTCCTGTGAGTCTCTCACTGACACCTCTCACTTTGGAAAGGTTCTAGCCCTTTCTCCTATCAATAAGGAGACATTGTCTTTTCAGGGTTGTTAGAACAAAGAAATTGTTTTCCCTTTCCTGAGAAGCCACTCCGATAGGATTAAGTAGCACAATCCAGTGGCCATAACAGAGACAGATGTTTGGATCATAGACAATGGATGAACTGGCTTCTGGCTTGGCGAGCCCATGTCTATCACCAGTGATAGAAAATGTTTGACTCTTCTTAGAGGAAAACAAAAGAAACCTGACCACACTTAAATCAAGAAAGCCTTAGACCACTTTCTACTATACAGGCATGCTAAGGCAACGTTTCAGGAGAAGTACTCAAAATATTTCAATGGCAAGACTAATATGTAAAAAGAACTCTAATAACTTGTAGTACTGGTTAGTATACAATGGTATTTTTTAAATGTTCCATTCAGGACCTATAAAGCCTCCTTACTTACAATTTCTCTAAATGCAAACCTTCTACTATATAGACTGTGTCTTCCCGAACTAGGAAAATTTTTAACATTCATTTTTGACGTATATTGCTAAGTATACATGGTAGGTGCTCAGGAGTTATTCATTAAGTTACTCTAAAATCCCTAAAGTTTTCTATTGTGTTGTTGATTTTCCTCCACTGGAATTTCAGCCTTCAAAAAAAAATTATTTCTATGAGTTTAGGATCAAGGACTTATGTAAGTTATTGGAGTTCCATGCAGTCAGAGGCTGAGCTGCAATGGCTAAAGTCACTCTCTCTCTAAAATAATTAAGTGATAACTTGTTAGACAAGTTGCTTTCATGTGCTTTGGCATCTGTATAAGAAGAGAAACAACTGTTAAACATCAGATGCCTGGAACTGAAATCATGGAAGATATTAAGATTTTCTTAGGGTAAGCTTCTTGCAAAGTAGCTTCCTTGAAATAAATCTGAATATAAAAACATTATAACAGTAGTTCTCAGTTGCACTGGACGATTTTAACTTTAGTAGTCCTGTGGCTCATTTACTCTAGATAATTTAATAGAAGACCTTGACTTATTTTTACAAAAAGCAAATGAATACTTCCACTGGTAATGCTTCTCTTTTCAGGAGTATCTTTACATTAATAGAATATACTGGCCACTTGTTAAGAAAATTAACTATAAAAGCCTAATGCAAAGTGAGTTGGTAGAACTTCTAGTAGCACTGTGTAATGTTGAGACCAATTTAAATATTAAATGGTTGAGGTGGGTTGGATTGATATCCTTAATATCTGACTTGATTGCTGGAGTACTTCATATTGAACAAATGTTTATAGAGCAGCTATTATATGTAGGCATAGTGATAGATGCTACTTTAGTTACAATGATCAATAAAGCAAAGCCTCTGTTCACAGTAATTCGAATTTCTAGAATTGTGGGGAAATGAAAATAAGCAACCATAAGAATGACCATAACATGAGTTTGTATTTGATATACCAAAAGAGAAATATAAATGAAATGCTACTACAATTAAAAAGATGAGTTATAAAGGAGAGATTAAATTATAAAATGTTTTATAGATTAAATGACATTCAAACTATGCCCTAAAAGATAGTGTCTAGCATATAGGAGTTAAATAATTATAAATGAGTAAATGAGTGAAAGAATGAGATTCTGATAGAAAGAGATAAGGATCGAAACTTCTAGCAAAGGGAATGGCATTAACAAGGGCTCAGAGGCAGGGAACAACAAAGTGGGACTGGAACAGAAGGAATAGTTAAGGTTTATATTCATAGTCTAAGAAGTAGAGTATATAAACCTAGAATATATGTTTGTTGGGGCAATATAATCTAGGACTTTTAATAGTTATCTGAGGAATTTTTACTTATTTTGAGAGGCAAGTATCATAAGAATATAAAAATAAAAAAGTTGAAAAATGGAAAATACTGCAAAATCTTTAAATTATTTTCAAATTTGTCATGTTTAGCATTATGATCACAATGTATATCTACAAATACTATGGAGTAAAACTCTCTAAATATTCTAAAACTCAAGTGTTGTAATTTATCCATACTGCCCAGCCAGTGATTTTCACTGTGCTTCTGAAATGTTTGTTCACTTGTTAAAATTCGTGTCACAAATCTTCAGTGCAGCAGCTAATATTTTACAATTGATCAAATAGTCTTGGATATATATTCCAAATATGTGACTTAATGAAAACAACATAAAGATTTATGCTCCATTTAATGTACTTAGCTAAACTCATGGGATTTCACAAGAAGATAAAAAACAAAAGGCAACACGGGTTAATGCTTAGTTATCTTTGGTTAACTTATATAGCTCAGCAATCAAAGAACATGAAAGAGGAACCTTTGATAAAACTAAGTTGCTTTTTAAAATCCATAAAAGGCAGCTGCTTTTCTAGGAAGGGCCATATTAACATTGGAATGTACAACTTTTAAACAAAAGCTCTCACTAAGCTTCATTTGTAATTGACAGCCAAGAAACAATTTTTTAAGCTATTACCACTCAGTGGTGCTAGCAAAATAAACCTAGAATAGGAAGATTGTTTTTCTTTATCCCATAAATGAAACTTCAGGACCTTCTTCCTTGTTTGTTTAGAGGACTTTGGTGTTGAGTAAGAGCAGGTGGAGGTTCCTGGGCCTTGACGATAGATGCAGACTTGACAGAACAGAAGACAAGACTGAAAAGCTGATGGACATCTGGGAGGGCACATTTTGTGTTGCGGTTTCTTCTGAAGGTAATTTAAAGACAACATTAAGATTCCTATAATTTTCTCAAATACATATCAGCATATAAATCAGTCCAAAAATTTCCTTCAGTAGTATGATCATGCAGTACTACACTATCAGCAGCTCTAGAGTGCTATGACTCCCTCTGGGAAGCCACCATGAAAGGGAACAGAACCTCGGACCTCAGGAGGATGAGGTGGCAGAATGTGAGCTGTGATGAAGTGTGGCTGATGAAGATTCAGGACAAAACATAAAGGGTGGCTCAATGTTGGAAGGGCATTGCCAAAGTTTCATGGCATTCAAGGGGCTAGGATGGAAACAAGGGTAGCTAATGATAAAAAATTGGTCATGACCATCATAGAACTGGGGTCACTTATTCATCAGGTACAGGCTCACCTATACCTCAGACTGTAAGGCTAATCTTATACTTATCCAGGAGAAATAAAGTAGGGGGCCATGACTCAACATTAAGCTAGATTTGCTCATTACTTCTTGTATGGCAGTTAGCAGACACACCCTGACAAATTCCCTAACCATCTATGTCTATTGTACTTCCTAGTACCCTTAAAACTGACTTTCTCTAGAAGGTTCGCCCAAGGTACAAAGTCCTTCCTCTGGAATACAGATCTCAATACATGATCCAGATTAGAGGTTCATGATGTAGAAAACGCCTACTTATCTAAGGAAATTTTGACAATTGGCTTCTAGGAGCCTCTCCTAATGCGGAATTCCACCTGTCTGGCTCTCAGCCCTTGGCCAGGTACTCGGACACCACTTGCTTTAGTTACAACTGGTTGCCAAGGAGCCCCTGCATCTCCTAATGATGTTCCTAAGCTTCTCACCTAACCTTGGTGACTTTGTCCCTTCTGTGAGCACTTATCTTCATTATCTGGGCTAGTCTAATGCTCACTGACCTCTATTCTGCCCAGATGAATGATATGCCCTCTTGTGACAATCTGGATGATTAAGTCAGAAACTGCTGACATTATTTCATGTAAATACCAGAGATAAAGCGTAATCTAGGAAATTCTGTGTTGATGGGACAAATCAGCCCTTGATGGGTGTGAATTTTCTAGTCACACAATCAACCAATAAACTAATATTTGCAAAATACAAGTTTACCTTCCCAGAGCTTCAGCCCATCTTCTCTCTGATACAGAAAACTTAATCTAGTCCCTTCCAAACATGTTTATAAAACTCAGTGTCTTTTTGCTCATTCTGGTTTTAAAATTCATCGATATTCAGGGTTCCATAACGGCTTCCCTGTCCCTTGGAATGAAGGCTATGCTCCGATGACCTATGTAAACACAGATTATGGGTAACTTCTCCAGCCTCGATCTACCTCAGCCCTGTGCTGGTCTCTTGTTCCGGTCTGATCCTTAGGTGTGTCCCTTTCCACACGAGCAATTGATTGGCATACTGCCACATTCTAAAGCAGTCACCAACTGGGCTTCTTTTGCTCTGTGCTGCTCTTGCTCAGCAGAGAACCTCTGCCCATCCATAGGTGCACCCCCATAGGTGCATGCGAATTTGCTCAAACGTGCTTTCTCACTATCTCTGTCTCAGCTAGTTTCTCATGAGTCCAGGGAAGGCTAACTGCTTTCTCCCACACCCTTCCGGGGCCCCAGGAGGCCTGGGGTTGTTAGCAGGTACTCACTCTGCCCTAGCAGACCCCACAGCCATCTCTGTTCTGTTGTTCCTACATCATATCTCAATATATTTCTATGGGAGCAAGGAGACCTTTCTCCCTCTTCTTACTGATTTCTTCAAATCCATCTGGGATCATAGAAATAAGATGATTTAAGTCATTGCTTCCTTTCCATCACTCCTGTTACTCCCTAGGTGGTGGAGTCTTTGGCTGGTCTAGGTGAGGGACAGAAAGCCCATTGTGACTGCATGTTTTCAAATCTTTCTTATCTCACATCTGAATCAAATAAAAGCAGTAGCACTTTTATTCTCTGGTTCTCCTACTGACAAACAGTAGTACAATTGCCTGTCCTCTGTTTTGGCCACCTGAAGTAGGGGTGCCACCTAGTAAAGAGAGATTAAAAATCACATATTTTGTTGTGAAATCTATGGAAATTTTAAAAAAAAGCACTTTCTACATATCAAGCACAGTTCTAGATTAGGATCATTCTGTTGAAGTGACAGGGAAAACTGCCTCGGGGAAGCGGGATATTTAATCTGAGTCTTGAAGGAAAGGCTTCCAATGCTAATAGTGAGGGGATGAGAACTCCATGCAAAAGAAAAAAATAGAATTTCTTAAATTTAAGTTCTGTTCTACCTTGCTCTTGTGTATGTGTGTATAGGTGTGTGTGTTTCACCATTAGAATTTTTTTCCAGTTTGATGTACTTTTAATGACGTTCGTAGGCATTAAGTTAAAATTTTAAGAAAATAACTTAGAGCCACTGAACATACTTCTCAGATCTTCTCTGATTTGCAGCAGCATGAGCAAATGCTACCTACTTTTATCCCCCTGAAAAGTGTTCTTATCTTAAGTACAAAAGACTGCATGCAATCACTCACTCTAGACTCTCCCCCTGCTTCTTTGATCTCCTCTTTATGAGTCTGCTCTGTTGGCTTCTTTTCTTGCTTCTATTTCTAACTGTGTATCTCTCCTAAGGTTCATCCCTTAGTCATTTGCTTTTCTTCCCCAAGAGATTACCCAGAGTTTATAGGCTTTATCTACCCATGTGAATGATTCACAGATTGGTTTTTTTTCCAGTCATGTCCTCTCCCTGGTCTCCAGTTTCTTCATGTATTACCATTCAACACCCTTATTTAACAAATGTTCATTGAGCAACTACCATCTGCCACCTCAATACTAGATTCCTGAGATTCAAAGATGAAAACCACAGTTCCTGCTCTCATACTAGCAGTAGAGGAAAGAGAAGACATCACTCCAAATAAGATATTTCCTACCCTAAACTCTTCTTTCTTTGACATTCTTGTTTCAATTATAGCAAGATCATTCTCTGAATCTAAACACCATGGTGTCATTACTGACTCCTCTCTTTCATTTTCTCCTCCTTTATTATAAAGTCATCTGTATCTCCTTATCTCATCATACCCTTAAAATTTCCATAGCTACCACCCTATGGCAAGTGCAGTCTACCTGATGCCTGAGATAACCAAATAGTTATCCAATGGGGCTTCTCAGCTGAGTTCCTGTATCTGAATGCACATGTATGTCCATCATGATATTGTCAGATTCACCTTGCTAAACCAACATGATAGATATTTAGTTTGTGCTTTGATTTCTCTGCTGCCTACCAATCCACTGAACAGCAAACATCTGTTATATTCATAACTGCCCTTAATATGTTGAATGGACTTCCTATTTTTGGAAAAACTCTGCATCGTGTGTTCTGCCTCCCTGACATAGGAGTCAGACCTAAAAGTTCCAGCCTCTTTGCAGGTAGGAAGCAGCTGGATAAGCTGCTGCTAAGTGTAATCTGATACACTTACATAACAGTTTGATTTGGGAGCGAACATGCTCTGTATAAAGCTTCCATTTCTTTCTCATGATTGAGACATTCAGTTTTTGGTGATAGCAACAGTAATGTTGGTTTCCCAGAGTTGTAAAGTGAAGTTTCTGGTGCAGAAATGGAACAGAGGGTGGGCAAAAGCAGTGGCTTTTAGGTTCAGTAAGGTCACAGAAGAGGCAGAAGTTTCTTCATAAGACTAACTCTGCAATGTGGTTCTGTTCTTGGAAGCTTAACTTCCTGTCTGATTCCTAGCATTCACAATAATCCTGTGAGCAACCCAATGGATGGGCATATCAGCCAGAGTCAGTCCTTGTTGTTAGAAATGAAGAATCTTGACTGATACGTTTATATAAGTAAGACTGTCAAGGTTTTCTTTTATCTACTCTATACATTTCCCACCTTTATTCCTCCATGTTTTCATTCATTCACTCATTGACCAATGATTCATTGATGCCAGCTACTGTTCTTGGTACTGAGAATAGAAGAGGCAGCAAAATAAACCAAATCTCTGCCCTTACGGAAATTAGATTCTTACTCTTCTCTCTACCAGCTCTCAATTTCAGTCAAGTTCATCTACCCTTTATGTCCTGTATACATCATATAAAGCTCCACCTTTGGGTTAGATGATGCTCAGCCTAGAATAATCTCTCCATTCCTCTTAGTTATAGCTATACCCTTTTTCCTTGGTCTTAAGAAGTCCCTTATTCTATAAACACCTTTCTCACGTGCTTTGTCTGAATTCTTTTCCTGCTGTCTGACCTTTTACTGAACATTAAGTGGACTCTTTTAGTAACTGGATCATATTTTATATTATTATTCAATGCATAGAACTATCCATCTACTAAATTCTAGGATACATGAAGGCAGAGACTGTGCATCATACCTTTTTGAGCCTCAGCAGTTGGCCCAATGTCCTGCATACACTATGTGTATAGAATGGAATGGCGAGAGCCTCCCCACTTGTGCTGTTGCTGTTGCCTATTCTGACATGATGCTGACCAGCAAAGCCCTTTAAAACTTTAAAATTCTCTATTTGCTCTCAGACACATTTTAAATTCTTCTACTGAGTCTTTAGGGTCCTCAACAAGCTGGTCCCAAGTTTCCTTTACACTGAGACTGCTCACGGACCTGATTTTCTTAAGAATATTAAAAATGTATACTGCTTTTCTTTCCAAACAGAAGTCAATCATCTTGAGACTTGTTTTTATAAAAAGCAAACAATTCTCGATCATTTGGACAATTCCATTTGTGTGTGTGTGTGTGTGTGTATGTGTGTGTGCCCATCTATCTAGATACCTGATTTAATGATTGTTTGTCCACATTATTTTATATTATAAAAGCCCTTAAAATAGGAACACTACGTTTATTTCTGATTTATATATTATGAATGAGGGGAAATAAATAGAACATTTGGGAGAGAAGAGAATGATGAAATTGTAGTTTTTGATTATTTAAATAGCAATTTTAAAAACTGAAGCAAAATAGATAATGCTGAGGAAAAGAAGAGGGGCACAAGAGAGAACATACTGGGTAATTCCATTAATTTTAAGTTCTAGAACTTGAAAATTAATAGAAATAGTAATCAGAGCAGTAGTTACCTGGGGCAGGATAGGAGGAGACTGACTGTATAAGCGATTGAGGGAAGTTTCTAGAGTGCTGTAAATATTCTAGATCTTGACTGGGTTAGAGGTTACAGAAGTCTATACATTTGTCAAAACCCATTACCCTGTACATTTGAAATGGATATATTTTATTATACGTAAATTATACCACAATAATGTTAGTATAAAATAAAATTTTTTAATCCAATAAAAACAATTTTCAGGGGATGGGGTCAAGATGGCCAACTAGAAACTGTGGCGATCAGAGGCTCCCACCAAAAGAACCATATTTAGTTTGTATCCAGGTTCTCTCATCAGAATGAACTAGGCAGCTGGCCTGATCCACAGAGAGGAAGGAGGAACAGTGTGGTGTGGCGCCCCACCTGAGAGCCACATGGGCATGGAGCCCCCACCCCCAGCCAAGGGAAGCTGTGAGTGAGCCTGCTATCCAGCTAGGGAAATCATGTGTATTCCCCGGAACTCTGCAACTCACGGATTGGAAGATCCCACTCGCGAACCCATGTCACCAGAGCCTAGGGTCCCAACCCTGGAGCAACGCAGATTCTCATCAACCTCTCAGCTAAAATCTGCTTAAGCCTGCCGAACTCCCAGGGGGAGAGGCAGCCAGCGCCACAGCTGTGACTGCCTGCTGTCTAAGCCTTTTGAGCTCCTTCAGGGAGGGGCAGCAGCCAGCACTGGGACTCATAACTGCCTAATACTCCAAGCTCCCTAGGTGGGGGAAGGGCAGCATCTATCTCTATAGCGCTAGGCCACACTTCTCCCCTGCTGGAGCCAGGGAGGCTGGACAACTTGGTCCCAAGAGGTGTCCCCCACAGCCCAACACACTGGCTGTGGCAGACTGTGGCCAGGGCACCTCTTCAGGCATGACTCTGACCCATCCTTCCTCACCGGGTGGGGTTTCCAACAACTCCAGCCAGAGGCTCAGGGACAGAACCCAGTCTCCCTGAGCCTGAGTCCCTAGGGGTAGGGGTGGACATAGTCTCTGCGTACCAGCAGACTTAGCCTTTCCTCCTGGTACTTCTGAGGAATGGGGGCAGCCCAGATGAATGAGTTTCCCCACAGTGAAGTGTACCTCCTCCACAAAGGAACAAAGAGCTTTGTTAAACACATCCTGTTCCCTGTGCCACCCAACTAGGTGAGACCCTCCAAAAGGGGTTGTGAGACACCCTATACAGGAACGATACTGCTGGCATCAGGTCGGTGCCCCTCAAGGTCAGAGATCCCAGAAGAAGGAGCAGGCACCCATCTTTGCTGTTCCCCAGCCTCCTTGAGTGACATCTCCAGGCGTGGGAGCAAACCAGATGAACAGGGAATAAAATGAACCCCCAGCAAATTGCAGCAGCCCCACAGAAGAGGGACTTGACCATTGAAAGAAAAATCAACAAACAGAAAATAACAACAACAGCATGGACAACAAAGAAAACGTCCCCACAAGAAACCCATCTAAGGGTCAGCAGCCTCAAAGATTGAAAGTAGACAAACTCACGAAGATGAGAAAGATTCAGTGAAAAAAGGCTGAAAACCCAAAAGGCCAGAGTGCCTCTTCTCCTCCAGATGATCACAACGCCTCTCCAGCAAGGGCACAGAACTGGATGGAGGATGAAATGGATGAATTGACAGAAGTAGACTTCAGAAGATGGGTAATAAAAAACTTCGCTGAGCTAAAGAAACATATTCTAACCCAATGCAAAGAAGATAAGAACCTTGATAAATGGTTAGAGGAGCTACTAACTAGAATAACCAGTTTATAGAGGAACATAAATGACCTAATGGAGCTGAAAAACACAGCATAGCATGAGAACTTCATGAAGCATACTCAAGTATCAATAGCCAATTTAAACAAGCAGAAGAAAGGATGTCAGAGTTTGAAGACCACCTTGCTGAAATAAGGCATGCAGACAAGATTAGAGAAAAAAGAATGAAAAGGAATGAAGAAAGCCTCCAAGAAATACGGGACTTCATAAAAAGACCAATCCTACAATTGACTGGATTACCAGAAGGAGACAGGGAGAATGGAAACAAGCTGGAAAACACACTTCAGGATTATCTGGGAGAACTTCCCCAATCTAGCAAGACCGGTCAATATGCAAATTCAGGAAACACAGAGAACAGCACTAAGATACGCCATGAGAAGATCAACGCCAAGACACATAGTCATCAGATTCTCCAAGGTCGAAATGAAGGAAAAAAATGTTAAGGGCAGCCAGAGAGAAAGGCCAGGTCACCTACAAAGGGAAGCTCATCAGACTAATGGCAGACCTCTCAGCAGAAACTCTACAAGCCAGAAGAGATTGGAGGCCAATATTCAACAGTTTTAAAAGAATTTTCAACTCAGAATTAATATCCAGCCAAACTAAGCTTCATAAGGGAAAGGAAATAAAATCCTTTCCAGACAAGCAAATGCTGAGGGATTTCATTACCACCAGGCCTGCCTTGCAAGAGCTTCTGAAAGAAGCACTAAATATGGAAAGAAATAATAGGTACCAGCCATTGCAAAAACATAACAATATATAAAGACCAATGACACTATGAAGAAACGGCATCAACTAGTGTGTAAAATAACCAGATAGCATCATGATGACAGGATCAAATTCACACATAACAATACTAACCTTAAATGTAAGTGGGACAAACGCACTAATTAAAAGGCACAGACTGGCAAATTGGATAGAGTCAATACTCATCAGTATGCTATATTCAGGAGACTCATTTCACATGCAAAGCACACATAGGCTCAAAATAAAGAGATGGAAGAATATTTACCAAGCAAATGGAAAGCAAAAAAAAAAAAAAAAAAAAAAGCAGGGCTTGCAATCCAAATCTCTGTTGAAACAGATTTTAAACCAACAAAGAACAAAAAAAGGCAAAGAAGGGCATTACATAATGGTAAAGGGATCAATGCAACAAGAAGAGCTAACTATCCTAAATATATATGTACCCAACACAGGAGGACCCAGATTCATAAAGCAAGTTCTTAGAGACCAACAAAGAGACTTCAACCCACACAATCATAGTAGAAGACTTTAACACCCCACTGTCAGTATTAGATAGATCAACAAGACAGAAAAAGTCCCTTAGACCACAGTGCAATCAAATTAGAATTCAGGATTAAGAAACTCACTCAAAACCACATAATTTTATGGAAACTGACCAACCTGCTCCTGAATGACTCCTGGGTAAGTAATGAAATTAAGGCAGAAACCAAGAAGTTCTTTGAAACCACTGACAACAAAGAGAAAATGTACCACAATCTCTGAGACACAGCTAAAGCAACGTTAAGAGGGAAATTTATAGCACTAAATGCCCACATCAGAAAGCTAGAAAGATCTAAAATTGACACCATAACATCATAATTAAAAGAGCCAGAGAGGCAAGAGTAAACTAATCCAAAAGCTAAAAGAAGACAAGAAATAACTAAGATCAGAGCAGAATTGAAGGAAATAGAGACATGAAAAATCCTCCAAAAAAATCAATGAATCCAGGAGCTGGTTTTCTGAAAAAATTAACAAAATAGATAGAACACTAGCTAGACTAAAATAAAAGAGAGAAGAATCAAATAGACACAACAAAAAATGATAAAGGGGATATCACCACTGAGCCTACAGAATGCAAACTACCACCAGAGAACACCAGAAAACACCTCTACACAAATAAACTAGAAAATTGAGAAGAATTTGATAAATTCCTCAACACATACACCTCCGAAGACTAAAACAGGAAGAAGCTGAGTCCCTGAGTAGACCAACAGCAACTTCTGAAATTGAGGCAGTAATAGTCTACCAACCAAAAGAAAAGCCCAGGATCAGATGGATTCATAGTCGAATTCTACCAGAGGTACAAGAGGAGCTGGTACCATTCCTTCTGAAACTATTCCAAACAATTGAGAAGAAGAGACTCCTCCCTAACTCATTTTATGAAGCCAGCATCATCCCAATACCAAAACTGTGCAGAGACACAACAAAAAAAAGAAAACTTTAGGTCAATATCCCTGACGAACATCAATACAAAAATCGTCAGTAAAATACTGGCAAACCAAATCTAGCACACAGCAAAAAACTTCTCCACCATGATAAAGTAGGCTTCATTCCTGGGATGCAAAGTTGGTTCAACATATGAAAATCAATAAATGCAATCCATCATATAAACAGAACCAAAGACAAAAACCCCATGATTATCTCAATCTATGCAGAAAAGGCCTTTGATAAAATTCAACATCCCTGCATGTTAAAAACTCTCAATAAGCTAGGTATTGATGGAACATATCTCAAAATAAAAAGAGCTACTTATGACAAACCCACACCCAATATCGTACTGAATGGACAAAAATTGGAAGCATTCCCTTTGAAAACCAGTACAAGACAAGGATGCCCTCTCTCACCACTTCTGTTCAACTTAGTATTGGGAGTTCTGGCCAGCGCAGTCAGGCAAGAGAAATAAATAAAGGGTATTCAAATAGGAATAGAGGAGGTCAAATTGTCTCTGTTTGCAGATGACATAATTTTATATTTAGAAAACCTCATCTCCTCAACCCAAAAACTCCTTAAGCTGATAAGCAACTTCAGCAAGATCTCAGGACACAAAATCAATATGCAAAAATCACAAGCGTTCCTTTACACCAGCAATAGACAAGCAGAGAGCCAAATCATCAATGAACTCCCATTCACAATCACTACACACCTAGGAACACAGCTAACAAGAGATGTGAAGGACCTCTTCAAGGAGAACTACAAACCACTCCTCAAGGAAATAAGAGAGGTCACAAACAAATGGAAAAACATTCCATCCTCAGAGCAGAAAGAATTAATATCATGAAAATGCCCATACTGCCTGAAGTAGTTTATAGATTCAATGCTATTCCCATGAAACTACCATTGACATTCTTCACAGAATTAGAGAAAACTACTTTAAATTTCACATGGAATCAAAGAAAACCCCATATAGCCAAGATAATCCTAAGCAAAAAGAACAAAGCTGGAGGCATCATGCTACCTGACTTCAAACTATACTATAAGGCTACAGTAACCAAAACAGCATGGTACTGGTACCAAACAGAGATACAGACCAATAAAACAGAACAGAGGCCTCGGAACTAACACTACACATCTACAACCATCTAATCTTCAACAAACCTGACAAAAACAAGCAATGGGGAAAGGATCTCCTATTTAATAAATGGTGCTGGGAAAAATGGCTAGCCATATGCAGAAAACTGAAACTAGACCCGTTCCTTACACCTTATACAAATGGATTAAAGACTTAAATGTAAAACCTAAAATCATAAAAACCCCAGAAGAAAACCTAGGCAATACCATTCAGGACATAGGCATGGGAAAAGACTTCATGACGAAAATGCCAAAATCATTTGCAACAAAAGCCAACTTTGACAAATGGGATCTAGTTAAACTAAAGAGCTTCTGCACAGCAAAACAAACTATCATCAGAGTGAACAGGCAACCCGCAGAATGGAAGAAAATTTTTGCAATCTACCCATCTGACAAAGGTCTGATATCCAGAATCTACAAGGAACTTAAACAAATTTACAAGAAAAAAACAACCCCATCAAAAAGTGGGCAAAGGATATGAACAGACACTTCTCAAAAGACGACACTTACGCAGCCAACGCACATGAAAAAAAGCTCAACATCATTGATTGTTAGAAAAATGCAAATCAAAACCACAATGAGATACCATCTCACGCCAGTTAGAATGGCAATTATTAACAAGTCAAGAAACAACAGATGCTGGTGAGGCTGTGGAGAAATAGAAACGCTTTTACACTGTTGGCAGGAATTTAAATTAGTTCAACCATTGTGGAAGACAGTATGGCGATTCCTCGAAGATCTAGGGCCAGAAATACCATTTGACCCAGCAATCCCATTACTGGGTATACACCCAACGGAATATAAATCATTCTACTATAAAAACACATGCACACGTATGTTTATTGTAGCACTATCTACAATAGCAAAGTCATGGAACCAATCCAAATGCCCATCAATGATAGACTGGATAAAGAAAATGTGGTACATATATACCATGGAATACTACCATAGAAAGGAATGAGATCATGTCCTTTGTGGGGACATGGATGAAGCTGGAAACCATCATTCTCAGCAAACAGGAACAGAAAACCAAACACATGTTCTCAGAAGTTGGAGTTGAACAATAAGAACACATGGACACAGGGAGGGGAACAACACACACCTGTTGGGGGTGGGGGACGAGGGGAGGGAACTTAGAGGACGGGTCAATAGGTGCAGCAAACCAGCATGGCACACATATACCTATGTAACAAACCTGCATGTTCTGCACATGTATCCTGGAACTTAAATAAAAAACAAACAACAAAAAAAAAACAATTTTTGCATAAAGCTGCCTTTGAATTGAGGTTAGGTATCTCATTCACTATTTGCCACTATTTCATGTGTCTACTGCTGCATAACAAGTTGCCATGAACTTAATGGCTAAATCAATACGTATTTATTATCCCACAGTTTCTGTAAGTCAGGAGTCTGAGCATGGCTTAGCAGGTTCCTTTACTCAGGATCTCAGGACAATAAATAAAGGCAATATCCAGGCTTTCTTCTCATCTGGTGGCTTAACTGAAGAAGCTCAGTAAGGTTATTGGCAAAATTCATTCCTTTGTGGCTGTATGGCTGAGGGCCCCATCTTCTCACTGGCTATCTGCTAAAGGTTGCCCACAGGTCATAGAGGCTACTTGCATGCAGTTCCTTGCCATGCTGCCCCTCTCAGTAAATACCTTACAAAATGCTGTTTACTTCTTTAATGCCATCAGGAGAACCTCTCACTCCCTTCTACTAAAATAGAATCTTGCATGATGTAACTCAATCAAGGAAGGTAACATCCCAACTCCTTGGTCACATTCTATTGGTTAGAAGCAAGTCACAGGCTCCATTTTTACTCAGGAGAGAGGGATTTTACAAGGGCGTTACTTGTAGGGAGTCACCTGAGAGTACAACCTTCGGCCAAAATTAAAAAGAAAAAAACTGCGAATAAACTTTGAAAATTAAGGATACTATAGCAAGCAAGGCACCTATCATGTTATGATTTCAAAGGTAAAACTATTGCATTGTGTGGGAAGGAATGTATACTATTAATTCAACTGGTTGACAATGACTCAGGATGATGAATGCCCTCTCATATTTAATTGATCTAATTCCTTCTCCAGGCTGACAATATTTTTTTTTCTTTTTTTTTTTTTATTCCATTAGATATATATATATATATATATATATATATTTTTTTTTTTTTTTTTGTAATATACTTTAAGTTCTAGGGTACATGTGCATAACGTGCAGGTTTGTTACATATGTATACTTATGCCATGTTGGTGTGCTGCACCCATCAACTCGTCAGCACCCATCAATTCATCATTTATATCTTGTATAACTCCCCAATGCAAGCCCTCCCTCCTCCCCCCTCCCCCCTCCCCATGATAGGCCCCTGTGCGTGATGTTCCCCTTCCCGAGTCCAAGTGATCTCATTGTTCAGTTCCCACCTATGAGTGAGAACATGCGGTGTTTGGTTTTCTGTTCTTGTGATAGTTTGCTAAGAATGATGGTTTCCAGCTGCATCCATGTCCCTACAAAGGACGCAAACTCATCCTTTTTTATGGCTGCATAGTATTCCATCGTGTATATGTGCCACATTTTCTTAATCCAGTCTGTCACAGATGGACATTTGGGTTGATTCCAAGTCTTTGCTATTGTGAATAGTGCCGCAATAAACATACGTGTACATGTGTCTTTGTAGTAGAATAATTTATAATCCTTTGGGTATATACCCAGTTACTGCCAATTTTCAATTAAATTGTTTCTCTCAGGCCTCCTTGACCCCCGGATGCTCAGTTCTGAGGAGTAATCTGGAAACCCTCATCTGAGTAATGGTGTCTACAAAATTCAGAACAAGTCCCTTGCACTATGACAGTAAACATAGGCAAACTGTACTAGACTTCTTAATACACTGACCCAGCCAGAATTACTAGCTCAAAAATATAAAGTTTATCACCCTGTTCTTGGATCATTTTCCTACAGAGAGAAAAACAAGCCTTAGGAAGACTATGTTTCGTGGCATCAAGCACCACACTAGACTGAAACACAGCTCAGTAAATCCTGTTAGTATAGCTTGAAGAGTAGCTGAGATTGAAACACCATTTCTCTCAGTGGTGATATGCAAATTATGTCATTCAATGACGTCCTGAGCAAAAAGGTAAATGAAGAGTTAAATTAAAATGCCCAGTGTACGGTCCTCTAGATCATGACCCATTCAATAAGGAAGAGAAGATACTGGGATGCATATTTCTCTTGTAAATATTTCCTGTGTAATTAAATATCCCACCTTAGAAACCATTCATGTTATCTGGTTCACAACATCCTGTTTAACAGAAAGTACAGTATCCTGATTAGACACCCTTAGATTGACTATAAGTAAGACAATTTTTAGTTATATCTTTTCCTATCCATCTACCCAGAGACGTAATTATAGGTGTGGCATTTATTGTCATGACCATATATTTTACTTGTCCTATAAAAGATAGAACAAGTTAATATTATAACCATTATTTTTCTATAATGTTTTAAATGTACTCACCCTTGACAATTTTCATTGCAATAGAGATCTATGCAGATATTGAGCAGGCTGCTTCTTCCTGAAAGGAAATAAAAAGTTTCCATGAAAGCTTGGTTTAAGGATGTCAGTTGAGGAATACGTTCTTATAACTTAATTTTCCTCTACTGAGCCATAAAAATTAAAAGTATCAAGTTTAATGCTGATGCTGTGTTTATAAAAGCCTAACCTGACAATGCTGGTTAATTATGCAACTGAGGTCGTCTCTGACACTTTCCTCTGTTTTCCTGTGGGTTAACACTTTTTCAGCATTTATTAACACTGCTGCTGCTCATGATGATAATGATAGCTAATAATTATTGAACACCTATAACTGGCCAAGTACTTAAGTCAAGTACTTACTATACATTATGTTACTGAGCTTCACAATGCTGTAGAATAATCTCCATTTTGCAGATGAAGAAACTGAGACTTAAAAGCTATTAATAATACCATGTGCAAAAGTCATACAAGTGGCAGAACCAGGACTCAAACCCAGTTTGTGCCATCATCAAAGTATATGCTATTGGCCTCTACACCCTACTGCATCACTGTGTCTTTTTAGTGGTTTAATTTTATGAATCAATGATACATCATTTATAGAAAAGTCAATGAATGCCCAGTATGTATATGCTGTAAACATTTTAACCCTGGACAGGTACTACAATGCTCTATAAATTTCACAATATTGCCACAAATATTGTGAAATACTGACAATGTACCAGATTAAAGTAATTTCAGCTTCAAAATATCTGTGTAATGTATGACCTTATTCTCAGAGCTTACCAGAGTGTGCATTTCTCTCATTTGAGATGAAGTTTTCTTTAAAAATGTTAATGCATGTTGTGGTCATTTTACAGAGATCTCCCTCGAAAACTGAGTGGCTAGATACAATTACATGCATGTTCCCATAAAGAAAATAAACACAAGGAGAGTCATATTATGCAATACAAACTGAAAAATGGATATTGACTATCACTAATGTCAATAATATTGTCAATATCTTTTAAATATTATATTTCTCTTAAAACGATTAATGAAACAGGGTAGCAAGATGACATTTAAGGCTGCATTAGTTTGCTAGGGTTGCCATAATGAAATACCACAGGCTGGGTAGCTTAAGCAACAGAAATTTATTTTCTCAAAATTCTGTATGATAAGAGTCTAAGATCAAGGTGTCAGCAGATTTGGTTTCTTCTGAGGCCTCACTCCATGGCCTGCAGATGGCTGCCTTTCTGCTCTGTCCTCAAGTAGTCATTCTTCCCTCTGTGCATCTGCGTCCTAATTTCCTCTTCTTATAAGGACACACATTGGATTAGGGCCCACCCATATGACCTCATTTTACCTTAATTTCCTCTCTCCAAATCCAGTAGTATTAGGCATTAGCAATGGAACATGAATTTGGTGGGGCAGTTGTGGGTGGGAGGGACACAATTTAGCCCATAACAGAGGCATATCCTCATGATCACCCAGCAAGTAATAAAAATATTGCATTAGGCTGGTACCAAATAACCCTCTCCTTTTCTTGGTATAATTTCTTAAACTCAAAAGTCATTAAATTATTCAGAAAATAAAAAAGCAAAAATGCTCACAGAGAAGTAGTAATCCCTACCTCTCAAAAGGAAAACAAATCAGAAAGTGTTTAACAATTTACAAAATACAAAAAATTTCTCCCAAAAATTTCAGTTAAGTACTCTAAAAACCATCTCACATTATACAGCAAATAATTTTGACATATTGCATATCAATTCTGGCAAAGAAAATTATATTTTCCTACAACTTTCATTATAAAAGCAAAGTTATAGCTCATAGGTATCAAGGATTCCCTTAACTTTATCTTCTGAAAGAGTCCTAGGAGGAGTCATCACTTATCTATTGTTTTTGGATCAGTTCCAGCAACCAACCCTTCAAATAGGCAAGTGATAAGTAGCTGTGACCCATGTGGTGCCTACATTGTATAGGGGTTAGAGATTTGTTATTTTTGCAATTAATAAATGGTACAGCAGACATTCCTGAAATTTGTGGTTGACAATCCACAGACCTAATTATTTACAAATTCATCCTCATTCTTCATTTTTACTAGAATTTGGCAAAGAACATACAGTAGCAATTTAAGATTGGGGTGTTTGATAGCTTTAGGTAATGGTGATGATGACAGGGTGAATATTTCAAGATTTTATAAAGCAAGGGTATTTTTAATCATTATTAATCATTGCTTTAAATCATGGACCAACAAAGAACTTATGAATTCACACAAAATTTTACACCAATTTCAAAGGCTCTAAAGATTTGTTGAATACCAATGGACATCAGATTTAAAATCTCTTGTATTATTTAAAAAAAAAAAAGGGGGGGGGGTAAGAGACATCAGTCTCAGCTCAGGGACTTAAGAGAGTTGAAAAGAGCCCAATTCCTGACTACATTAACACTAATCTCCACACTAATGGCCTAGAAGATGGTAAAGAGTATTGATCTCAAAGCATAAAAACTATTTACCTCAGTCTTTCCTACTACATACGATGGCTGGCTTTCAACAGAAAATGACAAAGTATACAAAAGGTAAAACAAAACAACAACAACAACAACAAACTCCTGCAAGACAAAACAATTATCTGAAGCAGACTTAGATATGACACAGATACAAGAATTCCCTGGAGGTTATTTAAAATCACTATGATTAATGCGTTAAAAGATCTAATGGAAAAGGTGAGCCACATGTAAAATCAGATGGTTAATTTCAGCAGAGTGATAAAAAGAATCAATAGAAATGCTAGGAATGTAAAACACAGTAACAAAGTTGAAGAATGCATTCAGTGAGCTGATTAGCAGGCTCTACGCAACCAATGAATAAGTAAATTTTGTTAGATCTGTACAGATCACCCAAATTGAAACACAAAGACAAAAAAAAATCAAGGGTGGAGAGGGACAAAACCCAGAAGGGAGTATCCAAGAGCTATATTCTATTTGTTCCATCTCTTATTTGTTTCAGTTAAAAATATTTTTTATTTCCCTGGTGACTTTCTCTTTATTTCATGAATTATTTAGAAATATGTGGTTTAATTTCCAAATATTGGAAGATTTTCAAATAACTTTTACTGGTTTCCAGTTTAACTCCAGTAAGTCCAAGAACATACTTTATATTATTTCAATTATTTTTAATTTTATAATCCAGAATACAGTCTATCTTGATGAATTTTCCACACTCATTTGAGAAGAATGAGTATTCTCCTATTGTCAGACAGTCTTCTAGAAATGAGTATCAGAACAAACAGGTTAATAGTGCTGCTTAGGTTATCCACATCTTTCTTGATTTTCTACCTATTTGTTTTTTTCAATTACTGTAAAAGGGAGCTAATGTCTCCAAGAATAATTGTGGATTTTTAAACTTTTACCATTCAGATATATTTTTTCTTTCAGCTATTTTAAAACTCTTTTGTTATGTGAATGTACATTTAATTTGGCATGTTGTCTTGGAGAATGATTCCTTTTGCAAACTTCTAGAAAAAAACATGGAAAATCCATGTGATCTTGAGATAGGCAAAAATTATTGAGATACAACATCAAAAACACCAGCTATAAAATGAAAACATGATAAATAAAACTTTATCAAATGTTGAAATGATTCCTCTTTAAAAGACAACCTTAAGAAAAGTTTTTAAAAGCCACAGAGTATGACAAAATATTTGCAAAACATATCTGACAAATGACTTGTATCTAGAAAATACAAAAATCTCTCAAAATTCAACCACAAGAAAACCTAATTTTTAAAAATGGGCAAAAGATATAAATACACACTTCACCAAAGACGAGATGCAGAGGGCCAAAAGGCATATAAAAATTACTCAGAATCACTGGTAATTAGATAAATGCAAAATTAAACCACAATGAATTATCCCTATATACCTATAAGAATGATAGTATAGCTAGTATTAGAATGTACAATATTATACAAACTGCAGTCTCACTCACACGTATTTACTCAAGTAATTGAAAGTATACATTCACACAAAAACCTGTGAGAGTATTTATAGCAGCTTTATTCACAACCCCCTAAAACTGGAAACAACCCAGATGTCCTTTAATGGGAGAATGGATAAACAGTGTTATATCCACACATGGTCTCTATTTCTCTACTTAAAAATAAAAAGAAGCAAACCATTGATCTATGCAACAACATAAATAAACCTTAAATGCATTTTTCAAAGTGAAAGATGCCAAAATCAAAAGGCTATTAAGGAATTATTCCATTCATATGAAATTCTTCAAAAGGCAAATCTAAAGGGATAGAAATCAGATGAGTATTAGACAGGGATTAAGTGCTGGAGAGGGGTTGACTACAAAGGGATAGCGTGAAAGAATTCAGGGGACCATGGAAACATCCTGTATGGTACTGCATTGGTAAATATATAACTTTATGCATTTGTTAAAATCCATAGAAATATATACCACAAAGAATGTATCTTACTATACAGAAATTTTTTTTAATGTAAGCAGATCAGGGGACCCCAAGATGGAATGCAGACCATGACAAATGTACCATGTAAGATATTAACATTAGGGGAAGCTGGGTGAAGACTATTTGGGAACTCTGCTATCTCACAACAGATATGGGCAAAAAAATAATAATCTGAATAGACATTCCACAAAAGAAGATATACAAATGGCAAACAGACTTGTGAAAAAATGCTCAACATAACTAATTAGCAGAGAACCACAAATAAAGCTACAATGAGGTGTCATCTCAATCCAGTTAAAATGGCTCTTATCCAAAAGACAGGAAAGAATGAGTGCTGGTGAAGATACGGAGAAAGGAGAACATTTGTACACTTCTGGGAATGTGAATTAGTACAGAACTATATAGAATAGTATGGAGGTTCCCCAAAAAACTAAATATAAAACTACCATATGTTCCAACAATCCCACTGCTGAGTATATATCCAAAATCAAGGAAATTAGCGTATCAAAGAGATAGCTGCACTTATATGTTTATTGTAGTATTCACAATAGCTAAGATACAGAATCAACCTGTGTCCATCAATGGATGAATGGATAAAGAAAATGTGGTGTATATACACAATGGAACACTATTCAGCTATAAAAAAAAAAAAAAAAAAGAGAGAGATCCTGTCATTTGTAACAACATGGATGGAACTGGAGACCATTATGTTAAATGAATTAAGCCAGGCACAGAAAAATAAATGTCATATGTTCTCACTCATATGTGATAACTTTAAAAAGTTGAACTCATGGAAATAGAGAGTAAAATGATGGTTGCCAGAGGTTCAGAAGGTTATCAAGATAGGGAATAAAGTGGGGATGGTTGATGGGTACAAAAATACAATTAGATAGAATGAATAATATCTAGCATTCAGTAGCACAACAGGGTGACTATAGTTAATAATGTATATTTTTAAATAACTAAAAGAGTGGAATTAGAATGTTCCTAATACAAAGAAAGATAAATGCTTAAGGGGATGGATACGCTAACTACCCAGATTTGATCATTACACATTGTAGGCCTGTATCAAAACACAATATGTACCCCAGAAATATATTCAACTGTTATGAACTTATAATAATTAAAAAATATTTTAAAGCTACCTGGTTGTATCATTGTCACTTAATATAACACCCTAACACCAAAAGAGAAAGAAGACCATAATCTTATAACAAAGGTCCCCAAATTTACTAAAAACAATTTTTTAAAAAGGTTTTAGCAGTCCATTAGAGCTGCAAAAACACCATTTTTACATATCCTTTCCTGACACATTTCAAATAATGATTTAAAAGGTATCTGTCTAGCAGGTGCTTAGGGACGTTTCTGAACAAATAAATAAGGTAAGAAATTCTCAAACTCATCATCTTTCTCTTAGCCCCAGTTCCATCTTCTAACTAATTTCACCATTTTAATTAATGATGATTTTATGCTCTCAGCGCCCCAGGCTCAAAATGTTGGCATCTTTTTAAGCTCTAGGTTTTCATCTCAACACTTCTCCCCACCCTACATACATCAAGTCACCAACCATGCCATTTCTATCCAGATAAATCTTCCTTTAGCTATTACTCTGATCATGGCATGATTATGTTCTAAAACTGTCACTGATACACCATTTCCTACTAAATAAATTACAATCTCTTCAGGGCACTTAATGGCTCCTCACATTTACCAACACAAGCAAGTTGAATTGTTCAGTATTTCCCAAGGATATTATCCATTTTCAGATCTTTCATGCCATTGTTATTGCTATTTGTCTACTGGAATATGCTTTTCCTGTCTATTCATAGAAATCCAACTATCTTAATTCACATTCCATGTTCTTCATAAAGCTGCTCCTAATTCCCTGGAAACTAGATGAAAATTCCCATAACCTCCAACACTCTACAATATATTCTATGAACTGCTATTATGAATCTCATCACATTTACACCTTGCATGATGATTATTTAACCATCTGATTTATTGTTTCATTAGATTGTAAGCAAAATAAAAAACTGGGGCTGTGATTCATCTTTATTCTTTATATTTCTTACTGCACCAAGAAAAATGTCTGATGCATGGCCACAAGACATTAAATATTTGCTGAATGAATAAATAAATGAGATATCAATGGGTGAATTGGTGAATATTGACCAAATTGTGATGGAGAAGGAGATAAAGTTTGGACTGAAATTTCTTTATAAAAACATAAGTCATTCCTTCTCTCCTATAAAAAAAAAAAAAGACTATTGGAGAAGAACATCAGCTAAATAGAGAAGAATATCAATGGTTCTTCACAAAGTCTGTGGCTACTGGACCTACAATTTTAGTCACAGGCACATTGCTAACTCTATAGTTTCTTTATTATTATTATTATTATTATTATTATTATTACTATACTTTAAGTTCCACGGTACATGTGCATAACATGCAGGTTTGTTACATATGTATACTTGTGCCATGTTGGTGTGCTGCACCCATCAACTCGTCAGCACCCATCAACTCATCATTTATATCGGGTATAACTCCCAATGCAATCCCTCCCCCCTACCCCCGCCCCATGATAGGCCCCGGTGTGTGATGTTCCCCTTCCCGAGTCCAAGTGATCTCATTGTTCAGTTCCCACCTATGAGTGAGAACATGTGGTGTTTGATTTTCTCTTCTTGTGATAGTTTGCTAAGAATGATGGTTTCCAGCTGCATCCATGTCCCTACAAAGGACGCAAACTCATCCTTTTTTGTGGCTGCATAGTATTCCATGGTGTATATGTGCCACATTTTCTTAATCTAGTCTGTCACAGATGGACATTTGGGTTGATTCCAAGTCTTTGCTATTGTGAATAGTGCCGCAATAAACATACGTGTGCATGTGTCTTTACAGCAGCATGATTTATAATCCTTTGGGTATATACCCAGTAGTGGGATGGCTGGGTCATATGGTACATCTAGTTCTAGATCCTTGAGGAATTGCCATACTGTTTTCCATAATGGTTGAACTAGTTTACAATCCCACCAACAGTGTAAAAGTGTTCCTATTTCTCCACATCCTCTCCAACATCTGTTGTTTCCTGACTTTTTAATGATTGCCATTCTAACTGGTGTGAGATGGTATCTCATTGTGGTTTTGATTTGCATTTCTCTAATGGCGAGTGATGACGAGCATTTTTTCATGTGTCTGTTGGCTGTATGAATGTCTTCTTTTGAGAAATGTCTGTTCATATCCTTTGCCCACTTTTTGATGGGGTCGTGTGTTTTTTTCTTGTATATTTGTTTGAGTTCTTTGTAGATTCTGGATATTAGCCCTTTGTCAGATGAGTAGACTGCAAAAATTTTCTCCCATTCTGTAGGTTGCCTGTTCACTCTGATGGTAGTTTCTTTTGCTGTGCAGAAGCTCCTTAATTAGATCCGATTTATCAATTTTGGCTTTTGCTGTCATTGCTTTTGGTGTTTTAGACATGAAGTCCTTGCCCATGCCCGTGTCCTGAATGGTATTACCTAGGTTTTCTTCTAGGGTTTTTATGGTATTAGGTCTAACATTTAAGTCTCTAATCCATCTTGAATTAATCGTCGTATAAGGAGTAAGGAAAGGATCCAGTTTCAGCTTTCTACTTATGGCTAGCCAATTTTCCCAGCACCATTTATTAAATAGGGAATCCTTTCCCCATTTCTTGTTTCTCTCAGGTTTGTCAAAGATCAGATGGCTGTAGATGTGTGGTATTATTTCTGAGGACTCTGTTCTGTTCCATTGGTCTATATCTCTGTTTTGGTACCACTACCATGCTGTTTTGGTTACTGTAGCCTTGTAGTATAGTTTGAAGTCAGGTAGCATGACGCCTCCAGCTTTGTTCTTTTGACTTAGGATTGTCTTGGCAATGCAGGCTCTTTTTGGTTCCATATGAACTTTAAAGCAGTTTTTTCTAATTCTGTGAAGAAACTCATTGGTAGCTTGATGGGGATGGCATTGAATCTATAAATAACCTTGGGCAGTATGGCCATTTTCACAATATTGATTCTTCCTATCCATGAGCATGGTATGTTCTTCCATTTGTTTGTGTCCTCTTTGATTTCACTGAGCAGTGGTTTGTAGTTCTCCTTGAAGAGGTCCTTGACATCCCTTGTAAGTTGTATTCCTAGGTATTTTATTCTCTTTGAAGCAATTGTGAATGGAAGTTCATTCATGATTTGGTTCTCTGTTTGTCTGTTACTGGTGTATAAGAATGCTTGTGATTTTTGCTCATTAATAGTGTATCCTGAGACTTTGCTGAAGTTGCTTATCAGCTTAAGGAGATTTTGGGCTGAGACAATGGGGTTTTCTAAATATACAATCATGTCATCTGCAAACAGGGACAATTTGACTTCTTCTTTTCCTAAAACTGAACACCCTTGATTTCTTTCTCTTGCCTGATTGCCCTAGCCAGAACTTCCAACACTATGTTGAATAGGAGTGGTGAGAGAGGGCATCCCTGTCTTGTGCCAGTTTTCAAAGGGAATTTTTCCAGTTTTTGCCCATTCAGTATGATATTAGCTGTGGGTTTGTCATAAATAGCTCTTATTATTTTGAGGTACGTTCCATCAATACCGAATTTATTGAGCGTTTTTAGCATGAAGGGCTGTTGAATTTTGTCAAAAGCCTTTTCTGCATCTATTGAGATAATCATGTGGTTCTTGTCTTTGGTTCTGTTTATATGCTGGATTACATTTATTGATTTGCGAATGTTGAACCAGCCTTGCATCCCAGGGATGAAGCCCACTTGATCATGGTGGATAAGCTTTTTGATGTGCGGCTGAATCTGATTTGCCAATATTTTATTCAGGATTTTTGCATCGATGTTCATCAGGGATATTGGTCTAAAATTCTCTTTTTTTGTTGTGTCTCTGCCAGGCTTTGATATCAGGATGATATTGGCCTCATAAAATGAGTTAGGGAGGATTCCCTCTTTTTCTATTGATTGGAATACTTTCAGAAGGAATGGTACCAGCTCCTCCTTGTACCTCTGGTAGAATTCAGCTGTGAATCCATCTGGTCCTGGACTTTTTTTGGTTGGTAGGCTATTAATTATTGCCTCAATCTCAGAGCCTGCTATTGGTCTATTCAGGGATTCAACTTCTTCCTGGTTTAGTCTTGGGAGAGTGTAAGTGTCCAGGAAATTATCCATTTCTTCTAGATTTTCTAGTTGATTTGCGCAGAGGTGTTTATAGTATTCTCTGATGGTAGTTTGTATTTCTATGGGGTTGGTGGTGATATCCCCTTTATCATTTTTTATTGCGTCTATTTGATTCCTCTCTTTTCTTCTTTATTAGTCTTGCTAGTGGTCTGTCAATTTTGTTGATCTTTTCAAAAAACCAACTGCTGGATTCATTGATTTTTTGGAGGGTTTTTTTGTGTCTCTATCTCCTTCAGTTCTGCTCTGATCTTAGTTATTTCTTGCCTTCTGCTAGCTTTTGAATGTGTTTTCTCTTGCCTCTCTAGTTCTTTTAATTGTGATGTTAGAGTGTCAATTTTAGATCTTTCCTGCTTTCTCTTGTGGGCATTTAGTGCTATAAATTTCCCTCTACACACTGCTTTAAATGTGTCCCAGAGATTCTGGTATGTTGTATCTTTGTTCTCATTGGTTTCAAAGAACATCTTTATTTCTGCCTTCATTTCGTTATGTACCCAGTAGTCATTCAGGAGCAGGTTATTCTGCTTCTATGTAGGTGAGCAGTTTTGATTGAGTTTCTTAGTCCTGAGTTCTAGTTTGATTGCACTGTGGTCTGAGAGACAGTTTGTTATAATTTCTGTTCTTTTACATTTGCTGAGGAGTGCTTTACTTCCAATTATGGGGTCAATTTTGGAATAAGTGCGATGTGGTGCTGAGAAGAATGTATATTCTGCTGATTTGGGGTGCAGAGTTCTATAGATGTCTATTAAGTCCGCTTGGTGCAGAGATGAGTTCAATTCCTGGATATCCTTGTTAACTTTCTGTCTCGTTGATCTGTCTAATGTTGACAGCGGAGTGTTGAAGTCTCCCATTATTATTGTATGGGAGTCTAAGTTTCTTTGTAAGTCTCTAAGGACTTGCTTTATGAATCTGAGTGCTCCTGTATTGGGTGCATATATATTTAGGATAGTTAGCTCTTCCTGCTGAATTGATCCCTTTACCATTATGTAATGGCCTTCTTTGTCTCTTTTGATCTTTGATGGTTTGAAGTGTGTTTTATCAGAGACTAATATTGCAACCCCTGCTTTTTTTTGTTCTCCATTTGCTTGGTAGATCTTCCTCCATCCCTTTATTTTGAGTCTATGTATGTCTCTGCATGTGAGATGGGTCTCCTGAATACAGCAGACTGATGGGTCTTGACTCTTTATCCAGTTTGCCAGTCTGTGTCTTTTAATTGGAGCATTTAGTCCATTTACATTTAAGGTTAATATTGTTATGTGTGACCTTTGATCCTGCCATTATGATATTAACTGGTTATTTTGCTCGTTAGTTGATGCAGTTTCTTCCTAGCCTCGATGGTCTTTACATTTTGGCATGTTTTTTTTTTTTTTTTTTTTTTTCCCTTGGTTATTGTCTTTCCATTTATTTGACTATTTTGACATTTTTTTTTAATTTTTTTTTTTTATTATACTTTAAGTTCTAGGGTACATGTGCATAACGTGCAGGTTTGTTACATATGTATACTTATGCCATGTTGGTGTGCTGCACCCATCAACTCGTCAGCACCCATCAATTCATCATTTATATCATGTATAATGGCTGGTACTGGTTGTTCCTTTCCATGTTTAGGGCTTCCTTCAGGGTCTCTTGTAAGGCAGGCCTGGTAGTGACAAAATCTCTAAGCATTTGTTTATCTGTAAAGGATTTTATTTCTCCTTCACTTATGAAACTTAGTTTGGCTGGATATGAAATTCTGGGTTTAAAATTCTTTTCTTTAAGAATGTTGAATATTGGCCCCCACTCTCTTCTGGCTTGTAGAGTCTCTGCCGAGAGATCTGCTGTTAGTCTGATGGGCTTCCCTTTGTGGGTAACCCGATCTTTCTCTCTGGCTGCTCTTAAGATTCTTTCCTTCATTTCAACTTTGGTGAATCTGGCAATTATGTGTCTTGGAGTTGCTCTTCTGGAGGAGTATCTTTGTGGCGTTCTCTGTATTTCCTGAATTTGAATGTTGGCCTGCCCTACTAGGTTGGGGAAGTTCTCCTGGATGATATCCTGAAGAGTGTTTTCCAACTTGGTTCCATTTTCCCCCTCACTTTCAGGCACCCCAATCAGACGTAGATTTGGTCTTTTTACATAATCCCATACTTCTTGCAGGCTTTGTTCATTTCTTTGTCATCTTTTTTCTTTTGGTTTCTCTTCTCGCTTCATTTCATTCATTTGATCCTCAATCGCTGATACTCTTTCTTCCAGTTGATCGAGTCGGTTACTGAAGCTTGTGCATTTGTCACATATTTCTCGTGTCATGGTTTTCATCTCTATCATTTCGTTTATGACCTTCTCTGCATTCATTAGTCTAGCTGTCAATTCTTCCGCTCTTTTTTTCAAGATTTTTAGTTTCTTTGCGCTGGGTACGTAATTCCTCCTTTAGCTCTGAGAAGTTTGATGGACTGAAGCCTTCTTCTCTCATCTCGTCAAAGTCATTCTCTGACCAGCTTCGATCCGTTGCTGGCGATGGGCTGCGCTCCTTTGCAGGGGGAGATGTGCTCTTATTTTTTGAATTTCCAGCTTTTCTGCCCTGCTTCTTCCCCATCTTTGTGGTTTTATCTGTCTCTGGTCTTTGATGATGGTGACGTACTGATGGGGATTTGGTATAGGTGTCCTTCCTGTTTGATAGTTTTCCTTCTGACAGTCAGGACCCTCAGCTATAGGTCTGTTGGAGATTGCTTGAGGTCCACTCCAGACCCTGTTTGCCTGGGTATCAGCAGCAGAGGTTGCAGAAGATAGAATATTGCTGAACAGCGAGTGTACCTGTCTGATCCTTACTTTGGAAGCTTCCTCTCAGGGGTGTACTCCACCCTGTGAGGTGTGGGGTGTCAGACTGCCCCTAGTGGGGGATGTCTCCCAGTTAGGCTACTCAGTGCTCAGTGACCCACTTGAGCAGGCAGTCTGTCCGTTCTCAGATCTCAACCTCCGTGTTGGGAGATCCACTGCTCTCTTCAAAGCTGTCAGACAGAGTTGTTCGTGTCTGCTCAGGCCTCTGCTGTTTCCCCTGTTGTTTTTTAGCTGAGCCCTGCCCCCAGAGGTGGAGTCTACAGAGACAGGCAGGTTTCCTTGAGCTGCTGTGAGCTCCACCCAGTTGGAGCTTCCCAGTGGCTTTGTTTACCTACTTAAGCCTCAGCAATGGCGGGCGCCCCTCCCCCAGCCTCGCTGCTGCCTTGCGGTTAGATCGCACACTCCTGTGTTAGCAATGAGTGAGGCTCCGTGGGCGTGGGACCCTCCCGGCCAGGTGAGGGATATATTCTCCTGATGTGCCCATTTGCTTAAAGCGCAGTATTGGGGTGGGAGTCACCCGATTTTCCAGGTGTTGTGTGTCTCAGTTCCCCTGGCTAGGAAAAGGGATTCCCTTCCCCCTTGCGCTTCCCAGGTGAGGCGATACCTCGCCCCGCTTCAGCTCTCGCTGGTCGGGCTGCAGCAGCTGACCAGCACCGATTGTCCAGCACTCCCTAGTGAGATGACCCCAGTACCTCAGTTGGAAATGCAGAAATCACCGGTCTTCTGTGTCGCTCACGCTGGGAGTTGGAGACTGGAGCTGTTCCTATTCGGCCATGCTAACTCTATAGTTTCTTCAAGGAACTTCTGTGAAAACAGAGAGTGGCAGCCAACTGTCCTCAGTCTTCAGAACTGACTTTGTGAGCTCTGGCAATGGCTACTCTGATTCTTATGAACATAAGATCTTGTATCAGCTGAAAATAAAAGTATTATAAAGACTTATCTCTTTTACATAAAAGAAACTAGACTGTACAGAAAGAACACTAGAGAATTTACCTCAGATAATAGCAGTCTCAGTAAAAAGTACCTGCCGACCCACACAAAATTAAGACATCACATACATTAAAGATACACATCAAATTAGATTCTAATACTCCAGATGACACTCTTCTTTATTAAGCATGACTGAAAGAGAAAGCCTGTGAGTGACAGATATTTTCTTAAGCAGCCATAGGTAAAAGATAATTTATGGCTCAAACAACTAATTTAAATCCCACATTGAATGTTCTAAACAAGGCATGTGTGCATTTTTTTAAAGGAAAAATTCTTCCTCAATGCTATTTTCCTGCTGTGAAATATTTTGTATATTTACACAAAATGACTTGAAATTTTTCACTTTGATGGGCAGATCTTGCCTAAATCCATTTATGAACATAAGAAAAATAAAATAACCTCGACTGCTTCTGCTGTTTTTTTCATGGAATATGTCAATGGTCCTAGCCAACCTAACCGTATTCATATGGTGGCTAAAGTTGGAGAAGTCAGAACCTAGTGTTGAAATACCAATAACCTCCTTGTATGTTATTAAGTCTGGCCTTTAACATGTTGGATTTAACATATCCAATGTACTTCTCTTTCACACAACATGAATTTAACATATCTATACTTACCTTTTAATACTTTCATTTTTTCTTGGATAAAACACAACAGTTGAATGTTTCAAAATTTGACATATATAGATACAGATACATATTCCAAGGAGAGCCAAAGTTTTCAATTGACTCAAAAATCATTGTCTGATGCCATTTAGTTGCCCTTTTCATAGCTCTGATCTGAACACATGGGCAAAGAACTTACTATTTCTGAATTATAATATTTTATGTGTACAGCACCGCTCTTTAAATGGCTATGTTGCAGCTTTCTCCAAACTCACCTCTACTTTTAAATCGCTGAATTCTATATAAGCATCCTAAAAGGGTTATAATATTTTATACCAATAAATCTAGAATACACTTTTACACAAATTTGAATTTACACTAAAGGCATAATAATCTTCAAAGGCCTTATCCTAAATACCACTGAGTCCTCACTTTAAGAAACATTGCAATTTTAAAAAGGAAGAGTTTTTAAAGGAAGTCTCCAGTGAATCCTTTTGCAAAGTGAGTAATCACATTCCAACTTATCTGTTTTGTAAGTTGGGAAACAAGATTCTTGTTTCTGTATCTCTGGTAGAGGAGATGAGATGGAGGGCAAAGAGCATCTCTTGGATGGCCCAAGAGGAAAGGGTGAGATGAGAGGAGAGAGAGCAGCCCGGGTTCTCTCCCTGGAAAGTTAAATGTCAGCAGGGTTAGGCCTTGCCAATATAAATACAATCACAATGATGGTATAAAAAGACATGCATTTTCACCTCTATTGACTTTTCACGTTCATGGGATAATTATTGTAACATTTTCTTAAAGGGCAAAAAGCTTTTGATGATGAATACATCTCATTACATGGAATTTTACGTGTAATCCTTACATGAATCTCATTGTAATTCAATGGATGAATTACGTGTTAATGCTAGCATAACAAGCCTTTAACCTATTTGACTTAATTACAGGCATATCATCAGATTTACTGGGAAAAGGTTTCTTCCCTGTGCTCTAAAAAGTCTTTTCCCTTTTTTTAACCCTTTGGTTAAATCTTTGGAAGTTCCTGTTACAATCTCTTCCTACTACTTGCTATAAACTTTATCTATAGGAACGGGGAGGACAGAATGGAGAGCACACCATTTTGCTTTGTGGATGTCTATCTAGGTATTGAGGGTTCCAGTACCTCTGGTCCCTTATGGGCAAAGTCTTTTTCAAATCAAAGAATGTAGTGAAATAGAATGAACTTTGGATGGGAGTTGGAAATCTGGCTCCTCTGACAGTCACTAATAGGGTAGCTTTAGAGAAGTAATTAACCAGCAAGAACCTCTTTTATGTTAAATGGAGAAAATGTACCCACCTGCCTAGTCACAGGGTTTTGCTGAAGACCCCAATGATATAATGTAAGTTTTATGAAATAGTGGTATATAAATAATAAAACATAATACAACTAGAGAGTATTGAGGAAGAATAAGAGAAAAAAAAAACAAAGGAGAAGGAGAGAAAGAGAAAACAAAGGAGAGAGTAGAAGAGGAAAAGAAAGAGGGATAAAGGGAAGAGAAGGAAGGAAGGCCAATGAAAGGACCTCACATTCGAAGAGTGAAGATTCAAGTTTTATTTGTGTTGTTAGTGTAAGTTGCCTTCACATGCACCTCCTCTCAGGGTACTTTGAACATGCAGTGTTGACAGTTGACTTGTGTTCCCTTCAAAATTCCTATGTTGGAGTTTTGACCCCCAGTACCTCAAAATGTGACCTTATTTGAAAACAGGATTATTGCAGATATAATCAGTTAAGATGAGGTCATACTGAGTAGATTGAGCCCCTGATCTAATACGACAGGTATTCTTATAGCAGGGGAAAATTTGGACAGACACAGACACACACACACACACACACACACACACACACACACACACAAATCCCTCTTTTCTTTTCATATCCCAGTTGCTAACACCCATAGGCTGAAGTACTTCACATGTCTGAGCCCAGAGCCGAGAGACAGACCATCATCATGAGGCCATAAACATATAATTGTATTAGAAAAGATGGAAAAATTGGGACCAATAATGTGATCTGCCACAACCACTACACTCATTTACCTCAACATCAGCTTCAGAGGAGAAAGGTAAGGGCCATGGGATATATGAGCCTCCACAGGACCTCACAAAGGAAGAGAGATTCATGGATGGAGGATCTGAGGTTTTAGATAATAACCTGATAATGGTGCTGATGCAGAATCCACTATTGCTGTGACTCAGGTTCTCTTGGTAGTATCCTAAGAATAAAGTAAACTTAGAACCAAAGGTGTATTTGTAGGATCTGTTCATGACTGTTTTATATCCTGGTGCAATGAAATTGAAGACTCAGAATTATAAACAATTTTTGTGATCAATGGTACTCATATGACCAGAGGACACTGGACAGATAAGGGTCCTCAAGATCACCACAGGTACTGGGGATGTGACTTACCTGGTCTTTCATTCTATAAATATTTATTTATATGAGCCATGAGAGGTCCCAGCTTTTTAACTGGTAGAAGAAAGGCATAACCAAGAGATGATTCAATGCAGATTCCTACTGAAATAGAAGTTGTGATCCTATAAATGAGAGCATTACGTGGATCATTTCTGCATAGTGTTATTTTAGTAAAGTTCCTAAAGAAATGCATTCCAGGCATGGTATATTGGCAATTATTCTGCATCTCTCTTTAAATCATGTGAAGACATGCCATGGCTTCACCCATATTAATTTCAACTGCCTTTGATATAGTTATTGGTCAATGCTCCCAGGCTGCATTGAGGTGCATGATCTGCAAAACGTCAAAAGAGAAGTCCTCCAACTAATGTAAAATTTTCATTTCACCTGCACACCTTTTGTTACTGTTATAAGTCAAGGCTGTTTCCCAGGCATGAAATAAATGGTGGAAAGGGAGGTCAGGCCAAAATGAACAGCCTGCATTGCAGAATACACTTTATTCAGGATACAGCAGCAGAGCACTTGTTGGCTGGAAGCATATGTGGCATGAGGTGCTAAATTTCATTAGCCAAGAATCCATAGTGCAGTGCAGTCTGCCTTTCTGGTTTTAATTGTTTTAAAGCAAACAATAGCATTCAGAGCATGACAATATATCCACATACTAGAATGAGTGGTTATGTATCTATAGCTATACATTAGAAATTATTTCAGAGATCAGCAGTATTACAACAAATCAGCACTTTAAAGCACCTTATTAAATATGCAATACATGTACTTCCAGAAATAAAGAATGAATAGAACACCCATGGAACACATAACAAGGATACTTAACTCAGGACAAACAACTAATCTGAGACTTGAAGGGTAAATAGGAAAGAATTAGAAAAAAAACTGTGTTAGGTGGCATGAAGGTAAGAAGTTGCAGAGTTTTCATGAGAGGGATAATTTGTGCCTTACTACAAGGTGAGGACCCAGTAAATTTTTGCTCAATGAAATAAAGGGAGATCATAGTTCAGCACAGAGTGCAAGCTAAAAAGGAGTGGGAAGTGAGGGTGAGACAGAAGTGGAGGCATGCTCTAATGGGCTCAGTTGTAGAATGGTGACTCTAGCTATTCTGTGAAGAGCACTGTAGAGAAGCATGGGAAGCAGAAGCAGAGAAGCCAGGCAGGAGGCTACTGCAGCCATTCCAAGGCCTTGGAGAGACAGAGGACTCAACTAGTGATTGAGTGTGGAATGTGAGGATACCTCAAGGAAGGGTTACACAGTGCCATCTTAGATTTAATGAGGATGGAGGCACTGTGGCAGAGTTTCTAAACCTCACCCCAAGTTACAGGAGCATATGGGAAGAAAGACCAAAGTGTGGTGTGCCAGTAGACTCATCCTGAAAGAAGTTCTCTTTGTTGAGTTTTTTTTAACTTATGTTTTTTTAAATCTAAAGTTATGGGGTACATATGCAGAATGTGCAGGTTTGTTACATAGGTAAACATGTGCCATGGTGGTTTGCTGCACCAATCAACCCATCACCTAGGTATTAAGCCAAGCATGCATTAGCTCTTTTTCCTAATGCTCTCCCTCCCTCAACCCCCACTCCCAATAGGCCTCGGTGTGTGTTGTTGCCCTCCCTGTGTCCATCGGTTCTCATTGTTCAGCTCCCACTTATAAGTGAGAACATGTGGTGTTTGGTTTTCTGTTCCTGCATTAGTTTGCTGAGAATAATGACTTCCAGCTCCATTCATGTCCTTGCAAAGGACATCATTGCATTCCTTCTTATGCCTGCATAGTATCGCATGGTATATACGTACCACATTTTCTTTAACCAGTCTGTCATAGATGGGCATTGGGGTTGATTCCATGTCTTTGCTATTGTAAATAGTGCTGCAATGAACATTTGCATGCATGTATCATTGTAACAGAATGATTTCTATTCCTTTGGGTATATACCCAGTAATGGGATTGCTGGGTCAAATGGTATTTCTGGTTCTAGATCTTTGAGGAATTGCCACACTGTCTGTCTTCCACAATGGCTGAACTAATCTAAAGGACAAGGAGGAGTTCATCAGAAAGTGGTAGAGCCCTTGTTTCTTGTGCATCTGCAGGTCAGCAGGGGCAGCTCTGCCTCAGGCGATGGGGGCTGAGGGCCCCTTGCTGAAGGTCTGTGCTTCGACTGGAGTGGCTCTCTCTACATGATCTCATTCTGTGGTCTGGGCTAAAGGGGCAGCCCTTATATGGCAGAAGCCCTCCTCGTGGCAATGGCAGAAGCCCAAAAGGACAAACAGAAACATGAAAGACTTGGAACTCACAACACACTATCACTCCTGCCCATATGCCACTGGCCAAGGCAAGTCATAACCAAGGCCAAATTCAACGGGCCAAGAGACAGGAGCTACATTCTACCTTTAGTGCACATGTATTTATATAGCAAAAGGTACAGCTACAGGAGTGGGGGCTAGGGAGTGGTGCAGAATGGGCTCAATAACTCTAGCCACCGCAAAGAGCATCCAGAGATAATGATAATGTACATGAACAAAGAGTGTATGAGATAATAAACCAGAGATCAGTTTGACTCAGCTTTAGAGCACAATGGAGTAAGGAAAGGGAGTGAGAAAGTGGGATGCAGAACAGTGGGCATGAGTTGCAATGAGGGCTTTTCTCAAGTCATGGAAGGGAAGGAAGTGCTACTGTGCAAAGGAGCACAGTGTGCCCTGGGAGCAGGTGCAGGCACATTGGCTCTTAGCCACTCTCAGGGAGTTTCGGGAAAGACTTACCAGACAAAGGGAGTGCCACAGGCCTAGACTGTGGAATTGCAAGCCCCTTACCAAAGCTGGAGCCCACTGACTGAAGGCACATTGTCTTTGTGGCCCTGCAATGCCTATTTTGGCAGAGTTTATACTTGACCAAAGTAACCAGGCTCTTCTGTTGTGATTTGGTGGATACTGTGAAAGGTCCTCTGTCCCCTAAAATAATCATCCCACACATCTAGAAAGCCATTGGAGTCCAGGATGTGTTGCACTAAAACAGAAAAGAGGGAGGAGTCTGGCTTCCCTGCTGTTCTGAGCACAGCCCACCCCATGGCAGGGGCTCCAGCAGGATTAAACTGTTTGTTCTCCTATCAGCAGGCTAGTTAATCCTCCAAAACCCTTGCCAGAAATATGCACACAGTAAACACTCTGTTCTGTAAGAACTGTCTGTCCCAACAAAAGCCAAAAGAGAACATCTACTCCCTTGTAGATCTGAACACATCTTAGTCCCCTTTCTCTGCAATTACCAGAGGTGATCATTGGTCTCCAAAAATAATGGCAGATTTCACAAACCTACTAAGTCCCCTCTTTTTTATTATCCAAGTACAAGTACATATTATATATACATATGATTGAGTGAGGCCAACACACTCTAGAGAGCTGCTTGAGGTCACATTGAGTCAGTGGCTCAATGTGGATTAGAAAAGCCTCATGCCCTGTCTGGTCTCCAATCCTTTTTATGTAACCACAGAACAAGTTGCCATATGAACAAAACATAAAAAGCATTAACCTCTGATGAGTTACATTTATTTTCTTGTGCATTTGGCATTTATTTGGGTTGTTTCAATTTGTGTGTCTGAGTACATAGAGTTTTGCACATTGTCCTCTGATTTCTGGTATTTTATTTCTGTTGGCATTTCTCTTATTCTTTAGTTAGAATTACTATTTTCCATTTCAATAAAAGTTGTCTTGAGATCTGTCCTTTGCTTTGGTGTCACTGCAACGTGAAATTTAACAGGATTGTTTCCACTCCACACTGAGACAGCAAGTCATTTCAGCATCAGCCATTCTTGGTCAACTAATTTGAATGCTTCCTAGGAGGAAAAAATGATTTTAACAGTGATTTCATATCTTTCCTCTGGCCATTTCTGTCCCCGGTGAAAGGCTTTGGCCTTTAAATAGGCCCTAACATTTTCCCCCATTCACAATGTAGTTGGTGTCAGTTTAAGTCTTTGCTGCATTTCAAGTCTATGCATGCCTGCAGTTAATTTTCTTTTGAATCAGAGCTGTTGACTTCAGTGGGACAGCACCACAGGCTGGACACAGTGGTCCCAGAGCCGTCAGGAGGCTCTATTCTGAAAAAAACAGAAATGAACCCCAGAAAATAAAAGGCTTCACTTGATACAATCTAAGCAGCCCCTATGTATCTGCTTTGCCTAACTGCCAAGCTATGTGGTGAGATTCATAGATTGCCTAAATCCAAATGAGCGTAAATATGAGCCCAATTCCCTTTGCCACAGCATGTTTTCCAAAAGTTTAAAATTCACATGAGAAATATGAACAGTTCCCTATTTCTAAAGATTACTATTAAATGATTATGTTGAGCTGGATAAAACAAACAGCATCACAACAATATCTAACAATTTGTTATATCATAAAATAGCCAGGTTTCTAAATTTGAAAGAAAATCATTACGTGTAACTGGGATGCCATAGACAGTTTCATGACCGTCCACATCTAAGGACATTCTTGCCTGCCACACTAGCATGGCTGGCACTAAAATGAGGCAGTCATTTCAAGAGTGAAATTTAAGGGGTGCCAAAAACTCAGTAGTCAAGATCAATATTTTAATGTGATATTTAAAAATCAAAATTAGTGCAAAAAAATTCATGATAAAAAATATTAAAATCTATCAATCAAAGTGGATTGATTGTAAAGTTACTGCCCTTCAGAGGGGTACAATATCACAGGAAGGACAGAAAGATAAAGGTCATCAGTTTGAAATGTCTAGTTGTTGGGGGCACATTCTGTATTTTTCCAAGGACTTTAAAGAGAAAGCGATAAATTCATGGTTATTCAGTGTTGTGTTTTATGATATCTACCTTACATTAAACAGGACTGGGAAATTGGGGGAGAAAGTCTATACGAAAAGGAAAAAGAAGCCTAAGAGCTACTCAGGTGGTCATTCATCTTGATCTGTTCCCTCTATTTCGGGCCCCCTACCTTGAAGGGGAGATGACATTCTCTGGTTTCCAGCCATGCCGGCCCATCAGCCTCCTTCCTTTATTCATCAGCCTCCTACCCTGGGATTTATCAACATGTTCATGCCATAGCTCAGCACTCACTGCAAGCCTGGCTTTCCAGACCAAGAAGATGTGGAAAATGACAGCAATAGCTCAGGTAGTTAGGCAAAAATATTTGGCCAAAATTGTTCTGAGAACCATCCAATGGGTTACATCAACCATTAAAATTGTATTTAGAGACAGTGGAGAAAAGAATGTCAGTTATGAAAAGATCAGGTGTTATAATGTGTGCTATATAATATTCAAGTGTGAAGTGTTATCCATCACAGTCATGAGAATGGGTAAAGTCCACACACAGAGTACTGCTTGGGAAGAGGAAGTCCCTGAGCAGAGGACAAGCATGCGTCCATGTAGGGCAAGATGAGACCACCATCTGTGTGCTGCTTGATGCTTGATATTTTATTAATTGTCACTGCTGAGAACTTCAGATCTTTTCACTATATTTTACTGAGCTTATGCCTTCAGGCTTTTCAAGTAAAGGACAAAATTTTAAAAAATTAAATCATCTCCATTAAAAGTGTTCATTAACATGAATATGTTTAAAAATAGGGTGCTGAAGTTATCACATAGATCTCCCAAACTGAAATGAGCTGAAGAGAAAATGCATCACTAAGAAAGAGAATCCCTGGATAAACAAGTCAGATCAAAAAGGACAAGGTCCATAATCACATCCATCTGACTGCTTTGTGTCTACTCAGGCAGACCCACAGGATAGATTTATAAAAGCCCAGCCTGGTCACTCCTTCATTCACTCAACAAATGTGAATCGAAGGTCTACTATGTGTCAAGCACTGAACTAGATCCTGAGAAAAACAGACTCAGTCCCTGCTCTGATGGAGCTTAAGGTCCTGTACAGAAGACACCCTTTAAGAGAATCATATCCTAAATAAGGGATCCCAAATAAAGGACATGTGTTGTTCTACCTTTATCCTAAATAAAGGTGGAAGGACACATAATTGGGGGACTAGACCTAATCTAGGTTTCAAGGAAGAATCGTCTGACAAAGTGAGGTCTACCTTCAGACCTGGACAGAAAAGTTACAGCTAATTTGGTGAAAGGATGCCTACATGGGAATAAGGAAAGCAAACTGAAAAACAAAATTAATGAATCAGACAATGAGCAGGAGAGGTAGGCAGGTGAGGATTTCATATAGGAATTAGAACTTTCAGGGATATGAGAAAAGGCAAACAAGTGCAAGTCTAGAAAGACGTGGCTAAGAAATCTGAGAAACAGTTGCCAGTGGCTTCGGCCTGGAGTCCTGGAGGGTAAATGGGAAGATGAACTTGAAGGGAAGACTGCAAAGCCCACCTCAACCACAGATTAGGAGTTTCCAGAAAGGTCCATGAAACTTCTGAGTGTATAACAACCCCATGTCTGAACCCCATGACCACTTGAGAATCTCAAATCAGGTCCTGTCATTGGCATTGTCTAACCCAGGACCATGAAGGGAAGAGGACTCTGGAAATCCTTGCCCCCAGCCTTAGGCAGATGTGTAGTAGTGGGAACCTCAAAGCAGGATCACAACATTTACTGTGTGCTATCCAGCTTAGAATGTGAGTTTTAATACTAAATCAATAAGAAGTGCTTGTAGGGGATAGTATAATTGGAAGTTCATTTTCACCATTTTCATCTAGCCATGCTCCGTAGTACTGATTGGAAGGCAGCCAGGAAGAAGAAAAAATACTGATTAGAAGGCTGTGGTAAAGCAAGAGCTGAAAAAAGTTGGACTAGGGTAGAGAGATTGAGAGAAGTAAAAAGATTAAGACGTAAAAATGTAAAACAGGACTTTCTTCTGAATTGAATTTAGGTGGTAAAGATGAGAAAGGACACAACCAATATCTGTGCCACATGGGTTTCAGTGCTGGTGCAATTCTCCAGTCTTTAGATTCAAAGACAATCAGGATTGCAAGGACTTCAGGTCAATTCATCTAACTCCCTCCCTGGTTCTGACTGATTGCTGTCTTTATTCAACACCACATCGATTAGGTGAAGGGGGCATGCATGCTTATTTCAAGAATTTGTTTCAGTCCACCTAATTTTCATGTCTTTGCATGAAAATGTCACTGTACCAGCATGAATGCAGGAAGTAGAGTGCAGACATTTTCCCTTTTACTGCAGATCGGTTGTAGACAGAGCAGCACACTAAAGAACTAGGACAAGCCAAGTCTAGCTTTTAGCGAAGACAGGTACGCACCTCCTGCAGCTGTGTCTGGATCAGTTGTCAGAGGATCAAGTTTAGAGATGAGTAAGAGTGGAGCTTAAAGGGGATTTGAAGGTGATGAGAAGAAACTCTATCTCTATGTGGATGGAGAAAGAGATACTGCAGGCAGCGAAGCCACTGCTCCTCGCCTTCTGGTTTATCTGTCTCCAAAGCTCCATAGATTGGCAGGAGCTGCCTCGCTTTGAGAGGAGTGCTAAGATAAGTTAATTATGTGTTTGCATTTGATACCATTTGTTAGAAACATATCCACTTTTGACCATTCAGTAATGTAGCTAATGTAAATGAGAAACTCTTACGATACGAGACAATAGTTGTTCTAGGTAAATTTGACAGTAGACTTTCAAGTTTATAAAACTTTATCGAATCAGTTAGAATCTAATTTCTTCCTGAAACCTTGAACTTGGGGATGTTATGAATCATGTGTGAGATGGTGAAACCTACTGGCAAAATACAACATTGCAGCCTCATGTACTCATGGGGAAATAATAACCTCGTCTGGGTTTTAGATAAGTAAAGCAAGAAAGAATGCAACACAGTTTTGCTGGGTTTGAATGTGAAATCAAAGGATCACTAGAAAGAAGGAAAATATTTATGGGTCCTCCTGACCCAGGAAGAACATTAAGATGGAGGGAATGACACCTAGCACTCAGAAGAAAGAACATCCTCAAGTGAAGAAAATGTCCTTAAGGAAAAAGCAAACTTCCAGTTTAAAACCTTGTTCAGCCAGTATCCAGTGATGTACTATGAGGTCCAGTAGCTCCTGAATTGGCAACATCTTAACCACTTTTACCCCCAAATACTTCAAATCTCCATTAGTAAATTTTCCTTCAAAGGTATTTATTTTTACTTGCTTAGCCATTTCAGTCAGAATACCATTCACCTTCAAGAAATATGTTTTATAAAAAGCTTCGCAGTAAGATATATAATTGTGTTTTACTAAACACCTTATAAGCATGTTATGCGACACGTTTGTTCTTATGAAAAGGTCTGAATAATTAACCTTATCTAAAATAGCTTAGAACTATAAAACCATTATTCTAACTTTAAAATAAAAATGTAATGATATGCAGTTACAGAAATTGATTCTTCATCACCATCATTCGGAAACACAATGCCCCTTTTCTTATAGACACATATATAGTTGTCAACAAATGAAGCATGAAGTATTCAATCAAATTACTTTCAAATATACAGTAACACTGTATTTTTAAAAATTAATTTTATTTCCTATACAGAAGGCAAATTTTCAAAAATTGTCATGTTATTCAAACTCAAAAGGACGAACACTGAAGATTTTAGAAAAAGATTAGTGGCAGCACCTAAGACAGCAATTTTCAGTTCATGAATGACACAAAACCATTTTACAGGGACTTGTTTGTATCCTGAGTGGCATCATGATGGTTTCTATCATATTGAATGGTAACGTATTAATGCCCCAGAGAGGGCTGAGATTATTAACCCCCGTAAACCTCTTAACAGCACCTCCAAGTCACATTCCTGTTGCATTTCTAATGTTGTACTGTATGAAGAACAGCATAATAGTAACAACCTTTTAAGTTTTTGTAAAGATTAAATGAGATAATGCTTATAAAGCATTTAACACAATGCCTAACATACAGTTCACGCTCAATAAACAATTGGGATTATTATAGTCTAACCTTGCCAGCCAGAGAAATTCCATGAGCTGGAGCATGAGTACAATTTTTCAATTGGGGGTTGAAGTGATTTCAATAATATATACTCTGTCATCTTCATCTAATGACAATAAAAGAGTGTCAACACCAGATCAGCTAGTTATTCTTTGTGGGCGAATTTCAGGGGGACCTAAGTCATACACTTGTTCCAAATCTGAAAGAATTTAGTAAAATGCCTCCAGGTCTTAAAACTTCAAATAAGTACTTAAAAGTCAACAATAATCTGTGCTCTCTGTGTAAGTTGGGAACAGAATAAAAGATAGTGGTTTCTATTCTTAATTTACATAGTAAGTCACATGCGACCATGAGACTTGCCAGCAGATTTTTCAATGCATATGTGTTTTCATCTGAAAAACTGGGATATTAATAATATTATCTCATGAACAAACTTCTGCAGAGGGCTACAAGGCTAAGGAATCCAGCTAACTGTAGCTTTCTAACCTTGCCTCTTCCTCCTCTTCTTTTCTAGAACTTAACATGCCCATCACCACAATTCAGTGATCAAAATAAGCAATACTTTTGGCTCCCGATAGCAAAAAGATACATAAATAAAAGTGGTTTAAATAGTAAAGGCACTATATTGTTTATGTACCAGAAAAATCCAGCAATACAGCAGCTTCAGGCCGGTTGTGGTCAGGGTTCTAGCTCTGTTTCCACACAAACACATTGTGTCTCTCCCCTCCTTCCTAGTCATCCTTCATCCCAGGCTGGCTTCTGCCATGGGGTACCATATCCAGGTGTGAGGCCCACACTTCACTTTTTCCAAGAAATAGAACTTTTTTCCCTTACCACCAAATACAAGTTCAGGACTTCACTTTGACTGAGTCACCTTCTGTCCTGTGCCCATCCTTGAAACCAATATTTATGGTCGGGAAATGAAATTATGCTGATTTACTCAGGGGGTGGAAGCAGAATGACTGCTACCCACAACAAGGATGCTACACAAGGAGAAAGGGGTGGATGGTGAGACAACCAAAAGCTGCACCATCTGTTAGATTCAGCACAGAGGCTAGAAAGTAGCTCCAAGAAAATTGCAGAGATTCTTCTGTAACTCAGCTCTGTCATATTTACAACCTCTGAGATCTGCTCCAGTCCCAGATGGCCGGAGAACAATCTAAAAGATATATTTCATTCTCTGCTGAAAATTGGCACTCCTCTAACAACAGCTTATTGTCCCGGGACCGAGATTATGTATTGCCTCAATTTCCTCTTCATTTGAGAGTCATTCTTCTCAAAGACTCCTTGGTCCTTCACACAAATAGGCTCCCGCCAATTCCCTCCTAAACTGCTGGGTATGTGGCTCAAATTAGTGTCTACCACATCTGCTGCATATTTATACTAAAACCTCACATGGAGGTAAATAATTTTATAAGAACTAATTGGGATTCGAAGTCCCCAGGGTGAAGTCAATGAATAAGAAAGCCTAAGTAGAAATCATAGAAATTCTTCCCTAGATGGATTGCAACACACAGGGGCATATGTGCTCATTTTCTTTTTTTTCTTTTTTTTTCTTTTTTTTTTTTTTTTTGAGATGGTGTCTGGCTCTGTCACCCAGGCTATGGAGTGCAGTGGCACAATATTACCTCACTGCAAGCTCCGCCTCCCGGGTTCACGCCATTCTCCTGCCTGAGCCTCCCGAGTAGCTGGGACTACAGGCGCTCGCCACCACGCCTGACTGATTTTTTTTGTATTTTTAGTAGACACAGGGTTTCACCGTGTTGGCCAGGATAGTCTCGATCTCCTGACCTCGTGATCCGCCCACCTAGGCCTCCCAAAGTGCTAGGATTACAGGCGTGAGCCACTGCACCCGGCCTCATTTTCTTAAAAGAGTGTGTTGTAGGAAATGCGGTGAGGGTGCCATTTTGCACTTTGTCTGACCCTCATTTTTAGATTGGAAGAAACAACCCAAAGAACTTCAGGTCCTAAAATTTCCTCAAGAGTTTTCACAAGTGATTTAGAACTTCAAGGAAATATTTTAGCACATTTGTATCATCTTCAAAAGAATTGTTTTCCTTTGTGAAGTTTAACTGAAAAGGTAATAAGCACACTTCTTCATGTATTTAAGTGTCAAAAATACCATCTTGCTATTCATCTTCAAACGAGTAAATGTAGATCACCTATCAAAAAGAAAGATGAACACCAAAAATACAGCTTATGGGGAAAGGATGGGAAAAACATTCAGACTTTCTCAGGCCACCCAAGTTATTTTATCAATTTAACAGAACTATGTATCTCTCTCTGTGTGTGTGTATGTTTATATGTTTGGAGAATTCTGAGTTTTCTATAAAGGTTGTGTACCTTTTCTGAGCTACAGGTCCCATTGGCTCTCTAGTGAAATCTACAGAACTCACCTCAGAAAAAACAGGATTACAAAGGAAATCAAGTATATTATAACATAGTTTTCAAAATAAAACTGTATAATATGATAATATATGTGCTTTTATTAATTCATTCAACAATAAGATCTAGAAGCAGGTCCACCAACTACCATAATTTTGAAGGAATTATGACTAAAAATAATATTCTGGGGTACCTGAAAAATTTTAATGTGATATGGAAACATCTGTGATATCGATAACAAAATCATAGGCAGTGCTGATATTACAATGGCCTATTGCATTGCTGAGGGGACACAGTTGAGATACTAACCCCAGGCAATCTGGCTGTAAGGTCTCTCTCAACCACGTTGCTATTCTGCCTAGCACAGATCCATGAGACAATTTAGCTCCAACCCTTCATTTTGCAAGTAATGTAATTAAGGTTCAGAGAGCATGGGTAACTTGCATCCACAACTACAGTTAAGAAATCTTTTCTTTGGTTTTGGTCTTGTGGTCCTTGAATGTATGGAATTGGACTAACCGCAATCATTGCTTCAGGACCTACCATCATTACTGTCTAGGCATGGTCCTTCTTACTTTAATTAACTAAGTGATTTAAATAAAATGAATATTCATAAACTCATGACTCAACCCAAGGTCTCCACATTAATAATAATTTATATCCACCTCTCCTATGCAATTATTTTTTTCCATGATAGCCAAAATGTTTATGGTGCTTTTACACAGACACACACACACACACACACACACACATACATTTTTGTTAAATCACAATACAGGCATTCTTAAACAATGTTGTTTAGTTTTACTTGAGGTTGAACTTTATTATAAAATAGGTAATCTGGAGCTTATTTTTCATATTCACCATTTTATTACTGAGATTCATTCATATTGTTGCATGTATCTATAGTTCAATTATTGGTTAGAAAACACACACATGCACACATACACACAAACACACAAAGTCCAGCTCTATTATGCATGCAGGAAATAGATTTGAACCCCAATCTCCTAACTGAAACACCAGCACTTGCTTCATTACCCTAAAAGTGCCACTCTTGCCCTCCAAGCATCCCTTCCTCTTCTGAGTGAAATGTTTATTCAGAGGAAGCTCTTCCCAGGAGCCCTGAATCACAACAGTACGTGGTTGCCAACCCAACATTGGGGAACACTGGCTCGTTATCTGAAACATGTAAATAAATTGGCACTGATGGAGAAAAAAGAAAAGCCAGCTCACAAAGGCATGCAGAGGATGAGGGTATGAGTCTATCTGGGTTTCAAAGGTAGCTCAAAGTCACAATTGATTGGGCCATGGAAAGTGAGAGGTGGGAAAGACCCTCATATTGCTTCACTTGGGCTAAGACCAAAAGCCAAGCATGGCTGAGACCTTTGGGGGCAGGACTCAGTGCCATGTTGCTATGGCAATTCTTCCACCAGCTCAGAAGCTTCCCCTGCTCTCTAGCAAAGCCCAGCCTCTAAGATGAAAGGGAGTAAGAGAGGTGGGGAAGGAAAAGATACGGCTGCTGAAGTCAAGACCAGAAGAATTCTACTGTGGGAAGACCATGAGATAAAATCTCCTCTGCTGTGTGCGTTTATGTGTGTGTGTCTGTGCACATGTGTGCATATGCCCACATTGGGGAGGGAGGGCTAAAGAGAGGATTCTCTTTGCTATATGCCCACCGTGGGAGCATAGCTTTAACTAATTCATTCTAAACCTCAACATCTTCCCAAATGATAATAACTAATTCAGGTAACTCTACGTTGTAGGATTACTCTTTTACTGGACTGTGAACAGACATCCCTCCACAACAAACAAACACACATGCACACACACTACATACACCCTTCTGCCATCTTTTCTAAACAAACAACAGATTGCATTGCTGCTGTTCAGAATATTATGCCAGGAAAACAGGGAGAAGTTTTTAAAAAAAAAAAAAAAAAAAAAAAAAAAAAAAACTTCTTCATCAAGATTCAGACCAAATGTATGTGCCTACCAAGTGATACACTGCACAGTTCTAAGCACTTCAAAAATGCTCATTGATGCCTATGCTTGTAAAGATCCAGGGAAACTGTTGCCCAGCCCTACTCTCTAGGGAAAGGCCATATGCGAAAATGAGTCATATTTGCCATCTGCACAGTACATTCCAGAATGCTCAGCAAGCATTCTCTTTGAGGTCACTCATAGTCCCCATTTTACAGATGGACAATCAGAGAAAGAAAAAGAGGTGATACGATGCCTGTCCCCACTGCTTCTCTCAGTATCCACAGAAATTAGTAAGTTCCTTTTTATTCATTGAAATGATTTTTTTAAAGCAACAACTTTTGCCAGATCACAGATGCAGAGTTCAGAGCATGATCATTTTTCACCAGGAAACATGGCATCTACAATGACTGCCACCAAGTGTAAAATGAAGAACATATTTCTTCCTCCTTCCTGGGGTAACTTGACTTGAAAGTTATGATGACAGATACTCATAGGCCACTACACCCACCAATAACAATTCTGGGTAAGCCACTCAGAAGAACTAAGTGCCTGTTGTATTGTGGCATCATTGTGATGATATTTTTGAAGTGAAATAAGATTAAGATGCTTAAAATCCATTAATTTTTTCCCAAGTGAAAATGTACAGTCATAGCAAAAAAGAAATTAAAAATAGAAAGACTGCCTATTCAGCAACCCCAACGACACTACTAGAATATGTCATTATTCTACATATGACCCCAGGCAAATTACTTTAATCTTCCTAAGCCTCATTTTTCTCATCTGTAAAATGATGCTATAAATAGTATTAGCCTCTCAACCCAAGTGATTTGATGATTAAATGATTCATTGTGTATGTAAAAAACTTGACACAGTGCCTAGCACCTAGTAAGAGCTGAGTAAATGTTAGAATTCTCATACTGTGCCAAGTTCAAATGCATTACTTGAACTGGCAAATGATGACCCTTCCCAATGGAAGGATAAAGAATTGCTGCTTTGTGAATTATAGACAGGCCTTAGCAAAACACTGGCCATTGATAAATACATCCTTAAATTATTGTTGAGCATCCATTATTTATAATTTACATGAAAAGAGGCCCATTGTGCAATTTCTGAAATCATGACAGTACTTTCTGCCCCGAGGTGAACTCTGCTGTAGTACATAGGTGAGCTGAAGTGGAGAAACCATATGCAGGGAAGGATCCAGGTTGTTCCAGGGCATAGATTCCAACTCTGGAGCATGGATGTGGGCAGCTGGGCAAGTTGCATCAGCCTGGCAGCAGCTAAGCCTGGAGCAGCTCCTTTGAATAAAGGTTTCCAGCTGACTGCACATCTAAGTGGCAGGGTCAGAAATGGCCTTAGGTTCTGGGAGGCAAAGATGTATCCACAATCTGAGAAGAGCCTTTACTCCAGGGATGTAAAAAGAAGAGGGCTCACCCCCATCAGTCTCTTGAGCTGCAGACACATATGCTGGGAAGGAGAACCCCCCAAAGCTGTCACCTTTGAATAGCAGAGAATGGCTGGTTAATACAGTTTCATAACTCAGTAGATGTATTTGTTCATAAGGCTTCAGAAAAATGTGAGTTCTCCCTGTAACCAACCTAAGAGATGAATTGCTATTCATCTCAATTAGCAATTGATACACATAATGAATTAAACTAGTTTGTGTCATCATGGAATCCTAGACGTGCAAGACTCTGAAGAGAATGTAAACATCACCCAATTTACCATCTTCATGGTATAAAGAAAGTGCAGTCAAAGGAGATATGCTGACTGGCCCAAACCCTCACAATTAGGCACATTAGATGAGAATGCAATGATTCAGTGCTTTGCAATTTTTTGAGAAACTGCCTGCCATTACCACCATCCTTACCTCAGGACCATGACTCAAATATTCTATCAGTTTAACCATAAAGAATACTCAATCAGCTCACTAGTTGTAGGAAATTTCGGGCCACAGTTTGAATAGCCTCTTCCTTTCTGGAAACCTCAAACTGCCTGCTCCCTTGCAACCAAACAAGGAAAGCCAAATATACTTAAAGGCCAATCCTAAGACTTCCCCATGCGCCTTTCAAAAATCTCAACCTAATAGAATGTGCTTTTTTCTATAAAACTCATTTTCCTTTGAATCCTCCTTGAACCTCTGAAGGAGCAAAAGTGACCATAGATATTTCCCTTGCAATAGCAAACATATGAATAAACAGCATTGGCTAATTTGATTTCTAACTCAGTTTTGGTTTGGGCATAGAACTTTAATATAAATGTGTCGTTTAAAAAACCCTTCCCGGCCGGGCGCGGTGGCTCAAGCCTGTAATCCCAGCACTTTGGGAGGCCGAGACGGGCGGATCACGAGGTCAGGAGATCGAGACCATCCTGGCTAACACGGGGAAACCCCGTCTCTACTAAAAAATACAAAAAACTAGCCGGGCGAGGTGGCGGGCGCCTGTAATCAGAGCTACTCGGGAGGCTGAGGCAGAAGAATGGCGTAAACCCGGGAGGCGGAGCTTGCAGTGAGCTGAGATCCGGCCACTGCACTCCAGCCTGGGCGACAGAGCGAGACTCCGTCTCAAAAAAAAAAAAAAAAAAAAAAAAAAACTCTTCCCATTGAGTAACATTTTTTTAAATACAGAATTTTAGAATTTAGCAGCACCAGAACACCTTAATAGCAATCCCTACATGAAACATTTGAATTGAGGCAGTACAAAACTCATGCATGATTCCAACTCTTTCTTCCTCTGTAAAAGCTACCAACAATATTCCAGATGACAAGTTCTTTGTCATCCTGTGTCTTGAGTCACTGAGGGTACAGAGATCTAAATTGATCTATGTTTGTATACACAATATGAGTGAGATAAAAACTTGTGTGTGTCAAACCACAGAAATTTGAAAAGTTTGTTGGTACAGTGCTGTAACCTAGCCCATCCGGACTAATCCACCTAGTAAAGTCTTACACTGAACAAGTGCACAAGAGGTTTATTCACTTATATTGGAAAAAAATTGATAAAACACAGTTAATTTTTCTGACTTGTGGCCCACATCTTCTGAACTTTAGGAAACTTTAGTTCATGCATGGAGACTAAAAGAAACGTAAGAGAGACATAGACCCAAAAAAACTGTTCACACAAAATCAACCTCTGTTAAATGTTGTAATGGAAAAATAAATAAAGGGCTCTGGGAGCAGAGTGAGGTTGGATTAACTCTGCTTTGCAGATCTGAGAAAGACTCAAGGAGGATATATCATTAAATCATTAAATCTATGCCTAAAGAACTTCTCTGGGTGGTGATGAGAAGCAACAGAAAGGAAACAATATGAATAAAAGTCCACCCTGCAGTTCTGTTGGTTTACTGAGCTGCAATAATAATTACATAAGAGCCTACAATAGTCCCCTGTGGTTTTGACAACAGATAAAATCAAAAGATCATTTTCTAGTTGCTAACTGGTCTCACTAGAAGTCCGCTTGAGGAAGATGATACTTCATGCAGGTAGCTCATGTGGAGATCACTGTTAAAGTGTTCTGGAACTATATTTTAAAGTCTATATTTTTAAAATGTTATTTAATGAGCATGGGCTTTTCTTATAATAACTTCCTATTCAAATTCTTCTTTGTCAAAAACAAAAGTAAGAGATCAAATTAACAAAGGCTGAGAATACGCTTGCTATAGTGAAGGAACCATCTACCATCACTTTAACTCACATTTCATCACGTTCACCAATTCTATACTTATATCATGATCCTTCCCAAGGGGCTCTATCAAGGTGGGATTCTCCCTTACATGGTAAGCAATGAACTCCGCTTTGTCTTATAAACAGGTTGTTCTGGTGATGTTTTAGGGAGCCAGCATTCAACAATCACCACTTTTCCAGTCCCCAATATCAGTTTACTCAGTCACCACCCATAACCTGATTACCAAACCAACATGATATAAGTTTGTTCTGCATCACCCCATCTCAGTTACCAATTTCCAAATTAGCCAAGATAGACTAATTGGGCCAGGCGCGGTGACTCACGTCTGTAATCCCAGAACTCTTGAAGCCCGAGGCAGGTGGATCACCTGAGGTCAGGAGTTCAAGACCAGCCTGGCCAACATGGTGAAACCTGGTCTTACTAAAAACACAAAACATTCATCCGGCATAGTGGTGGACTCCTGTAATTCCAGCTACTCGGGAGGCTGAGGCAGGAGAATCTCTTGAACCCAGGAGGCAGAGGTTGCAGTGAGTCGAGATTGCACCATTGCACTCCGGCCTGGGCAGCAGGAGTGAAACTCAGTCTCAAAAAAAAAAAAAAAAAAAAAAAAAAAAGACTACTTGTACTGTGATAACAAATAACCATAAAATCTCAGTGGCTCAATACAACAAAAGTAGATTTTTTGCTTGGATTACATACACAACGTGAGTCAAAACAGGGCCATGCTTCACACGGTTACTCAGGAACACAGACTGACAGAAGCACCACCATCTGGGACATTATCATCCGCCAAAGCAGAAGACGGAGAAACCACAGGATCATTTATAGGTTTTTTTGCTGCCTCAGCTTAGCACGACAAGTATTTCATTGGTCAGAACTATCCAGATGGCCCACCTAACTTCATGGGGCCAGGTAACATGGGAAGCATATTTGATGAGAGTTACTGTCCCTGACACACTAATGTTGTGTAAAATTTTCAAAATAAGAAAAGTGAAGATACTTCTAGCAAGGGGCTTCAAATCTGGTGAAGCAAAAACACTATAAAAACACAAGATCCATAATAAATACCTTCCTCAGGTCATTTGCATGTGGAGCTGCCTCAAAACTAAGACATGATAATTTGCAAAGAACTATCAGCAGACAGGCTGGTTCTAGACCCCACCCCCAGACCTTGCTCCAATCTAGAGAAGAGACTAAATTGTTTGTATCTGCTCTGAACTGCTCCCCTCCTTTACCCACTCCAATGTTCCCTTGATCAGATTTAAACTAGGAACATTTGGGAACTTAAAAATGACCTTCCAACTGAAAGACTTGGCAGTTCCAGATAACGGTACAACTAAGTTTAGCCTAGCTCAAAGTCAATGGGAATAAAGTGACTTGAAAAATCATGGAACCGGCCGGGCACAGTGGCTCACGCCTGTAATCCCAGCACTTTGGGAGGCCGAGGCAGGCGGATCACAAGGTCAGGAGATTGAGACCACGGTAAAACCTCGTCTCTACTAAAAATACAAAAAAAAAAAAAAAATTAGCCGGGCGTGGTGGCGGGCGCCTGTAGTCCCAGCTACTCAGGAGGCTGAGGCAGGAGAATGCCGTGATCCCGGGAGGTGGAGCTTGCAGTGAGCCGACATAGTGCCACTGCACTCCAGCCTGGGGGACAGAGCGAGACTCTGTCTCAAAAAAAAAAAAAGAAAAAGAAAAATCATAAAATCACCCGCAGACACTGGTAGATGAGTAAGGTCACCACCGCTGCATTGGAAGCTCTATTTGGTTTGGGCATCACTGCAATCCCCAATTCACTCCTGAGGTGGGTGATTTGGTTGATGGAAATCTAGCTCCTCCATGGGGCTCTGCATTCAGAATCCTATTTCAGTGCTTTAGAGCCTAACCTTGGATCTAATCAAGTCCAATAATTCACACGTCTGTTCTCATTCATTTGAATGGTGAGATGTCTGTTAGAATTACCATGGTCCTGGGTCTCTGGATGTCAAAGTCCCAATAAATTGAGATAAATCAACCCCAAAAGACAATAAGTGATAGCCCTTCCCCAGGAAGACCCTCTTGAGCAACAGCGATGCCATGTTGACCCCATAAAGCTCTCTCTATAGTACTGTATCTATTCGTGTGTCTATTTCCAATCTAAGAATAGCTGCAAGCAAAACAAAACAAATACCCAGAATCGAAATGCATTTCTCTGCCAGGAGGACAGACTGCAGAGCCGCAGGTGCTCAGGAACCTGAGGCAGCCCTCTCCAGACCAGCCAAGCCATGGAAAATAGCCACCATGTTTGCATGTTTAAAAAATAAATTATTTAAAATGTACACTTCCCCCACTTACTTCACATTTCATTTTGTCTTTACTCCCATCTCCCCAAAGGTGAGCCATGCTAGTGGTTCTTGCAACTATTTCAACCATCTGAAAAGGCACTAACTTCATCTGTGGAATCAGCCTGTCATGCTTTATGTATCTATTCAGTATGGTGTGAAATCCCTTTTCTTTGAACTGTACAAATGAAATCAGATAGAGAAGCAAGTGCTTATACCTCATGTAGGGAGTGACTAGGGGAGCCCCACAGAGAGGCAAATTCAGTTGCATCAAGACAGAACACATCTAAGAGGGAAGAAGAAAGTGAGGAATTTTACAGAGAAAGGCCCTGGAATCTTGGTTGTTCTGTAGCTGAGGCCTTGACTATCAACCTCAGAGGACAGGGAGGTAGTAGGAGAAATGGTATCCAGATACTGAGCTGATGACAAGTGACAAAAGGGTATCCAAATAAAGAATCCGGTAGAAGGACTTTTTAGAAACCCTGTTTGCATTGGTTAAGAAGACCCTGAAAGAGAATGGTCTTTACCAACATAGAGAAGTAACATCCAGCAGTAAATTGCGGAACTGGTGCTAGGATGAGGGTGGAAGAAACCCTAATTCAGGTCTTAAAATAATAGAATCTTAGAATGAGGTCATTGATTCTATCTGTTAATTTTATAAAGAAACTGAGGCTCAAAAAGATGGTGTGAGTGGCTCAAAGCCACAGAGATCCTTACGGCATTGCTTTGCAAACAGGTTTTAGGTGAATTCTCACAAACTTCCATTTGAAAATGAAAGTGAAAAGCATGTATCATTGTTCAGTTATCATAGTTGGAGTTCCCCCAGAAGCAGACCCTAAGACAAAGACTAGTTTACAAGTTTGGGAGGTACAGGAAATACTGGTAGGATACTGGGGAAGTAAAGACAGATGGCCAGAGAGCTAATAACACAGCAAGACAAGAAATGGTGTGTTAAGCAAGTCGTCCCTCTGGGCACCTGGAGATTATTCAGCTGATCTTCTGGGATCAGTTGGAAAAGTCTGGGAAATGGAACAGAACACGTAGTTTGGAGTTCTACTTGTGGAAAGAGGGATCCAGGGCATTTATCCATCAATTCCTATCTGTCAGTGGTTGAGAGGGCTGTGCCTAAAAAGAAATAATTTTCTGGCCCTTTCAGTCTTGTCTGCAAGTGAGCTGAACAGAGTTCCATAGCTTTGGAGAAAGTCCTCAGACAAAAAGAAAATTAGCAGAGTGCACAGAAGTGAAAAGGTCTGAAGGAAACAGATGAGGCAACAACGTTTGGTTTTCTGGATATCCACTATATATTTAGCTATATTTCTGCTCATCTCTCAATATGGCTTTGTGTCCCCATCCAAATCTCATCTTGAATTGTAATTCCATAATCCCCATATGCCATCGGAGGAACCCAGTAGGAGGTAATTGAATCACAGAGGTGTTCCCCCACCTATGTTGTTCTCATGATAATGAGTGAGTTCTCACGAGATCTGATGGTTTTATAAGGGGCTTTCCCCTTCACTCGGCACTGATTCTCTCTCCTGCCACCCTGTGAAGAGGTGCCTTCCACCATGATTGTAAGTTTGCTGATGCTTCCCCAGTCATGCAGAACTGTGAGGCAATTAAACCTCTTTGCTTTATAAATTACCCAGTCTTGGGTATGTCCTTATAACAGCATGAGAATGTACTAATACACCTCATTCCATAGATAATTAACAGGTGAACACACCCACTTTTCTCTTGTCATGTGACACAGTTCCTTACAAGTATAATACAGTTGGTAAGTGCTAAAATGCTGCCTCAATAACCCAGTTTTGCCGTTGATCCATTTTTGCAAATTTTGTACTGTAAATACTACATCACTGATTTGACATACACATAATGTACTTTACAGCCTGAACTGCCTGTTTATCAACATATTATTACAATACACAGCACAGATACACAAGTATGTTGTTCATTTGGTTAACTCCCAAATTGTATATGTATGTTTCAAACTTCTAAATATTATAGGATTTTAAATTTAATGAACCATGAGAAGGTTGCTTTGATACCTATAATTCAGGTCATGGAATTTGGAAATATGACCTAATCCCCAGTGTCTTTGTTAATATATCAAAGAGGCATAGTAGATAGGTATATGTCACATCACCTTTGCAAATAAGCAAGTACATCTTACCAGCTTTAAAAAGGAGACTGTGTCTCAAATAAAACTGTATGCTTTCAGCTGATGCTGCCTGAAAAACTGTTTGGAAAGTTGATTTCTAGAATAGTTAAATTTAGAGTCATTTTAACGTACAAATCTCTGACAAGAACTAGAAGTGCAACCTATCACCCTGAAAAAAGATAAAATAAACGTAGATTTAAAAAGAACTTGAATTTTTTTAAAGCCCTCAGAAAATGTTACCATTTAGTAATGACATTCCCTATTCATTTGACCTCAGCTTGACACACTGAATTGCTCTGAACAGCTGTGGCCAGACACATAAGTTCCACATCTTAACTCTTGCTTTTCTCATTTGTACAGAAATGTACATTAAAAGAATACCAAGGCTAGGGCCAGAGACAATAAAAGAAGCAAAGTCACAAGTAATTATAAAATCCACATCTACCAGTGCAAAGAGGTTATCAACATTTCCCTGAAAACTTTGATAACATTCCACATGGAAATAGCACAAACTTAGAGATATGCCATGCTTCTCACCTGATTCCATGGATTCAAAATGCCTGGATTAATAATACCTGAACTCATGTCTCTCAAATTAAAATAAAGAAGAACACCCTTGTGACTGTTAGACTACTAACTGGATTATAATATGATTGATTATAAGGGATACAAAGTATAGGAGGAAGTATTGGGTTATTTCAAAAATGCTTATGAAGCAAGTGGATCTACAAGCTAATTTTCATGCACGTGTTGGCTATTTTCTATTATGTGATACCAGAGTGACTCAGCCCCATAAAGCTGGAAGAGAGCAATATACTTTGTGATCTCACTTTTCAGTGATTGTTCATGGTTCTCAACCCTGGCCACATATTAGAATTACCTGGAAAACTATTTAAAAACACAGTGCCCAAGCCTCACCTGGCATCTTTAGGGTTAAACCCAGGAATTGAGATGATTTTAATGTTCACTCAGAGTTGAAAATCACAACTCCTTTTTAGCAGGAAAAGCAACAATGCAAATTGCCTTAATAGACACCTTTATTAGTTTGCTACAAGCCATGATATACATACTCAGTTGTCTATAGAAATATACACTTTATTTTTAAAGTAGATAATGAATATATTGTAGTCCTTCATCAGAAATTCACTGAGCACCTACTATGTGTCAGAGTTAGCAATAAGTATTATGTATACAAAAACGAATAAAATATGGTTGCTAGCCTTGGGTGTGGGAGGAAATACATTTGTTAGTTAGACAATTATAATGTACTGGAATAAATGCTTTAACAGGTCTTATAAGATAAAGATAAAAAATTAAAAATGAATCAACTAATTCTACCTAAAGGAGTCAGAGGGGGCTTCACAGATGGTGAAAAAATTAACTTTTCACTGAATATTATGAAAAAATATAACTATATCAAATATAATTATGAAAGTTATATTATGAAAAAACTTGAAAAAAGATTTGATGCAAGTTCTAAAAACACAGGCTCCTATAAGCAAATGACTTGAATAGACATTTCTTCAAAGAAGATATGCAAATAGCCAATAAGTACATGAAAAGATGCTGAACATTACTAATCATTAGGGAAATGCAAATCAAAACCACAATGAGCTAGCACATCATACCATTTAGAATTACTACTATAAAAACAAAAACAAAACAGAAAATAACAAGTGTTGACAAGGATGTGGAGAAACTGGAACCCTTGTGCACTGTTGGTAGGCATGTAAAATGGTATAGCCTCTACGGAAAATAGCAGAGCAGTTCCTCAAAAAGTTAAAAATCGAATTACCATATCATCCAACAATTCTACTTCTGGGTGTATACCCAAAAGAATTGTAAACACAGTCTCAAAGAAATTTATACTCAGGTTTATAGAAGCATTATTCACAAGCTAAAACACCAAAGCAACCCAAGTGTCCATCAATAAATGAATGGATAAGCAAAATGTGGTATATATACACACACAATGGAACATTACTCATCATTAATGTTGACACATATTCATACAATATGAATGGACCTGGAGGACATTTTACCAAGTATAATAAGCCAGTCACAAAAAGATAAGTACTGTATGATCCCATTTATATGAGGTACCTAGAGTAGTCAAAATTATAGACAGAAAGTAGAATGAGGGTTGCTGGGGACTAGAGGGAGAAAGAATAGGCAGTTATTGTTGAATGAGTATAGAGTTTCAGTCTTGCAAATGAAAGACTTCTGAAGATGGATGGTGATAATGAATATACAACAATATGAATGTACTTAATCACTGAACTGTACACTTAAAATTGGTCAAGGTGAAATATCACGTTATGTGTATTTACTGCAATTAAAATATTGGAAACAATATGTGGGCTCCCAGTGCTTTCTCAGTAGCAGCACTTTGTCCTCAGTTTGGAAGTTTTTCTGGAGCTACCCAGTGATCCTGAATAAGCAATTCCTCACTGGGGTGATGATACTGCTCCAGTAGAGTACCAATGAAGTGGACAAGACCAATGAGGTGGCATTTGGCTGGGCAGGGGGTTTTACACAAGTCTGCCTTGACATACCCACAGCCAGAATGGCATGACTTCAGAGTCAGTTAGAGAAAGCTATGGTTTAAATAAGACACTCTTTAAATATGAATACAAACTCCAAAAACACTGTAAGAAGAAATAGGAGTGCCCAGAAATAGGATTAAAGTGAAGGAAAATTGGCCACAGGAAGGTGGGATCTTGGGCTATTGCAGGAAATCCTGGGTGGTGGTTGGGTTAAACCCTTCCTCCCATTTCCATAGCTCAGGAACAAGACTTTACCAAGATACTGGCCAGAATCTGGTATTTATTTCACTGTGTATCCAGCTCCTCATCTTGAGTCACTGGAGCTGGGCCCAAGAGTGTAGGATGGAAGACAAAACTGAATTGGCTGATAAAATAGGAAGAGGCCATGGACAGTGACAGTTAGAGAAAGCAGTCTATGGAATTGTTGCCTTTGGAGGGCCCTGAAAAACGTTCTTCCAATTTGTAGGAGTCACTGTTTGTTCATTCAACAAATCATCTTTATGTGCACTTAGTATTTGTCAGGCACAAGAAACAAGGCACAGGCTCTGCCCTTCCAGAGTTTACAGTCTAGTGGCAGAGATAAACACACATAATACTGTAAATTACCAGAAAATTGGAACTATACTTTCTATGTGTGTTTATTTCCCTTGTCTCCCCCATCCCATCCCTATCACAATTACAACCATTGTTCTTAGAAGTGTTCTGTAACTTAATGAGAGGATAAATGAATGGTTTAAATGTCTAACATCAGAACTCTGTATGTAAAAAGCCTGAGTTGAAAGAAAGTCTTTAAAAATCTACAGAACAAAGCTCTTACCTTGTAAATGAAAAAGTAGTATTAAGAGAAATTGTAACTTGCTCAAGGTCATAGCTAGAATCTGTAACTTTTATTTTATCCATGGCTCTTTTTGCAAGACCTTTATATGTTGACAAAAGCCTTTCTGGTAGTCCCAGTGAAAATTTCTCTGTGAGGAAACCTGAAGCTTAAGAAACTTACAGAACACCATAAACTACAACAATATTTTTCAAAGTAAGAATACATAGTAACATATGACTAAGGCGATTTTGAATAAAAGAAGCTTAATGGAGGAAGGAAGACACTAGCCCTCCCAAAGTTTAATGCATTATAAAGTGATAATGATTAAGGATCTGATAAGACTAGATAGACAAAGTAATGGAAGAGAATATGTAACTCAGAAACACAGCTAAGCATATCAAAATTTAGTATGGTATAAAACGTGTATCACAGATGAAAAGGCAATTTAAAAGTATTTTTAAAGGCATTAGAACATTTTAAAGGTGCTAAAACACCTAAATACTAGAAGTATTTAGGAAAAAAATAGATTTTCCCTCTTCACTATATACTAAAATTTTAGCTGGAATAAAGAATTAAATGTAGAAGAAAGAATGGCAAAAAAGAAATAAATAAATTGTAAGCAAATATTTACCAAGTCTTTGGAGGTAGAAAGGCTTTTATAGCTTTATATGTGGTAAAGAAACTCACAAAGTGATTGGTATGGTTATAAAATGTTGAAGTTGGAAGGTTCAAAACTTTACAAAATTAAAAGGCAAGTACAAAGAAAATATTTGCAACAAGTATAACAAAGCATCAATACTTCTATGCATTATAAACTTATAAATAGATAAAGAAAATGCCACAAACCTATAGGGAGGAAACAAGAATGAACAATTTATGAACATAAAATCAAATTGCTAACCAGCACATGGGAAAATACTTTATGTCAAAGGCCAACAAGACAGATATTTACCTATGAGCCAGGAGCAAGTCCCAGACCATGCAATGAAAAGAAAGAAGTAATTACTAACACAATTTCTCTCAGATTATGAAACCAGAAAATACTCATTTGTTTCCAGTAATGCCCTCAAGCCAAGCCTCAAATTCCTTAAATACAAAACTCTTGGGGGTCTACTTCTGACATTGCCTTTTCAAAACGAAGTAATTTAATGTTGAAAAATTGTTGAAGGAAGAAATGAATGAAAGAACAAATGTATGAATGAATGAAGGAGTTACTTAAACCTTAGCACCATTTATGACTTTAAAATTTAGACAAAATGTATTAATAGCAGAAGAAAATCAACAAACTGGAAAAAAGCAACAACAGGGAAATTCAAAGTCTTTGGGATTACTAAACTATATGTATTTAGCTAAGACAATGCAGATTAAGCCATGTCTATTCTTTGACTTCAGCAACACAGGTAGTTTTGTAAATAGAGGAGTAGATTCTGATAATACAGGAAGTGTGGTGTCTATTAAAGAGATCAAATAGTCCTTTTAGGGGTAGTTGCAGACAATATATGAATATTCAGCTGGAGGAAGCACCTATCTAATTGCTATTCATTGGAGCAGAAAGCAGAACAATGACAGCTACAGAAGCCACCTGCCCTTACATTTGATCTAGGATAGGATGACTCTCTAGAAAAAGCCTGACCCCAGAGGTTGCAGTGAGCCGAGATTGCGCCATTGCACTCCAGCCTGGGCATCAAGAGTAAAACTCCGACTCAAAAAAAAAAAAAAAAAAAAAAGACAGGGAGAAAGTCTGACCCAAGGAACAGGAACAGGAGGCCCGCATGCCAGTCCTGAAGAGAGATCAAGAATAGAATCTTAGGAAACCACAAAATAGACTGGGAAGGAACCAAGAAGGATGATCAAGGAGAAACAGGAGAGTGTGGTCAAAAGTGAAAAGAACGAAGAGAGGTAGGGAGTGGTTAACAGAAAGACACACCTTAAAGAAATACAGAAAGATGGTGGCTAAAAACAAACCCATTAGAGAATGTAATGAAAACTGTTTCATTAGAGTAGGAGGAGCATCAACCAGGTTCTGTGGACTTTATACATAAAGTATATGCAAGTGAAGAGCTAACGTAAAGAAAGTAAAAACATCAACCGTAAAATATTGTTTTCAAGAAGTTTGATGGTAAAGGAATAGTAGGATTGCTTTGAACTAAAATTGGTGAATTTAAAACCTGAATAAATTAATATATGCCAAAACTATATGCATGCATTTACTTGTCACGGCAATTAATGCTGGATAAACTGTTCTGATTTTTAACCAATTATTTAAAAATTTTATGTTGCATTTTTGGATTCAAAAACTCTAAATATTTTTAATATATTTATTAGTGTTCTTATGTTATTTCAATAACCACAGGACCCTAATGACTACTAGACTTTTCTACATGGAATCAAATGATTTCCTCTCCCATCCCCATTCTTCAATGCAGCATTATTTAACATTCATTAAGCATCAGTAACTTTATTTCAAGGTCTTTTGGTTTTGTCTTGACCAGGTAACCTTTGGAAATATTATCCTTGCCATGTAACTTTCTGCCAGCCACACCCTCTCATAGAGATATTTCTTCTATATGCCATCTGCCTTGCCAAAAAATTACCCTTATTATAAAGTTAATAGGAAGAAATTTAATTAACAGAAACAATTCATTCCAAAAAGAAAAAAAAAAAACTCACAAAAACTAAATACTCAGAAAAGCCCTAGGCTCTTGGTGTCAGAGTTTTAGTTAAATTCTCAGGCAATGAAGAAGAGAAAGAAATGGAAAATCACGGTGGCTTCAGAAGCCCTTTATGTTGCCCATATTTGTTCCTAAATCTTGCTTTTGTTTTAATTCTTCCACAGTCATCTTTCTTCCTAATCTCCATGGACTCTATTTCTATTTATTCGCATTCTGGGCAAGGCCACATCAGGGAACCTGGAGAGGGCACTGTAGCTATGTTTCTACTCAGTTAACTTTCCATTCTGAACACGGATAGAGGTTCACCTGGACTTGACATCAGAATGCTACAATGAGAAATGATTCTCTGTCTGGGAGCTTCCCTATCAATTGTTCTCATGCCCAGGATGGGACAAGTATGTTTCATAACGGGAGGTATTTTTAATTATGAGCCAAAAACTTTCCCCTCATCAGAAATATAACTGGATAATCGATCTAGTACCAGGACTCACACTCTCAAAAGTACAGGGCTTCCCAGGCCTGGCCTTGGGAAGTAGAGAATGCTGAAAGATTTATTCCAGAAAGGTAGTCAATACTACGAAGACCAGAATCTAGATGCTCTGGTTATGTCATAATGCCATTCTGGCTGGCCAAGCTGACCGATGCAAACCTTCAGCAACATGCACAAAGACTGTTGATGAGCCCACTCATGACAGGAAATGGTGCAAGTGTCAAATACTGGCCTAGCCAACCCAAGAACACTGAACACTGCATTCAGAATACCCACAAATACTACCACATTATGCTGCATCTCTGACTTCTTCTTCCCTCTACCATAAGAGTACCCTGGTAGCTGTGGTACATTTAGACTCCCGATCTTTCAACTCCCCTCTTCCTTACCTCTAACCTACCTACTTCATCTGACCACAAACCTTAGTTCACAGGTCTGCTTTAGATAAGGTCATTTAAGGTCTTTCACATTCATGTCCACTTAGCCATTGTTGGCAGATGGACCCATGGAGCATATTAATGCGTAGAAAAATTCCTCCACCAATAAACTACCCATCAGCAATTGCAGTTACACCCCCTACCCACCCTCACCTCATTCCTGAATCTGCTTCTATCAATATCCACTTTCACAGCAGCTCTGGCACTTAACGCCAGTTTGCATCATCCATCAATAAGCTCAGTCCAAAAAAGCACTGCCAAGACTCTGATGATACCATATGAGGAACCCTTGTATGTGCAGGGGAGAGCTGGTCTCCTGATGATGTCAGATCCTGGCCCACCTGGAAGTACAAAACACAAACTCACTGGCCATTAGTACCTTCTACCAGGTAAACAGGGAAATCTCAGTGTGGTTCTGGCTAAGGGAGCAGTCAAATAAAAGTACATGATTTACTGGTGTCTTCTGCCTTATATGATCCTGGTTCATACTCACAAGGGATCTTCAGAGCAGCATCAAAACATACTAGGTTTTAATATTACCCCCAAAAAGGTAAAATACAAAATTTTTATATTGAGCATGTTTTTAGCACTGCAATAATAATAATTCAGATATATTGGGTTAAATAAACTCAAATATAATAATAATTTAAAAAACAAAAACTTTTTAGCTTAAGAATTCCTCCAGGCCTACCTCCCCTTCTTTGGTTTTTTTTAACATCTCATTCTGAGGCTTCCCTCTGTCTCAGGCTCACATGACTTTATAACTTAACCTGCTTGTTCATTCTTTCTCTCTCTATAATCATCTGACTCATCATTTACCCAGTTTGTGTTCTGGTATTTTTCAGGACACTCAGCTCTCCTTTCTTCAACACTTGCACCCTGCTTGGGTTCCCAATTTATCATGATAGGGGGGACAAGTAGGTTCCTAACCCTGTGATTACCAAGGTACAAGAGATACACCAAGGAAAATGCTGTTTCTTCCCAGAGCCCACAGCTATTGCTAACTGAATCCTCCCCTTTCTCAAAATAGCCCATAAACTTTGAGCTGGCTCACTTCAGTCCGACTCTGGGCTTTCTGAAGTGCCATCGCCACCACCCACCCATCCACCCCACTGGAGGGTCAAATTGCAAAGAAGATCAACCATAACCCTTCTGAATTTCCTCACCCTTCCACTAACTAGCCCTATGAAACTTTGTCCTGCCTCTGCTATCACTTCAGTAAAATATAAATAACATTTGTGTCTAATATACATACTGAGGAGATTGAAATATTTAAAAACACATGTGAAGTATCTATACATAGCAAATGTTCAATAAATTATTAGCTTCATTGACTATTTCTGCTCATAGACTCTTGTTACCAGAAAAAAATTAAGACACAAACCAGCTCTTTTAATGTTTGCATTTGGTAATTATTCCAAGATTTAATGTAGTTCAAGAAAATAATGGAAAATAAAAAGCAAGAACCAATCAGGTTCTCCTTCAACTAGCCACCAAGCTCGTTGTGTTTTTGGTTTTTGTTGAAAAAAAAAAAAATCTAAAGAATCTCACGCCTGCAAACAATCCCTTCAAAGTTTAATTCATTTGTATTTGTTTCAGGAAAGTAGAACATCTGTCTCCCCACACCTCTCCCCTGGCTCTTGTTTCCTTCTCTGGAATGTTATACGTTTTTTTTAAACCTCAGAGACATCCCATTAGGTTAATAATTTGGAATCAAAAATGTCTGTTTTGTTTTCTTCTAGTTTGATAAAGTAGCAAATATTACTTTACTTGTCCCTAAAGTATACAGTGTTAGATTTCTTTCCTTACCAAGAAAATGGCATATACAGTAATTCTTCTTCTACTGTATATAAATTCCAAATGCTACCTTAGCAGAATCATGAAATAAAAATGAATGCTTTTTAAAGCATTTATGGGGACTGGGGAATAAATGATAGAATTTTCTTATATTTCTTGTATATGCAGATAACAGATACATTTAATGCTAGAAGGAAATAGAATTTTAATAGAATTTTTAACTAAAGATCTTGAAACAAAACTAGACATACATTTTAATTGAATTTCTGGCTCAAATTACAGCAAACCATTATAAATCATTAGGAATCAGTTTTAAAACTGCTTTCACTTTTCTCCGTATTACAAACACAGAGGTAAGCTTTTACAGCTTCAGATAAGTGTTAATAAATTACCCGAATTTCAAAATTAATGGCTGCCCGGCTGCTTTGGGGAGATATCATTGTGTTTCATGAATATTTTGATTTTGTGATTAGATCAAAATGCACTGAATTCCTAAACAGTCATAACCAAGGTCTGCTGATCATAAACTGTTCTTTTTCAATAAATTATATTCCTCACAAATCTGCTGATATGGAATAATTAGAAATTGGTTGCCTGCATTTACTGTAATATTTGCATGACTTTAGATCTCCACCTACTGATCTAGAGGCTGGCAGGAAATGTACATTTTGTACATTTCTAAATATACCTTGCCTGCAGAGATAATGGTTTACATTGTGACGGGAAGAAGGTTTTTATTTGCAAAAAACAAAGAGGTGTCACTTGCCAGTTCTGGAAGACATTGATTAGGCAGTTTATGTCATTTCTATTCAGAACTTATTATTTACAGCTTCCTTGTTTCCTTTCCTTTATAAGAGATAAAGATCTGTATCTTGTAAACTGCTTAAAGAGTGTCTATTTTGTCTTTTTAGGGAGTCTTGAAATACGTTTCATAGAATGCAAGCATCCTGAAACTAAATGTGAACTGAGTAAAATACAGTATCCCAATCTGTTAGACTATCTCCAAGGGTAATCTTTAAATTAAGCAATACACAAATAGTTACACTGAGGAAAAAGAGAAAGTCCCCTGTGTAAATCCATCCTTTACCATGTAAAGCACAAGTACATAAATTTGAACCTAAACAACCTACACCACGTAATCTGATAATTAAGTACATTCATATTGGAGAAAATGCTGACTACACAAATTTAAGACTATTTTTATTCTTATAAATCTAATGATCTTCTAAAAAATTGAGTAATCTCAGGAGCTAAAAGCCAGTGAGAATATTCCAATACAGTAATATTTATGGAAAATTTCTTCAAGGTTTAGTGAAAGAGAGGTTTTCAAGAATGGGGCAAGAACAACTCTTGATAAAATCCAGAGTAAGTTTCAGGAGAAGGATGCAAGAGAGTTTCAGCAGTTTCTCACCATTTGGAGACCTGGGAAGTAAAGAAGGGGCCCCTGGGAGCATCATTTACTGCAGTAATAATACAATCATCTTCCTCTGAGCCTTCATAAGCCAGAGCCAAGGAGTCATAAACCTAGTATTCACAACACATTGCAATAGTTTCATGGGTCTCTGAAGTTAAAACAAGGCTTAAATCGGTTGCCTCACTTGTGGTTCATGGCACACAGTATTTTTTTAAAGTGGTTTAAGGCTAGACCAGTGACAGTTACTCACTGTTGGGGTTCTTTGCAACTCCTCAGCTTACCACAAACACAAGAGGATGTAAAAAGAGTGGCTAGATTCAAATTACTAAGAGTCTGAGGCAAGCCTTTCCATGAGAAGCATTTAACCTTAATAGAAGACTCTACCAGTCCAACGTAGTAAATGCACAAATGTTCATTGGTTTGTAAGAAAAATAAAAGTGAGGCCAGGCGTGGTGGCTCACGCCTGTAATCCCAGCACTTTGGGAGGCCTAGGTGGGTGGATCACGAGGTCAGGAGATCGAGACCATCCTGGCTAACATGGTAAAACCCCACCTCTACTAAAAATACAAAAAATTATCCAGCCGTGGTGGCAGGCACCTGTGGTCCCAGCTACTCGGGAGGCTGAGGCAGGAGAATGGCGTGAACACGGGAGGCGGAGCTTGCAGTGAGCTGAGATCGAGCCACTGTACTCCATCCTGGGTGACAAAGCAAGACTCTGTCTCAAAAAAAATAAAATAAAATAAATAAAAGTGAGATAACACTCACATTTATAATTGGGCAGCCAGGCTTACTATGGTTTAGTATGTTAGCAAATGTATCTAAGAATCTACACCAAAATTCTGATTAGAGCCCATGAAATCTAATAAGAAAGAACATAAACTAAAATTCATTAGTTATTGTATATACCTCCTGGAGCTGTTAAGTGGATTGAATGAAACAAAGCATGTGAGATGCTTAAGTGCCTGGAGTATAGTAAATAATAAATATTACAAAACAACATAAAACAAACAAATAAAACCCAGCGGAAATACTAAGAATTTTATAGAGACAAACTTTCAGCATGGATTTTTTGTTTTGTTTTCATCCGACCTGTTTTACACATTCACTCTGTTTTCAGCCATCTGCAATTTCTACATAAATCTTTATTTATGCTTATATTTGCATTGAAAAGCATTTGGGTGAAAATATTTTTTTTTGTTACTCAAAAGAGAGGGCATCTATATTAGTCATATATGTCAGTATTTGCATAGACAGAAGGTATCTCTATAGCCACAAGCAACTCTGTGCACTTTAATGTAAGGTGGAATCTGCATTGTAGAAACACATTTTCCCAAAAATCAACAGTGTCATCAGAAAGCTTAATCATGTTAAAATATATTCTTCCCTCTGAATATGTTTATGTACATAGATTTATATTTTTAAAAGTTTTAGCTAGTTCTATTCCAAATATACGATTACTATTTTAAATAAAGAAGGCTTTCCTAGTAACAAAGAGTGGGTTTCTTAAGAATGATTTATCCACTTAAATATTTATTGAGCATCTGTTCTGTCCCAAGTACTATGCTAGGTCCTTGGGATACAGGGACAAATAGGGCCAGGTACCAGTTTCAGGAAGCTGAGTCTGTTGGGCAGAGAGAAAACTTCATTTTCAGTTATGGTTTATTGTGATCAACTCTGTGGTGGAAGCATGCATAGAATACCATGGGGCCAAAGGAAGGCCTCAAGAACAGACTAGATGGTCAGACAGAGAACTTGGAGACTGGAAAAACCAGGAGGAGGAAATTAAATGATGAAGCAGAAGAAAAGATAATTCAGAGGACCAACACTTGAGACACGAAGCAGTACCTGTTTGAGAAAGTTCATGTATTTCATCAGTCTGAAGCAAATGATGCCTCCAGGTGCCCTGCAAAGCATAAAGCTCCATTTACAATCCATCGGACCATATTTGGGGAATTAGCCCAATTGGGTCTACCTAGCCCAGGTCTAACTGGGAAGGTCATCCTACTAACCACCTTTCACCTTTCCATAGTCAGTTGCAGTCATATGGAAACAAACATTTCAAACATGAGATATACAAAATGGAATTACTGATCTTCTCACTAGACTTACTTCTCCCCCCAAGCCTTCCCATCTTAGTTAATGGTGCCACCATCTATTCAGTTCCTCAAATCAGAACTATGGAAGTCATTTTTTACATATATGCCTCCTTCACATAACCCCCATCCACATCTTCAATACTTTCCCAGGCAATTACAATTCCAGATTATACCTCAAATAACTGCTTCTCTGCATTTCTACTACACTGTTGAACTGGAGGTCAAACTACCACCACTTTATGTCTGAACTGTAGCAGTAATTTTCACTCAAATCTCTTCACCTCCATTCTTGAGCCTTTAGAATAAATTTTTTCACAAAAACCATTTTTAAATGTTAATCTGATCATATATCTTTGGCTTAAAACCTGCAATAATTATTCTCTGCCCTCAGAATAAACTCTAAATCTTTACTCTCCTTTTTCTCTGGTGATACAGTTACATCTGGACAACAGGTGTCTGGACAACTGGAACTTGCTGTTCTTCTAGGATCTAGAAGTGACCATATAATTAGGTTCCAATGACGGTTCCAAAATGAATGGGAACGATGTGTGTCATTTCCAAATGCCAGCCTTCGCACATGCGATGCCCACACCGTTATGCTCTCTCACCTTCCCACCAACTAAATATAGCAACAACAGGAGCAATCTTGGAAGAGGAGTATTGAGGATGGCAGAACACTTCTGTTAGCCTACATCTCTGGACAAATCTGCCAAACAGAGATCCCTTAGCTTTCCCAGACTCTTTTGTGAGAAAGAAATGTACTGCCATCTTGTTTGAGCCACTGAACTTTGGGATCTCTTCTTTCCAACAACCTGGATTTCACCCTGATCCACTCACTGATTCTAGTTTATAAGCCTTTCATGACTTGTCCTTAACAACTCCATCTATAGGACTCTCCCTTTTTCGCAAATGACTTTTGAATGTGACAAGTTCTTTTCTGCCTCATAGCCTTCAAGTATTTAGTCCCTTAACTGAATTCCCACTCCCTGTATCTTTGTGTAACCCTCCTTCTCCTGACTTCTACTTATCCTTTAGGACAAATCTTTAAATAACTCATGAAGGAGGTCTTCCCCGATCCTGGAAAACTAAATTAAGTCTTTTATTTTCACTCCTATTAATGTCCTGCTCTTTTCTTTCTTTCATTCCCCTCTCTTTCAATAAATGTTTATTCAGCACAGTGCCAAACACTGTGCCAGGGATTGAAAACAAGAATTTCTGGTAAATACATAAACAGATGACAGATAGATAGAGACATAGATACATAGATAAATACATGGCATGCAGGCTATCAGAAAAGATAGAAACATAAATAAATTAATGAAATAATTTCATGTTATGATAAGTACTATGAATGACTTAGAAACTAGTAGAAAAAACTAGCTTTATTATAATTTCTAAATTATATTTCATTTGTAAGTTTACTTGACAGTGTCTCTGTATCTCACCATAAGCTTTAAGGGTAAGGTTCTATCCATTTTGATTTCCCCTGCGTATTTTCTGTCTTGTACAAGACCTGGAATATAGTAAGTGCTTGATACGGTTTGGCTGTGTGTCCCCACCCAAATCTCATCTCAAATTGTAATCCCCATGATCCCCACTTGTCAAGGAAGGGACCTGGTGGGGGGTGACTGGATCATGTGGGCAGTTTCTCCCATGCTGTTCTCATAATAGTGAGTTCTCACAAGATCTGATGGTTTTATGTGTTTGACAGTTCCTCCTTCACATACTTCCTTGCATGTGCTCACTCTCTTTCTTTCTCCTGCCACCATTTAAGGCAAGCCTGCTTCCCTTTTCTCTATAATTGTAAGTTTCCTGAGGTCTCCCAGCTATGTGGAATTGTGAGTCAATTAAACTTCTTTTCTTTATAAATTACCCAGTCTCGGGTATTTATAGCAATGTGAAAACAGTCTAATACATATGCTCATAATATAAGCATAAAAAGAGGAAATGCTTCTCGAAGATTTATGCTAACAAGGCCCAGAATCCGGGGTACACATTTGTGACTTGTATGCTTCTATTACCAATCTTGAACTCATAACTCTGGCAAACATTATTATTCTCTAGGCACTGTTTTCTTCCAGGCCTGCATATGATCTTAGAACACTTATTAACACTATTCTGGGACATCACTACTAATTTTCAATCTAATCTTTATTATTTCCTTTCTTCTACTTGCTTTAGGTTTAGTTTGCTCTTTTCCCCTGAGTGTCTTAAGGTAAAGGTAAAGTTAACTATGTGAGATATTTATTTTCTATTTTTATCTTTTGTAACAGGGTCTCACTGTGTCACCCAGGCTGTAGAGTAGTGGTGCAATCTCAGCTCACTACAGCCTTGACCTCCTAGGCTCAAGCTATTCTCCCATTTCAGTCTTCCAAGTAGCTGGGTCCACAGGCACACACCACCACACTTCGGTAATATTTGTATTCTTTGTAGAGATGGGGTTTCATCATGTTGTCCAAGCTGGTCTCAAACTCCTGGGCTCAAGTGATCCACCCATCTGGGTCCCCCAAAGTGCTTGTATTACAGGTGTGAGAAACTGTACCCATCCTATTCTTTTTTAATATAGGCATTTATAGGTATAAATTTTTCCTTAAGCATTGTTGTAGCATACCTTTTGGTACAACTTCATTTTCATTCATCTCAAAGTATTTTCTAATTTCCATTTTGATTCCTTTAACCCATTGGTTATTTAGGAGTATGCTGTGTTGCTGAATGGAGAATTCCACAGATATCAGTCAGGTCTACCTGGTTTATAGTGTTCTTCACATCTTCTGTTTCCTTACTCATCTGCTTAGTTGTTCTAACCATTATTAAAGGTAGGATAGTAAAGTCTCCAACTACTACTGTTGAATTGTCTATTCCTCCATTTCTGTCAGTTTTTGCTTCAGGTATCCTGTTGGTACTCTGTTGTTTAACAACTAATTTATTGAACACTGTATTAGTCCATTCTCACACTGCTATAAATAGAAAAAACTGCCCGAGACTGGGTAATTTATTTTTTTTAAAAAAAAAGAGAGATTTAATTAACTCACAGTTCCACATAGTTGGGAAGGCTTCGGGAAACTTAAAATCATGGTGAAAGGGGAAGTAGGCATGCCTTACATGGCGGCAAGTGAGAAAGAGAGAGCATGTGGGAAGGAGGAACTGTCAAGGATTTATAAAATCATCAGATCTCATGAGGATTCACTCACTGTCATGAGAACAGCATGTGGGAAACCACCCTTATGATTCAATTACCTCTCACCAGTTCCCTCCCTCGACAAGTGAGGTTATGGGCATTACGATTCGAGATGAGATTTGGGTGGGGACACAGAGCCAAACCATATCATTCCACTCCTGGCCCCTCCCAAATCTCACATATGTTTTACATTTCAAAACCAGTCATGCCTTCCCAACAGTCCTCCAAATTCTTAACTGATCCTAGCACTAACCCAAAAGTCCAAGCCCAAAGTCTCATCTGAAAGAAGTCCCTTCTGCCTAAAAGGCTGTAAAATCAAAGGCATGTCAATTACTTCCAAGATATAAAGTGAGTATAGGCATTGGATAAATGCTCCAATTCCAAATGGGAGAAATTGGTCAAACAAAGAGGCTACAAGCCCCATGCAAGTTCGAAATCCAGTGGGGCATTCAATCGTAAAGCTCCAAAATAATCTCCTTTGACCTCATGTCTCATCCAGGGCACGCTGATGCAAGGGGTGGGCTCCCAAGGCCTTGGGCAGCTCTGTCCCTGTGGCTCTGCAGGGTACAGCCCCTGTGACTGCTTTCATGAGCTGGCATTGAGTGCCTGTGGTTTTTGCAGGTGCAGGTACAAGCTATCAGTGGATCTATCATTCTAGAGTCTGGAGGATGCTGGCCCTTTTCTCACAGCCCCACTAGGCAGTGACCCAGTGGGGACTCTGTGTCGGGGCTCTGGCCCCACGTTTCCCTTCTGAATTGCCCTAGCACATGTTCTTCATGAGGGCTCTGCCCCTGCAGCAGACTTCTACCTGGAAATCCAGGCATTTCCATACATCCTCTGAAACCTAGGCAGAGGTTCCCAAACCTCAATTCTTATCTTCTGTGCACACTCAGGCCCAACGTCACATGGAAGCTGCCAAGGCTTGGGGCTTACATCCTCTGAAGAAACAGCCTGGGCTATACATTGGCCCCTTTTGAAAATTTTTCAAATTTTTATACTCTGCTTTCCTTTTAAATAAAAGTTCTCATTTCAGATTATGTCTTTGTGAGTACATATGGCTGGATGCTTTCAGAAACAGCCAGATCAAGTCTTGAATGCTTTGCTGCTTAGAAATTTCTTCTGCCAGATACCCTAAATCATCTCTCTCAAGTTCAAAGTTCTACAGATCTCTAGGGCAGTGCCAAAATGCCACCAGTCTCTTTGCTAAAGCAGAGCAGGAATAACCTTTGCTCCTAAGTTCCTTAGCTTCATCTGAGACCATCTCAGTCTGGACTCCACTGCCCATATCACTATCAGCATTTTGGTCAAACCCATTCAACAAGTCTCTAGGAAGTTCCAAACTTTCTCACATATTCCTGTCTTCTTCTGAGCCCTCCAAATTGTTCAAACCTCTGCCCACTATCCAGTTCCAAAGTCCCTTCCACATTTTCAGGTTATCTTTATAGCAGTACCCTACTCTGCCAGTACCAATTTTTTGTATTAGCCCATTCTCACACTGCTATAAAGAACTGTCCGAGACAGTTGGCTGGGGAGGCCTCAGGAAACTTATAATCATGGTGGAAAGCAAAGGGGAAGCAAGCACATCTTATATGGTGGCAGAAGAGAGAAAAAGAAGGGGAAAACGCCAGACACCTGTCAACCAACCAGATGTCATTAGAACTCACTATCACAACAGCAAGGGGGAAATTCGCCCCCATAATCCAATCACCTCTCACCAGGTCCCTTCCTCAACAAGTAGGGATTACAATTTGAGATGAGATTTGGGTGGAGCCACAGACCCAAACCATATCATCATATATATTAGGCTTATATATCTAAGAGACTGTTTCCCTGCTAGGATCCTTCAAGTTCTTCACTAGGCATGTTACCATGGCACTAGAGTGTCCCTGAGGAAAGTGGATCACTATAGATAGCCTAGCATTGTTAAGGGGTCAAAGTGGAAGCAAAAGGACTGCCTTGCTCCATCCTCATACAGTAGTCAGCCAGATCAACTTTCTTTCAAATGCCTCCTATTGCCCATGTATATGCTAACATGTTCAACAGTTGCAGCTCTACTTCTCCAAAGTTATTAGCTGATTCTGAACTCACTTAATTTCTTGTATCATTTTGATATTTATTCTGAAATCTGAAATTCTCCAACATTTATATTTTACAGTATATTGTATACTAATGGTTAAAAGCATGCAGTATGAATCTCGATTTCCCAGGTTCAAACATTTCTGGTTCTGCAACTTACCTGTGTGATCTTAGACGAGTCACTTAGCCTTCTCTGTGCCTCAGTTTCTTACGTAAACTGGGGATAAAAACCACATAGGGTCTTTAAAATAATGAATAAATCAATAAATACATTTAAAGTATTTAGAAAACCTATCATACAAATGAAAACATGTTGGCCACAATTACTTTCTACAAAGAATTTATATATACACCATCTCATTTAATTCTCATAACCAGCTTGGGAACTTGTTTATTCTCTTCTGACAAATTGGGAGACAGCAGTCCAGAAGCCCAACTTTCCCATGGATCCACAGTTGTAAAATGGGTTTAGGCTCCATTCTTTCTCCATGCTGCTATGATGCTAGAAGGCAACAGATACATTGAAAAAAAAAATATGGGCTCTGTGACCAAGTAGACTTGGATTGGAACCTCAGGTTAGGGAACATCGGGTTGCCTACCTTCTAGTCATATTCCTTTGGGCAAGGTCCTTTACCTCTGAGCCATGTTTATAAGATAGGTATAATAATTCCTACTTCATAGAGTTATTATAAAGACTGCTGTGAAAAAACATCTCACACAGTACCTATTACATATTATATGATCAACAATTGTTAATTTTCTTTTTTTTTACATCTTCTCTTAGTAATGAAAATATTCCCTCCTTACTGTGAGCTGTGCTCAAGAAGATCCCTCTGTGGCTGTCAGATCAAGAGAGTCAGCTTTGAAATGCTCTCTTGGTGCTTTGTAATGTTAAACATTTAACACAATTATTGTAAGTAAGGCATGCTCATTATTACTGGATGGGATGAATATTTTAAAATGAGACTTATAATAAGATTGTCATAACTGTACTTTTTCAAAATGCCATACACAAAGACAGGAAGTTTTATTTTGTTTTTTGAGCACTACAAAATAAAACAAAGAGTAAATAAATTTTAAAACAAAAAGAGTGGTTAGAGGTTCTAGGGGAGGTGATATATATATGAAGTTAATAGAATTATGGTGAAACATCTTATCAATCCTAGCCTTTCTACAGAAATCAAATATTCAGGTTTTTACGACCTAGTTGAAGATTCACTAGAAATTAGTAAACTTATATTAATGGATGGAAAAATTACTTAAACTTATATTAATGGATGGAAAAATTACTAAAGGTATAAAACAAAGTTTCTGTAATTGCATACAATTTTCTTATCCTCTGAACATAGAAGAATAGATTAAAAAGTACTTGCCAAATTAAATAACTAAAGAAAAGGGACAAAAGAAAGATTCACTTAATATTGTTTTCAAGAAGAGACTGGTAGAAAAGAAAGACAGCCCAAACACCTTCCCCAAAGCTAAAGGTTGTAGTTATCATTTATACTGAGCAAAGAAGGAAAGTAAACAATACTTCAGAGGATACAGAGACACCACAATTTTGGGTTTCAACTAAGCAAGAAAAATGCTTTGCCAAGAAATCTAGGGTAAAAAATGTGATTTGATAGAAGGCAGTCATCAAACAGGAAGAAACTTCTGGGCCATTTCTAGATTCATTTTTCAGATTGGGAGCCCAGACCACAACAAACATCAAAACTATAATAGTTATTTTTTGCTTTTCATGATGCCTAGAATTTGAGCAGAAAACAAGACAGCAATATTCAAGCCTTGGCTCTGTGGCCACACCTGAGTGACTTCAGAAAAATAGAACTTTGATGGTCATAATATGATATAATGCATTTCATCCAACTTCATTGATAAAGCACTCCTTCTCTCTTGAATTTTCAAAAGTTATCATCCACACCTTACAAAATGGACCAAGCACTCACAATGGCTCCATTTCCCAGGCACTTAACAGGAACTGGGGACATTTACAGAATCATAAGAGGTCAAGAAAATATTTAAGATAAATATAAACTTCATTCTAAACTTTGGATCACTGACTTTTGACATCTCACAGACTCTATTTTTGTATTTTTAGTGTCTGTAGCTGAATTTTTCACATTCTCTTCAACTAGATTTTGCAATCTGGTTGTAAGTTCCTCCTTGAAGATAGGAATCCCATCTTACATTTAAAAGTAAAGAAGGTATTAATAACACGTTCATGAAGTGACATATCGTTAAGAATCTCCAAATTTTTAATATCACCATAACACATTATTCCCTTATAAAAATGTATTAACTTACAACTGAAAAATATAAATGCACCATTTAGTATTAAGGAGAGTTACTGTGTATAAACAGAGACCAATCTAGTTGGTTTGAGCCCAGGGTGTTAGGTAGTCAAGCCATGTTCATGCTAGAATTATGAGGTTTAATGGTGATATCTAGCCTCTGGCACCCTTAATTCAAATTCTTTTTTCAGGAAATTAAAATTATTTGTACTTAGCTTGGCTCAAAGTACATGTTCAAAAATCTAAGTTGATTGCATAAAATACACACACAGACACACACACACACACACACACAGAGAGAGAGAGAGAGAGAGAGAGAGAGAGATCTAAGTAACTCCCCTACCATTGAGAGGTGACTCCCTTGCCACTGAGAAGGCAATTAGTATTAAGAAAATAATAAAAGGCACCAAGATATCATTCATGCACTCAGCAGCCAAGAAAGTAGGATGCTTAGAGTAAACCAATGAGAAGCTTAGATATAAAAAACAACATCTGAAAGGAGAAGTACAAGGGCATTTCCTCACTGCAAGTCTTCAGTACACACTTCAAAAGTATAGAGTATGTTGTGCATTCCCATAGACACTTGCGCTTTCTAACCATTACCCACCAAATCAATGTCAAAGCATGACACCTTGCCTTCTTTACACTGAAATACAGATCCCCAAATACCATGATATCTATAGCATCTACTGAAATGACTATAGGAAATCCCACATACATTGCTAGAAAGGGAAAGATATCATAATAGTGTGTTTACGAAGCACTGAATGAGGCACTGATTGGTGGGAAAAAGTGCATGTAACATAATATTTTCATAAGTCTTGGTTTTGTCTATGATCCGGACTTCAAATTATATTTGTTGTCATTATACAAAATGCTATCAATTCATGCTTCTAATACCTCATGTTTTGTCACCTTCAACTTAGAATGCTGCAGGTTGGCATAATCTTTCAAACTATCCAAGAATCTGGCATTTCATTGAAAATTTAAGAAAATCCTTTTGTAATTATAGGAATGAAATATCAAAGGCCCTATGATATAACAGAAGGAATAGGAGATATAGTCATAAATAAAATATATAATATATTTACATATAAAAATATATAGTGTAAAATAGTAAGTGCCAGAAAGGAATGTTGAGATGGAGAGGGAAAAATATGAACATCTGAATTCTACCTTTGCTCAACAATTTCTCCTTCCTCTGAAGTACTGAGAAAGCAATACAACAAGACACAAAGATGAATGGACACATTATTACTTTAGAATTAGCTGGACCAGGATCCAATAGTCCAGTGCAGGATTCTCCTGTAAAATTGGTTTAGTGAGTGTGTCTGATGCTCAAAACTCACACTGGACTACCACGTCCTAGTCTTAATTCTCCAACTACTCACATTAAGTGATAAGAATTTGGGAGTGTGTAATAAAAGAGAGGCAAGATAGGCTTTCCAGAGAGGCTGCCACAGCTTACCACTTTATATCTCTTAAAGGCAATAGGAAGGAGAAGAAAGAGATCAGGGCACAACAGAACATCAGTCTGCAATGGTAAATGCATCCATTAGTAAACACAGCCCAATAAATTTCCTCTACTCTGACCAGATTGGGATATTGTAAAGAATAAGAGAAATAGAAGAAATGTCCCTCTTGCTCCCCCACCAAAAGTATCAAATGCTTTGGGAACTCAAAGAGGGATGTTGAAATCAAGAAAAATGTATTCTTTTGATGTTTCTTCCTCTTCAATGATTTCTTCCCCATCTACTTCCTCAGTTCTTCTTCCTCTAGCTATCCCTTAAGTTATCCTTTCAGGATACACTGCATTGCTACAGACTCAATTCAGGTATAAAATACCACCTGGGTGCTGATTAATTCCAACTCTAAAGCTCAGTGGAGACCTGCTTTCTAAGCTTCAGGTAGCATGCCATGCCTCTTGTACATTATCTAACTTCATTCATCTTCACCTGATAAGATAATGAGGCCTTTCACATTTATCTCTAACCTTTCCTTCTCATTTCCCCCACTAAGCTTGTTCCTCTTGTGTTATTTTTTTAATCTTAAATTTGTAGCACCACTATCCAGCCAATTAAGCAAACTAGAAATCTGTGAGTGATCACTGATTCTCTCTCACTCTCTTCCTAATCTCCAATATCAATTAAGACAGTGCTATCAATATTAGCTGCTGAATATTTTTTTGTTTCCCTCCTTTTGATTCTCTTTCACTCCTAGATTATGTTAACATTTTCCATCTACTGCTATTGGCTGTGGGGTTTTCTTCCTCAAATTCCTTCTCAACATAACTTCCTGCGTGGTGTATCTAAAATGCAAATCTAGCCATGTCAGTACTGAAATCCATTCATGGTTCTCATCATCTATAGGACAAATTCCAAAGTTTTTAATGTAGTTCAGCAGTTCTTCCCCAAACCCTGCCCACCTTTCTGACTTCATCTTCTGCTTCTCCTTTCCTCCATCCCTTGAGCTGAAACAGCACCTGCCTCCTGGTGGTTTCACCAAACACCTTCTTTTTTCAGCTAGCCTATGCTCACGCTAGCTCTGATATTTGGAAAAGCCTTCCTTCTCTGCTACCTTTTTCATCTAGATAATTCTTCATTATACGGTAAGATTCAGCGGAGCTGCAACTTTCTCCAAAAATTATCCTGTGATTCACTTCTCATTTCTCAAACAAAGATAGATTAGAGTCTCCTCTTTGCTTACATATTTGATTACACCTAGTAATGTACTGGTCATCTACCCTAGACCGTGAGGTCCTTGGTGGCCCTGTGTACCCTTTTGGCACATAACAGGTACCTATGAATGCATTTATTTATAGGAAGGAAGCCTGGAAGGAAGGAATAAAGGTAGGAAACAATGATTTGAATAGTTTGGAAAATCATTTTGGTAAGCAGCAGTTATGTAGAATGGAATTAGAGGCAGAAGGAACCTCATAAGCTAAGGTATAAAATGTAAAACCCAAGACAATGGGTGGAGAGATATATGGATAAAGATATATGAGAGGTTACCCTGATTTGATCTTTACACATTATATGAATGCATCAAAATATCACATTCACCCCCAAAATATGTACATATATCAATATTAAAAAGATATATGAGAAGGAAATAACCTTCAAAGTTTGGTCAGGTTGTAAAGGACCAGAAAACAAGATTAAAGCGTCTGAACTTCATCAAGAAGATGAACTACTGAATAATTTTGAGCAGGAATGACTGTACCAAAGTAGGTTCATGAAAGAAATCTTCATTTCTGGGTGAGATGTATTAAAGAAATGAGAGTCTGGGGAAACCAGATAGAGGTAAGTGGATTGCAGTACTCAGAATGAGATCTAATGCAGAATTGAATTGCAGAAGTGGATTTGGGAACAGGAAAAAAAAAAGACACAGACTTAAGAGAAGTTGTGGGGGAAAGAATTGTCAAGAATTGGTAATGGAGTGGAAGTGGGGGAGGAAAACAAGAGGATGTGGATGGCTTAAAGAATGGTGGTATCATTAATGAACAACAAAATTCACAGATGATGCTAGTGTAAGAGGATTGATGATGAATACAAACTGGGACATGTTGAGTTTGAATATTTTCTAGAAGAGACATTTGAAGATACCCAGATTTGGAGCTCAGGAGAGTGACATTGGCCTCAGAAATAGATTAAGGAGTCATTTGCACACTTATCGGAGTTGAACAAGAAATGTGGATGTCTTTGTGGTCCACCAACCTAAGGATATAGATAAATTCACATTTAATCCAAATCATATTTTATCACAATATCTAAAATGTGCTGTGTGAAGCCCTGTAAGATAAGAATTCAATCTTCTATCTCAACTTTATGTACTTTATTCAAGATGTGTCTCGGGATGTCTCACATCAAAGATAACTCATCCCATATTCTTCTGCTCCAACTTCTTGTCAATATTTTCTTCCCACAAGCCACCTGAAGGAACAGATGGACCAATAAAAATTAAAAGAAGAGAAGGTCATAAAGAACTTTTCAGATTCCAGCCTTGGACACAGCATGGTCTTAACCAAGCTCCATGGTGTAGCCATGCCTAAGAATGTATGAAATGAAATAAAGAATGGGGTCAGTGGAAGTTTTAAAAATGTCAAACCATGAGGTCATGGTGGTGAAAGCATTGACAAAGGGGATATGGAAGTCACCAAGGACTTCCCAGAAATAATATGGAGGCAAAGGCTGTGGGCCAGTTGCTAAGATTTCAGCAAAGAAACTGGATAATATAAATAGACTTTGAAAGAAGTGCTTGAAAAATGACCTGGAAGTTACTATATGAAGCAAAGATTATAATTATTTGTTCTATCTATTAAATTCAATATAATTCCACTTATAAGAAAAATCTTCTGTAATTTCAAATATATGGAACTTTACGGTACGTGGATCTGTATTTTCTATATCTTTTTGTACCTAGAAAGTGCTAGTCACATATTTAGAAATAAACATTTGTTGAATTGATCTAATCCAAAGAATACTTATAATTAAATAAAAGGCAAAAACATTTCTAAACCTACGAACCCAGAGGACACAAAATAAAGGTTAAAATGTTGTAAAACATTGTCTGACCAATTATTAATGAAAGCTTCTACACTCAAACAAGTTCTTCACACTAGATTAAAATAATAATTCACAAAACTGTGATTTAAAGACTTTAAGGGTTTGTAAAAATGGTGATAGAAGCCCATTTTCCATAGGGCTACCGGCATTGTTAGAAGTTTGGACTGTTCGGCTTATCAGGTGCTGTGCATCTTTCTGAGTCCCAGTGTTGTTAATCAACATAGATGGCAGACTAGTTAATGCTGCTGTTAGTAAGACTGTGGCAAAGATTAGAAGGTTATCAAACAGATATAAACAGGAGTTCTAGGATTCCTATCTAACATATGAAATTAACAACTAATAGGTATCTTTCTTTGATAGTTGATTTGATTGAGTGGATGTGGATAAAAGTCAACAAGTGAACAACTTGATTGTCTGCTGAATTAATAGAATGGAAGAACTTTAAATGGCTCTGAAAGCTAATTTAATTCAGAAACCTCAGTGAGATTTCAGGTCTTTTGTGAAACTAGTGAATAAAATGCTGGCAATTCATTCAGAATAAAAATGTGAGCATTAGCTTCTTCTGTTCTTGGAATTTTAAAAATGTGTTTAAAAATGTTTTTACAAGGAAGGAGCATTAAACTTAGGAGTATGCTCATATTATCCTCTAAATAAACACTGGGAATTAAAACAAAGGAAAACTGCCTTTTAAATTTGCCTTGAGTTTACAGTCCTTCCTATTTCAGTCTCTCTTGCATTTGCCTTCTCAGACATTTTCATTTTTTTGTATTTCCTTCCCTAAGAATTAAAATTGTTCTTTTCCTAGGCCTAATTACCAGTATGACGTGGGTGTTTCAACCACTGGTGGGCATTATTAGATTCACTTGTGGTATTAATCAAAGGATGCAGCATCAGATAGACAATAGTACTTATCTAGACTCACTTCAAATCACTTATTATGCCCCAGTCACTCTAGTCTCTCTCCACCTCTCAAGAACCCCAAGCTACTCTCTTCCTTCAGGAATTTGTATGTTGTCCTCTCTGCAGCTGAATTCTCTCCCTATATTCACTTCTCCTGGACAGAGCTCACTCATCATTCAAGCCTCAGATAAAATCTCTCTTCCTTAGCAAAGCTTTTCTCCACCACCCACTTCCCACCTGCTCCTGCCCCAAGCCTCCCAAAACCTTCTGCTTTTCTTCCACTGCACTTTCCACCATTGTCCTCAAGTGAGCAGGCAAAGAGTAGATTCCTACCTTTCTCCCCCACTGGATTGCAAACTCTATGAAAGGGAAGGCCTCATGAGTCTCATTACCTGTGCCTAACAGAGTGCCTGGCCTAGAGTATGAGCTCAGCAAACACTGTGTTGACAGGTGACACTAGAGGATAGGGAGGAGGCACCAGGTCATTCCAGAACAAATCCATGTATGCTTTGAAGTCTACTAGGATCTGCTTAGGATCCCTTCCAGAAAACAGGTCAAAAGTCAGAAGTCTACTCAGTTTGAATGTTTCCCCCATGTCAGGCACCTTGTTGTGCCTTTAGGAAGTTTCCTACAAGAGAAGTGCCATGGAAGAGCCTGTTTTATATAAATGTTATGCTATTTAAAATTCCAATGTATCTTGTACCTACTTCCTTTCTATAATTTTTTTTTTTTCTACAAAAACCTGGCTGTGCACTGTGGCTCACATCTGTAATCCTAGCACTTTGGGAGGCTGAGGTGGGCAGATTGCTTGAGCTCAGGAGTTTGAGACCAGCCTGGGAAACATGGCGAAACCCCATCTCTACTAAAAATACAAAAAATTATCCTGGCATGGTGGTGTGCCTGTAATTCCAGCTACTCGAGAGGCTGAGGCAGAAGAATAACTTGAACCCAGGAGGCGGAGGTTGCAGTGAGCCAAGATCATCCCACTGCACTCCAGGCTGGGCGACAGAGCAAGAGTCTGCCTCAAAAAAAAAAAAAAAAAAAAAAAACCATTTTTATGTTACTTTAGTTAAACCAATCCTTTCTTCTCAGCAAAAGAATGGCACAGATCAAATTATAGCTTCCAAAAACATCAAGTAATTATTCAAATTCTAGCTAGAACAATGCATAGCATATAACTTTGAAAGGAAAAGGCGGTATTCAAAACTGTTTTTACTGTCTGAACCTTTTGTGCCATTCCAGATCTCAATCTGTTAATAGTAAAAAGACTGAGGAGAAATACACCAAAATGTCAACTGTGGTTATCTCTGAGCTGTGAATTGCTGTGTTGTCTTCTTCCTTATGTTTTTATGTATTTCTCATGGTTTTTTTATGACTCTCATGTAATATTTCTAAAATCAAAGAAATAAGTTATTTAAACTGATAAACAATGCCTAGCACATAGTGTACACACAATAACCACTGTCCCTTCACAACTATCCCTTTCCCTTCCCAGGTACCAAGTACATGTTCTCAAAGCACAATCTCATACGTGTAAGTCCTGATAGTTTCCAATCCCTTTCTTGCATGAAAAGGACATGGGCTTTGGTGGGATCCTATAGTTCCTACATTGGTTTTAAAAATAGGTCTGCCACTTACTAATTTAATGATCTTAAACAAGGTATGTAAGTAAACTCAGTTGGCTCATCTGCAAAAGGGAGATAATTCCATCCATTCCCATTTAAACAAATACATTTGTGCTTTCCCACAAGTGGCCAGAAATACTAGTTCCTCTTCCATTCATGATTTTCCCAAGAAGGAATCTGTTGTCCTGGAAGGTGGAGAAAGATTTCTGGCCTTGGGAAGCATAGACAATTAACCCTGAGTAATGGAAGTAGAAATAAAAGTTGCTTTAAAAATACAGACATTGAATTGCAAGTAACTCTGCATTGTAAAGAGAAATCTAGAGATCCAACATCCTAAATTTCAACAAGATTGTCAACATATGAATGGAGGGTTAGCCATTAGAGAAAATAGAGCCCCTATAGTAACAAAACAAAACACCAAAATTACAAAGTTTTTGTTGTCAGGATTACTGAGGGAGAATCTGAAATATTTCTAGTTAAAAGATGGTGGGTGGATATATGGAAATTAATTTCAGAGAAGCTTATTACTAATGTTAAAATATATAAAACATGATTGAAAGTCAATTTAGCATTTCAATCCATCTCTGCAGTCTCCCATCATTATTGTCTTATTTTATGAAATATATAATCATTTATTCATTTGCTTTTTTAAAATAAGTTTTTAGGCTGACAGATTGGCTTTGGGAGTGGGTAAGAAAAAGAGTCAGAGGCTGCCCAAGATGGCCCACTAGAAGCAGCTAGTGTGCACCACTCTCACAGAGAAAAATAGAAGGGGCAAGTAAATACAGTACCTTCAACAGAAACATCCAGGTACATGCATTGAGACTCATCAAGAAAACAACTCAACCCACAGAGAGTGGAGAAAAGCAAGGCAGTGTGACCACTCACCCAGGAGCAACACAGAGCCAGGAGAACCTCCCCAGCCCAGGGAAGCAGTGAGTATGTGAGTGACCCCAGGGACCCATGCTTCTCCCACAGCTCTTTGCAACCCTCAGGTCAGGAGATCCCCTCATGAACGCACTCCACCAGAGCCTGCAGTCTGATATACAGAACCCTACGTGGAGTCTCAGTACTACAGCTGCTCAGATACACGCAGAGGTCTAGGAGCTTTAGATATCTAGGCTTCCAGGCAGAAGCGGCTGCAATTCCAGTAAAGTGGGATGTTAGACCCCCACGCATATCCCTAGGAAAGGGGCTGAATCCAGGGGGCTGAACAGTGATAGTTTGCAGGTCTCACTTCCACGACTCATTGCAGGATAAGACCCACTGGTGTGGAACTCCAGCCAGCCACCAGTAGCAGCATTATACCTCCCTGAGACAAAACTCCCAGAGAAAGGGACAGGCTACCATCTTTGCTATCTCTCAACCTTAGCCATCGTTGCCTTCAGTGCAGTCACCCTGCCGAAAAGCAGCAAGACTGAGGGTCACCAGTCACCCTCACCAGTGTTTTCCCGCTGCCAATGGTTCTGAGCATCCCTGGGATGCAACTCCCAGGGGTAGGGATGGGCTGCCATCTTTGCTGTTTCACAGCTTTGGTTGTTGCTGCCTTTGGGCTCTAGGGAGTCTGAGGTGACTAGGGACTAAAGCAGTCCCCCAGCACAGCATAGCAACTCTACAGAGTAGTCAGAGTGCTCTTTCATGTAGGTCCCAGTTTCTGTTTCTCTTCACTAAGCAGAATCTCCCAGTCAGAGTCTACAGCCACCCCTACCAGCGTTTTCTGGCCAGCAACAGGTCCCTACCTCCCTGGGACTGAGCTCTCAGAGGGAGGGGCAGGCAACCATCTTAACTGTTTAGCAGCCTTCACTGTTGATACCTTCAGGTGCTGGATAATCTGAGGTGACTAGAGATTGGAGTGGACCCCCAGCATACTGCAGCAGCCCTGTGGAAAAGTGGACCGACTTCTATGTGGGTCCCTGATCCCATATCTCCTCACAGGGTGGGTCCTCCTGGCCTGGGTCTCCAGTGAGCCCCCACACCAGGGCTGTTAAGACAGTAGCAGCTCTGCGACTCCCTGGGACAGAGCTCCCATTGGGAGGAGCGGGTTGCCAACTTTGCTGTCTTGTAGCCCTTACCTTTGCTATCTCCAGGCCCTGGAGAGTCCAAAGAGACCAAGGGCTGGTTGAGAACTGTAGCACAGTGCACCCACTTGATGAAAAACTGACCAGACTGTTCTTCATGCAGGTCCTGATCCTCACTTCTCCTCACTGGGAAGGGCTGCCTGACCTGGCACTCCAGCACAATCACCCTGCCCCCACCTTGCTGAGCATTTCAATCAGAGGCGGCCCAGCAGTTAAAGGAACACACACACACACAAAGATGAAAAAGAACCAATTCAATAACTCCAGCAACTGGAATGGCCAGATCTTATGACATCCAAATGATTGCACTAGTTTTTGTTTTGTTTAGTTTTTTGTTTTTTGAGACGGAGTCTCACTCTGTTGCCAGGCTGGAGTGCAGTGGCACAATCTCTGCCCACTGCGACCTCTGCCTCCTGGGATCAAGTGATTCTCCTGCCTCATTCTCCCAAGTGGCTGGGACTACAGGCGCATGCCACCATGCCCAGCTAATTTTTTTGTATTTTTAGTACAGACGGGGTTTCACCATGTTGGCCAGGATGGTCTCGATCTCTTGACCATCCTCATGGTCATGATCCACCCACCTCAGCCTCCCAAAGTGCTGGGATTACACTTGTGAGCCACCATGCCCGGCCTGATTGCACTAGTTTTCTAACAAGGGTTCTTAACCAGGATGAGCTGGCTGAAATGACAGAGATAGAATTCAGAATAGGGATAGAAATGAAGATGATTAAGATACAGGAGAACAGCAAAACCCAACTGAAGGAAACTAAGAATCACAATAAACACAATACAGAAGCTGACATAAAAAATAGTCATGATAAAAAAGAACCTAACAGATCTGATAGAGCTGAAAACCACAGTACAAGAATTTCACAATGCAATCACCAGCATTAACAGCAAAATAGACAAAACTGAGGAAAGAAAGCTGGAACTTGAAGACTGGCTCCCTGAAATAAGAGAGTCAGCCAAAAAATAAAGGAAAAAGAATGAAAAGAAAAGGAACAAACAAAACCTCTGAGAAATACGGGATCATGTAAAGAGACTGAATTGAGGAATCACTGGCATCCCTGAAAGAAAGGGGAGAAAGCCAACAGCTTGGAAAACACATTTCAGAATATTGTCCATGAAACCTTCCCCAACCTCGCTAGAGAGGCCAACAGTCAAATCCAGGAAATATGGAGAACCCCTGCAAGATTTTACACAAGAATATCCTCCCTAAGACATATAATCATTAGATTTTTCCAAAGTCAAAATGAAAGAAAGAATGTTCAACGCGGCTAGAGATAAAAGAAGGGTTACCTACAAAGGGAACCCCATCAGGCTAACAGTATACCTCTCTGCAGAAACCCTACATGTCCAAAGAGATTGAGGGCCTATATTCAACATTCTTAAAGAAAAAAAAAATTCAAACAAGAATGTCATATCCAGTCAAACTAAGCCTCCTCAGCAAAGGAGAAATATGATGCTTTTCAGGTAAGCAAATGCTGAGAGAGTTCCTTACCACCAAACCCACCTTACGAGAGATCATGAAAAGGAAATACCATTACCAACCAATACAAAAACACATTTAAGTACACCGACCTGTGACACTATAAAGGGACTACACAAAAATGTGACATAACAACACAATAACAGTATCAAATCCACATGTATCAATACTAACCTTGAATGTAAATAGGCTAAATGCCCCAATTAAAAGGCACAGAGTGGCAAGCTGGATAAAAAAGCAAGACCCATTTGTATGCTGCATTCAAGAAATCCATCTAACGTGCAAGGACACCCATAGACTTAAAAGGATGGAGAAAAATCTACCAAGCAAATGGAAATCAGAAAAATGTATGTGTTGCAATCCTAATTTCAGACAAAACAGATTTTAAACCAACAAATATCAAAAAAGACCAAGAGTTAAAAACTCTCAATAAACTTGGTATTGAAGGAACATAACTCAAAATAATGAGCCATATATGACAAACCCACAGACAACATCATACTGAACTGGCAAAAGCTGGAAGCATTCTCCTTGAAAACCAACACAAGACAAAGATGCCCTCTCTCACCACTCCTATTCAACATACTATTGGAAGTCCTGGCCAGAGCAATCAGGGAAGAAAAAGAAATAAAGTGCATTTAAATAGGAGAGAAAGTCAAACATCCATTTGAAGATGACATAATTCTATACATAGAAAACCTCATAGTCTCAGTCCAGAAGCTCCTTCAGCTTAGAAACAACTTCAGTAAAGTTTCAGGATAAAAAGGCAATGTACTAGCACTCCTATACACCAACAAGAGCCAAGCTGAGAGCAAAATCAGAAACACAATCCCATTTACAATTGCCACAAAAAGAATACAATACCTAGGAATACAGCAAACCAGGGAGGTAAAAGATCTCTACAACAGGAATTACAAAATACTCTCAAAGAAATCAGAGATGACACAAACAAATGAAAAAACATTCCATGCCCATGGATAGGAAGAATTGATATCATTAAGACGGTCATACATACTGACCAAAGCAGCTTATAAATTCAAGCTATTCCTATCAAACTACCAATGACATTCTTCACAGAACTAGAAAAACAAAAACTATTTTAAAATTCACACAGAACCAAAAGAAAAAGGCCCAAAAGCCAAGGCAATCCTAATAAAGAACAAAGCTGGAGACATCACATTACCTGACTTCAAACCGTACTACAAGGCTACAATAACCAAATAGTATGGTACTGGTATAAAAACAGAAAAATAGACCAATGGGACAGAAAAGAATGCCCAGGGGAAAAAAAAAAAAAAAAAAAAGTCTGCACACCTGCAATCATCTGATCTTTGACATAGCAGACAAAAACAAGCAAAGGGGAAAGGAGTCCCTTTTCAATAAATGATGCTGAGATAACTGGCTAGCCATATGCAGAAAATAAAAACCAGACCCCTTGTTTACACCATGTACAAAAATCAACTCAAAACAGATTAAAGACTTAAACATAAAACTCAGAACTATAAAAACCCTTAAAATAACCTTAGCCATCCCATTGCAGACATAGGAACTGGCAAATATTTCATGATAAAGACACCAAAAGCAATTGCAACAATAGCAAAAATTGACAAATGGTATCTGATTAAACTTAAGAGCTTATGCACAGTAAAAGAAACTATCAAAAGAGTGAACAGACAACCTGCAGAATGGGAGAAAATATTTGCAAACCATGCACCTGACAAAGGTTTAAGACCCAGCATCTACACGGAACTTAAATAAATTTACAAGGAAAAACAAAGCTATTAAAAAGTGGGAAAAGGACATAAACAGACATTTCAAAAAGAAAACACACATGCCCTCAACAAACATACGGTAAAAAAAAAAAAAAAAAAAAAAAGCTCATTATCACTGATCATTATGAAAATGCAATTGAAAGCTTTATTAACAGACTGGACCAAGCAGAAGAAAAATTTCAGGGCTCAAAGACCAGTCTTTCAAACTAACCCAGTTGGACAAAATACATGAGAAAAGAATATTAAAATATGAACAAAGTCTTCAAGATATATGTGATTACGTAAAGTGATGAAACCTATGAAGTATTGGCATTCCTGAGAGAGACAGAGAAAAAGTAAACAACCTGGAAAACACATTTGAGGGAATAATTCAAGAACATTTTCCTAATCTTGCTAGAGAAGTAGATATACAGGTATAAGAAACCCAGAGGACACCTGTGAGATACTATACAAAATGCAAATTATGAAAGCATACAGTAATCAGCCTGTCCAAAGTCAATGCTAAAGAAAAAAAATCAAAGACAGCTAGAGAAAGAGGTCCTATCATGTACCAATGGAACCCCAACAGGCTAACAGCAGTCTTCTCAGCAGAAACCTTGCAAGCCAGAAAAGATTGGGAGCCTATTTTCAGCATTTTAAAAGAAAATAATTTCCAACCACAAATTTCATATCCTGCCAAACTACACTTCATAAGCAAAGGAGAAAAAAAAATATTTTCCAAACAAGCAAGCACTAAGGGAATTTATTACCACTAGACCAACCTTACAGGAATTCTAGAAATGGAAACAAAAGAATAATACCTGCTACCACAAAAACACACTTAAGTACACAGCCCCTATAAAGCAACCCCACAACAGAAACTATAAAGCAACCAGCTAAAACTTCATAACAGGATCCAAATCTCACATATCAACACTAACTTTTAATCTGCTCTCTTGAAACTAGCCTATCTATCTGTTGTCTTCAAGAGACCCATTTCAAATGTAGCAACACCCATAGGCTAAAAGTAAAGGGTTGGAGAAAGATCTATCATGCAAACAGAAAACAGAAAAGAGCAGAAGTTGCTATTCTTATATCAGATAAAACATACTTTAAATCAACAACAATAATAAGGACGAAGAATGGCATTACATAATGATAAATGATTCCATTTAACCAGGAGACTTAAGTATCCTAAATACATACACACTCAATGTTAGAGCACTGAGATTCATAATACAAATACTTCTAGACCTGTGAAAAAACTTGGACAGCCACACAATAACAGTGGGGAACTTCAATTGGACACATCACCCAGGCAGAAAATGAATAAAGAAATTCTTTTTCCAATTTGAAGTTAATGCATGACCAGTTGGATCTAATAGACATCTACAGAATACTCTACCCATCAACCATAAAATATACATTCTTCCCATCTGCACATGAAACAAATTCCAAGATCAACCACATGCTCTTAAGGTAATCTCAATAAATTCAAAAGAAATGAAAATCTTACCAACCAGACTCTCGAGCCACAGTGGAACAAAAATAGAAATCAATACCAAGATCTTTCAAAACTGCACAACTACATAGAAATTAAATAATTTGCTCCTGAATTACTTTGGGGTAAATAATAAAATTAAGGCAGAAATCAAAAAGTTGAAATAAATGAAAACAGAGACACAACACACCAAAATTTCTGGGATGCAGTAAAAGCAGTGCTCAGAAGAAAGTTTACAGCACTAAATGCCTATTTTTAAAAGTTAGAAAGATCTCGAATGATCTAGCAACACTTCTAGAGGAACCAGAGAAAGAACTAACCTAAAACTAGCACAATGAAAGAAATAACTGAAATGAGAGCAGAACTGAATGAAATTCAGACTCAAAAACCCATGCAAAGAATCAACAAAACCAAAAGTTGGTTCTTTGAAAGGATAAGATAGACTGCTTGCTAGATTAACAAAGAAAACAAGCACAAATGAGAAACAATAAAGGTGACATTACAACTGACTCCACAGAAACACAAAAGATCCTGAGATTATGATAAACCCCTCTAAGCACATAAATGAGAAAATCTAGACTAAACAGATAAATTTCTGGAAACATACACTCTCCCAAGATTGAATCAGGAAGAGACTGAAATACTGAACAGACCAATATAGAGTTCCAAAATTGAGTCAGTAATTTAAAAACTTACGAACCAAAAAAAGTACCAATTTTGCTGCAACTATTTCAAAAAGTCATGGAGGAAGAATTCCTCCTTAACTCATTCTATGAAGTCACCATCGCCTTGATACCAAAATCTGGTAAAGACACAGCAAAAAAGAAAACTACAGGCCAATATTCCTGGTGAATATGGATGCAAACATTCTCAACAAAATAGTAACAAACCAAATTCAGCAACACATCAAAAAGTTAATTCACCATGATCAAGTAGGCTTCATTCCTGGGATGCAAGATTGGTTCACCATATGCAAATCAATGAATGTTATTCATCACATAAACAGAATTAAAATTTAAAAAGTATGGTCATCTCAATAGACTTGGAAAAAGTCATTTATTAAAATCCAACATTGCTCCATTAGATTTAAAAAAAAAAAACCCTCAATAAACTAGGCATCAAAGGAACACACCTCAAAATAACAAGACCCATCTATGACAAACCCGCAGCCAACATCATGCTGAATGGGCAAAAACTGAAATCATTCCCCTTTAGAACTAGAACAAGGTAAGGATGTCCACTCTTACCACTCCTAATTAACACAGTTCAAAACATCCTTGCCAGAGCAATCACAGAAGAAATAAAAAGCATCCAAATAATAAAAGAAGACGTTAAATCATCTCTCTTACCTCATGATATAATTCTATACATAGAAAACCCTAAAGATGGCTGCTGGAACGAATAAACAACTTCAGTAAAGTTTCAGGATACAAAATCAATGTATAAAAATAGTAGCATTTCTATACATCAAAAATGTTCAAACTGAGAGCCAAATCAAGAATGCATTTTCATTTAATATAGCTTTAAAATTTTAAGAATAACAACCACCTGGGAATATATCTAACAAAGCAGGTAAAAGACCCCCTTCAAGGAGAACTACAAAATATTGCCAAAAGAAATTGTAGATAACACAAATGGAAAAATATTCCATGCTCATGAATTGGAAGAATCAATATCATTAAAATGACCATACTATCCAAAGCAATCTGTAGATTCAACACTATTCCTATCAAATTACTAATATTATTTTTCACACTAGAAAAATCTATTCTAAAATAAATATGGAACCAAAAAAGAAAAAAAGTATGAACAGACAAAGCAATCCTAGGCAAACAGAACACAGCCAGAAGTATCACGTTACCCAACTTCCAACTTCAAACTAAACTATAAGTCTATAGTTACAAAAACAATATGGTCCCGGTGTAAAAATAGACAGACCAATGGAACAGAATAGAGAACCCAGAAATAAAGCTGCACATCTACAGCCATCTGATCTTTAACAAAGTTGGTAAAAATAAGAAATGGGGAAAACACTCTCTATTTAATAAATGGGGTTGGGATAGCTGGCTAGCCATATGCAAAAGTATGAACTTGGCCCCTACATTTTACCATTTACAAAAATTAAGTCCAGATGGATTAAAGATTTAAACATAAGATCTCAAACTATAAAAATCCTAGAAGAAAACCTAGGTAATACCGATCTGGACATTGGCCTTGGGAAATAATTAATGCCTAAGTCTTCAAAAGCAATTTCAACAAAAACAAAAATTGACACTAGGAACTAATTAAACTAAAGAGTTTCTGCACAGCAAAATAAATTACCCACTGAGGAAACAGACAACCTACAGAATGGGAGAAAATATTTGAAAACTGTGCATCTCACAAAGTTCTAATATCCGGAACTTATAAGGAACAATCCAACAAGCAAAAAACAAATAACCCCCTTAAAAATGGGCAAGACATAAACAGAAATTTTCAAAAGAAGACATAAATGTGGCCAACATGGAAAAAAAATGCTCAACATTACTAATTATTAGAGAAATGCAAATGAAAACCACAGTGAGATAATATCTCATACCAGTAAGAATGGCTATATTGAAGAGTCAGAAAACAACAGATGCTGGTGAGGCTGCTGCAGAGAAAAGGAATGCTTATACACGGTTAGTTAGCCACTGTGGAAAACAGTTTGGATATTTCTTAAATAAATTAAAATAGAACTACTATTTGACCCAGCAATCCCAATACTTTGTATATATTCAAAAGAAAACAAAGAACTCCACCAAAAAACACCTGTGCTTGTATGTTCATCAAAGCACTATTCACAATAGCAAAGACATGGAATTAACCTAGATGCCCATCAGAGGTAGAATGGATAAAGAAAATGTGGTACTTATATACCATGGAATACACTGCAGTCATAAAAAAGAACAAAATCGTGTCATTTGCAGAAACACGGATGGAGCTGGAGGCTATTATCCTAAGCAAATTAACACAGGAACAGAAAACCAAACACTGCATGTTCTCACTTAAAAGTGGGAGCTAAACATTGGGTACTCATAGACATAAAGATAGGAATAATACACACTGGTGACTGCTGGTGGGAGGAGAGGGGAAGGCTGAAAACTATTAGGTACTATGGTTCACCACCTGAGTGACAGGATCAATTGTAGCCCAAACTTCAGCATCATACAATATACTTGGGTAACAAACCTGTACATGTACCTCCTGGATCTAAAATAAAAGTTATAAAAATTATATAAAAATAATCTGAATTATTTATAATATGTTATTATAAGAATCAACGAAACTGTGATTATTATGGAACATTAGCTAAGGTGTGATTTTTTCATATTTTGGTAAAAATATTATAAAATATTTGATTTATAAATACTATAACTTAAGTAAAAATCTCATTGATGTTATCATTATCCTCCCCCCAAAACAAATCAGCTGAGCATATTAGCACTCCCAAAGTATAGCTGACTCTGAGCTAAGACAATAAGAAATCATTCTCCCTGATTATTCCTTTTCCCATGAAGGTATTTTTTACATTTGCTATAACCTTAAAAAAAAAAACTATATATACATATATACGTATGTGAGTTAATTTTTGTAAATGGTTTTATATATATATATATCTCCAAATTAATAGACAAGGTATGTGTCACTGTATTAGTCTGTTCTCATGCTGCTAATAAAGACCTACCCAAGATTGGGTAATTTATAAAGAGGTTTAATTGACTCACAGTTCTGCAGGGCTGAGGAGGCCTCAGAAAACTTACAATCACGGTGGAAGGGGAAGCAAACACATCTTATACAGTGACAGGCAAGAGAGCTTATTCAGGGGAACTCCCCTTTAGAAAACCATCAGATCTCATGAGGAGACTTATTCACTATCACAAGAACAGCCTGAGAAAGATCCATCCCCATGATTCAATTACTTCCCACCAGGTCCCTCCCACAACACATGGGAATTATGGGAGTCACAGTTCAAGATAAGATTCAGGTGGAGACACAGCCAAACCATATCAGTCACCTTCTTCAATGAACGCTTCAGTACACTATCATACTTTTATTAAGAGCATATTTTTCAATACCCTTCATTTCTAGAAATATCATTACATAAGGCAGAAATGCATAATTTAATAAATGTTATTCAATTAGTAATAGGGATGTTACTACTATATGTGATCATAAATATGAGTAGATACAGAACCGTAAGAGGTTGTCCAAGATATGGCTTCCTTCCCTCCTAGAGATCTTGTAGTGCTCTATTTTTCTTTCCACACAAGACAAGCTATGGCTTCCCAAATCTCATGGACCATGGGAAAAAGGAGATCTCTACTCTTCCTTGGGAAGATACAGTGGAAAAGGTCATTTTTCGTGTAAAATGCTAAAAGAAATAGTATTCACCTCATGGAGTTGCTATGAGAATTAAATAAGTCACACACATGTAACACTCAGTGTTGTAAGCATGCAAAAAATGTTTACTATTTTTATAATTATTCTTATGAGAAGATATGAAGAGCAGAGCCCCCAAATCCCTGCATATCTGCACTCTTTTCAAAAAACAATTTTGTTTTCAGAGTCTACTTACATTTGAAACAGAATCTAATAATGTGCATAATGACTGATACTACAATTTCAATTATCATTTGACTGTCTCTTTCCTTACTCACACATTTATGAGAAAAATGTAGCCTCTAATGTCTGTTCTTCACCATAATTTTCCTGCATCCAAAACTGCAATCATGTGTAACCTTTTTTATGTGTTACTTCTCTAAGGATAAAGGTCAGCTCATTTATAAATATATGATGCAACAGTTCCAGTTTTACCATCTAACTTGGTATTTTATTCTCACAAATCATCAATAATACACCAATAACTAGCCTTTATTGAATTCCTTTTCCATGCCAAGCACCATCCTGGGCATTATGAAAGATGTGCTCTCTAATCCCTGCTACTTCACTATAAGGTATCATTATTGCCATTTTACACAGGAGAACGAAAAGGTACAGAAAAGTTCAACAACTTTCTCAAAGTCACACAATAAGAAAGTGATTGGATTTCTGAGCCCACAGCCCAGACGGCCTCTGTTTTAACACACTCACCTACAAATCAAGTGTGGCTGGCTTGTTTATGGGTTCTCAGAATGTTACTGAAAGCAGAGTGTAGTGGCACACATCTGTAATTCCAGCTACTCAATGGCTGAGTGGTGGGAGGATCGCTTGAGCCCATGAGGTTGAGGCTACAGTAAATGATGATGGCTACTGCACTTCAGCCTGGGCAACAGAGCAAGGCTCCACCTCTTGGACAAAAAAAAAAAAGACAATATTCTTGAGGCATGAGCAATGAGAAGACCAACCTGATGATCACCAAGTGGGTTCCTTATCTACAATGTTTTCTGGATGTTTTCTTTTAAAACAAAACGGACAGAAAGGAGTTGCACTCATGATTCCTGTCTCAGGAAATGGCTACTGAAATGTAGGACCCCTCTTGGCAGTTGTTAATGAAGGTAAGGTGAGCAGAGTTAAGCCTATCTGATGCTACAGCTGACGGAGAAGCGGGTCTCATAAAGAATAATCTGGAGATGACAAAGAAACAAAAAGCCAAACAATAGCATCTCTACCCCCTACATAGCCTGTTTTACTTTATTCCAGAACTATTTTACCTATTCAAATCCTTAAATTTGACTCTCATAATAGTATTTTTATTGAATGTTTATTCTGTGTCTCACACGGGGCTAAATGTTTTACATTCATTTGTTAAAATGACTAATCTTCCACAATATCTCAGTAAATAAATTACTCTTCCAGTGTTGCCACAAAAGAACTGAAGCACGTAAGAAACTTGCCTAAGCTCACAATCAAAGGAAGAGCTGAATTCAATTTCAGATCATTTGCACACTAGGTTGTAAGGAACATAAATTATTACTCATTCTTTTTATTACCATTTGTCATTAAAATAAAAATAATATGAGTTTGAACAAGATATCCTACTTTCTTTCAGTGGAAGGGCCACTGAAGACCATCTGAAAAGTTTTCTGTAAAACGAAACAATTGCCCCCATGCCTCAGACAGGCTAGAAAACCAGTTGGAAGGTACTGCTTGGCATTCTAGTTTTGAAAGCCCAAGTTCCACTAAATAAAACCCTCACTTTGTGTATGTGTGTGGAAGTGATTAGTCATTTAATACTGGAAGCTCTACCTGGAACACATTTCTTAATACATTTTTTTCACATGCATGATGTCTTTCCACAATTTATTGCCACATTTTATTAAACTCTTGTTACCTAGCGTGTAATTGGAATCATCACTGATACATGAAACACGAGTATACAAATCTGAAAACGGAGTGGGGGCAGGTCAAAGAAATAACAGCAAAGCTAAATTTTAAAATGGGTGGGGGGGAGACATAGACTGTAGTGTTATGAATTGCTGCACCCTTTGCCAGCCCAGGGCAATTGCTTCCAGAAAAATCACCCATATAAACTCAATCCTCTGAATAAGAAATGATGGGGGTAAAACAGTAAAAACAGACCAAAGCTACAAGAGAAAACAGGTAAATTACCACAATAGATGCCTTTACATTTTGACTCTTCAGAAATAGAAATTTTACCCGCATTAAATATAAATTTAACTTTGCCTTCTACTTCATGAGGCTTCTCTGGTTTCTCTCAATGTTTGGACCTTATTTCACAAGCTCTAGCTCATGTATTTTCCTCTGAAATGTAACTGTGTCTATCCATGTCAGAATTTTTCTCCCAAATGCTAGTGCACTGCCTGGCACAGCAGAACACACGAAAAATGTTTTATGAATGAAACAATGGGTAAATAGTAAAGCTAGAAGTGGGAATTCTTAAAAAACTCTATACAAGAAAACATTAAGAAGCTTATTAGGCTCCTGTGGAATCTTTTCACAAGTAAAATTATATCCTCTTTTCGTGAAATAACTACCTTTCTCAGTTTCAGTCTTTTAGAATATTTTTCTGAATTCAGTGACTCTCTTCTTTCATCTCCAGATTACAGCCTTATTTTCACCACAGAGCATTATATCTATTTTCAGGTACATTCAAGGGCCACATTGGAAATTTCACAGTAAAGACATGGCCACCTTTAGACGGAAAACATTATATTTATTTTACTGAGAGACAGGAAAATAACAGCAAAATATGAAAGAAAGAAAATGAAGAATGTTTCTTACAATTTCTGCCATAATCAGGCATAACCATTCCTGTTTTCTAATTACCATGTTTATTATCATCATTGACACCATAATTATTAATCACTATCCATTGCTTAAACATGGCTAGCTGTGTATGAATTATTACACATTCTTATTACCAATTACCGCCTGGGTATCTATGAAGATATGTAATCAAAATGTTTAATCTTATTCAAATTTTATAGCATTTTAAAAACATTCTGATTCTAAAAAGAAGCAGATTTTTTAGAGAAATATATAAAATGTAGAGATTACAAATAAAATGATTTAAAAGTACCCTTAATTCACAAATGTATTAGTCTGTTCTCATGTTGCTGATAAAGACATACCCAAGACTGGGTATTTATAAATGAAAGAGGTTTAATTGACTCACAGTTCAGGACAGCTGCGGAGGCCTCAGGAAACTTACAATCATAATGGAAGGGGAAGCAAACACATCCTTCATATGGCAGCAGCAAGGAGAAGAATGGGAGCCAAGCAAAGGGGGAAGCCCCTTATAAAACCGTCAGATCTGGTGAGCACCTTCTGTCACAAGGGTGAAACTGCTTCCATGATTCAATTACTTCCAATCGGGTCCCTCCCATGACACGTGGGGATTATGGGAAGTACAATTCAAGATGAGATCTGGGTAGGGACACAGTCAAACTATATCAACGAATTATCATCATTATTTTATTTTATTTTACAAAAAATTACAATAATGTCATGTACAAGGTAAACAGTGAAGTCCCTTTCTTCCACTGGTCCAAAATACAAATGTCCACACAGTCAAGGAGGACAGTCAGCCAACAAATAACTGCCTGGGTGGGCCCCCATGCACCACGAACTGTTCTGGGTGTTTGGGACAGTGTTAAATGTGACAAACAGAGCCTCTCTCCTCAAGAAACATAAATCCTAATGGCTAGAAAAAACTTAAGTAAGAAAATTAAGAAGATAAGTGTTACGAAGAAGATAGAGTAGGGTAAGGAGGTAAAAGGTAACTTACGGAAGCTCCTATCCTTAGGGCAGTCTGAAGGCCTCCCTGGGAAGATGACACTTGAGGGTAGACTTAGATCTCAGGAAAGAGCATTACTAACAAAAGGAACATGCAGGAGCACAAGTCCTAATATGGAAATGAGTTTGGAATGTATGAGGGGCAAAAAGAAGACCACCATTTTTGAAATGTGGCAAATGAGAGACATCATGGAGAAAGATAAAGTTAAAAAGTTAGGGAAGAACCAGATCCAAGAGCATCTTTGGGAGTTTAGATTATATTCTGATTGTAATGGGAAGCCTTCAGAAGGGATTAAAGGGTTCAGGAGAACCCTAAAATTTCAGCCTGGCCACTGTATATGTAGATGATGGACTTTAGGAAGACAAGCAATGATGCCAGGGCTGGCCAGGAGCCCATCACAGTTGTCCAGGCAAGAGTTGATGGTGACTCAGACTAAGTTTGGGGCAGTGCAGATGATGGATGGTGAAAGGCAGGAAGTATTAGTGAAAGGATAGAACTTGCTGCAAAATTAGACATGGTAGGTGCAGAAAAAGAAAAATCAAAAATTCCCAGGTGACTCCTATTGATAGGAGGCATACATTCATTAGATGTTCTGCTCACATATGGTCTATCATAATCTGTAACTAGTTTCTAATAGTTTACATGCTGATATTAGTAGCCATCATCTACTATGTATCAGATGCTTTACATAAATTATCTCAATTAATTCTCATTTAGCAACCTTATAAGACAAATACGTGCTATTATTGGCCCATTTTATAAATAAAGAAATCAAATTAGAGATTATGTGGCTTATTCAAATTCACACAGCTAATAAGTGGTTGAAGTAGAAAAGAATCAAAGCAAGGCCTATATGCCACTAAGCCACACCCTTAATCACCATGGGATATATCTGATGAATGTGCCCACAATTACAACCAAGTCCCCTTGTTACACATTTAGTTTGTCTTCAGATTATCCCTGCTAAAAATAATGCGACTATGAGCATTATTGGGCATATACATTTTTTTCTTTTTTTTGAGACGGAGTCTTGCTCTGCTGCCCAGGCTAGAGTGCCGTGGCACAATCTTGGCTCACTGCAACATTTACCTCTTGGGTTCAAGCAATTCTCCTACCTCAGCCTCCCAAGTAGCTGGGATTACAGGCATGCACCACCACACCCAGCTAATTTTTGTATTTTTAGTAGAGCCTGGGTTTCACTATGTTGGCCAGGCTGGTCTCAAACTTCTGACCTCAGGTGACCTGCTCGCCTCAGCCTCCCAAAGTGCTGGGATTACAGGCTGCAGCCACCGAGCCTGGCCTATTGTGCATATACTTTAAACTTTTGTGATTATTTCTTTAAAATAAATTCCTAGAAGCTACATAGGTACAATAAAATTATTAAAAATTTTAAGACATTTTACACATATACAAAATTGATTACTTTCCAGTTTTACCCATTTAAAGTTTTACTAGCAGTGAATGCAACTCATTTATGCATTATCATTGTTTTCATAATAATTTAAATTTCTGCATTGTATCCTGACTGTTCTCACACACCTAGAAAGAGAACTAGTTCACAGAACTAGAATGTGAACGTGAACAGGCTGACACCAGATAGACCAGTGGTCGCCAACATTTTTGGCATCAGGGGTTGGTTTCGTGGAAGACAGTCTTTCCACAGATCAGGGATAAGGGGTTGGGCAGATGGGCAGAGATGCTTTCGAGATGAAACAGTTTCACTCAGATCTTCAGCATTAGATTCTCATGAGAAACACGCAATCTTGATCCCTTGCATGCACAGTTCACAATAGGGTTCATGCTTCTGTAAGAATATAATGCTGCCACTGATTCTTAGTGGAGCTCTTATGATAATGCCTGCTCACCTGCCGCTCACCTCCTACTGTGTGGCGCAGTTCCTAACCACTACTGGTCTGCAGCCCAGGGACTGGGGAACCCCAGTTTAATGTAAGAGAAGTAATTGAGTTAGAGATTCAAGTTATTTTTCTCAAATTTTAAATCATGTAATCCAGCACCACTTTTTGGATAATCAAATTTTTCACAATTGATCTGAACTATCAAAGTGACAAGTTAATAATTATTATTAAATTAACCATTTAAGGCCGGGCACAGTGGCTGGCTCAAGCCTGTAATCCCAGCACTTTGGGAGGCCGAGATGGGTGGATCACAAGGTCAGGAGATCGAGACCATCCTGGCTAACACGGTGAAGCCCTGTCTCTACTAAAAAATACAAAAAACTAGCCGGGCGAGGTGGCGGGAGCCTGTAGTCCCAGCTACTCGGGAGGCTGAGGCAGGAGAATGGCATAAACCCGGGAGGCGGAGCTTGCAGTGAGCTGAGATCCGGCCACTGCACTCCAGCCAGGGCGACAGAGCGAGACTCCGTCTCCAAAAAAAATTTTTTTTAATTAAAAAAGTAATAATAAATTAACCATTTAATATATGATAGGTACCACAGAAAACACAGGTTGACAGCAACCACAAATTAATAACCTCATATATTCATGGAGTAAATTTATTTTTATGCACATATGTAAAGGCCTATGTTTTGAGTAAGGCTAGCTGCCATAACAAAACATGCCAAAATATTAACGGATTAATACAAAATAAATGTGTATTTTGATCACATCGAATCCAAAACAGTTTTGCTGATGCCAGGTATATCTCCTGCAAGCAGGGATTCAGGGACCCAGAACGTTCCATGCTGAGACTTCACTTCAGCAGGTGCTTGCAAGGTGTCTATGCTGGTCTGTCTCAAGCTAGCAGAAGGAGAAGAAACATGGAGGATTCCCCCACCTCCATGAGAATTTTTTATGGGGAGGTGAATTCCACTGACTAGAACTCAAACATGTGGCCACCTCTAACTGCAGGAGAAGACAGGAAATACAGTATATCTGTATGCCTGGGAGGGGAAATGCATGTTTAAAAACCACTGCAGTCCAGGCAACAGTCTATTACAGGGCTTATCTTTTTCACTGATCCATGTGTGTGCACTTGTGCCATTTCTGCACTGATAATCCAGTAGCATAAAGCCTCTTTATTGTTATTCTTTCTCAAAATTATCTTGGTTATTCTGATAAATTTATAATCCCTTTCCCATAAAAGTCAAGTTGCAATAATAGAAACATAAAAATCTATAAACAATAGAAAAATTCTTTAGGCCAAGCGCCTTGGCTCACACCTGTAAACCCAACACTTTGGGAGGCCAAGGCGATCAGATCACTTGACCCCAGAGTTGGAGATGAGCCTGGGCAACATAGCAAAATCTCATCTATAGAAAAAAGGAAAACATTAGCTAGCAGTGGTGGCGCATACCTCTAGACCCAGCTACTCAGGAGGCTGTGGTGGGGGCATCGCTTGGGCCTCAGAGATGGAAGTTGCAGTGAGTCAAGATCGCAGCACCACTGCACTCCAACCTTGGTGACAGAGTGAGACCCTGTCTCAAAAAAAAAAAAAAAAAAAAATTTAACCTCATGGGTAACCAAACACTTTATATTTTTTAAATATATCAAATTTTCAAGCATTTAAAATAATAACTAAAGCCAGGACCATGGACTAAAATCTATATTCTTGAACATGCTGGTGATAATGTACATTAGTATAAACTTTATATATGGTAGAGCGAGAGAAGTCTGAAATTTGGAAATATAAAACAAAAGCTGTAAGTGGTCCATAGCCTTTAATAAGTTATTTTTTATTCCTTCCTCTTTAATAATAAAAATACTTTTAAAAATCTGATCATTTTGTATCATTATGACTCTGGAAAAAATCTCAGATTTAATGCTGTGTTCTCATTGCTAGTGTTTTGTAAATTATTTATTAACTATGATCTTAACATATAGTCAATAATTATTTAGAAAACTAAAGTATAAGTGGTTGCAAATTCAGAAAAAAATTCATTTTATTTCATTGCATATTAAAGAAAGTGATCTATTTAAATCGTTTTGAGGAACTAAATGAGGCTTTTTTGTGGCCTCATATATGATTATTTTATAAATGTTTCATGAGCCACCTCAAAAACAAGGTGAAACATTCTGCATATTTAGTAGACAAAATTAGATGTAGAGGCCTATATGTAGGTTAATTTTATAAATACTAACTAAATATTTTGGTAACATTTTCCCAATTCTATGTATTAAATAAGGGTACATTTAAGTCTTCCAATACTGTGTTTCTGACAATTACTTCTTATATTTTGATAACTTTTGTATTTGAGTTATATATTTTAACCATTGTTATAAACACTGTATCTAAGTCTATATAACTGAACATTGTCAGTTCAGTTCACATATAACATTTTAGTGTAGGGCTTTTTTGTGTGTGTTTTGCTTGTTTGTTTTGAGATGGGGTCTCGGCTCTGTTGCCCAGGCTGGAGTGCAGAAATGCAATCATCCTCAGTACATCCTCAGCCTCCAGGGCTCAAGCAATCCTCCCTCAGCTTCCTCCCTTGGCTTCCCAAGTAGCTAGAACCACATGCCCACTACCATGCTCAGCTAATTTTTTTTTTTGTAATTTTTGTGAACAAGGTCTCACTGTGCTGCCCAGACTGGTCTCCAACTCTTGGACTTGAGCTGTCCTCCCAAAGTGCTGGGATTATAGACATGAGCTACCATGTCTGGCACTTCTTAATTGTTGAGTCTCTTATTTTTATTCGTTTCTCATTTAGCAGAACATATTTTGAGTAACTCTTTAGTAAAGGACATGTGAAATATATTAGATCGTGTCTAAACCTGATTATGTCCTTCTATTACCTTCACATCTTAACAGCAAACAGCTAGATATAAATTTCTGGAGTCACAAATTTTTCTCTTCAAAATTGTGTAAACATTATGCCATTATGCCAAAGCATTTAATGTTAGCCTAACTTTTCTACTTTTGTAGGTAATTTTTTTCTTGCCTGAAATCTTGCTTATAAGATGCTTTATTGTGATTTTAAATTTTCTATAGGATATAGTTAGATACTAATTTCCTCTCTTTAATTTTGCCAGGTACACAGAGATCTTATTCTATATATGCTCTGAGATATTTCTTTACCCTCTTTTTATTCCACTTATGAGTATTACTTCTGTTCCACTTATTACCAAATCATCTTTAGGAACATAAATTATCGTTAGCCTAAATTTCTATCCTTTGTTATCCATAGCTGTATTCTTCTGTTTAATTATTACTACTTATTTGAGTTTCTCCTATCTTCTACAACAGTCTTAATACTTTTCTTTAAAATAATTTTGACTTTATGCATTGTAAATTTCCAATTTCTAGTTAATATACCAGCTGTTATTGTATTTTAGTTTCCTTTAAAACTTGCTTTATTACACATATCATCCTCTTTCCAAGATTATATTTTTATATTATTCAAAAATGAAATATATATTATGTAAAATGTACTGTTTATTTTAATAAATTGTTTTCAAATGTTCTTTCTACACAATCTTGAGAATTATTGCCCATCTTTTATTATGCAGAATTTTTTCTTGGATCCCTTTTCCTTCTGTTTACTTGTCCAAAAATGAGGAGACAGCAATCAGATCTGTTAGCTTTCTATAAACTGAGTTGACAGGCTTTTCTCAGCTCCCTTCACTTTCTTGCTTTCAGATCTTAAGTCAGAGGAATGCTTTATGTAAATAGCAATGCCAGTTAAACAATTCTGCAAGCTTAAGAGAGTAAGTGCAAAGTTGGAGCTATGGAAATAACCAGTAAAAAGCTAAATGATGAGTCCTAAATGATAAGTAGATGTTACTCAATGGATTAGAACAGGTGGGGTTGATGAGAGATTTAGGGGAATTTCCAATACCTGCAGCATGGAGGAGAAAAAAAGCATAACACATTAGGGAAATGCAAACTAATGGTCCGTAGGTTCCAGATCATTCCAATCACTCCTTGCTTTGCTCATAAATTTGCCCTGTGCTATAAACAAGCATTTTCAAATATATGTGCCACTCCAAACTAGTACTGCAAGACACTTGATGAAAAAGAAATGGATCTCATCATCAAGTAAATTTGGAAAACTTTGCATATTATATTCCTCCCCCTTTTGGAGATTCATTGGAGATATTAACATTAAGGATCTTGAGAAGACCTATTGTAAATGAAACTGCTTAATCTTAACTTACAATTTCCCACATCTTCTACTTTAATATCTACTAATATTCTATGGCAGTTATTGGAAAAGACTGTGGGAATTGCTGCTGTCGTCCACGGAGAGTTATTGAATGGTTTTTAACACAGAAGAGACAGGATCAGATTTGCATTTGCAAAGATTACACTGAATGCTGTAAGAATAAATTAGTGGGTACAAAAGTAGAGGAAGAAAGGTAAAGTATCAGTTGTTTTTATAAGCCAAAGCAGAAACATAACTATGGAAATAGAGAAATCTGTGGATGTCCTTTAGTGTCACTACAGATGTTTAGAGAGGGAAAAAACAAAACCTGTCTTTTGGAGTTTACAGGGAACGAGAAAAAATGCCAGCAGCTCTGGATGCTTTTTCACTGTCTATGCCCAGATATTACATAAAGCCCATTTCCAGAAGAACTGTGACCAGAACTTCAACCTTCAATTTTGTCTCTTCAAATTTCTTACAGCACAGAATCTCAGCACACTTCTAGTTGTTTTTCACTTCTTAAATTGGATAAAGGACAATTTTGTCCTTTGTGTTTCCTTTGCCATTTTCAACTACATTTATTCCTGAATTGTTCTATCCATTTTTCTTTAAAAGAGTTATCTTATTTTTGTTAAGATTTCACTGTTTTCTTTAGAGGCAGAGCACAGTGTTGTAGCTAAATAGCCCAGGTCACAGAGATTACTAGATCCATTTTATTTTTCTAGTCAGCTCTGCCAAACCTTTTCAATATTACTCTGGCTCCAGCTGATTTATTTTTACTCTTCATACTAAAAATTGGAAAGTTTTTTACATAAAATTGTTCTTCTTACCACTCCCCTCCAACCATGCATTCATGAAAATAATCAATATATCCTTTAAAAAGGGAGGTTACAGAGAACTTTTGGAGCATTTCTGCCATAGTAATTCCATTTTGTTATTTTTCTATAAACTCAAATTCCTTATTGTCATTACTTTTAACACAATAGTAAATAAATTTCTTAACACTGAATACTATGAACTAATAGGAGTTGAGTAATTTAATCTAAGACCATCCTATCATTATAACATGCTGATATTAGGAAATATGTAGATTGTCCTGAATACCCTTACCAGAATTTTGGGTAGTGGCTATACTAGAAGATCCATTTTTAAAAATACATTTTAATTTCTTTTATTCTGACCTACCTCTGCAGGAAAAATATACATATATATGAGCTAATCTAACCTCCCAGAGAACATAATGCATTGTGAAATCTATTATAATCAATCACTGAAACTCCAATGGACTTCCCTATTATAGGACAGTCCTAACTGATCTTGTTGAAGAGAATTTAAATCATCCCCCATCACTGCAACATCAACATGAACATTTATTAATCACCCAGTCTTTTCAAAATTGTATTTTAAGCCCTTTGGATAAGCGTTTGGTTTAACATTTAAAAACCATGAGATTTTGATGCGCTTTTCTTCCCTGGTTGTATATTTTCTCATATATTAAATGGAGATAATTCTATCACCTACCTCTTATAACTTGTGCTGGGGGTAGAAGTTACTTTTCAGTTGGGCTGTCAGGGAAATGCCCTCTTTGAAAAGACAGCATTTGTGCAAAGAAATTGAAGGAAATGAGCACATAAGATGAGCAACTATCTGGAGGAGAGGCACTACAGGTGGAGCGAACAAAAGTGCAAAGGCACTTAAGTGGGAGAATACTTGGATGCTTTAAGGAACAGCAGGAAAGCCAGTCTGACAGACACAGAGTTAGTGCAAGAGAGCACAGAACTGGTTGAGATCCTAGAAGTAAAGGGGCCAGATTGTGTAGGGCCTTGTAGGCAGCTAAGGAATTTTACTCTGAATGAGATGGGAAGCTGATCAAACATTTTGATCAGAAGAATGATCACTGTTCTCTCAGAAAAACAGAAACAACTCCAGGTATTTCAGACAAGAAGGGATTTAAATAGGGGAATTCATGTTTATAAAATCATTAGCAGGGTTACAGTAATGAAGATCAGAGAAAGCTACTGCCAACTAGTTCTTATGTTGATTACTAAATTTCAGAGGGTCAGAAAGTGATAGAAATTTCAGAAACAGCTGCAAAACTACCAACATAGAGGCAGGTAATTCAGAGAAAAATTCCTGAGGCTCCTATAAAATCTCATGTCTACCAAAATTTATACAGCCTCTGTTTTGCTAGAGGAACAATAATATGACTTCTGCACCATATTCTTCTGTTTCTTCAATTCCACTTTCCAAATCTCTAGTAATTTTCTCCAATTGTTGTCATTTAACCTAGAATTCTAGTGGCAGGAATTCAGGGTAATATAGTTTTTAGGCCTCCACCTTCTAGGCTACAGAAAGGGGATATAAAAAGAACAGAAAGAAGCTCACATGCCAATACACAATTCAGTACAAGTAACATAATCAGGCTTCTGTTTTAAAGGCATCATGAAGGAAGGCTTCAGTGTTGGAACAGTCTGCAGGAAGTGGAAGCAGAAGCAGAGAGGTCCATTAGAATGTTGTTAAATAATCCATGCCAGAGAAAATAGAGACTTGGATCAGGGTATTAATATTAATAGTAGAGGGCATTTAATGGTGATATTTTGGTGATTAAAGGTATAAATGGCAGGACTTTCTGATACATTGGATGTAGGGTAGACAGCAAATGAGAAATCAAGGATAACTCCAACATTTTTGACATGAAGATCTAGGAAGATAGTGTTTCCATTTATTTACATGGGAAAACCACAAGATGAACAGATTGGAAGAATGGAGGGGATCAGAAGTTGGATTTAGACCAGCAATTCCTGAACTTTAATTTGTATCAGAATTACTCCAAGGCCTTGTTAAAATACAAATTGCAGTGCCTTCAACTCAAGAGTTTCTAATTTAGGAGTCTTGGATAGGGACTGACACTTTGCTTTTCTAGAAAGTTCCCAGATGATCCTGATGCTGGTGGGCCAGGGAACACACTTTGAGAAACACTGTTTTAAGAAACTGATAAACAACAGAACTTCCTATAGACTTTTTTAAAAGTGTGTAGAAGAAATCTACAAAAATTTTCTTTCATTTAATAAAATGGAAATATAACAATTGTGGTGTTGTCTTTGAATATCTGAAAGATATCAGTACCAATTCATTTACCAATCTTCTAAATTTGAGCTTTCATGCCTCAAATACTTTATAGATTAATAAATGATTCTACTAGTGTTGACATTGAGAAAGAAGACTTGAAGCCAAGAAGACTTATAGGCCCAGCTACTTGGGAAGCTGAGGTGGGAGGAATGCTTGAGCCCCAGAGTTCAAGTCCAGCCTGGGCACCTCAGCAAGGCCCTGTGTCTAAAAAATTTTTTTTAAGAAAGAGAAGAATTAAATATTTATGTTTGTATTATTTCAGAATTTTTATATTTTCTCTTCCAGCAAGAGTAAAGGTTAAAAGATTTGAAAAAAGATTCCACGTTTTCAAAAAAAATAGCACTTGGAATAGCTACATATTTTGAATTTTATATAACTGAATCCATATAAAAATTATTTTGGAAGGTGTTAACATTTCTCCTTTAGAGATGAGGAAACTGATTTTCAAAGAGGTTAAATAATGAGTCTGAGTTCATACAGCTGGTAAGCCTTAGACCCTGAATTCACAAATGGGTAAGGTGATTTTAAAGTAATGGGTCCTTTCCATTGTTTCCCAAACTCACCTGTTATCAAAAAGTTCATGGAAAATGCATACAATGAAAAAACGATGAATGGACTTCAAAATGTTTTTGTACCAAAATAAATTCGTACTTATTTATAACAGGTCTAAATAAGATCAAGTTTGAAGCACTCAGAAGAGAAAGACATTAGTTTAAAAAAAAAAAAAAAGCCATGTCAGAGTAAAATGAATTCCGCTAAAATTGAAGCAAGAACAAATTTAGGGGCCGGGCGCGGTGGCTCAAGCCTGTAATCCCAGCACTTTGGGAGGCCGAGACGGGCGGATCATGAGGTCAGGAGATCGAGACCATCCTGGCTAATACGGTGAAACCCCGTCTCTACTAAAAAATACAAAAAACTAGCCGGGCGATGAGGCGGGCCCCTGTAGTCCCAGCTACTCGGGAGGCTGAGACAGGAGAATGGCGTGAACCCGGGAGGCGGAGCTTGCAGTGAGCTGAGATCCGGCCACTGCACTCCAGCCTGGGTGGCAGAGCAAGACTCCGTCTCAGAAAAAAAAAAAAAAAAGAACAAATTTAGGGTAAATCTGGGGTGAAAGAACGGTAAAATGCTTTTTGAGAAGTTTATGGGAACAATGTCCCAAAGAAGTCAGCAGTTCACAAATGGATAACTTATTTTAATAAGGGACAAGATGATGTTGAAGATGAAGCCTGTAGCAGCAGACCTTCCATATCAATTCATATGGAAAAAATTTCTCTCATTCATGCCCTAATTGAAAAGGACTGACAATGGACAGCATAAACAATAGCCAACACCATAGACATCTCAATTGGTTTAGCTTACACAATTCTGACTGAAAAATTAAAGTTGAGCAAACTTTCCACTTGATTACAGATGCCCACGACCCTTCTTTGGAAATTCTGGTTCTTTGGATTTAAGGTGTGCTTAGGATTTTTACACAAAACCATTGCACCCACATCAACTACTGACAAGAACCAAGCTGTCAACAAAAATTTTAAACAAGTGGGATCAAGATCCTGAAGCTTTCCTTCAAATAATTGTAACAAGAGATGAAATATGGCTTTAACAGTACAATTCTGAAGACAAAGTACAATCAAAGCAATGGCTACCAAAAGATGGAAGTGGTCCAGTAAAAGCAATAGCAGACCAATCAAGAGCAAACGCCATGGCAACCAGTTTTCTGGGATTCTCAAGGCATTTTGCTCGTTGACTCTCTGGAGGGCCAAATAATGACAACATCTACCTACTATAAAAGCATTTTGAGAGTTAACCAAAGCCTTAGCCAAAAAAATAAAAACATTTTTTTAAAAATCTGGAAGAACTTCACCAGAAAGACCTTATCCACCACAACAAAGTTTCTACTCATTCCTTTCATTAAACAACGGCAATTTTGCAAGAGTTTCAGTAGAGAGCCATTAGGCATCCACCTTACAGTTTTGATTGGGCTTTTTCTGACTTCTTTTTGTTCTCTAATCTTAAAAAGTCTGTAAAGTACACCCATTTGTCTTTAGTTGATCATATACAAATGACTGCATTGACACAGTTAAATTCCAAGCACCCTCAGTTTTTTAGGGATGGACTAAATGGCAGATCTCACTGCTTACAAAAGTGCCTTGACCTTGATGGAGTTTATGTTGAGAAATAAGGTTTATGTTTTTCATTTTTATCTTTTAATTCTCCATGAATTTTTGAAGTCCCCTAATACAATCTTCTGGAGTACTTATTAAACATTCAGCATTATAAACACATCTTAAACCTAAAGAACCATGATTTCTAAAGAAAGGTCCTGAGGATCTGTAATGTTTAAACCTTGGCACAGGCAACTTTGAAAAACACTACAGCACACCCCGCCCAGAACGCCTAGTATAGATGAGTTTAGACATGCAGCAGGGAAAATGTAGACACTTTCAAGTGTTATCTCATTCATAGGATATTAATTTTTAAAGATAATAAGATGTATTTATATTTATTTATAGTTTTATAATAGTTATTTTCTCCACAAGTTTTGGGGTAATGCTAGGCATTTCTATATTCAAAATATCTTCCCCAGTTTTCTTTAAAATATTTTTATTACATTGCTCAGGAAACATAAATGTTAGGATACCAGAATAGGATCAATCATAAACCCTACAGATGTATTTGATTTAAAAGAGAAATATATTTGCTGTGAACAACAGAAAAAAATTAGTGGAAGTATTCGTATCTTTCATACGGCTCATGGAATTTCTGGATAAACACTAAGCAAATATTGTACCAAATTACAACATAATAGGACAAAGTCATTCAAAGAAATTCTTGGTCTACAAAGAAAAGTAAATTCCCCAATTCGAAATGTACTCATTTCTTCTCTGTTAAAGAGAATCATGTTCAGACTGAAAGGAATACAATTAATACCAGTAAGCCAAAGAGGGGTGAAAAAAATCATAAAATGTTGTCTTCATATTCTAAATAAATTAGAGTCACTTGTTTCAACCAAAATACATTCCAGAGAGGGGAAGGGAAACTTGTACTGGTGGTGATGGATTGGATTTTTTTTTAGCTTCCTCAAAACAGCTAGTTTGAATTATCTTTCTGAAAGGTCACATATCTCTGTCTCTCATGCGATTGGTCACTGATGCCTTATTTAATTCGCTTGGTGGGGTTATGTTTTCCTTGATAGTCAGGTTTTCCTTAATGGTCTTGATGCCTGTGGATCTTTCTCAGTGTCTGGGCATGAAGAGTTAAGTATTTATTGTCTTCACAGTCTGGGCTTGTTTATACCCATCCTTCTGGGGAAGGTTTTCCAGATATTTGAGGAAACCCATCCTTCTTGGGAATGTTTTCCAGGTATTCTAGGACTTGAGTGTTATGATCTATGACTTTAGTAACTGCAACAATATCTGCTTTAGGGGGCACCCAATCCCAGTAACACTTTGGCTCCTGCAGATTCACAGAGGCACTATGTTAGCAGTCTTGGGTAAGGTCCAGAAGAATTTCCTGGATTACCAGGCAGAAACTATTGTTTCCTTAATATGATGTTAAAATCAGATACTGTGATTGCGCTCATTTGATTTTTGATTCTTATGAAGGTGCTTTTTCTGTGCAGATATTCAGTTTGGTGTTCCTGTTAGGGGAACAATCACTGGAAACTTCTATTCAGCCATCTTGCTTCACCTCCCTCTATTGATCTCATCTTTATGTCCATGTATACTGAATGTTTAGCTCCCACTTTGAAATGAGAACATGCAGTATTTGGTTTTCTGTTCCTGCATCAATTCACTTAGCATAATGGCCTCCAGCTGCATCCATATGTCTGCAAAGGACATGATTTTTTTCTTATATGGCTGTATAATATTCCATGGCGTATATGTACCACATTTTCTTTATCCAGTCTACCACTGATGAGCATCTAGGTTGATTCCATGTCTTTGCTATTGTAAATAGTGCTGTAAAGAACATACGAGTGCCTATGTCCTTTTGGTAGAATAATTTCTTTTCCTTTAGATATATTCTCAGTAATGGGATTGCTGGATTAAATGGTAGTTTTAAATTCTTTGAGAATCATCTCCAAATTGCTTTCCACAGTGGCTTAATTCATGTTCCCACAAACAGTGTATAAGCATTCCATTTTATCCTCAACCTCACTAACATCTGTTACTTTTTGACTTTTTTGAGACAGAGTCACTGCAGGTCAGTGATGCAGAAAAATCAAAAGAAAAGCTCCAAGTGAAGAAGGGTATAGTTGGAAAAACCAGAACCTGCATCCGTGGTTGCACCCTGCAACCTCAGTGACATAGGTGATATGCAAAACAAGTTGGTACTCTACACCTTGGAGGTGCCCCTGAGCCTGGCCCAAAGGTAGGTAACATCGAAAGGGAATATCAGTGGGTACTAGAGGATTGTGGGCCGAGTAACTGTGTCATGTTCATTCACAGTGAGTCTGCAGATCAGGGGCAATGTGCATGAGCTGAGGTAGCACCCAACACCCTCTCTGATCTTCAGAGCATATAAGCTACTGCTTCAGTCGGCCTTCCATATCTCACACAATTTCCCTAAACAGCAACTATACAGTTAATGAAATTCTGGGAAATGCAGCTCCAGCTTAGCTCATTTGCCACTGCACAAAGTCATTAAAACCCAACCCTTGTTAACTTGGCACTCACACATACTTCTTTTAACCTTATTTAACTTCTAAATTAATAGCAAATGCATGCCTTCCACCTAACATGATACAGCTATCCCTCATACGACTGAAACATGCAAACTCTCTCACCAAAAAATGATACAAAAATGTATTTTATCGGTCCTTGGGTGACATTCTTTCCTCTTTTTGAATGTCCCATTTAAGTATCCTGTATATTAAATGCTGAGATATAAGGTTAACTATTTCTCTTAATACAATTTATGGTAAATGGTAAGGGGATGGGAGAGGGGGAAAAGAATTGATTAATAAGTACCCTAATATATTCATTTCAATGTAAGAAAGTACTACTCAAAACTATACATGCTTCCCAAACACACTCAAAACTACTATAAATGGATGCTGTTTACATTGTAAGTTGTAATATCTATTTGAATTACAATTATTTGTTTATGAATCTATTTCCTCCACTAGATTATGAGCTTCTTCATGGCAGAAAATGTATATTGTCCATTGCTGTATCCATAGCACCAAGCGCAATGTTTGACATGTACTCAACATATATCTGATGAACCCTGAATGTCTGCAATTTTATCATTAATTAGGTGTAACATCCTTACAGTATTTATCAATGAATAAAACACTGCTGGCAGAGAGCTTTTAGGTATTTGACTATCTGAATAAGAAAGGCCAGGGTCAAAGAAATTTGAGGACAGAAGCATTTAGTTGTTCAAGTTCTATGAGTTGAGGAGCCTTATGTATCCAACCAGCAAGAAAGCATGTATTTCCATATATAATGGAGCACAGAGGGGTGGGGAAACATTAAAAATCAGAATACTCCAGTTCCAGTCTCAGATCTCAATTTAATTCATTAAGTAACCTTAGAAAACTTAACCTAAACACTCTGGGCTTCAGTTTCCTCTATATAAATCAGGAAATGAGCCCAAGCATTTCTTAGATCTTTTCCAATTATAATTCCATTGTATCTATTACAGTTAGAGCCCTCCTTCAAATTAGGCCAAAAAACTAGAGCCCTGATCACCAGAAGTCATTGACCCTTACTTGGGTTAGAGTGGATGCTTTGGTCAGATTACCAGATTCTCTGTCAGTTTAGAAGAAGACATAGATGGCTTCAAATACTAGTGTAAAATACAATGACTGAATTGTATCTACATAAATCCCAGTGTATCCTATCCCTAGACAGGATAAACAAAGTTTCACACATAACAAATGTGGAAGCTGTAGGAGCCATGCTTGTGACAAGCAGACCCTAATTGGCCAGGGAGTATCTCAAAGCTCTAAAGAGGAATGTAGATCCTTGTGAGTGCAGCATGATCTCTAGATTTCCTGGAAATATATGCAAATAGGCAACAAAAAGGACAGGATGGAGACAACACAATACCAGCCACAAAGTGGATGCCAAAAGATAGAGCCAGGAAGAGCCACCAACATGAAGTCCCTATTATGTATCAGATTGTGTTCTGACCTTTACAAGGATCACATCCCTTAATCCTCCCAGCAACCCAACTAAACCAGAATTGTGATCCCCTTAAAGAATTAATAAAAGTGAAATAACTTGCTCAGTGTTACGACAATCATTTTTATCAATCACTAATAAACAGGCAAATAATTTTTCAGTCAATTTAAGATACATCAGAATGAAAATAAAAATAGCTAGTATTGATAGAGAATCCCTGGGGACATTTCTCTTTTCCAGGGACCTAGCTTCTTCCTAGGGAGGACTCTAAGGATGAGATTTTCTTCTGTTGGTTACCAGATTGTTTTTGAAAATAATGATAAACATAAACACGGCTGATACAATTTGACAACACAGGGTTTCATTTTAGTGTTCAAAACTGCCATTAAAATGAAAGATATGATTGTCACAGCATAATTTTTAAGTACAAATATTTTACTGAGGTATGGGGTGATGGTTAACTGTTGTCTGCCTGGACTCAAATTTTTAAGGTCTCTGGTGGTCCAATATACCCCTAAGCACCAGTCACTTTTGATATGATTACACTTTTCGTCCTTTTCTTCCCTGGCCATGACTATGAAGTACAGGTATTTGCGTGTGTGTGTGTGTGTGCATGTGCCTGTGTGTGTAATGTGCATGCAATGCATGTATGGCTGTGGGGATTACATTCATTTTAAAAATTAAAGTTTACTGAAATTTGTATGTGTACTCTACAGAACCCTGCCTCTGTATAAGTGCTCGTTCGTCTAGAAAGGAAAGACTCCACCCTAGCTGCACCTCTGGAACTAGATAGTATTTCATCAGACTACTAAACATCTTTGAAAACTTAATGTAAGTCTATATAAAAATTACATTCAATTTATGAACACTTTTTACTTTCAAGATCTTAGTATCATATCCATAGAATAACAGAATAATACCTAGACAGGCAATAAAAACATACAATGGAGGAAGAGGACAAAGCCTGTTCTCAACAGACAAAATAGGATATGAAGCTGCTAAGAAGAAAACCCAAACAGACCACAGAAAGTGACATAAGGGCAACAATAAAGAACTAAAAAGGAGGCCTTCAAAAGTATTACAACAGATAGGGACACCATGCATGGAATGAAAGAAACAATACAAAACCAGTCTGGAATGAAGTCCTGCGTAGGAAAACAGGGTCCTGAGGTCCTTTCAATTCTCAAATTCTGTAGTTTATAACCGTAGTTTTAAAACAGTTGCTTAATGAAGTATCTTCAAACTGCAACACATTTTCCATAAAGAAGACACACAAGGACTGCTTATTCTCAGACTCTAGTTGAGAAAAACAAAATATCCTTTCTGGGTTCCACCTGAGCTGGAACCCATGTTTAAATCTCCTTCTTCCATGACAAGTTGTCAGATCTGGCACATACAGAAACCTATCAAAATATAAACTGACAAACTTCAAAGCCCGTGGAAGGCCTGGCCCTGTCAGATGGCTGGAGGGAAGAAAAGTACCCCAGATGCCTGTACTCTGAAACTTTCTAATGAGAGTAGCAACGTAAAATATTACACACTTCAAACCACCAATGTTATAAACTTCTGCCTCACAAAAGCTGTTCCCAAATATGTCCTCTAACAGGAAAAGCTCGCCGTGAATCTTTCTTGAAGGCAGTGCACATTTTAATGAATGCTAACATGTTTGCAAACATAATGAAAATAGTATTTCCCACAGAGCAGAGTGAGATTATTTGAATAAAATATCTGCCTTTGGACATAAGACTCTGCTGATGATCACGGTAGGATCTGTGCTTTATTTGTGGATTAGAAGCCACAGTGCAGTATGGGTATGTGCTTTATGAGAACTGGCTGAGGAAACCTCTCACCCGCTGACATCTGCCCAGATTGCCACTGTTTTAAATCTCTGCATCTGAATTTTAGAAGCTAAAACTTTGGCACTGCTAAAAGAGCCATGTCTCTAAATGGGAAAGTCTCATGAGGGGATAAAATTCAATACCAGAATTTCAAATATTTTATCATTGTAGAACAGAAACTGACACAGAAAGGAAATACAATGAAAATGGCTGGATCACAGGACCCCAACAAACTGAAAAAATGGCGGCATTTCAATTATAATGGAGCTACTACACCCTTGGGAAGGATTAACACATGTCTCATAGGTATCTGTTTTGATTGGAAGATACCATTGTCATTCTCAGGGAGCAGGTTCTAGATTCCATGTCTCTCTGATATCTTATAAGACTATGTCTTTGTTAAATAAATATAGAAATCTGGAGGTATTTTTTCCTGCTAAAAAACTGCCTCAGACAGCAGTCCACATTTCTCTCCAAATCTCCGCCACTTTAAATATTCTTTAGTTACTTCTATATGCATTTGGTGTCATAGCCCTTTCTTTAATAACTGCTCATCTTCCTTGTAACAAGGCCCTGACTTAGACATACATGCCTATAGGTAGAAGCCACAACAGAAAAAGATCAATAGAAAGAAGGGAGCTGATTTAGCATCAGGAAACAAAAGATAACTGAACTTTCAAAAAGTTATTAGAATACACAAGAAAAAATATTCAAGCCTGGTCCACATGAGAAAGCAAATACCACAAATCAATTTCAAAACCTCAGTGGTTTACCAGAATTTGACCTGTCATTTATAGGAAGCCCACTTGGCTGGAGTAGTAGTGCAGGTGGGTGTTGGGCTCTGTGCAGTCTTTAAGGTCCCACACTAACAGAATCTTCCAAAGTCACTCTGGGTGTCAGCATCTAGCCAGCAGACAAGGGAAGAGAGATGGTGGAGGATCGCATGCGAGGTGCTTTGAAACAGGATTCTAAATGGTGTGCCTTTCTTTTAGCCACATCCCATTGTCCAGTACTCAGTCACACAGCCACACCTGAAGTGCAAAAGGGGCTGAAAAAATGTAGTTCAGGCATGTGCTTGGAAGGTTTGGTGAACCACTATCCAGTCTCTGCTATACCTCATTAGTTTGGATCAAATTATTTCGGGGGACTTGAGTTGACCTATAGTGCCTGCAAATGGCTAACAAATAAGAAAATAAACCTGATGATAGATATTAGATATCGAATACTTTCAACTAATCCTTTGATTCCCCAAAGTAGAATAAACTGGAATACAGTGATAATGTACAATTCAATATACTCATTCAGGGCTGGGACCATGTTCATCTTGCTATCCACTACGTCCTGACAACATCTTATCTGGCAAATGTATGTGCATGATAAATGTTTCTTGAATACATTAAAGAAATGTCTACTCTGAACTCAAATTCAGAAGGCTGTACTCTCATCACCTAGAGGTCAAGGAAACTTTCTCTTGTAGAACAAGACCTAGTTCTTTCACTTGAGGGAAATATAAAGCTGGCTTCCATGTTCTACATGTCATAGGCCCCTGTGTTTCCTAGAAACAAACCTGGAACCAAGAGACAAACTCCAGGCCCATGGGCTGCCCAGTGGGTCCAACCTAGTCCTCAACCCATCATCTTAAGCAAGGACAGGCAGCTGGAGCCGGGGCTCTGCAGTCAGACTTCCGAGTGTGACTCTGACTTTGCCAATTGCTATGAGGTGACCGGCGTCAACATAGTTAACTACTCCCTGGCTCATTTTCCCCATCTGTAAATTTGGGATAATGATACCCACCTCACTTCATTGCTGGAAATATTAAAATAATTGACACATGTAAAAGCACTTAGATGAGAGCCTGCCCAATAGTAACTACTCAATAAATATTAGCTACAATGAATGGCATGCCCACGCCTTTGCGGAAGCAGACACTAAATCATGGTTGGGTTGCCCCAATTGTAGTTTCTAATCTTCACAAATATCTTTGTCATATTTCCCATGTTATTGATATTATGACTAGCATTTAAAGCATCCATTGAGAGCCAAGATAGTAGGAATGAAAACTAAACTTTAGAAAGTATTTACTCTTTTCCACATAATTGGCATTTCCTCATGGGTACTTGGGTAAGTTTAAATAGTTGCCCCAAGTATCTCAGCAGATATTAGAGCTTTAAGTCAAGGACAGAGAATCTTACACTAGAATCTGTGTATTTTTTCAATGAATGGGTGTCATAATTTCCTACAGGCTCTTGGAACAAACAGGTTCTTTTGCATATTCCATGGTACTACCCAATGCACACAGCAGTATCACCCTAAATATCTGTAGAATAGATGGATAGATGGGTAGATGGATGATTGGGCAGTAATTTGATATATGAACCATGACACAACATTTGCAATCCCAAATAAAGGTACCAGTAAATTTCATAGCAATAAATTCCATTTTAAAAGCCCTGAGTGCCTTACACTGTAATCAACTCAAGAGCACAAACAGAATGAGTAGCATTAACAAAGAGAAGGCCATTCTAAAATAATTTGGGATGGTTTTACTTCCTTGGACTCCCTGATGGTGAAACAGGCACTTGATTGCTTAGCACACCTATCTGAATATTCACACTGATGGAGCAGATAGTGATGCAGAAAATACATAACATCAGATAATCCAAAAGTCATTTATATTTGGCTCAGGAATGCTTTGCATAATAATTTTGCAGCTGATTGATCCTCCTGGGTTTATTTGTGCTGATATTAAGGCAATTTTCATCCTGAGAAAATACTGACAGGAAATAGTAGAGTGTATGGTTAAACATATATGTAAGAAAATCATGTGTTCACTCATTCATTCATTTATTTATCAGATCCTTGGTGAGAGTTTACTTGTGCCAAGCACTGGATACGTACTAAGGATAGGAAGAAAAATGAGCCATTTGTAGTCCTTGTCCTGGAGGGACTCATAAATATAATACATATAATTAAGTGTTAGTTTTATGTGATTTTAGTCTTCTGAGTATGTACGCCATCATGCCCCAGATTCCCCCTGCCACATACAAATACATTTATCATGCCTGAACTAAAAGATAGCATTTTAATACTCAGGTTATTGTATTTATTCTTATGAAGAATTTGTTATAATAGCAAACACATATAGTACTACTACATTCTAGAACTGTTTTAAATGCTTACATACATGAACTAATTTAGACATGACAAACAACCTATAAAGAACAGTATCATTATCACTCCCATTTTGCAGATGAGGAAACTGAGGCAGAAAATTACCCATCTAAGATAACAAAGTTTGTAAGTGACAGATCTGGGATTTGAACCTGGGCATTCTAGCTTCAGAACTTGTGTTCTTAACCCATGTTCTATTACCCTATTTGAACAAAATAGTAAATGGAATGGGATCTAAAGAAGAATCAAAAGTGATTTTTATAGGAAAAAAATTAAACAGGGTACTGTGACACACGCCTCTAGTCCCAGCTACTCGGGAGGATGAGATGGAAGGATTGCTTGAATCTAAGAGTTCAAGGCCAGCCTGGGCAATATAGCAAGACTCTGCCTCTTTAAAAAAAATTAGATATTTCACACCTACAAAAATTAAATCTTATTCACTAGAAAAGTTAAAACTTCATGTATATAAAAAATACTATAAACAAGTTTTAAGGAAAAGTAACAACCTACTGAAAGAAGACATTTACAAACTATGTTATGGAGAAGTAATCAGTCTAACCTAAAAAGAAAGTGACAAAATGATTTTTAAAATTCACAGAAAAAAATCAAATGGTCACTAAATCTTTGAAGCGATATTCAATTTCTCTAATTATTAAGGAATGAAAATAAAAATACCCATCAGATTGGCAAAATTTTTAAAGTTCAAACACTCTACACACTGGCCTGAATGTGGAGAAAAGGAACTCTCATACATTGATGTTGGAAGTCTAAATTGATAGAGCTGCTTTGGAGAGCGATTTGGCAGGTCTGGTAAAGTGTATCCCCTGTGACCCCTCATTTCTATTACTCTTGGAGGAACTCTTACTGAAACTCTCTTACATACTTACCCAAGGACACACATACAAAGATGTTTATTGCAACATTGTTTGCAATTATGAAAAATTGGAAAGAACTTAAATACCCATCACTAGGGAAAGGAATAGAGATGTCATCCCAACATGGAATACTAAAACAGCAATAAAATAAACAAGTGTTATATCTGTTTATTAAAACATGTATTTATCTTAAAACTATAATGCTAAATGGGAAAAAAATACAAAAAGCTTAAAAGTTTGATACTACATATGTAAATTTAGAAAAACAGAGAAAGCATTATATGTAGATACACATATATATGTGGAGAAACATTAAGCAAGGGTGGGAAGGACACATGCCAAATTCATGGATACTAGCTCGGGGGAAGGGAATTGAACCATCAAAGAAAATAGAATTTGTTGCTGTCTTTTTTTCATTTAATAAAAGACCCATACAGATCATACAAATATGACAAAAAATAATTTTGAAATAATTAGTTTGGGGTGGCAGAAATCTGGTGTTTTTAACATCAACCTGTGAGCTTTGTAATTTTTTGTATTTTCCTAAGACAAAGAACTAAGCAAGTATATTCCCTGGGGTAGAAATACTTTTATTTAGACTTGAATGTATTCTAACTTTGGTTATAATTGCCTGTATTTATGCCTTTTCTCTTGTACTACAGAAAGCTCTCCGAAGGTACGATTCAGATCACTGTCAGCTTTGAAGTTCCTTTAATTTGTACAAGCGCACACACACCCACACACACCGCATTCCACATACCCATATACACACATGTGCGATGGGGGAGTGTGTGTGTTTGGAGATGCTACAGAACCTCTTCTGGTTCAACTAGAGAAGCTCTATTATGCTTATTTGTTTATGATTCAAAGCAATATGTCATTTGAAAAAAATCATAACTGCTAAAACATTTTAAAACCTCTGAAATAGACGGTTTGACAAAGTAAAACAGGACTGGTTAACCACCTGTTGCCTCATTCCTATCAAAACTGGCTTTACTCTATCTGAACAAATTACCCAGTCAAGACAGTCAAAGAATCGTTTATCCAAACTGTGTATTCATTCCATAAATGTTTATTGAAAGCATACTCCATGCAAGGTACTTTCTGGTACTTTGGTACCAGAAGCTCCAGAAAATGCTTACAATGCAGCAAAACAGGAAGACCCCACTGTATTTAAAGTGAAAATCGCATCATGTTCTAATGCACCATTAACAAACAGCTTGTGTGAAAAGTGTTGATATGTTTCTGTCTCTTGCTGCTTTGTGCATTAACTTGGCCTTCCCTTCAGCCCCACCCTCTCTCTCCTTTGAAACCATTGTCTCCTTGACATGAAAAATGTACTTCAGGAAGCCTAATGGTTAATTACATCAAAGGGAAGAAAGTCCAAACCCCAAACAAGGAATGATTACTGCATAAGCTTTAACGGAAGCTATCACACCCTCAAAACTACTCTTCTTTAATAAAAATGTTTCCAGTAATTTATTTTCTGACAAAGTTTGTGTTCTCTGCCCAGGACTGACTCCTGTTGTGTTCACTTCAGGGTTGTACCCTATCTAGGGCCAGCCCTGACCACAGACAAAGCAGGCAGCCACCTACACAATATGATTTATGCAAATACAGCACACTGAAGGAATAGGTGCCAGGCCTCATGGCAAAAGAAATCCTGCTTGCTTCAGTGGTGCCTCCCAAAGTGTGCTCCATGGCACCCCAATGGGTTTTCCAACAAAAAACAGTGACAAGGGAGGCTGTTCTATGGTCAAATAATTATGAGAAATGCTGGGTTAAACAAAAGTAACAGGTTTAATTATCAACAAAGTTCTAATACTGTATTTAATTAAAACCAGGTATCAGGGAAGATTATTTATGCATGCATTTTCTTTTTAAAAGTTTATTGAAAATAGAGACTATGTCTGTATGTCAATGGTGTATCCTCAGCACTGAGCACAGTGCCTGTAACATAACAGACACCCAGTAACATTCCTGAATCAATTAATAAATCACTAGCCATTGTTGTTGGGAATAATATTTTACAGCTATGCAATGACTTGTGTGCCTTCATGAGCATCATCTCAACTGTGCCTCATAACAATTCCTCAGAGATGCAGAACAAAAATTAAAATCTATATCCTATAGATTGGGAACCTGGGGGGTCAGAGAAGTATGAAAAAAGGTAATAAGAAAAGAAATAAAAACTGTTGAGGATCTACTATGCTGCTGTACTACACCCAGGATCCACTATGTGGAAGCCACATGCCAAGTATTTTTTTACATATAGGATTTCATTTCATCCTCCCAACAGCCCTGTAAAATACTCATTAGAGACAGGGAAACTCAGCCTTTAAAAGTTAAGGAACCTGCCCAAAGACACACAAGGAGGCAATGGAACAGCTGAGAATAATACTCACATCTTCTGATTCTTGGCCTGTGTTTAATCTAACTATTCCTTGCTAAATGGACATCATAAAATTAGTATTGAGAACGAAGCATTGTTCCCAAGTGTTGCGAAAAACAGTACTGGTAATAAAACTACCCTTGAACAAGCGTGAGATAGCCGTATCTAAACATCTTGCATATTTCTGGGCATTTCATAGTAATAGTTTTATTTATTTTTCATATTCAATTAGATATTATTCAAGTATTATAGGGCCCATGGTATAAGAACAACCTACTAGAATTATGATGTGTGAACTTGAAAAGATGGAGGCTGAGAAGAAGCAGGACTGATAAGTCAACAATGTAAACGTATTTACTATGTCCTGAAGTACTATGAAAGAATATCATGTAAATTCAGGTAGAATAGAATGATGTCACAATGTAAAGTGATTATGCTTGTAATTAAATGCTTAAAAGTTGTCACATCACTGACTTTTTTTTAATTGCAGGTATCTATAGGCTGCTTCGTATTTGCTAGACTGTCCTAATCATTTTACATGGGTCTTCTAAATTTAACCTTAAAGCGACCTTGTGAGCTGCCTACTTCTAATATGCGCTGTGCAGTTGAGGAAACCAAGGCAGAGGAGATTGAATAACTTGGGCTTGATGGCACAGGGAAATAATCTAAAGAGCACTTAACTTCAAAGAGCAGTAATATGTATAATCTTTGTTCCTCACATCAGCCCTGTGAGGTAGACAGGTAGGCATTATCATCCCCATTTTACAGAAGAGGAGCATGAGGCTACACCCAAGCCAAGATTACACAGCTAGTAGTGAGAGGATCCAGAACAGATCCAAGACACCAGACTCTTACCCATTTCTTTCCTATTTCATATTCATCATTGCTTTCTTCAGAGCAGAGTATTAGGCAACACTTTTGTGGTTGAGGCCATGGACACCAACCCAAGTCTCTCTACTCAGAGCAAAAGCCATAAGAACCTCCCTGTGTCACCTTAGGCATATTACTTAGTGCCCTAGCACAATCTCCCCTCTTCTCTTGCCCAAAAGAGCACTCCTTTGGGGTTTAAGCAATGCAAGTGGGATGTTATCTGCAAATTCCCCTTGAAACACCCACACTTTACCTCAAAAATAAACAAGGCTTCAGCTGTCTCCTCTGTTCTTCTAATGGCACAGGTTGCTTATCCTGAAGATAGGACAGTCATTCTAATGAGGAGAAAGAACCCACCCTGACCACCCATCATCACAGAACAGGACAAAGCACGGACTCTCAGAACAGAATTTACCAACCTTCACAATCATGTTTTCCTCACTCAATGCGGGTGATAACTCCAACTTAAATCAAAACAACCAATCCTGAAAAGGCCAAGAATATCTAAAGATGGCCAATGAGAACAAACCCTGTCAGTACTCCCACCCAGGATTCCATCTCATATTTTTCCCATTCCCAAGGCCTCTACCATGGCTTCAGTGACTTTTGCTTCCAGTGCCCACCCCTGCCGTTCCTCTTCATAGGACCATGCTGGGGCTACTGGAGCTGTTTTGTCCATGAGCACAGAAGAAGAATACAGGGGTTAGCCTTAGGCAGCAACTGACTAGAGCAAGAGTAGGAAATCCCAGCTATCTTCCAAGAGACTGCAACCACTTAGAAGCAAAACCTACACTCCAGACCCCCTGTGGCATCAGGGCAATGCTACCCTCCACTGGACTTTGCCAAACTTTCACTTGACGTCTTCCCCACCCTGTCCTGCTTCCTCCATTCCCTACCAATTTTTCCTCGGAGCACTTCCTTAACCAATCACTTGCACTGAGTCCCCATCTCAGGTTCTGCCTGTGGGACACCCGACCAAAGACACTAACCCAGAACTGACAAAATGAGATAATATAAAAGCACATATGCTCTGCCCCCTTCACTTTGACCTGCAGCATAATTATAGTTAGTGCTGCACACAGTCTATATAGCTGGAAAAGAACAGACCTTAGATTTAGCCTCTGGCTTTGCCTTTATTATGTTATAGTTTTCCCCTTATAGGATCTTAAGAGACGTTTACTCTAATACACCACTTTGTTTACTCTAATACTCTGCTTTATTCACTTTATTTTTGCCCCACCTTTACCTAAATCGTTTTTATTTCCAGAAACAGGAATATTTCTAGACTTAAAATTTCACATTAAGGAAATATCTCCAATCTTTGTCCTTAATTCAAGAAACACCGATGAAATATCTATAAGAGCTAGGCTCTACAGAAAAAAGAGATAAGACAGCTCCTGCCCTCAAAAAAACTAACACCATTGCTCTATAAAAAACAATTACGGTCCTTCTGGCCAGGTGTTAACATCATGAAGACAAGAATCTAGGTCTCTGCCAGGGGACCACAAGGCAGTCCTATAGTTTCAGCTCCTCAAAAGGCTGAGGCAGTAGGATTCCTTGAACTCAGGATTTCCAATCCAGTCTGAGCAACATAGTGAAACCCCATCTCTAAACAAATAAATAATAAGAATCTAGGTCTCAAAATCCCCAGTCTGGTGCTTTCTTAAGTTCACCAATTTCTCAATATCTAGCCTATTTGCTTTGTAGAGTTTTTCTATAAAATACACCAAAGGTAACAGGTAACTGTAGGGGGATGGTAAGAAGATGGATGTAAAAGGTATTATACGTTAACCTATCCCTGGATTCGGTGGCCAACATTGGATTAGAGAATGGACACACATTGGGGAGGAAGAATAAGTTCAAAAAGATGCCCAAAGTGCCTCAGGTATATGAACAAATGGTGAGGCTTTTACCTGACACAGTGAATACCCAAAGCGGCTTGTCTAGGAGAAGTCGGGGAGCTCAGTTCTGAATGCATTGCGTCTGAAGTGTTTATAGAGTTTCCAAGCAAAGAAGGTAATACAAATGTCAGCTGTGTGGGTCTGAAGCTCAGGAAGACATTCAGCATCTTAGAGGTCAAGAGATAAAGACGACCTCCCAGAGAGTGTGAGGAAGGAGAGGGGCTCTGTGGACGTAACCCCCTAGGAACAATGGCATTCAAGGAAAGGGATGAGGAAGAGGAGACTGTAAGTGACCTTTAAAAGGAATAGTCGGGAGTGAGAGGGTTGTAGGGCATGGTACGGGGAGCCATGGAGATATGGCATTTAGAGGACAGCGTAGTTGACTATGCCAACTTCTACTGAGGAGTCAAAATGAAAACTGTTTATTTCAATGCAGAAAGAACATCTGCCAATTTTGATCACTCCTCCTCCCATATATGTTAAGAAAGCAAGTGTCTGGCATTGTCTTCCTGATCCCTGGCAAGGGTCCTAGAAAATAAGCAAGACCATTTAAAACCACTGCCTGTCATCTTTGACTTCCTAATCATGCTCCTTTCCTTTGGGGCTAGCCTCCTTGCTAGAAATTTTATAACAACATTGGTTGATCATGTATTATTTTATTTTCTTATAGAAGATTATAATTACCCAACAATTTGGATCTTGATCCTGGAGCTTTGCATGCTGATCTCCTGACATCACAGATGGGACCACATGAAAAGGGTGCCCAGCACAAAGACAGTGCTTCATAAATGCTAGCTGGATATGAAGCTTTTAATAGCTGGAATAGTCAAGATTCTAACTTTTCATTGTTTTAAAATATTTCATTGTGTCCAGAAAAGACTGTTAATAACCTCAAAAGCTGTGTAAGTGTACGTGTGTGCCATCTGTGACCACTGGCAACGTGGAATAGTTACCGACTTGGAGGATTGAGTTATGAATGATACAGTACAGAGGAAACCTGAAAGAACACATTTTTAAATGCAAGGTCTGAGTGCTGATTGACATACTTTGTACGATAGTAAAATCTGGCAGGTGCATTAACTTGCATCCCTCTGATCTGTACACATCCACACTTGTCTTCTTAGGGTACTTGGTAATAAGCTTCTTTAAAGATCCCTGAGTAAGCACTGAAGATAATATCTGGAGTATGTAGCACTCAGTCCTTTTAGAATGGCTTTTTCCTGCTCCTTTCGTTTTCTTAAGAAAATGTCAGTTTAATCATTTCCTAATGCTTTGATAATGTGTTTCTTTACATAGCTGTAGAACACTCACTTCAGTGTTTCAAAAGCATGAATGTAGATGTAAAAGTGCCAGTTAAATGAGATTACATTTTCCTAATGAAATAACCAAAGAGGAGTTTGAAGTTTCCTAAACTTGCATGACATTTTTCAGAGCAAATAATAAAGTCCACGTACTCCAAAGTGTCTGTTACTCGAAAAAATAAAATTTTATATCTTGCTGAATACATAAAAAAGCACTAGAAAATAAGGAATTCATTCATCAGAGGCAATCTGTCACACATTAGGTAGTTCATGTCCAGGTAACTGGGGACTTGGGCAACATGGGACGATAAAAAAGAGAAAGACCCTGGGACCGGGTCGGATGGGAAGCTACTATCACCAATCCTGATACAGGCCTGACTTCAGCAGTTTCAGCATGGGTTAGCAAACCCACACTAGGCTTTGTGGAGGCAGGTGATGTTATAAAACATCCCCCCTAGCACGTGAAGAGCAAGTGTAAGAGGCCAGATGTCAGAAATCCTCACGATTAGACAAGCAACTTTACGTTTTTGTTCAATCTCTCCTTTCACATCAAGCCTCTTTTGGGAGCTCACTTCTCAGCTTGAAGACAGAAGCCCAGTCTCATAAGCTGGAAAATATGGCAGAATTTAAAGCAGAGGCAGGGAGGTGGAGCAAAAGGAGCAAGTTCCTTGTTATAAGCCCCAGTATGGTGGGCAGAGAACCAGCAGAGCATCAAGACAATGAGATCGTGGTCTAGACCCTGTTCAGGAGGGAGAGAAGGTCTGACAATGGCTAGAGAAAGTGCCAATTTCTTGGTCAAGCAAGTTGAAGTTCCAGGTAGAATTACAACAACCCACTGATCCTAAACTTGATTTGTCACCTGAAGTGGGACCACATGCTGGGATCAGTGTAAGCTCTGGGCACTCAGGGCTACCCCAGCACTTTGAATTCATAGATAATAGCAGTGAAACTTATTCCAGCCTCCAACAACTATCAGGGCAAAGACGTGAACAAGCTCCCAGTGCTGGTAAGATTGGGCTTGGGAATGGGTCAGGGCTAAGCCTGTCATGGAAAGTAGACAGGATGGAAGAAGACAGGCATTCGTGTTCTCCTGCATGTTTATGTGAGCCCCAGAAATCCCCCCAGAACATTTTACCACTGAAAGAGAGAGAGAGAGAGGCTGTATTAACACAGGATCTTCCACACTATTGAACCCATAAGCAAATAAACACATTAAAATAGTTAAGCCATAAGTATTCAGAGGTATTATAATTCAACTTCTGACAACAACTCGATCTTTTTTTTGATACATAGCCTCGTTCTATCATCCAGGCTGGAGTGCAGTGGCGCAATCTCGACTCACTGCAACCACCACCGCCCTAGTTTAAGCGATTCTCATGCCTCAGCCTCCCGAGTAGCTGGGATTACAGGCATGTGCCACCATGCCCAGCTAATTTTTGTATTTTTAGTAGAGGCGGAGTTTTGCCATATTGGCCAGGCTGGTCTTGAACTCCTGGCTTCAAGTGATCTGCCAGCCTCAGCCTTTCAATAACTGGATCTCTAAGAAAAGGTCATTTTTAACATCATTCTTGTAACTGATGATACAAGTAATAGTCCTCTCACCCCCAACTCACTCCCATGAACCACTGAAAAATTGGAATTGATTTGAAATTCAGAAAGGGCAACAGAAACTTGATCTTCAAATTGGCCTTCAGAATCTGAGTGAATCATACTTTCAGATTTCATCAAAGTCCTCCTCAAGACTCCCTGTTGATTAAAAAGTAATATAATCACAGCTAAGGTTTTCTGTCACCAAAATTTAAAGAAGCACTTTCTCCTTATTATCTCTCTCCCCTTCTCTTGGACAGAATATTTACCTGTTTTGTGATGCAAATAGCCATTTCCTAAAGCATATGGTTTTCTTTTATTTTCTATTTCATTGGCTTTCTAAAAGTATCTCTTCTAAAAGATACAGTCTTGACTGGGTGTGGTGGCTCACACCCGTAATGGCAACACTTGGGAGGTTGAGGTAGAGAGGACTGCTTGAGCCCAGGAGTTTGAGACTAACCTGGGCAACATGGTGAAACCCTGTCTCTACAAAAAATACAAAAATTAGCTGCGCATGGTGGTGGGCGCCTGTAGTCCCAGCTACTTGGGAGGCTGAGGTGGGAGGACTGCTTGAGCCCAGGAGGCAGAGGTTGCAGTGAGCTGTGATCATGCCTCCACACTCCAGCCTGGGAGACACAGCATGACCCTGTCTCAATTTTAAAAATTAAAAATAAATAAAATATACGGTCTTGTGTTCAAATGCAGGGGCATGACTGGATGACCCATCATTCTCCTCATCCCTTCTGGGCTAGGTATTCTCTGTCCTTCCAGATCCTCTCTTTAGCCTTCTCTGCCCTGCTCTGTGCCCCAGGACCCTGGCAGCTGTGGATCACATCAACAGGCCTCCCTGCTCTCTGGCTTCCACAGGGTTTGGCCACTGGGAGCCTCTGGGGTGAGATCAGAGGAGAGAGAGTTTGGGTGCTGTCTCGCCTGGCTGCTGTTCTGTGGAGCTGTGGTTGCCAGTGGCTGTCATCCTGTGGGGAAATCACAGCTCCTATCCTATAGACAAGTCTTGCCTGGTTCTACTCACAGCTCTCTCCTCTTGCTCCTTCATCCCTAGAAGTGGGAGAAGCTTCTGGTGGTTTCTAACCCCAGAGTGTTTCCTCATCCATTTGACTTCCATTGACCCCCCTCCAATACCTTTGAAAATGGTCCCTTCATTAAACTCTTTTTAATCATCTCCTCAGTGTACCATCTGCTTCTTGCCAGGACCCTGAATGATACAGCCTCTTCTATTTATTCCATAGTTTCTCAACACTTTCAGGATATGCTGATGAGTCAACATCAGAGAGGAGATACAACTCTTTCCTGGATCTCCTAGAAGGCTTGCAAAGCAAGCAGTTACAACTGAGAGTTAAAATGGAACCTGCAGATTATCTGAGGGTTTCAATTATCTTTGTTACCCTCATTCTATCTTGCACAGAGAATTGAGAACTGGCTGTGTCAAGACTAAGTTGACACACATCACAGAGGCTATACAGCAGTCCATCTGCTCATTAAGAGTTTTTTACTATGTCCCACTGATCTTCCACTTCTCAAAATGCTTTTGATGTGGGTTTAATTCTAAGTTCTGACAGAGAAAAGGTCTCACATCTGCAGTCCCCAATGCAATCTTCACCTGACTGTCAAAAATGCAACTATTTGTCCCCAGGCTTAAAGTGCCAGCTCTAAAAAAGGTCAAGGACTCTCCCTGGGAACATCTACAACATTCAAGCATATACTTAAGATCTTCATTTTATCTCACACTTTTCTTCAATCTAATGTAAATTTAGATATATTTCCATAGGCCTAGTATATGCTCAGCACATTCTAAAAACAGAGAATAATAACTCAGTTCTTGTTTCCTAAGACCACAAATCTACCTGCTGTACTATAGAAACCTGATAGACCAGATTTAAACCCAAGAAGTGTAATGAACCATTCACCTTAATGAAAGTCACTTTTCTTTAATAATTTCTACATGTAACTCTTAGATGTATTTATTTCCATCCTCAATAGTCTATGATTTAAGGAGAAAGATGAAATAAAGTCTTTAACAAGCAATAAATAGCAAGTCTTTCCTCATTAATTGTCAAGGAAATAACGTTTTCCACATGCAGCATACTTGCTCCACATGTAGCATCAATTTGCTTTGGTTTTTTTTAACTTTCGGTCAAAAATATATGTCAATAATGTCTTTCATACTACGTATCTTCTCATAAGTAATACAATTCTCAATTTTCAATTGCTACAAGAATTAGAGTCTTCTTAAAATTCAGAATTTTTCTAAGCATCACTGTAATAATTAGCATTACTATCACTAATTAGTTTTTCCTAACAACGGTTCTTGAAATGGGTAACTATTTTGTATGCCTCAGAGAGGGTTGGTAACTTGGCCAAATTGTATTTTGCAGTTTCACTAGAAGTTCTGAAATTTTGGTTGTCATGCATATGTGCAATCCATAATTCATTTTCATCCTCTCCTTCTCATTTAAACTGTTAAGTTTGGGGTTAAAGCAAATTGTGTCATTTACTTGGCCCTAAAATGAGCTGGAATTGCACAGGACCAGCTTTTTAAGTGTAGGCTTTTGGAGTCACCAAATATGGCTAAATTCCTAGTGATGCAACTAGCTACGCAACTAGTCATGCAACTAGTGTTGGTTTATAGTTACACTGTAAGGTAACTGTAAAGGTACCTATTAATAGGAACACATTCATATCTTCATAGAGACATCACTTTTGTGTAAAATGTACTCACATGTTCTATGCAAATGATGGCTGCTATGGCTGTTATTTTTATGACTATTCTTTAGAAATTTTATATACAATTAATCACGTCCAAGTGGGATGATGCTCTTAAATTACATTGCCAGGTGATTAAATTTTCACTCTAAATGTATGGAAAGGAAAAGAGCCCCACGATTCTTTTTTCTATTAAAAGATAAACTACTTAAACATTTTGTAGAAGGTTTGCAAAAAAAAATTGCAAAAAAAAAAAAAAAAAAAGAAGAAGAACCAAGAAGCTACAGCATTATGTAGGGCAGTGACCAGAGAATATGGTTATAGCCCCAGCTTTGTCAATTAATAGCCTTTTAACCTTGAGCAAATCAATAAAAGCTTTTTGGACTCAGTTTCCTCCTCTGTTAAAAGAAGTTGAACTTAAATGGGCTCTGGGTTCACATCAACCTTTCAACATTATGATTCAGCTATTGGTGTATACAGCACAGCAATTAAACACACAGGCTTCCGGGTCTCTGCCAGAGTTTAAATTCTCACTCTGCCATTTACTCTCTGTGAACTTCTGTGAGTTACTTAACCTTTCCAAGGCCAAGTTCCTCATTAATAAAAGGGAGACTTGGTGGTGTGCTGGCTCACAGAAACTCAGCAGAGAATTGTGTGCATCTCTTCCCAACTTCATGTCCCGTGACATTACCTGGTAGCTTGAAATCTGTCACAACGAGAAAATTTACACTGCAGGAAATTGGCAAAAGCTGCAGAGGGTTCCCCTTCCCCACTAGAGAAGCAGGTATTAGATGTTTACCGGAATAGCACTGAAGGTGATACCAGGATGTATTTAATAACAATTTTTTAGTATTATAGGAAATAATGCATGCAAATAATAAACAGTTTTAAATATTATGTTTTCCATAAATGTTATTTTTATATTATAGTCTGTAGTCTTAAAGAGTTACAGTAAAATGTAATACTATTCTTAGAAATCTCTCTGATTCCCAAAACAAATCTCAGCTTTCCTAAAATCTACAAGAGTCTAACTTTTGCTCAGCTACTGAGTTCCCAAGCACAAAAAAAAATCCTCTTTTAATTTCATACTTACAGGTCTTCTGTTCAGCACCATCCCTAGTAGGTAGTTTTCCTCTTTACAATTTGAACAGGGGTTTCTCCTTAGTTTCTAGCATTTCCATAAGCCTGATAGAAGCTCAATGACATGATTTTTTTCCTAATGTGGGAGAACATGACTAATTTATGTTACAACCAACTCTTTCCTTACCTTGTGCTCCCAGTCTCAGTCCACCCTGTTCTAACTAGAAACCCAGGAGAACTGTTCCCTTAGTTCTCATCCCTAAGGCCTATCAATTTCACCTCCATATCTATCCAATCCATTTGTGTTTCTCCATTTCCACTACTGCCACCCGTTTGAGCCACTGGTGACTGCTACTTGGGTCACTGGAACAGTCTTCTTGCTGGCTCCTCCCCTGCCCGCCAACCTGCTGTCCTCTGTTCCTTCTAGCATGCCCATCTCTTCGCTTGGAGCCCATCGGGGCCACTCCACTGCTCCTGGGATGGAAGGGTGACCATCCCCTGGCCCATAGGACCCTGCTCAGGCAGCCCATGCCTGCCCTTAGCCTTCCTCATACTCATCTCCCATTGAGAGCTGGGCTCCAGATACACTGACCTTCTGCTCCTCAAATGGGCCAAGCTTCCTCTGTCTTATTTTCTCCCTTTCTGCCTCTCTTCTTACCTCATCCTTTAGACCTCATTCCAAGTCAGCCTCATTTTGTCAGAAAATCCCCTCCTGGACCCCAAGTCTTCTTCATACATACCCATTAAAAGATACCCCAATCCTTCAGAGTACATATCAGCTTTAAGTTTTACATTTGTCCTTTTCATTATTCAACATCTATTTTCCCCACTAGAGTGAGTTCCATAGGTTAAATTTATTGTGCTAATCACTACATAACTTCAGTGACAAATATACTGGCTGGTAACATTTGGTTGAATTAAAAAACAAAACAAAACAAAACAAGTTTTACTTTGGTACTTGCAGACAATAGATTATTATTCAGAACTTAAAAAAAAAAAAAAAAAAAAAAAAGAGCTGTCAGGCCAAAAAAAAACATGGAGGAAATTTAAGTGCATATTACTAAGTGAAAGGAGCCAATCTGAAAAGGCTACATACTGTTATTTCACCTATATGACATTCTGGAAAACATCACGAAAAAAGGTAATAGTAAAAGGATAAGTGGTTTCCAGGAGAGAAAGGGATGAATAGGTGGAGTACAGGGATTGTTCAGGGAGTGAAACGACTCTGTATTATAATGGTGGATGCATGACGTCACATATTTGTCCAGAGCCATAGAATGTATAACCGAAGGAGTGAACAGTAACGTTATCTGTGGAACTTGGGTGATAATGACGGGTCAATGTAGGTTCGTTGTAACAAATATACCACTGTGGTGGGAGGTATTAAGGGGGAAGGCTGTGCAGGTGTGAGAGTAGGGGTATATGGGAACTCTCTGTACTTTCTACTCTGTTTTGCTGTGAACCTAAAATTGCTCTAAAGAATTAAGTCTATTTTGGAAACAAATAAGTGCATGAATGAATGAATGAGTAAATGAATGAAGAAAGGAAGGAAGGAATAGATCGTAGCCAGGTCTCTCATTCCAGTGGCTCCCATTGCACTTAAGGTAAAACCCAAACTCTTTTCCACTGCTGAGTGAGGTCCACATGGTCAGGCTTTTGCCAACCTTTCTCTCCTACTCACTGAACTCCAGTGATCCTGACCATCCTGATGGTCCTCAAGCACACCAATTCCAGCTTCAGGACCCAGGCACTTTCTTTCTTCCTTAGAAACTTCGAGATGTCATGTGGCTGCTTCTTCCATCTTTCGGGTTGTGGCCCAAACTTCAACTCCTCAAAGAGGTCTTCCCTGATCTTCAGATCAAAACTACACCCTTCCCATACCCAATTTAAAACAGCTCCCTTCCACCCTGTTTCATTTATAGCATTGAAATGCATGAAATAATCTTAGTTATGCACTTCTTTTCTTACTGTCTTACCCACTAGATGGTAAATCCTAGGAAAGCAGGGGCTTTTTATTCTCCTGGATTCTTTCCATACTTTCCTTATTTCTCCTCTACTTTCCCCATAAAACTTCAATCAGCATGGCATCCATATTTATCTCCAACATGGGCTTATTAAGCTCAATTATTTTATTAAAGGTTTTGCAACTTTTGAGGTTTAACAAACCAATTTACTATCAAGAAAAAAAATCCTTATTACAGATATTTATATATTTAAAAAACATTGTTAGCATACAGCTTTCACAAATGCCTAAAAACCTTTCACATATAAAGCAGCACAATCAGACAGAACAGAGCATTTGGTTTCACATCACTTTAAGAAGTAGTGGTGCTCCTGAAAGTATAACTTTTGGTTAATACAATCGGAAGTGCATACAGCAGTATAATTGGCTATTTTTTCTATCTATGTGATCTAGAAAGACAGTTAATATGTCTCTAGTTTGGGTTAGAAACTCAGATACAAAAATAGGACAGCTCTTGCTCTTATGGAGTCTCTAGTCTGAGGAAAGCGTTTCCATGTTACTTTTTTCTTCATAAATAAAATAATGATTTTCCTTTCTTATCTCTGACATTTTGTATTTGCTTATATTCATGTCTTCATGTAAGTTTCAAAAAATCAAGGCACAATTGAATTGAGAAATTTTGGGGGGTATAGCATTCCCTCCCCTTTTTCTTGGAAATAATCTCTCAGGAACTTGTTTCCTTTGTGTACAGAACTGGGGAATTATTATTCCTCCTTTCAAATTAGGAATATTGAAAACAATAACACATTAAGAATATACAGAACAGCAAAAGCCAACAGCAAGATATAATAAAAAGCTGAGACATTCTTCCCTTTCTGGGACAAGTTTCCTGGGAGTTTTTTTGTTTTTCTTGTTGAGACGGAGTATCGCTCTGTCACCCAGACTGGAGTGCAATGATGCGATCTCAGCTCGCTGCAACCTCTGCCTCCCAGGTTCAAGCAATTTTCCTGCCTCAGCCTCCCAAGTAGCTGGGACTACAGGTGCATGCCACCATGCCTGGCTAATTTTTTGTATTTTTAGTAGAGACGGGATTTCACCATGTTAGCCAGGATGGTTTCCATCTCCTGACCTCATGATCTGCCCACCTCGGCCTCCCAAAGTGCTGGGATTACAGGTGTGAGCCACTGCGCCTGGCCAGGAGTTGCTTTTTAATCCAAACAAGCCACTGATCCTATTACCGGTTTTTCCTGTTTCTATATGGCCAATAAACTCTTGAAGCAAAGGTCCATTTACTCACCTACTCAGTTGTTACCCAATTCTTGGACACTTACCATGCACCAAAATGGTTAGACTTAAGTCAGCACAAAAAAAATCGAAGTCCCAAACTAATATATCTTCTAACTATAAATATGTAAACTAAAAATGTTAAGAATTTTCATTTAAACAGAACTTTAAGTAAACACTCCCTTATAACTTCAGTCCTTGAATAGGCTAACTTCAGCTGTAATGAAATGCAAATAACTATGTTAATGCAAATGTTAAGGCTACAAATTCAAACATAAAAAAGTCAAGAAATGCAAAAGTTAAGGTTCTCCTAGAAACATTAACTCACTCAAATTGTACATATAGAATATTTCCAATTACACAGAAGACAGCAAAATGTGATCCCTTAACGTACTATATGCGCAACACGGGTAAGTTAATGCTGTTATGAGAACGTTAAATTTTACAACCTCTGACTTTGTTTTAAAAGTTACTGCCCGAATATTGCATTATGCCTATCCTCATAATGCTATTTTCTTAGAAAGAAAACAGAAGAGACACAAATGTCACTGTATTTTTCATCAATACAGGATCCTACATTTATAACATATTTTGGTTAATGAATGAGACCAAAATATGGGGATTTCTAAAAATCATTTAGTTGAAAAATGTCTACCTTGCTCGGATTAACTGAGTGGTTGAGATATTCTGAGTTACAGATGTGTAAAAATGTACAATAAATATTTGTGAGGTTGTATTTGCTATTATGTATAACATGTAAATTATGCAAAGAACAAAAATTCCATTCATAAAGGGAGAAATTGTATAAAATATAAAGTTAGAGGGGAAATACATCAAATGATTTTTTAAAAATAAAATTCCATGGTTTTTTTTCTTGATCTGGAACTAAAGTCAGATAGTATTGTTTTTCTCAGGGCCATTTGCTCTTCCACTTTTGAAGGAAAGAGCAGTGTTTTGTTTAAATATGTCTGAAAGCTGAAAATAATATATTTCACTATGTATTCTCAAATGTAGCTAGCATTTATTCTCAAATATTCAGTGGTGCAACAAAATGTTTCATTAATTACATGTTGAACTGGATAAATCAGTCTTAATTAAATTGTGATGTTGCAAAAAACAGTAGAATGAAAGCAGAGCAATAAACGTGCAAGCTGGAAAAATTTGCAGTAGTGTTGTTTGGAGTAATCGTCTCTGAAGGCAGAGAGGGCTCCTGCATTTCCTGCAGGGCCTTCTCGTGTCCTCTTTGGCGCTCAATAAATGAGACACCACATCACCCCAGTCCCATGAAGGAGACATGCTCTAATGGATGGAGGCTTTTAAACTGGAAGGGAAGAGCAGGCAGAAATTAACAAAGCCCCAAATGCACACAGCAACCACAGCATACAATGTTCTAGATTGATCACTCACTCCCAGTGCTTTTTCTGAAAGCCCTTGATTACTGCAATTTTTGACAGTGTTCGTATCCCATTTAGCAGATTCTCTTTAAAAATTTGTCAGGCTTTTGGACTCCCATATTAACCTGTATTTTCTTGTCTTCTGACAACAATTATTCAATCAGACTTCTTTTGTGAAGACTACAAGATAAATACCTCCACAGTCTGAAAACTATAGTGTCATGCTTGAGCTGCCTGATCTTAGACTTTATGCTGCAAATAAATTGGTATGTGCTTAGATAATTACCAGGCAGTTTGTCTACCACCTCGTGACTGTTGAAATGCCTGACATTATCTCTCACGTGGCAGGAGAGCCTCCTGGTTCCACCCCATGCCTGTTGTTTGTTCCTTGCAGGACTTTTCCATCCTCAACCCAGAGAACTGTGGTTAGACCTGGGTGGGGAGGATGGGAATTCCACCTCTGAAAAACCAGCTTGATCTCTTTGTTCTTTGCCATCCTGTGGATTTGTCTCACAGGGTTTCTGAGAAACTGTGTTTATCAATGTTTGTTTATGCCTGGATAATCCCTAAATCAGAAATTTCAATTTGTATGGTATATTAATTTCTTACCTGTTTGTGGGTTTCCCTCTCAACTTGAAGGCTGGGCTGTTTTGAATGTTTGTGGCAGTATTTTCACAAAATATGTATCTTAGGATTGAAGGGTTAATGTCATTCTGCCTGAAATGGCTCAGGGGTTGCTACAATTTTAAAGGCTTAAATCTGTGCTAAACGTGAAGATTTCATAAAATAAAGGCAAACCAAAAAAGTAGGGGAGGGAGAATTAATAAACAAAGAAGCAAAGGGGAAAAATCTTTTCCTCCATTTCTAGTTGGAACTGCTACTTTTTACAGCTAACTGAAATATTTCAACATTTGAGAAACATCAAAATAGCTAGAATTCATAAGTCTGAGAAGGGGAAAAGAAAGCACTTCGCTAAAGTGAAGTAAGTTCAGCATTTGCAATGTAATTCAAATTGCACTTGTAATTCAGGTCCTGGAATTAACCCACTCAACCAAAGCTTGAAAAAGATTTAGATTTACTCAGACTAGCAACAATACAATACCGCCTTACAATTGCACAACCACCCTGTCTTTTGGTGATACATCCAATACACTCTAAATTATAATTCTAAAACTCAGTTTGTTGTTAAAAAAAAAAAATCTGTGCATCATATCAGAGTTTCTCTGGTTGCAATTTAAAAGGGGAGGAGGGAATCACAACCAGTTTTAATCAGGCTAGGATAACACCCGAGCTCTTCCTATAAACACTTTTAAAAATGATTTTTACTACAATTTTTAACTGTAAAGAGGTGAATTTGGAATAGAATTCCTATATTTTCAGCCCATTGACTACAATGAAAAGAGTAACTTTCAAGGCATTGTTGTGCTTGGGGTGCAATTCAGGTCATCTGAGCTGCCATTTTATTTTTCCAAGGTTGATTCCACCAGGGATTCATCTCATTGAAGGTGGGAAGCTGAATAGGTTGGGGGAGATGGATTAGTGGCACCGCCTGTGTAGCCTACCTGTCCATGAAAGTTATTTGAAGGTTTCCCATGCAAGCAATTTAGAAAAATGCAGCCATTTTTACCTTATCTAGTTTGACAATAGTGAAATCATCCAGGAGAAGTTTTTTTTTTTTTTTTTTTACAAAAAGGGGCGGTGGGGGAAAGGTCTGCTAAGATTTTGAAAGGGCAGTTTTAATTTTCTCATTTTTTATGATGGACATTTTCTGTCAGTCGTAAACAAAACGTAGATAGGCTTTATGATATTTCATTTTTAAAAATGTGTAAATTAGGGGGGAGGGATTGCATCGGGGAGTTATACATTATATAAATGATGAATTGATGGGTGCTGACGAGTTGATGGGTGCAGCACACCAACATGGCACAAATATACATATGTAACAAACCTGCACGTTTTGCACATGTACGCTAGAACTTAAAGTATAATAAAAATAAAAATAAAAAATAAAAAAAGTGTAAATTTTTAAAACCAGGCTATGAATGAAATCATTTGTTTTAGCTCACTAGCACACAAAACTAGAGAAAATGTTACAGTATTAACGAATGAGCACTTACATACCAAGCACCTGTACCAAGTTAGAAAGACAGAGGCAGTGTTCCCAACTACATGTTACAATTTTTTTTTTAAAGACGAGCATCAAGGCAGCATTTTCACGATATTCCAAAAGACTGACATTTGACGGCATAAAATACCTTCACCTCTTTAGTGGAAAGACCTTCAATTTTGCTTTTTTAATCCTATGCAAAGCAGCATCACTTCATATTTATTTAGCTTAGTGCTTTCTTTCTATTTAAAACATCTATTAACCAGAAAGACCTTGGTGACATGTAAATTTCATTTTCTATGCCCTATAGATTAAAATACATCTGTTTCAGCCATCATTCAGGAAAAAAATAATTGTAATAGTTCATTTTATGAAAAAAAGATTTATGTCAGCATTCAGTTCTGACAAGAAAAGGCAAGTCGTTCACAATAATACTAGGCGAGAGCTTTTTTCTCTTCCAGAATTTTATCCAAATTGAACAGAACTGTGTCCCTGAAATACACAAGGAGAGCCAAGTAACTTTGCTTCGTGCTATGTGGTTGCTGATAGTGATTCACTAAAACACCAGGTAAAGTGTTCTTTGTTAAATTTAATCTGTGATGTCCTGGCATTTGCATTATACCATAATTGAAATAATGCAGCTCTTATTCCAGTGGACTTCAATTCTGTGGTCAGGAAAAATATTTAGGGATGCATTTTTAAATCTGGCATTTAATGAACTTTCTTTGCTTCCAATTATGTGCAGTATAGCTTAAGAGCAAATGATGTTTATATAACATGCCTGGAATAGGCAAATTTTTAGAGACAGAAAGTATATTAGTGATTGCCTAGAGCTTGAGGAGGGTGGGGTGGGAGTGGGAGAGAGGAACTGCCAATGGGTTAATGGGTACAGGATTTCTTTTTGGGAATGATGAAAATGTTACAAAATTGATTGTGATGATGTTTGCACAACTCTGTGAATATATCAAAACTATTGAATTGTACGCTTTTAACAGATGAATTGTATGGCATGTGAATTATATCTCAATAAAACTACTGTATTATACGTTCCTCCAAAAAGGACAAATCCCACCCCAGGCCTGGCCCCTGAAGAAATTAGTCTTGCCAGATGGGGTCTCTTCCTTAGGGAAGAGTTTCTCTGACTGAGAGAACAGTACATGAAAAAGTAGGAGGGCAAACAGGCAGGGGAGAGCATCAGGTTTCCAGAAAGATATGAATATTTTAACTCCACAAGTCAAGGAGTCAGAACCTAGAGAAAGGTAGAGGGTGTCCAGGAAGATGTATGAAAAGAAAACGCTTGAGTGCTTCTATCTTCAGTTACAAAAGAAAGCAAGGGAAAGAATTAACATTCATAACAGTGGAAGGTTAATGATAAAGGTGTCCAGTTGTCAGTAGGTGCTTATTTTCTTTATTAGCTTGTTCTAATTATATATTCTCTATGGGAAAATTCGTAGCTTTGTCTTATGTTTATGCTTAGTTATTTTAACAAAGATATCTATTTTTCATCAAACAAATATTAGTAGTCTGTCAAACTGTCTCATCTTCTTTTACGAGATTAACTGATTGACCACTGTCATGGTGGAACTGACCCCTTGTGCCAGCAGATCACCAACGAGGCCCCATACTCCCCTCACAGCAGCACATTTTCATAACATGGAAGACATCAGGAGCCTGAGCAGCACCAGCCTCCCAACCCTAAGCCTATTCCATGATAGCAAATGCTGTTTGGGCTTTTAAAAATCAATTTAAGGCCAGGCACATTGGCTCATGCCTGTAATCCCAGCACTTTGGGAGGTTGAGGCAGGCGATCACCTGAGGTCAGGAGTTTGAGACCAGCCTGGTCAACATGGTGAAACCCCATCTCTACTAAAAATACAAAACTGAGCCGGGCATGGTGGCATGCACCAGTAATCTTAGCTACTCAGGAAGCTAAGGCAAGAGAATTGCTTGAGCCTGGGAGATGGAGGTTGTAGTGAGCCAAGATCGTGCCACTATATTCCAGCCTAGCTGACAGTACAGGAAGACTCTGTCTCAAAAAAAAAAAAAGAAAGAAAAAAAAACCAACTTAAAGGGAAAAATAAAATCTGTTAAAAAGTGTCTTCTGCAATAGCAAAACTAAAATGACTATGGAATTGTACTGCCCACACTGGAGAAGGTATATTTCATGTAGATCATTTCAATGTTGATGGTTACACAGCTATGCAGCTTGGGGAAGACAAGTCTAGAGATTCTGCTAAGTACAGAGCTCCTCTTTATTCTGTATCTTTTGTGATGTTAAATCTTTCAGTCTCTTTTGCTCCCTACTCTTATTTCTCTACACCAGGAAAAATGAAAACACATATAAAGGAAATAGAAAGTAACATACTCTCAAAGGCTTCTCATGAGCCAGTCCCATGCTAGGTGCTTAACATGCATGATCCCTCTGTGAAGTTGTCCTTATTGAAAGCAATGAGCCACCTACACTGTGTCTTTATCATTTGGCATTTATATCAGGCATCTTCTCATTAAGACTTCAGCAACCCAACAAGATAGGTATAATTATTATCAGTCCAAATGTAAAGATGAAGAAAATGAGGCTGACCTAGACGAAGTAGCTTGCTCAGGATCAGACACATCCAGGTGGCAGATTCTGGACTGATGCCCAGAAGTGTTTGAAGCCCACACCCATAATCTCAACCACTCACTGTTCTGCTCCTTACCCAGAAAGCCCAGGTTTCATGTTGACACAAGCAGGACAACTGGAGGAGGGAGGAAGCCCCAACAGAACTAAGAACTCAAGAAACTAGAAAGTAGCCAAATACTCCGGGCCATGGGGTGTCCCGAGAGGGAACTAGAACAAAGGTGACACTTACTGCATGGTTCATACTTGATACCATCAGTCACCCACCTGCAAGCTTTCAGGGCTGGAAAAATTAAAATGTCTTTGCCTGCTGTGTTTGAAAATTGGCATTGCTTCTCCATTTCTGTACCTCCTTCCTCTCTAAACACATTTCTTCTTTCTTTCAATCAATGTCATTCTACAAATATTTACTGAGGCCCTACTAAGTATCTAACTCACTTCCAGGCACTAAATATACAGCAGCAAATGAAACAGATTGGCTGTCCTACACCTTACATTCTAATGGAGTCAGATCATCCACAAACAAGAAAATATACATTTCATCCTCCTAACTGCCCCTACCTAAACATATCATGAATTCATACCATGAATTCTTAGAAGGTATGAGCTTTGTAAAGAAAAATGTTTAAAAGATCAAAATATGTGTGTAGCAGCCCATACTTGCTCTGCTATAAAGGTATAGCTGAGATTGGGTAATTTCTCAGAAAAGAGGTTTAATTTGGCTTACAGTTTCACAGGCTGTACAGGAAGCATAGCAGCTTCTGCTTTGGGGGAGGCCTCAGGAAGCTTCCAATCATGGCAAAAGCCAAAGTGGGAGCAGCTGTCTTACCTGGCAGGAGCCAGGAGCAAGAGCAGGGAGGGAGGTGCTACATACTTTTAAACAACCAGATGTTGTGACAGCTCACTCACTATCACAAGGACAGTACCAAGATGGATGCTGCTTAACCATGTATAAGAAATCCACGCCCATAATCCAATCACCTCCTACCAGGCCCCACCTCCAACATTAAGGATTACGTTAGGGATTATAAGTCCATATGAGATTTGGGCGGGGACACATATCCAAACCATATCAATGTGCTTAGGAATCTTTGTTGACCATCTCTGCAACAGAGCTGTGAGGCTACAGTTACCTATGCCCAACTTTTACAAGCTGACAAAAGAGCTAGTTCTCATGAACTGCCAAGTGTAGCTATTTTCTTTCACTCACACAGACTTACACAGTCACCATCTTTGATAAATTCAAATGTAATAGCAAAGCTACTTTATTTCTGCTTTTACTTTTAAATCAGTGAACTTACTGATCTCAAATAGAAGACAACTGATCTACATTTTTTCCCATCACTAGAGCATTTAAATACATTCATCTGCAAAGAATTGAGAGGTAGTAAACAGACATAACTTTCATAAAATTTACTTATTAAAGAGACAATCCTTCTAAGCTTAAGACAGATGGTGTCAATATTTTAGTAATGAAGGAAATTTTGAGAGTGTTGTATAGACAGAAAAAGTTTGCATAATTTCTCATAAAAAATTGAATAGAGAAGTATATTTATTATAAGGTAGATTCATACTTTTTCCCCATGTGAGAGTCATTAAAAGAATACTGTTTTCAAAATGTATAAACAAAAACAAATCTGATGATCTACCCAGTTGTATCTATTATCAGGAATGATTAAAGAAAACTGGAGTCTACTTACTTAACCAGTTGCTAGAATTCAAGGCCCATGTGATTATGAGGTAAGATACTCTCCATGGTTACCCTCTACTGACTTCCTTCACCCCACTTTCTCTTAAAGGTAAATTTCAGTGAAAATCTACAACTAAGAAAAGATGCTGCAAGTTCATTTTTCTCACTCAGCAAGATGGACATTTCAAAAAATAAGAGCATCTTTTTGAATGAACAAAGACCTACTCAAGGATCTGGACTTCTATAATAAAAGAACAAATTCAATGGAATAAGGTTATTAACTTATTAATAGTTTAGTTAAAAGATTAAAGAGTTGCTTTTGAAATTTTACAAATCAATTACTTGCAGTTAAATTTTAAACCAAGTCTTATAGTCAAAATCAAAGATTTTTTTTTATAGACTGAGATCAAAATCCAACTGCTCATGTTTGGAACCAATTAAGTTACATTTCGAAGGCACAAGAGATATTCTTGCTTTTTTAAACTTAAAGGTGCTTCATTAAATGATACTTTAGGGCAGCTTTTCCTATTTTCAATAAGTTACATTTGCTAAAAGCCATAATGAGAAGACATTTGTGATAAGACGACGTGTACCTCAATTGAAGGATCTCTTCACTGAACAGATGAGAGAAAAGTTAAAACATCTAGACCAACGTTGTATGCTTTTGTTTCTATAAATGTAAATGTCTCTGAACTGAGTTCTCAGGAGATTTCTAGTTAGATGATGACACAATTAATTCTGACCAAATAGACTCAAAATTCTGCAACTGCACTCATCCACAGGCATTCTGTTTAGAGACAAAATAAGGTATAATTTCACTCTCTTTTAATGTAAGTGTTAGCCAACTTTTTATAATACTTAACACTATTGAACTTTTCTATGTCAGGTACAGTAGTGAGCACTTCGCATTTTCTCATTTAATTCTCATGGTTTTGTCTCGTTTTTCAGGTGACATACCGTACTGTGGGGGATAGCAGATGATCCTACCAAGATCACTGAGTGAGGCCATGGCAGTGCCCTGATACAAATGCAGTCCCTCTGTGTCCAGAGGCTGCACTGTTAACCATTGACCTATATTCTCACATAAACAAATAGGAATTGGTGAATGTCTTTATTATTGCCTCTTTATCAAAATAGATCAAATATGAGCCATCTGTTTATCAAACAACTCATGACAAACTTTTTTATAACTTCGGAAGGATAGCTAAAATTTATGACAGCTCACCAAAGTAACTGATGAAAATGTGAGCGGAAGTTAAAATGCAGAATTTGCATCTTAAAACATCATTATAAAAAGAATAAGAACAAAGGCTAACAATTTTTAAAGTAAGAAATAATTTTTTAAACATCACAATGATTGCAACTTAATTTCTTTTTTTCCTAGCTTTGGGCTAACACAATGTACTGTAGTGATATTTGGGATTTGTGCTTCAGAAATTTCCACGGACACATTAGCTTAGATGGTTTCATTACCCACCCTCATTATTAAGTAGGATTCAATTACTGAGTGTTGTAATGCCAAAGAGCATAAAAGAGAGACAAAATCTCAGTAAGATCTAAGGGTAAAATGGCATTTTTATATTGCTATAAAGATTACTTAACTCTAGTGCAGTACTAATGATCATTTCTGTGACTAAAAACATCCCCTTATGATTAATTATGTAAACTCTCATCATTTCAAGCCCAATAAAGACTTTAAAACATTTTTCATGCATCTTGTATTTCCAGCATCTTTTTTTTGATTTACTCAAATAATGAATCAACTCTAAGGATTAAAGTAACTATTTTCCATCATATTAAAATGGTGTATCACGTAAGAGTATCCAGATTTATATGAACAACTCAGGTAAATAAATGTGGAGGATGTTTTAACATGCGGTGGGGGAAGAAGCCTTTTGCATTCTTCATAAATGTTGATTTAGGTTCCTCATGTTTCTATAAAAGGCATATAGTCTCCTCCTGGAAGGAATAGCTCAACAGTCAAATATTTCCAAATTGTATATATTTGAAAATTAGAATATACAGTAAAAATCTTCCTTGAATATTAATTACAGTTTTGTCTGTATCACCAATAAAATTCAGGGAGACTGCTGTTGAATAATAAGGAATTGTTTATAATAGAATACAAGGCAGCCATTAACTGTGAAGTTACATATAAAACCTTAATATAGAAAGATATGATATAGCATTTTGTAAAAATAAAAGTCACAAAACAGTATTATGAAATGACCACAATTTTTTAAAACTGTTTACATATGTACATACCATAGACCTTTGATTGAGGGATATGCAGAAAGGCATTCATACTTTGTATCTAGATGGTAGGATCACAGGGACTTTTAGGCTTTTTTCTCTTGAAATAGACTAGAATTTTCTAATGAATGTGATTTACTTTTGTTTCGGACAAACAAGTGAAAATGTCCTCTCTTGAGGAAAGTGATCATTCAGAGTCTGAAATTTGAGACATTTCTTGGAGAATGCTCCATACTTATGAAAAATGGCTTCGGAATTAAACCCAAGTGACAAAGCCCCTGCTTTAGCCACTGCTAGACCCAAGAGTCTGCTTCTCCAGCTGGACAGGTGGAGAGAAGACAAACGACAGTGTGACAGCCCATGCTCTGCGCAGGCCTGCGGGCAGGGGTCTCCCTGGTTGCCCTGTGGGTAGGAACTATGGCAGGGACAAGGACAGGTAGTAAGAAGTGAAGTCTGTATTATTCTTTATCATGCAGCTTTAAAGACACTGAAAAGCAGAACATAAAATGGGAAAGCAGAGGCGGCCTCTGCCTGAGACTCCAAGTCACCCAGCTTCAGAAGTGCGTACAGTTTGAATGCAGGGACCTGGGGACCGCAGGGCGTTCCCTCTGGGTCACCAAGGTCATTTCCTCCAGCACGATGCCTCGCCGTTTACAATTTCCTTTGCTTCTCTTTCTTCCTTCCTTCCCCCTCAACTGGACCCATCTGGAGAGTCTCTACGTGCAACAGGAATTTAGTTTTCAGAAACGTGGTTCCGGGCATCTTCTTAACAGAGACTGGCAATAATCCCAAATTGCATGTTTTATTATGTGGGCTTCATTTGTGTTTCTTATGAAATGACCTGAGACACTCAAACTCACTCCAGACAGCAGCCAAAGCTAAACTACCACATCATCCCTAGGCAGAAGGTCAGCATGTTATAGGCAAAACTGTCCAGCTTCTGAGTTTGCTTGAGAACTCGGACAAGATGACAAGCTGCTTCCATCATTGTTTTCAGCAAACTGCAGATTTTATTCCTGAATGACATGACTGTCTCAACAAAAAAGAGAAAGGCAAAGGTCTTTACCTCATACTTCTAGATTTCTCTATATGGTCTCATTGTGATTCAATACAAAAAATCACTCTGGGATTTTATTTGGAATAAAAACAGGCAAAAAGCGTTAGCTTTGGCTGCAACAGTTTTACACATAAGGAGACTGAAACTGCTTATTCTCTGAAAATAAAACAATTGGGTTCACTTCTTGGCCAACACAGAGCAATTTCTAGTAAGGATTTCCTCTTTTAATCAGTTATAAGGTATAATGACAGTCTCTACAACCAGCCACACCCTGTGGGGGCAATGTGAATAAACACTGGTAACTTCCGCCAGAAATAAACACCAGATTAATAGCAGGCCGCCTGTACATCGGGCCATTTCCATCTCCCTGAGACCCCAGATGAGAAATTAATTAAGCTAATACATTTAAAACTAAATCCATTTTACTCCAAATTACCTTACCCAAAAAGTTCAACAAAAATGTGAAATGCCAAAATTGTAAACTTGCATTATATGTGTATTCAGACCCTGGTAAAACAGATTCAAATAAAGAAAACACGAGATAAAGAAAGCCAACAAGCGATGATTGACTCAAGATCCCCATCTAGTGACAGTATGCTGAATAGCATGTAATTTGTTTGCATTTCTGGGAAGGCCTGTAAGTTGAATGAATTAGGCATTTGTTTGGTTCATTGTTCCAAAGTGACATGTCTCCTGTTATTATGCCCTTTTACGAAGTATTCTGGGGGAAAATGTAACCCCCTTACACAGCTCCAGCAATTCCCCTCTGAGCCGGGTTCATCTGTTTTTGACAGTCTGTTTCCCTGGATTCACTGTTTATTCCCTAACTCCCATGGCGCCTGATTAAAGAGGTTTGAAACTCTTGCCAAGCGTTTAAGTAAAATTGCACAGTACATGTTACATATTACAGTACGTGTAGCGGCCAAGCAGTATGTACTTTCTGTCTGAAACTGTGTTGGCGGCCCTGCCTGTATAGGTTCACAGGAGACCAGTAAGGGAAATCAGAATATTTCACCCCAAAATATGCTTCTTTGGCATATTTAAATATGGCTATTTGGAGGTACTGCAAACACAGAAATGGCTTTGAAAAGCTGTATTTGTGGTGGAGATTTGCAAATGTAGAAAAAAATCTACATTAGTGAGGTAAACTTTTACTGTATGCATGACAGCATGACACACCTCAGTAATATATTTTAAGTTGGAATCTTGTTCTGTCACCCAACCTGGAGTCCAGTGGCGCATTTTCAGTTCACTGCAACCTCCACCTCTCAGGTTCAAGCAATTCTCCTGCCTCTGCCTCCGAAGTAGCTGGGATTACAGGCACCTGCCACCACGCCCAGCTAATTGTTGTACTTTTTAGTAGAGACAGGGTTTCACCATGTTGGCCAGGCTGGTCTCAAACTCCTGGCCTCAAGAAATCCACCCACCTCGGCCTCTCAAAGTGCTAGGATCACAGGCGTGAGACACCATGCCCAGCCAGTAATAAATTTTCTAAAGGAAGCTTTTCCGTAGCCATTGTTTTACCCTTATCCCGTGAGATAACAACCACAGGAGGCCTTTTGTAGCCCGGTAAGAGCTAAGTCCCACACAGATTTCTTATGGATCCTCAGGAATTTGATAAGAGATTGAGTATCTATGAAACCTAAACATCACTATGTAAAGGACTTGGATTCTTATTATTTCTATAATTTGATTAAATTCTTAGGACAACTCCTTAGCCCAGGTCTTAACTGAACAAAGTGAATTGTACCATCGTTTCAAGGGGCAGGACCCACTGTTCTGTGAGGAGCTATGAGAACCTCTTCCAACCATGACTGTTTTGAGCAGAGTGGAAACAAAGGCAAATGGAAACCTGAACGGGTGGGTGAGTTTGTGACATGGCCACCACAAGCAAATCTTGTCCCCATCCCTCTTTCAAATGCCTGCTTTTATAATTTGTAAGACATGGAATGTTGGAGCTGGAAGGAAACTCCCAGTTCATCCCCGTGTTTTCAAGGGGAGACCCAGAGAGCCTGTGTCTAGTCCAAAGTCACTCAGCTGGTTAAGGACAGAGCTAGACCTCCACCAGTCTTTCCAACTTCTAATCTTTCACATTTCAAGGGCCTCAAAAGCTCCCTCAAGTATAGTCAGGACAACACAGTCCAAGGCCTTCAAATCTTTTACACCTATTTTCAGAGGTAGTATCTGCAAAAGTTCCTGGATCCTTTTTCTTTCAAGTTGCTTTTTTTTTTTTTGGTGGGGGAGGGAGACAGAGTCTCACCGTATCGCCCAGGCTTGCTGTGCAATGGTGTGATCTCGGCTCACTACAACCTCTGCCTCCTGGGTTCAAGTGATTCTCCTGCTTCAGCCTCCCAAGTAGCTGGGATTACAAGTGCGCACCACCACACCTGGCTAATTTTTTGTATTTTTAGTAGAGACACGGTTTCACCACGCTGGTCAGGCTGATCTCAAACTCCTGACTTCGTGATCCGCCTGCCTTGGCCTCCTGAAGTGCTGGAATTACAGGAATGAGCCACCGTGCCCGGCTACCTCTTGCTTTCTGCCATTCCTTTGTTCCTTTTGTCCTTCCTTCCTTCTTCTTTCATTTATTTTCTCCAATTTTTTGTTTGTTTCCCTCTTTCCTTTTTTCTCTCTTTCTCCATGATATACTTCCTTGCAACTGAAGTCTTCTTCTCAGTTTGCTTGTCAAGAGTTAGGAAGAAGCATGTAACTCAGGCCATTGCTTTTCAGATCTTACCCCTGAATTATGTTCAAGGGTTATGTAGGCCTTGCTTTCCCTCCTGCCCAAGCATAAAAGATTTGTACCCCACAAGCATAACCAGGCAGATGTTCAACATTCCCTATGAACAGTTCCTCCCACACACTGCAAAAGCAGCTGCCCTGTTTACCACTAGGAAAGAAAGAAGGATCCCAGGACAGAGCTCTTGTTGGCATGTTTCTCCTTTATTTTATCGTTGATGCCCTGCAGTTCTGACCATCACCTCGTGCTTGGAATTTACCCTATTACCGCACCAGGTCTCAAACTCCATTTCAGAAATGCCATTCAAATTCGGGATGGCCTTTTACCCTCAACAATATGTCTATACCTAGATCGGTCCACCAAGGGTTATTTATGGCCTCCTGGGTTCTCAGACGTGTGTGCTAGTGGTGCTACATCAAAAAGTGTTCATTGTGCCCAGGCGCGGTGGCTCATGACTGTAATCCCAACACTTTGGGAGGCCAAGGTGGGCAGATGACCTGAGGTCAGGAGTTCAAAAGCAGCCCGGCCAGCATGGCGAAACCCTGTGTCTACTAAAAATTAAAAAAATACCTGGGCATGGTGGCACGCACCTGTAGTCCCAGCTACTCAGGAGGCTGAGACCGGAGAATCTCTTGAACACGGGAAGCAGACGTTGCAGTGAGCCGAGATCATGCACTGCACTCCAGCCTGGGTGGCACAGCAAGACTCCTTCTCAAACAAAAAAAAAACAAACAGAAAAAGTGTTCATTGTGATGCCGATTTTAGACCTCAAATCATTTAGAATTGAGTTGAATTCATAAAGCAGTAGGAGAAGCAAAACAAGGCAGATTCATCACCAGCAGCATCTGGTGAACTTCTATTCACCAGTTTTTGTTGAACTCCTATCTTGGACAAATATCAGATTTTAACCACCCCAGGAGTTCAGAGGAGAGAGTACATTGGGGGAAGGGGGAAAGCTCAGCCTGGCAGGGAGGGAAGAGCCTTAGAGGGTGCCTGATCCCACACCCCTAGGTGCTTGAATATGTAACTATAATTCATATTTGCTCTAAAAACATTTTTCAGATAATTCATTAAAGTGAAAACGAGAAAGTAAAAATTGGCTTTGTTTTAATATCACAATTGCCCCCAAAACACCTACCTTTAATATTTTTGTGTGATGACCTCCAGACTTTAGTCTATGCATATTCTTAATACCAAATATGCCATTCCTTAGCTGCTTTCATCATTTGACAACATATCTAAACACCATACTATGTTAATAAATATAAATCTGCATAATCATTGCAATGTCTACATAAGAACTCTGGATTCATTTGCATACAGACTGCTGAATGGTATATTGATGGTCCTTTATTTACTTTTTTTTTTTTTTTTCATGAGACAGAGTCTTAATCTGTTGCCCAGGCTGGAGTGTTGTGATGTGATCTCAGCTCACTGCAACATCCACCTCCCAGGTTCAAGCAATTCTCTTGCCTCAGCCTTCTGAGTAGCTGGGATTACAGGTGCCTACCACCATGCCTGGCAAATTTTTGTATTTTTAGTAGAGATGGGGTTTCACTATGTTGGCCAGGCTGGTCTCAAACTCCTGACCTCAAGTGATCTGCCCACCTCAGCCTCCCAAATTGCTGGGATTACAGGTGTGAGCAACCACGCCCAGCCTCACTTTACTCTTTATTAATGTTTGTGATACCCAGTTTTTTACTACCATAAACAAAGCTGGGATCAATTTCCTTGCACATACATATTCTTAGCTTGTCTGATCATTCCCTTTGGATAAATTTCTAGAACATCTGACTGAAAAGGAAACTTTACATTTTGATCCATGGTACCAAACTGCCCAGAAGGATTTGAACAATTTCTACTCCCACCAGCTTTCCTCACCAACACTGAGTATTGTCGTTCTTATCTTTTCCAATCATCATAAAGTGGCAACTGTTGTTTTAATTTATATTTGTTTGATGATTTGCAGACGTTTTTGATTTGTAAAGTCTACCACCAACCTTTCTACTTGATGTATCCTAGCAAACTGCGTCTCTTTCTCCCCTGATGCTGGGTGGAATGTCTTCATGAAAATTTGACTTATTTGCAAAGCTAGTGAAGTTGTCTCTGAAGTATCCAGATGCTATCTGCTACCCACAGCAATACCGCTTCCCTCCAGACCTTGTCTCCTGTCCACCATTTCTTTGCAGAAGTGGCCATCCTGTGCCCCTCTGTGCATGAAGTTGAGAACTCTGGAAATTTGCCACTTCTGAAGGCTCTACCCTATAGTCTAGGGCATAGGCCATCTCTGATCCCTAATTCCCCAAACTGATGAGGATTCCATACACACCCTCATCCCCAGGACTCAGCCTTGTGAAGGCTGACTTCTTAAGGACACACCTACATGAAACCTTTACTCCTCTGATTCTGTTCTGCTTTTCTCCTTACCCAGGCCTGGGAAATTTTGTCTATTTTCAGTTTTGCAATCTACTTACCATGCAGTTGCCTAAATATCTTGTTTCTTCTCAGGGCTAGGCATTTGAAACAAAACCCAAGTCATGGTTTCTCCCATCTGAGCTAGGGATGAAAATGGAGGTCTAACTGCCAAAATTCAGGGCAGGGATCGAAACAGATAATACGAAGGAGAAGAAAAGACACATGTGTTGTTTAACTGGTGGGAAGAGGGCCATTCCAGACGTGAGAAACAGCACAAGCACGAGGTAAGAATGTGCTGGAATCCAGAGTCTGGCCTTGCCATTGAGATCCAATGGAATAAAAGATTATACAAAGGTATAGGTGGGGCCCAAACTTGCAGAATTATCATTCAGTGAGCATGACAAGAGTGGGCATACTGTGTTATCTCAGTGCAACTTACTGATATAAAACTTCCATGTAGCTCGATATCACAGCAGTTTGTTTTTACTATTTTCAAAGGAAAGTAGATTATGGTGCTAAATGGATAGGATGTGGCTTCAAACGCAAAACAGTCCTAGATTTGAATCTGGGCTCTAATGCTTATTGTCTGTGATGCTACGGCCAGTTTACTCATCAACACAATGGGAATAATACCTCTTTAATAAGTTGATACTTGTAAATTACATTAGAGAACATATGTAAAGCAACTAGAGCTTAGCAGATATTCCTTTCCCCTCTTTCCTGTTATTAGCCCCAACCCTTAGAATGACCCATAGCTTACCTCATTCCTACCCAAATTAATCTACTGCTAATATTTCTCAGGTTACTAGAAATGCATTCATGAATATGCATGATTATATGCATAAATTTATATGCTGGTGGATCACATGTGCTTCCTATATTTTATGAAGAATTTTTTTGCTTTAAGTTGTTAATCCTCTCTATATGATTCCAATTTCAGTATACGTGCCACCAAAACAAGAACTGTTTTTCTTTTTAATATTCACTGGGATTTATAGAAAATATTGACGAAAACACTTTGTAAACTGGAAATAGCGTCCAAGTGTGCAGAATAAAGGTTCTGAGGTATCACTGACTCCAGGAGTAGCGCAGTTCTTTCCTCAAAACCTTTTGCTCCTTCCTTCCTGCCCATCACGCAGAAAGAAACCTAAAGAGGATTACAGCCAAGGACCCTGCTGGGCAGTTGTCCCAGGGAGCAGAACCGAGCTTACAGAAAACTGAGCAAACAGGGACAGGTGTGGTGGCTCACGACCATAATCCCAGCACTTTTGGAGGCTGAGGCAGGCGGATCACTTAAGGTCAGGAGTTCGAGACCAGCCTGGCCAACACAGTGAAACCCCAACTCTACTAAAAATACAAAACTTAGCTGGGCATGGTGGCATGTGCCTGTAGTCCCAGTTAATCAGGAGGCTGAGGCAAGAGAATCACTTGAGCCTGAGAGGCAGAGGTTGCAGTGAGCCAAGATCACATCACTGCACTCCAGCCTGGGTGACAGAGCGAGACTCCATCTCAAAAAAAGAAAAAGAAAAAGAGGCTGAAGCCCCAGCTCCTGCGTGCAAAGCCTCTCAGGCTTGACTACTGGAGAATGCATCTTCCGTGGGGCTGGTGAGGTAGGAGAGACTTGAGGAGGCTTCACTCTCTCTGGAGATGCCCCAGCCCTGGAAGACCGAAGGTAGAGTGAATTTGCCCTGCTCCAGGGCACACACTCTCCAGGCAGAGCTTCATATCCTCTACTCTTCCTTCAGGCTCCCTCACTGGGAGGGATAAGAGCACAAACACATGTTGAGGGTCTGGATCTTGGTATAAGAGTTCTGTATCAATCTACTTCAGTCTTAATAGGCAAGTAACAATGACAGCAGCAGCAGCAGCCACCAAGGCAGCCGTAATAGTGGTCAATATGTACTGAGCAGCTAATCGGTGCCAGGTATTGTGCTAAGTGTTTTATAATCATTTTCTCATTGAATCCCCATGACAACCCTATGAGGTAAGTGCTGTTAGGGTATGGTTTGTACAGATGAGGAAACTGAAGCTCAGTGAGTTTATGTAATTTGCCTGAGATTACCAAGGTAGGAACTTATGGAGCCTGGATTCAAACCTAGACAGGCGGAGGGCTTTAGGAGCTCCATGTAGTACAACCCAGCTCACCAGAACCAGACATCTAGCATCAAAGGCTCCTTAGTTTTCCCCTCCTCAGAAATCTCTCAAGAATTTACAGGTGTAACAAAGAGCCCTTTGAGGATTTAGGATCCTTTATCCCAGCAATCTCTCCTCCTCTTCCACATTTGAACATGACCACTAAATATCACTACTCCCACAGACTTGTGTCTCGGCTCAGAACACGGTGCTACTGCAGAGCAGACTCTAAGAATCTCTCACAAGAAAGGAATATCAGGATTCTTCTTTCACTTTCTCATCCCCTGAGGAGAGCAAACATAATGATACATCTTCACTACAGCAGAGACCAAATGGAAGGCACCTTAGAGGAAGTATTTGTTAGAAACATATGCCTTCCCAAAAGGGCTGAACGCTCACTGTTGACCTTCTCCCAGTCTTTGAGAAAATGATCATTTGTATTATCTACCTCTATGGACACTGATATTCATGAGGAACTTCAAGGGAACATCCTAAGCATCTCTCTGGTTACGGAACAAAACATTTGGGAGACACGTGAATTATCCCATCTCTGAGGAATCTCTAGAGTCGGCTGTCTTGGAACAGACCCAACCCACTCTTTGATTTCTTGCCACTCTCCCATACACAATAATAGCTAAAGCTCGGGCCTTGAAAATTTATATGATGGAAAGCCGTCAGCAGCAATCAAAGCTATAGGCGTTCTCATTCTGGTCCAGCAGAAGGGGGACAGTGTCTCTGCCCTGCTCATCAGGGGAAGGGACAGAGGCCCCTTCCTTACATCTGTTTGGCCACTGTAGATGTTATGACTACTTCTAAACCAGAAAAATATCATGCACTGGTTGGCTTCGGCCTGGGTTGATGCCCACCACTAACCAAAAATTCTGTCAAATAGGTGGGATTTTCTGAAAGACTTAGGTCACTTAAACCCCATTCCTGGAGGTGGGCTGGGTCAGTCCTATCAAACGATTTTAGTCAGTTCTGAATGCTATAACAAAAATATCATAAACCGGGTGGTTTATAAATAACAAAAATTTATTTCTTACAGTTCTAGAGTCTGGGAAGTCCAAAATCAAGGTGCCCGCAGATTTGGTGTCTGGTGAGGGCTCCCTCTCCGGTTCATGGATGGGTTCTTCTATCTGTGTTCCTAAATGGTAAAAGGAGCTAGCTGGCTCTCTGGGGTTTCTTCTAAGAGTATTAATCCCATTTATGAGGGTGAAACCCTCCTAACCTAATTACCTCCCAAAGCCCCTATCTTCTAATACTATCACATTGGCAATTAGGTTTCAGTGTATGAATTTTGAGGGGACACAAACATTTAGACCATAGCACAAATCATAAAGCTAATACAAATACACATGGTTGTGGGGGAGAATGTCCATGTTCCAAAAAATCTGGAGTTAATAAGGGAAAACTTGCAGGTAAGAAGGGAAACGGACAGTTTCAGTAATGGGTAGGAGAGAGATGAATGTCTACCAAAATTTATTTTTAAAATCCCAGAAAATACCAAAGATTAAAGTTATCAGTAATTCTTTCAGTGGTAGGATGAGAGGTGTTTGATCTTTATATGAGCATGTAATTCTTATGTAACTGATGAAAATATAGTTACTTTTAAAAGACTTTGAATACATAGTATTCATAATCAGGAATGGAATGAAGTGAACAAATACCAAAAAAGAGGAGAATCATCTAAATGCCATACTGTGATGAAGCAGCAGTATCACATTCAAATACAGAGAAAAGAACATATTTCTTAAAATTTTTCCAGTTGGCCAATTGGAGTGAAGATACACTAACCAAGGGGTAGAGAACCAAGTGCCTAAGAACACACAAAAGCAAAATCTCACATAGTGTGGGATTGCTATAGAATAGTGAATCCCAGCCCAACAGACTGGTGAGACAGTCAACAGTCCAAGGAGCGAATGATATCTAATGATAAGTTAGCAACATATGTAAACATTTACTGCATACAAGTGTTTATATATGTGATTGCATTTAATACTTACAACAGCACTTTGAGGTAGTGCTGCTATTCCCATTGGAGGAAATGTTGCTGACGCCCTGCCTGCATTCTCACAGCACTCCCCATTCCTGTCTATGTCAATAGCTTCCTCCTGCAGTCACCAACTCATCTCTGCCTCAGGATTTTTTCTGGTTTCAGGTGTATGTCTGTCTGCAGGTGCACGGGGCAGGCCAGAAATGCTATGGAGCTAACAACATCCCTGGGAGCAGTGCTCAATTAATACAGAACAGTATTTGACAGATAAATACCCTAGCTTCATCACCCTTTAGATGGGGTAATGCTGAGGCATGTTCTACACAGGCCTGGGTTAGAAGTTCCCAAAGGGATGGAGCCCCAGTGGCCCGCAGTGATGACCTGCTCATTAACATACCTGTGTCGGCTCCCGTTTTCTCCTTGTCTCACTTTTCCATTATCTTTGTGCTATGATCTGAATGTCTGTGTCCCCTCCATATTCACAGGTCAAAATCCTAACCCACAAGGTGACGGTGCTAGGAGGTGGGGCCTTTGGGAAGTGATTAAGTCATGAGGGCAGAAACTCCATCAATGGGATTAGTACCCTTATAAAAGAGACCCCCAGGGAGCTAACTAGCCCCTTCCACACTGTAAGGACATAGCAAGAAGGCACATCTATGAACCAGGAATCGGGCCCTCGCCAGGTTCCAAATCTGTTAGCACTGTGACCGTGGATTTCCCAGACTCCAGAAATATGAAAAATAACTGTCTATTGTTTATAAGCCACTGACTTTATGATGTTTTGATATAGAAGCTTGAATAGACTAAGACACTTTGTGTCCTTGGATCACGGGTACTATTTACATTCCAATTTTTGTCTCAGGATCTGCTTCTGAGGACATCCACTCCAGATACCTGTTTAAAAAATAAAGCACTGGCACTTAGTAAGGGATGCCCAAATCACATTACTAGTAAGTGAATAAGGCCAGGCTCGAACTCACAATAAACTCCACTTAATCACTAACATTACCCCAAACACAACACACGCACTGCTGGAGGTACTTTAGAAGCTTTCAGATTGCACATGAATGGACTGGTTGGTAGGTATTTCAATGTATGTTGGAAAAGGAAGGCCAGGCACAGGGGCTCATGCCTGGAATCCCAACACTTGAGAATGGTGTGGCCAAAGGATCACTTGAGGTCAGCAGTTTGTGACCAGCCTGGGCAACACAGTGAAACTCCGTCTCTACAAGAAAAAAAATTTTTTTTAATAAAAATGAAAATAATGTAATATCTTCTCAAGTATAAGACACTTCCAATTGTGATATACACCAGTATTTCCTGTAGTGCTAAGAAAAACAGGACATTGCTATGATCCAAAGTTTTCTTATCACTTAACATTTATGTACATTTTTCTTTATCTCTCCCTACCCAAAAAGCAAAAATGCTGAAAGTGGGGAAATTATCTCTCAGAAACTATGCTGTCTCCCTCCCCATTCACTTAACATTTCTCTTTTATTCTTACTGATAGTTTTAGGATTCTTTAGACATAGAATTTTAAAATACAACACACTTGGGCATACATAAAAATAAATATACATATATGAAAATGTAATTAGCTAAATATTTCTTAAGTTTCTTTACAATCAAGTGTTCAACTTTTTGGAACCACTTTTAAACTCGAAGTCAACAATGCCTGTGTTTCCCACACGATGTCATCATCCACCCCATCAATAACATTGGTGAAGGTGCATTTCCTCAAGCATGCTCCCCACACTGGCTTCAGGATCTTCATCCGTGCTGCTAACATCCATTCGTTTTTATCTGGTGCCTTCTTCTTCTCACCAGAAGGTGTCAGGCAATGACAACTATGTCTTGTTTGCTGAAAGCCAAAGGATGGAAACTGGCATCCATTGTATGATTCCTCATGACTTCAAAGATGTTAACTTATGGAAAAATGTGTACCATAGAGCTAATGAGATAAAGTATATAAATGGCACACTAAATCTCAGATACATGGATATTATTACATAGGATGAGGCTAAAGTAGTATGTAAACTTTTAAAATGTGGGTTAATGTAGGGAAAAGTTTTAAATTAAAAATTGTGCACATGCCGGGCATGGTTGTGTGCACCTACAGTCCCAGCTACCTGGGAGGTTGAGCCAGGAGGACCACTTGAGGCCAAGAGATGGAGACTGCGGTGCAGTATGATCTATGATTGTACCTATGAACAGGAATGGCACTCCAGACTGAGCAACATAGCAACACCCTATCTCTAAAAAAAAAAAAAAAAAAATTGTGCAGGCAATACTCTGATATGACAAAAACCATAAAGACAGCCAAGAACTGAACTTTGAGACACTCAGTATTATATCATGCCCCAGCACACGAGAGAGATGTGTGCAGCCACTAGCAGCAATCTCTGTAACCAGCAGTGATTGTATCTAACACACTGTTCACTTACACTCATACTGCTACCCACTGGGCCTAATTCCAGGACTCTCTCAAAAATTGCACCTATAGGCCGAGCATGGTGGCTCATGCCTGTAATCCCAGCACTTTGGGAGTTCGAGGCAGGTGGATCACCTGAGGTCAGGAGTTCGAGACTAGTCTGGCCAACATGGCGAAACTCCATCTCCGCTGAAAATACAAAAATGAGCCGGGCTTGGTGGCGGATGCCTGTAATCCCAGCTACTTGGAAGGCTAAGGCAGGAGGATCGCATGAACCTGGGAGGTGGAGGTTGCAGTGAGCTAAGACTGGGTCACTGCACTCCAGCCTGCGTAACAGGAGTGAAACTCCATCTCAAAACAAACATTGCACCTATAGCATGAAAATGGGCTCCAAATTACTAAAGAGTGATTAAAACTTGGGGGTAGGGTGGAGGAGCATACCACCAAAGGAAAAGAGTCAGAATAATGTAATAGATCCCGTAAGGTTGAAGATCAAGTGAGGATTCATGTGTGTATGCTTGGTAAGATTAAGTTTCATCATTGGAGGGGAACTGTACACCAGCCAAGTCACTAGCCCTGTCTTTTCACATGACAGATGTTTCCATGGCAGAGGGACTTCCTTAGACTAATAAATAGTTATACTCATTACCCTTAATAATCGAACTCAAACAGAACCCCAATTAAGGAATTTTCTCATAGTTGTCCCCTCAAGACATTAACTCGAGTTCAGAAACTATAACAAACATATGTTCAAACTGAAATCTAAATAGAGAAACCACTAAAATGTGTGGTTGTTTAAACCTGCTGCAATGCTTGAAGTAAGAGACTGCGAAGGACAATGATCCAGACGACGTGTGAATGTTCCATCTGCCATATATGTTCAGATCCACTAACCTGGAGCTAATTAAAGGGAACTATAGGACAGAAAAGAAGATCGAGTGGCCTGCTTTCTTCCTATTTTAGGTAGGTCAGATGTCATAACCTCCAGGATGAAACAGAAACTTCACATTTCTTCCCAGCTGAATGTGTTATGGTGGGTTTTTAAAGATTTCTTCCCAGATCCTGCCAGCCGATGATAGGAAGAATGACAAGGCCTAAGATTCTAAAATTATGGAGTACATTTTTTTCTCTCTCCCTACTCAAAAAACAAAAATTCTGAAAGTGGGAAAATTATCTCTCAGAAAGTACGCTCTTGTCTCCCTCACCACTTACTGTCTTTCCACTTGCTCCCTTTTTTTCTATCATATCTACTCTAATTAAACATTTGGCCATTCAAGTGGTTAACCAGGTATAATGACAATACAAGGGAATAACAGAACCAAAGGATAGATTTCAAGTCTTTTGTTATGCAGCATGGCACAGGTTAAACCTATCACAGTGTCCTTTCCCGGCAACACAGTCCTAGGGACCAGAAGCATGAAGGGGCTGTGCCTTCTCTAACAAGAAAGACCATTACCTTCAGGATGCAGTACGTAGGTTGTTTTTTTTTTTTTTTTTTTTTTTTTTTTTTTTTTTTTTTTTGAACCATCTACCTCCTCTTCTTTGGATCCTAGCATCCAGATTTTTTTTTTTTTTTTTTTTTTTTTTTTGAGACGGAGTCTGGCTCTGTCGCCCAGGCTGGAGTGCAGTGGCCGGATCTCAGCTCACTGCAAGCTCTGCCTCCCGGGTTTATGCCATTCTCCTGCCTCAGCCTCCCCAGTAGCTGGGACTACAGGCGCCCGCCACCTCGCCCGGCTAGTTTTTTGTATTTTTTAGTAGAGACGGGGTTTCAATGTGTTAGCCAGGATGGTCTCGATCTCCTGACCTCGTGATCCGCCCGTCTCGGACTCCCAAAGTGCTGGGATTACAGGCTTGAGCCACCGCGCCCGGCCCAGATTTTTTTTTTAACTCACCTTCCTTGAGTCTCAGTCCATATAATTCCAGAAGACCTGGATCTTCACCTCTCCTTTCCTGGGCACAATTGCCCAGATTTCTTTACCAGGCCCATGTCCCATCCCCTAGCTGCTAACAGTTCTGAGCTCACTGTATGAGAAGAATTACCCTCAACCAAACAGGTGCCACCTAGATAGGGATTCACACACATGCACACTCCCCAGAGGCAGCCCACAGACAGTGATTAAGTGACCACTGGGGTCCAAAAAGCCATTCCCTCTGCCTTGAGGTGGAACTAACTTCATGGTGCAATTCACACTCCAGAGCTCCCCGTGGGATCACACTACTGCTGAGACCACATCCTTGTTTAGCTTCTACTGCCCTATCCTGTTTTCCTCATTCCCCTTCTGAAGGCATTTCCCCAATAAATCACTTGTACAAGAATCCTTGTCTGCTTCAGAGGTGCCCCCCTCTAAGGTTATCACTGCTTCACCCCATCTGCCTCTTTTTTACCTCTCCGCTCCGGGCAGGAGCCATATCCCGAGGACCATGTTTGAGTCCTCATTACGCTGTCCCTAAGGCTAGATCTGCCTGGGATTTTTCAGTTAATTAAGTAAGTACTGAATTATCTTTTTGGCTTAAGTCAATTTGGGATGGGCTTTGTGTTTCTTAGAAACCAGAGTACTAATACATTAGAAGATATTCAGGGCACAACTATAATGTGGCTCATTTGTTCTTTGTTCCATAATCATTTATTGAGCATATATTGTGCTCCATCTACTATGCAAGGATCTATAGATAGGATCTATGTTAGGATATAATGATGGAAAAGACATAGCCCTTGGCCTCATGTAACTTTCACTCTTCAAGTAGACCACAATGGCAATGCAGAGCAGTAAGTGTAATTTAAAAGGGTGTGTTATGGGAACACAAAAGAGGAGCAAACTAACTGCTTCCTATGGGCACATGGCAGGGCATGGGGATACCAAGTAGGGAAGATTTCCTAAAGGAAGCAATATCTGCCCTAAAATCCAAAGGAAAGCAGAAGTCATCAAGGAGAAAAGAATTCCAGGCAAAGGATTCAGATGTACACATGAGCAAAAGCAAGTTACATCTGGGGGAGTCTGGGAATATCAGTCTGGGAATATCGAGCGTGGGTCGTACACCCTGAAGAGTAAGTGTTCTGCCTCAAGGCTTTCTCTGAGGCTATAGAAAGCTGCTCACCTACACAGAGAAGCAGCCAGAAGTTTGAGGGAAGTGGGTAGCCCAGCTCCAGGTATAGTTCTCCAACCAATAGAAATGCTGTCAATGCTGTCAGAAGATACGTGCCCCAATCTCATCCTTGGGGGACAATTCTGAGAAGGACCCTGTGTGGTTCCTCAGATGGTCTCCAGGGAATTGAGCCCAGTCATCTGCCATAAGGACCAGCTCAATAACAAACCCTGTATTGATTTTTTTTCTCAAGTTCACCCTCCTGGTTCCCTCACTCTACCTTGTAGGATCACCTCCCAAACAAACCACCTCCACCCAAATCTGTGTCTCATACTTTGCCCTCTGAAGAAACCAAACTAAGACACCCATGTTGAGCAATTTGGACATATCCCAAGGGGACTGGAAAACCAATAAAGGATTTTAAGCAACAGAGTGACATAATCATGCCTGTCCTTTAGTACCATCCAACTAGGCTGCCCTGTAGAGTATGAATCCGTGCAAGAGAAAGCAGATGGTCTGGACTTATAGAAATACAGATTCAAAAGTGATGAGCTAAGTTGAACTGACAAAACGTAATTAACTGGGTATAGGTGTTGAAGAAGAAGGAATCAAGAGGAGGGGCTGGAAAAGAGTAAATGGTTATAAAGAGACCCTCATAGGTAGCTTTGCTTCCTAAAGAATAATCACATGACCAATCTCCATGATTTCCTTTATTCCTTTATTCATTCATCCAGAAATATCATTTCTTTTATATGCTACATTGTAGCATATATTTAATTCTCTAGTATCCATAGCTCTATAACAGATGCCATAAAGTACACTCATGTGCACCCCCACATGCGTGCACCCACACACAGAGACACAAACACACAGACGAAAATGTGGTCCTTGATCTAAAGCGGTTTACAATCGACTTGAGGAGAAAAGGTACAGCATCGTAAACAAACAAGCAAACCTATGTAATGTAACAAGTACTAGATAATACAAATGATATTGGGAGTAAAAGCTTTTCTCTACCCTCTTAAATTTAGTGATTGGAGGCCTGCAAATTAAACTGACAGAAGACAGATTAGCAAGAGAAAATAAAACATTTAATTACAAATGTACGCAGGAGTTCACAAAAAAATGTGACTGAAGGAGGTGGCTAGAACTGGGGGCTTGTACACCATGTTAACAGGGTATAGGAAGGGACAAAGAGGTGTTTCTGGGAGAACAAATGACTTCTTGGGGAGCAGGGAGAAACTTATGGAAAAACAAATGACTTTTTGGAAAGATAAATGGGCCCTTAGAAGAATAGATGGGAGATGTGATAATCTTGTGACAATGTCTGTTTGGGTGTGGTGCCAACTTCTCCTCTCCAAGAAGAGATTAGAATTGCTCCCAGGGAGGGGATTTATGACAATTGAGCTCTTTGGGGAGGCTCTGCTTATAGACAGATAAGGGATTTTAGGAACTCAAATGCCTTCAGCTAAAAATAACTTCTATGCCACAATGGTTTATTCTGGACTCCAATTCATAAATTCAGGGGAGGTTGCCCAAAGCAAAAGAGTGGTCAATGTGGACTGAGTTTTAGGGTGTGGATAAATACAAATTCATCATTTATTTCTTGTTTAAAGCTTATTCTGTACCAGGCGGAGCACTTTATTTTTACTTGTTATATTATCTAATTCTTATAAAATTATTTTGCAATTGATATTATTAACTGTATTTTTTTTATTTTCGAGGAAGAATTTCAAGAGAGGAATAGTAAAGTGTGATAGTAAAGTGTGTGTGTGTGCGCGCGCGCATGCATGCACACAGTAGACACTAAGGTCTAGTCCACAGAAAGTGGAGGAATTATGCTGGGGAATACTTAGGGACAGGCTTAGAGGGAAGGAGAAGCAGATGGACAATGTAGAGTCTGTCACAGTTGGTTAGAGTTAGGATAAGGTGGGATATGGAAAAGGAGACATATATTTTTAAGGAAATGGAAGATTGTAAAATATGTTCATCAAATATGACTCTAGGAACTCCATGCCAAGTACACTGGATTAGGTGCAGTTGTTCAGGAGTCTATTAAGAAATTAAAACATTTAGTCATGAAGACCTGCACTGTGTGAATTAGACATTAAAGAAACATGGAGAAAGACCTGATGACCACTTTGGAGCAGGCGCAAAAGAAGAAACAAGGACATCTTGAAACTGCCTTTTCAAAAATAATAACAGTGAGAGAAATCTAACATAATTGACTCCATTCTGCTTCAAAACTCACCAGCTAACTGCCCTTGCTCATTCCTGGGTATAAGCCAAGCTAAGAATGGGAAGAATGCTGTTTATGGTTTAACTTTAAAGCAAGGATGATAATAGTCCCTTCCTGAAACAAACCCCCTCCTTGTTCAGGAACCAAAACTGCCTTTGTAAAGCTAAGGAAAGGCCACAAGGTTAGAATTATGAGAAGGGCCTGAATTCTGCTAAGACATAGACACAGTTAAGTGATAACCAGCCATTGTTCCCTAGCTTGCTTTTCTAGAGTTGCTTACTGCTCAGGAGTCATGTAGTCGAATGTCACAAGATTTGTTAATTTCTCCAATTGCTCCTATAAATAACATCACTATTATAAAACCTAAGACTGGTCTTTGGGATATTTTTCAGATTTTTGCATCCTGGTGGACCACATGACGCCACTTGGACCTGTTACCCATACCAAGAAACTGACTCAACTTGTCCTGTGAACTCCACCCAGAAACTGACTCAGTGCACAAAGACAATGTCAACATCCCTATGACATCATTCCCAGCCAAACCACAGCACCCATTTCCTAACCCCTGCCCACCAAATTATCCTTAAAAACCCTTGCCTCTGAGTTTTCAGGGAGGCACATTTGAGAAATAACTCCCTTCTTCTCGCTCAGCTGCCCTGTGATAATTAAACTCTTTTTGTGCTGCAACACTGCTGCCTCAGTGTATTGGCTTTTCTGTGCAACAGGCAATAAAAATCTTGCTAGAATCTTGGACTAGAACAATCTCTAGGCTTAAACCAAGAGTTCTGAAAAGATGCTACACTTAATATAATGGAGGATGAGTCATTTGGAATGGCAGGATAGACAGCAAGAGGGCGGCTCTAGAAGAATCCTCCAGGCTTTTAAAAACAGGGACTTTTATTGGCCCTTGTCTCATCTTCATTCTCAAAGTGGGATGTATATTTGCCATATGGCCCTGTATGTGTTAGACACACAGTAAGTACCTGCTGAAAGAATGGATGAATTTATGAGGGATCGAAAATAAAGAGCAATAAGCAAGGTTTCCCCTACTCTCCACTGTCTCTGTTTCCTCTAAACTGTAGGGTAGAGCCTGATAGAATGAGGGGAAATACATAAAATCTGGAATCAGAAGATTCAATTTCTAAAGCTCGTCTTCTGTATATACCACTTTTATACGTCGGACAAGTCAAAATTATCTCTAAAGTTCAGTTTCTTTCTCTGCAAAAGGAGAATAACACCACCAATCCTCCTATCTCAAAAAATACATCACTTGTGTTAGTTGAGTGCACACTACCAAGTACTTTAACCACTTACATAGAATAGTTCTTCTCCCATAGGGCTCTGTCAGTTCTCTTTCAAAATCCAACTCTGTGTGTGTGTGTCCCCTCTCTTCTCTTCCTGTCTCCAACCCCACCCCCAATCTTCTAGGAGTTTCCAAAGGTATGTGTTTGCTAACTGGAACCACAGCTAAAATCTTCCCTTTAGAGGACAAAAGCACTTCTCTTCCACTTTGCTTCCTCAATAAACCCATAATTACTAAGAGCATGATGGCACTTAGCTAGTACATTTAAAGGAACACCCATTAGCATTCATTTATTCTCAAAAATGAATTAACAAAATGATGAACAACAGGATGAACAATGAGGATTTACTCTACTCAACTTCTCACTTCATTACGCCATATAAGAATATTCAAACTGTTATCACAGAATGTAGTTAGGAGCTTATGAAGCTGCACCAGTTGCATTTTTGCTTAACTCTTACACTCTTTTGTATCTTTCTTTTTTTAATAGGAAGGGAGTATACCTTAATTCCTCCAAGTCACTCCAACTCGATTAGACTCTTAAAGAGAAGAGACTCAGCCTTCCTCATTTTTAGGCCTTTCAGAGTCTCTAACACAATTCTCCATTCAAAATAAGCATGCAACTGGTACATATTTATAGAAAGATGAGTGAAAAAAGGAATGAAAACTATTACTGTTTCATCATAAGTAAATCTATATTCTAAAATAAATACTTAAAAGCAGAGGAATGCCTTTCATTCCGGCAAACCTCCCCTAAATTCTATAAATCTGTGCCTTCCATTCCCAAGCTACAAATCTTGTGGCATTCAACTATATTGTGCAATACAAGAGAAGGTCTACAATGCACATTTCTACATCTTCATTTCATAAGAATATTTAAACAAGACACGCAAACTCAAGAGCAAGCAAGGTCTAAGGAAACAAGCTGTATTTATGGGTGGCTGTATTTATGCACAAATGTAGCATGTAAGCCTCAGAGTTTTGGGTTGCAGAATGAGGATGGAGTCCTTTTGATACAGCTGGAGCTAGGAGGAAGACAGCTGTGGGTCACAGGTGAGAGTGAATTGAATACATGGACTGCCCTAGTTAATAAATGGTCTCCATAGGGCTAATGATGGATGTTGCAGATCATGTTGAAATGTTGGGCCCACCTTACTATATAGGTCTATTCTACAACGATCACTTCTCAAGGCAAGTAACTATACCAACTTGAGTCTCAAATTGTATGTATTCATCCACTTATTCAAAGGATATTAAGCATCTACTGTGTTCCAAGGACTGTGCTAAAGATATAAAAGCAGACAAGACATGGTCCCTACCCTCAACAGATTTAAAACTAGCAAAAAAATACTGTTCCGGAAATGCCACTGAGAGGAGCCATGCATTAAGCTGTTATCAATAACATCTTGTCGTGTTTTCTTTCTCTATGAAAGGAATGAAACTGCTTATTAGACCCTCAAAGAACTTTCTCTGTATTCTTTCACCTGCAGTTTGAGGTTTGCAACAGAAGATGGTACAATCGGGTCTTACAACAAGTAATTTAGTTCTCTTAATTTGGAATATGAAAAAGAAGACAGCATGGTGAAACACATGCCCCTTAAAATATAAAATACCATTTTATTGTACAAAATTAATACAAATTGAATAAGGAAAAAAACTCGTATCTCAATATGAAATGATTAATATAAAAATAACAGAATCAGAATCCAATGGCTATAACCCATCTCCTTTGAGTGTACTTTTGAGTCTCCTGAACACATTTATTCTTCAGGTTTGTTCATTTGGAAACTCTCGAGTTATTCCTAATTAGTCACCAGTCTTTCCCTTGACCTTACTTTGGATGTTTAACACTTGGTACTTGTTATGCTGGGCTTTTCCATCCACTTCCTTGGCCTCCAATGGTGTTTCATGCTGATATGCTAGCAACCTGATTATTTCATTAAACTCTGTCTCAAAGTATGTCTCTTAAATCAGTGGTTATCAATTAGGGATGGCTCCTCCTCCCCCAAGGACATTTGGGACATTTGGCAATGACTGGAGACATTTCTTATTGTACAAGGGTCAGGGCAGGGGTGGGATGGGCACCCGATGTCAGAAGCGGGGATGCTACTGGCATTTGGATGGTAGAGGCCAGGGAATTTGCTAAACATGTTATAGTGCACAAGACAGTCCCCACCAAAAAAAAAAAAAAGTCCCAAATATCTAGAGGCTGAAAAACTTCCACTTGGAAGAGGGCCCAGAGGGGACATAAATCATAGGAGTCCTATCAAAGCAGACCTGGGAATGTTAACAAAAAAATGTAAGTGTCTTTTCTTTAAGAAAGAAGATTTTCAGGTAATAGTCCAGACAAACTGTCACCTGTCAGAGCTTAGCTTTTGCAGATTACTAAGTGGGCCTCCTTTTAATTTAAAAGTCATAACATAGTCCAAACATAACATCCCATAAAACATTTTTATGCAGATCAGAACCTCAGGGTTTCTGCTCTTCATTAAGAGTTAGTTGACAACTAGCAGGGAACAAGATAGGAAAAGAAGCCTTTAGCTGCAAAAGTGGGAAGTATCAGCATAGCTGTGTTTGCTTGACAGTCTTCCCTTGACAACACTCAACTTCATCTGAGCCTTGTGTTCCCTGATAGCAGCTACAGTTCAAAGACCCCCCAAACCCTACTGTGTCCCAAAAAAGGGCACATCGCAAAGCACCATCTTGCCCTTCCATATGTTGCTCGTGACTCAGATAAGATTTGCTTGCTAGGCAGGGTGCAGTGGCTCACGCCTGTCCCAGCACTTAGGGAGGCCGAGGCAGGAGGATTGCTTGATCCCAAGAGCTCGAGACTAGCCTGGGTAACATAACAAGACACACACACACACACACACACGCCTGTCCCAGCACTTAGGGAGGCCGAGGCAGAAGGATTGCTTGATCCCAAGAGCTCGAGACTAGCCTGAGTAACATAACAAGACACACACACACACACACACACACACACATACACGCCTGTCCCAGCACTTAGGGAGGCCGAGGCAGAAGGATTGCTTGATCCCAAGAGCTCGAGACTAGCCTGGGTAACATAACAAGACACACACACACACACACACACACACACACACACACACACGCCTGTCCCAGCACTTAGGGAGGCCGAGGCAGGAGGATTGCTTGATCCCAAGAGTTCAAGACTAGCCTGGGTAACATAACGAGACAGACACACACACACACACACACGCACTTTATATTTACAAAGACTCACTTTCTGTCCACGTTTCCTTGGGACTCCTTGTTTATTTACCTCAATAGAACTCCAGGTTTTCTCTTTCTTTGAGATGGTCCTGATTAATGAACATTTTCTCTAATGTCGAATAAAGCCTGAATAAAAATCAACTCCTTAATAGTTTTTTTACATCCTATCTTTTTTTTCACTATATTTTAGGAAGCCAGACCTTTGGACTGCTCAGGGGAAGACAAATATCTCCAAATCTCCTCCAGACAATGCAAATCTCTGAGAAAAAGAAAGGAGTTCGATTTCACTTTCCCATCAGCCTACCTTAAAAAAAAAAATTATTTATTTAACTTTTATTTTAGGTCCAAGGATACACGTGCAGGTTTGCTACATGGGTAAACTGCATGGCACAGGGATTTGGTGTACAGATCATTTTATCACCCAGGTTAAGAAACATTGTACCCAATAGGTAGTTTTTCAATCCTTACCCTCCTTTCACCCTCTACCCTCCAGTAGACCCTGGTGTCTGTTATTTCCTTCTTTTTGTTCATATGTACTCAATATTTAGCTCCCACTTATAAGAGGGGACATTCAATATTTTGTTTTCTGTTCCTGTGTTATTTTGTTGAGGATAATGGCCTCTAGTGACATCCATGTTGTTCCAAAGGGCATGAGCTCATTCCTTTTTTGATGACTGCATAGTATTTTATGGTGCACATAAACCACATTTTCTTTATCCACTCTACCATTGATGGACACTTAGGTTTATTCCATGTCTTTGCTATTGTGAATAGTGCTGCAGTGAACATACATGTGCATGTGTCTTTATGGCAGAATGATTTATATTTCTTGGAGTATATACCCAATAACAGAATTGCTGGGTCAAATGGTAACTTGGTTTTAAGTTCTTTGAGAAATTACCAAACTGCTTTCCACAATGGCTGAACTAATTTACACTCCTACCAGCAGTGCATGTGTTCCCTTTTCTCTATAACCTCAACAGGATCTGTAATTTTTTAACTTTTTGATAACAGCCATTCTCACTGGTATGAGATGGTATCTCTTCGTGGTTTTGATTTGCATTTCTCTAATGATCAGTGATGCTGAGCTATTTTTCATGATTATGGCCGCACGTATTATCTTCTTTTTTAAAATGTTTGTTGATGTCTTTTGCCTACTTTTTAATGGTTTTTTCTTTTTTGCTTATAAATTTAAGCTCCTTACAGATTCTTGATATTAGACCTTTGTCAAATGCATAGTTTGCAAATATTTTCTCCCCTTCTGTGAGCTGTCCGTTTACTCTATTGATAGTTCCTTTGGCTATGCAGATGCTCTTTAGTTTAATTAGGTCCTATTTGTCAATTTTTATTTTTGTTACAATTGCTTTTGGTGTCTTCATCATGAAATCTCTGCCAAGTTCTATGTCCGAAATAGTATTTCCTAGGTTGTCTTCCAGGGTTTTTATAGTTTCAGATTTTACATTCAAGTCTTTAATCCGCTGAAGTTGATTTTGGTATATGGTATAAGGAAGGGGTCCAGTTTCTATCTTCTGCATATGGCTAATCAGTTATCCCAGCACCATTTATTGAATAGGAATTCCTTTCCCATTGCTTGTTTTTGTTGATTTTGTCAAGATCAGATGGTTGTACATGTGCAGCATTGTTTTTCCAGTCTATCAGCCCTCCTTGATGATGATCTGGCAATTACCAGCTGCAGAAGTGTTGGTAAAAAGAGTCCCACGCAAGTCCAGATGTTGGGGTTCTTTCTTCCACTTGTTAAGGTTAAGAACTTAACCACTTGCTAGGTTAAGAATGTCCCACCTCCTCCCTTTCTGGAAGGACTAATGAGCAGGGCAGTTAGAATAGGAACCCCGTGGGACAATTCACAGAGGAGATTAAGTGCTGGATGGACCACCCTCCTCCCTGAGCTATGAGGGGCTCTGCTGGCTGGTAGGATGCATGGTAGGGAAGGGGTCAGCTCCCAGTGGTTCCTTGGCCATTTTCCACCTTCCAATCCTTTCACACCCTTCTCAAAATAGCCTCCGGGTCACTCTCCAGGTGGCCTTTACACGTTATCTCCTGTAACTCTCTTTCTAAGCTTCATTGCTGCATAAACACTAAGCCCTGCCTGCGCTGTCACTCTCCCTTTTGACTCTCAAGAGCATAGTTTGGAAGTCAAAAGAAAGCTAATTCTTATTTTTACATTCCTGCACTGAAATCCCTACTCCCCTTCAGGCAATGTTCCTGGCCTTAGACTGACAGGGGATGGGGGCAGGGTATGGGCGGAAAGAAGGAAAGGCTCAGAGATTCGTACAAAGTAAAAAATTGCTGCTAATTCTATCAAATGTAAATGACTGGTAATAATTCAACCAATAAGTCCTGGCAACTGGGTGGATATAACGTACCAGTAAGAAGGACGAGGGAAAGATGATACCAAGGTTTTGAGCCCGAATGACTGGGAGGATGGAAGGTGGTAACACTGGCAGAAGTGGGCAAGCCATGAGATGAGGGGGCTTGGGAAAGAAAACGACCATGACTTATATTTAGGACTTGTTGGGGCTGAGTGATGGGAAGGTATCCAAGTGAAATGTCTTCTAGCTGATGGATTATGGCATTGGAGATCAGACAGGGTTAGGGCTGAGGGCATTATCTAAGAAGGCCTACATTTAGCATCTATATTATATTAGTAGTCACTGAAAGTAAGGCAGGATTTGTTTGCCAGGAGATAAACAGTAAAGAGGGAGGTCACCCACATTGAAAATTCAGCAATGGTGACAGCAGAAACTAGAAGAAAACTAATGTGCATTCTCACAAAAGTCCCAGAAAGGTTTTGTGTTTAGTTGGAGGAAGTAGTCCCCTACATCCCAATGCTGACAGTGTCAGAGGTGTTTCAACCAGAGCAACTCTATCTTGAATAGGAGCTGGGTAAAATAAGGCTGAGACCTACTGGGCTGCATTCCCAGATGGTTAAGGCATTCTAAGTCACAGAATGAGATAGGAAGTCAGCATAAAATACAGGTCCACAAAGACCTTGCTGATAAGACAGGTTGCAGTAAAGAAGCTGGCCAAAACTAAGACGGCCACTAGAGTGACTTCTGGTCGTCCTCACTGCTACATGCCCACCAGCGCACGACAGTCTACAAATGCCATGGCAACATGAGGAAGTTACCCTATATGGTCTAAAAAGGGGATTCATCTCATTTAGTATATAATTTTTTAAAAACCCATAAAAATGGGCAACCAGCAGCCCTCAGGGCTGCTCTGCCTATGGAGTAGCCATTCCTTTATTCCTTTACTTTCTTAGTAAGTTTGCTTTTACTTTACTCCATGGACTCGCCCTGAATTCTTCCTTGTGCGAGATCCAAGAACCCTCTCTTGGGTTCTGGACCCCTTTCCTGTAACAAATGTCACGGCAGATGAGTTTGAGAAAACACAATTGAATTTAGTCCCCAGAACATCACCAGAGTCCTCAGAGAAGCAGTAGGGGGTGGGAGGGTAGAGTGTGAAGCTAACCTCGGACCCTGTGTGCCCTTACAGAGCCCTGATAAGTCATCCAGGAAGCTTGAGAACTAGTCTAGAAACAGGAAAACTAAGAATTGTATCCCAAAATTTCACAGTGAATGACAGAATGGCACGTCTTCTAGGCTTGGAATAAATAAATAAAATGAAGATGTGCTGTCCCTGACACGTGGAGGGTGCAGACCCAAAAGAGAAGTAGATCCCTCAGAGCAAACGTCTATTTCTGATTGAATGATCTGACCCTGTGATTCTCTCACAGGGTCTTCAGCTTCCAGCTGCAATACCCCCTCTGCAGTGCCAGGAAGGATGACCATGAGAAAGAAAAATACTTTTTATTTGAGGAATGTGAGCCCCTTTAAATTATCAGGCCCAGAAAGGCATTTGAAATGTAACACAAGGCACACCTCACTCGCCCTTGAGCTGATACATACCCCATTTATCCTGATATAATTATTACGCATTGTATGCCTGTTCAAAATATCTCATGTATCCCATAAATATATACACCTACTATGTACCCACAAAAATTAAAAATGAAAAAAATTGTGTCTTGAAGCCACTTGCAATGCAGGCTGTAAATTAACTGATGCCAAGTAGCCATAAAATGCATACACCCTGTACTTCAACAATGTATAGCCAATCACTAACCAATGTGTCAGAAGCTTGTGAACCAGAGTGACTCCATCTTGAATAGGGGCTGTGTAAAATAAGGCTGAGACCTACTGAGACCTACTGGGCTGCATTCCCAGAAGGTTAAAGCATTCTTAGTCACAGGATGAGATGGGACGTCAGGACAAGATACAGATCATAAAGACCTTGCTGATAAAACAGGTTGCAGTAAAGAAGTTGGCTAAAACTTACCAAAACCAAAACCAAGATGGAGATGAGAGTGACCTCTGGTGTCCTCACTGTTATACTCCCACCAGCACCATGACAGTTTATAAATGCCATGGCACCATCAGAAAGTTACCCTATATGGTCTAAAAAGGGGAGGCATGAATAATCCGCCCCTTGTTTAGCGTATAATCAAGAAATAACCATAAAAATGGACAGGCAGTAGCCCTTGGGGATGCTCTGCCTATGGAGTAGCCATTCATTTATTCCTTTACTGTCTTAATAAACTTTCTTTCACTTTATAGATTCACTCAGAATTCTTTCTTGTTTGAGATCCAAGAACCTCTCTTGGGGTCTGGATCCAGACTCCTTTCTGGTAGCAAATGTTATTTCTGTAAACCAATGAGAATTCCTGACAAACAACTTTTGCAATCGCCCCTGCCCCCCCCCCCCCGCCCCCAGCCCCGCCCCTGATTCATCCTTTTTTCTTTAAAAATTTGAGCCTCTATTTTGTTCTCTCGAGCACCTGCCAAGGCAACTTGGAAGTGCATCCCAGGCTGCAGCCCTCGACTTTGGCCCAAATAAACTCTCTACATTAATTTTGCCTCAGCTTCTTCCTTTTAGGTCGACAACCAAGTATACCTAAGTAAATTCAGTGGGGCTTCCTGGAGTGTCAATTATATTCAGATTTTTAGTGGAGTAGAGGGTGTTATTTTTATATTATAATCCAAGTTAATGGGGTGCATTATGGTACAGAATGCAAAATGTTCATGATGTCTGGGATAAAGCCCAGAACTTCAAAGTAATTTCAAAATCATGGTGTGCCATTTGGGGCCACACAGGCTCAGACCACAGAAAAAATTTTTTTAACTCATCTGCTGTTATATACACTTCCATGAGAAAGCTTGAGTAGCACTATTACTTTACTCCTTATTCACCTCTTGTCCGGTAAAGACATTATTATCAAGTCCATGTCACCTCTACTAGGATTGATATTCAGTTCTACTGCAGATGTTCATTCTCACAGTTAATTGCCTCTGTCATACCAATGATTAAGTATTTTTAATTATTCACCAGATATTCTTATTTTCATATCTGTCTTATTTTCCTGTCCTTTTATCAACATCTTTTCATCTCTTTTGGAACAGGGGCTGTGTCTAACTTTTCTGGGACTCCTGAGCAACATCTACACCTATATCTTGCATGCAATAGCCCTCAATTAATTAAATTGACCCAAACTGAACATTGCAGAAGACCAATTGTGACCATTGGTTTTAATAAGCTGCATTATGGAAATTTACTATTTTAAAGTACTATATTAAAGCACATTCTCTCATCTGATTTTCACAAGAACTTACATGTATAGGCCAAAACACAAGCCACAGAGTCAGAACTAGAAATCATGTCTTCAGAACACTTTTCATTTAGACAATCCAAAAACATTTACTGAGCACCTACTACGTGCAAGGCACTCTCCTAGGCTCTGGAAACACGGTCTATTTTTATATTTAGCTCTACTAGCAGGCCAGATATACATACCCTCATGGAAGACATACATATGTATATTTCAGGGTATATGTACAACCCTCATAAAGGAAGAACCCAGACACATTATATAATTAAGTAATCACCAGTATACTGGTTGCTGAAAAGAAGTGCACAGAGCCATTGAAGCATATCCCAAAAGGCTCTTGTTCGGATTAGTAGATGTGAACTTCTCACCTGCTCTCTGCAAAAACTCTTTTTAGGTGACTCTCTTCTACTGTACTTGGTTCAATTTTATGTCAGGAGGAGAAAATGTGGCCAGGGAAATGCTGAAATTGAAGTAGTGAAGGAACCAAACAATGGGAGCACATATTTGTCCAAAGATCTATTTAAATTGTTTCACTGCAGGGAGGACAAGATCTAATATAGCCTTATTAACATAAGAATATGCTTCTTCATTATCTTGTTTGCTGTAGATTTGAATTTCGATGGGAAAATTTTCAGGGTTTAAACAACACTTGATTGCTACTAATAGCCAAAGTAATACCACAGCTGTATTTAGGCTTAATTTATGGGTATTTAACATTAAGTATAAATTTCTCCAGATGCACTTGCTATTTCATTGGGGCTAGCCTATAAGACCATCAAATCCCGCTGGAGTAATCTCAAGCAATGCAAATGCCCCATATACTTATCTCAAACTTACAGATTCTTATTATACAGAGCATGATGACCAACAATTGCTAACACCCGTTTGACATGTTTTCCCCATACAATTTTGTTTTAGAAAAGCTTCAGTAGTAGGCACAAACTAGATTTTATTTTTTTTTAAATTCCCCTGGCCTTGTAAAAGAACTCTCATACCTCCATTTCTTCACTCAGATAGTGGCTTGGCAAATGTTTGTGCCATTGCGCTGGTGGACTTCACCTCGAGTCCACCAGGGGCCGCTGTTCTGCAAGCAGTGACACCTCCAGGGACCGTGTTATAACACCAAGCAAGACCAAATAGCTTGATGGTGCAGCAAAAACACTCCTTTCAACATTTGTTTTCTAATCTTGAAAACATTGCTAAGTGAAAGAAGCCAGACACAAAGGCCACATATTGCATTATTCCATTTATAAGAAATCTCATAGTTAGAGATTGTAAATTGATCACACAAGAAATAACATCCTGTCTGGGATTGTTGAATTTTGCTTCAGAATCTTGCTCCAGGTGCCTTCTGACAGTCTCCTGTTCTGACACCTCTTGCCCCAACCTCAAACCCTCTGAGTCCACCTTTCACTCCAGCCCTGGCTGCTGCAATCACCATCACACCTCGGTTGCACCGTGAGTTTCTGACACATGGGAAGGACCCTGCAGGGTCCAGCCCAGCATTTGCACATGCACAACCTACAAGTGTGAGGGAGTTAACCCTCGGGGGCTAGGGACGGGTAGACAATGTCCCTTCCTCGGTCCTTAGCCAGACAATGCTGAAGTACATTCCCCATGGCTCCTCAAAAGGGACCAGGGAAGTTGAGTCCCAGCTTCTCACAGCAGTGACCGACTCAAGACCACACTTTTGTACGGTTCCCCTTCCTTCTCCGTTTCACCCTTCCCTGCTCCACTCCTGTTCTCCGGGATTACGTCCCAAAATAAGTACCAGAACACAAGCCACTGCTTCAGGATCTGCTTTCCAGAGAGAAGACCACGCCTGTCAGAAAGCCCATGGTTGACAGAAAGCAAGTCAGATAGGAGAAGGGGGTCACTGAAGTTTTCAGCTTCTCACACAACTCCTCAACTTGGCATTCTGTGCTAGAGTCAACTTCCCAACTTCCCACCATTCTTGTAAGAGAATCTACTGTCCTAAACACACAGATACTATATACACACATGCGCACACACACCCACACACACACACACAGGTTCCCATTCTTTCCTGATTCGTGTGACCGTTTGCATGACAGGAAGGTGAATGATCCTGAAATCAAGACAAACCAAGGCTGCACCATTACCACAACTGGTGGAACTTGGCACAGGGTTCTCTGTAAAATGAGGACCATGTCACTGATTTTCTGGGGTTGCCATGAGCGTTAGATAAGTCATTAAGCATTAGATAAGTTACAGATAGTTAGAGGATTGAAACCTCCTTTGCAAAATGATGACTGAGACAGTGAAAGAGATCTCACTTAACCATCTCCATCTTGCTTCTAACCTCCAAGCTGTCCTTGTTCATTCCTGGGCGTAGGCTAAACTAACTTTGGGAGAAACAGTTTATAGTTTATAGTTTAAACAAAGGCAGTAACAACCCTTTCCCAAAGCAGACCTCCTTCTTGCCTAGGGACTAGATTGCCTTTGTAGGACCAATATTAGTCACAAGATTAGAAATTATGGTTTAGGAGTCACGCAGCTGGAGGCTACAGGATTCTGACCCTCCCTAAACTGCTCCTAAGAGCAGTGCTTGAGATATTTTGCAGACTCTGCACTTGATAGATCAGCTGGCACCACCCAGATCAATAAACTGGCTCATCCAATCTTGTGCCCTCCCCCCAACTCAGGAACTGACTCAGCACAAGAAGACAGCTTCAACTCCCTATGATTTTATCCCAGACCAATCAGCACTCCTGGCTCACTGGCTTCCCCCCACCCACCAAGTTATCCTTAAAAACTGCTCCCCAAGGCTGGGCATGGTGGCTCACACCTGTAATCCCAGCACTAAGGGAGGCCAAGGCAGACAGATCATGAGGTCAGGAGGCCATCCTGGCCAATGTGGTGAAACCCTGTCTCTACTAAAAATACAAAAATTAGCTGGGCGTGGTGGCGCATGCCTGTAATCCCAGCTACTCAGGAGGCTGAGGCAGGAGAATCGCTTGAACCAGGGAGTTGGAAGTTGCACTGAGCCAAGATCGTGCCACTGCACTCCAGCCTGGCGACAGAGAGAGACTCCATTAAAAAAAAAAAAAAAAAAAAAAAAAAAACACTCCACTTCCCGAATGCTTGGGGAGACTGATTTGGGTAATAACAAAACTCCAGTCTCCCACACAGCTGGCTCTGCATGAGTTACTCTTTCTGTATTGCAATTCCCCTACCCTGATGAATAGGCTCTGTCCAGGCAGCGGGCAAGGTGAACCCCTTGGGCAGTTACAGAATCGTTTCCTTCTCACATGGTAAATAGTTTCTTCCTCCTCTGCCTGAAGTTATTCCAGCATGAACCTAGAAAGAGCACAGACCTTGTCAGCAACTAAATTTGGTTTTGAATCCTGTGTCTCCCACTCCTGTGTTAGCTGTAAGGCCTTGGGCAAATTCTACTTCTTTTAGTTTCCTTATCTGTGAAATGGGGATGATAAACTTGCTTCACATGAGGTTTAAATGAAATAGAACCTATGCCTACACTCAGTAAAGACTGATCTCACTTTCACCAGTCTAGACTAATTCACACACAGTTCTTTAGATGCGAGGTCCATATTAAATACTACTTCCAGTACAAAGCCATTTCTGATACCTCCCCTTTTTAAACTTATCATCTCTTTCAACTTCCATTATGCAAAATTGATTTCTATTTTTCTTGCACCACCTTACACAACTGCTGCAGTGTGTCTGAGGTTTCCATTCCTTCCTTACACACAATCGTAAGGGCCTTAAGCTAAGAACACTCTCTTACCCATCTATGTGGCAGTTTGAGCTACCTCTTTGCACAGCTCCCAGGCAGCATTTCCACTGTGGTGTGGGGAAGTGAATCCCGGGGTTTGTGCAGTGTGCAGACCTGCCTGCCATGATGTTGTGTAGATAGTGGATTCTCAACACATACTTGTTAGATTAACCTCCATGGTGTTCATCTGACTGATCTGTAAATCAGTTTTCTAGTTATAGAACCCTTTTTTCTAATGTACATCACACAACTCAGATCAATACGGGGAAATTCTAATGGAGGAGAGAGAGGGAAGAGAGAGGATGTATCCTGTCCTTCCAGCATCCCACTCACCCACCTTCCTTGAGACATTTATGATGTATCTGCAGGGAACCCTTGGACTAGATCATCTCTGCACTTGCAGGCAGAGCTGACGTTCTCCACCTGCTTCCTCAGTGCCTACATGGCAGTTCCGGTTGTGAACTTTTGTGGCCCTCAGGGTCACTGACAAACATCTCAGCTGAGTGGGGCCTGAAACCTGGGTATGGACATTGCCCTCCTCTTAAATATATTATACTGATGAGTGGTCACTGGTGAATACAGGATGAAAGTAAGTTCAAAAAATGGTAAACCTATGTGTAATGTCAATAAAAACATAACTCAAGACTTGCTAAAAAAACAAAATTGAAAGCAAGTATAAAGGAGACATAGAGGAATGTCTTTGCTCTTTCATTCAGGGTGCCACCCTGTTAATGGTAGGACATGGTGCACAGATGTAGTGCTGAGTCTAACGTGGGCTGCATCCTTAGGATTAGGTCTGGCTGTAAATAATGATGACTCCAACACCTAGTGGCTTATCCAAAGAGGGGTTTTATTTTTGCTTACATAATTACAAGTCAGGGCTAATATGCTGGCTCCAATATGCTGCCAGGACCAAAAGCTCCTTTGAGCTTTCCATTCAGCCATTCTTGACATGTGGCTTTGGGCCTCATCTCTGTCACTTTATGCCACAATTTTGGGCATCATATTCTTATTCAACATAAGAATAAGAAGAGTAGTGGCAATTCCATCAATGGCTGTCCCTTTTACCAAGAAAGCAAAGGCATTCATAGGAACCCTCAGAATACTTTTCTCATGTCTTCTTCAGAATTCACAGCACACTTTAAAAAATATTCTTACTCACAGTACCTCTTCATTTACAAATCCAAGCAACTCTCTTTTATTGAGCAACTACTGTGAGCCAGGCACTCTGATAATCACTTATATGCATCATCTCACATCTTCCTCCTCTTCTATTTCTTCAAAAAATATTTATCGTATGTCTACTGCGTAAAAATAGTAAAACTTAGCCTGACAGAGAGTGTAGTCAATTATGCCCCAGAAGAAATTTACATTTCTAAAAAGACTTTCACTCCAAGAAATAAGCCATGAATGAATCACAAGGCCTTGCCAAAAGTTTTCCACCCTGAGATAAGACACAAAAACCATACAAACAAAAATCCAGGAACATTCTGTTGGGAGCAGGGGGCTGTTTTTCAAATTTTATGTTAATGAAAGACAGAACTTTCTGTTTATTGAAACCGGCCCAAAATACATCTAATCAGAATTGCCAACTACCATTTAATAATTTCAACTACACATTTCACTTTTTCTCTATATTCTGAGAGCCAGTTAATTCAAAAGCTGGGCTGCCTTGCATATGATTTACACTGGCAAAATAAGACAGCAAAAAAAAAAAAAAAGGGAAAGAACAAAAATCTTCTCTCAGAACTACAACCTTGTCTATGCAGTTTTTCTTTGGCATAAATGCCAGGAAGTGAACAAAGCAGTGAAAGGCCCTTCTCTTAAGAAGCCTATGTCTGGTGCGGTACCTAAATTCCAACTCAGTAATATGTATCTTTAATATAGAAACTATCATCTTATCATTATTATCATTATTTTTGAGACAGAGTTTCACTTTTGTTGCCCAGACTGGAGTGCAATGGCACAATCTCGGCTCACTGCAACCTCCATCTCCTGGGTTCAAGTGATTCTCCTGCCTCAGCCTCCCAAGTAGCTGGGATTACAGGCACGCAGCAACACACCCGGCTAAACTTTTGTATTTAGTAGAGACAGGGTTTCACCACATTGGTCAGGCGGGTCTCAAACTCCTGACCTCAGGTGATCCACCTACCTCGGCCTCCCAAACTGCTGGGATTACAGGCGTGAGCCGCCGTGCCCGGCCCAATCTTATTATCTTATATTCACACCTTGTATATGTCCCTATTATTGTTCATTAAAACATGTGTTTGCTGACTGGACCTACCAATTTTCAAAGCACTTTCAAATGCATCATGTCATTAAACCTCACATTAACCACTTGAGGTTGAGTATCACTAATGGAATCTTACAAATGAAGAAACTGAGGCTTAGAGAAGGTTAGGGACGTCTTAGGATCAGGCAGCCAGTAATTACAGGAGCCGAGATTTGTGCCTGGATCTCACAGTTTCATGCCTACAGCTCTTCCTGTCTTCTGTCTTCCAATGATATAACCTGGTAACTCCAGGCTTGTCTGAATGTCAAAAGCCCTGTCCCCTCATCCCTATAAATTCTTACTTGACTCATCATCAATTTTTAGTTCAGAAAAAGTGGTCACAGTCTTGATTACACACCGGGCAATGTTGACCAGAGTCCGTTCCCTAACAAAGAGGTAAATAGCAGCTAGCTGCCAGACACACGTCACTGGCCTTCATCAAATGTGGTGAGGAAGAAAGGAGGCAGCAGTATTCTTGAGACCACTCATTCTTCTGGTTTACCCGATCTGCTTGCATTCCACTGAGAGAGCCTTTTCTAAGCTCTACTTGATGAACCTGGGTTACCTATCAAAACGGGAAAAAATCGTCTCCATCTCACCCCACACCGTTTCTCCCTGCCAGCTCCATTTCAGCAGTGTTTTCTTTTACAGCACGATTTCTCAGCTTCGGTACTATGGCCAGAAACCTCTTTATTGTGGGGAGCTGCCCTGTGCATTTAGGAAGCTTCATGCCGTCTTTGTCCTCAAACCCACTAGTTTCCAGTAGTACCCCTCCAGCTGGTCACAACCAAAACTGTCTCCAGGCTAGGAGTGGTGGCTCATGCTTGTAATCTCAGCACTTTGGGAGGCTGAGGCGGGCAGATCACTTGAGGTCAGGAGTTCGAAACCAGCCTGGCCAACATGGTGAAACCCCATCTCTACCAAAAAACACAAAAGTTAGCCAGACATGGTGGTGCATGCCTGTAGTTCCAGCTACTCAGGAGGCTGAGGTGGGAGAATCACACAAACCCAGAAGCAGAGGCTGCAGTGAGCCAAGATCAGGCCACTGTACTGCAGCCTGGGCAACAGAGTAAGACCCTTTCAAAAAAAAAAAAAAACCCTCCAAATATCACCAAATGTCCCCTGGTAAGCAAAAATAACCCCTACCTGGTAATGTTGGTCTATATGACTAGGAGAAAAGGTATAAAAGCACAAATCCACTGGCTAATTCTTTGTAAAGACAAATGGCCCTCCTGCATCCACCTAGTAACGAGTAACTTAACAATGTAAAAACTAAGATTTGGGCCGGGCGCGGTGGCTCAAGCCTGTAATCCCAGCACTTTGGGAGGCCGAGACGGGCGGATCACGAGGTCAGGAGATCGAGACCATCCTGGCTAACACGGTGAAACCCCGTCTCTACTAAAAATACAAAAACTAGCCGGGCGAGGTGGCGGGCGCCTGTAGTCCCAGCTACTCGGGAGGCTGAGGCAGGAGAATGGCGTAAACCCGGGAGGCGGAGCTTGCAGTGAGCTGAGATGCGGCCACTGCACTCCAGCCCGGGTGACAGAGCGAGACTCCGCCTCAAAAAAAAAAAAAAAAAAAAAAAAAAAAAAAAAAAAAAAAAAAAAAAAAAAAAAAAAAAAAAAAAAAAAAAAAACTAAGATTTGAGCACCTACTGTACGCTAGGCACTCTTCTGATGCTCTATTTAAAATATCTCTTATTTTTAACACATTCATGCCAGGAGCATATATCAGTGCCATATTAAAAAGTGAAGGGGAAAAAAACCAAAGGATGTACACAGAGTTTAAATAACTTGCCCAAAACGAGCTGAAAAGTGGCAGATCCCTTTCTAATTTGGGTTCTCTACTCTAAATCTCATGTACCTTCAACTATACCATCTGGCTCTGTTCATTTGGTTCATAACTATACCATCTGGCTCTGTTCATTTGTTTTTTTTTTGTTTTTTGTTTTTTGTTTTTTTTTGAGATGGAGTCTCGCCCTGTCACCCAAGCTGGAGTGCAGTGGCATGATCTGGGCTCACTACAAACTCCACCTCCTGGTTTCAAGCGATTCTCCCACCTCAGCCTCCTGAGCAGCACGGGTGTGCGCCACCACACCGGCTAAGTTTTGTATTTTTAGTAGAGATAGAGTTTTGCTATGTTAGCCAGGCTGCTCTCGAACTCCTGACCTCTGGTGATCCTCAGGGCGGATCTCCTGAAGTCGGGAGTTTGCGACCAGTCTGACCAACACGGAGAAACCCCGTCTCTACCAAAAATACAAAATTTGCCAGGCATGGTGGTACATGCCGGTAATCCCAGCTACCCGGGAGGCTGAGGCAGGAGAATTGCTTGAACCCAGGAGGCGGAGGTTGCGGTGAGCTGAGATCGCGCCATTGCACTCCAGCCTGGGCAACAAGAGCGAAACTCTGTCTCCAGAAAAGACAGACAGACGAAATGACCGTCAACCTTTTAGAAAAACAAATCTGCATTTTTCTGTCTTAGTTCTCCCTCATTTTATTTAGCATTTAACCTAGTCTGCTGTTTTCTCTTTCTTATAGTTGAGAAAATTTGGAGTAGGTGTTCTGTTCATAGTTATTCTCCCCATGGCCATGTTTGATACATCCTGCTTCTTTCTCCTTACTCCTTACCTCTTCTTCCATCCAACATGTGTTCCATATGGGGGCTGCCATCTTCCTACAGAAGCACAGCAGCCTAAATCACAATGATTGGTTTAGGAGTAAGCAGGCTTAGCCAATGATCAAGACCTTGGCCATAGTGATTGGTTCAATGAATGGTCATATGACCCAAATGAGACCAATTATAATTCTTCCCTGGAATTTTCCAACAGGAGCTGGGATGAGGAAGTTTGTTTTCTCTTTAACTGTAAAGTAACAGTGGGAGGCTAAAGTTGCCGGTAGCCTATTCCTCCTGGAGAAATTTGCCAAGAGAATAAAACTATAATATAGAGAAAAGCTGAGCTAAGAGACCAAGAGATGGCTATGCCATTCCTAAGGCCAGCTGCATCCCTGCCCTACACGTATTTTGGTTAAGTAAGCCAATCACTTTTTTATATTCTTAAGCTATTTGGGGTAGATTTCTATCCACTTCTAAACAGGAGAGTCTGGCTCTCTGTGGTTACTGCTTTTTTGCCTCCCTCTCTTTGCCTCTAAACTTCTCGAAATAGAAGTCTACACTTATTATCTCTAATTTTTTACCTTCTATTCAGTGCCAAACCTGTTGCAATCTGACTCCTATCTCTATCACTCTGTTAAAACAGGATTAGCAAAAGTGATTAAAGACCTCCTAATTTAAACATCCAATGGCCTATTTTAAGTCTTTATCCCATTTGCTCATGATATAGAGTTGACGCTGTACACCTACAAGTTTCTCCTGGCCTTCCTTTGTAACACACCACTCTCTCCCAGATAGTGTCCCTTGCTGGCCCTTGCATCTCAGTGTTCTTCACAAGCTCCCTCTACTCTGCCAAATTTTTAAGGTCTGGTGGGCTCCAGAAATTTACCATTCATTCTCTCCTCATTTGACATATTCTCCCTGGGACACTGTCTATGCTTTAACTTCTGTCTCTATGCTGATGACTTCTAAGTTTATACCTTCAGCCTAGTTCTTTCCCGGAAGCATCAGACTTACACAATGAACATCCCCACTTGGGCCCTGCAGACATTCAAGAATAACATCATTATTCAAGATAATAGAGCTCACAGTATCACCATTTACCCCATTCACTTAAGAATTATTTGGCGATTATCCACGTGCTAGCTATTCTCAGTACTAAAGATAAATCTATAAACAAAGTTCTTACTCCAGTGAAACCTATATTCTGGCAAGAAACCTCATTTTCTTCTTTTTCCTCTCCTTCCAATCCAACTGGTCTCCAGTCCTATACATTTTTATTTTTTAAATATATTCCAAATTCATCACTACTGCCACCCTCATTTCTCACTTACTGTTTTTTTAACAGCTTACTACTTAACTGTAAAGATCCTTCACCCTCCAATTTATTCTCCACACTAATGCCCGAGTATTCCTCATGAACAACAACAACAAAAAGGTTTATTTTCATTCCTTTGCTTCAAAATTCCTGCTGGCTCCCTCTCACTGGATGATAAAATTCAAATTCTCTAATTAGGTACATACGGTTCTACACAATCTGGTCATAACATGACTCTCCAAACCCATCTCCCCCAGTCCTACTCCCACTATACTACACCCCAGCCACACCAAGCTTCTCACACTTCTCTGAGCACAGAAGCATTTTCCCATCTCTGCCCCTTTACGAATGCTGAGCCCTTAATTATAAATGCCCTTCTCTTATTTCACTCCTCCGTTTTTTCAATCTAATGATCTCTTACCCAGTCTTCTTGAGTCTGTAAAACGTCATCTATCTCTCTGAAGCCTTTCCTAGCTCATAAAGCCATTGTTATTTACCTCATCCTTCGACTCTCAAAGCACTGTGATAACATATGGTGCTTAGACCATTTAAAAATACATCTACTTACAAATGTTTCTTCCACAAACCAATAAGCTCCTCAAGGACAAGGACTGTGCCCTATTCCTTGTTGCATTTCCTAGAATTGTGTCTAATGTCAGCAAATATGTAGGTATAATGAGGGGGAGGACTAGCTATAGCTTACTCCGTTTGTTTCAGTTACAGTTTTAGATAGAAATTATTAATACTATCACTAGTTTAAGCATAAAAATATTTATACCAGGTATTAGATGGCTTACAAAATTGCTGGAAGGGTTGGAGCAGCAATGTCCCCACTAAACATTCAGGAACAACCCTCAGCCCCCAGAATCACACTGCCTTTGCCACCATCAGGAAATGGCCACTGCTGCAGGAAGCCACTCCCTTACAAAGCTGTTGACAGCAGAATCACAGTGCCTCTGCCATAGTGTCTGCATAACAGGCATTTTACTCTCTACCAATAGCTCTCTCTCCTTAACTCTGTCCCATATTCAGGTCTTATTTGAGTCCATGCAATTGATGGAACCTAAAACACATCCAGAACTTGAGCTGCAAGAGAAGCTGATAAATGGCCTTTTTAGCTTTCCAACCTCTGCAGTGAGGGTATACACTACAAGGAGTTTGGAATGGATGTTAAATAGGCTAATCCATCATGTCCACGAGTCTCTCCTATGTGGTAGGCATTTCAACAGCTGGGGAGATAGGTATTATTATCCTCACTTTACTACTGAGAGGACAAAGGCTTGGAGAGAGTAAAATCTTGTCCTAGATGACATAGATGGTATTGGTGGACTCTATTCAAAATCAAATCTGCCCCATTCCAAAGACAGTATTCTTTCCACCACACTAGTTGGTTATGAGGGCTTTAGTTAGGATATCTTACACAGGTCTAAAAGATAAGCAATGAAACAACAACAGAAATTTAACAAAGTCTGTTCCTTCTTGTTACCATCTTGTCACCACTGCTCTAGATTTTTGAGAATACGTGTTTGTGGTATAAATCTTTGTCTTTTTTTGTTTTGTTTTGAGACAGAGTCTCACTCTGTTGCCCAGGCTGCAGTGCAGTGGCACGATCTTAGCTCACTGCAACCTCCACCTCCCAGGTTCAAGCGATTCTCCTGCCTCAGATTCCCAAGTAGCTGGGATGACAGGTGCCCACCACCACGCCCAGCTATTTTTTGTAATTTTAGTAGAGATGGGGTTTCACCATGTTGGCCAGGATGGTCTTAATGTCTTGACCTCGTGATCTGCCCACTCAGGCCCCCAAAGTGCTGGGATTACAGGCGTGAGAGCCACTGCGCCTGGCCAAATCTTTGTCTTTTTACTATGACCAAACACATTAGCTATCAGTCCAATAATAGGGTTGGATAAACGTAAGGTTACATAGAGCCCAGTAAAAAAAAAAAAGGCCGTATTTCACTGAAAGCTTATGGATTCCAAATGCAGATTGAGTGACAATGACTCCTGGAAACAGCCTTATGTCCCAGTGCCTGGTTAATGCACAGAACACCCTCATCTGACCCAAGTCAATGCAAAATTAACCCAAATTAGCATCAGCTTCAGACTGTGACTGAATCTTCTGCCTCTATACTGAATGTTCTTCTTTTGGTATTCTGAGTCACTTACTAATCACTTTTAGGATTAGGAAAGTCCACTGAGTCAGCTGATTTTAAAGAGCATCAGCAAGAGAAAATCCTCATAAGTAAAATGAGGGATGACCTTAAATCAGGCTTCCAAGCTATTAAAATGCTGAGAAAGGGCGGGCACAGTGGCTCACGCCTGTAATCCCAGCACTTTGGGAGGCCGAGGTGGGTGGATCACGAGGTCAGGAGATTGAGATCATCCTGGCTAACACCATGAAAGCCCGTCTGTACTAAAAATACAAAAAACTTAGGCAGGCAAGGTGGTGGGTGCCTGTAGTCCCAGCTACTCAGGGGGCTGAGGCAGGAGAACAGCAGGAACCCGGGAGGCGGAGCTTACAGTGAGCCAAAATCGCGCCACTGCACTGCAGCCCGGCCGTGGCCGACAGAGCAAGACTTCATCTCCAAAAAAAAAGTGCTGAGAAAGAGCAGCAATAGACAGGCCATTGCCAAAGCACCATCATGCTACTATTAGGGAGACTGAGTGAAGATCTGGGAAAGCCTATGGAATCCAAAATAGAGCTCACAAGATGGCATGACCAGAGAGTAAAGAGAGTCCTTGGTCACAGAGACAAAGCCAGGCTCCCAGCTCCAGGCTATAGTCATGAGCCACATAATGATGCTTTGGTCAATGACAAACTGTATATCCAAGGGCAGTCCCATAAGATTATAATACCACACTTTTGTTTTTGTTTGTTTTTTGAGACAGTCTTACTCTGTGGCCTAGGCTGGAGTGCAGTGGCATGATCTCGGCTTCCTGCAACCTCTGCCTCCCAGGTTCAAGCAATTTTCCTGCCTCAGCCTCCTGAGTAGCTGGGATTACAGGCACTCGCCACCACGCCCAACTAACTTTTTGCATTTTTAGGAGAGACAGGGTTTCACCATGTTGGCAAGTCTCAAACTCCTAATCTCAAGTGATCCACCCGCCTCGGCCTCCCAAAGTGCTGGGATTACAGGCATGAGCCACCATGTCCAGCCTTATAATACCACACTTTTACTGTACCTTTTCCATGTTTAGCTGTACAAATGTCTAGTATTGTGTTACAATGGCCTATTCAGTACAGTAACATGCTGTACAAGTTTACAGCCTAGGAGTACAGGTCTGGAGCCTCAGTTATACCATATAGCCTAGACATGTAGTAGGCTACCATCCAGCTTTGTGTAAGTACACTCTATGATGTTCGCACAATGATGAAATTGCCTAACAATGCATTTGTCAGAATATATCCCCATTGTTAAGTGATATATGACTACAAGATGGTAAGACATTCACTGAGGCTTTGTAGGGGCAGGCAATGAGAGGTGCTTTGGATTGAGTCATTTCCCTTCTCTTTGAGTCACCCTTCCATGGCAGAGGGAAAGGAGGTGATCCTACCTCCCTCTGTTAAGCCAGATGAGGGGTATTTAGAAGAATCATTTGGGGGCAAGACTCATATTCCTTGGAATCTGAAAGATGTGGAGACCAGTACTTCATTTATACATGAGAAGTCTAGTTGGAGAGAATCTGGGGTTGGCCAAAGGGGCCTTTGGCAGTCTAACCTAGAAGGGGGCTATACCCCAAGGAGCCTCTGTAGGGGCCCTTGCAGAGAAAGAGTCAATATGGACATTCACCATCCACAGGAGGCCCCAGGCCATAAGACTTTTCATCCTCCCTAATGCTCATAACCAAAAGATGACAGAAGGTCTAATGGAGGTGCCTAATGCACAGGTGGGGATTTAACACCAAACACTTCGAGACTGAGAGGGCTGGGAAATGTCCCAGGCACTAGCTGACAAAGGGAGAAGGCACAGAATATAAGCATCTTAATAAGTAACAATGGATCAAAGCCCAGGGATTCTTTCCTGGATTGTGTCAATCCTGAGGTTACGGTGCTTTCCTAATGGAAGGGAAGAGGCCTAGTCCTCCCCAGGAAGAATTGAAATTGAGTTTCTTAACAATCCTGGCTGACCTGTACCAACCCAGATATAATCGGATTTAAGAAAAAAAAAAAGAAACATGATGTATGTTACAGAGTGTTGTAGAGCTATTAATATAGGTCACATATGTATGTGTACAGCTCCTCATCTATTGTCCAGCATTTAGTGGAAGCTTAACAGGTGCTAGCTCCCTCTTGGGACATTTTTTCTTACTGACAAGAAAATTCTAGGATGGTCAAGTTTGTCGACCTTGGAAATGATGGAAGAAGGCCCTTACTCAAAATAGTAGCCTCATTGGAAGGATCACTTGAGCCCAGAAGTTCGAGGCTGCAGTGAGCTATGATCGTACATACCACTGCACTCCAGCCTAGGCAACAGAGTAAGGCTCCATCTCTAAAAATAAAAAAATGAAAAATAAAGTTTTGCAAAATAAAAAAATTCAAGTACTTTGGCCTCGTTGTCTCTACTCTCTGCTTCTCTATAGCCATTCTACTGCTCCCCCAAAACTGGTCCAGCTGTTTTTTATTCCTTAAAGACATTATGCAAATACCCCCTCTGTCCTTTCATTGTATCCACCTGTCTTTCTGCCTAGACTATTTGCCCTTCTTTCTATTCCTTTAAGTCCTACCCATTCTCCAAGTAATCAACTCCTATCTTTATTCCTCTGCAAAGATTTCCTAGTGCCCATCAATATACAATGCAAAATGCAGTGCTTGCACTTAACAGAGGTTCCATTCACTCAGACATGTTTCTTGTTCAACTAGTTATTCATTCAACAATTTTTTTGGGGTGTCTGCCATAGTCCAAGCTCCATAAGAGCTGAAATATTTTTGCCTAATTTGTTGACTACTATATGCTTAGTGCATATTATAGTGGTTTATATTTAGTAGATGTTAATTGAATGAATGAATGCTGAGGATACAGTGGTGAACAAAAGACATAAAAAGGTCTTGTTAGTAATCATGATGTTGTCTTGTTGCTGATAACAATAGCACATTTTTCTTCTCCGTGACTCCTAAATGATAATATCCTCCAAAGTTCTGTTTGAAATGTTTTTCTCTCCACCCCCTCTCCAGTGGCAATGCCATCCACTCCTGCAGCTTCAGACATCACCTCTGTGCAAATGAATTTCTCAATTAAGGACAATTTTTTCTCTTTCCAGGGGAAACAATAAAGATAAGTTTTTATTTCTGTCTACATGGGTAGACTTAAGCCAGAGGCATACATCCTGGGAATAAGGGTGAAATCTGGCCTTCAGGTCACCTCCTCTTCTCCCATGACAGAGGGGAAGAAAGAAGACCCACAGGCAGAGGAGTAGAGTTAGAATGACCCTTTTTCACCACTCTGTGGACTCAACTCATGCTGGCAGAGAAAAAGGAGGTTTTAGTGAGATTTTGGATGACCAGGAGAGGAAGGCTGCCCTGATATCCACAGCCATGAGATCTTAGCAGAGAAGAAAATTCCCTTCCATCCCAGCAGGTACAACAACAGCAGCCCAGACAGGTATTTCATGCATATTAACTTAAAATTTTTCATACTATTTCAGTTAAGGATAAAGGAACTGAGACACACACAGTCTCAGTAATATCCCCAACATTTATGGAGTCTGTAAATCGCTGGGCTGGACCCAGCTGGAGCCAAAGCAAAAGTTTTAACCACTACACCACATCATCCTTGTAAGTATGAAGTGAAAGGCTGATGCTTCCAGGCATGGGTTCACCCCAGTCATGTGCTGCATAACGACATTTGTCAATGATGGACAACTGCATATACCACAGTGGTACCATAAGATTATAATGAAGTTGGAAATTTCTATCACCTAATGACATCTGGATGATCCTGTCCCTATGTTGGCCTAGGATAATGTATAGGTTTGTGTCCTAGTTTTTAACTGAAATGTTTAAAACCTTTTTGAGTTTTTGAAAATTAAAAATAGAAAAAAGTGGCTGGACACCGTGGCTCACATCTGTAATCCTAGCACTTTGGGAGGCCAAGGCGGGCGGATCACCTGAGGTCAAGAGTTCAAGACCCCTCTGACCAATATGGTGAAACCCCATCTCTACTAAAAATACAAAATTAGCCGGGCACGGTGACACATGCCTGTAATCCCAGCTACTCAGGAGGCTGAGGCAGGAGAACAGCTTGAACCTGGGAGGTGGTGGTTGCGGTGAGCCAACATCGTGTCATTGCACTCCAGCCTGGGCAACAAGAGTGAAACTCCATCTCAAAAAAAGAAGTAAAGGAATAAAATGGTTCCTCCATAGACAGAGCAGCCCCCAAGGACTGCTGATTGGCCATTTTTATGGTTATTTCCTGATGATATGCTAAACAAGGGGTGCATTATTCATGTCTCCCCTTTTTAGACGACATAGGTAACTTCCTGGTGTTGCCATGGCATTCGTAAACTGTCATGGCACTGGTGGAAGTGTAGCTGTGAGGATGACCAGAGGTCACTCTTGTGGCCATTTTGGTTTTGGTGGGTTTTGTCCTTTACTGCAACCTGTTTTATCAGCAAGGTCTTTATGACCTGTATTTTGTGCTGACCTCCTGTCTCATCTTGTTACTTTAGCTAATGCCTTAACTGTCTGGGAATGCAGCCCAGTAGGTTTCAGCCTCATTTTACCCAGCTGCTATGTAAGATGGAGTTGCTCCAGTTCACACGCCTCTGACAGTAGGTTATACCATATAGCATAGGTGTATAGTAGGCTGTACCATATAGGTGTAGTTAAGTTCACTCTGATGTTTGCACAATGACAAAATCACCTAATGATGCATTTTTCAATGTATCCCCATCATTAAGCAATGCATGACTGATGTATTTCTAATCCTGATCTCTTTCCTAACTACCAGACCATGTTTTCAACTAGGTTCTAAAAATATTTTTCCAGATCGTCTCACCAGCATATTTAATCGAAAGTGTCTAAAGATGAAATTATAACCATTTCTCTTCCTGAGTTTTCTGTCCTGTTAATATTATTCCTACTCTTTCAGTCACGCTGTCTGGAAATATTAACATCTCCATTTATCCCTCCCACTCCTATTCACTCTACCCCAAATTAATTGTCACATCCTATAGATTTCACTTATATATTATCTCTAAAATATGACCCCTCAATTCAACTGCCACAGCTTCAGCCCTGATTTCTACCCTTCACTGATAATAGCTATTAACTTTCCGAATATTTATCCTGCATCACTCTCTCAAAGCTATCCAGAACACCTCTATTATATTAGTCTTCCTGGAGCACAATTCTAATAACATTTACTACCCTATTCAATAACCAAACCTTCAATGACACCCCTCACCTCCTGCAATTGCTTATCAAATTACATGCATTCCTTGCTGCCATTTATCTCTAGGACACCTTTCCAAGCCTATTCTCCTGCTGGTCCCCTCCACAAACCCAATGTCTTCGCCAAAACACATTGTATGCATATTTTACCATGTCTTTGTTCAAATACTCTCACCCTATGTTCTACCTTTTGAAGTTTTCCTCATCCTTCCAGGTCCACATCAAAAGAAGCTTCCTGCACTATATTCTCTGGGCTCCCCCATGTGAATGCTCTCCCTCACATGAGCTCCCACATTTCTCATCTTTGACCTCTATTCTGAACTGCTCTTCCTGCTCCCTCTCATAGATACTCCATCTGAGTATCTATGTCACTCTTCAAAAATGCAAATCAACCCTGTCCATATCCTTCACACACACACACACACACACACCCCTCTATTCATATATCTTTCTCATGCTTCAATCTTTCAGGGGTTACAGGATCACAGAAGACAGAATGTGCAACAAGAAGTGTATGTCACTCTGGACAGATTTCTAAAGGTTCTTATTCTACTGCCAATCAAATTATTTTTTTCTCACTACCACCTTCAGAAATGGTTGCACACCCACTCGTCCCATACACAATCAGCAGCACCAGTGTATTTATGTCATTCCTGTGCTCAGAAACCTCAATAATTCCTCTCACTTCCATTTAATTCCCAATTTGCAGTGTGTTTCTAGTCTTCTACTGCTTCCCTATCTGTCTCATGTTGTGCTGTTCCCATTCAATGCTTTCCCCAAGACAGTTCCTCTGAAACTGTTCTGGTCTTCTATCTGAAATGTCTTTGTCATGGTCACCTGAGTTGTAGGTGAACTCCCAATCCTCTAGCACCCCTATATCTCCTGTTTGAACTCCTTTTATGGCACATACTACATACTACTTTGTACCCTAGATTTTGTGATAAGCGTATTATTCCATTACTAAGTTGTAAGTTCTTACGCTACATAACCAGACTGCCCTGTCTCCCCAGTATGGTTAATTTTTTTTCTTTTTTCTTTTTTTTTTTTTTTTTTTTTTGAGACGGAGTTTCACTCTTGTTGCCCAGGCTGGAGTGCAATGGTGCAATCTCGGCTCACCACAACCTCCACCTCCCGGGTTCAAGTGATTCTCCGGCCTCAGCCTGCCGAGTAGCTGGGATTACAGGCATGCGCCACCACACCTGGCTAATTTTGTATTTTGAGTAGAGACAGGGTTTCTCCATGTTGGTCAGGCTGGTCTTGAACTCCCAACCTCAGGTGATCCACCTGCCTCGGCCTCCCAAAGTGCTGCGATTACAGGTGTGAGCCACCGTGCCCGGACGCAGTATGGTTAATTTTCTATGTCAAATTGGCTGGGCTTTGGATGCCCAGTTGTTTGGTTAAATACTAGTTTAGAAGTTACTGTGAAGGTAGACATAATTAACATTTTTTAGATATAGTTAACATTTACAATCAGTTACATTTAATTAAAGCAGATCACTCTTCATTATGCAGGTAGGCCTCAGCCAATCAACTAAAGGCCATAAGAGCAAAAACTGAGATTTCCCAGGGAAGAAGAAATTCTGCCTCAAAATTGTAACACAGAAATCCTGCCTCCATTCCAGTCTGCTGGCCTGCCCTACAGATTTTGGACTTCTTAGCCCCAACAGTCACGTAAGCTAATTCATTTCCTTTAACTCTCCATCGATCAATCGATGGATAGATAGATGCATAGGTTCTGTTTCTTGGAGCACATGATTAGGTCACATTTAATTTTGTTTTAAAATTAACCAATTCCATTTATCTCAATTATGTATTTCTTTCCTCAATAGAAAGACACACCCGCACCCCTTACCCAAGCCCTAGGCCACAGAATAAGTCAAGAATTCCAGCGGGCTGGGAAATTGTGCCTATCTTCTGAAATGCTCCATTCTCTGCATCACAGGGTCTCCATGAAAACAGGCTCTTAATCAGGTACTCCAGCGATCCTGAGCAGCCTCTGCTCTCTCCCAGTCATGCTCTGGTGGCGAGGAACCTGCTGCTGTGGCAGTACCTCCTGGGGTACAGGGAAGGGCTGGAATCGATCTCTCATAGCACACCATTGTCAGCCAGAGCCTCAAAACCATAATCCATTGTCTACCAAGAGGTGTTCTCATGCCATCCACATCCTGTGTCTTCTTCTAATGATGCTGCTGACCCTGGCCACCACTCTAGACTGTCCTTCTCCTTAAAGTGAGTTTTCTCTTGAGGTGTTCATTTATAAACAGCTGTCTTCAATCACGATCACTTTAATCCATCAAATATGTTATAGAACATGGAACCTCAAACAGAAACGCGCCAGTTCCCTTCCACCAAGAACCCTTCTTGGTTTCTATCCAAATTTGCATCACTTCTACATCACTAAAAGGTACCACCAAAGTTGGTTATTTCCAAACAAAGAGGTGAGCTCCAAAATATATTATGGCTTCAACCTGTAGTACTAGAAGCCACCAATAACTTCATAAAGGCAGATTTTCAGTTTGAATATCATGCATGATACTTCCCCGGTTACTTCTCAGGAAATAGATCTTAAATAAGTCAGTGCATTGACAAACCAGTTCCTCTTTGCCTCAAATATCCTGTCTTTTCCTCTCACTTTGGGAGAAATAAGATCAGGAATTTCTCCTATGTCTGAGGACTGTATTTTATGGTATTTACATCTAATAAAAGTAAGCTGCCATCTCACATTGGACCTATAGATGTTGAGTTGTATGTGTTCCAGGCCTTTTGGAAACCAGGGTAGGAAATCCATACTTAACTTGATAAACAATGGGGAGCCAATGAACCTGGGTACTTAATTTCAAAATAATAAAAGACTAATTCTCTGCTTTATCAAGACTACAAATTCAGCATATTATATACGGAGGATTTTTTAGAGCAAGGGATAGCTCTGTTAATTTTTTTTTTTTTCTTTTACAAGATGCTGCTAGTAAGCCTTTTATGCCTGCAAGGCAGGATCAGGGTTTCTATAAACTCCTGTAAAAAACTGGTCCAGATTGGAGAATTTTCAAATGTTTCTCATTTTTGCAAATCACATTTCAAAAAAGAAAGCATTTGCATATTCAAGGTGAAATCCCATGAAAAGATGCCTCATGCCCAGTTTTATAGAGTAATTATTTCTACATTTTTGAACTGGTACCACCTTCAAAATATGTTGGCTCAAAGCACACAATAGACATAGGTATTAATTAGCAGGCTAATTATCCAGACTTTAGACTAATCAAGTGATGAAACAGCTTCAATCTGTTGGATTTTTCTTGAACAACTAACAGTCAAACATGAACTTGTTATGACTAGTAGATTGTACAAACACAATTTGAGACTGAGAAAGAGACTGTGCGTTCCCTGGATTCAGGCCTTTTCTCACAAAGCCAGATCCACAGCTAACTCTGCCTCCAAAGATACTTTGAAGAAAGGTTTTCTGTCTCCTTACAGCAGAAAATCGATACTGCACACTGGAGGGGAATATGGAGAGTTAAAACATCCTCTTCACACGAGTGAGTAAACACCACCCTCCATGCTTGGGATGGCACAGCACAGAACTGCAGGCTGTAAGACAGGCTCCAAATAAAACCCTTCTCCAGCACTGAACACTCAGCCCCAGAGCTGGCATAGCGGAGCCCTTCGCCTCATATAATTTCACTCCTGCGCAACTGCAGATCTGTGTGCGCCTGCAAAATTGCATAATTTGTCACTTACCCAGCTGTTATTCCAGCAAACCTATTGTTTGCACACCGATTTGCCTGCCTGCCTAATAAATCCATAGGAAGGGAGGAGAGAGAGAGGGAAAGTTTTCAGCATCACACTGTGTTCTCCGTGTCTCCTTCACCTCAAGCTGCATTTAGAGAAAATCACAGGTCTCAAAGCTTCAATGAATAGAAGCTTTGTGTAGGTCCTCCTCTCCCCAGGCTTCACCACTTTCTGAAAAAAAGATGCATGTTTTTCACATCCTTTGTGTCTTAACCTGGTTACATCTCCCTCTCCTCAGGTCTGAAACAAAGCTTCCTTTCCTCTTGGCTTCTCCCTTGCTGCTCTTATATTTTTCCTGAGATGTCCTGGTATTTCTGGTTTCTCCCCACATTGAGTCAGATCTGAGCATGGGTTGCAGAAAGCGTCTACAGTCATCACCAAATACTAAAGGTAGGCAGGCTCTGCCTACCTTTTGTATTTGGAAAAGACAGCTTTTCACAGCCCACATCCTCAGGCTAGTATTTTTCCGCTATAATGATGATAAAAGATAAGGCATTGTTCAAATGTTCTGATGCTGAGAACAGTCTAAAAGCAGGGCTTTGAACACACAAAACATTGCTAGTTCCCAGGGACAAAATACACATCTTTTTTGTATGTCACCACAAAGCTCTTCAACACCCCTGTAGAATGGAGCCCTAATTACTCATGACACTCCAGAGGAGCTGTGAGAAGCACAGAAGCAAGCTGGTGCGTGATGATGAGGAACTGGGGAACCGTGGCCTGAGTGAGTCAGAAGTCAAGAGAAGCTGCTGTGGCCTTTCCTCACATAAACTACCCCCAGCTCTGCTCACACAGAGCCAGTTGCTTTTTCCTATTGATCTGTTCACTGTTAATTACATCACAATGTACAATAATTTCTGAACTATTAATCTTCCTAAAATCAAACTATGCATGTGCTATTTGGGCTACAGTACAGAAAGGGAAATGTCTATTATATGGGCTTATACAATAGACATGTTTTAGGAAATGTGAATGAGTGGTATTTTATAAATCAAATCAAAGCATTTGGGAGCTTTGTGATTTGAAGACATTTTACTGCATACTCATTATAAAATATATAATGTTTCTGGTAAATATGGTTTTACTCATGCATTTTTTTCAAGTAGGAACATATTTTGTCATTTAAAAAAAATGGGCATAGTAGTATTATCAAATAGAATTATTATTGAATAGAAAATTGTGAAAATTTTATTTAGATTTCTGTCCAATCTATGGCAGTTTCTCATTAAGGCCAGATTTTGAATAATCTACAGCCAAATTCTGGAATACTCTGAGGCATAACTTCTGTATCCCACACAAGACTTTTAACAACAAAAAACATCTATTCAAGAAAAGGCAGCAAGCCTGCATCAGATTAGAACATAGCATTACACAACCATTCTTGCAAGACTGTTGCCTCTTGCCCAGAACTGCACCATTTCTTACAGCAAAAATATCAATATGAGGTGATATTGATACCTGAGATACCTGACACTCTTTTCAACCTGATCACCTGGCAATCCTTCTCTCTCTCTCTCTCTCTCTCTCTCTCTCTCTCTCTCTCTCATATATACATATTTCACTTTAATAATGAGTTTCTACATTTAGGGCTTCCTAAAAATGAAAGAAGTTTACTTTTGAAATGGAAATTTTTTCTTAGTGAAAATATATATTTAGGTACAACCTGGATGACAACTAATTAGGTGTGTTGGAAGTACCTTAGAAATTGAAGTTTGTATTATGAACCTATGATGTATGTATGCACATGTGCACACACACCTGTTTTAATTTTGCTGCAATACTCAACATAAAAAATTTCCATTCGTGACATCTAGTACATTTGCAATGTTGTGCAGCCATCACCATAATCCAGTTTCAGAAGGTTTTATCACCCTAGAAGGAAACCTGTAGCCATTAAGTAGTGACTTCTTATCCTCCCCACTCCAACCTCCATCTCCTGGCAACTCCTAACCTGTCTTCTGTCTCTGTGGATTTGCCTATTCTGGATATTTCCTGTCAATGGAATCATACAATGTGGTCTTTTGTGTCTGGCTTCCTTGACTTAGCACTGGCAACCCTTCTAGGTACAAATCCCCTCTAGTGAATTGCTTTGAGGTCCTCTTTCATTTCCATCCCCTCTCTTTCCTTCTCAGGCCCTCACTGCATTATTTGCGCTCTGTTCAGTGTGAAAGCACCAGTCCTACAGCCATCCACTGTAGGACTCCTTACTACAGAGTCCCACTGACAGCCCTTCTGCCACATTTCAGGCCTGACTCCGGAGCTGCCTGTGGAAGCGAAAGAACAGCAAACTGCCCTCAAACTTCTCCAAGATTTTCATATTTTAAAATAAAATGTGAGAGGCACTTTTTCCCTTCCTGACAAATGTAAGTGATAATTAACTGGTAACAGGAAATCTCCCCTGAAGCGTCACAATGTGCTTTTACTTAACAGAGCCACCCTTAGATCCGCACCACAAACTGGCTCCAAGACGAACAAAAGAGCTGGCATTGCTCACCTCAGCCTAGGTGTTCATCTGTACACACAGTACATATTGCACCCGCATTTGCTTTTTGTTAACAGAAGCAGCTTAAGGAAGAGCAGACTGTGTGGCAGAGAGTACTGGACCCCACGTGAGAAGATATTGCTGCCATTTATTAGTATTATTTTATTTATTTATTTATTTTCAGATGGAGTCTCACTTTGTCGACCAGGCTGGAGTGCAGTGGCGCGATCTGGGCTCACTGCAAGCTCTGCCTCCTGGGTTCACACCATTCTCCTGCCTCAGCCTCCCAAGTAGCTGGGACTACAGGTGCCCACCACCACGCCTGGCTAATTTTTTGTATTTTTAGTAGAGATGGGGTTTCACTGTGTTATCCAGGACGGTCTCGATCTCCTGACCTCGTGACCCACCCACCTCGGCCTCCCAAAGTGCTGGGATTACAGGCCTGAGCCACTATGCCCGGCTGACTGCTGCCACTTATTATTGATGTAACCACAGGCAAGTCTGGGAGGAACACGGGCGTTGGGTTTAAAAGGAGGGTCAGGTTGGGCACGCTGGCTCACACCTGTAATCCCAGCACTTTGGGAGGCCAATGCGGGCAGGTCACCTGAGGTAAGGAGTTCAAGACCAGTCTGGCCAACATGGTGAAACCCTGTATCTATTAAAAATTCAAAATTAGCTGGGTGTGGTGGTGCACACCTGTAATCCCAGCTACTCAGGAGGCTGAGGCAGGAGAATCACTTGAACCCAGGAGACAGAAGTTGCACTGAGCCAAGATCATGCCATTGCACTCCAGCCTGGGCAAAAAGAGTGAAACTCCATCACAAAAAAATGAATAAAAATAAATAAAAGGAGAGATATTTTAAGCCGTGGCTAACTTTACCAGGTAGTTACCAAGATAGAAGCCAAGAAAACATATACAAAAGCTCTTCGTAAACCATGACCATATTCCCCAAATGTGTCATATTATAGACTGAATCATGTCTCCTCAAAATTCATATATTGAAGCCCTTACCCTCAATATGATGGTATTTGGAGAAAGGGCCTGTAAGGAGGTGATCAGTGTTAAATGAGGTTATAAGGGTGCGGCCCTCATCCAACAGGACTCGTGTCCTTAGAAGAAGGATGCCTGCCCTTTCCACGTTCTCTGCCCATCCTCATCTGGAAAAATTTCAGGTATCCCTTCTTCCAGGGAGCCTTCGGTAATCCCCCTGAACTTGGTTGGAACTCCTCCTTTGGCATCTAGGGTACTATTATTAATCTTATTCCACAGGTAGCACGTTGCACTGTAATAATATGATAATAGTTTGACCTCTACTTTCCTCCAGAAATGACCCTCTCCAGGGCCAGGACCACTTGACCTGCATCTCAGCCTCACCCAGGTGCAGCCAAAGAGGTGGAAATAAAATGCCTTTCATGAATTGTTTGGGCAGAATTCCTAGAAGATTACAATAGGATGAAAGTAAATAGTTTAACATTTTTAAGAGCTAAAGATCACGATTTTCTTTTCAACCACTTTAGTCAGGTATTGTCAGATGTTAGTCTGATGCTGGAGCTGGAAAAATGCAGGGAATGTTCCGGTGTAGCCCTCTTATTTGGCCACACTAAAGTCCAGAGAGGAAATGGGCACGGATGTTCATGGATACTCCCAGCATCATGCAAAATCCCAGCAGGAAAGAGTAAACATATTTGAATATGATAATTCCAGGAGGGTGCGTTTGTTTTTGCAAAAGCACTATTTACCAAAGTAGGGCTGAGGTACAGGGGAAAGAGAAGAGATAATTCGATAACCTGAAGTGGAGCTGTTAACCATCCTAGGGCTAGGATGACCAACTTATGCCAGTTTGCCCGGGACTTCCAGTTAATTAATTAATTTATTTATTCACATCTTTTAGAGACGGGGTCTCACTCTATCGCTGAGGCTGGAGTGCAGCAGCACAATCGTAGCTCACTGTAGCCTCGGATTCCTAGGCTCAAGTGATCCTCCCACCTCAGCCTCCTGAGTAGCTGGGACTATAGGCACATGCCACCGTGACCAGCTTATTATCAAAAAGAAAAAAATTTGTAGAGATGGGGGTCTCACTCTTTTGCCCAGACAGGTCTTGAACTACTGGTCTGAAGCAATCCTCCCACCTCAGCCTCCCAAAGTGCTGGGATTATAGATGTGAGCCACTACACCTGGCTGACTTCCCAGTTTTAAAACTCAAAGTCCGAGGTCCTGGGAATAACCTTAGTTCCAGCAAACCACGATAATTGATCACCCTACCTGGGGCTGAGGTAGGAAGGAAGGGGGATGGTTATTAAAACCTGAAAGGAAAGACAATCCCCTTAAAGGAAGCAGTGATCTGCATATAAGGCCACATTTAACCCAAAGGACCTCACAGCGAAGAAGTTAGAGGAAATAGAAACTTCTTCTTCCTCTAAACTCCTTCTTCTTTCTTCCTCCTTCTAAACTCCTGCTAAAGCTCCACATAGGACCCCCCACCCGCCCCTCCATGAGCCAAAGACCACCAGAAGCCTGGTCCAGAGGACAGAAAAGGGTGGAGGGTGCTCCTGGAGAAGTAAACAGAGTGTCCAGCCCAGCCACAGACACACGGAAGAGTCCAGGTGAAGATGCCCAATTTCGTGCCCAGCAGAGACCTCACTAGTCATATTGCAAGTAACAAGGTGGTGTTACTCAAATCTTCAAATCCTCCCCTAGATTTCCAATGAAAAGGGGCTAGGGGAGAAGAGTGCCTTTAAGTTCTGCTTACCTCTGGCTCCCATCTCTTCTCTACAAAACACCTTGGCACCCCATAGGTGCTATCTTGGTCTGCAACACCTAGGTCCAGATGTAAGATGCAGTTCCTTCCTCAAATTCCACAAAAAAATCCACTCACAAAAGGCAATTTTTGTGTTTATCAGATCATATTGGAGATTTGAAAGGAGACCAAAGAAGAGTTCATATGGCAAAGAACTTCAAATTGAACAAGACATTCATGTGCTTGGAAGTCCTCGGCCCCTCCACCACCCAAATGCTTCATGGACTATCTCTTGCTCTATAGACCTCTCCGAACCCAACACACATACCATGTCTTTATACCTGTCCTCTACTTCTAGTTCTCCTTTCACACCCTCCTTCAACACGACCAAAAATAAAATGCTTTTTTTTTTTTTCCTTTTTTGAGACGGAGTCTCATTCTGTCACCAAACTGGAGTGCAGTAGCATGATCTCGGCTCACTGCAACCTCCGCCTCCCAGGTTCAAGCAATTCTCCTGCCTCAGCCTCTGGAGAAGCTACAGGCGTGTGCCACCATTCCCAGCTAATTTTTATATTTTTAGTAGACATGGGGTTTCACCATGTTGGCCAGGATGGTCTCAATCTCTTGACCTGGTGATCCACCTGCCTCCACCTCCCAAAGTGCTGGGATTACAGGCGTCAGCCACTGCACCCAGCCTAAAATACCTCTTATGCTGAGCAGTTTGCCATTTTCTTCTGGGTTTCTGCAGGACCAGTCGACACCTAAGCCTTGGAGTCTCACCATCTTCCCCAAGAGACATCCTAGAAGGCTTTGCCTACCAGAGCTAGCTCCCTCTCTGCAATGAATTCTGCTACCAGCTATTAGTTGAGAAGTTTTTCACCTCCTTTTGTACATTATTCCAGAGAAAGCAGTTGATTGTGGTATAATCCTTTGGGAAGTTTATTAATCAACTTGCATAAAAGCCTGTATCACTGGCTTTCTTGTCTCATGGAATTCAATTTCTCCTCTGAACATGTCACAGTGCATTACCCTGCTCAGAGTTAGCATATTTGAACATCTTGTAGTTGCTCAAGTAGCACAGCCATGGCATATTGAGCTCATCTTTTTCTTTCAAAGGCTGATTCCCGCAGCTTAGGCTCTCAGCTTTTTAAAATTACATTGAGATGAATCTTGCTGCATACAAGCTGTCAGTCTAAATGTAATTTTGGTTTCCAAATCCTGTAAGGTCCTGTATCTTAAACAGTTACATTCAAAACGCCATCTACATGTCTGAACCTTTTACCAACTTTACATTCGTCCTTAAATTAAGTTGAGTTGTGAACAAAAGACCAAGTCTCTTCAGAAATGTTCCAAATGTTAGGAAGAGGCTTTACTTCAAATACTGCTGGCCTTGATGTAGAAAACCAAAGGGAAGTGGATGAACCTGGCTCAGATTGCTGGGGAACTGCTGCCTGTTCATGTTGTTTCTTTTGAAGGTAATAAGAGAATGATCTCTACAGTACTCACTAACAACTTGACTTCAAGGTAGAGAAGGATCTAAGGGAGACTCCAGAGTTAAAGGGTGGGGTACAAATTAAATTGTTATTATGTTATTTAAATCATAGAGTATGGAATTTCAGGGCTTCATCATTGTTTTGCCTTAATCTAGACTTAAATGTTATATAGACACTTGCATCTCAGGACCTACTCTTTTGCTTTTACTGTTTTATTTGCTGGATTTGGTAAATTTTAAAGATTCTTAAGAATTAAGCAAAATTAAATTATATCTCTTTGTATCCTATTATCTATATATCTTATTGTTCAGTTGTAGAAGTACTTTGTAAGTATTTCTTTAATTTTATAAACTATATATACAGTTAGGCATAAACAAAGAAGACCCTGCTGAGATCAAAAGCCTGAACATTTAGCATTTGCTCTGTTAGGAAGTGTGTAAATGTTGGTGATTGAGCTTTAGTCGCTATTGCTACTTGTAGCTGCAGGTTACAGAACCACCACTGGCAATAGCTACCATTCAAAATAATAATAATAAATGTTTTTAGTATTTAAACCCCTCTTAGTTGGGTTTTCTATTATGCCAAGAACTCTACATCTTGGCAGAGATGCAGAATTGGGATCTCTGCAATTCTCTTGAGGAAAGTCCTTTCCCTCATGGTCACAAGAGGGCTGCCACAGCGTCAGCCATCTCACATGGCCATAGTCAGAAGTAAGAAACAGGGGAGTAGTCAGGGAAGTTACAGAGCACGATCCTTGTACGCTTTTTCATCAATGAGAAGAAAAATCTTTCCCAGAACCTCCCCAAACCCAGTAAACCTCCTTTATCATCTCACTGGCCTGACCTAGGTCACACAGAAATATCTAGTTTCAAGAGAGGCTGGGAAGTGGATCATATTATCAGTCTGTATAGTGGCAAGCAGACCAGGAAGGAGGTTGTTAGGCAAAGCTGGGACAGTGGCTGTTCCTGAAAACCTCATGTGACCAAATGAGAACATTCACGGGAAAATTATCTAGAGCTACTGTATTTAAACTCACATCAGAGGCTCATGACTCTCTAATGATATATAAAACCAAGAACTATCCTGCATAATTTAAGTGGTGACTATAAGGAAAACCTTCCCATAAGGAAATACTTCAGAAAACAGAATATAGGAGAAGATTCCAAAGAGCTTAACGTTGTCAACCAAATGATATCCCAGGCCTTCTTCCAGCATCCAGGACACCACTTACTAATAAATCATAAGTGGAGGAGTAAGAAGCAGTTCTTTCACTAAATCATAACATTCCCTGAATTAAGAATAGATTGTCCTGATGAATGTAAATTGGAAAACAAACTGATACAGGTCTGAGAATCTCTTTCCAGACCTCTCCCTGCCCTCCCAATAGCTACTCCTGAGTCCACTCCCTGAGCACAAGCCCAGCAGACTTTTATGCATAAAGCAGAATTAGTCAATGCAGAAATTAAGCTACAGCTTAACAATAAGCATTTGGTGACTTGTGGAAGCACGCTTCATGAGAAAAATGTCACGGACTTGGCAGATATAAATGTCTGAAAGAAAACATTCCAATAGAATGTACTGAAACACACAAAATCCAAGCAACAAGCCAGGCTTTCTGGAGGAATCCAAGCATATCCAGGGGTTGCTGGGAAAATCAGACAGATTAAAAATATATATAATACTTAAAATAGAATTCCAAATTAATGCCTCCTCATTTCTGTATGGAAATGATACATCTGGGGTTAAAGCTACCATGCTAAGCAAATTTAGATTCAGTATTCATTAAATCCTTTTTGACTGACTGGTGATAATTTTTTTCCTACCAACAAATATCCATCAGCTTCTCTACTTGCTCATCCTGATCAGAGATAAATCCAATCAAACCCAGGTGTATAATATTTTCTTCTGCAGTTTAACAGTCACATATACTTGCTGTGCATTTAGCTTATAGACACTGAATCAGAGAAGTCACCTTATACCTGTTCTTCACTGTCTTTTCTGGACACTTGAGGGGATACAGGAAATAGAGCTAAAAAGCTAAGTATATACAAGGGAAGCTCCTTAGAGGCAGGGGCAAGCAAAGGAAAGGTCCTTGTGGAAGAGACAGTGCAGAGATCCCACCAGGGTAGGAGGTGCCACAATTAGGCCAGCCCACAGACCCCAGGAGACTCAGAACAGAGTGCATGCATCGGGAGCCTCCAGATACCCCTGTACTCAGCTTTGCTGGGAAACTGTGACAGAGGGACTGCCTCGAACTCAGTCCAAGCTGAATGGAGACTCTAAACTGCTGTTCTCAACCACAGATGTTTTCCCCACCTAGGCGATATTTGGCAATATCTGGAGACATTTCTGCTTGCCCCAAGTGGTGCTTCTGGCCTCTAGTGAGTAGAAGCTAGGGATGCTGCTAAACATCATACACTGCAAGGTTGCCACCCCCAAAAAGAATTAACTAGCCCCTGACGTCAAGAGCGCCCAGGCTGATAAGCCCTGCCCTAAACTATAAGACAGGAAAGCCGAGGTTGGGAAAAGGGGAAGAGCTGCATCTTACTCATTTCTTCATCAACAGCACTCAGTACTTTACATTGAGAGTAGTAAGCCAATTCTAAACCTGGCTATACTGTTAACACATTCAAAAACCTTGAACCTGATCAAATTCCTTTATCTTACTCAGCTTCAACTTTCTCACCTGTAATGTGGGAATAACAATATCTAATACGGGTTGAGCACCCCTGATCTGAAAATCCTGTATTAGTTCATTTTCATACCGCTATAAAGGACGGCCTGAGACTGGGTAATTTATAAAGGAAAGAGGTTTAATTGACTCACAGTTCAGTACGGCTGGGGAGGCCTCAGGAAACTTACAACCATGGTGGAAGGGGAAGCAAGGCACCTTCACAAGGTGGCAGGAAGGAGAAGAGTGCAAGCAGGGGAAATGCCAGACACTTATAAAACCATCAGATCCCATGAGACTCACTACCATGAGAACAGTACGGGTGAAACCACTCCCTTGATCCAATTACCTCTACCTGGTCCTGCCCTTGACATGTGGGGATTATGCGGATTACAAATCAATACGAGACTGTGGGTGGGGACACAGCCAACCCATGTCAAGCCGAAATCTAAATGTTGAAAAAATTCAAAACATTTTGAGCACTGACATGGCACTCTAAGGAGATGCTCACTGGAGCATTTCAGATTTTGGAATTTTGGATTAAGGATGCTCAATCTGAAGTACAGAGTAGAGCTACCATGGCAAGATAGGTCAGTGACAGCCAGCCCTAAAAATCAAGGCTGGAGGGAGGGAAGCAGAGCTTCCTGAATGGCACCTTCGCCACCTCATAGCTTCTCCCCCATCATATGTGCCAAAGTGCCAGCATTCATTTGACATTGCCACTGTTTTCCTGTATATTTAAGAGGCGATCCACTTGTTTTATGCTTCTACATCTACTTGACAGTTGCATTTCCATGTTTTCTCACTGTTCAATTTCATTCCCTCCTCTGTAGGTTGCTGCCTGCAACTCTTATACCACAGTCTTCCCTCAATATGTCCTGTTATTAGCATGTCAGAGTCAACCAGAAAATACTTAGAGCCACCCCTCTGTATATTCCCAGCCCTACCATAAACACAAGGGTGTGTATGTGTGTGTGTTTTGTATGTGAAGAAACTTTATTGAGGGATTGAAAATAGTGAGATTACAATGAAACAAATGAAATCTAAAACCTGATTGCACAATACCCCAAGCACTACTTTGCCTTACAGGAGTGCACCATCTCCTAATCTTTCCCTGCTGCTCAAGATCCACTCTCCATTTTCTCCCAGACAGACATTGTGATGAACTGAATATTTGTGTGTTCCAAAAATTCATATGTTGAAGGCCTAACCCCCAGTGTGATTATACTTGGAAGTGGGGCCTTTGGCAAATAATTCATGAGGGTGGAGCTCTCATAGGATTAGTGCCCTTATAAAAAGAGACATGGGGGAGATTCTCTCTTTCTCTGCATGTGAGGATACAGCAAGAAAGCTGCCATCTGTGAACCAGGAAGAGGGCCCTCACCAAGAACCCAACCACGCTGGCACTCTTAGACTTCCAGAACAATGGGAAATAAATGTTTGTTGTCAAAGCCACCCAAATTATAGTATTGTGTTATAGCAGCCCAAGCTAATTAAACAGACAAGTTCCTCAGTTCTCCCCAGTGTAAATCTCCACCCCACTCTGCAAACAGGAGCTGGATTACATTAGAATCCATCCTCTTCCTTTCACTAAAATAATCTAAAGTCAGAATTGTTCAAACTAGGAGATCTATACGAGACCTCCACTGAGCAGGGAAGGCCTATGAGGCAGGTACCCTTTAACGTCACGGGTTGGTGGGGCACAATGTAATGTCTGGTTCTCTTCCAAGTCTGTCATTCATCCCATGCCATTATCTCTTGAACCCACTTCAGATTTCCACTCCTCATTTCACTGAACTCCCCTTGCTATGGCCATCGAGGACCTCCACTTTACCAAATTCAATGGCCAGGTTTTCAGTCTTGATTTTATTGGATCTGTCAGCATTACTTGATCCTGTTCATCACCACCTCCTTAAAACAGGTTCTTCACTTAGCTCCCGGGACATCACACCCCTTGGTTTTACTCCCGTCTCAACTGACTTCTTCTCCATGCCATTGCTGGTTCTAACTCATCTCCCAGCCTCTCAACTTTGGAGTGCCCCAGGCCTCAGTCAGAAGATCTTCTCTTTTTTCTGTCTACATCCATTTTTAAGTAAGCTCATCAATCTCAAGACTTGAGTACCAGTCTACGATTCCCAAACGTTTTTCTTCAGTCTAGACCTCTCCTATCAAATACCTCTCCTTGATAAATGACTCATGCTTTGTCATTGAAATATCTGGCTGACATCTCAAACTTATGTTTAAAACTGAACTCCTGATTACCCTTCAATAGGAACTCCAGCCTTCCAATTGCACAGACCAAAAATGTAGAAGTCATCTGTGACTCTCCCTTTCTCTCACATCCCATTCAATTTTCAGCAAATATATCCAGAATCAAACCACTTCTTGCCCCCTCCTTGTAACTTCATCCAAGCTACCATTTTTCTCCTGGATTACTGCAAGAAATTCCAAATGGCCTCCCTAGCTCATTTCCAGCATATATGGAGAATGATTCTACTACAAAATCAGACCTTATCACTGCTATGCTGGAATCCCTACAGTGCTCCCCCTGCCAACTCAATAAAAGCTACAGTCCATATTACATCCTCTGAAGGACCACATGCCCGGACCCTCTGTTCCTACTTGGCCTCATCTCTCACTTTTCTCCCCAGTTTCACTCTTCTCCAGCCCCTCTGGCATCCTTGTCTTTCCTGGCAATCCCCTGCCTGGAACACTCCTCCCTCTGATGTCTGAAAGGCTCAGCACTCAAACTATCCCCTCCTCACTCTTCTACTTAAAATTGAAACCTCCTGCACTCCACACTCACTTTTGCCTCTTTCTGTTTCTCTTCATAGTAATCCTTTGCATCTGACATATTGCTTATGTTAATTATTGCTTTGAACTCTCTTCTTTCTCTGGAAGGAAAAAGCTCCATGATGGTAACCTCCATGATATCTTTTTTTGTTCATTATTTTATTCCCAGCAATGACATCAATGTTTGACACATTGTAGGCACTCAGTAAATATTTATTGAATAAGTGGACTATTAGAACACACATACATATCTCCCAATGATAAACAATTCTTGAAGGGACAGTCTAATTTTTTTCTTCATTTTTAAAGGTATTTTTATAATACTTCAGTCTGATTTGTATATTTTATTTTATTTATTTATTTATTTATTTTTGAGACACAGTCTCACTCTGTCACCCAGGCTGGAGCGCAGTGGCCCGATCTCGGCTCACTGCAATCTCTGCCACCCAGGATCATGCAATTCTCCTGCCTCAGCCTCCTGAGTAGCTGGGATTACAGGCATGTGCCACCACGCCTGGATAATTTTTTATATTTAGTAGAGACGGGGTTTCACCCTGTTGACCAGGCTGGTCTTGAACTCCTGACCTCAAGTGACCCACCTGCCTCAGCCTCCCAAAGTGCTGGGATTACAGGCATGAGCCACCGTGAATTTTTTTAGAGATAGGGTCTTGCTCTGTTGCCCAGGCAGGAGTACAATGGCATGATCATAGCTCACTGGAGCCTCAAAATCCTAGATTTAAGTGATCCTCCTGCTTCAGCCTCCCAAGTAGCTGGGACTACAGGCATGCACCACCATATCCAGCTAATTTTTAAAAAAAAATTATAGAGATGGGTTTTTGCTATGTTGCCCAAGCTGGTCTTAAACTGTTGGCCTCAAGTGATCCTCCCACTTCGGCCCCTCAAAGTGCTGAATTACTGTTGTGATATTATGTATCAATTTAAAACCTGACTTTTTAATTTATACATAATATTAGTGTACATTTATAGGGTATATATGATACTTTGTTCATGCATAGAAGGTAATAATCAAGTCAGGGTATTTAGGACATCTGTTACCTCGAGCATGTATTACTTCTATGTGTTAGGGACATTTCAAGATCTCTCTTCTAGCTATTTTGAAATATATAATACCAAGAAAAGGAAAACTGTTCATAATGTAATCTAATTTGTATAGCTTTTCTATCTGGGCATGGATACCTCCATTTAACACTGATTTTCAGAGCAGCTTCTGTTTCTCTTTCCTGGTTCCATACAATGTCCGGGAACCACAAATACATAGAAAACAAGTCCCATTGTAATACCTATGCAATAGAAACTTCACCCTCTACTGGTTCATTTGTAGGAACATGGTAAAATATAAATGTCTATAGCTAACATTTTCCTTTACTTTAAGCAGGTCAAATTCTTTAGCAGAGTATTCTCTTCAGTGGTCTCCAACCTTTCCACCAGCTGAAGGGCTGTAGAGTAAGAATTTATTTTTAGGCTATCCAGAGAAAGTGTTCAAGGTATTATGATTGAAGGAGAGTTCTTCTAGATGTTTATAATTTGACTACAGCTCTGCTTAGAATAATGTATTGTAAACGTTAAGAGACCTTAAGAGATCGCCTACTTCAATCCAAACAGGTAAAGAAGGCACATGTCTTGAAGGCCTGTATGGTTATTCAGAGCTGGGGATCAAGGTCCTTAATCTTTCTGAGCCTCTGTTTATTCATCTGCAAAGTTGAAATACTAATACTATCTTAGTACCTGCCAGGATTAGAGATGGCTCCCTCTATGGACTGAGCCTCACCTTACTTCCTTGAATTGCAGACGAAGGAAGTTGTAGAACTCCAGAAGCCAGAGATCAGTGAAGGGAGTTTTCTCTCCCTCTATTCGCCATCCATGAAAATGCTATTAAAAATTCTGGCATCATTCTCCCTGCTCCCACCTCTCTGCCAAAGTTGAAATATTTTGCTGCCCAGCAGTCCCATGCCTCTGAACTGGAACAGCTTACTTGGTCAGAGAGAAGGACCCACAGGAGTTTGCCTACAACCCTCAGAAACTACAGACATAAACTGGCAACTGTTTCAAAGGCAGAGGATGTTCTCGTCCTTTTATAGAATTCCCAAGTGGAAACAATAGACAATGGAGACAGTCAGTCATATCTCTCTTCATTTGGATATATATACACACATATATACATACACGTGTATATATATGTGTGTATATATATGTATATATGTGTATATATATATGTGTATACACACATATACACACACATACACAAACACATACATATATTTGTTTTGTTCTTTAATAGAAACATTGGAAAGCAAGATAGCACACTTTCAGACAGAATCTTCCCAGGAAATTTGCAAACATTGCATGTTCTTTTTCCTTTTTAAATATGTATGGTGTATCTTCCAGGAAAGGGCACATTGATCTTTACAGTATCTTTATTAAGAAAAGCAGCAGTCATTACAGCCTGGTTAACTCTGCTTTCTACCAAATATATATATATATTTTACACAGTGAGTATATGTGGTGAGGTGGAGGAAAGGAGGTGCTTAAAGCCTATGAAGAAGATTTCACTGTGGGAGTTAAATAATAATTATAGATTTCATAGTGATAACCACGAGGTTCTAGTGAAATCAATATACAAATGTGTAGCATAGTGCCTAAGTACTCTACACTTAATAAATGCTAGTTTCCTTCTGTCCTTTGTATTTTTATCAGAATGATGGCTGGTGAAGTTTAATTCTTCAATAGCTTCCTTATTGCTTATCTCTTATTGCTCCTGAAAAACAGGAGCAAACACGATGATGCCCTTTGTTTAAGCAGACAGAAACAATGGGGTAAAGCAAGCGCTGGTGGAGACAAAATTTTTTTCCCTCTTTGGACTGGTTCCAATACATGCGCATGATGGCATACGGACAAGTTAGAGAGGTATCAGATGAAAATCAGGCTAATAAGTCATTTTTGTAGTCACAGAAATGATTAAATTATGCTTCATTAACAGGGAACAACAAAATGAATTCTAGTACATTCCATACCATGAAATTCCAAGCAGATATTACCAAGAATGAAATAGATCTCTATGTAGAGACATAATCCTATTTTATACGTGTATATATCATATGTATAATATATAATCATATATTTGTAGATTAAATATAATCATATAAGCATAGAGGCATATAAAATATATATATCTAATTTATACACTAAAAAATATATCTAGTGTATAGATATATATATTTTACATGCCTCTGTGCTTATTTATGCATATATATATGCTTATGTGTTTATATGATGAGTGTATGTATCTGAAAGGGCACAATTCAAACAGTTATGTATAAAATGTCTGAGCCTTTTTATGCCATACATGTAGCACAAACCTTTAATTCTCATTGATTGTCCATATACTTCTGCAATTTTCCATTTTCCCATACAGTTAGGTGAGGGTCACATAACTGGTTTCAGCCCATGACGTGTAAGCAGAAGTGATATACATCACTTTATCTCTGGGATACTTAAAGTTGTGAGTCCTTCAAGCAATCTCCCTACCACAAAAAGGAAGCAGCCTGGATCACTGTTACCCATGCAAGATAGCTTCCCAGGGGAATGCCTAACTTGAACTAAAAATGTGTGAGTGTGCATATGTGTGTGTGAGGGGATTATTGTGTAAAGGCACTGAGAAATGGAAGTTCATGAATGTAGCAGTTATCTATTGGAGCATAACAAATTACTCCCCCAGCCCCCACCCCCAAAGCTTAGCAGCTGGAAGCAACAAATATGTATTATTTCACAGATCAGGAACCCAGGAGGAGTTCTGGCTCAGAAACCCTCATGAGGCTACCATCAAAGTATTGACCAAGGCAGTAGGCATCTCAAGGTTCTACTGGAGCTAGAGAATCTGCTACTAAGCCTATTCACATGGCTGTTCGTAAGTCTCGGCTCCTCGGTAGCTGTTGGCTAAAAATATCCATGACCTCTCCGTAGGGGTGCTCATGATGAGGCAGCTTACTTCCCCAGAGAGAGAGAGAGACGAAAGGATAAAAGAAAGAGGGGCATAGAGAGAGGAAACAAGATGGAAGCCACAGTCTTTTTATAACCTAATATTATAAGTGACATCCCATCATTTCTGCCTTATTCTGTTAATGAGAAACAAGTCACTAAATCCAGCCCACATTCAAGGGGATGGGAAATGCACAAGGGCATGAATAGCAGGAGCTGGATTCCTGGGGGCCATCCTTGAGGCTGACTACCACAGGCAGCATAGCCTAGCGTACCCCAAACAATGCAATATTCTTCTGTTTAAACTTTTTTATAGCAAGGATGAGTTATTTTTAAAATATAAAAACCAAACACTAAAATCTTATATAGCATGTTTTTTAGAAAACTACCCAATTAGAATCTCAGAAGTTCTTCCCCATACCCAAAGAGAGTTACCTAACATGACAGACAACTAGTAAAATTATCCATTTTGCCTCTAGTCAAAGTAACTCATTATTCGAGTTCTTAAATGCATATCTTGAAAGTGACTATCTCTGCTCCATTTGTGCTTTCGTCACACTAAAGACATTTCCTTGCCTGTAATCTCAACTACTAGGAGGTCTCCTGAGCATTTTCTGCAGAAAAATACTTTCCCCTCCATTTGCTTGGTGTTACTTGTACAGAGAAGCAACCTCTGAAATGAGAATACAAAGTGAACCAGACAACAACCCCCTTTTAAACCCAGGTCCCCAAAGTTGACATCAAGCTTTGAAGACACTGCCTTTTATTAATTAGCTAAACGTCTGCTTGCGGTTGCTACTGTACAACCACCTCACTGTTTACCTTCATCTTCACTGGAGCTCTTCACTATTCTAAAATAATAAGGCAACTGGGAGATGAGCTCACCAAGCCAGCAGGATTTGGATCAGTCTTACAGGATATTCATACATCTCAGATGTATGTCTGTCTTGATGAATCTGAAAAGGAAGAAGGAAAAGTGAACATAAATAGTAAACATCTTTAAAAATAAAACAGTAAAGATAAAAACTTCAAGGGGTTTCCTCTATATTTAGAAGGAGAGGACTAAACAAGCAAAAGCCCAGAGCTACCTTTAGTGGGAAAAATTACAAGGTAAAAAAAGAAGTGATACAAGAGACAGAATCTAGAAGATAGAAAATAAGATCAAATAGAATAGGGAATGTTGGGAAGATTGACATTGATGGTGTAGATTTCAACTTTCTAGATAGTAGACATCATATTTCATACCATTTTGAGAGTGAACGTGCTTTGACTGCCTGTACCCTTTTTAAGAGCTAGGTAAGATTCAAGGGAATCTAACAGCATGGTAAAGTGGCAAATGACTTTAAATCATTTTTAATAGTCGCACTTTGCGAAAACAATGGGTCCGATGGGAAGCTAGTGAGGAGTTTTCACCACAGCTGGGTAGTCCCCATAATTTCCCTCAATTTTCCTCTAAAAATCTCACATCAGCAATGTAATTGTCTGCCTCACTGTTTCCCTTCCACCCCAGATGGAAGACAGAGTGCACTGAAGAGAATAATAATGTGACATTCAATAAAGTGTTCTCAGCAAAGCCCTGGGCTGGGGTGGGAAGTAGGAGTGGGATCCAGAGATGAAAGGGACACCACTTCTCGATGGGAGGATCACCTCCTCACAAGGCACACCACCTTATCATTGGACACCTCTGATTCTTGGAAATAAACCCAAATCTGGTCCCTTTGATTTTTTTTTTTTTTTTTTTTTTTTTTTTTTTTTTTTTTTTTTTTTGGTCTTTGTTTTCCTCTCCAAAAATGCACAGGATTTCAACCTACCATTCCCCCGCCCCACCCACACCCCTTACAGTCCTGGGTATCACAGAGCCAGAGCAATTTGGAGGAGACCCCTCTGGGGCAAAGAAAGAGAAGATGCACACTTTGTCACCATCCTTCTTTCAGAGTAGTTTGGCTCATGTTTATTTTACATATTGGCTTTCACTCAGGTTTCATTTGAAAGAGCTTGGAGACAAGAAAAGAAAAACTTCTTTTTAAATAAATTGATAAACTACCCCAAGGATTAGCAGTAGCTTAAACCAAAAAATTCTTCCAGAGTGGGAAATTCTCTTAGGCATGAAATATGGGGGAAATACTAAAACTGGTAACAGATTCATATTCAGAAAATCGCCCAGGACCTTCCAGGAGACAGTAAAAGTGGTTTGCCTGAGCATTCCTAATTTGACTTGTCTCTCAGGTCTCCTAGTCTAAGAGCCTGTTGGTGGATAAGGATGTGCTGACTGTATTAGTTAGTATTAAGTGCAGCTGCATATGACAGGGAATCTAACCCAAAAGTGGTCTAAACAAGATGGAAGCAGTGGCTCCACAGAGTCATTCGGATTCCACGTGCCTTCCAGCTGTCCCTAGGGTCTGGCCTCCATCATCACTACCCACAAAATTGGCTAGAGCTTTAGGACCAAATCTGGCCTTCCAGACAGCAAAGGAGACAAAGAGAGGATACACACCCACAGTCCTTTAATGAAGTTTCTAGAAATGCCCATATCTGTTAACTCCTCCCCAATAATGCTGTATTAAATTACTCTTGTGACTATGCCTCTCTGATCTAGTCTGGCCTCAGCAGAGCAGCTCTGCTTCAGGCTGCAGATCTGACCAGGCTTGGCACCATGCTGCAGTTTGGATTTAGGTCTGCTTTATGTGTCTTCACTCTGTTGCCCAGGCTAGTAGAATGAACGCTTCTGGAAACATGGTTTTTCTATGGAAGAGTTCAAATGCTCCCAGAAAGGCAAACAAAAATGTGCAATGCCTCTTAGGGTATAAGGTTTGAATTGGCACAAAGTCCATTCTACCCACATGCCACTGGCAAAAGAAAGTCACATGGTCAAGTTCAATATCAATCACACGGAAAGTATACTCTTCCTATGAAAGTTGAGGGAGAGGAATGAATATTTGTTGAATCATAATACATTACACCATCGGTACCAGGGTTCCCCAAGACTTGTACATATGGTGATTCACTAGAAGGACTCACAGGACTCAGAAATCATTATGTTCCAGTTACGGTTTATTACAGTGAAAGGATACAAAGCAAATTCAACAAAGAGAAAAATACATGGGGTGAAGTCCAGAGGAAACCAAAGGTAAACTTCCAAGAGTCTCTCCCAGTGGAGTCACATAGGAAGCACTTATTTCTCCCAGCAACAAGTTGTGAGAACCTATTCTGTTCAGATTTGTTTAAGAGGAAAGCTTGTCTGAGTCCAGGACTTTTATCAGGTGTCAGTCACACAGGCATGTAGTTTCTATATGACTGACCACAGTCTCTGGAGCCCCAGATCCCAAGAAGGAAAGCAGGTATCCATCATAAATCACATTGTTGGCACAAACTACCCAGATAAATGGGTATAATGTGATTCACGCAAAGCACGGATCAGTTAAAATATTCTAAGGACTCAATTCTGAGGGATCAGCCAAGGGCCAGTCATGAAACAGGTCCTTCTTAGAAAACTGCAAGATTTGCAACTTGAGGCAGCTAACACTCTCCTGCACACTACCCCATACCCTTTTCCCTGATAGAGGCCAAAATGCCATCACATTGACCACACCTAGGTGCAGGGAGTCCGGGCAAGGTAATTTTTGTTCCAGGTGAATACATATCAAGCTAAGAATCAGTTCTACTCTTAAGGAAAAAGTTAAGAGATTATAGGGTGCCACACTGAGCACTTGAGATGAACTGGAAAACAGAGAGTAAGAGATCAGAGTTAGGGAACTATTACTACCTGACCACTGATGAAAATATTTTACCTCAACTAAGATGCCATCAATTACAAGACATATCATTATCTAAATACTGCTAGAAATACTGCTGCCGATTAAACAATGGCAATGCTTTAATTTCACATACATAAAAAGTATGAAACGCATCAATAAAGCTCAATGAATTTCCACACCAATGTAAACAGCCTGGATTAAGAACAAGAACATTGTCAAAACCCTAGAAGACCTGTATGCCTGCTGTCAATACTACCTCCCTCCCAAAGTAACCATTATCCTCGCTTCCAACACCACAAAAACTTTTTTCCTATTTTTGAATTTTATATAAATAGAACTGTAAATTATGTATTCTTTTCAGTCTTTGTTCAACATTACACTGATGATCCTCACCCATTATTACATGCTATTAGAACATATTCTCATTGCTGCATAATATTCCATTATATGAATATACACAATATAATGACCCATCACATTATTGATAGGCATTTGGCTGCTTATATTTTGAAGGTTTTACAAATAATGCTGCTATCAACATTCTTGTACTTTTATTTGGATGAGTATTTATACACATTTCCACTGGGTACAAACCTAGAAGGAGAACTGCTGGATCAGAGTAGATATTCAGATGTTGCCAAAATATTTTTCCAAAGTAATTGCTCAATTAACATTCCCATCAGCAATATTCAAGAGTTTCAGTTCCAATAGCTAAACCAGCTTACAACTTGATATGTTTGGATTTTAGCCTTCTCATGGGTATGCAGTGTTATCAAGTGTGGTTTTAATTTGCATTTTCCTGATGACTAATGAAGTTAAGCACTTTTTATGTTTATTGACCATTTTATATCCTTGTTTGTCCATGCCTCTGCTCATTTTATTAGGATGTTTCTATTATCAATGTGTAGGAGTTTTTATTGCACGGACTATAACCCTTTGTTAGATATACATGTTGTAAATATTTTCTCCCCCCTTGTGACTGACTTTGCCATTCTTTCAATGCAATGCTTCGATGAAGAAATGCTCTTACTTTTTACATGGTTCAATTTATTGTTTTCTTTATAATTAAAGCATTTGTGGTTCTGCTTAATAAATATGTGCCCAACCGAAGCTCAAGAAGATAGTCTCCAATGTTATGTTTCCGTAGCTTCATTATTTCACCTTTCACTTTTAGATCTACAATCCATCTGCAGTTGATTTGGGGTATGGTGTCAGAGAGATGCTTTTCCCCCCAGTGTGGACATCCAACAGACCCAGAGCATTCACTGCAAGATCATCCCGTCCCCACCGCACTGAAGTATCATCTGTGTCACAATCATCACTTACAATTTTTTTATATTTTTGAAAGATCCTTTAGATTTCAATAAAATGTATTACATATTATTGTTTTACATATATTAAAAGGCAAGTAAAAGCAAAATAGGCCAAAATATTTTTAGTATTTTTAATCATTCAGTCTGACTCTTCAATTTTTCAACTATTCAACTCAGAGTCATTGCTGTTTCTCCACAAAGCATGGTCCTCTGTGCCACCACGAATGTTGGACATGCAGCAAAAGCATGTCCCACTGTTATCCCAGGATTTTCTTCAAAGACTTGACACTCGTTCTGCACATTTTCATGTCAATGTGCAGAAAATGAAAACTTTACCCTAGCTTATAGTGATCTTAAGATACAGTCTGACCTCAAACTTGTTAAAATGTGAAAGTACATGTGGCTTAAAAATCAAAGAAATATGGTTCTTGTCTTAGGTCAGGTTACTAGAAGCCTGAGAGAGATTCAAGTGAATGTGGTTTATTTAAAAAAAAAAAAAGATTTTTAGGGGAAGAAACATAACTTATAAGAGAGGGAAAGAAGATTAGGGAAGATGTAGTAGTTAAGCAAGAATGGGATCTTGGGAAAAGTCTGGCTCTAGTCTGCTCCATGCAGAAGGCAGAGTGGGTTGCAATCTCCTCATCTAGATTCCTCTTTATTGACAAGAGCAAGTCTTCAAAAAAAAAAAAAAAAGCAATTAGCTATGATCTTTAAGCATCAACACTGAAAACAGCTGAAGGATGGGAATATGAGCTGGACAATAGTATTTACTATAGTCATAATACCTAAAATGTATTGAGCATTTACCATATGCCAGCCACACTTTTTTGGCAAATGAGAAAGTTGAAGTTTGGAGTGGTTAATTAACTTACCCAGGGTCAATGGCAGAGTTTGAACACAGGCCGCCTAACTTCAGGACTCTTGCTCTAAATTAATGTATTACTTTCAAATAAATTCAATCAGGGAATTAAATGCATTATTTAAGTGAAAGAAGGGAGAAACCCCTTGTGTACTTGAAGCTGGCCAAGTAAGCAAAAGAGGGAGATTATATTCATTTTTAAAACATTAATTCTTCCAAACTCACAATTTTGTTTTACCTTCAATTCTGTTTTGTTTTTAGATTTCTAGGCAGATTCTCATCTCACATTTGGAGCCAAAGATAAAACTGTTAGTACTACATAATACACCTTTAATGTTGGACACTTATCGGCCAGGCGCGGTGGCTCAAGCCTGTAATCCCAGCACTTTGGGAGGCCGAGACGGGCGGATCACGAGGTCAGGAGATCGAGACCATCCTGGCTAACACGGGGAAACCCCCTTTCTACTAAAAAATACAAAAAACTAGCCAGGTGAGGTGGCGGGTGCCTGTAGTCCCAGCTACTCGGGAGGCTGAGGCAGGAGAATGGCATAAACCCAGGAGGCGGAGCTTGCAGTGAGCTGAGATCTGGCCACTGCACTCCAGCCTGGGCGACAGAGCAAGACTCCGTCTCAAAAAAAAAAAAATGTTGGGCATTTATCATCATCTTTGGTTTAGCCCTCTTGGACAGTTATGAGTCCCTCATCACTAATGTCTAATGTGTAGAAGTAGCAGTTAAGTCTTTGTCTTGGGATCACAGAGGATCTCTGTAATGCACATGACTGATTTTCTTACAGTAGCAATGATTACTTTGGTTCATAAAGTCTTGGTTTTTATTCATTCCTTCCTGTGACATTCAAAATTGTTTTCTTCCTACATTTCTTCAACATCTTTAAATAGTATTTCATAGGCACAGACAGCAGAAGGCTAAGAATCCTCTTTATGTCTATTTGACTTGCCCTCAAAAGCAGCATAGAAGTTGGGTCTCTGCAAAACTAGCTGGTCTCATATTGAAATTCTCATCTAATTTTTTTGTCTTAACCATCACTGATTCATCTTCATTATTTCCCATACCTCTCCACCCTCCATACCCACATTCCAAAAGAAGTGCTATTAAAAAGAAAAAAAGTAATTTAAAGTGGCAAGCCCCATATAAACCAAGCCAACACAGAAGCCTGCATCCCAAAATACAAATCAGTGATTAAGGAGGTTTGCACTGAAATTCCCAAAATCAATTTCTACAGACCCCAAGCTTCTCTTACAATAACAATGCAAGCCCAGGGTCATCAGCATTACCTATGGACTGTGCTGAATCCCAAGTAGCTCTTCTGGTTGCACCTGGCAGAGATCTAGGCCCTCATAACTTCATGCTTCATAACTGAGCCAAATGATAGGCAACCCAAACCCCCAATGGTTCCTCGATGGCACATAAAGAAAAATGATGCTAAAAATCGTAGGAATGAACATCAGCAGTTGGCTGGGAGTAGAGTTTCACAGAAGCCAAGACACTTTAAGGGTAAATCTGATCTCCATTGTGAAAATTGTGTGTAATCTTCAATTTGCAAGAAAGACGCCTAGAGAAATGTTAAGCACTCACATTTCTTCTTTAACCCTTGCTGTTCAGCACCTTTCACCAGGGTGAGGGCAGAAGGAATTGTTACTCTACAGAACAGCCCAAGGTAAAATTCAGAGGGAATAAAGTTGATTTTTATTGTCTTTCTACTTATGTATTTATTATTTATCTTGAGACAGGATTTCACTCTGTTGCCCAGGCTGGAGTGCAATGGTGCAATCTTGGCCCACTACAATCTCCACCTCCAGACTCAAGGAGTCCTCCCACCTCAGCCTCTTGAGTAGCTGGGACTACAGGTGCACACTACCATGTCTGGCTAAGTTTTGAATTTTTCTGTAGAGACAAGGTTTCACCATGTTGCCCAGGCTGGTCTTGAACTCCTGGGTTCAAGCAAGCCCCCCTGCTGTGGTCTCCCAAAGTGCCTGGATTACAGGCAAGAGCCAGCATGCCCGGCCTCCAATGTCTTTTTAAGCCATTCTTTTAGCCAGTATCCCTACTTCTCCAGGGACACCAGATGCTATAGACATCATTTTCTCCTTTCTTTAGTGTAACAATTTAAAGTGATTTGAGCACAAATCAATGCCTTAATACAAAGAAATGGGATCTCCAGTTATAGACTTTTAGGCAACAATGAGTAGTTTTAGAGAGTAGAGAGGCCTTCTGGCTGATCATACTACGTAAGCAACACCAATGACAAGAAACATTCTGCTAATCTGGAAAGTACTGGAGATGAAGACATTTAAAAAGTCTAATTCTTATCTTCTGTTCATAGTTCTGTGTTTTTCCAGCTGCCACTGTTACATTTCTTAATCCTGGTGGGAAGAGGATAGCTGAGGGCTGGATTTCCCCATTGATAAATATAGACACATTAGAAGAGAATTTTCTTCCCTCGTGTGAGGAAATGGAACAATGTCTAATTTGTTTCACGGAGATTTAAATGAATCTTAATGCCTTTGTTCTGTAAACTATTAAACAAATCCCCCTAATTCTGGAATAAATGATTCCAATATTTGTAGAGCACCAAGCAAAGTGCTTTCCAAATTTTCTCATTTACCTGCCCACAACTCTGTGAAACAGGATAGCCTGTGTATTGTTATTCTCACTTTAGAGAGTAATTGACAGACCTATGTCTACATAAGAGCTGATGGATGGGTCAGAATGTTGCCCAGTATTCTGGCTTCAAATCCTATGGTCCTTCCACCATATCTCTCTGATTTGTGGAGAAGCATAAGGACTCGGTATTTGTGCTTTATTATGATACTGCAATCTGTGACAACAGTTACCTCTTCTGTTTTTATGAGCTTGGCATTAAAGATTGGCTTTGTCAACAAGTTTATCCAAACTAATTTCATGTGTCTTATCCTTCCTCTTTTTTTTTTTTTTTTCCTTTTGCCAACGTTGGCTCATTTGATCCCTCTTCTTCCTTAAGATAAAACACACAGATGAATCAATTCCTTCACCTGGGAAAGGGGTGGAATGAGACACTGAAAAGACAAAATAGAGTAAAAGGAAAATAAGACAAAATATTTTTGTTACCTACATTCGAAAGGAGATCTTTTTAAATACTGCTACTTCGCATAGTTTCTTTAAAATCTTAGTAAATAATAGTAAAAGATTATCTCAGACAAAAGGCCTTCTTGAAAAATTCAAGAGCTGACATGTGAGTAGGAGTCAAATCCAAGGAAAAATATGGTTGTTATGGGAAGTGAGTTTGATCAACCATCCTTTCTTTCCTGGAAATTCTGACTTAGTTAATGAGTACCACAGAAAGCAAGTATATTCTTTTCCTTTTTTTTTTGAGATGGAGTCTTGCTCTGTCGCCCAGGCTGGAGTGCAGTGGAGCGATCTCAGCTCACTGCAAGCTCCACCTCCCAGGTTCACATGATTCTCCTGACTCAGCCTCCCGAGTAGCTGGGACTACAGGCCCCCACCACCACACTCAGCTAATTTTTTTGTATTTTTAGTAGAGACAGGGTTTCACCATGTCAGCCAGGATGGTCTCAGTCTCATGACCTCGTGATCCACCTGCCTCAGCCTCCCAAAGTGCTGGGATTACAGACGTGAGCCACTGCACCTGGCCCAGTAAGTGTATTCTAAGCTTCATCCCTAGAAAGGGAGCTCAGTATAAATTGGTGAACAACAACATCAAACCCCTTCCTCAGAGACAGACAATAAACTATAAAATAATGAAAAATTCAATTTTATAGTGCTAAGAGCTGTGGAGAAAAAAAGCAGAGGAGGATATGAGGACTTAGGAAGACTAGCATTTATGGTCAAAATTTTGAATATGCTGATGGTGTTGGTCTCAGAAAGTGATGCTTAAGCAAAGACTTGAAGATAAGGTTACGCCGGGTAAGCCAGTGCAAAGGCCCCATGGCAGAAGTATGTTTGCATGTTTGAAGAATAGCAAAGGAGGCCAGTGTGGCTGTAGCAGAGAGAGGAAAGGGAGGCATAGCAGGAGATAAGATTGAAGAGGGTAATGACAGTTGCTTTTGTCAGGCCTCAGAAACCATTGCAAGAATTTGGGCTTTCACTCTGAGAGCTTCTGAGGAGAGGAGAGCCACGACTGACTTCGATCACTCTGGCAGCTATGTTGAGTATACCAGGGAAAAGGAAGAAATTGGGAGCCCAGTTTGGAAACTACTTCAGCTAATGAATTCTTAACATTTTCTTTCATAGTCTTAATATTGCTGATAATACTATTTTAATACTATTTTTATTACTCCCTTTGCAAATGCCACATAGATGGTCTAACATCTGCCTTAGGATGTGAATACACTTGGAATCTGTTGTTCTCAGCTTTCAAGCTTCAGACAAAACCTCAAGACTGCAATAATCCCATTTTAACACCCTATCACACTCACCTAGACAGGGCTTCTTCTCCTGTCCTGGTTACCTTAAGGGACATCACTTTTATGCGTGCCAGCCACAGGAGTTAAGTGGGACATTTCAGTATCAGTCACCAAGCTGATAGCATCTCATCTGTTGCCTACCAGGTTACCAAGATCTATGCTAAGAATACAACAACAAAATCCTTAATCTTAAAAAGTTCACAGGCTAAGGGAAGAAAACAGATCTGTTAATAACTATAATGGGGGAAAAGTGATGGCTATGACAAGAGTCATGTGAACCAAGTGCTATGGGAACAAAGAAGGGGTACTTAATTCTGCCTTGTGACAGAAGAGGACCATTCAGAGGAAGCAGCATTTGAGTCTGCCTTGAAAGTTGAGTAGGGCTGAGGAAGGGGAAAATGGGAAAAATATATTCTGAAAAAAGGAAACAGTCTGCCCTCAAGCATAAATGCCAGCAATTATGCAGCAGGTTCAAGGACCAGAGAGGGGCCTAGTATGGCTGACTTCTCATCAAAAATGGAATCGTTTGTGATGAGGGGCGGGAAAACATATGATGGGGGATGAGACTGGAAAGTGTGCTGGGTCTAGGTCACTGGGGACTTCAATGTCGTGCCAGAGAAAAGTCAGCAGCAATATTTAGGCCAGGGAGCGATAAAAATCTTATTTCAGATGTTAGAAAATTATTTGGGCCGGGCGCGGTGGCTCAAGCCTGTAATCCCAGCACTTTGGGAGGCCGAGACGGGCGGATCACGAGGTCAGGAGATCAAGACCATCCTGGCTAACATGGTGAAACCCCGTCTCTACTAAAAAAATACAAAAAACTAGCCGGGCGACCTGGCGGGTGCCTGTAGTCCCAGCTACTCGGGAGGCTGAGGCAGGAGAATGGCGTGAACCGGGAGGCGGAGCTTGCAGTGAGCTGAGATCCGGCCACTGCACTCCAGCCTGGGCGACAGAGCGAGACTCCGTCTCAAAAAAAAAAAAAAAAAAAAAAAAAAAAAAAAAAAAAAAAATTATTTGAAATGTGGAAAATAAATAGGAAAAGAAAAATAACCAGTGAATGGCATCTTTCGAGATAAGAGATAACAGGAGCCTGACTAGGGCAGTGACACAATAGAAAGGAGGGGGAAAAGCCAAGGGACATTTTGCAGGTAGAATACAAAAGGACTGGAGTATGGTTATGTAAATTATAGAGAAAAGAAAATATACTACACAAAGAAATTATAGGACAATAATACCATTAATCAGCTAATACCCACAGGGGGAGCAGTGGACTAGGGAGAGAGGGCAAGATCCATGATCATAGTTTTCTGCATATGAAGATTATTTTCTTCACTTAAATGATTACCATGCCAATGCTTCTGTACCACAAACACATCATGCTGCCAGAGCTTGCATGTAAAGAATCAGATGAGTAAACAAGCAGAAAGAAAAGGTAAAATTGGGAAGGTACTGTTAAAAGAAAAACATTAGACAAATTCAATTTAACAGGGTTTGAACAAAGAACGATTCATGAATTGCACAACATTCAGAGCCAGAAGAGGGTCAGAGGCTCCACCCAGCAACACAAGCAGACAGCTTTTATAGGCGGAATATGGAAGCGAAGTAGAGAAATCACCTGATTGACTATATGCAAGCGTTTGCCTTATTTGGGCATAGTATCATGAGGCGTTTGCCTTGTTGGGGCATGGTCTGATCAGTTGGTTGCTTGTGATTGACTAAAACTCAGTTATTTGTTACAAAACATACTCCTGAATTAGATTTCAGTTTGTTTAGGTAGGAACTCAAAGTACAAGACAGCCTCAGGCCTACGGTCTCCTGCTTATTTAACAGTGCAGACCAGTGAGAGGCCACATCCACAGAAATTGGTTACTCAACTGCCACTGGAAATATCCCAGGCAAGCGAGGGAAGAGTCCAGAGTTGATAAGGCCAGACTGAGTATGTAGAATTGTTGATCTGGGATCCTGGAACAACGGCCCTGTGTTCTCTGCCCTGTTGTATGCTCCCCACAGAGGATGGAGAGCCCTGGTGAGTGGGCGTTCATGGCAACTGAAAGTAAGGAACCTGAGGATGGTGCCTGCCCTCGCCCAGGGCCAACCCAGCTCCTGCCAAAGCCACTTTCTGCCAGACTTGCTTTTTACACAGATATTTTGTCATGAAGTGAAAGCATTATTTTTTCTTTGAAATATTTTAAAACACACCAGCACATGCAGAAAATACAAAACTGTGTTAAGTACAGGACAGTTTCCCCTGATAATGGGTACTAGAAAATACACAATAAAGTATTCAGGCTGTGGAATTCTCTTACCGCCCTCTTTTCCCAGTCTCATCTTTGAAGGGAGACATGAAGGAGGCAGAGAGAGGAAGAAGCACTTTGGGGAGAGAAAGATGTGGGTGCACTAAAAGGGAGATGGGAAGGGAAATCAGAGAAGGGAGGCAGAGAGAGGGAGAGGAGAGAGGAGACAATGCTAAGTACAACCACCTGAGCCAATTAAAACGCCACAGAGCAAACTCTGCATGAACAGGGAAAGAAGGAATACATTCTCCTAAGATGGCAGCAAGAATTGTAGACCACCCTCAGAAGGTACAATTATGTGTTCCTGTTTCATAAATGTGTGCCTGGAGTGAGCAACAGAGGTGGGGCCTGCACCTCCATTTGAATGGTGCCAAACTAGACAAAACAGGTGCTAATTTGTTTTCTGATTTTAACCATTTCAAGCCAGTATTTCCATTACACACCTGCCTCTCTTTTCTCAATTAGTTTAAAAGCATCAGCTGGCTGATCGACTGCCTCCTGTTTCACCAAGCCCTGCTCTCAGGCTTCTGGCTAACTCTCGAGTCCCAGATCTGGGAACAGTCCATTCCGTTTGATTATTTGTGCTGTGGGAGAGCAGCCAGACTCATAAGGATCCCCTCATCACAAAATCCTTGTTTGTTCTCTGTCCTTCCATGGCCACAAATAGTTTAAGTCTCTAGTTCTGTGTTTTAGAATGGAATGACTCTCAAATACAGCAAAGCCTATATGACCATCTCACTGAGGTTCCAGAAGGTAGAGATGCTGGGGTTCTTACAGGTGTAGAGGCAGCTCCAAGGAAGCAGTGCGTTGCACTGGGGAATGGGTTGTTTCCTAGTGGCCAGAATGCCTGGGGAGGTCCTTGTTATACCAAATATGAGCCGGTCACTCCCTTCAGCTCTCTTGGCCTGATTGCCTCCACTATAATATAATGATGTTAAGGCTTTGTAAACTAAAACAGCTATTCCAGGAGTTTCTAATTTGTGTTTCAGAAAAGCCTGGATATCCTCAGGAGAGCCTCAGCAGGCTGGGGAGGAAGCCTGCTGAGGCTCTCGGACAAGCTGCCTGACCACCTACCCCCAGTTCAACCAGGGAAGTTGGCTGTTATTAGAGCTTGATGTACAATTTAATTCAGAGGAAAAGAGTTCAGTAACTTAAAAAATGGAAAAGCATAGTACTTTACAAATTATTTCTTTTCTTCCACTTTTCCCTGTAGTACATTCCCAGTTAAGCCTAACCCCTCTTTCACTCCTATTTTTTAAAAAAGAGGGACGATAACTGTATTAGTCCATTTTCACACGGCTATAAAGAACTTCCCTGAGGCTGGGTAATTTATAAAGGAAAGAGATTTAATTGCCTCACAATTCCACATGGCTGGGGAAGGCCACAGGAAACTTACAATCACGGCAGAAGAGGGAACAGGAACCTTCTTCACAAGGAACCAGGAGAGAGCGTGAGGGGGGGGTGGGGGGGGGGGAAGAGTCCCTTATAAAACCATCAGATCTCGTGAGAACTCACTCACTATCAAGAGAACAGCGTGGGGGAAACCGCCCCCATGATCCAATCCAATCACCTGCCTCCCTCGACAGGTGGTGATTACAAATCAAGATGAGATTTGGGTGGGAACACAGAGCCAAATCACATCAATAACCCTTCACTAAATCCAGCCTCAATTCCCCACCTGCCATTCATTTCCCTTCTTTTTGTGTGATCTGCAGGGAGGATAGAGGACAATTTTCCCCACCCAATTCGAAAGGCCCTTCAGGAGCTGTGGAATGTTCCTTCCATCCCCCTTTAGCTGTATCTCCTCGAGGCAGCATCATCTAGGTCCTGGCCTTTCATGTCTCCTAAGACGTGCTATTTTCTTTTACTTTTTTTTTTTTTTTTTTTTAGACAGAGTCTCACTCTGTTACCCAGGCTGGAGTGTAGTGGCATGATCTCAGCTCACTGCAACCTCAGCCTCCTGCATTCAAGCAGTTCTCATTCCTCAGCCTTCTGAGTAGCTGGGATTACAGATATGCACCACCATGCCCAGCTAATTTCTGTATATTTTTTAGTAGAGATGGGGTTTCACCATGTTGGCCAGGCTGGTCTCAAACTCCTGACCTCAAGTGATCCACCCACCTCGGCCTCCCAAAGTGCTGGGATTACAGGCGTGAGCCACCACACCCAGCCAGATATGCTATTTTCAAACCCTTAGATGGTGCCTCCCTGACTGCCAGCTCCCTCCCCAAGTGAAGAGCTACACAGGATTTGAAATGGTCACAAGACAAACGTCAAAAGGGTTTGTAAACCAAACAGGAAGGACTGGGAAGAACGCCTATAAGGAAGTGAGTGTAGAAGAGGCGAAAACTGGAGAATGGAGAGGCAGTGCAGGAAGGTGCTCTTCCTTCAGCAGGGACTTGCATACTGGCCTTCCTCTCTTCATGGCAACCCTCCGCTGACCTGTCAGGGACACTACCCTGGGACTGTGTGAGCCAGAAGTGGCAAATAGCCTCTCCTCTGCCAGGCTCCCGCCCATCCTCCCTTCCCTAGGCAAGGCCCTGCATACATTTGTAGTTTGGTTGTTGACATCCCTCACCTTCCCTTTCTTCTCCCTCCCCTGTCTGTCCAGATTCATTCACTCGAAAGTGTTAAGTGGCTTAATGAGGTGCCTCTCCTGAGAAGATTTGTACTTCTAAAGAGGCAGCTCAGCCAAGCCAATGTTTAACACAAGGGATGTGACATGAGCCATTAGACACCAGCATTAGGTCCAGCATGGGAGATGACTGGTTGTTGAAAAATCACAGCACAGTGAATTCTGCCTTCTCCATCTAGATCTCTGATGAAACCTGCACCTGACACCAATTCCTTTGCTGACAAAGGTTTTTGTATCTTCAGCTATGCCCCCGACCTCTCTCCTAAGAAATGACCTAGCCTTTCTTGTGGGAGATTGACCTCAAGGCCCTCTTCTACAGCCTCTAGTCTGTTCCCTTTTTTCTGTTTCTTTGAATTGCACCAGGCTAGAGCTAGAGTGCTGTAGCTTCTGAAAGCGTGTAATGAAGTGGCTACTGCAAAAGGGCTGGCTTGATTGCTGCTTTGATGAGAGTGTCATTCTTATAAAACATAGAACTGCAACAAGCATTTGAAGGCATTACATGACCTTCCATTCAGCCCATAGGACAACAATATAATTAACTTGCTTAGTCACCAGCTTCCCCTGAAAAAGATTTAGAACTCTGGTCTATGGGCATATTTATGGTCTGTATTCCTTGGAATAGAGAGTTGTTATTTTCCATGAGAATTATCAACATCTTTATGTTTATTTTCAGCTGTCTATTCTCTGAATTTGTAATTCTTTAAATATTAGTTATGGTTTATCTGGGACTTAAGAACAAGACAGAGGCTACTACTCCAAAGTACATTAAATAATGTAATGTGTAAGTTCCAGCCGAGTAAAGAAATTGTAAAGCTCAAGAATTCAATTTAGTTTCCAACTCCCTCTGGGCTATGTAACCTTACAGAGCCTTTGAGGCACATTTCAGAACTCCTGCAGGGCTAAACTGGTAATTTTTTAAAACACTGTTTGAATTAAATGGAGATGGGGTCCCTAGGATTCCACAGGAGACAGTCCAAGGTTATGCAGTAGCTTCCCCCCAGGAAATGTCTTCTTGATCCATGAAACAATCCACCTCTAAATTAATGGTCTTAGTCTACCAGAGCATCCCAAAGAAGTCACTTTCCCCTGACCTAGCTTTTTAATAGAGCCCCATTGACCCATTATCCATTACCATTGGAGCTTGAAATTTTTAACTCATATATTTTCTGCACAGACTTGCTCCAAGATGCCTCAGATGACCCAGATGCTGCTGTCACAGTCTGTCCGCTTTTGGTTGGTTATCTGGGAAACTCCCAACACAGCAAATTGAGGGCAAATACAAAATTCTTTCAGACAGTTGTCTGGAAGGCAAGAGGACTGTCCCACCCCACAGGGTTGGCACTGTAATTTGGCATCTGCACTTCAAGTTTAGCTAAGTCACGGCGCCTTTGAAAGGTGCCTAATGAAGTGGCCAGAAGTGGAACAAAAAACAGTTCAGCACTCCTGTGCCTCGGATGTAGTTGCAAATACTGCTCTACAGGAGAACAGTCAAAAACATTTTCAAAGCGATAGTAACTCCTTACTTCTAAGCACATACCCGCAGCCTACAATAAATAACCTGCATGACGGTAATAACTCTGGTACTGCTGTTTATGGCATGCAAAACACATTCACATACATTACCTGATCTGATCCTCATAATGAATATGTGAGGAGCAGATGTTTGACCCCTATTATACAAAGAGGTTGTCCAAGGTCATACAGCTATTGAAAAGTAAAGCTTGAGTTGAAAAGGATTCTCATTCTGATTCTTAGTTTTCTGCTACTGTAATTATTCTGCATTGCTTCCCAGCCTGACCTTGCAATTACCACTTTAAGAAATTTACAATCACATGAGAGAACTATCTGACACACCACTCTGGGTACAGTTAGCCAAAGGGGAGGAGAGAGTTGGCTGGATGTGGAAACTCTTAAGGGCTAGCGTGAGTTATATTTGAGATCCTCTGAAGACAACCTGCCCAAATGAATGAGTGATTCAATATCTGTAAGGTGCTAGGGATTCAATACAAGTACCCAGCTGGTGGAGAATTGCAAACTTGAAGACCAAGCAAAATAAGACGACTGGCTTAGGCATTCATTTTAGACAATCATTTTAGGATTCTGCAGGATTTCATGGCTAAGGATACTTTCAATGTGTGGATCTTGGGGGTTAGGATTGGACAAATCACAGTGGACTAGCCAGATTCAAAAAAATAAGAATCCTGCTATTTGCTTCTAATCTTATCTTTATGGTGTGCAATTTATGATGTGTAAGATAAAGTCAAACCTAGAAATTTCCACTAAATGCTAACTTAGACATTTATACTATTTGAGATTTTTACATTATTTCAGCCATCTGTACTTCTATCAGAGAACGTAAAAACAGTTACTTTGAAAAATTAAAACACTAGGAAGTATAATATACAAACAGAAATGTGCACAAATAATTATATGGCTCAATTAGTTTTCACAATCACAGACTTTATAAACAGGACCTGGGTCAAATGAACTGGTTATAGGGTTATATATATAAGTACCCCAGAGTCCGCCTCATCTTTCTTTTAAATCAGTACTCTTTCCCGAAGAATCACCCCTCTCCTAACTTCTTGATTTTATCCTTCACTCCAGAATAAACAAATTAATCCCCTATTAAAATATTACCTTTGAAGTACCTTTCATTTGTGTGAAAGATGAAGAAGACCTCAAAAAATTACCAATTTACAATAGACAGCTACAATAACAATGCTGTAAGTACAACTGAAGCACCTAAGACCTACTTTCTAAGGCCTTTTATTCTTAATAAAGACCAGGGGAGTGTCAGACATGCCGTACTGGAAGACAGTCAGGCCTGACATCTGAATCTTCAACTTTTTCTCAGAAAGAATTCTTTCATGAGATGATAAGCAAGAGTAAATATTTTCAGACTATTTCAAGAAATGCTTTTGAAATCCCTCCTATATGGGCTTGGGTCAAGCTCTCCATTTCTATTCGTCTTCATTCTCTCTGTTAAAATCTTGATCTATTGTTCAGCACTAGGATTATTCTCCTGTCAAACCCAGAGCTCCACACACGTGTTGTCAGAAGAGTAGTTAGTATTCAAGGCACCAGGAGAAGCCCTTTCTAAATTAAATGAAATTTCAGTGTGGTTACATAATACCAAATCAGATTGTCTGATTTTAGCAGAGATTTGGTTAAACTCAATTTTATATGTAATTTTCTATTTGTAGAAACTAATAGAAGGAAATTGTAATAGACATGAAAGAGAACAGGAATCTCACAGAGTTTGTCATATTCTGTTATGTATTAAAATGATAACACTGATTTCATGGTCTACTATTTCATTAAATTTCCTGCTGTCATTAATGCTTTTATAATTAAAATAACCTTAAATTTAATTCAGAACTTACTACATATTTACAATTTTCCCCTCATACTTGGCAATCAGATTTTAGAGGGGTTTCCCCTTAAAGGGATGTGATTAACCTTTGCACCAGAACCTATATTTGATTTTGGCAGCCCCCTGAAAAGAAAGCAGAAAAGAAGAGCTTATTCAATGGGAATTCTGTGTAAAGTATTTCCTAGTGGGTAGGATTACATATCAAATAAGGTTTAGTGTGCTTTAAGGAATTTCCTCTTGAATGATTAGTCTTATTGGGGGCTGTCTTTTCATCAAGTGCAGCACTGAATCTCAACCATTTGAAGTTGATGCTTTATTATACATGTATGTGTGTATAAATATACCACACAGACATATATTTCCTTCTCTATGATGTATATTTTCTGTATTATAAATGTGTTTATAAAACTATAAACATGTATATGTGTATAAATATATACATGTACACATTTGTGTGTGTATGTTCCCTTTCTAGTTTTCTGTGCTATTTCCTTTCTTATAAATTACATTTTCTGCATGGGTAAACGTAGATGCAATGGATCAAAGATAATAGATTCAGATTCAGCTGTCTAAGTTCTTATGCCATTTACAGATGACTTTGTGATTCATTTTAATGTGTTAAAACTAATAATAGCCAACATTTATTGAGTGCTAAGTGCCAAGCAGTTGCTAAGTACTTTAATCCATACAACATTTCAAAGTAGTTGCTATTATAGGCCCCATTACACACATGAGAAAGCTGAGGCTTAGTAGTCAAGTACCTTGGCCGAGTCCCACAGTTACACATGACAGAGCCAAGGCTCAAACTCAGATCATTCTGATGGCAAAGTCACATTATTATTATTCACTCTGCCATACTGCCACCTTCACACCCTTAATCTCTGTGCGACTTCCCTCTTCTCTTTTCTAGAATATCATTGATAAAACCCTTGAAGTGTTCTTTCCTATTAAATTTAGAATTAAGAAATAATGTTCTCAAGTATCTTATTTGGATTTTGATTGGAGTTGCATTTAACCTATAAAAATATTTGGGAAGAATTGATTTTTTAATAAATATTTAATCTTCTCCTGTGAGGGTATGATATTGTTTGCTCTAGTCTCCTTTAATCTCAATAAAATATTGCATTTTTCTTCATATAGGTCAAAAGTACTTTTTCAGTAGATTATTCCTATGTAATCTATATTTTTACTGCTGCCAATGAAAGATCCTTCTTGTTATGGTATTAAATATCTATTGTAGTTATTGTCAAGAATCATACAGGGGCTGAGATTTTACACTAATTATAAACTAATAAGCCAGGTTGTTACTGTTTTCTTATGAATTCTGGCAGAAAACACAAGGCTCCTCAGAGAAAGATCTCATGAGGCTCCTCCAAAGAGAAAGATCTTTATTATTCACAGCAAAGTGGTAACAACATACATGAGGATGTCCCATCTGCCTACAGGGACAAAGCAAAGTGGCCATTATGGATGCTTATACATGCAGCACACTGCATTTATGGAAGAACCCTGAGCTTGGAGTATTCTCCGCTTGAATAGTGAGCAAAAGCAAGCCTACCCTTTGCTTCGCTGGAAATATTACCTAATTCCTCAAAGTAACTTGCTGCAAACCCACCCTGAGAAATGACCAGAGCAAAGAATGATCATGTCGGGATCTTGTCTTCTTGTTATACACAGCAAGAATATGCATGGCCACTTAGGGCTAATGGCAGATCACCTCTCACAAAAGGTATACATGAATGCTGTTGGGTTTTATGTACTTGTCTTGTATGCAGAACATTTATTGAATTCATTATTTTGAATAAGGTACAACCATTATTTCCTTTGTACATATGTTTTTAAAACTTACATGTCAGTGTGCTCAAATAACATGACCAAATTTACCTAGATAGTAAGTCCCATATCTGGAATTTAAACCCTAGTATTTTAATTTTGAATGCTTTACCCTTTGTCACCATGCTAACCAATACAAATTATGTGTCTATTTTATTTGAAAATACTGTTTTATAATAGCATGACATTACCATATTGTATTGTCATTTGTTTACACGTTTCTCTGAACTTAGATTGTAAGTTCTTTGACCAAAGGCTGAGTTTCTTCATCTTTGCAGCCCTGGTATCTCATAAAATGCCTACAGTGGGCCAGCATAAATATGGATGGATGGATGGATGGATGGACGGACTAATCAATGGATATGTGAATGTATTCTTGCTGCATGTTTTCTGTATATCTAAGAATATTTATTTCTTTGCCAAACACATTCCAAAGAAATTATCAGTCTAAATGTTATGAGATTGTTTCTGGATAAACAGACACAACCAGCACGAGTTTCTAAAGAAGGCTGGCAAAGGTAAATTGGTTTGTCTAATTTTAAAGACCATAATGTTGGATAGGGCTGATAAATATGAATCCTCACGTTGACCTTTTTTTTTTTTAAATAAAATTTACTACTCAAGGTTGAATACAATATTTACTTTCATTTAATAAAAAAAAGCAAATATGAAGCAAAGTCAGAAGATTTTGAAGTACCCATCGTTTTTGGTTTTAATTTCCTGAGCATATGTGGCATTTATATAAAATGTTGATGGAAAAGGCCTGCCCCTCCAAGAGTTTACCATTTGCTTATCTTAGCACTGACATGTGCTGCCTAAGTGAGTTCTTGAAAATGCCCATCTGATCACATCACTTCTGTGTTTAAAATGGAAAAAGATGCACACATGCACACATCTTTCAGAGGTCTCCCTTTGCCTTCAAGATACAGGCAAACTGCTCAGCAAGATATAAAAAACTCTATGATGCCTACATTCAAGCTTCGCCACTCAGCATGACATTCCCCCAAACCCAAGTTTTGATGATATCAAAACTGGAGTTTCCCAAGCAAGTCCAGGCCTCCAGGCCTTTGCATACCCTGCTTCCTCCATCTGGAATGTCTTTCCTTGCACCTTTTCCCTGGCTAATATTTAATTGTCTTTCAAGATTCACTTCAAATTTCACATTTCACAGAAATTTCAAATTTCATGGAAAGCTTTTTCTTGAATATTCTTCTTGGTAAACTAACCATACTCTTTGTTATACCTCCATTGGGCCCTAATCATACTTCATTGAGAGCACCCATTATATGTTGTTGCAATTGCTAATTTGCAAGTCTGTACATTTCTACCATGTCTTATTCTCTTTTTATTTTTATCTCTAGAGTCTAGCACAGGACATGCCATATGTTATGTGCTTGTACTTACCAGTTTTTCTTCCTTTCTCTTCCCTCCCTCACGCTGTCCTTCATAGGTAAAGTCTTATTACCAGTAAAGGTATTTGTGAGCTCTCAATGTTGACACCCACCTCCTATGAAACCGTGCAAAGAACTGGCTCTTAAAGTTGTTCAGTGTGCTCTGTTAACACTCCTTAGTAAACAGGAAATCTGAAGAAAGAGGCATTTTACGTTTTATGTGAGAACCCAGACCCTAGGGGTGGGGAACAGGTATTCACATGTATCAGAGGATACAGAACATCGGTGATTGCACAAAAGCAGGACCAGCCTCGGGTCGGTATTGTGATGCACTTTCAGATACTCGCTGGATTACTGAGGCTGATAGCTCAGCTGAATGCCTTCTTGGAAACTGTAACCATTCTGAAAGGTCATCCTAGCTCCCGATTGCTCTGTGGGATTGATTGAGAACTTCTGCATTGCCCAAAAGCACTTCACTCCCTCTCAGGGCTTGCTCCTACCCGCCACTCCCCAATCAACTTCCTGCATGCAAATATCCATCTCAGAATCTCGTTCCTGAAAAGCCCCACTATAAAACAGAGGTCTTCTAATGTGATAGAAATTCACATTTTGTGGGTCTATGGAAGGTACCCCTATTTAAAACATTTCTTCCGTTGCTTTCTGTTTTGAAGGCTTTGAAATATTTTAAGTTCTGTTAACTAAATCCTTCTTGGAGCAATATTTTAACCTAGTATTAGCTGAAACTGCTGAAGGAATAAACAAATGGACTCCATGTTTTCAAATATTTTCTTTCTTTTTAAATGTATTTTGTTATTGATTATTTTTATTTATTTATAACCTCCCATCATAACTTCAGCTCAACATGAGTAAATCAGTGCTAACAAATAAGCTAATGTAATTATTATTTTTAAAAGCCGTAAAGAAATTTTGATATTTGTTAGCTTATGTACTTTTTTTTTTTTTTTTTCAGTGTTTGGTTTCTGGTAAGGGCTCTCTTCCTGGCCTGCAGACTACCACTGTGTCCACCCATAGCCCTACCCCTGTGTGTGCATCAGAGTGAAAGAGGTCTCTGGCCTCTCCTCTCTTTCTCTTATTTTATTTCTATTTTATTTTACGTTCAGTTCTGGGATACATGTGCAGAACGTGCAGGTTTGTTACAAAGGTATACATGTGCCATGGTGGTTTGCTGCACCTATCAATCCGTCATCTAGGTTTTAAGCCCCATGTGTATTAGGCATTTGTCCTAATGCTCTCCCTCCCCTTGCCCCCCACCCCGGCCCCTGATATGTCCCAGTGTGTGATGTTCCCCTCCCTGTGCTCCTCCATTATCAGCAAACTAACACAGGAACAGAAAACAAAACACCGCACGTACTCACTCATCAGTGGCAGTTGAACAATGAGCTTATGTACTTTTATTGCAACATAAATATATAATGTTTAATCCTGTTTTCCTTTCAGACACCAAAAGCAGCATATGAACTCCTATTATCACCTTCATGTGCCCCAAGTATAGAATTTGTTCTAATCTCTTTATTTTATTTTAGAAATAAGAAAATCAAAAGAAAAAAGGATCAGAAGCCAAAATGATGATGTTTCATCAACAGGACTATCTACCACACCTAAAGGTAAATTGAAATAACCCACTGATATAAAAAAAATGTGTGTGTGAGTATGTGTGTGTATGTGTGTGGGGGTGGTGGATGAGGAGGGGGGTGTGTTTGTAAATAAGTTATCTCCTCTTTGACACAAATTGGCTCTTCTAGCCAAACCAGTAAAAATGTCAAGGCCAGAAAATCAGTGTCAACTTGTTGACTGGCTTCAATGTTTGAAGTGTGACATGAAAACAAGAAACTCTGTGATGGTTTTATGGCATTATTAATAAAGATGGCTTTTGATTAAGGCACATTCTCCACAGACATAGCTAACCTAGAGCAAAACCTGGAGGTAAGCAAACTGTCTCACTTGAGTCCTTCACTGCCTGTTCAGAAACTCTCCTGCCTTCACTCCTTCCTATGGAGATCTTCCATTCTCCCCAAAAGCCCAGGAGTTCTGCTACTTGCCCTTTCTTTCTTTCTAGGAGGACAAGCCTCCCAGGTCTGCAGATCTGCAAGGAATTCCTAAATCATTCAAATGCCTAAGAGGCATTTGTAGAAATGTAAAAGGTGTACCTCTTAGATGTTCTGATTCTTCCCTAAATCTGGGTTGAGGCCCCGGAGTCTGTATGCTTAACAATCACCCCCAGGGGCTTGAGATGATCAGCCAAATTTGGAAACCACCAGTCCAAGATGACCATTCTCACCAAGTGTTAAAAACTTTATGGCTAGTGTTCTCAAAGGGATTTGCCTTTTGTTTTGTTAGCGAAAGGGAATGCTGAACTCAAGGGAAAAGATAGAGCAAAAAGTGAAGATACTATGTGACAATTGGACAATCCATGTGCTTGTCAAATCAAACCCACAGAAATCATCTACTCCATCCGCCCCTTGAAGTCCAGTGAGGTAATTTGTACTCGTTTCACAATGTCTAAAATAAGGCAAAAAAGAAGAGCATGCCTATCTCTCTCTATCTCTCTCTCTCTCTCTCTCTCTCTGTCCCTGTCTCTCTCTCTCGGTCCCTGTCTCTCTCTTGCTCTCGCTCTCTCTCCCCTCTCCCTCCTTTCCTTTTTCTATCCTCGTCCGTTCCTTTTATTTTAAAGATCATATACCCTAGTCCTTTCCTTTTTGGAAAAGAAAAAATAAATTACAAGATGATGTAATTTATAGAGGAATTTTTCAAACGACAAAATTAAAAAACTAAAAATTAAATGCACAAGGACAAGGAACTTAAACGGCCCCAGTTCTCAGCACTGACAAAGGAGATAGCAGCCGCTCCCTAATGACTAACACCAAACACTCCCATGCTCAGAAATTGCGTATGCGCTTCCTAACTGCCACACTCTGATGCAGACAAACAACACAAGGTCTTGGTACCAGTTGTTAAAAATAAACTGTGAGCCTGCCAGAGGAAAACATGGTCTTTGCAGGGAGGGCGTACACTGAGGACTTCAGCAAAGAAGCTATTCACACTGTCCCCCACAACCAGCAACTGCAAACAATTATGGTGGCTACACTGCCCCCAGCCCTCCAACCAACCTCCAAGATAAACTCAGCCAGAGATTGCAATCTAGAAAGGAATGAACAAAGAAGGAAAACTGTTGAGTTCCCTGTGTAGTGGTCATTCTTGCCTTGGAATTTTCAGGAGAGACAAAGCCAACCAGCCCTGATGGGGGTCAGAAGTCACACACTCATCATTTTCTTTCTTTTGGCACATGGGTTCACTGAAATTCCCTACAATTTTCCAAGGATATTTTTATCTGCATCTTGGGCTCATGGGTAGTTTAAGGGAAGATTAATCCAAGGGTTTTCTGTATTATACTTACCTCATTAAAATATTGCATTGGAAGATGTGTTAATACCCTAAAATCCTGCTGATCCTTTTTATTGAGCTCTTTAAAGGAATTCTTTAAACAGTGAACAGAGCTGAATAGTACAGTTTTCATTTAAGCTCAGGATTCGCTTTACTACCAAGTGCTTACACTCAAGGTTAGCTGATCCCTGAGGGCATTCAGACACAGGCTCTGTTATCCGTACAACATTCTGAACTTTTCCAGAGACAGAGAAAACAGAAGAGTCTGTTAGGAGAGAAAAACAGCTGATTTGCCCCAGCTCTCTCCTCCTAAATGTTCATACAGGATAAAATCAAAGTAGCAAATTCTAATAAGGTGATTATTGCGTGGCAAGCACTGTTCTAATGTAACCAATGATGTTATGAGGTGGATGCTATTGGGAACCCTTACAGATGAGGAAACTGAAGCAAACAGTTTACCCTAGTAACTTGCCCTAGAGCCACAGAAGTTCACCATGTGGTCTTTCAGGTTATCACCAATTTCCCCAAATCTCTGCTTCTTTACTTTAAGAACTGGCCCCTGTTCCTGCCTCTTTACTTGAAGACCTGGCCCCTGTGTTCGTTTTTGTTTGTTTGTTTGTTTTTCTTACTTTGCAGAAACAGGGTCTCACTATGTTGCCCAGACTGGTCTCGAACTCCTGGCCTCAAGTGATCCTCCCACCTCATCCTACCAAAATGCTGGTATTACAGGCGTGAGCCACTGGGCCCAGTCCCTGCTTCAGTCTTTTTTTTTTTTTTTTGAGACGGGGTCTCGCTCTGTCGCCCAGGCAGGAGTGCAGTGGCTGGATCTCAGCTCACTGCAAGCTCTGCCTCCCGGGTTCACGCCATTCTCCTGCCTCAGCCTCCCATGTAGCTGGGACTACAGGTGCTCGCCACCTCGCCCGGCTAGGTTTTTGTATTTTTTAGTAGAGACGGAGTTTCACCTTGTTAGCCAGGATGGTCTCGATCTCCTGATCTCGTGATCCACCCATCTCGGCCTCCCAAAGTGCTGGGATTACAGGCTTGAGCCACCGCGCCCGGCCCCTGCTTCAGTCTTAAAGCCACGCATCACCTAAAGGGGACTCAGAGCATTATAGCAGAAAGAACTTTCCTTGGCTTCAAAAGAACCCTTTTTTCCTGCCTTGACCACATGTTTTAGCTGAGTCATCTTAGGCAAATCTGAGCTTCCATATTCTCAGTTCCATGGGGGTGGTAACGAGGAAATAACATATGTGAAAAAAGCAAACTGTGAATTGTAAAATGTTGATCAGCATTAGTTATAATTATTAGTAAGATGTGAGATGTATTCAATAGCAATGAAAGAAAACATGACCTGTTCAGACACAATTCATATATTTGGTGGAAAACCAGGTTATACTGGCAGTTGAATAAGGTGATAAAACAGACTAGCATATATTAAATATATCCCTAGGACCCAGGGCTGGTAATATTGAAGGCAGGTCATGAATACATCTTTGTGATCACCATAAGTTACATGTGTATAATATTTTACAGTTTTTAGAGCTCTTTGGTGATAGTGTTTATTTTATTATATAAAGGCATGCCACAGAGGTGGGGTATTGTCAAGCAGAGTGTGTGAGCCAGGAAATGTGATTGCTGTGGGCAGTCACGTCCAGATAAACATTCACTGCAGTGGACTACTTACAGGTCCTCAGAGGACCCCAAACCCCTATGGTAATCTGAGTGACTTCTTGAAATTATATAGTCAGGAAGGAAACGAGAGTAATGCAGGAGCCTTAGAAATATCCTCCCCCATCCTCACTCCTAGCCCTCATTTTCAGATGTTTTGGTGAGAGGTCCTCAAGGAACATTATACGTACTAATTCTTGTCATCTGTGTAACTCGGAGATCACCAGGATGTGATAAAGGCCATAGCAAGTTCACACCTGGTTTTCCAGGACCCTTTACATGTAGAACTCAAGATGCTTGCATCGGAGAAGGAATTTCATGAAGGAAACTGGGAAAAGAGGAGTCATCTCATGATGAGAGGATCATGCACTGTGGAGGGCACATGCTGAAGCCTGCTTCCCAGAGAGGCCTTTCTCTAACCTCTGTGGCTTAGAACAAAAATCAGTGCTGCAAATGTATCAGTTAGGGTGTTTTCAGCTACAAATAATAGAACACTCAACTGGAAGGTGTGATTTCAACAATACAGATATTTACAGTCTCTCATAATAACTAGATGTGTCTGGAACACAGTAAGTTGTATAGAAGTGTTAGCTGCTATTATCAGTAGTTACAATAATTATTACTAACATTATAACAAAAAATCAAGGCAGGGCACTCCCAAGGTTGGTACAACAGCTCAGGAATCTGGGTGCTTTTTTCCTTTGTGCTTTGCATTCACAGTGTGACGCTGATGTCTCCTTTTATGAGCCCCAAAAGGCTACAGTGGTTCTGGGGGTCACATACAAATAAAATCTAGAAAAGGAAAGAAAAAGGATGCCTTCTCTTTTCTAGGAAGAGAAGCCTTTCCCCAAAGCCCTTAGCAGACACCCCTTTGGGTTCCATGAGCCAATGCTGTTACTTGCCTTTGCATTCGTTGTAAGGGAGGCTAGGAAAAGAGTAACTGGCATTTTCTCTAATAAGAGAAAGTCCTCTCCAATAAGGAAAGAGAAAAGGAAGTTCCTGGGGAGACAAAAAATAGTGCCAGCAGTCCACAATAGTAAGCTAGTTCTCTCACCACACACTGCTCAGAAAGCATGGGGAGCTATCAGTCCTACATTTCTGGGTCTCCCCCTGGAGGTAGGGATTTGCAAAGAGAGAAAGCGATGCTATTGAGCAACTTGAGGTTGGCATAAGAAGATTTAAACTTTGGAGTCAGTCCTTGCCCTTCTGCCTATGTTAGAAAAAAACATTAAGGGACTGAAAAAGGGGTCCTCCGACCATTAACAAGAGATCAGAGTAACAGAGAGATGAACCTCCTTGGGCAATGGCAACTTCTGTAATGGAGGGGCCAGAAGCAGAGCAGACCTCTTCCAAGACAACATGTGCTGGAGCCTGTCACATGGGCAGCCACGTAGCTTGGGCAGAGCAGACAGCTCCAGAGAAGAGGGACTCTTGTCAACATCCAGCAGCCTTGGAAGCACCTTATGGAGAGAATGGATATCAGCACACAGCATTAACTGCCCTGTTGCCTGGTAAGCTTTAATGTTTGGAGACAAAAACAAAAAACAAAAAACAGTACCAACCGTTGGTAAAATAGAAAAATATATCAATTCCCTAGGAAATCATATTGTTCTGTGTGTTCAGTCCACTGTGAAAATGACAGGATATTGAGGCAACCTAGGCCAAACAGATTATATTGAGAAAACAGACATTGGGAATTGGATTTTTGTGGCTCTAAAGTGAAGTGCCATTCTAACTGATTTCCTCAATACTCACCCTTAAGGGATGTTTATCAGAGACTTGTCTACAGGCAGGCTGAGCACTATAGTTGGGGAACCAGATCTCAGCCAGATCTAGGCAAGCAGTTGGCTGGATGTTGATCTCAGTGCCAACCACCAGAGGTGGGAAGGACTTGGAGATAAGAGATGGTGGCCATCAGAGAACATGGCCCTTAGTTAAGAGCAAAGATTCTAATATCAAACAGATAATACTTCAAATCCCATTTAATAGCTATATGAACTCTGACCAATTATTTAACCTCTCTAAGCCTTAATGTCCTTACATACAAAAGAGGAATGATGAGTGTACCTTCCTTACAGGGTTGATGTGAAGATTAAATGAATTAACATATGTAAATTTTTAGAACATTACTTGCATATATAAATATTAACAGCTCATTATTAGAAGAAAAGGCTTATGAGAGAACCCAGCCATGACTAGTGTGAAATTCAACAGAGTAACTAACTTGATTCTGCTAAGTCAGTTAACAGAAGAACTCTGTGTAAGAGGATAAGAGTTGGCAAAGGAAATTTGGGGAGGGGGGTACAACCTTTTTTACCCATGATATAATTTTTATTGCATTAATTAGACTTTTTTTTTTTTTTTGAGATGGAGTCTCGCTCTGTTGCCCAGGCTGGAGTGCAGTGGCATGATCTCATCTCACTGCAACCTCCACCTCCCGGGTTCAAGCAATTCTCCTGCCTCAGCCTCCCAAGTAGCTGGGACTACAGGTGCAAGTCACCACATCCAGCTAATTTTTTGTATTTTTAGTAGAGACAGGGTTTCACCGTGTTAGACAGGATGGTCTAATTAGACTTTTATAAGGCTACCTCCCTATATTGGGGGTGAAGACCAATACTCTAAAACTACCTGGAACTTCTCTGTGATGTGCAAAGCAAAGAAGCTGAGCCGGGGAGGGCTAGGTGACTTGCAGCCTTAATCACAACTCCTGCCAGCTTGAATGGAGACAGGCACATGTGCTATTTAAACCTCCCTTATGTTACCTTGAGGAATAAGACCTGTACAGGGTAAGAGTGGAAATGAAGATAGCACACTCAAAATATTTGAAAGACTGGATCTCCAAGAGAAGGAAATAAAAGACCCCCCTCTCCCACCCCCACCATCCCCATCCCGACACACACACCAAGAGAAGGAATGAAGCTCAGGAACTGGAAGCTGGCTTGGGAACAAAGGCAATTCTAGGCCTCTGTTACCTTGTCACTCCCTCTCAGCCTCAGGAGTTCAGAGAGTTCTGCTAGTGTAATGAGTCAGCTCCTTTCACCTCTTCTACTGCTACAAGTAACACCTATGCCATCTGGTGTCCACTTACTCATCACTCTGGTCTACTTGTGACTTCTGCTTACTCACAACTTCTGTTACGAACCTTTAAGACCCTTCTCCCTTATGGCCTTGCTGCCTTCATCCTCTAGATTTCTTTTCAGAAATTCTGATTTGTCTCATTTAATACCCGTTGTTATAGTTGAACAAAGCTCTTATTCCATGACCTTATAGCTTATAGCTTCTCTTTAGCCAGAAATCTGCATCTGGTTTAATCAGCCTTGCCCAAGAAGATAGGGTCTCATGGTACCAACCTGCTTAAAGAACTGCCTGCAGCATTCCTTCAGGAAGGAAGGAAGCTGCCTCTCTAAAAGAAAACCATAGACTTTGCAGGCATTCTAAAGCTTGGTCTCTCCACTTCAGCAGGTATCTCAAACTAGAAACTAAACTGAGTAGGAAGAAATTATCTGGAAACTTCAAACTCTTTTAATAAAGAAAGGACTTTGGTACTTGACTTTGGTACTTGACTGGGCATAAAAGAAACATCAGAAGGCCAGGAACACAGATAGTGATCAGACTAGGTCTCCAAGTCACCTAGGACACTAGGAGGGAGAAAAAAACCACACCAACTTCATATTAGAATAAAGAACAGTGGGGTTTGATAAAGCATGTTGACACTTGTACTGGGATAGTAGATACAAATGCTATAATTCGCAGAGTGTATTGTCCTTGAACTACTTATTTTTTCTGTACATTTTGAATTTTTCTTATTCCTCACTTTTTAATAGTCATTTGTGACAATTACAGCTGGATTACCAATACTTAGGGATAAACAAATGTAAAGGAAGAGGGGTGCATGCCTCATGGAAGAGTCACAAGGAGTAGGTGAATCTCAGGAACTGTGTTTCTTATCCTAGAGTTTGCTCTTTGGACTCTTACTCATTTGGGTTTGTTTTACACAGCCAAGAGGGGCCTAAGAAGACATGACAAGTAAATGTGATGTGGCATCCTGGATGGGATCCTGGAACAGATAAAAAGGCTTTAGGTAAAAACTAAAGAAAGCTGAATAAACTGTGGACTTTAGTTAATAATAATGTATCACTGTTGGTTCATTAACTGCAACAAATGTACCATATTAATGTAAGTTATTACTAATAGGGAAAACTTGGTGCAGGAGTTAGAAGAGAGGCGTATGGGAACTCTTTGTACTACCTCCTGCTCAATTTTCTGTAATTCCAAAACTACTCTAAAAAATAAAGTCTATCAGTTATTTTTAAAAGATCTATCTCTAGCCATAAATAATGTAGACACTTCAGTTCACTCAAATGGAAAGTGATTTAGGACATGGCCAATAGTCCAAACTTTTTCACAAAGATAAATTATGCAACTAGAAGGTTACTAAAGAAAATCCTGGAATCATTATTTGTCGGGCCACCATTTGACCTTGTCAACAATCAAACAGCCAAACTGTCATCCTTTACTCTTCAAAATGCAACTGAAACTTGCTATTATTAGTTGTGAAATACTTTTCCCAAAGTTTGTGTATTGAAAACTTAATCCCCAATGCAGTAGTGTTGAGAGGTGAAACTTTTAAGAGGTGACGAGATCATGAAAACTCTGACCTTACAGATGGATCAATGTCATTATCACTGGAGTGGATTTTTTTAAAATTTAATTTAATTTAAAGTTCCGGGGTACATGTGCAGGATGTGCAGGTTTGTTATATAGTTAAATGTGTGCCGTTGCAGTTTTCTGCACCTATCAACCCATCACCTAGGTATTAAGCCCCACATGCATTAGCTGTTAATAAAAGCAGTATCAGCCCTCTCTTGCTCTCTCTAGTACTCTCTTGCCCTCTGCCTTCAGCCATAGGATGACACAGCAAGAAGGCCCTTACAAGATGCCAGTGCCATGCTCTTCTACTTTCGAACTTCCCAAACTGTGAGCAAAATAAGTTACCATTCATTATAAATTACCTGGTCGGTGGTATTCTGTTACAGCAATACAAAACAGACTAAGACACTATTAGCAAAAAACATAACCAAGGGAAGCTGCATGCTGCAATTCTAATGCCATGACTCTAAACTTCAAATATTAACATGATGGGCTACTTGACTTTAAAAATATAAGAGTAAACAGTGCCAAACAGGTGGCACTTGACAGAGAGCTGGAACAGAACAGTGAGTTCTTCATAATGAGAAGGCTTCTAACAAGAGCCATTTCAGACATAATCAGTTCAGGAAAGAAATTCAGCAGAACAGAATGAGCATTCTAATTCAATTTATATTATTATATTGATGATGCATTTATATAGAGCATTTTTCGCCAAGGCTGTCAGGCACATTAGGCTAAGTTCTGCACAACAAACTCAAAATACTTAATAGGAGAGCCTCACTGTAAAAGTCCTCACCTTCAAAGGTCTTTAAGGACATTCACAAAACCACATTTTTGGTAGATATGAGTTAGGAATTACGGCTGTCTTGGGAGAAACATTTGTCAAGGTTTTACTTTTCATTTGTTTTCAATTGGTTACTGAAAGAGAATGCTGTCACCAGTTTCATGGCTTTCAGGGCCAATAATAGAAAAGTAAAAATCCCAGTTTGGTGTTTTCTATGGTTTGAATATTTGTGTCCCTCCAAAATCCATATTGAAACTTAATCTCCAATTCAACAGTATTGAGAGGTGGGATCTTTAGGAGGTGACTAGGCCATGAGGACTCTGCTCTCGTGGATGGGATTAGACCCCTGTAAAAGGGCTTATGCCCTTCTGGCATGTGAGGACACAGCAACAAGGCGCCATCTTGGAAGCAGAGTGCAAGCCCTCACCAAACGCCAAATCTGCCGGCACCTTGATCTTGGACTTACCAGCCTTCAGAACTATGAGAAATAGATTTCTGTTGTTTATGAATTAACCAATCGAAGGTATTTTCTTATAGCCGCAGCAACAAACTAAGATAGTGTTTGATATGATGGGAAGCCTCCCACAGTCTGTGGATGATGGTGCATTGAGGATAGTAGCTCACTTAAAGCCCACTACTACTGCCCTACCCTGATGTTTGTTTTGGGGTATACATTTCTGTCTTCATCAAGGCTCTCAATGAACAGGAACTCACTCCAATCTGTTTGGGTAAATGGGATTTCTATTCAAATACACACACACACACGCACACACACATACATATACACAATTTTATAAATGTTCTAAGAGCCAGAAATGAAATAGAATTGGGCCAGGTAGGAATCAGAACTAGAGGGTTTGATAGCAAGGCTGTGCCTTCCACTCCTCAGTGGGCCCCTTGGTCACTCAGTTCTGTTCCTCTCTGGACATCTGCCTTCACCCCTGTTTCTTCTCTGCAGGCTGGCTTTCTGGGTTTATTTGGGGCCTCTCTATTCTCCCATATTTCAGTTGCATGTGGTTTGACTTAAAACAGTGACAACTCTGGATTCTGCCCTATATGACCTTTCAGTTCAAGCACTCATCATCTGCCTCTGCTTGTCAGTATCTCAATTCCAGATGCCGGGGGGGATGTCTAGGATAGATGGGGTTCCATGACACATAATACACCTACTTCTTCCAGGAACTGAGAGTCACTGAGAGTGGGGTCTTTAAGAATGAAATGTGAGAAGGGAGGATGTAATTGACTTGCCAATGTCCCCATCTTTCCTTTTAAAGTTAATTTAACTTATATTAATATACTTTTAACATATATTCCTTATAGAAAGACAGAAAATTAAGATAGGCAAACACACTTTAAATGTCTGTGATTTCTGCCATCCAAATACAACTACTGCAAATATCATGGCATGACCTTTCAGAATTTCTAAAATACACATGTATTTATAGCTATATCTCCATTAATATTTTTAACAAGAAGCAGGATCACTTTATGCACACTACTTTAAAATATGCTTTTTCACTTAAAAGTATGTGTGAATATATTGGGTATATTCTCATCTCCATGAATATTAATCAGTACCATTTTTAATGACTGCATAATATTTATTTAATGGATGTGCTATAATTTAACCAGGTACCTCTCATTAATGTTTGTTTCCATTTCTTTCTTGTTATAAAAGCAACCAAACACTCAGCTCAATAGTCTTACACACATCTAAGTACAAACTCCTGAAACTTTCCTCAGTATGAATTCTCCCAAGTGGATCTGCTTGTTTAGAAGGCATGAGACATATGATCAGAGTATTTTGCATAAATGTGATTCTGACATACACTTCCATGGGTACTCTATCTATATGATGTGCCAGTTTCTCCATATCCTGGATATTATCATTTTCTTTAAACTACCTCAGTTTCTCCTTAACTGCCTTATTTTCCCCTAACTTGCCATCTGTGTGGCAACTCAGGCTGAAGTCATATGGGTTATAGTTCCCTTTAGACCAAAGATACTGCATCTGTGACTCTCCTTGGCCAAATGTTTCATTTGAGAGAGCATTATTTTCAGTCTGACCTTTTTCTTCCTCACTGTCTTTGTAACTTGCTAAAATATTTGTATTGAGCATCTGCCTTTCCTTTACCAGCTGGGATGAATACAGGAGTATAGCTTTCTTTCTCTATTTAAAGCTGTCAAATATACCATATCCAGGTTTAGCCCAGAGAGTCTACTGAATATTCATCCTTGATCAAAGAGTGCAGACATACTTCCTGGTAAAATTGACAGTCTGATAAATTATCAGAGGGTTTTATATGGAATCAGGCTTTGCCATACTGGTACTTACTTTCTGTTTAGGAGAAACACTTATTCTTTCACCTGTCTGTTCATTTATTCATTTATCCACCCATATTTGCTAAGGACACGTAAGCATGTAAGCTGTAAGTCTCAATTCTCTAAAGGCAATTTTTTGAGAGTCATCCTTATGCAGGTCTATCTATATCTATATCTATATAGATATAGAGAGAGACAGAGTCTTACTCTGTTTCCCCAGCTGGAGTGCAGTGGCGCAATCTCAGCTCACTGCAACCTCCGCCTCCCAGGTTCAAGCAATTCTCCTGCCTTAGCCTCCCAAGTAGCTGGGATTATAGGCACGAGACGCCACGCCCGGCGTTTTTTTGTTTTTTTGTTTTGTTTTGTTTTGTTTTTTCGTATTTTTTTTAGTAGAGACAGGGTTTTGCCATATTGGCCAGGCTGGTCTTGAACTCCTGACCTCAGGTGATCCACTCACCTTGGCCTCCCAAAGTGCTGGGATTACAGGCATGAGCCACTGTGCCCAGCCAGGTCTTTTAATATTAAGTACTTTCTCAACAAGCATAAGTAAGGAACAGGTAGGTATAATTTAAGGTGATCAGTAATAAAATATTTTTATAAAAGGAAAATGTATGTTTATTATAGGAATTTTCTCAAACACAGAAAGACAAAACATAAAACTTATCAGTAATTATGTAACCCAGTGGTAATCAACAAAAACCACACATTTACTTCCTTTTTTTTTTTTTTTTTTTTTTTTTGAGACAGAGTCTTGCTCTGTCATCCAGGCTGGAGCACAGTGGTGTGATCATGGCTTACTGCAACCTTCATCTCGCAGGTTCAATCGATTCTCCTACCTCAGTCTCCCGAGTAGCTGGGACTACAAGCGCATGCTGCCATGCCCAGCTAATTTTTGTATTTTTAGTAGGGATGGGGTTTCACTATGTTTGCCAGGCTGGTCTCCTGGCCTCAGGTGATCCGCCCACCTCGGCCTCCCAAAGTACTGGGATTACAGGTGTGAGACACCATGCCTAGCCTGGAATCACACATTTATTTCTATTTTTTATGTCTTTATCGTTAGCATAATCCCAAATAACAGCTGCCAAAGAATCACTTTCAAAAGAGCTTTTAAACTGGATCTTTATGTAAAATAAATGGTGAAGGAAGAACAATAGGCCCCTGTGCAGTGAATGAAGGAAAGATGAAAAAGAGAAGAAGGGTCCGGGTGCGGTGGCTCACGCCTGTAATCCCAACACTTTGGGAGGCCGAGGTGGGGGAATCACTTGAGGTCAGGAGTTTGAGACCAGCCTGACCAACATGGTGAAACCCGTCTCTATAAAAAATACAAAAATTAGCTGGGTGTCGTGGCAGTCACCTGTAATCCCAGCTACTCGGGAGGCCAAGGCATGAGAATCACTTGAACCCAGGAGGCGGAGGTAGCAGTGGACGGAGATCACGCCACTGCACTCCAGCCTGGGTGACAGAGCAAGACCCTGTTTCAAAAAAAAAAAAGAAGAAGAAGAAGAAGAAGAGGCCAGGAGCGGTGGCTCACACCTGTAATCCCAGGACTTTGGGAGGCCAAGACAGGCGGATCACTTGAGGTCAGGAGTTCGAGACCAGCCTGGCCAACATGGTGAAACCCCGTCTCTACTAAAAAATACAAAAAAATGAGTCAGGCATGGCAGTGGGCGCCTGTAATCCCAGCTACTTAGGAGGCTGAGGCAGGAGAATCGCTTGAACCCAGGGGGCAGGGGTTGCAGTGAGCCGAGATTGCGCCACTGCACTCCAGCCTGGGTGATAAGAGCGAAACTCTGTCTCAAACGAAAGAAAAGAAAAAAAAAAGACAAAGAAGAAAGGAAGGAAGGAAGGAAGGGATGGAGGAAGGGAGGGAGGGAGGGAGGGAAGGGAGAAAAGGAAAGAGAGAGAAAGAAAAGAAAGGAAGGAAAAAGAAAAACAAAATGGAAGGGGAAGAAAGAAAGGAAGGACCAGGGAGAAATGAAGAAGAAATAAACAGAGAATTACACACTAAAGAATGGAAATAGCTGGTGGTTTAAGAAAGCAAAGGGAAGATTATAGGAAATAGGGAGAAAAGGGGACCGCATCAGAGCAGATTCTTTTATTAATCAGGACTCTTAAAGATTGCAAATGACAGAAACCCCATGTGAAGGAGGATACACAAAAAGGGAATTATTTGGAAGCATGCTAGTGTATTTCTACTAACTGAAGGAACGATTAAATAACCAAGTCTATCCAGAGTTAAATTGTGTCTCTCAATAGAAACCAGGGATTCAACACCATTAGGATTCTCTGAGTATTTCTTGTCTTTGCTTTTCTTTCCACATCACATACATCATATCCCACTGCAGACATGCTGACGCCATATGACAGAAAACATAACTGCCAAGAGCTAGCAAACTTCCTATCCCAAGCCTCGCACAACCTGAGAAGGACTTACTCATTCCCCAGCTCCAATTAGGAACACCTCAGGGATTACTTTGATTTTCTCACTTTGGGTAATTTGTGCACCCATGCACCAATTACAGTACCTATGGCAATATAGTGATGTGAAATAAGAACAAGGTGGCTCTCTCCAGAATCACGTAGCTAGAGCAGAAGGAAAAGCAGTTCCCAACAGAGAGTTCCCACAAGGCTCTGGACAGACAAACTAGAGTTAGTCATTACTCTTCTCAGCACAGCATAATTCTAAACCATTTGGAAGAAGTTTGAGAGGTAACAGCAGATCATCGTCTCCCTAGAAAGCATAAAATAGGTGGGATCCTCCACAGGTTACCCCCCAAGGCCTCTTTGGTTTGGTAGTTCCATTCAATTCCTGGCAGTGGCCCGCATGCTCCTGGCACAGTCCCAAGAAACACTGAGTGCCCAGAAAAATTGATTCCTCCAAGGCCAATGTGTTTTCTTGCTCAAGAATCCTTTACCAATCTCAACTTTTGAATCCGATTCCCTAAAAGCATAGCTTATGAGCAAGCCAAACCAGTAGAGGGCATCTGTGAAGCATAGGGTTTGAGGAGTATGAACATCACTATTGGGTGGGAACTCCCTAAGGCTGACCAGTTTATGTCAAAGCCTAGTGAAGTTACTTGGGAAAAGATGGGGAAATAGGTAGGGAGTCAGAGTGACACCAGAAAGAAAGGGAACCAGCCTTAAGTCTGGAGTAAGAAAGCACGGCTCTAGAAACATTTTATTTCCCTTCAGAAAACACTATACACCCAACCCTATTTTTTTTCTTTTTCTTCTTTTTTCAGGCTAGGAATCTTGTTCCTCATTAATTTATCTAGCACTCTTTGAGTTAAGTAAGATTTTTCTTAAGGACATTCCAACTATTTCTATTACCCAACTTTTAAAAACAGACTATTATTCTAGTCCAACTGTCCTACTAGATTTTAAATTCTGTGAGAACAGGGGATCTGGAGGATATAGTTTCGCATTACTGTCTCGTCTCTCTCAAGCTCTTGGTACAGTGTGGCTAGTAGGGCTCAGTAAATATTTGTTAAATTGAATCAATATATAATCAGAAAGTACTTGGACATCACAACTATGCCTGCAATTAAAAGAGGCTTAGAATGCATTCTATAAACAAGATTTTGCTAATCCATCCTTTCAATTACTTTTTAAATCTTATTCAATTCACTTCTACCAATATTTATTGAGTGGCCAACTCTGTACCACTCAATGTGCTAGACACTCACAACACATTTTCGGTAAAGTTGTCACTTCATCTCCAAAAAGGCAGACGCTCCTAAAGAAAAGTTAGACTGCCATAGAAATAAAGAGTAGGCAAGTTAAAGTTTAATCGTTATTTGCTGACAAGACGCGGGGGATGAAGCTGACAGCTTCAAGCAGGCTAAAGATCCTGGAGCCCTTCAGCAATTCTTGCAGCAAGAAATCCAACAGGCTAAAACCAGAGTTTTGCTGCTGCTGTTATTACTGTTTTAGGAACAAGCAGAGTGACTCAGAAGGAACAATTTGGTTTGGTTTTTTTCTCCATCATGTTCTCCAGAGAAGGGCATGGAGAGTTACTTCATTTGAGAGTCACAATTAGTGAGGAGCCATTGCCATATATTGACTAGATTCTTCAGGCATTGTTTGCAGACCACTTAAAACTCCACTGTGCTTAATTGCACAGTTGGACAGTTAACAGCATTATTTAGGTTTTCTTCCCTCCTTGTTTTAGTCCCTTTTTTAGAGTTTAAAGGTTTGGGTTTTCTTGCACTTGCCAAAAGCAAGTTTTACTTTGCTTTGAATCAGTGTCATATGCACTGCCAGAGAAGGAGTCTTTTTCCTTCTTTCCAAATAGGATGCTCCCCATGTTGAAAAAATTCTTAGGGAAAAAGTAGAAAAGTTAATCCAAAAAAGAAGTGTAAACTTCATAGGTTATCTAGCTGCAGAAATGCCAAGAGACTCAGTTTTTGCTTCTTAGGGATCCCAGGGATAAATGAGTATGACACAAAATGTGATATTAAGAGGGAAGATAGAATATTCAGTAGACCTGCCACACATCTCTTCCTTGTGATTACACTGTGCCCACCAAGATAACACAGGCTAAGTTTTCATCTCAAGGTCAGCTGACACAAGTTTAATTCCACATGCAACCTTAATTTCCCTTTGCCATGTAACCTAACAGATCCATAGGTTCTGAGGATTAGGATGTGGACACCTTTGGTAGCCATTATTTTCCCTACCACAACACCTCAATCCTCAATTGTGTTTAGGGTGTCAATAAGTCCAGAGACCCTTGTTTTTATCTACTTCATAAACTAAACCTCCTGTTTTCTCTGGGGTAGCACAGGGAGACAATAGCAGTTAATGACTGGGCAGACCGGGGGATAGAATCTGAATGTCTGTCATACTACTTACAGAGAATTTCAATGAATCTTCCTGTTTCTATCTCCACCTTCATCATACCATTTCTATAAGTACCTGGCATGTATACCAGGTATATCAATTTCTGAGACTTTAGAAGATTCTGTGGATTACATTAGTACATTGGATTGCTTCTTGTCTGTCCCCACTGCAAGTTTAGGATTCAGCTTTCTAAAGTGTCTCTAAGTCAATTGCTACTCATTAATTTTCCTTCTACCTTCCAAAATTTCATTACTATTGTCTTCTGTTCTCTTTGTCCTTGTGGGTTTATACCATTGGTGTAGATTAAATATAGAAATATCTGTAATTTCGTCCTCATATTTATGCCCCTTGCAATGTAAATTTGCAGCTCCACTAAGAAAGTGGCAAAGCCAATTTTTCCATCCCTTAAATCCAGGCAGGCCTTGGGATTTGCTTCACCCAACAGAATAAGGTAGAAGTGACAATGCATTCAATCAAAGGGTAGATCTCAAGAGACCCTAGATACTCCACTCACTTTCTCAAGATCCCCTTCTTCTCCCTATGGACAAGCTTGATCTGGCCTGATGTTGGATGGTAGCCTGAGTCAACTCAGTGGTCCCAACTGAGACTGGGGAGATATGGAAGTCCGGTCAAGATTAGCAAATCTGCACTTGATCTGCAGCTGACTGCAAATACATGAAAGAGCGCTGCTGAAACCAAAAAATCATTTATCTGAGCCCAGCTCACACTGCAAATCCACAGAATCTGAACTAAATAAATGGTTGTTGTTTTAAGCCACTTTATTTTGGGCATATATTGTTATGCAGCAAAAGCTAACTCATAGAGTCTTTACAAATCCCTTTACAGTTATTAATTAGAAATTCAGGGGCAGACTGTAGATGTATGTGTTCAATCCTTTATCTTTACAGGGAACTCTTGATTGACTGTTTTCTCTATAAGATCTGTTCAATAGAGAACCATAGAAGTATGCCTAGATATCACATTTTTGTTATTTATTTTTGATGTATTCACTTGATTTTGTTTCAATCTTTATTTTACATTCAGGGAGTACATATGCTGGTTTGTTACCTAGATATATTGTGTGATGTTGAGGTTTGGGGTACAAATCATCACATCACCCAGTTACTGAGCATAGTACCCCATCGTTAGTTCTTCAACCCTTGTCACTCTCCCTACCTGCCCACTCTAGTAGTCCCCAGGATCTATTGGCAACGTAAGGATGGCAACATCTTTATGTCCATGAGTACCCAATGTTTAACTCCCACTTAAAATTGAGAATATGTGGTATTTGGTTCTCTGTTCCTGTGTTAATTTGCTTAGGATAATGGTCTCCAGCTATAGCCATGCAGCAAAGGACATGATTTCATTCTTTTTTATGACTGCATAGTATTCCATAGTATATATGTACCACATTTTCTTTATCCAGTCCACTGTTGATGGGCACCTAGGTTGATTCTCTGTCTTTGCTATTGTGAATCATTTACTTGATTTTTAAAAAGCAGCAACTTTGTCCAAAGCATAGCTGACATAGCTTCTGCTTTTTCATGATTCCTGTTGATCAAAAAAGTAGTTGCTAGGATGATACTCAACATTCCATTTGAAGAGCATTTTTATTCTTAATTCCTATAAATACAATACATTCTGTGCCTTATTTCACCCTCCAGCCATACCCTTTCATGGTACTCTTAAATAGGAAGTTCTTTAGCATCTTTGGTCATGGGACAGTATAGAATATAATTTCGAAATGTGACCAGTTAACATTTCATTAAAGTAAATTCTACTGATGCACTTTTTTTTTGCTCATTTTGCATCAACGGCCCATTTGAAGTGGTATAGTCTGTCTAAAATGGAGTAAAGCTTTCTAAGATAATAATAGTACATAGTTCATAGTTCAACATTTCCAAGTATTGAGATCCAAAATCTTAAGTTATATTTCATAATATGTGCAATGCCTTGTTTTGTTGTCATTCATTGATTTTATTTTTATAACTCTTCAAACATTAGTATTTTTCATCATCTGAATAGATATTTATTTTCTAAGTTTGGTCATAAAAGAAATTATTTGAAAGAGTCATTCAGGAGGACAAAGTCCTTCGAATATTTGAGGGAAGATTGCTGTGTCTTTGGCTCTGATTGTCAAACCAAAGTAGGGTATAGCTCTAACCAATACAATAATTATTGTATCCTATCCCAATTATTAGGCTCAGGAATACAATCATAATTACACAGAAGCTTTTAATAATTTTTCTCAGCACTTACTTTTTATTAACTGGGTTACAATTAAATGTGCTTATTTTAGCCGTAAATTCAATGATAATAGATAATTCGGAGTCTTTGTAGGCAACATCCAGGATTTCTGCGCAATATATAGCAGAAAATCAAATGAAAAGAATGGAATCATACTGTTGCCTTGGTTATTAATGGATTTGGAGCTTCTTCTGCAACCACTAATGATTACTACCATTTCCTACATAAAACAAAATGCCAATATTTGGGATATAGAAACTTGACATGAACATATTAAAAACATACAAAATGGAAAACATGTGGAAGACACAAGTGCCAACCAGTAAGGACACATGCTAAAAAAATGGAAAAGATAGGATATGATATGAGTCCAAAGAAGAAATTAACAAATAGTAATAAAAGCTAGTATTTTTGAGAGCTTACCATTTGACACCCTTTCACAATCCTATCATATAGGTACTATTACTATTCTCATTTTCCAGGTACTATTATTATTCTCATTTTGCAGTACCTATCAGATAGGTACTATTATTACTCTCTGAGAAACAGAGGGGTCAAGCGACTTTCCTAATATTACATACCTAGAATGGGATGGAGCAGGGCTCATACCCAGCAGCCTTCTACAAGAGCCCAGGCTCTTAACCACTGCACTACAGATTCCATGCCAGAAGGAAGCCATACACATACTGCTTTCCATGGAATTTGGCCTTCTCTAATCTACTTTCCTCTAGTAACTCTAAAAATATCCTACAAGATATAAAAATTATTATGCAGATATAAGTGAATATGTATGTAGAATTATATTATCTTCTTTTAAAAATTCTTTGTCTTGGTATTTCTTCTTAAATCTTGTACAGCCTGCTTTTCACCTTTTGCTTTTTTGCTTTGACTTCATTTTATAAAATACCTATGTCATTGGCCTATTTAACAATTAATGAGACAATAATATGCTTTTATGATTTTTGAAGTGGTCATAGTTTTTTTTTATGTTGTACAGGTGTGCAGTCAATGCACCTTTTAAATTCTATGGAGTGTGGTCCTCCTTCTAATTGCAGTAAATTGGATGTACTAATCACTTTGAGTTGTTGGCCAACATAGTTATAGATTTGTACCAGGTTTTCCACCAGAAGATAATTGCTTAACAGTAAAGAGTATTTCAACAGCACTGATTAAAAAAAAAAAAAACCAATGTTAACTCCACATGCTGGTTTCATATTTTATTCACTTATTCATTCACTTATCCTTAAAACAACACATCATGCATCAAATGTGTGCCAGTCATTAAACCAAACATCAGAAAAATGAAAAGTATGGGATATATTTCCTGCCTTCAAGAATCACAAAATTTAGTGGCTATAATAATGAAATAAAGGATATTATGAGCCACAAAAAAGAAATATATAAAAAATTTCCATAGGAGTCAAAAGGAGTGAATGACTAGCTATGCTTTAGAGGTCTGGAGTCAGAGTCACAAAGGAAATAATAATGCTTAAGCTAAATCTTGAAGAATGTGTAGGAATCCACCAGTTGTGGGGAATGATGCAGTTCCTGGGAACATCAGCACAATTTGTGTGGTTGACACATGGGGTGCACGTGGGGGAAGGACCTAGCCATGAGGCTGTGCCGGTAAAGTGGATTCAAATTGTGAAGAACCTTTTATTTCAGAGAAGAACTGAAACTATTTTCTTATTAACAAGAGAGAACCATGGAAGAGTTTTAATCAAGGAGTGGTTGTATCTCAGATAAAACACATCGTACATTGTCTTGTAATTTTCTGTGTACAAGTCTGTCTCCCACTAGTGTCTGGCACATCATAGGTGTTCCATAAAGTTAAGTAAATCCTGAGTGATTGACTTAATAAGATATTTTTTAAAAGATAACATGGTCAACCATGTAAACGATGGATTTGATTAGGGTCGACTGGAAGGCAAGGAAACCATTTGGAAAGCTTATGTGCAGCTACGTCATAATGAGAGACTGCAAAACTAGAGCAATAAGAACCAAAATGCAAAGCCATCTAAGCTCTATCTAAGCACTATCCTAAAATGAACCACCAGCCACTTTATTGATCAACCCTGTGAAAGCTTGTGAACAGATGTGAAGAAAACCTTCAGGCCTGCGATAGTACTGCACCAGTTACCCAGCTTATTGAGGGCACTCACCTGGACTGCCATCAACTCCTTGAATGCCCCATAATCTTATTGGGACTGATACTGTCAAACTCCTCATAACTAAGCGATGTAAACATGTCTTCCTTGAACTGAAAACTCTGTCCCTTGTTGTAATCAACATATTTCAGCAAACATTTTGGATACAATTGCACTGCTTTGATAAGATGTCTATCTGAACTGTTGGCAATTCAAACTATAGTCTTTACCAGGCCTAACAATGGTTATTTCTAACATCAGCAAAATTCTGTAGCAGCAGTGACAACAGTAATACTAGGCAAGAGGACTTATAAATAAGAGAGGCTGAGAGTTAACAAGATACAGAAAATAAAAATGATAAACTATAGTGAGAGCTCAGTGCACATTTAAATGCCATTCTTTATAGCCAGAGCAGAGGCCTTTGATGGCCAAAAGAGCTAAAGAATAAATGAAACTATTGCAAGGAAAGTGCTCAGACAATGTAATAGACCAATATTAAAAACCATTACAAAGGGAAACTACCCTTTTACTATAATACTATTAGCATTATATATTTATAAAGATGAATAGAAATTATTTATTACCTGATTCTTGGAAGCACCTCTTGAAAGAAAAGCAGCAGAATAAAAAATATATGTACAGCTATATTCTTTCTCTAGACATCTTTCTGTGAACCCAAATTGTTTTGGATTAAAACTTCTTTCTCTCTCAAACTCAGGCTAGGAAGATAAGCAACTATTTTTTCTCACTCTTTTTGTCCTTCCACTCCACCCTCCACCTTAGAAACCCAAAGGGCCTGTAAGTATACCATTACCAGATATTTTCCCAGCAACAAGATTTTCCTAAGTGTAAAAACTTTGAGTAGAAGAAATCAAACATTAAAAAAATGAACATCTTTCCATTTTAAGCACAGACATAATTAATTCTCACATCACATACTCACAAACAAAAGCATGATCAATATTATACCACTATGTTGAGACAGAGGCAAACTACATTTGAAAAACATCAAGCTATGAGCAGAAACAAGAAACCAAGAAAAAAGAGCTGGTTTGGGCAGAAGATGATGAGTTTGGCCTTAGGCAATGCTGTTTTTGAAGGAAGGAAAATACCCATATTTTGGTGAATTGTCTTTCCTCATTCTCTGCTCAGTTTTAGGAAAGTGTTTAACAACATACATAATAAAAGTCAAAATGCCTAAGACCTATAAAAACATGTTTTTAGTTTGCATTTTAAGAAATTAAGTAAAAATGGTACAAAATAATTCCGTTCAAAAGTGCAATTTTTATAGAGAACTCCTATGACAAAATCTTCATTTCATTTCTTGTTCTCAAGGTCTGTAGCCTGGCATCTCCCTCACTAGAACCACACTTTCCAATATTTGCAGAAAATAAGACATTTTCATATTTAAAACCTTAAAACTCACCAACTTAAATATGTATACTGTGACAATCATGACAGCTCCTCAAGCTGATGAATAAAAACAGGAGCATGTATCTGTTCTAACTGGCATTTCCTTCTCACCCGACTCATTTGTGGGACCTGATAAAGTATGGTCCCAGCAAGTTCACACGCCAATGCTCGGGCCAGGACCACAACATGTATCCTTTCAATCAATGGAATCAGCAGCGCATTCAGTTTAAAAAGAAGTCCAGTTATAGATTAACAGATTTTCTTATGAAGACCCAGCAGAAAAGTGTATTGTTTCTCACTGCTTCTTAGCATCAAACTATAATGATTCCTTTAATTACTGTTTTGGTGAAAGGATCACATTGATCGGCCCACGTGTTAGCTTGCTAATTTTTTGTTTTTGCCAGTGAGTCAGTTGATATGGGAATATTGCTTCGCTTAGTAGATATATGTCAACAATGTACTTTAAAAAATACCAAGTACTCTTGCAAACCATCTCTCTCTTTCACATATGTGCACACACACACAGAAACCACATTTAAATTATCCATGTGTCTGTGAATGTGTGTGTGAGAGAGAAAGATATTTATTTATGAATGAGATGAGGGTGTGACATTCAGATAGAGATGCCAAACAGGAAGGAGGATATTTGGTTCTAGAGTGAAGGAGAGATGTTCAGCTTGAAGACAGGGATATGGGAGTTATCTGCATAGAATAAATAATAGAAGATATGTCAATGGAGAAAATCATAAATGGAAGAGAAAGATGCCTTAACGAGTTGCTGTTAAATTAAACTAAATTTGGCCTGAGGATGCTTTGGTACTTTGAGTCTTTACATAACAAATTGCAACCTAACTTAGCATAAACTAACTGAAAGCCTAATTTAGGAGTGTACTTTTGTAACAAACAGCTGAGTCTTAGCCTATCACAGCAGCTGTGCTTCAGTCAGTCACAGGCAGTCAACTGATGAAGCTATGCTCAAATGAGGCAAACACTGAGCTGTAACCAATCAAGCTGTTTCTCTTCCTCACCTCTGTTTTCTGTCCATCAGTGCTGCCTGCCCACATTGTGGAGCAAAACCCCTGCCGGTTCTGAGCGCTGCCCCATTCTCAAATCATCCTCGCTCAATTAAACTCTGTTAAATTTAATTTGTCTAAAGATTTTAACAGAGCCATTATCCTAAATTTTACGTTTAGCTCAAATAAGCTAATTGAGCTAATAATATGGTGAGCATTTGTTCTTGTTTTTATTCTGGTATTGTTTGTTTGTTTGGCTTGGTTTCTGCCTGCCTGGCTTCTGATCTCATTTGAGGATTCGGGCAGAAATAACACCTCTCCTTTCATAGGTAAGGACACATGTAGACCCCAATCTGTGTCAATAAAATCCGCCCAGACTTATCCTATCAGGAAAGATAGTTCACTTTTAGCTTCAGCTGCTAAGCTGGAAGTTCTGTAAGCCTAAAGCTATTGCTCAGTCTTCTGCACCCCTTGGGGAAAGCCTGCATTGGGATGATGTTAACACAGAAGAAAAGAACTAACAGAGCCAGAGAGAACACTTCCTGGTGGCATCTTTTGGTCTATCAGATTAAGTTGTGCCTGAAGCTCAACTACTTCTGGACATACCACTTGCAACTGAGGATTCTGACTTATTCAGATACTTGTAGAAATGAGTCAGAATCAGAACACGAGGAAAATAAACTTTCTATCATAAATTTACAGCTATTCAAAGAATGAAACTCTTGTTTACAAAATGCAAAACTGCCAGCAAATCATTATTGGACAATATTGTTTTATTTTTGTTTGTTTTGAGGTATACAAACACTAATCTTACTAGATCAGAGCTACAAAGACACAAACTTTGAGAACTGTAGAAAAGTGACATAAGCTGGAATCTTCCAAGAGAAGTGAAGGAAAAAGTGAACTGGTGATTACTAGAACGGCCCCTCCTTTCTCTAAATGACTACCCTCAGTGACCTCTATTCAGCAAAAATGTCATCAGTCAACTTCCCCAAAAATCTTTACTAAGACTTACTTAAAATATATATGAGATTTTTCACAGTTTCCAGTTTCTCATTTAGTGATATTTCTCAATTCTCAATCTACAAAATGATTTTTCTCAATCTCAATTCACAGAAGTCATTCAGTGTATTAGAAACTAATTTATAAAAAATTCGAACTTTCTTGGTGCCCGTATTAATATAGTAAAAGCTCAGAAGAGAAACATCAACTTAGTTTTACATGTCCAGACAACAATTTGGAACCATCAGAACCCAGAAAAACAACTGTTACTAGCATATAATGTGCCCTACTCTGTGCCAGGGACCATGCTAAATACTTTAATCTCAATACAATAAAGGGCTGATAACCTTACAAAATACAAAGAAGAAGAATGAAACTCAGATAAACTGAATGACTTACATAGGTCACAGAGCAGTGAAATTATAAACTATATCATCATATGCTGAATCCCAAACCCATGTTCTTAATCACTCTATTATACTGCCTCTAATTAACATCTCTACTTAAAGGGCTATGGGATGAACATCTTTGTTACTGGGACTTGATTTGCAAGGCTTTTCCCAGGCCTCAGGCGAACAAGGAAACTGGAAAGATAAATTTAGAATATTTTCCCAGCCCCTAAATTGTTAAAGTTTAAGATACAGCAAAAAGGGAGTGATGAGGTCAGAATTCTTGAGCCACACAGCACAGTGTCATATCTTTACTTGAGCACTTATTATATAGTGCAAGAATTATTTATTTGCTCGTTTTCCTCCTTAGCAGGCTATGAACTCCTAAAAGAGACAGATCATGCTCCATTCATCTCTGAATCCCTTGAATCTGGCTTAATGGCTCTCACAAAGAAGGAAGTTAATACATTTTTGTTGAGTAAATGAGTATGCCCTTAAGAGATCCCTTTGTAGGGTGTGTGTGGGGACATTCCTTTGGAACAAGGGTGAATCAGTGGAATTTTTCCTTACCTTAAGGTTCCAAGAAAGGCCAAGTGGGGCAGTTAAATCTGGGATACTATGTGGTTTTCAGTAAGTTTACTTATCTAATGCAGTGCCAAAGGAATAAAATAAGTTCTTAAGTATGAAAATGACTTAATTACTTTACAGAAAAAATAATAATAAAGAATTTTAAAGTCAACCATAATCTTACTAGCCAGAAATAGCTATAGTTAATATTTGGTGTTTTTCCTTCCAACCTTTTACACACATGCATATACACAACTACATATACACTTATCTTGTATCAGGACGATCCGCAGACAAAACCTCTCAGACACCGCGTTGTAGAAGGAAGGGCTTTATTCAGCTGGGAGCATCGGCAAGCTAACGCCTTAAAATCTGAGCTCCCCGAGTGCACAATTTTCTGTCCCTTTTAAGGGCTCACAACACTAAAGATTTCACATGAAAGGATTGTGATTGATTTGAGCAAGCAGGGGTTACGTGACAGGGGCTGCAAGCACCGGTGGTCAGATTGAAACAGAACAGGGCAGGGAGTTTCACAATGTTCTATACAATGTCAGGAACATCGGTTTCTAAGTCATGAGTTGATTTTTAACTACTGGGTTTAGGCCAAGGCAGACCCAGGTCTGGTTCCGGGCCTGGCACCGGGCTGCCTATCTTTGGTTTTACTTCCTTGTTTTTTTCTTAAAACAGGTACTGAGTATAAAACAATAGGAGAGGGTCTCTCTATTTCCTCAATCTAATGTACATTTTCTCTTAATATTATATTATGCATATTTTCCATATGTTTACAAAGTTATTGAAAACATAGTTTTAATAACTACATTAAATTCTACTGTGTAGATGCTTTAGAATGCTTTCAATCTCTCAGCAATAATGCCAATCAGCAAATATTTATTGAGCAGCTCCTATGTACGGGGCATGAGTGCTAAGCTCTGGGGAGACACAATAATGAATGTTGTACATGTGGCATTCATGGAGCTTATGATCCCCTCCCAGTGAACATTTAGGTGTTTTCAATGTGTTGCTACTTTCAGAAACAGTATGATGAATGTCTTTCCACAAATATCTTTCTAAAAGCTTTTTTCATGTGTGCAGTCACACACATGTATACAATAATGAAATAAAATGTTATGAAACAACACGAATCCTTACTATATATAATGTGTTCCTAGTTTTCTATTCTACTAGTCTTTAGAAAAATTTTTTTTCTAAATTGTTACAGATAGTTAGATAGGCATCAGCTGGGCAGGAGAGGGCTCTCCCGCCACCCACTAGGAATGTCAGGTTCAACAATTACTTAAGTGGCTATGTAGTCTGGGGTATATACCCTGGGGTTCATCGTCTTGCTCCAGGAAAATTTAGGACATGGACCCACATGAGGAGTTTATGAGCAGAGGTTTAACAAGCAGAAGAGAAGAGAAAGAGAAACAGCTCTCTCTCTATAGAGAGAGGGGTCTCCCAACAGAAAGGACCAGTGGGCAGCAGATGTGCTGGATTTTATAGTCAGGTTTGAGGAGGCAGTGTCTGATTTATATAGGGCTCACAGATCAGTTCCATCAGCTATGACATTTACGTAGCATGTAGGAAGTCTGACCACCCCACCCTAATCTAACTATGCAAATGAACTCTCCTGTTAATCCGAGCCATGTTGTCTGCTCCTTACTGTACATGTGGCTGATAAAGAGAAGGGAAGATGGGGCCGTCATTTTGAACATGATTGGCACAACTGCCAGCATCTATGACTGTAGCTCGATTTTACAGGTTGCTCTTTGTTAGAAAGGAAAATGATTTGGGGCTGCTTTTCATTAAAAAGAAAACCTTACTGAGGACTTCCGTATCCTCACTATCCACCTAAATAATTTCTTCTTACCTCTTGTATCATTATCACACTGCCTCTCTAAAAATGATAATTTCGCAGCCCACCAAGGGTGCCAGGGAGAGGCCATCTCCTGATGACCCACAGCTATTAACATTAAAGTGTTGATTGAATGCAAATGAGGGAGAAAAACTTCCTGGGCATATGCACTTGAAGACAAAATGGTGAAATATGACCTTCTGGGTGCACTCCACTGGAAAAAAGGAAGAAAGCTTCAGATGGGCATGCATGCAACCTCCTAAACACACTGTGTGCTCAGTTCCTAAGGGTAAGGAGAGCACTGTGCATGCAGGAAGCCCACCCTAAGGGAAGAATCATGGGAAAGAGGAGTCTGTATAGCCCTAGGACGAAGACTAAACACTCCCTTATCTCTTTGACCTTCAGGCACCCTTTTGGATCTCTTCTGAGTGAACTTTTCTTTCTTTCCTTTTCTAAAGCTTTTTTAATTAAACTTCCACTCCTGCTCTGAAACTTGCCTCTGTCTCTTTTTCTGCTTTATGCCCCTCTGTTGAATCCTTTCCTCTGAGGAGGCAAGGACAGATGTTATTGCAGACCCATAAGGATGTGACAGCAGTAACTTGGGGTAACTCAGATATCTGCCACATGTAACAAAATGACTGCTTTTGACCTGCTATATTGATTTATGACTCACTAACGAGTAAGGACCTACAGTTTGAACAACACTGCCATAGAGCATGGTAAAGCACCATGGTTTGTCACTACACGGCTTAATAAACACTCTAGTACCTACTAAGTATCAAACTAAGTTATCAGCTATAGAGGAAGCATGGGGCTTTCTGAAAAAAAAACAAAAGACCCCAGCAAAGTCTCAGAAAAGCTGCTGTTAAGAGGACTGTTGCCATCAGTGAAAGAAGCCACTAGAAGCAGTTGCTGTTTCTCAAAGCTGTCAAAAATAATAGGATCAACTAAAGGGAGGAACCTAAAGGGAGGATCCTTGCTAAGAAGAGCAAGGCCAGTAAGAGCAGGTGCCAGGAGCCTTTCACCATCAGGATGCTCCTCTGCTGAGAGAAATTGCCAAGTGCAGCTGAGGCATCCCTGACAGATGATTTGATGGTTAACAGGAACCATCATTATAGTGTCAGAGTATCTGGATGGAAGAATTTCAACGCCCAGAGGTCTTTAGCTTTCTCTCTCTTGATAGAGCTTGTCATCTTTGAAATCAAGAGAATTGAATTTTTGTGTGTGTGTGTGTGTGTGTGTGTTTTTTAACATAGTCGTCACCAAAAAGGAAGAATAATAATTTTCTGGCTAGAAATCCAATAGAGCTAGAGGCTCGGAAAACCACAGACACTGAGTTGTCAGCCTGCGATTTCCTGTGGCCCAGAAAAGAGGGTAAATGGGCTGCAATTTGTAGTTAGAGTCTCACAGCAAATGCAATGGTAAGCACAGTGTGCCGACTAAACTAGTAGAAGAAGTGGTGGGTGGGTGAAGATTACAGCAGGATATGACGGGCAAAAGATTTTAAGGAGAGCCAAATATTTTAGAGCCTGAAGCAGAAAGATAAAGAGTGTTTCTAAAATCAGACATCTAGGGTTACCAACCATCCTGGTTTGCCTGGGACTGTCCTAGTTTTAGCACGGAAAGTCCTGCTTCCAAAGAAATCCCTCAGTCCTGAGCAAACTGGGAAACCTGGTCACCCTGAGTCCAGTTAGTTTGCAACTTACAGATAGTGTGACTGCTACTCACAGTCTCACTAACAGCATGACTTAGTATCAGTGTGACTCAGCATCTCTCAGTAACTACTTAGCATCTTTGAGATTGAGTTTCTTCAGCTGTAAAATGAGGATACTAGTGCTTATTCACAACCAATAAAAGGAGATCAGAAGTACTTTTTGGTATTGTAGTTCTATACGTGTAGAGATACAGAGGCTTGCCTCACAGTCAACTCTAAGCACAATAGCACCTAAGACAAGAATGCAGAGAGATGACTGAGTAATCTACCTTTAGACGGTATGGAGTCAGAAGGATTGTAGAACTAGGGTTCGAGCACTGATGGCAGCCTTTTTGCATCCTGGCAAGTTTTTGGGGTTTTTTGTTTTTGTAGAGGTGGGGTCTCACCCTGTTGTTCAAGCTGATCTCAAATTCCTGTGCTCCAGCAATCCTCCTGCCTCCGCTTCCTGAGTAGCTAGGACTACAGGTGTGCACCATGGCACTTGGCTCACCTTGGTAAGTTAGGAGTGACTTGGGAAATGCAAAAATAGCCTGGCAGCCCAGAGCTTTCAGGAACAAAGTTATAGTAGGAGTTTGTAAAAAGAGTATGTTTATTATAATTTTGCATACATGCCCTGAAATGTCTGTGCCAATTGTGCAAGCTATCTGTTTGTTTTGTCTTATAAACAGAACAAAATTGTGGGTAAGTTTATTAAATGTAGCCTGTCAAGTGTAAACATATTGACATTATTTTGAGAGCAATATTATAGACAATTTACATTTTATTGCTTTTACATTGTCTCTCTCCTGTTGGAAGTAGTTTTTTGCCCTGCTTGGACTCATAGAGCTAGCTATTTTTATTTGAATAGCTGCACTTTCAGATTCATATGTTCCAATCAAGTTAATGGCCCTTGTTTTTGTTGTTGATATAGGCCATGACTAAGCTACTTCATGCTTGTATTTTTACTTCTTAACACAAGTGTTTCTAGACAATTACCATAAAAAATGACTTTTAAAAAAATCCAACTTTTTAAGGTGATATCATTTGGTCAGGGTCTAATACTACTCCTTCAAGAAGAATGTTCTCTCAAGGTTGCTGTGCCCCAACTTTTTAAAAGCATGCTTTGGGGGGACTTTTTAAGTATAATGTCAGAAGAGGCTGTGGCATAGACTCATGAATGATTAACAGAGGTAAAATGAAAGCCAAAAACAAACACTATGGTCAGGGATGAGGTGTGGGATCAACTACTATGAAGGCCAAGAGATTTACCAGAGCAATGATGCACAAGTCTTAAGAAATGAATTGTGATCTTTAAACTATACTTGAGGAAAGAAATGAAATGAATAGAAATAAAATTTTAACATGACTGGGAGAACATGAAATTTAGGAAAACATAAAACTTCACAACCAAAAAATTCCCAACCATAATACTTAAAGAAAAGGTAATAATGTTTTGTTCCCCATTCTATGTGCACTAAGCACTGAACTGGCTTCTCTTCTTGCATAAATTTTGCGAGACAGGTATTGGAATCCACATTCAATATGAAAAGAATAAGAAACTTACTAAAGGTTAGATAGCATTAAATAACTGCTGAGCTTTGAACTCAAATCTGTCTGTTTCCAAAGTACATATATAGTTGAAATCAATTAAGATATCTCTTTTCAAAAATTGATTTGCATAAGACATCTGTTTTTCAGGACTTAAAAATTATTATTTAAGTTGACTTCTTTGTTAACTTCTAAATGAAGTTTCTGCCAATATCTCTTAAGCCCACCCTGGAACTATGAGCATTCATTCATAGCTGATAAACATAATTTTCTTAAAGGTTTTAGGCCATAGCAGAATGGGACATCATATCTTTGCCAATTGGACAGTAAGTCTCAATGTTGAGAAGAGTCAGCTAGGTTTGTATCCCTCCTCAACTAGCAGTGGGACCTAGGCAAGTCATTTACTCTCTCTAAGTTTCAGATTCCTCATCTAAAAAATGGGGATAATAATAGTATATGTCTCTAGATGTGTTTAAAGATGAAATTAAGTGGTATTAAAGCAATTGTCATAGCACCTGGTGAAAAGCAGGGTTTTATCTGAATCACTACATACAGTCATTTGCAGGGATCCAGGAGTTTGGTCATTTTCAAAGCAATCTACACAGATCCTATATTGAAACAGAAATCCCTAGGATTAGTTAGGGTCTATTTAATGTCCTGGGAGTTATGAGTACTTACTGAGGCTGCTTTGTCTTGAAACAACCCAGTCAATGCCTATAGGGACTTAGATAAAGATCACTTTATACTGGTACTTCGGCACATGTTTGGGCAGGCCATAAGAGCTAATTATACCCACCTTAGTGCACAAAGCCAGAAAAATCCAATGACTGGCAAAGAAAGGAAGTACTGCCATTCATCTTCCATCTGTCTGTGACTGGGCCCCACCAGTTCCTTGTCCTTGCCAATCCCTCAGTATTTAAGGATCAGAGTCATGCCATTTACCTTAGTATGCATCTTGAAGCATATGCAATAATTTATCCAGGCACTATTCTAAGGACTGGGGATGGCGAGGCAAGTAAGACAAACAAGGACCATTCTCATAGGCAGCTCCCATTCCCAGTAGAGATACACACAATAAAAAAATATGATTTTTCAACAGCAAAAGAAGTTATGAAAGAAATGAAATGGGACATTGCGATAGAGAGTGATTGGAGGGTTTAGAGTAATCTTAGAAGGTATCTCTGAGGACTAACATCTGAGCTGGGACTTAAAATACTTTAGAAAGTAAGTGGTGATATAGGAAGTAAGGGAGGCAGTCATTAAAAGGGCATATTACATAAAAGCCATTACACAAGACCCTGGAGTGGCTTAGAGATATTGTTAAGATTGTAAAATAAATGCATTTTTTAACATATTCATAATGAAACCTCTTGCATCATAAGTGGAAGATTAACCGTAAAGGTATGTCCACTTCAAAAGTATTTTGTCCAGACATAGCATCCTGCTTGTCTGCTCCTATTTCCTGCCATCTCTGTTAAAGACCAAGATACTATCCTTAAGTGAAAAGGACTTTTACCTCTTTAAGCCTCTGTATCCTCATCCATCAAATGGAAATAACAATGCCTCAGAATTGTTTCATGACTTGTAGTGAGGACTAAAAGAGACCATAGACAAAACCATGAACAGAGCATATGCTTCCAATCCACCTGAAAAGAAATGGCAAATCTGTGTGACTTTGCATAGAAGTGAGAGAGACTCAGAATGATGTTTTTTAATGTAGCCATGTGGGATTTTTTTTTTCATAAAAGTTTAAATATGTGAGATCTTTGCGCTAACAAAAATATGAGAACCATAGAACCAAATAAGAAAAAGCAAAGCAAGCCAGGTGCCGTGGCTTACTCCCGTAATCCCAGCACTTTGGGAGGCTGATAAGGGCAGATGACTTGAGGCCAGGAGTTCGAGACTAGCCTGGCCAACATAGCAAAACTCCATCTCTACTAAACATACAAAAATTAGTTGAGCCTGGTAGTGCACACCTGTAATTCCAGCTACTTGGGAGGCTGAGGCATAAGAATCACCTGAACCCAGGAGGCAGAGGTTGCAGTGAGCTGAGATCACGCCACTGCACTCCAGTCTAGGCAACAGAGCGAGACTCTGCCTAAAAAAAAAAGCAAAATAGATGAGTATTAGAAGGTGAGGAAGGAATGGGAGAATAAAAAAGAGTGACATCCAGCATCCAGAGGAATGAATGCCAGCCCCAAAGGATCTTGTTGCTGCCTTGCCATCAGGAAAAGTACTGTGTTCCTGAGTCACAGAGTCCCAAAGGCCTTGTTGCTGAAAGGCACATCAAGGAACCTTACTAGAAAAACTAACAGGCTTGAATTCATGTTTTCCCACACACAGCATTACTTTCCATCTCCTTTGGATTAAATCAATTTGGATGTTTTGTGAGCAGAAACATTATAGTAGAGAATTACAGTGGTTATTTTTTCATTCATTCCACAAACATGCACTAATCCCCTTTCATGTACCATGTGTCATGCAGGGCCCTGTAGCTGGGAGAGTTGTGAGGTGCTCTTCACTCCTACTCTCATGTCAGGGCAGTGCTTCTGGGTGTGAATTCCCGATGGAATGAAATCAGTTTACACAATGCTTGTGCCCAAGCTCTTGAAATGGAATATTAAGTCATTGCTGTAAAGCTAATAGTGGATTAGCATATTCCCTTTGGAGTGTGGAAAAGGGAGCAGGAGGCATGGTTAATTCCCAGTTTCCCAGAGGAGGTCTGAGAAAACTAGTCAATTATCTAACAACTTAACATTTTCCAATGCTGTTTAACATTCAACAACTGTAAATGGAAGTTGGCCCTGACTACTACTTATTAAAACTAACAGAGCACTGTCAAGAAAGATTTATGGCTTCAACATCACCAAAATATGCATTTCCAGAAAAAATGAAAATTGAATGGCAAGAAACAGATGCTATTTGGAACTTAGCAAATACTTGGTATCATCTATAATTCAGATTACAAAACCTTTAAAAATATAAAGCATATGAAAAATAAAATATCCACTCACTAGTCAAATCAACATTGTATAGTATTTCATCATTATGCATTACAAATACCCAGCTTTCTTTCCAATGGTCTTTATGTCTGTATTTTAAATGGTTGTATTCTCAACCTAAGCCAGAGTTATGCATTATTTCCCCAAACTAGTCTTAGAGAAATCTCAGTTTCCCATAATTGCCGTTTGTTTTGCTGAAACAAATCTAAACTCAGATAACTACTTAAAAATATATCTGTTTAGGGAGAGAAGGGTGTCTCATGTGTAAAACATGTAGCAGATTTATTCTGGGTTTTCTAGGCATGAATGAGGGCATCATTTACACAAACACATAACAGGTAACTTTAGAAACTTCATTTATAACTAAGTCTCCTTTATAGACCTTAAGAACAAGGATTCTATGCATCGAGCACAACATTAATAGATTGAGTATACAGCATTTCACTTGGTCGTTAAGGGTGAAGTAGGTATCATCATCCCCATATTACATGAAATGACAAAAATGAAACTGAGTGGTTATGTAAATTTCCCAAGGTCATTTAGCCAGAATTCTAAAACATGTCTGTCTGGCTCCAAAATCTATGTATGTTGTACAATATCCTGCTACTCTTATTGTCAATGGCTCCCTTTCAGTGTCGCCATAAAATGACACTATGGCAAAAAAATCAAATCATACCTGATTTTCTACATAGTTTATCTAGAACTAAAGAATTGGAAGAAACTCTAGAAATAATCTAGATTAAACATCTGATCTCAGATAAATTCATGGCATTTACCTGTAGTGCTCAGAGATAATAGTAATGCCACTGAAAATTGCAAGCTGGTATCCTTTTGGCTACCTAGTGTATCATTTTTAGTTTCGGAAGGAATGTGGTGATATTTTTTGCTCAGAATTTTTTTTATCTTAATGATAAACAGAAATAAAATTCGGTCCTCAGATTTGCTCTTTGGATTTTTAACAATTTAGAGAAGACTTCAGTTCAATAGCATTACATTTAGCTTTTGATTTCAACAACTTCAGGAACCCAGCTAAATTAGTCAGGAATCTTTTGATTGCAAGTGACAGAAATACAACCAAACTGACATAAGCAAAAACCATGCAAACAGCTCACGTGACTAAGTAGTCCAGAGGATTGTGGTTTTAGGCACTACTTGGCTCTAAATAAGCTCTCCTCATATATTGGCAAGATGACCACCACCACTTCCAGGCTTGTATTCTACCAGCGGAATGACCATAACAGTCTCTTTCCTAATAGTTCAGCAAAGTCTTGGGGTTGAATTTCATTGGTTCAGTTCACTGTTAAACTAAGTGCCATGACTAGCAAATGAAAAATGTTGACTGGCAAGATTTGGGTCATCTTTAAGTCCATCATATGGACTTAGAGTTGGGGATGAGGGTGGGAGCCCAAAGGAAAACTGAGATATCATTTCCCAAAGGAAGAAAAATGGATTCTGAGCAGCTAAAAATCGCTGGTATGCACACTGCATGGTTCTTACTTTATTGTTACATCATTTTTTTGTTTGCTGTTAACAAAACAAATCATAGAAATTCATAAAGTACTTTCCTGAGAAGTACTTTCTTGTTCTCAGGACATTAGGATCAACTCTGTTCAAGAAGAACTTGGTATATAACATACACCTTCAGGCAATAAATGCCCAGTTCTAAACATTGACATTGCCAAGCTCTGAATGGTCCCCTACATCTATGGCCCCCTAAGGGACAGGCTCAACTACCTCTACCTGAGGACCAAACAAGACAATTAGGCAAAAGGTTTTCCAGGTGTATGGGCTCAATGTTCTGAAATTTAGCATCAGCATTTGTTAACTTAGGTATGCTTGATTGGAGAGCTTTTTGAGACTTTATGAAAACAGATGAACAGGCAAATCTTTTTGAGACTTTATGAAAACAGAACTAGGCCTAAGTACTAGAAACAGAGGAGGACTTGAAGGGTATCCAAGAAGAGATAATCCGGCAAATAGCCCCAGCATCAAGGCATTGCAGGTACTGCTGTTACTTGTCAGGAAATGACAGCCTCAAGGTTTTCTATAGTTTTTTTAACCAGTCACCCTAAAGAGGACTTTGGTAGGAGGTTTGGGGAAAGGTGATTAAGTTTTAGATATAGTTCTAGTTCTAGTGAGGCAACTACTCCAGACGGCAAGGTAAATACAGCATGCTGGAGTCTGAGTATACAACTATCAACTCAACTTACACTATACACCTACAAATGTACCCTTTGTCACAGGAAAAATTCAGCAATCCTAGAAATACTAGGCTGCATGTACATAACAACAAACACTGTATGTATTGTATGTGCTATGCAGTAAGCCAGCTCTTTGACAAGGCATACGGATAAAGAAATCAAGATCCATGGTGATTTAACAGCTTTCTCCAAGTCAAAGATTAGCAGGCAGCAGAGCCAGACTTTGAAGGCAGATCTGTCTGACTTAGAAAGGCTGACCTTCTCCCAGGGATTCATGGCTCCCTGCTGCTTCTCATAGGTGACTTGGTTCTTACCACTTTCCAACAAATGTCCCAGATGTCAACCTCCTCCCTCCTATTTTCTTGAGTCTCCAAATATCCTTTGCTCCTGAACTCCCCCTTACTGGACCCAGCTTTGGGTCTTCCTGGTGCCACCTGCTCTGACTACAACTGTTCTATTAAATAAGCCTCCTCATTCTATGACTGACTTGGTTTGGCTCTGTGTCTGCACCCTAATCTCATGTTGAATTGTAATCCTCAGAGTAGGAGGTAGGGCCTAGTGGGCGGTGATTGGATCATGGAGGTGGTTTCTAATGGCTTAGTACCATCCCCTAGTGCTGTCTCATGATAGAGTTCTCACAAGATCTGGCTATTCAAAAGTGTGTGGTATCTTCCCCCTTTGATCTCTCTTCTGCTACTGCCATGTGAAGACGTTCCTGCTTCCCCTTCGCCTTCCACCATGATTGTATGTTTCCTGAGGCCTCCCCAGCAATGTTTCCTGTGCAGCCTGTGGAACTACGAGTCAATTAAATCTCTTTTCTTCATAAATTACCCATGGGTAATTTATGGGTAGTTCCTGATAGGAATGCAAGAATGGACCAATACAATAACCTACCACCTGGACCAGTTTTGTTTTTTTTTCCCTAGAATTTGCTGGGTTTGTTGTCTTGTTCACTCCTACCTACGTGGGCTTTCCAGACTCTAGTATCTGCCAGTCTATCCTGTTTTGCTGAAGTTAATGAAATTGACCTTTTCAAGTTCCAAGATAATCACTGTAATATTCCTTTGGCTTAATGAATATAATCGTCAACAGAAAGAAAAATGTCTTTAGGCATTCTTCTAGTAAAAAGCTTCAACTTTAGGCTCTTGATTCACAAACTCTAAGAGTAAGTGGAGTGTAAAAAGATGAGATTGTGGCCTATGTAATTTAAAAGTACATCCTATTATTGAGAAACTCTCCAAGGGATGAGAATTTCTGCAGCTACCTGGAGAGTAGCCTGTCAATGGAAATAAATTTTATATATACCTGGACTTTAACCTCTCAGTCCTGCTTCTGGTACTTTATAGAGACAGAAACTTCAGAACCTACAAGTATATATACAAGTATGTTTGTTATAGCACTGAGAAAGTTGGCAAAACTTACAACAACCTGCATAGGAGAGAAGTTGAATGAATCATGGTACATTCAAGCTGAGAATGCAGCTCTTTAAAATAATTAGCTAGATCAGTAACTATTAAGCTGCAGGAAAGTCTGGTCCCTTTGGGCAGCTTGATGTTCTAAATACCCTCTAAACATCTACTGATGAATGAGCCATGGACCATCTTTCTACGTTCATCAGCCAATCTCACCCTGACCTGGCCCTACCACTCCAAATTCCTAGCTCATCCCCTCACCTTGAATCTATTTTTGGCCTTTTGGCCTTTGCTATTAGGTCACCCTCATATTTAACTCTCACTATTCCCCCAATGGACACTAAATGTAGTCCTTAAAAATAGAGAGTCACATTCATACATATGGAGCTACAGGAAAGTCTAGAATGTTGCAAGGGATTGTATTATAGGATGTCATTTTAGAAAAACAAACAGTGGCCAAGGATATAGATACAGCTGTAGATAGGCAGATACATAGATAGATAGATAATTTTTAAGAATTTGAAGAAAGTTACGAAATTTTTTTTTTTCACCAGGGTGTTTTTCTTGATAACCTCAGATGTTAAGGATGGGAATAGAGACATGGTATATTACAATGATTTTTTAAAAATTTGGTAATCTTTGATTTATTTCAACAGTTAAGACATCACATATAATTAATATAATTTTGGAAGAGAACTTCAATAACAAATTTTAAAGGAAAAATAAAGTTCAATAAGTATACCCATGAGGAAAGGGAGCATAATAAAAAACTTCCCCTTTATAACTTCAGGGACAACTCTTACCTCTGTGAATGCCACCCTTTTCCTATCTCCTAGGAAAACAACTTAAGAATACAATAGGAATGGTGCTCTCTGGAATTATATAACACAGCAGCCCAATATTAGCCATTCCAGGCAAAAGGAACAGCAAGGGAAAAGCATGGAGAGGTGAACATCTAAACAGTGTGATGAGATTGGCAGACATGTAGAGTACAGGGAAAGATGAAGCTGTAGAGGACAGCACAAACTACCAAGCTTGCAAATTTTGCTAGCCAATCTTAAAACATGTTTTTCTCAAAAAGAGAAATGACAAATAATGTTTTAGCTCATAACACACTCCTATGAGCACAACACAGTTTGATAAAGTCCAACACTGTAATAATACATAATCACCTTTTGGTAGTAACTACCAACATACTTGGAATGGTAGTAGCTTGCAAAAGATTTCAACTTTGGCCTATGATAGGCCTCGGATTATATGCAATTCCCCAAGACTTACTTGTAACACTGTACCTATCATTTCCAATCAAGAAAGCACCTCAAATTAGAGACTGACAAAACATGAATTAGAGAATAGATTTGCTCTCATTTGTATTGGAAAAAAAATCTTCACAAACTTTAGTATATTATTGTGAGCAACAAATTGCTTGAGACACACCTAAATGTGACTGCACACACACCTAATTGATTGTAACACACCAGGACATTCTGACTTCATATCAGAGAGTGTTATGGCAAGTAGTGAGGTGCTAAGTAGAATTCTAAACATGATTGTTAGAAATGGAGTAACATAATTTGATTCATATTTTTGAAAGTCCCCTTTAACAACAGCACAGAGAAAAATATCTACCTGGTCCCAGATTCCAGCCGGGGATACCAATCACCATGTACATACCCACTGACCAACAGGCATAAACCATGGACCATTCTTGGTAGTTTCCTCACCTACTCTCATCCTAACTTAACTCTACCCAACTCAGAATTCTTCATTCATCCCCCAGCTAGGAACCTCTTAACAGAAAAATGAAACTCTGTAAAATATTTTAAAGAGGTTTGTCCTGAGTCAATATGAGTGACTGTGGCCCAGGGGAAACACAAACTCAAGAAGCCTTGAGTAAGTGATCCTGAGGTGGTCAGATTACAGTTTGGTTTTATACAGTTTAGGGAGGCAGTAGTTACAGGCAAAGTCATAAGTCAGTACATAGAAGGTGTACATTGGGTTGGCCCAAAAAGCTAGGCTATCTTGAAGCAGGGGTTTACAGGTTATATGTAGATGGATTCAGAGATTTTTTAATTTGCAGTTGGTTAGAGTAAAGCTCTAAAACTTCGAGTCAGCAGAAAGGAATGTTTAAGTTAAGATAAGCATGCTCCGTCAGTGTCAGCCACAAAATATTGGGTCCAAGAAACCTGTTAAGATTGACAGCCTGCAAGCATGACTTAACCTTTACCTCACATGGCTTTAGGTCTCGCTTATAATTTGGTATTTTATTGCCACAAAGAGTCTGTTTTGTCAGTCTTACAATCTCTATTTTTAACATTAATGTTGGTCAGTTGTGACTAAACTCCAAGAGGGAGGGAGTATAATGAGGCACGTCTCACCTCTCTTCATGTCATGGCCAGGAACTCTGTTTCAGGTTTCTCTGGGGGTCCCCTTGGCCAAGCAGGAGTCTGTTCAGTTGGTGGAGAGCTTAGGATTTTATCTGTAGTTTACAAACCTATCTTTGGCCCTTTAGCCTTTGGTATTTGAACCCTCCAGTGTTTAACTCTCCAGGTTCTCCAGTGGACTCTGATTTCAACATGTCTGTTGACTTCCTCCACTCGTAGGCCACCTTGAACAGGAGAGTCTAGGCTGGTCTTGCCTTCTCATACTCAATACCCACTGCTGGCCTTGATGCAAATCCCAGCTGGGCTAGTCCCAGATGCTCCCTTAGGAAATGACTGGAAATGATGAGTTAGGGGTAGTGGGAACTGGAGGCAAAAAAACTCATGAGAGCAAAATTACAATAATTCAAACCAGAGGCAATGGGGAACAAACTAAACTTGGAAATATTACACTACACAAAGAAAGTGCTGAGTTGACAATGACTAATTCTAAGAGATGAACTGTGAAAAGTTCACTAAAGTTACTAACTTAAGCAAATATATACCACACACATACACACACACACACACACACACATACACACATATACACATAGAATACATAATATAAATTGAACCTTTGATGTTAACTTTAATTCCTCCACACTCGGGAACTTATTGAAACAAAACTTTCAGCCATACATGCTTTAAAAATATGATTCTGAAATGTTTTATTTTGTGTGTGTCCATTACAAGAAACAATTTCTTTTTTCAGGGCTTTTATAGTCATTGTAGAAAATTATTTCACTGCATATAATTGCTCAAAGTTCAAACCCTAAGCACAGTATCTCAGGGTTCATAAACCAACCTCAGTGTGTTTTATAGGATCATTTTTTCTTTTAGTTCAAATTGTACCTTGAAAGGTATCATAACATGATGGGTGTTGTGCTTAGTGGCAATAAAGATGCCAATATCTTACGTGCAGCCCACTTCATGCTTTTATGCAATCCTCTTGGTCCCTGTTTACATTTATGTTAGTTGCTTGGCTCCTGTATGCATTTCAGTTTATTATCTCTCACATTATTTCCACAGCTATATCTATATATTATTTTATCTGCTACTACTCAGATGCACATAATATGGGATTTACGTGCCTTCATTCTCCCCCAATATTCATTTGCCAAAGTTGTTATTGCTGCTGCTGTTACTGCTGCTGCCTGTAGCTAGGAATTCTTTCTCCCACCTCCTGCCCGCTGTTTTCTCCTTCTGTCTCCATTTCCCCCTCCCTTATTCTTTCCTACACTTTCCTCAAGGATTATAAATTCAGACTGAGTATTACCTGAAAAGTGACCTCCACAGTACCAAAGTCATGACACTAGCTTACTTCCTGGGTTACACTATGAAGCACCAGCCTGGGACCCGGCCAGCCAACTCCTGCAGGAATACCAGTCAGTAGTTTCATGACCTTCCATCAAAAAGCCTGAATAAAACTATTTTTTTAAAAGGCTGATTCATTACATCATTTGAGAAATCTTTCACTCTGCTCAGTTAGATTGTAAATCAGGTGACTCTACAGCATTAGACATATTTCTAATCAGCATCTAATCACATCATATCACAAACAAACCATCAGCATCACAAATTGTTTGTATTTATTATCTTCAAATGTAATCTATCTTTTTAAATTCCCAGTGTTTTACATCTCTCTGCTTAGGAAAAGAAAATGTAGCAGCTCTAATAACATTTTTAATTTTGGTAAGGGTGGGATGGACACTTCATTACGGCAATTATCCTACTCTCCCCGTGTTATGGACTGAATGTGCCTCCCCCAAATTCACACCATGAAGCCTTAACCCCTAATGTGATGGTATTTGGAGGTGAGGCATTTGGGAGGTAATTAGGTTTAGATTAAGTCATGAGGGTGGGACCCATATGATGGGGTTAATGCTCTTATAAGAAGAGGTAGATAGATCTCTCTCTCTTTCTTTTCTCTCTCTGTCTCTCTCTCTCTCTCTGAGCAAACAGCAAGAGGGCAGCAGTCAGCAGCCAGAACTGTGAGAAATAAATGTCTATTACTTAAGCCACCCAGTCTATGGTATTTTGTTATAGCAGCTCCAGCTGACTAAGATACCTGGTAATAAATGTAATAATCATAAAAATCAAAATTAATAAACAAGTTGTAAACCTGATGACTAGTCATCAGCACATTAACTTCCCTGTATGCAGAACTAGACATGTTGCCTTATTTGTTGGTGACTCTGAAATGGTCTGCATTAAAACAACCATCTGCTCTGCTTGATTTGTAAAGTGGAATTAAGAGAAGAAACAGTAAGTTTATAGTTAGTACAACTTAAGCTTATGTAACAGAAGGTAAATGATCTTTCATTTAGAGGAACTGAACAGAATATTCTCCAAGGATATAACTGAAATTAATGCTTGTTTTATGACAATTCAGGTGGATTTTTCATTTGGATGGTTTTGTCTCCAGTGGACTTAATGAAAGCTGAATATTCACACTTTTCTGACTTGAACATTGAATTGTTGCATTTTATCACTCTTCCATGCTTCATCTGTGATAAGAAGTAGCAAACATTACATAAAGATTTCAAGGCCAATTAGGTTATTCAATGATTATTTTTACTTTCTGTTCTGTGCAGACTTGATGGCATCTTGTTTATAGAGCTTCCTGCTGATTATGGTATTAGAGGATTCTCTGGTGCTTTATGGCAGGAGTAAGGCTGTGCTCAATATTTAACATGAATGGACATCCTTCTGCAAGCTCTTTAAATGAAGTGTCAGTAGTCATTCTGGCAGAAGTAGAACTTAAAAGCATTAGGAGCTAATTGGAAACAGTTAGTTGAACCAAACAATATAGAGCTCTCGGAATCAAAACAACATTGGACAAGACATGCTATTGTTCACAATGCATTCTTCCATGAGAACTGAGAAATTCTTAGTTGCTTTATGTTTGTGCACACAGATATTCAGGATTAATATGGTTTTATTTCTTGGCTGCTTATGATTTTTCCAGAGCTTTTAAAATTATGTCCTTTTCTACTTTTATGAATAATTCCCTATTACTGCCTGCAAGGGTAATCAAATTATTTTTATCACTTCTTCCAGGTCATTAAAAATGATATCCAATGTAAGTAGCCTAATAATAATAATCTCACTAGCATTCTCCTTAGATAACCTCTTCCTCTCTCAATTCACAACAGGACCATTTTTCATTATGTTTTATGTGCTCTTGCTCCCCCTCCAATCCATTCTCCACACAAGAGTTCAGAGCAATCTTTCTAAAACATGTCATTCCTCAGCTTAAAACCCTTTATTACCCTTCTATTGTACTTAGGAAAAAGTCCAGAATCTTTCAACCGTATGAAGGGCCATCCATGAGCTTGTCCCTACCTAACTTTCCAGCCTCATCTCATGCCAGTTGCTCTTTCATTTGCTAGTCTAGTGCTTTGGCTACCTTTTAGTTTTGCAAACATGACAAAGTCCACTTTACCTGACGGCCCTCACACGTACACAGAGAACAGGGACTGTATCCTAAAACGTAAGCTTCATTAGCTTCATGTTAACGTCCTCCTCTTCCCTCTGAACTTCTTTACAACATGTAATACAACATGGGCAATTATTTTCTGCCTCCCTAATTTGACTGTGACCTCCATAAAGGCAAATCTGGGTTTGCCATATTTACCACTATATCCTCTTCTACAGATCATAAGTACCCCAAGAATATTTGTGGAATGAACAAATAACTCAGCCAGTAAATAAGTTTTTTTGTAATAATAAGCTTACATCTGAATCATTTAGCATTTACTTACAGATTCAAAAGAAAAAAGAAAAAAAGGAAAATAATTGCTTTGATTGTAATAATGACAAAAGTTTCATTTCAGAAAACCACAACTCTTTTTCCTTTTTGGTCATCTCAGTAAAAAGGCAAAAAAGAGAAAAGAGAGACAATATACAAGGAATAACTTTGTGCCGTAGAAGAAGGATGGTGTTTATTTCCACCATGTTTGAAAGTTTCAAGTTTGGCGCATATTATAAGGAGACAGTCTAGTTCTTTCAGTCATTTGCCTACATACATGGTAGGTTTCATTTGATCACCTTTCACTTCTCATCAGTTTATGAAAGACAAATAGTTTGTACAGTCTTTTGATATAAACATTCTACTGAATATAACAAAACTATATCCAGTGATGTGCCTCTAAACATTTCACAATCAGTCAGGTATTGGGGGAAAATAAGTACGTACTGTAGCATTTGCCTGTTCGTGTAGTGTAAATACTACCAACATTGGGCCAGATGTGGTGTCTCATGACTGTAATCCCAGCACTTTGGGAGGCTGAGGCAGGTGGATCGCTTGAGGTCAGGAGTTTGAGATCAGCCTGACCAACATGGTGAAATCCTGTCTCTACAAAAAAATACAAAAATTAGCCAGACATGGTGGTGCATGCCTGTAATCCCAGCTACTCGAGAGCTGAGGCAGGAGAATTGCTAGAACCTGGGAGGCGAATGTTGCAGTGAGCAGAGACCACACCACTGTACTCCAGCCTGGGCAACAGAGCGAGACTCAATCTAAAAAATAAACAAACAGCAATAAATAAATAAATACTACCAACCTGGCCAATTCCAAGCTAATCATGTTTAATAACCAGCTTCCAAAATTCCTAAAAATTTAACAATTGGTTCTTACAAAACTATATGAGCATCTCTAACATACCACTGGCTACATAATTTCACAAAAATATTTTTGTGTTTTTTACATACATACACATACACACAGTTGTAGAGCATATAGAATAAGTTACTAATAGTAAAATTCACCTTCAAACTGTATGCTCTGTGCACTACAATATGGAAGCAAAAAATTGTAGGTATAAAGAATATATTCTTTCAGTTTACCATGATGAAGTTTATTTTGTAATCATTTGATTTCTTCATTCCATTTCCATTTAGAGTCTGCCCCAAAGCTATTTCACGGCTTAAATCCCATCTGTTCCACTTCATTCTAAACTTTTAAGTAGTAAGATTGCAAGTGTTAAAGACCACAATAATACTTTCCTCCTAGTTACTAGGAACAACAGTAGCTTACCATTCTCCAATTTCCTCCCACTTACTGTCTGCCATAACTCATGCATTATGGAGCATATATGAGTTTTTACTACGAGCCACTTACTGGGCTGATAGGCTCTGGTGACTCAACAGACACAACTCCTAGCTTCAAGGAGCTCACAGCCTGGAAAGGAGGTGGACAAGGACAATTCCAGGCAGAAAGTAACCACCCAGGGCCTAAAGAATACACAGAATGTGTGTGTAACTCAGCCAGCATTGAGAAAGCCAACATTGAAGTTTGAACTTGAAGAATAAGTAGGAATTGGCCATGGAAAGAAGGACGGGGAAAGGCATTCCAGGGAGACAGAAGAGCAAGTTCTAAATTATGCGTGGGCAGGTACAGCTGTGATTGAAACAATCAAAGCACAGAGCATAAGAGGAGGTGGGAGGAATCCTGAGGCTGCAAAGACAGGTGATGGGGCAGCTTCGGGGGCTCACAAAGATTCTGTTGTGTTATGCAAAGGAAATTGGATTTTATACCAAAGACAATGCATCAGAAGCATTTAAGGTAAGTTGGTGAATTACAGGATTGCTGCTTTAGAAAAAGTATTCAGACACTGGATTGAAGTTGGGTGAGACAGAAATGTTGAGACCACATGTTGAACAATGAACTCAACTGAGTAATCAACTCTCTTTCCATGACTGATTTCCCCCTGAGTTCTCTATTCATCTTAATTCTCTGCAATTACCAAGTGACATCTTTCTATATTGAAACAAAAATGGTTCCACTCTATTGTTTCCTTTGGTCACTAAATCTCTCTCAAGTCCACTTTCTCTAAAAATGGCACTCAACATGAGTCAGCATTTTGCATCACAAATTTAATGGAGCAAAAAGGCATAGACTTAACAAAGTAAAAGGATCAAACGCCCAGAGCAAGTGTAAGTTTAACCAAGGGAATGTCATGTCTATTGTGGTTGTCTGTTGCTACATCACATACCACCCCAAATTTAGTGGCATAAAACTATGGCAATTGTCATTATTATCTCTTCACAATTCAGAGGGTTGACTAGATTCAGCTACATGGTTCCAGTCTCTAGTGCCATCGAATTCAAAGGTGGATTGGTGTGGTGTCATCTCAAAGGCCCTCTCACTCATGTGCCTGGTGGTTGTTGCTGGTTATCGGTTGGGACTTCAGTGGGGGCTGTCTATCAGGCCTTGTTATGTGGCCTGGGCTTCCTCAGAGCAGTGCTGGGTTTCAAGGTCAGTGTCCCAAGAAAAAAAAGGCCTTTTCTACCCTAAACTGGTTATTCACATAGTGTCACTTCTGCCACATTCTGTTTTAGAAGTGAGTCACTATGGCCAGTCCATTCACAAAGGGAAGAGATTTAGAGTCCACCTCTTGAAGGGAGAAGTGTCAAAGAATTTTCAGATGTCTTTTTAAAAACCATCACAATCACTTTCATGTTTTTTACCAATACAAGAGATATCCATTTTCATTTTGGCACACCAGGCAGGAAGTGACAAAATATAACAATAACCAACAATATCTAGAATACACTGAAAAGGAGCAAAACCTCCCATACATGCTCTCTGATATACATTCAGGTCTTAAGAGAAAAATAAATATGGAGACCAAAGCTGAAACCAGGTCATCAGGCTCCGTTTCAAAAAGCCATCATCTCAAGGGCAGTAAGAAAAGAATCCAAGACTGTTCCCATTGTATTATGGGATAAAGACTAATTCAATTTCCAAAGTGAGAAGAACCTGAAGACTGCTAGCAGAATCATTTTACTTTGAGGTATATACATATGTATGGGAAGTTGTAAATAGTTTTCATTATAGATTATGGGTTGAATAGTTACCAAAAAATCATTTACACTTCCAAAAGGTGATAAAGAACACCTCTAGCTATTATGTGTACAGATACCTGGATCCTAAAGTGGACAAAACTAGGTAAGAAGCTTATCTGACGGAATTTTCTCTTAACAAGATTTATTTCTGTCCCAGTGTGATACACTTTACACATCTACCATGTAAGATGAGACATATTTGAAATTCACACAGCCTAAGTAGGTTAGACCAATGTAATTTACAATACCTACAACACTCAACAGTTATTTTTTAAAATTCTAAATAGAAGAGAGAAAAAATGAACATACTAGTTGTAAATACTTATAGAAAAGCTGAAAGGAGGCTGTTTCTTCTACCTGGTTTTAACAGTACTATTGGGATGTAAGAAGAAAGCATTTTTATTCTCACCCTTTATAGGTTGCCTAATTTATCAGTCTATTCTTCAGCAGGGCTACTTGGGTTAACAGAATAGAATGAAAGGATAATCTCTAGATTTAGCAATTCTTTGTACCCCTATATTTATACCTAGTAATGATCATTTTGACAGAAAGTTCTCAAATTTAAAGCTCATAAGAATCACCTATGGAACTTATTAAAAACTCAGATTCCTGGGTATCATCAAGAGACTTTGATTCAGTAGCATGTTTGGGGAGAAAAGTAAAATTTATTTGAGCATTTTCTGTGTGCCTATCACTGTTCCAGGCAGAGAGGGTGCAACTGTGAAGAAGATACAGTCTCTGCCCTCAGGGAGGTGATACTCTAGACAGTGAGGCAGACCACAAATAAATAAATGTATCGTTTCAGGCAGCGAGTGCTGTAAAAGAAAAATAAGCATTCTAATTAGGCAGAGAGTACTGGATGGTACTGTTTTGCCCAATTTATTTATTACTGCCATCATTGTTAATATTTTTGAGATAACCTCAGTGTCACCCAGGCTGGAGTACAGTGGCACTATCATGGCTCACTGCAGCCTCAACCTCCCAGGCTCAAGCAGCCCTCCCACCTCAGCCTCCTGAGTAGCTTGAACTACAGGGATGCGCCACCACACCTGGCTGCATTTTTTTTTTTGAGAGATGGGATTTCACTATGTTGTCTGGGCTGGTCTCAAACTCCCGGACTCAAGTGATCCTCCTGCCTTGGCCTCCCCCAAAGTGCTGGGATTACAGGCATGAGCCACAGTCCCTGGCCTGTTTTACTTATTTTAAATGGAATAGTCTTTATTGCTTATTATAAATGTAACATATATAAAGAAAAAAAAGCAAAATACCATATGTGTAAAATAGAAAGAGGAAGTCCCTTGACAGAGAAAAATGATTAAATTTTGCTCATTTTCCTGTGCTACTTCTTAAGAAGAAAATGATAGGAAATATGTTGAACATAATATTGCAGAGATCTTAAGATTCATTTGTTCATTAAACCATTATTTATTGGACACTTGCTATGTTCCAACCACTGTTCTAGGAGGTAGAAACAAAGCAGGGAAGGAGACAAAGACCCTGCTGTCTTTAGGGGTAGAAATGCAGGCATTAAATAAAAAACTAATATAATTTCAGGTTGTGATAAATACTATGAAGAAAAGCTAGATAGGTATATTAGTCCGTTCTCACACTGCTGTAAAGAAATACCTGAGACTGGGTAATTTATAAAGAAAAGAGGTTTAACTGGCTCATGGTTCCACAGGCTGCACAGGAAGCCTAGCAGTTTCTGCTTCTGGGGAGGCCTCAGGAAACTTACAATCACTGCAGAAGGCGAAGGGGAAAGAGGCACATCTTACATGGCTGGAGCAGGAGGAAGGAGGTGGTGCCACACACTTTTAATCAACTGGATCTCATGAGAATTCTGTCACGAGAATAGCACCAACGGGGGCAATCCAACCCCATGATCCAATCACCTGCCACGAGGCCTCACATCCAACACTGGGGATTACAACTCGACGGGAGATTTGGGTGGGGACACAGATCCAAACCATATCAGCAGTGATAGAATAATATTCAAGTTTGGTTTAAGGGATGGTGGGAAATAAACGGAATCAAGAGTGAAAATATTTCTTGGCAAATAAAAGCAAAGAAATTTTATATATCAGAAACAGGATAGAAACAGCAAAGAAGCAGTAGAGATAGAGAAATCTTAAAGTGAAGAGATAGAACCAAGTTTATGGCAGATGACCTTGGCTTCCTCGCTCCAGCAGAAGGCCTTGTCCTAAGAAGATGCTAGAAACCAGAAAGAAGCCTGGGAATCCAGGGGTGAAAGAAAACTTTTGAATGACTGCAGTGGATAAAGCAAAGTGCGAGTCAACAAGACAGGAATTAAGAGATTGCTGAAGATGAGAAAAGCTCCAGAAAGTATCTCCATTTTGAAAAACTTGGTCCAAACTTCTGTCATCTGTCTTCTGAACCACTTCTATAACATCTCCCCACATTCATCAAAAACCTCCTCTCTTGTCTCCCGACATCCACTCCATTCCAGTCGCCACATTGTGGCCTAATCAATGTGCCTTGACCCGGTCTTTTTTCACCCATCAGGCTCAAAATTCATGACCTTCAATTCCAGGGAAATTTAAAAAATCATTTCATTAATAGTCACCTCACCTCTGTTTAAAAAATTTTTTTACTATGAAATATACTATAAATTAAAGGCCATACATTTTATAATATGTCATATTTTTATAAAGTCACAATCTCTGTAACCACCACTCAGGTTAAGAACTAGAACTACCGGGATGCTAGGAGCCTGGGGAGACTAATTTAGACAGCATAGTCAGGGAATGCCTCTCTGAGAGCTAACACTGGATGAAAGACCTGAATTAGACTCGAAGATCTGAGGGGAATCGCATTCCCGATAGAAGGAGCAGTAAGGGTAGAGAGTCTCTGAATTTGGAAAAATCTTGACATGTTCTAGGAACAGCAAGAAGGCCCAAAAGGATAGCACAAGGTGAACGAGAAATGTGATTGAAGATGAGGTCAGACAGAGGCTCAGAGCAGCTCACAGGGCAACACAGACAATGGTAAGGAGTTAGAATTGTATTTTGAGTATGATGGAAACTACTGAAAGATTTTGAGTAGTAGCTTATGTGATGTGATATACTTTTGAAATTATCACTCTCGTTATTACATGGAAAATTGATAGAGAGGGCTATCAGGAGCAGGGAGACCATCCAGGAGATGAAAAATTACTAGATCTTTATTGTTGTAAAATATAAGCCAATAGGATTTGTTGATGGATTGGCTGTGGGGTGTGTAATAAAAAAAAAGAAAAAGGTCAAGGATGACGCTTGGGTCTCAGACATGAGCAATTAAATGCATGGTGATGCCATTGACTGAACTGGGGTGCCCGAAGGAAGGAGCATATTTTTCAAAAGCCATAGATGCAAGAGTTAAGTTTGAAATGCATATTAGATATTCAAGTGGATATGCTGAGGAGGCAAGTGAATATGAAAGACTGGCATTCATAGGGAAAGATTGGGGGACTCAATAGTGCAAAAGTTCACCTAGGAAGTGAGAATAGATTATGAAAGCAGAGAAACTAGTCCTTCAGTTCCTCAAAATTTACTGACAAGGAAAGGGGAAAATCAAGGAAAAATAAACTACTGCAGTAGGAAAAAATCCAAGTCAGTGTGCTGTCTCTGAAGACAAGTGAAGAGAATTTTCCAAGAATCAGAAAATGATCAACTGGCTAAAAGGCTGCTGGAAAATTGAGAATTGGTCATTGGGTTTGACAAAACTGAGGTTGTTAGTAACCTTAGTATTCTGAAAAGATCAGTTTCTTGGAGTAGTGGGAACAAAAGCCTGATTAAAGTTGGCTGGAGCAAGAAAGCAAAGTAAGAGACAAGTACAGAGAGTTTTTTCAAGAGGTTTTGCTAAAAGGGAAGCAGAGATATGGGCAGTAGCTACATGGGAATAAAGGGTCTTGAGAGTTGTTTTAAAACTAGGAATAATATAGTATATGTACTGAAGGGAATGATCCATTAGAGAGAATTTAATGATGCAGGAGATGGGAGTGGGCTTGAAGGGAGGGTAATTGTGATGCAAAGTCCTTGAGTGAATTAGAGGTGATAGGACTGAGTACACAAGTGGAAGAATTGCCTTACACTGAAACAAGTCGAGTTCGTGTATGGTAGCAAGAGGAAAGGTACAGGAATATGGATTTTTCATGTGCACCCTAGATGATTCTATTATGGTTGGACCCATAATTGCATCTGGAGAAAGACTTGTTTAATTAAATATTTCTTATGCAAGGAAAGGGAATAGATTCATTCACGTACCAACAACAGATATGAAGAGAAAAAATGACTCTGCAAAGGGCTGATCCACTTTCATGTAAATTGGGCTGTCAGCATCATCCCTAAAATGGAGATGCAGTGAAGAATCACGAAGTGGTATTGTGGGACATTGCTACCATCATTCAAATTCTAAAGATAGTGCACTCCAGCTGTCTGCCCACTGCCACATCCTACCAAATTCCTTCCCAGTTGCTCTAGGCCAGTGAGGCTAAACATTCTTTGGGTTACTGACTGAATTGAAGATCTAATAAAAATTTGTACTTTCTTCCCAGAAAAATGTACACATTCTCTAAAGCTCTTTTGGTTGCAAACCACAGAACCATCTTTGGCTTCCACAAACAAAAATAATTTATGGAAGCAAATGAGAGATGTGATAGTTAATTTTATGTGTCAACTATTTTACACTATGGTACCTAGATATCTGCGGGGGTGGACAAAGAAAGAGAGAGAGAGAGAGAGAGAGAGAGAGAGAGAGAGAGAGAGAGAGAGAGAACTTGCCAGCAGACTGCTTTCAGACTTGGATGGCAGCATCAACTCTTTCTTGGGTCTCTAGCCTGCTGACCTATCCTGCAGATTTTGGACTTGCCAGACTCCACCCACATTCATGTGAATCAGTTCCTTAAAATCTCCCTCGTTTTCTGGAGAACTCTGACTCACACAGAGAAGTTCACACATAAAAAGAAGAGGCTGACAGACTGGAAAAAAAATAAGAATTATGTAATTCTAAAGGGTTTCGGTCATAGGATGCTCAGATCATCTCTGCTAGGATGAATAAACTCCAACTGATTTCATTCTTGTATCACTTGATTCATGATTTAAATTCCAAATGGTGGCTGTTCAATTAGCTTAACATGGGTCATATGCCTAGACCTGGGCTACTGAAGCACAGGCACCTTTGTGAATACCTTCCCAGGGTGGATTCAATGAGGAAGAAGCTATGCTCCCAAAGAAAATCAGGATGATGCTATTACTAAAACAATGCAGAATTCAGCATACTAGAGTACTAAAAATATCTAAAGTTTCAACTACATGTAAATACAAAATTTTACATATAATTTTGGAAGGCTCACAGACTCTCTCTCACTCTATATACAGCCTATATATGTATCTTCTGGGATTCTTGAGCCCTGCCCACTACCAGGTCAAGAACCCCTTGTCCAAATATAACTACTGTATATTCTTGGTTCTCACCTCACTGGAATGGTTAAGCTACTGGGTTATTCTGTAAAATGGAAAAAGTGGTGGCTTCTTCTGTTTCTTCCCATCCCCAGTCTCAGAAGGTTGGGTTCACATCTTCTTGAAGGAGAAAGATGGCATTAAACTGTTGGCAAGACTTTAGCCCCTCATGATACAGGAAAAGAGGTTTGAAACAAAAGAATATGGATTTGAATTATATTCCTATCAACAAAGAGAACTTCAGCTTGAGGACCTCTTTGAGCTTCAAGCCCTTGTCCTTAAATTTCCCTGCTTGCCTCAATAGATATTGTGAGGTTCATGTAATTACCTCAGAATACATTTTGTAAACTAGAAATTTATGAACAAGTTTCAGATGCAATCCCTATATCTATAGATTGAGAGAGAGAAAGGAAGGAAGAGAGGAAGGAAGAAAGGAAGGAGGAAGAAGGAGGAAAGAGGAAGGAGGGGAAGGGAGGGGAGGGGAGGGAAGGGAGGGAGGGGAGGGAAGGAAGGGTGAGAGGGAAGGAGGAAGGGAAAGGAAAGGGAAGGAAGGGAAAGAAGGGAATGAAGGGAAGATGGGAAAGAAGGAGGGAGGGAAGGAGGGAGGGAGGGATGGAGGGAGGGAAGGAGGAAGATGACAGATGACAGACAGACAGTACTTCAGTGGTTGTCAAGCCTCGTTAATAACAGAAACATCTGCTAATGTTTTAAAAATGCAGATTCTCAGATTTCCACCTAGACCTACTAAATCAAAATCTCCAGGGGTGAAGATATAGATATCTTCGTGCATACATGTCAAGTTTCCCACATTATTCTTAAATTTTCTAGATTTGAGGTCCCCATCACATTTCAAATCAGAATTATTCAGTGTGTTATTTTGATAAAAGTCACTATTACTACTTGCAAGACTATCTAGAGGCTGACTGGATAAAAAAAGTACCGTTAACTTATTTCACACATGTAACCAATCATATATAGTCACAGAATCCAACAGCCCCACTGGCAAAATGCCAGTATAGCAATAACTGGCTTAGAACAAATTCTGCTCTCATTTATATGCTCAGAATCATTACAGTAAGATTTTACAGCTCATGATCATTTTAGGCATCATCAATTTATGAGTATGGCTATTTCCACAGTTTCAAAAACTTTGCCGAGAAATCTATAGCTTCCTGCAGCCCTTTAATATGGAGATGATGTAATGTATTCTTTAGTGGGGAGAAGTGAGAGAAATTAAGGAGAATGTAAAATACAAAATAATGGTACCAGCCTTTGTGGTAGCAACATTTTCTTCAACATCTAATATGTCTTTATCATTGAAGTATGAGGATTATTTTCTTCAATGTTTCCTTAGGGGAGAAAGAAATTTCACAAAGTATTTAAAAATAAAGGCAGCAGTGACCTTCCATAAATACCTTTAGTTTCCTCAATCTTCTCCAGTTTCAGCTTTGCACTGTTTTACACTAGATCTTAATAATGTCTTCACGCTGCATCACATTTTTTAAAAATGTTAACTCTTACAACATAAGCCATAGATAAGCATGACAGAGGTCCTGTCATCTCTTTTGTAGTGAGTATTAAGTTTCTTTGCTGAGAATGATGTTGTTTTTAGTTCTATTTTCCTGAGAGAATAAAAGCAGCACGTTTTAGCTGAGTGCCGTGTCAAACTCTTCCAGTTTGGTTGTCCACAGATGGGAGCACCAATTCCTTCCTTGCTAGCATCTACTAGACAGAAGGACCATCTTAAAGATGGCAAAGTGAAGTTAGGAATATTCTTAAGTCTGGATGTTGATCCTTGAATTAAACTATAGAGATGTTTAACATTTTAAAATTCTAAACAAAACTGATTAAAAGTGTAAACTAATAAGTGAAAATACCTTCTTGCATAATTAGAGTATCCCTCCTTGTAGTTTTAGGTGCAAATGACAGGCCCCAGTGCACTGCCCCATGCAACACTGGAGCCCCCATCATAGAATAGAAAGAATTCATTCAACCTCTCTTCCTCCTGGGTCCACCTCTCCTCCTCTTACGTCCACCTCTCTTCCCACTGGGTCCATCTCTCTTGAATATTCAAAAAGCCCCCAGACTGTTTTCTGGAGTCCAAAGCTCCAGTCAATCTATTCTCAAATTCCATTGAGGCCAGAATTCATTAGAGATGGGTGGAAGCTTGAGCAGTAATGACGGCTTGAGATGGGTGGATGCTCAGCAGTAATGAAGGCTGGGCTTCTTCAGAAGTTAATATCATGCTGCTTTTGGCCAGGCATAGTGATTCACGCCTGTAATCCTGGCACTTTGGGAGGACAAGGCAGGCAAATTGCCTGAGCTCAGGAGTTTGAGACCAGCCTAGGCAACATGGAGAAATCCTGTCTCCACTAAGAATTAAAAAGAAAAAATTTAAATGAAAAAAAATTAGCAGGGCATGGTGACACATGCCTGTAGTCCCAGCTACTCAGGAGACTGAGGCATGAGAATCACTTGAACTCAGGAGATGAAGATTGCAGTGAGCCAAGATTGTGCCACTGCACTCCGGCCTGGGTGACAGAGTGAGACTGTATCAAAACAAACAAAATCATGCTGCTTTTGCCACCATTATGTAGATATCGCTGGCCCCTGACTTGTCACTAATTGCTGATGCTGCCATTTGTACTTAAGCTCAAAGTTACCACTTGTGGAAACTAACGGGCCAGTCCGGTGGACTCTCACCTTAGAGCTGTGCAGCTGAAGGAGTCCACCACCTCTGTTGAGAGCTGGTTGTTCTAGGATAGCAGTTCTCAAACTTTAGCTTGCATCAGAGTGACTCAGAAGACTTGACAAAATACAAATTGCTCATCCCCACTCTCAGAGTCTGACTGAGTGGGTGTGGAGTGGGTCCTACGAACACATACTTTTATCAAGTTTCCAGGTGATGCTCATGCTGCTATTCTGGGTCCACACTTCCCAGAACAGCACCCTAGGAGAAGGCCCTTCCCAAGGCTATCTGAAGAAATGAAGAAACCCTCCATTTGTTTCTGTGTCTGCTGTTCTAAGGACATAAACTCTGCTGGTCCAACCTAAAGCAGAGAGTCGGACTGAACCACTCCTGTGGTAGAGACTCCTGGCTGAACTGCACTACTTCTCGTGGAGTGAGAGAGGAAGATCCTTCTCTGGCCTGGGATCCTGGCATCCTAGTTCTTAGAATCAGTCACTCAGACACTTCCTCAGGACTCAAGACTGCCACCTGGATGCAGGTAGATGGGTTCTCATGCCTACTGCCTCACAGACCCCAGAAAAACCCTTGACCTTTAATCATCTAACTTTTGCCCAAGCCACACTCTGGTTGGCTTTAAAAATATTAAGTTTTTCTAACATTTATGGTACTTTTATCTCAGATTTTATCACTGAAGGTTTGGTGGGTTTTTTTTAATTTATTTTTTGAGACAGAGTCTCACTCTGTTGCCCAGGGTGTAGTGTAGTGGTGCCATCTTGGCTCGCTGCAACCTCTGCCTCCCAGGTTCAAGCAGTTCTCGTGTCTCAGCCTCTGAGTAGCTGGGATTACAGGCATACACCATCATGCCAGGCTAATTTTTGTAGTTTTAGTAGAGATGGGGTTTCACCATGTTGCCCAGGCTGCTCTTGAACTTCTGACCTCAGGTGATCTGCCCACCTCAGCCTCCCAAAGTGCTGGGATTACAAGTGTGAGCCACTGCACCAGCCTATCACTGAACCATTGAGCCTTACACAGGACAAGCAGGCTGCCTTAGTAGATTTGTATAACATTGAATTTGGACACTTCTGTCCTAGAGGGTCCCTGGATTCCTAACACAATTTAATTCTTCCTTGTCTTAGCAATCTTCAAGTTCCATGTTTAAGGTGCCAGAAAGAGACCAAGTGTGACTAAGGGCTGATAATAGATTTGATCACTTTAGGTAATAAACTCTAATTAACAGATACAATGCATTTTTAGAGAACAGATGTGTGCACATACACACACATACATAGGAAAAAGGAAATTACAGATTTTATAGCAAAACAAAGAAAAAAACATGCAAGGCTTTCCTTTGCAATGAGATTGCTCTGCACCTTGGCAGTTCCCTGCCTAATAGTGGATTGAGCACTAAGTTATTCAGTAAATCAATAGTTGTCAGTCACATTGTACAACGCATCTGCAAGTCCCAACCTTGGTAGTGAGCATCGCGATGTTAGCAGAAATGTGATCATCATTACCAAGTAGATCGGTAGACCGGTAAATTGTTTTTTACGATTGTTGACCTTTATTATTTCAGCAAGGTATTTTATTATATATGTGTCCCTAGTAGTCTTGGAAATAAATATTAATAATTATAAAAGCCTTGCATTCTCACCAGCATTTCCTTATTTGATACGTATAGAGTTTTCTATGCGTTAACAAAGGCAAAATTTGCTCAAGGTTATTCACTACAAATGTTCACTCTGTAAAGTGCCTCAAGGCATTCTCAGTATAAAGGCTTTTATATAAAATATTATTTTCTATACCTATGATAATCTGATAGCTAGAACACCTTCTAATATGGTTTAAGAAAAAAATCACTCATCGTCTTTCACAGGTTAACAGTAATGAAGTAGCAAGTAGTAATTTAATAAAACATGAAATTTTTTCTACTGCAGATAAAAATGACATTTGTGTTTAATAATTTAAATGATATAAACACAACATAAAGAAGTCATTAATTTTTAAAATTTCTTCTTCATAAATGTTTTCTTTCATTTTCTACATTTTGAAGTATAAGCATTGACTGTTTTTATTTTATCGGACAAGTAGTACACAAATTATACATGGGTGATGGTCAATACTGAGTGTCAACTTGATTGGACTGAATGATGCAAAGTATTGTTTCTGGGTGTGTCTGTAAAGGTGATGCCAAAGGAGATTAACATTTGAGTCACCAGACTGGAAAAGACACACCAGCCCTCAATCTCGGTGGGCACCATCTAATCAGCTGCCAACGCAGCTAGAATAAAGCAGGCAGAAGTTGGAAGGACTTGACTTGCTGAGTCTTGTGGCCTCCATTTTTCTCCTGTGCTGGATGCTTCCTGCCCTCGAACATCAGACTTCAAGTTCTTCAGCTTCTGAACTCTTGGATTTACACCAGTGATTTGCCAAGGGGCTTTCATGCTTTCAGCCACAGACTGAAGCCGGCGTTATCAGCTTCACTACTTTTAAGGTTTTGGGACTCGGATAGGCTTCCTTGCTTCTCAGCTTGCAGCTGGCCAATCGTGGGACTTCACCTTCTGATCGTGTGAGTCAATTATCCTAATAAACTCCCCATTCATATATTCATCTATCCTATTACTTCTGTCCCTCTACAGAACCCTGACTAATACAACATGGGTGGTGCTTTTATGAATTTTTTTCTTCTGTTGCACAAAGTAACAATGTGGAGTTCAACACAGTGTCAGAAAGAAAAGACCTAGCTAGGTATAACCTAGGGTCAGAAGATGCTAGCAGGATGGGGGATTATTCTGCAGGTCAATAGACACTGTCAGTACCTAAAAGCCTCTGATATAGTTTGGGTGTGTGTCCCTGCCCAAATCACATATTGAAATGTAATCCCCAGTGTTGGAAGTGGAGCCTGGTGGCAGGTGATTGGAACTTGGGGGCAGATTTCTCAAGAATGGTTTAGCACCATCCCTCTTGGTACTGTCCTTGCAATAGTGAGGATAAATTACTCAGTCTCAGGTATTTCTTTATAGCAATGCAAGAACTACCTGTACACTTCCAAACATTAAACTCCCCTCCCTGCAGAGGTAAGTACTATCCTGACTTACACGCTAATCACCACCCTGCTTGTTCTTAGATTGACCACCCAGGCTTGCATTTCCTAAACCCTGGAGTTTAGTTTTGCCTCCTTTTTGAGCTTTCAATAAATGAAATTATACATCATGTATTCTGTTGTGTCTGGCTTCTTGCACTTCACATTGTGTTTTTGATATTTATCCATTATGCGGACATAAATGTAATTCATTCATTTCCATTGCTATGAAGTATTCCACTGTGTAGAATAACATAATTTTCATATGCATTCTATTGTTGATGGACATTTGGGTTGTTGAGACAGCTCACATGAAATTCTTTGGAGCAATAACTTTCTCAGTAAATCAGCAGCAGTTCGAAATACATAACACATTCCAACTCCACATCCTCAGTGTTGAGCACTGTGATACTGGCACAAATGTCAGCACCATTACTAACTACATAAGGAGACAGGTAATTCTTGTACATAATTCTTGGCACACACTTGTGAACATTTCTGTTGAGTGTATATCTGGGTGAGGAACTCCTGAGTCATAGGACATGTGTGTCTTCAACTCTCCTTATATTACACCAAAGTGTAGTATTAATGTACCTCTCACCAGCATTAAATAAGTGTTCTGTTGCTATTCATTCAGGTCTCAGCTCCAATTTTATCTCCTTGGAGCATCCTTTTCTGGCCATCCTAGTTTATGTATTCCACACCATCTTCCCTTACTCTTTAGCCCATTACTCTGACCCTTCCTGCTCTTTGAAATCACCTTATTTGTTTCTGGGCTCCTCCACTGAAAGGTAAGCTCCATGAAGACAGTGACTTTTTCTTGCCCCTAGCTAGGGTAGTGTCTGGAACACAACAGACTCTCAATAAATGTTTGTTAAATGAATGGTTGGGAACTTCTTCTATATATATAGTATATGCTCACAATAATGCCAGTAGAAAAGACTTTATAGAATATAAACTTTGAATCTTCTCTTTGCAAGGAGCAATACTTTTTGAACAGGAGTTTCATGATCCATGTAATATGTTTAATAGTTAGTGTTTGGGAAAATAACTATTCATTTAGATCTTCCTGTAAGATGACCATCATGACATATGTTGAATAATTTTTCCTGTCTCATGATCACAGTGAATACCAGCCTTTCATATCCAGTGTGAGAAAACAGGTGCCTGTAACAATAACAATCAATTGACCTGTACAAACCATAACAATCAATTGACATCCTTCTGTAAATAACAATGCATGGTTTCTCAAGGAACCTAGCAGGTAATTGATTCCCTGGTCTAAAGAAGCTCTAGGACTGTGATTTTGTGATATCTATAGAATCCCTCAACTGACTTTATTGTCTTGTTTTTAGCTAGCACTTGAAATAAAGGTTCATGAATCTTTATTATACACCCAGCCTCTCTGGAATAGAGTAGCAGCGGTGTGTACACTTGGAATATGCCCAGTCCTATCTGCATTTCTACTGTAAGGCCACAGTGACAAATACCCAGTGGGGCAGGAGGATGTGGGTTTTGTGCATGTCTAGATCCATCCCCAAGTAACTCCAGACACCTGAGGCAGGCGATGATGTATCAGATTATATTTTACAATGGGCTAATCCCAAAGCCCCAAATCACCAACTACAAATGTGGCTATATAATAGGAAGGTTTTGTGTTCTAAATGCTTGAGTGTTCCATGGTTTCTGTTTTTTAAGGAGAGCTGACCATGTGACCTTACTACTCTGACCACAGTTAACTGGACCAGGGATGGGTGCTTGACTCAAGGCTGGCCAGTAACCTGTGAAATGGCATGAGACCTCTGCCAACAGGGCTACTGTACTTGGGAAAGTGACCAACTAAGCAAATTAGGTTATCTTCCTTGGAGAGTTTACATGCAGGACATAGGTACCATTAGAGGAAGGTAGGAGAAAAATAAGGAAAACATAGAATATGTTGTTTTTAACTATATAATTTGAGATATATAAACCACAGTTTTATCTCTTCTATAATCCTGAAAATATTAAAGTTATTCATGAGGATAGAAATCAAAATAATATAAAAACCATGAGCATTATCTTGTACAAAGATCTACTAATCTGTGGTTTAAAACCAACTTATGCTCTAACTTCTACCCAGACAACAACAAACCCATCTGCTGGGTGGAAAAGCCAAGCGGTCAGAAATCCAGAAAAAGGCAGGAGGCCCAAGCCATGAGGCAGGAGAATCTGCAAGGTGAGAGAAACCACAATATGCAGAAATCAGGACGTAGCAAGTAGGAGAGTAGACTATGGTAGTTTCGTGAGTTCAAAGGTTGTGACTGAAAATTAAAAAGCAGAGTCATTATACTGATGGCATATTAAGATAAGTAACAACAGCACTAAAGAGATAAAACCCATTGCCAGAAACACTGAATCACAAAGTCCTTACGGTTTTCTATGAGACCAGCTTGTTTGGCTGTTGTGTTTCTTAGTCTTCCTCACAATAAGCATTTGGTGTAGATAACAATCACCTAGGATGTGAATTAAAAATCTACTACCTGAAGCCCTGAAGAGGTTCTGATCCAGAGGATGTGGGCCATGACCCAGGAATCTTCATTTTACATATCTGAGCCTGATAGTCCAATAAATCAGCCCTTAAGAAACACAAATCTAAGCTATCCTGAGGTTGTATATATTCCTTGAAACCAGAAAGAAAAAAATCTATCTAATATAGAACCCATCTATGATTTCAATTTTGCAGACGTAGCCCAGAGTTGGAGCATCTAGGACACATTGCTGTATTGGTTTTATAATTATCTTTGCATTAAATAAAAGTCACTTCCAGAAATGCTACATTTTAAGTATTTTAAAATAAAAGGTTCTCCCTGTCTTCATCCCAAAGGACTGTACAAGGCTTGTATTCCTCTCTTCCCCTGAAGAACTCTGCTCTGCTCAAACTCATTGATTCCCAAACATGGGCCAAATTCTGTTCATGTCTGAACCAATGCATATACTCACCCACCCTATCCCTACTTAGAGAATAGTGAGGAGGGAGCTCACAAGCTCAACTAAGGTTGACTTGTGTAGAATATTGGGTGAGGACACTGTTGAGTCCTACAGGACCGGGTCTGGGTGTTGGAATGGAAACTAGAACTTCCCCCTACAGATAATCCAGCTGGGAATCAAGACAATAGTCAAGACAAAGTCCACTAGTGAACACCAAGTTTTAAGACTGAAGACACTAGGTTCAAAGACCAATGCAAAAGCTGGAGGCAGGGTCAGGTGCAGTGGCTCACGCCTGTATTCCCAGCACTTTGGGAAGCCGAGGCGGGCGGATCACGAGGTCAGGAGATTGAGACTATCCTGGCTAACATGGTGAAACCCCATCTCTACTAAAAATACAAAAAATTAGAGGCAGGAGAATGGCGTGAACCCGGGAGGCAGAGCTTGCAGTGAGCCGAGACAGCGCCACTGCAGTCTGGCCTGGGCGAAAGAGTGAGACTCTGCCCAAAAAAAAAAAAAAAAGAAAAGCTGGATGCAGGAATCAAGGCAGAGGTCTCAGAGCTAGAAGGACAGAGCAGGCAGAAAGAGTCCACATAAAGTACCTGGTCACTCTAGACTATCTAGACTAAGTGGTACCAATGCCACTGAATGGTTGCAGCTGAAATTCATGAGTTGATGAAGATGTATACTGGCTTAAAGCCCTTGTGAATCAACCTGTCTTCTAACAACTCTTGTTCAATTCTCAGGACTAAAAGTTTGCTAAGACAGCCTTTGCCCAGATGCTGGTACCATTTGTGGGCACAACTTTCTTATGCTGTTTGACAGGTTAGTACCATCTATTTGTGGACTGATGTCTCAATATTCTTATCTATAAAATGGGAATTATAATAGTACCTAACCTATAAATTCTTCTTAGTTAGAAGAATTAATATGTGAAATAAGATAATATATAAATGCCTGGCACTTAGAAAACACTAAAAAATTGTTGATTGGGGATGAAGGTGAACAAAATGATATAAATGTATTTATTGCCACTGAACTGTACACTTAAAAATGGTAAAGATGGTAAATTAAAAAAAAAATACTTCTTGATTGCTGCTGCCACCATTGTTGCTGCTGTTTGCCAGTGTTACTATAATTAACAATTTCTTGTGAACAACCAATTATTTTGACACCTTTCTCCTTTATGTTGGATTTTTTTTTTTTTTTTTTTTTTGAGACAAGGTCTTATTCTATCACCCAGGCTGGAGTGCAGTAGCATGATCACGGCTCACCACAGTCTTAACCTCCCAGACTCAAACAATCCTCCCACCTCAGCCTCCTGAGTAGCTGGGACCACAGGCATATGCCACCATACTCATCTAATTTGTTTGTAGAGATGGGGTCTCACTATGTTGCCTGGGCTGGTCTCAAACATGGGCTCAAGCAGTCCCCCCACCTCAGCCTCCCAAAGTGCTGGATTATAGGAATGAGCTACCATGCAGCAAACTGTATGCTGAATCTCTTGATACTGACTTCTTGCCTAGGTCATGACACATGTTGTTGGCTGTTTGTTTCCTTCTAGGTACTATATTTCAGACAGAATTCCCTCCTGAAAATTAGTCTGTTTGATACCACCGCCTACCACTTCCTGATAGTGTTACCTATCTTACCAGGTAACATGTCATTTCCATCATGTCCCCAAATAACACAAATTTCTTCTTCCTTACCAGATATTCCTGAAGACCTATCTCAAATACTTTCTTCTTCATAAACTTTACGTAACCTGAAGGGTTCTCCCAGCTCTCTGAAGTGCCTACTATATGTTAAGTTGAATAATTAATCTACCAATTAATCATTTGCTGCTTCATAAAATCTTTTCTGTAAGTCCCTTAAATTGTTATTTAAATCATGTATTATTATTTAACTTATCATACATCCGTCTTGTGTACCCAGTAAGATAATACCCTCCTCAATGATAGCAACTGTTATTCATCTTTGTATGCCCCACAGCTAAGCACCATGCTTTTCACAGAGATCAACAAATATATGAGATTTGATTTGAAATGCTTAGTTAGAATACCATAAAAGACTACCCATTCCACATTCAGAGGAAGTCATTAAGATTTAAAGAGGCCATTAAGGACTAATCCAATAACTTAGAAGAGAGTAAATAGCTTACGTTCAGGCAGATGTGCTAACTTTCTAGGCCACTAAGGTTCTATTTAAGCAATTTACTATGAGTAAATTATCAAATGGATCCAGGTAGCTCAAAAAGGCTAATACCTGCTACTTCCTACTAAGAGGTAAGCTATGCCTTCTTTGCCCACTCTGAGCAATGCTAGCCAAAATCATCTATTGCTTATAATGTACTGAGAATTATATTTAAACAGAGTAACCATTTGGACTGAACTTACATAGCTGAAGAAAGCAGTTCTGTAAGCTGTAAGATTACACTGCACTGCTGGTACCCAGATGCTACTGACTTGCCCTAATATTGACATCTCTCTTCTCTTCTTCCTACCCCATATTCTAAAATGCTCATATGTATCATGAAAAAAAAAAAGGAATAATTAATTCAGTTGCATTCACTGTTTTGTTTGTTTGTTTTGGAGATGGAGTCTTGCTCTGTCACCCAGGCTGGAGTGCAGTGGCACAATCTCAGCTCACTGAAACCTCTGCCTTCCGGGTTCAAGCGATTCTCCTGCCTCAGCCTCCCAAGTAGCTGGGATTACAGGCGTGTGCCACCATGCCTGGCTAATTTTTGTATTTTTAGTAGAGACGGGGTTTCACCATGTTGGCCAACCTGGTCTCGAACTCCTGACCTCAGGCGATCCACCCGCCTCAGCCTCCCAAAGTGCTGGGACTACAGGCGTGAGCCACAGTGCCTGCCTGTATTCACTGTTAGTTGTTGCAGAAATTGCACTCAATAGTAAAGATACAAAGGGATTTAAAACATGATATCTGTTTCACAAAACTGCCATTCTAGTTGGAAGTAAAGTGGAGGAAAGGGAAGTGAGATAGGAAACACATAAACAATCATGAAACAATGTGGTGCATACTACGATAATGATATCTTCAAAGTGTTCTGGTGAGGAGTGGGGAGTCCTAACAGCTTTGGGGGAGGAATTAAGAGAAGCAGATGTTGAGCTGTGCCTTAAGGGGGCATCAGGAGTTCTCCAAGGGAGACAAGAGGAGAAAAGGCAAACACAGAGAGATCCATGAACAAAGAAATGGTTTTGACAAAAAGCAATCTTAGAAGTACTTCTGTCCAAGCCCTGAATGTTATAGACCAAAGAAAACCAAAAATAAGACCTAGGGATGTGAGGTGACACATAGTCACAACTGGAAATGAAAAAACAAACCTTGAACCTGCATCCGTCTGACCTATGTCAAATCTGGTGCTTAGCCTGATTTGATAAATTGCATATTTAATGGAATTTCAATGTAAAAAGGAGTCTTGGTAAGTAAATCCTGCTCAATTGGAAGTTCATTTTTACACTCACTCATTCAATCACTCAACAAGTACTTACTGGCATCAGCTAGGTGCCAGGTACTCTATTAAGAGATAGGAAACTAAGATGCAAAAATAACCAAGACAGACATAAATCATGATCTCACAGAACTAACAAATTAGTTGAGGATATGAATAAATAAGTTGGCAGTTAGAGATGAGTGTAAGGGTTGTGACGGGAAAGTACAGAGTGCCATGGGGGCAGGCTTGGGAGAAGCTTTACTGCATAGAGAAGCATCACCCTGTAGGCTAAAACCTGAGGAATAAGAAGGAGTTAGCAAGGTGTTGCATGAAGGGATAACAGCACCTGTAAAGGCACCAAGGAACAAAGATCCAAAAATAAGAGAGTGCATTATGCATAAGAATTCAAATTTCAGTGTGAGTGGTGGTCTTCCTCCCTATGCTATCCCTTAGCCAGCTCCTACTTATCATTTAAATTGCAAATGGCATATAATAGCCTCCCTTTCAAAACACTCTAAAAATCAGCTTCCCTTAATGTCTTTGCTGTGAACTGCAATTACTGATTAATCATCTGGCTTCCCCACCAAACAGTAAGCTCTTTGAGGGCAGGTATGATGTCCTTGATTCTAATCTCTTGAACTGCAAATGTTACCTTGTTGGGGGAAAAGGGTTCTTTGAAGATGTGATTCAGTTAAGGATCTTGAGATGGGAAGATTATCCTGGATTATCCAGATGGGCCCTAAATGCAATTACAAGCATCCTTCTAAGAGAGAAGTAGGGGGAGACTTGAATACAGGCAGAAGAGAAGAAAACCACAAGACCACAGAGGTAGAGATTGGAATGATGCAGCCACAAGCCAGAGAATACCAGGAGCCACCAGAAGTTGGAAGATTCTAGATTCTCCCCACTGCAGACTCCAGAGGGACCAAAGCCCTGCCAAACCTTGATTTTAGCCCCAGCGATATTGATTTCTTTCTTCTTTCTTTTCTTTTTTTTTTTTTTGAATTGGAGTCTCTCTCTGTCACCCAGGCTGAAATACAGCCATTCAATCTCGGTTCACTGCAAACTCCACCCCCCAGGTTCAAGATACTCTTATGCCCCAGCCTCCGAGTAGCTGGGATTGCAGGCGCGTGCCATCATGCCCTGCTAATTTTTGTACTTTTAGTAGAGATAGGCTTTTGCCATGTTGGCCAGGCTGGTCTCAAACTCCTGACCTCAAATGATTCGCCAACCTTGGCCTCCCAAAGTGCTGGGATTAGAAGACGTGAGCCACCACGCCTGGCCCCAGTGTTACTGATTTTGGATTTTTGGACCCCAAAATTGTGAGAGAATAAATTTCTGTTGTTTTAAGCCACCAAGTTTATGATAATTCATTACAGTGGCCACAGAAAACCAATACAAACACTGATACACATCTTTTCCCATAATAATTGTTTTGGTGTTTTAGCGTTAATTCCTTTGGATAGATTCCTAAAAGTGGAGTTGTGAATCAAAGTGTATGACCCTTATTTTAGGTATAATGAAGATTACTAAATAAGTTTCATCAGACAATTTCTATAAACACCAATAATGTAAGAGTGTTTCTATTCACCACACGATCTTCATCACTAAATATTTTCATTAATTTGAATGTGTGCTATTTTGATATGCAAAAATAGTTTTTCAATATTGTTTTAATTTATATTTCTTTGCTTGCTAATGAAAATAAATATTTTCCCATGTTTACTTATTAGCCTTATTTCTGTTGTATATGTGCAAAGTTTTCTCTTTTTTTTAGAGAGATTTGTATGTATTTCCCCTAGACCAACGATATCACACTTTTGTTTCTTAAATTTGCTTAAAACACTTTATCTTACTCTATTGTTTGCCAGTTTGTTTAGGTTAGATTTACGTTTCTGTCTTTTTAAAGGGGCTGTGCAAAACTTTCATCTATACAAATAAGACAAAGTACTGATCCCTTCCTTGGTGCTCCTTGTTTCTAAACTTAGAAAGCCCCCCACTCCCCTTCCAGAAGAACACTATAAAGAGTAAATTCTAGCTTCTTTTAGATTATTTGTGGCTTGACTTTATATTTAACCCTTTTCTATCTGAAATGTACTTTTGCTGTGTATAGGGCAAGCTGAAGAACAAACTGATTGTTTTCATAATGCAACAATACCAATTGTTGCACCATTTATTAAATAATCAATTTTTTCTTCACTGCTTTATAACACTTCTTTCATTATGTATTAAATTCTCATATACAATGGTATCTGTCTCTATATATTGTGTTTCTCTAATCCAGTTGCCTATGATATGTAAGTATTATATAGCTTTCAATATTGCATTTTAAAATTTGTTTCCAAATATGGTAGGCTTGCCTCATCACCATTTATATTACTTTTTTGAAGTGTCTCTTTGTGTTTTTAATACTTCAGTAAGTTTGCAAAAGTCGTTTAAAATTTTGTATGCTTTTATAGCAAATTTATCTAGTTCCCTCCACAACAGAAGGTATAGTGGCAGATCTATGATAAGCACTTATAAATTGTAGTGATTATTGCTAAATAATAACTTCTAAAAACACATTTTTGTCTAGTTGATTTCTGAACTATGTGATTTTTCATTTTACCAATTATGAAACAACCAAGTCCAGGAATTTCAGTCAATCATCTTTTTTGTTACTGTTTTTCAAATTTTATTATAGGTTCAGAAGGCACATGTGCAGGTTTGTTACAAAGGCATACTGCAGAATACCGAGGTTTGGAGTACGAATGAATCTGTCTCCCAAGTAGTGAGGATAGTACACAATAGTTTGTTTTTGAGCCCTTCTCTCACTCCTTCCTTTCCCTCTCTTGTATTCCCCAGCGTCTATTATTCTCATCTTTATGTCCCTGTGTACTCGAGGTTTAGCTCCATTGATTGATTGATTGATTGAGATGGAGTCTCTCTCTGTTGCCCAGGCTGGAGAGCAGTGGCACAATCTTGGCTCACTACAACCTCCGCCTCCCAGGTTCAAGTGATTCTCCTGCCTCAGCCTCCCAAGTAACTGGAACTACAAGTGTGTGTCACCACACCCGGCTAATTTTTGTATTTTTAGTAGAGATAGGGTTTCACTATGTTTGCCAAGCTGGTTTCAAACTCCTGAACTCAGGTGATCCGCCCCCCTTGCCCTCCCAAAGTGCTGGGATTACAGGCATGAGCCTCCATGCCCAGCTAGCTTTCATTTATAAGTGAGAACATGCAATATTTGGTTTTCTGTTTCTGCGTTAGTTTGCTTAGGACAATGGTCTCAAGCATCCATGTTGCTGCAAAGGACAAGATTTTATTCTTTTCTATGATTGTATAGTATAACCCCACTAAAAGATGGGCAACAGACATGAACAGACACTTCTCAAAAGAAGACATACAAGCAGCCAAATATAAAATGATTCTAGGTTTCTTACTATCCTTTTTTTTTAATCACACATTTATCTCCTTTATATGTTGTAAATAATTCTATAAAGCAATATAACATTGCCAATTTCTTCTTTCATACCCTCATCATTTCTTGCTTTTATTGTGACCAATATTATTCGTCAATTTATATAGTTCCCGGTTCAGTCAACATTTTTCGCATGTTTATATGAAAAAATGCTCATCATCACTAATCATCAGAGAAATACACATCAAAACCACAATCAGATACCAGCTCATAACAGTCATGAAGACCTTTGTTTAAAAAAGTCCAAAACATCTAAAAACAGCAGATGTTAGTGAGGCTGTAGATAAAGGGAAATTCTTATACAGTGTTTGTGAGAATTTAAATTAGTCCAGCCACTGTTGGAAGCAGTTTGGAGATTTCCCAAAGAGCTAAGAGTTGAACTACCATTCAATCCAGCAATCCCGTTACTGGATATATACCCAAAGGAAAATAAGTAATTCTACCAAAAGACACATGAACCCATTTGTTCATCACAGCGCTATTGTCAGTAGCAGAGACATGGAATCAACCCAGGTGCCCATCAGTTCTGAAATGGATAAAGAAAATATGGTGCATATACACCAGGAATACTACACAGCCAGTCTTCTTTTGGTGAATAAAAGCTTTGCTAAAATTCAACCCCCACCAACACACACACACACACATACACACACACACATTTTAAGTGGCATCTGTTTTAAAAGACCTTAAAACATATGATTAAGAGAATGATTATTCCCATGGTAAGCTGAATAGACACAGTCTTTTACAGGACTCTTCTTCAAGTCTTTAAAACTGCTGAGCTATACTTGACTTGTGAGCCCTAAAACCACACGTGCTCTTCAGCAAAACTAGGTCAATAGTGAAATTTGACTAGTGTGAGAAACCATCACTTCCCCATAGTATTAGACACCTTGTTATATCTTTCAAAACACAACTGCACAACAATGCCTATTAGAATTCATTGATCTACTTGCCTCCTTTTTATCCCCTTGCCATGCACGAACAAAGCTAATCCTTAGGGATCACCTACGTATTCATTTAAATGTTATTTATTCTACATCTATTTGTGTCTTCTATGAGCTGAGTACTGGGAATACAAAAACTAATAAGACACTGACCCTGCCATTAAGAAGCTCAGATATATATTGCAAGGGAAGTATACAAATAAACAACTGCAATGGGACCCCGAGATAATGACTCGCTTCCTTCAAATGGGGTTAGCAAAGTTTTTATCTTAAGAGTAAGGCAGAGTAGAAACCACAGGAATCCCTCCCCCAACCCTGTTTTTCTTACTTTAAAATAGCAACTGGTATCTCCTGTAATGACAACACAACCAGATGAAAATTGCAACAATATACTATGGGAGATGTCGACAGAGATGGTATTTAAACTGCACCCTAAAGAATAAGATGGAAAAAGGATGGAGGGCATTTCAGGAAAAGGTAACATGAGGGTGTGAGAAAACATAAAATGTTCTGGGAAAAAAAACTACTCCAACATAGCAAAAGTGTAGAATTTCAGCTATATACAAATGTAGAAAAGATAAGATACAGAGCAGGGAATCAAGTCTTGAAAAATAAATTGGAGATAGAGTATAAAACTAAAATGCATTTGGTCTCTATGTTATTGCCGATGTCATATCAGGTTCTAAAGACGTAGAATAAGACAATTCAGCAACCCAGTCCTTGTGGCTCTCGTTGCTACCACTTCACTAAAACTATACTTGTCAAGGTCAAACATAGTCTCCATGTTGCACATTAGTGTTTTTAAAACATAACGTTGGTGACTATATAGAAAGCTGATTGGAGAGGGTTAAGACTTGTGGTAGTAGTACGAGTTGGGAGATTGCTGCCACAATTAAAGCAAGAAATGATGAGGGTATAAAAGAAGAAATTGGCAATGTTATATTGCTTTATTGAATTATTTACAACAGAGAAAGGGAGAAATCTGTGATTTGTAATAAGCAGAGCACAGTGAGAAATCTAGGATCATTTTCTAGTTCCTAGTTTGGTCAATTGCATGAGAAAGATGAGCAATTGGGGGAATCACATAATAATTTCCACGGTAGACTGTGTTGAATTTGAGTTGATTCTGGGTCATTCAGGCAGGGGGTTCAAGGTAGAAGTATGGGTCTGACACATGTAGGAGTAAGGGCTAGAGATATGGATTTCAATATCTTCTGAATTCACCCATATTAATCTTACATTCTACTTCTGTTCTCATGGAAACTTATATTTTAATCTGTATGTTCAAAGGGAAGATCACTCTACTTGATTTGTTATCACCAGCCAATATTATTAGTCAATTTAATTAAATCATTCATAAAATGTAACTAGTACTGAATCTGAATTTAGTGAAAAAGTTGAGAGCTAGTTGTAGTCAGAGAAGAGATCTATGTGAAAACCACAAGGACATTATTAGCTCCTAGGAATATTCCTAAAACAGTAAAATCATATGTTTACATATTTGTGAGTTAGCTCTCATCATGATCTTTGAAAAGACAAATAAAATCTAAAATAAGTGTTACAGTGTTTATCAGCCTACTCCAATATGGCTTCCATATTCCATGGAAACTATTTTTGTCAAGTTCATCAACAATCTTTTGTGTTGAAAATTCAGTGGACATTTTCTGTCCTCATCTTAAGCAACTTCTCTTACCTTTCCACATAGAAAGGTACTTCTTTTTCTTGACACACTCTTCTTGCATGGCTTTGGCTTCGTTTCCTCCTGTCTCACTGACTATTTCTTTTCAGTCACCATCAGTATCTCCTTCTCCAATACTTGACCTCTAAATGTCCCAGAGCTTCTCTTCTCTTTTTTTATACACTTTCCCCCAAGTCATTCCTGTGCCTTCAAATACTTTCTATTTTTTGTGACATCCAAATTTATATTTAAAAGGTCTAGGAACCAGACATATATATCAAACTGCTTATTTGATATCTCCATTTGGATGTTTCATAGGTATCTCAGATGTAACAAATCCAGGACAGATCTTTTGCTTCTTCCCCATCTGCACCTCCCAAAAGTGTTCTTTTCCTGGTGTTCCCAATCATGGTAAAGGGCATTCAGTTTCACAAGCCAGAAACATACAAGTCAATCCTGATCCTTTCCTTACCCACATTCACAATCCTGCCTTCAGTTCATCAGTCAGTTCTACCTCCAAAATATACTTAGAATACTCTCCACTGTCTCTATCTCCTCTGCCACTACCCTAGTTTGAGCCACCACCATCTCTCACCTGGACTAATCCATTCCATATCTGACTGATCTCTCTGCTTCTTATGTGTCCCTCTCCAATCTACTCTTCATCCAGCAGTCAAGTACTCTTTTAAAAGTGTATGTAGACTTATATAACTTCCTATGTAAGAAAAAAAAAATAATTTACTTCCCAGAGCATTTGGAATATAACCCAAAACTCTGCAAGGCCCCACAAAACCTTTTCTCTTAGCCTATTCAACCCCTTGCTCCCTGGGATGCAGCCACACTGGCCTCTCTGTAATTCCTAGACCCAGCCAGACTTGTTCCCTTTTCTAAGAACACTCTTTCCTTATTCTTTGCATAGTTGCTTCTTCATCTTCTGTTTGGATAGTAAATGTTCCTTAGAGAAATATCCCCTGGCCACCTTATCTAAAGAAGCCTGACCCCTTACACATACCTCATTCTCTACCATAGAATTATCTTTATTTATTTTACAGCACTTTACAACACAAATTATAATCACCGTGTTTATATTTTGGGGTACTTATTTATTCTCCATCTCCTCCACTGGAATACAAGCTCCAAAAGGAACATGGCCATGTCTGGTGTTCCATTGCTATGTTTCCAGGGCCTGGTGCATGGTGGCACCGAATAAAATGCTGGGAGGAAGGAAGAAAAGTACGAGATGCAGGTAGGAAGGGAGAGAAAGAGGGAGAGAGGCAGGAAAGAAAGGAGAGACAGGCTGTAGGTAACCAGAAACTAAAGGTTTTATTTTCAGGGAAACTTCAGAGGATATTACATAAGGAAAGTAGCTTCAGTTTTTGCAGTTCTTAAACACTGTGTCGGAAGAACTTCCATAAGCAAACATTTGAAATTTGCCTTGTGACATCAACATTCACACAACCGAGAGAATTAAAGCTGGTAATTAAGGCTGGCAATCAGGGTTTTTCAGCTCTTATGGATTTAATAACTCTTAATTTGCAAAGGCTTGTACCAGAAAGACTGCATCTTCAAAAAAATCAAAAACATGAAAACACAACTAATAAACAAGCACCCATGTTTGATTAAATATCAGAGGAAGAATGAAAACCTGAAGAAAACATTCAAATGATTTCATCTATCCTAATAAAAGATAAGGAAGAGAATGTCTGAAGGATGTTTTTGGAGCATGCTTGGCAGAACTGTGGTTATGCCAAAAGTCACCTCCTTCCACCAAGTTTCAAAGAAGTATCTTTCTTGTTCTAAGCTAGCCTCTCCACCTGGGTTCCTGAATCCATTTCCTCCCATATCCTCAAATACTTTGCTTCAAATGTTATTTCTTCTTTCTCCTGTATTTCAACATCTTGCCCTCTCCATAGGCTCCTTCTCAAGAGTTTAAACAAGCTCAGTTTCCTATTTCAAAATACACACTCATTGGCTTTTAATTCTCCACTAGCTATCTCCATCTCTTCTCAGCAAGCTCCTCCAAAGACTAGTCTTTCTTCCGTTATTGCCTCTTCAGTGAACTGCCGTCAAGATTCTGCTCTTGCCACTCTTGTGATACTGCTCTGGTAAAAGCCATCTTTGGCATCCTAATTTACCATTCTCTTTTTATTCAGAATCTTGGCTTCTCTACATCAACTGACCATACTGTTATCTCTCTGCTTGGAATAATTCTTCCTTTGGTTAACAGAGAATGACTCTCTTCAGTCCCATGCTATTAACATTGCCACTCCTTCTACTTGCCAGATTCCCCTCCTCCCTAGTCCTTTAATGTCGGTAATTGCCAGGGATACTGTCTTTATTTCCAATATTAACATTCTCCGATGTTATCTTATCCATTTCTATATCTTCAGTTAATGCCTACATATCAGTATCACTCAAATTCATGCCCCTAGGTCAGACCTCTCCTGTAATCTCAAAGTACCTATATTACTGCCTGGATTAAACACAAACGTTTCAAACCCATCTCCAATCTCTACTCTATGTTTGCTCCTCTTCTGAACTTTCCTCATCTGAGTGAATGGCCCACTATCTACCCAGTTATCCCAGCTGAGAATCTGGGTATCATCTTAGACTCCTCCCTCTTCTTCATTCCAACTTACCACCAAGTCCTATTAACGCTGCCTTTTCAAAATAATTTTTCCAATTGATCTCGTTGTTTTCAATCTTGTGGCTATTGCCTCATTCAGTCTCATAGAAATCAAACTCTCAGGCTCTCTCCACCTCCAGTCTAACATTCTTTTTATCCATCCACCATATTGTAAGAGTTTTTTTTTCTCAAATTGCAGTTTTTTCTCTGTACCCCATTTCTTATGTTTTTGTGTCTGTTCATCTGCATTCTTTGGCCTGGAGTGTCTCAGTCCTTGTTTACTCAGACATTTACTCACTTTCCAGGCACATTTCAAGAATAACCTTCTTTGTGGAGATTTCTTAACCCTCCCAACCCCATAAAATCAATGACTCATCCTTTAATCCCATGACATTCAGTACTGACATGCATCATGCCATCCTAACAGTGTATTGCATCTAAAGATAATTCTACTATATTCTAAGTTCTGTTTGCTCTATTTTAGGGTTTCTTGATGTCAGGAACTGAAACTTACTTATCTTTCTCCTCCCAGCACAAACACAGTGTGCAGCACTTATGTGACAATAATGTCACTTGCTGAATGAGTGAATAGCCCTTACATTGTCAAAAGAATAAAAACACTATCATGAAAGACAGTCCTCTTATCTAAAAATAATAATAGAGCACATTAAAAATTAACTACATCAACACTCATCTCTACATCAAAATCTGGTTCTGCCTTCAAACTGAAATCCTAACTATAATAATAATGAAATATTAAATGTTCATTGAATAATATTTTCCAAGGCATATAGAAAGCATGGGTTTTCATGATTGCCTGGAGATTTGCTGTACAATCTAGTAAGACCTTTCCATTAACCTCAGCTCCTCTGCTCCTGCCCCACATAGAAGCACTGTGCCTCTGCAGACTTCTGAATGTTTCTTCTGGCTACCGTTACACACCTGTGGATCCTGAGCCCTCTATATGCTACTGATGCATAAGAGTGCAGAGGTCAAAGAACAGGAACTGTGTTATTTTACATCTACACTCTGTACTTTAAATGATATCCTTGGTCTGGGACCAAGCACATGCTGGGCTCCTACTGAAGATGTTATCCAACACTCCTGACCTTGCCTTACCTTAACTTTCTCTTCCTTCCTGAATTATCTGACTACCTGCATCTGACCCATTTTTTAAAATCAAACCTTTAGTTCCTTCTCATCATTAGTTCCTGGAGGACATGGAACACATCCTAGAAGCAATGGGAGACAGTACCTAGGTAAGAGGAAATTCACTAAAATTTAGTGAGAATAACAAGAACAGAGCCAGAACTGGGGTCCCCAGTACCAGAGGTCAGAGATCAAGATTTACAAGGAGCTATTTGTTGATGCAGTCCAGTCTCATATCTGGTTCCTTGAAATAAAAGATTACCTGATCCAAGGAGGTATATGCTGAGTAAAGCTTCAGAAGTAGAGATGGGAGAGTAGACCTGTCAGAATCAGAGGCAAGACATATCAAGATCTGGGCTAGCCCCCAAGAACAGGCAGTGGTGGAGTCACAACAATAACCCAGCTGTCAGACTCCAAAACTCTGTGCTTATGGACCGAGCACCCTGAACCTTCAAGAGTATCAGTAAAGATTAGAGCTAAGGTGCATTAAATACCTGGCTCAGTGCCTGGCACATAGGATGTGGTTACTATTCATGCTACTATTATTATCTTACACTTGACCCTACAAAGTCATCAGCCACTTTTTTCTTTCCAGATATATTTTCACTGGTTCAACATTTCACCACTTGGAGAAGCTTTGTGTACTCTTCAAACTCAATAACTCCATTATGCTCACCTTCCTCAATACTTTTTTAAAAGATATTGGTGGATTATTGTTATGATTTTTTTCCTAGGGAATTTCTTCCACTATGAATATTTCTCTGTGCAGATAATTACTTGGTGTACTTACCCTTCCTCTAATATACTTAAATAATAGGACTGTGATTTCGAAATATGGTCCTCTTTCTACTGTGACTCAATTTTGTTTTGTTTCAATGATAAGCCCCTGCACTCTCTTTAGATACACATTCTCAAGTTTCCTTACGAGGCTTCTTTTCCTCCTCTTGACCTTTAACTCTTAGAATTTCAATACACTCTGAAGAGTTGGGGTATAATAATATCTCATCAGAGGTCTTAAATGTTATTATTTCTCCAATCACTAAATATCCAGAATGGACCGATTCCAACACCTTTCCTACTAACATGCCAATGCAGTAGTAGCTAAGCTTTGTTTCCTATAAATGTACAACAAAAATCACTCATAAAATGTATATTATTAGTGTATGTGAAAAAGAGGTGCATTTATAGGAGGAATAATCTTACTAAAAATTAATGTCCTGGGATAAGAAGCACATAAGTAAATAAAACATCTTTTGTGTAAGTATAACAACATTATTTTGTTTTGTTTTTGAGACAGGGTCTCACTCGGTTGCTCAGGCTGGAATACAGTGATGCTATCACGGCGCACTGTAGCCTCAATCTCCTGGGCTCAGGCAATCCTCCTGCCTCAGTCTCCCAAGTAGCTACAACTACAGACATGTGCCATCCTGCCCAGCTAATGTTTTAATTTTTTGTAGAGACAGTATCTCTCTATGGTGCCGAGGATGGTTTCAAACTCCTTGCCTCAAGTGATCCTCTGACTTGAGCCTCCCAAGGTGTTGGAATTAAAGTGTGAGCCACCATGCCTGGCTGACAGAACTTTAAAAGATATTTTTAAACACACCACTTAAAAGATATTTTAAAAGACACCAAGTTTGGAAAAGATCAACAGGAGGAATTTTGTTCATTTTTGTCATGTTTGTATTTTGAGTTCTAAATAATTGACTCCACACAGAAATTGAAGGATCAGAGATTTTTAAATATACTCCAGGCAGGGCAAGATGGCGGACTTGAAGCAGCTAATGTGCACCACTGTCATGGAGACGAAACAAAAGGGCTAGTGATCACTGACCCCGCAGGCCGATCATCTAAGAAACCGCATGGATTCATCAAGGCAGCCAGGGGACATGCAGAGCAGAGAGGAATGAAACTGGGCACCAGCCTGTGTGGGCTCAGTGTGGAGCCAGGTGAACCTCTCCAACATGGGAAAGAGTGAGTGAATGACAGCCCTCAGGGAGATTCATTCTCTCCACAGGAACTATGCAAGACTGGGAATGGAAAAATTCCCCTGATCCCTCATGCATCATCCTACCATGCTTCTAGACTGACGCAGAAAGCCACCTGGACATTTTACAGGGGTACCTCTCAAGTTCAAGGGGACCTGTACAAGCCTTGGGTCCCTTAGCAGATCAGCACTGCTACCATGGCCTCAACAGAGGCTTTAGTTACAGTGCCTGGGAATAGTAAGTTTGCTCCACACACCCTTGCTGGATGGGGCTTGGTGCCAGCTCCTTGGCCCAGGAGTCCCACCTTATCCCAAATTCAGCTGGCCCCTGCACCCACCCCCACCACTGGTACAAACAATGCCTGCTAGAGCTTCTGGCCCAAAGGTATTGCTTCTCTGGCAATTCAACCAGTGGACGCAGCCTCCTGTTATCCCAAGAAGCATCTGGATGGCAGGGCAGGTGTCCCCACTGACCCCCACTACTGGTAGCCAGGAAAGCCATGTCTGCTAGAGCAGGGGTCCCCACGCCTGGACCACTGACCAGTACTGGTTCATGGCCTGTTAGGAACCAGGCCATACAGCATGAGGTGAGCAGTAGGTGAGCGAGCAAAGTTTCATCTGTATTTACATCCCCATCACTCGCATTACTGCCTGAGCTCTGCCTCCTGTCTCCTGGATAAAAAGGCAGCATTAGATTCTCATAGGAGCACAACCCTATTGTGAACTGCACATGTGAGGGATCTAGGCTGTGTTCTCCTTATGAGAATCAAATGCCTGATGATCTGTCACTGTCTCCCATCATCCCCAGAAGGGACCATCTAGTTACAGGAAAAAAAGCTCAGGGTTCCCCTCATTCTAAATTATGGTGAGTGTTACAATTATTTCATTATATGTTACAATGTAATAATAATAGAAATAAAGTGCACAATAAATGTAATGTGCTTTAAGCATCCTGTAACCATGCCCTGCCCTCCCCATTCCAATCTGTGGAAAACTTATTTTCCATGAAACTGGTCCCTGGTGCCAAAAAGGTTGGGGACTGCTGTGCTAGAGCTTCCAGATCAGTGGTCCTATTTCTGCCTGAATTTGCTGAGGGGCATATCCTCCTGTTGCCCTGGAAACACCCAGGTGGCAGGGTGGGCAACTGCACCTCCCCACCTCTCATAACCAGATGGGCCACACCCAGAGAGCTTCCAACCCAGTGGTCCTACTTCCACCTGAATTCTGCAGGCAGGTGCAACCCCAGGTTTCCCCAGGAAGCACAAGGACAGCAGACTAGGGTCGACCTGGCCAGGGTACAGCTTGTCTGCCAACTACAGCTCCTGCCTGAGGAAGCCCCATGGACCAGAACACCCAACAAAAGAAATGCAGGCATGGATATAGTATACAGACTCTTCCAAGACCCAATAGCTGACTAGAATTGAAGTCAGTCAATTGAACCCATCTTATACAATAATCAAGCCAAAAGGCATCAGAGAAGAAAAAAGAAAAAAAAAATCATCCAAAGAAGAGCAACTGCAAAGACTGAAGGAACCCCACGCAAATGACACAGAAGCAGCGCAAGACATCTGGCAACTCAAAAGGCCAGAATACCTCCTCTCCTCCAAATGACTGTACTAGTTATTCAGCAAAGATTCTTAACCAGGCTGAAATGGCTGAAATGACAGAACTGGAATTCAGAACATGGACAAGAATAAAGATCATCGAGATTCAGGAGAATGTTGAAACCCAATCCAAGGAAGCCAAGAATCAAAATAAAATAATACAAGAGTTGATAGATGAAATAGCCATTATAAAAGAGAACCAAACTGATCTGATAGAGCTGAAATACACACGATGAAAATTGCATAATGCAATTGCAAGTATTAACAGTAGAACAGACCAAACTGAGGAAAGAATATCCAAGCTCAAAGACCAGCTCTCTGAAATAAATCAGACAAAAATAAAGAAGAAAGAATGAAGAAAGCTTCCAAGAAATATGGGATCATGTAAAGAGGCCAAATCTATGACTCTTCGGTGTCCATGAAAGAGACAGGGAGAAAGCACGTGACTTGGAAAACATATATTAGGATGCTGTCCATGAGAACTTCCCCAACCTCACTAGAGAGGTCAACATTCATATCCAGGAAATGCAGAGAATCCCTGTGAGATACTACACAAAAAGACCATCCCCAAGATACATAATAAACAGACTATCCAAGGTTGAAATGAAAGAGAAAAATGTTAAAGCCAACTAGAGAGAAGGGGCAGGTCACCTACAAAGAGAACCCCAGGCTAATAGCAGTTTTTCAACAGAAACCCTAAAAGCTAGAATAGATTTGGAGTCTGTATTCAGCATTCTTAAAGGAAAAAGTTTCCAAACAAGAATTTCATACCCACCCAAACTAAGATTAACAAGTGAAGCAGAAATAAGATCCTTTTCAGACTAACAAATACTGAAGGAATTTATTACCATCAGACCTGTCTTACAAGAAATCCTGAAAGGAGTGATAAATATGGAAAGGAAATACCATTATCAGCCACTACAAAAGCACACTTAAGCCCACAGACGAGTGACACTATAAGGAACCACACAAACAAGTCTGCATGATAGCCACACAATGAAAAGATCAAATCGGCACATATCAATACTAACCTTGAATGCAAACAGGCTAAATGCCCCAATTAAAAGACACGGAGTGGCAAGCTAGATAAAGAACCAATACCCAATAGTATGCTATCTTCAAGAGACTCATCTCACATGCAGTGGCATCCTTAGGCACAAAATATAGGGATGGAGAAAATCTACCAAGCGAAGGGAAAACAGAAAAAAGCAGGGGTTGTAATCCTTATTCCAGACAAAATGAACTTTAAACCAACAAAGATCATAAAGGACAAGAAAGGGCATGGTAAAGGGTTCAATTCAACAAGAAGACCTAACTGTCCTAACCATTTATGCACCCAACACAGGAGCACCCAGATTCATAAAGCAAGTTCTTAAGAGACCTACAAAGACACTTAGATTGTCACACAATAATAGTGGGAGATTTCAACATCCCACTGATAGTATTAGATTATTGAGGCAGAAAATTAACAAAGATATTCAGGACCTGAGCTCATTACTTGACCAAATGGACTTAATAGACATCTACAGAACTCCCCACCCCAAAACAACAGAATATATATCCTTCTTGTCACATTGCAGTACTCCAAAATTGACTATATAATTCAAAATTTAAAAAATACTCAGAAAATTCCAAAAAACCCAAAATCATACCAACCACATTATTGGACCACAGCACAATAAAAATAGAAATCAAGACTAGGAAAATCACTCAAAACCATACAATTGCATGAAAAATAAATGACCTGCTGCTCCTGAATGCTTTTGGGTAACAATAAAATTGAGGCAGAAATCAATAAATTATTTGAACAAAGATATGTCATACCAGGATCTCTGGGATACAGCTAAGGCAGTAAGAGGGAAGTCTATAGCACTAAATGTCCACATCCAAAAGTTAGAAAGATCTCAAATTAATAACCTAATATCACAACTAAAAGAACTAGAGAACCAAGAGCAAACCAATCCCAAACTAGCAGAAGACAAGTGATAACCAAAATCAGAGCTGAACTGAATGAAATTGAGGCATGAAAAGTAACACACACAAAAAATCAGTGAATCCAGGACTTGGTTCTTTGAAAACATTAAAACGATAGATAGACTGCTAGCTAGACTAATAAAGAAAAGAAGAGAGAGAACATGCAAATAAACACAATCAGAAATTATAAAGGGGACATTACCACTGACCTCACAGAAATTTTAAAAAAAAACCATTAGAGACTATTTATGAACACCTCTATGAACACAAACTAGAAAATTTAGAAGAAATGGATAAATTCCTGGATGCATATGCTCTCCCAAGACTGAACTAGGAAGAAATTGAATCCCTGAACAGACCATAATGGAACATTTGGAATGCAATGAATTCCAAAATTGAGTCCATATTAAAAAGCCTACCAACCAAAAAACAGCTCAGGACCAGATGAATTCAAAGCCTAATTCTACCAGATGTATAAGGAAGAACTGATGTCATTTCGATTGAAACTATTCCAAAAAATTGAGGAGGAAGGACTCCTCCCCAACTCACTCTATGAGGCCAGTATTATCCTGATACCAAAACCTGGCAGAAACACAACAAAAAAGGAAAATTTCAGGCCAATATTGCCTTGATGAACATAGATGCAAAAATCCTCAACAAAATACTAGCAAATCAAATCCAACAGCACATAAAAAGCTAATCCACCATAATCAAGTAGACTTTATCCCTGGGATGTAAAATTGGTTCAACATACACAAATCAATAAATGTAATTCATCACATAAACAAGACCAAAAACAAAAACCACATGACAATCTAAATAAATGTGAAAAGGCTTTCAATAAAATTCAACATTCTTTCATGTAAAAAAAAATCCTCAGTAAACTAGACACTGAAGAAACATACTTCAAAATAATAAGACCCATCCATGACAAACCCAGAGCCAACATCATAATCAATGGGCAAAAGCTGGAATCATTCCCCATTTAAAACTAGCACATGACAAGGATGCCCTTTCTCACCACTCCTATTCATCACAGTATTGGACATCCTGGCCAGAGGAATCAGGCAAGAGGAAACAAAACAAAAAGAATCCTATTCACAATTGCCACAAAAAGAATAAAATACCCAGGAATACAGCTAACCAGGGAGGTGAAAGAGCTCTACAGCAAGAATTACAAAACACTACTCAAAGAAATCAGAAATGACACTTGTAGCAAATGGTAAAACAGTTCATTTTCATGGATACGAATAATCAATATTGTTAAAATGGCCATACTGGCTGCCCAAAGCAATTTACAAATTTGATGCTTTTCCTGTCAAACTACTGATGACATTCTTCACAGAATTAGAAAAATAAAAGTATTTAAAAATTTATATGGAGCCAAAAAAGAGCCCAAATAGCCAAGGCAATCCTAAGCAAAAAGAACAAAGCTGGAGGCATCACATTACTCAACTTCAAACTATACTATAGGGCTATAGTAATTAAAATAGCATGGTACAGGTGCAAAAACAGACACATAGACCAACTGAACATAATAGAGAGCCCAGAAATAAGGCTGCACACCCATGACCATCTGATCTTTGACAAAAAATTAATAAAAACAAGCAATGGAGAAAGGATTCAATAAATGGTGCTAGAATGACTGGGTAGGCATATACAGAAGATTGAAACTGGACTCATACCTTACACCACATACAAAATTCAACTCAAGATGGACTAAAGACCTAAATGTAAAACCTAAAACTATAAGAACCCTGGAAGATAACCTAGGAAACACCATTCTTAACACAGGAATTGGCAAACATTTCATAATGAAGACACCAAAACCAATTGTAACAAAAGCAACAACTGACACATGGGATCTAATTAAACTAAAGAGCTTCTGCAAAGCTCTTTAGTTTCAAGAAGGAAACTATCAACAAAGTAAACAGACAATATACAGAGTGAGAGAAAATATTTGCAATCTACACATCTGACAAAGATCTAATATCCAGACTATATAAGGAACTTAAACAAATTTACAACAAAAACCAAAAAACTTCATTAAAAAGTGGGCAAAGGGCCAAGTGCAGGGGCTCATGCCTGTAATCCCAGCACTTTGGGAGGCTGGAGGCTGAGGCAGGCAGATCACCTCAGCTCAGGAGTTCAAGGCCAGCCTGGGCAACAAACCAGTTGCCCAGTCTCGACAAAAAATAAAAAAATTAGCTGGGCACAGTGGCATGAGCCTGTAGTTCCAGCTACTTGGGAGGCTGAGGAAGGAAAATCTCTTAAGCCAGGGAGGCAGAGGTTGCAGTAAACCATGGTTGTGCCACTACACTCCAGCCTGTACAACAAAGCCAGACCCTGTCTCAAAAAAAAAGGGGGGGGGGGGGGCAAAGAGTATGAACAGATACATTTCAAGAAAGACATACAAGCAGAAACAAGCATATTTTAAAATGCTCAATATCATTAATCATTAGAGAAATGCAAATAAAAACCACAACGAGGTATCATCTCATACCAGTCAGGTGGCTATTACTAAAAAGTCAAAAGATAATAGATGCTGGTGAGGTTGCAAAGAAAAGGGAATGCTTATACATGCTGGTGGGATTGCAAATTAGCTCAGCTATTGTGGAAAGCAATGTGGCAACTCTTTGAAGAACTTAAAACAGAAATACCCTTCAACCCAGCAATCCCATTATTGGGTATATACCCAAAGGAATATAAATTATTCTACCATAAAGACACATACATGTGTACGTTCATTGCAGCACTATTCACAATAGCAAAGACATAGAACCAATCTAAAGCCCATCAACAGTAGACTGGATAAAGAAAATGTGGTACATATACACCACAAATGCTGTGTAGCCATAAAGAAAGAACAAGATCATGTCCTTTGCAGCAACATGGATGGAGCTGAAGGCCATTATCCTAAGCACAAAACAGGAACAGAAAACCAAATATCACACATTCTTATTGATAGGTGAGAACATATGGATGTTAGGAGGGGAATAACAAGCACTGGAGCCTACTTGAGGGTGGAAGGTGGAAGGAGGGAGAAGATCAGAAAAAATACCTATCGAGTACTATACTTATTACTCATTTGACAAAATTATCTGTACACCAGACCTACATGACATGCAGTTTACCTATGTATTAGTCTGTTCTCACACAGCTATAAGGACATACCCAAGACTGGGTAATTTATAAAGGAAAGAGATTTAATGGGCTCACAGTTCCACTTGACTGGGGAAGCCTTACAATCGTGGTGGGAGGTGAAGGAGGACCAAAGGCATGTCTTACAGGGCAGGAGGCAAGAGACCATGTGCAAGGGAACTGCCCTGTATAAAACCATCAAATCTCATGAGACTTATTCACCATCATGAGGACAGCATGGGAAAAACCCATCCCCATGATTCAATTACCTCCCACCTGGCACCTCCCACAATATGTGGGAATTATGGGAGCTACAATTCAAGATGAAATTTAGGTGGAGACACAGCCAAACCACATCATTCTGTCCCTGGCCCCTCCCAAATCTCATGCCCTCACATTTCAAAACCATCCCTTCCCAACAGTCCCCCAAAGTCTTAACTCATTTCAGCATTAACTCAAAAGTCCACAGTCCAAAGTTTCATCTGAGACAAGGCAGGTCCCTCCTGCCTATGAGCCTGTAAAATCAAAAGCAAGTTAGTTACTTCCTAGATACGATGGGGGTACAGGCATTGGGTAATCACACTCATTCCAAATGGGAGAAATTGGCCAAAATGAAGGGGCTACAGGCCCCATGCAAGTTCAAAATCCAGTGGGGCAGTCAAATCTTAAAGCTCCAAAATGATCTCCTTTGATGCCATGTCTCACATCCAGGTCATGCTGATGCAAGAGGTGGGTTCCCATGGTCTTGGGCAGCTCTGCCCCTGTGGCTTTGCACGGTATAGCCCCCCTTCAGGCTGCTTTCACACGCTAGCACTGAGTGTCTGCAGCTGTACTAGGCACATGGTGCAAGCTACCAATCTGGGATCTGGAGGACAGTGACCTTCTTCTCACAGCTCCACTAGGTGGTGCCCCAGTAGGGACTCTGTGTGGGGCTCTGACCCCATATTTCCTTCTGCCCTAGCATAGGTTCTCCATGAGGGCTCCACCCCTGCAGCAAACTTCTGCCTGGAAATCCAGGTGTTTCCATACATCCTCTGAATTCTGGGGAGAGGTTCCCACACCTCAATTCATTTCTTCTCTGCACCTGCAGGACCAAACCATGTGGAAGATGCCAAGGCTTGGGGCTTGTACTGTCTGAAGCCATGACCCAAGCTGTCCCTTGGGCCCCACTGCCACAGCTGGAGCAGCTGGGACGCAGAGCACCAAGTCCTAAGACTGCACACATCGGCGGGGGGCCTGGACCCAGCCCAGGAAACCATTTTTCCCTCCTAGGCATCTGGGACTGTGATGGGAGGGGCTGCTGTGAAGGTCTATAACATACCCTGGAGACATTTTCCCCATTGTCTTGATGACAAATGTTCTGCTCCTCATTACTTATACAAATTTCTGCAGCTGGCTTGAATTTCCCCCTGGAAGATGGGGTTTTCTTTCCTATCACATCATCAGGCTGCAAATTTTCCAAATTTTTATGCTCTGCTTCCTCTTTAACACTTTGCTGCTTAGAGATTCCTTCTGCCAGATACCCCAAATCATCTCTCTCAAGTTCAAGATTCCACAGATCTCTAGGATAGGGGCAAAATGTTGCCAGTCTCTTTGCATAGCAAGAGTGACCTTTACTCCAGTTCCCAACAAGTTCCTCATCTCCATCTGAGACCATCTCAGTCTGGACTTTATTGTCCATATCACTCATTCAACAAGTCTCTAGGAAGTGCCAAACGTTCCCACATCTTCCCATCATCTTCTGAGCCCTCCAAACTGTTCTGACTTCTGCCTGTTACCCAGGTCCAAAGTCACTTCCACATTTTCATGTATCTTTACAGTAGCGCCCCACTCTCTGCAGTACCAGTTTACTGAATTAGTCCATTTTCATACTGCTATGAAGAAACACTTGAGACTGGGTAATTTATAAAGAAAAAGAGGTTTAATGAACTCACAGTTCCACATGGCTGTAGAGGCCTTACAATCAAGGCGGAAGGTGAAGGAGAAGCAAAGGCACATCTTACATGGCAGCAGGCAAGAGACCATGTGCAGGGAAACTGCCCTTTATAAACCATCAGATCTCATAATACTTACTATCAAGAGAACAGCATGGGAAAAACCTGCCCCCATGATTCAGTTACCTCCAACCAGGTCCCTCCCATGACATGTGGGGATTATGGTAGCTACAATTCAAGATGAGATTTAGGCGGGGACACAGCCAAACCATATCAACCTATATGACAAAACCTGCACATATGCTTCTGAACCTCAAATAAAAATTTAAAATATACACTCCATGCCACATAGAGTGATTCAGTAATGATATAAATTTAGTAACACAGATTCCTTCAGATGGGTAATTGCATTGTTTTACCTAACCTCCACCAGACTCATAATCCCCTCCATTTTATTGTTTATAATATTTAAAGTGTTTTAAAATTAAAATCTGACTTCCTATATGAGTATAAATTTCTGCGTTATTATTGTTCCTTTGTCTCAAATTTTGTTGTTGTTGTCCCATAGGACATGTGATTAAATGAGTGCAGAGTTTACCAGGCTGGAAAGTTTGACAAGTTTGCCATGACTACTAGAGATCGTAGCACATTACTCAGATAATCAGAACTGAGAACAAGTTCTGCCTAAATGAAAATTCATTTATTGCTGATACTTACTGTTGGTAGTAAATAGTTATACTCACTCCTTAAAAGATAGGAGCGAGGAGGAATTTGGAGTTTAGAAATTGATTCTTTCAGGGTCTCAAGTTTTGTTTTACAAACTTCACAGCATTATACTGATGAAGCCATGATTGCTTGCATTTCAAATGTTGAAAGAAGTGACCAAAGTTATTTGGCTATTAAACATGGTGAAAAGGGAAAAGAAAGATGTTGAGTTAAATGGTTATCCTTAATGCATAGATTTAAAAATATCTTTACAATTGCTAGTTACATCTGTTTCCAAAGAGTAATCTAATTTCTGACTTCTGCATGCTTGGTGGGGCTGTCTTTTATTACTTTTTCTCAATGGCCCACAGTTATCCTTCATGGTGTGAAAGGGTTATTTAGTGCTTTTAGTGTGTTTCCTCTGTATCCCTAACTTGCGTTCACTTCATTTAAGATTTATGTACAGCAAATGCTTACAGTTCTCATTAGACAGCTCTTATATGTTTCAATATCCATTAAAAACTCTATTTTTTAAAAAAATAATTTTATACTACCCTTGTTAAAGCCATGAAATTTGGAACCAGAAGAGCAACAAGACTCAATTTTGCCACTTACCAGCTTTGTAAACATGAACCACTCATTGATCTCTCTGAATCTGTCTCTTCTTCTGTAAAATGGGAATCATAATGACTCTCCTTTATTTACCCAACCTCCACCAGTAACTAGTTATCTGATTTTGGCACGTTACTTATTCTTCCTGTGCCTCAATTTCTTCTTTTACAAAGGAAAGATAATAGTCCCTACCTTGTAAGGCTATTTAAGGATTAAAGACATAATATATGTCAAATGTGTAAAACAGGTACATATTAAGTGTTCAAAAAATGTCAGCACTTGTTATTGCTAAAAAGATACAATGAGCTAGCGTATGCAGCATGACATAGTGTAAAGAACAAGGACTTCAGAGTCTAACAGACAGGTTCAAATCATTCCCTGCCATTTATTAGTTGTGACATCTTATATAAGTTACTCCACCTCTCTAAGCTTTGGTTACCTCAATTGTCAAAATCATGGATATTAACAATATTCACATGCATAAAGAGCAGTGTGGGTATTCAATAAATGGTGGTTATTATGAGTATTAGGCAAAAGTAACTTTGGTAAAAAATCACTGCTCAAATAATATTTATAAGAGAGTAGTAATCAAAGAAGCTCCTATCTCAAACCTGACCAGGAGAAGCAAGAAGAAAGCATATTCAAAAGAAACAGGAAAACAACAAAAACAACACTGAAACAGAAAAAATATACGACCATAACAAAATCCTTTACTGATGAATTTGTCAGAAATTTCACAAAATGAAGAGAAAAGTCTTTGGATTCACAGTTGTACACTTCTGCTTGGAAGGTTTGTCAAATAGCAACCTCTGCTTGGTAGGTTTGTCAAATAGCAACTGTGTAATAGGAAATACATATATTTCCTTCTAAGAAAACCAGACTTAGTCAATGGGTGGTCTTCACCATAATCATAACAAAAATATTCACATATCTGGAGCTAAAAATGGGTAATATATATGTAGCATAATGTAACACTAAAAATTGGGATGGTAACTTCTTGTTGGACTAGTTTGATATGCTAGGCTAGCATATCACAGATTATATAATGATGTATTTAGTCCTATTTGCTGTAGTGAAGTTGGTAGAATATTAACATTTCTAGGATCTCATGCCTAGAAATGACACATGAATCAGTCCTTGAATGATATTCATGGTGACATGAGAAGACAGTTCATAATCATTACCAATGTTGCTATTATTAAAGTCAAATGCCCAGTACTCATTATCACATGATATTCTAGAACCATTTTTATAGTTTAAAAACAGGAAGTAGGGAAAATATGAAAATATATGTTGAGTAAACATAAGCATAGAGAATACTTCTATGTTCTAACACGTGATAAATATCTCATGTAGTGTTTTATATGTGGTATTAGGAAAACAGGCAAAGTGTTATAACAATTAAGCAAGTATATTCAACATATATGGCTATAATGTCGATGATCTGAGCTATCATGCCCTAACTTGCTCTAACTAAAGACGTGTTACACCTATCTGGTTACTTTGTTTCCTGATTCAGGAGCCAATCTCATTCCTATATAACAGGACAATAAAACTCTCTAGCTAAGTAGCAAATTGACCCAGCATTAAGTCAGCCTGGATATGGAGTACATGTTCCCTTGTTTCCCATTACTGCTTCCACACCATTCTTCCTTCTCCTTTCCATTTCCACTTAAGTTTGATTCTCATTTCTTCACATAATACTACTGTGATGGTTAATTTTATGTGTCAACTTGGCTGGGCCATGGAATCTAGATATTTCATCAAACACTAATCTAGATGTTGCTAGATTTTCTGAAGGTATTTCTTAGATGAGATTAACATTTAAATCAGTAGACTCTGAGTAAAGCAAATTAGCCTCCATAATGTAGGTGAGCCTAATTCAATCAGTGAAAGGCCTTCAGAGCAAAAACTGAAGTTCCCCCAGGTACAGAGAATTTTGCCTCCAGACTACCTTTGAATTTGAGCTTCAATACCAACTCTTCCCTGAGTCTCCAGCCTGCCAACTTGGCCTTCAGATTTCAGACTTGCTGACCCCCACAACTGCATGAGCCAATTCATCAAAAAATTTTTTCTCTCTCTCTCTTTCGTTCTCTCTGTCTCTTTCTTATTGGGAAGACAATGCTAGGAGATGAAGTCAAAGTGGTGACCGGGGTCATAGAAGGAAGTTGCAGCTCAAGGGGTGGCTTGTACAACTTGAAAGGACTTTGGTTTCTCTCAGAGTGAGTTCGGAAGTCCTTGGACATTTTTTAGTAGGTTGACATGATTTGACATGTTTACAAAACTTCAATCTGGCTGTTGGTTGAGAATAAATCACTACTCACAATCATTTAATTTTTCTGTACCCAATTTGCAAAACCAGTAAGTGAGAATTGGAGATCCTTTTAGGTTACATTCAACTATTAAGATGTCATAAAAATATGGATGGAAAGGGTATTTTTAAAATCCCTACTTTAATTAAATGTTTTGTAATTGATGGCAAACAACAAATCAGTTGCTCAACTTGATATCATTTTTAAAATAAATGCCTGGCATAATTCATGATGATCTAAGCTACTCATCAAAGTGCCCTTCAAATTATCAGATTTTTCTATTTGCCATGGCCTTACGGTTATTTTCACATGTTCCCACTAAAACTTGGCTTAAAGAACTCCTGAAAGGAAAAATGGCAGAGATTCAGTAGATGCAGGATGTATTGTGATTCAAATTTAGATGAAACCAATCAAGTCTTGGCATGGGAAATTGAAGTACAATGTATCGAGATGTGTTGTTTTCCTGATAACACTTAAAAAAGAAATCCAAATGCTTCTGGCCTAACCAGACAAAGCTATTATACTTGTGATGTTGAAGATTTTTTTGCATTTGACTCATTTTCAGTGTGAAAACAGGCCACGTGCATGAGCCAGGGTTTTCCAGAGAAACAGAACCAAAAGGATAGATAAATAGATGATAAATATATAGATAGAGATTGATTTTAAGAAATTGTCTCACGTGATTGTAAAGATTGTCAAGTCTGAAATTTGTAGGACAAATCAGCAGCTGGAATTTCAGGCAAGAGTTGATGTTGCAGTCTTGAGTCCAAATTCCACAGGGCAGCAGGATGGAGGCTCACACAGTTTCTATGTTGCAGTATTGAGGAGAATTCCTTTTTCAGGAAACCTCGGTCTTTGTTCTTAAGGCCTTTACCTGATTGGAAGAGGCCCATTCACATCATGAAGGGTAATCTGCTTTACTCAAAGTCTACTGATTTAAATGTTATTTATATATTTTTTTAAAATCCTTATAGTAACATTTATACTAGTGTCTGACCAAACAACTGGATACCACACAGCCTAGTCAAGTTGACATACAACATTAACCATCACACCATGTTAACCTTCAGTCCAAAGCTCCTTCACAGGGTAGGGTCTAAGCAAATGCTGAACTGAATAACATTAATTTTCAAAGAACACAGATTATTCCACTTATCTGAAATCTGGTATAGCATTCTAATTACATTTTCATTGATCTTCACTTTTCTCTTTTTGCTGGAAATAAAAGCAAGAGGCACTATTCAAAGTTGCTATTAAATTCATGCATGAGAACAAATAATATTATTAATGAGGAATGAAAGAACAAGCTTTCTTCTACTTCTTTATTCCTATGTTGCTCATACAAGTTATATGTGAGAACTGCTACAGTAAAATCCCTAGATTAGGTTCATCTATTGTCTTAGACTGAATGTTTGTGTCTCCTTCCCAACACCCAAGATTAATATGTTAAATCCTAACGACCATGTGATGGTATTTGGAGGTGGGGCCTGTGGGAGGTAATTAGGTCTTGAGAGAAGAGACCTCATAAATGGGATTACTGTCCTTATAAAACAGACCCCAGAGACCTCCTTCACTTCCTCCCACCATGTGAAGTTGTAGCAAAAAGACTGCTGTCTGTGAATCAGGAAGCAATCCCTCACCAGATACTGAATCTGCCAGCATCTTAATCTTGGGCTTTGCAGCCTTCAGAACTGTGAGAAATAATTGTTTACTAGCCACTTAGTCTACAGTATTTTTATAGCAAATTGAATGGACTAAGACATTTATTAAATGTGAAAAATAACCTGAAAATGCACAAAAATTACCTTAAACTAAGTTGAGTCCGGGATGTTAGTAGTGTCTAAATGTATTTTCATGGGATTTGAAGCTCTATTCTCACAGCTGGAACCACTGAATTTCCACATACTAGCGTTTCTTAGAGAAATCCTTCTCTTAGGAAGAATGTAGGGGCTTCTACCCTAGCATCTTGGAACACACCATTTTTCTACTTTGTTTCTGTGAGTTCTGACCCTGTGCCCCAGTACTAGGAATGTCTCTTGCTCCAAAGCTGCAATACTCACCTTGAACATCCAGTCTAATGATGCTGATTATCTATTTTTAACCTAATTGGCATCCCAGTCTTTCTGGGATTGAATCCTTGTCTTGCTCTTGTTAGACTTCCCTTCTTTCTAGGGTCAAGACATCTGCCTCTGGATTGAAGATAAATAACTAAGTCCTCAGTTACTAGCTCAGGGTTCACTACCTATCTAGATGTACACGTGCCAACAGATTGGCCTCCCAGTAACAGCTATGGGCTATCCATGCATTGGAATACTCCTGCCTTCTCAGCCCTTCATGAGCCATGCTCTTCTTTTTTTGGAGACAGAGTCTCACTCTGTTGCCCAGGTTGGAGTGCAGTGATGTGATCTCAGCTCACTGCAACCTCCACCTCCTGGGTTCAAGCGATTCTCCTGAATCAGCCTCCCAAGTAGCTGTCACCACACCCTGCTAATTTTTTGTATTTTTAGTAGAGACAGCATTTTGCCATGTTGTCCAGGCTGGTCTCGAACTCCTGAGCTCAGGCAATCTGCCTGCCTCAGCCTCTCAAAGTACTAGGAATACAGGCATGAGCCACTGCGCCTGGCTTTGTGCCATGCTCTTTCCGGGAGTTTGGGTTTCGTTTCTGAAAACCAGTCTGTCTTTCCTCCCTCACCTCTGCCCAAGGTCTACTTCTAGGTACCCATTTCCCCAAGAATGCCTGTCCCTCAACAGAATTCACAGGTATTATTACCCTTATAAAAATGGGCCTGGGTTTTCTCACCTGTAAAATTAGAAGATTGGACTAAAGATGACCCTTTCAGTTCTGACAGTCTTATGATTCCATAAATGCCTCTTCTGCTTAATGGTCCTTGACAACACCTCACAGAAAATACAATCACACCAGGTCCTGAGTAGATTATTTCTATTCCTACATTTCTGTGCCTAGCTCTCTTTTCTGATAATAAATTTCTCATCATTCGTTTGGAGTAATGCTTCTATTTCTTAGAGAGTACTTTTCTTTAAATACTGCAGTCATTATCAGTTCACCCAATCTATTCTAGTGAGACTATTAAGGGACATACTAAAGATTTTCCTTTGCATTTATTACACAACACAAATTAAACTTAAACGGAAAGCATTGCTAATCCACTGCTTCCTGCCCATGAGGAGTGTTAAGACTGAGCATTCTGGCCAGGATGAGCTCGCTGGTCCACACATGCCTCTGATAATGGGCCTTTGATGGTTAGGATATCTTTGGGCTTGTACACTTTCTCCTCTCTTTTGGTGAAAGAATATTTTTACATAAGCATTTATTAGTAAACTTGTTCCCTGAGGCTTAAACGATAACAAAAGATTAAGAGCATAAATAATTTACATGAGATAGAAATATATCCATGAAAGTATAACACCTTTTAAATGATACACTGAACAGAAGTTAACAGAGTTTTCCACTGCATATCAGAATAGGCAAATCCTCTTGTTATTTACCTTTACATTTAAAAACGAAGTTCATAACAGTAAAATTTTTCACTCACGGAGCTATTATTTTTTTCCAATCAGAGAACTTTGGCGAAGACTGTTTTAGGAAACATGGTATCTATACTAACTGCACACATAAAATTAATCTTAAAAATGATTAATGAGATTGTTTTCCCTTTCTAAACAACTGAATTAAAGTAAAAGCATGATCAAACTACTTGGCTGTACAGAAATCAGTTATTAATACTGCTTAAAAAATGTAATAGGGAACAGCTGATTCAGTAGACACAGATCTATTTGGCCTCTGTAGAGCTGAACTCGTCTGTCCCACATCACATTTGAAGTTATTCCAATAGTGCCAAGCAAAATAGCGACAGAGTAATTGGCATTAAACAAGATAAAGGATACGTATTCTTTGGCTATTATGTTAGCCAAAGTATTTAGACACTGAAATACTATCAGCCAACAATATAGTTTCCAAAAAGAACATTACTGATATAATAAATGTTTGTGACCTTTAAGTCTCCTAAAGGTGTAGCATGGTTCTAGGAGAAATAATTAGGCATTCTTGCACCAACTTGTCTTCTACCTCAGGGAAGGATTGCTGTGCAGTAAGGGGTCACCTTAGAAGGGAATTGGGGAAACATCCCTGACCCCAAATCTCTCCACCCTGACACTTCCAATAATGACCAATTAAATTATAAATACTCTAGAGGAGTAACCGTACTTGGCTTCAAAGTGGATTTGTTTATAAAGTTTTTTTTGTTTGTTTTTTGTTTTTTGCCAGAAATAATTTCTGATAGAGGAAGGGAGAGGGTGAGAAAGCACCAACAAATTGAGAGCCTGAAGTCAAAGGAAGAGAATGCAAGCAAGGCTGGGGAGAACAGAGGACTAATAAAAAAGGAACCATTGGGTGGTGAAGACAAACTACATACTTCAATGTTGTATTCAGGGTCCACGCCAAATTTAGAAATCCCTAAGTTTGACTTCGAAATGGATAATGCTGTAACCTAACAGGCTGAGGTGAAAAAAAGAAAAAAGGACAAAATTCTTGATGAAATCAGAAAAAAAATAAATAAAGATCACCAAGAATTCAGCTCTGATCTAAATCAAAGGCCAAAGAAGATTCTGTAGAGGCCTCTGGATAAGAGCATTAGACTTTCTTGTAGGCAATTCTGTTAGTTCCTCTTCACCTCTTGACCTTTTATAACTTGAGCTTTCTCTGGCACAGACACACTTTATCTTTCCTCTTTTTGTAAAAATTTCTTTACTTGGTGTCTATGATACCAGACTTTTCTTCATCTCTTCCCACTCACTGGCCATACCTTCTCTCTCTCCTCTTATTGTCAGTTCCTCTTCCTCTACCATCTCTGACCCCTGCAATACTGATGTCTTCCATATTCTCTAAGGGAAACTTCATCCTCTCCAGAAGCAATCTTATCAATGCCAATCATTTTCTACCTTGAGCCCATTTTTCTCCTCTGAAGTACACAGTATACCCAACCGCCTGTTGAATTTCTCTACCTATGCTGGTTCTACGTCATACTCATTTTCTCTATCCTCTTCTCCCACTTCATTCCATCTAGTTGCTCAAACTAGAAATCTGAGAGTCTTAAATTCTATCTGCTACACAACCATTGACTGTGTTCTCTACTCTCCATTCCTACTGCTCCTGGGCACTCCTCAGTCCACCTCATCTCCTCGCTGCTGTCTGTAACCTCCTCCAGACTGCTCTCCACCTTTCCACTTCCTCCCTTGCTGGGCTCTATCAAAATGGAGCCTGACTCCTCTGCTCAAAATTCTTTCAAGGCTCCCCAAATCCTGCATCATACAAAATAAAACTACACTTATTTGCATGTCACTTATAATCCTTGGTGACGTAATTCCTGATTATAGTTTGATTTCTTCACCTTCTTCTACACCTATTGAATCAGCAATACCAAACTACTTTATATTCCCAGAACACACCCTGTTCTCTTCTCCTATCCCTACTTGATGTTCCTCTGCCTTCAAGGCTTTTGTATTACCCCTCGCAAATCTCCTTCTTTACTGGCCGTCTCCTACTCATTCTTCATTTCTCAAATCAAGTGTTTTTCCTCTGAAAACTTCTCTAATTCTCCCCTGCGGTTCTGGTGTTATCTTATACATATGTATCTCTACTGTTACCATGTTTGTTCACTGAACAGTCCCAGCACCTGGAACAATCACCAGCACATAGTAGGTGCTCAATAAATATTTTTGAATGAATGAGTATTGTGTACATTTATGGATATATCTGTTTCCTCTACTAGATTATAAGCTCTGTTGTATCTACAAGGACTAGCCTGACAGAGTAGAACCACCACGGTTTGGTGATTGAGTCTGGTAATGTGAACATCTACACTGTCTACAATCTTGAGCATATTTCAAGTATTCAAAAATATAGAGTGGATTATGAGTAAAATCTCAATAACATTCTAGTTAATTTTTAGAGAAATGATTTTATTTTGCTGAACCATCAATTTTAGCAAATACACATTGATGGACAGAAGACAATATTGGTAATAGCAAATGATGAATAATAAAGATAATTTATTTTGGAGTTTCACCAAGTTGGAAAGGGCTCTTTAAACTTATCATTCTCATATGTTGGTGACTGATGACCCAGAAATTCATAATGCATTGAACACATCTTGAATTCACACTGCAAAGGTCTGGTTATCTGGGTTCCCTTCTCTGCTCCCTGATCCTGACTTCACACTGGGCATTAATTTCGTCACCTCTTAATCTAATTCTAAGGAACAGTCTAACTTGATAGACAACAGAATTGGAATCTGTCTGCACATCTGAAGCAAAGTGTTAGCTCACAGCTTTCTGCAGAATGTTTTGAAAAGACTTCTTTTCTAAGGGCTTCTGCTGAGTTACAGAACAAAAGTCCTGTTTATTTTAATAGTCAACAAAATAAGTAGTATCCAACTTATAGGTCATATAAGGCCAGCTGAGGCTATACAAAGCCCACAACCTAGTATAGAGGAAATATTAACATTGACAGTAAGATAATAGAGAACTATGGCTTCAATACCAGATTTGTGTTTTGAAAAAACCTCATTAGGCAGTATCTTGAGTATCAGCACAAATATGTGGGTCTCATCCTGCAGTGATATTTATTGGCTGTTCCTAAGACCAGGCCTCCAAGATTCACTCCCTTTGTGCCTGGGCTCCAAACCTAGCAGTTTTCACTGGAAGGCCACTCGGGCACTAATGTCCAGATAAGTATCTGTCATCTTTCTCTCTCTCTCTCTTTCTCTCTCGCTCTCTCTCTCTCTCTCTTCACTGCATTACCCCTGCCTAATAGCTTTGCTTCTCATTTTCCCCAAGAATCTATTTTATTCTTGAGCTTCTTTATTCATTCACTGAATAAATATTTACTGAGCATCTATTTGGTGACAGGCCTTCTTTCAGGTGCTTCCAGTGAACAAAACACAAAAGTCCCTGTCGATCTGGAGCTTTCTTTCCTCCTCCCTTTCCTTATTTCTCTTCCTCAATGAAGACAGGAGAATTCGAATATTCTGATTCTACTCCCCATATCTGCAAATGCACCAATCAATAAGCTATAGATGGGATTAGTGGATTCAGAGTACATCTCTCATCTTCAGAGAGAAGTCCATGTCTCAATTCTTAACACTATTTATTCAGAGTTACAAGTAGTGTCCATGAAATGCCTTGCCAGCAGGAGGAGGCTTGTGGGGAAATTGGTTAACTATTCTAATGAGTATGGCCAACGCTGTGAGAACGGACTTCTTGAAAGACATCATCCACTGAACAGGAAGATCGGATGTGAGTGGGGAAGAATAAGCGTGCATGGCAGGCAGCCTGGGTGACTGCTTCTGCCTGTCTGAGCCAATGAAAAAGCGCAAAAGGTCCAGAGGAGCCTGGTGCCTATATATCCCGGTCTCTGGAGTGCTGAAGGTTAGAACTGCTGAGAATCTAATCCAGAAGGAACACAGTCAGCACAGCTGCTCTGGGACTTGCCCTTTCCTCCCCACTCACAGGCCAGCTGAGGCAACCTTCAAATAACAGGTCTCTACCTGTTCATTGCCATTAATTGCCTTTAAGTCATGCATTTAAAAGCTGAAAGTATTTTGTGAAATTGTGTATATATGGGTATTGATAAATTGGAGTTACCATCTGAGGAGTGTCTGTACTTACACAGAGCTACTAATTACATAGGAAAAAAGGCTGTAGGGACTGGAGTTACGTGCACCGGTGACTAGAGCCCCCCAACATAATGTTCTAAAGTGCTTAACTTTTTTCACTTAATTTGCTTTATTGAGTACAAGAAAAAAATTTTTATATTGAAATGCTTTTGACACAATGTCTTTCATGTCCTGTGCTGTGCAAGTGAGGCAGTGGACTCTGGGAATCGAAAGGCTTAGACTGTTCTTTTCCATCACAGCTGGTATGTATTCAAAATGCAAACCAGCCTGGGTATTTCCAAGGATAATATTCTTTTCATGATGAAGCTGGAGTAATCTATTCTTTGGTAGAAATGACCTGTGTTTTCATGGCCTGATAACTGAGCAGTTTCATATGATTTGATGTATTCTTTGAGATCAGAAAAAATCTGTCACAGATCTTTTCTGAAGATTAGGGCAATAAGCAACCTAGGGTTCTCTGATCTTCAAAGGAAACTATAAATACTGACTCCAAGGTCAACGAAAAAAATACTACAGGCAGCAAAAAGCCAGACTTATGGTTCATCTAATTTATATTCACTTGTTACTTTCAAAAATTCGAGGAAATAAAACTTTAAAAAATAAATCTAAAAGAGGCTTATGTCTATTCAGCTTAAACAGAATTCGAGTTAGTATGGGTTATTTCTAGGAAACAGAGTAAGACAAAAAAATAACTACATAGATTTTATTTTAAATTGTATGATATGAGAAAATAGGATAATTTTGCTTATGTCATTTATATGTTTAATAACAGTAGCTGCTATTTACTGAATACCTCATAGGTGCCTGGTGATATATTAAGTGCTTTACATACAACTTGGTAAAATGATTTAAGAGAGCATGCTCTAGGATCAAATTGCCTGAGTCTAAATGCTGTCCATTTACTGTAATCTTGAGATAATTGCTGAATATCTCTGTGCCTGCTTGTTCTTTTGAAAAATGGGGATAATCATAGTATCAAAATCATAGGATTGTTTGAGGACTGAATACATAGCATACCATAGGCATTCAATATATTTTAGCAATTATTATCTCAAAGGTATGTAGACGATCAAAGAAGCCCCCACTTTTTTCCTATTTTATAGGAGGAAATATGAGGTACAAGAAGTTAGGTTCTTTACTAAGGTTGAACACCTAAATCAAACCCAGCATGGTTAAACTCTTAAGGCTTATACCTTGTAATAGCTTGTTCTTGCATTGCTATAAAGAACTACTTGAGACGGGGTAATTTACAAAGAAAAGAGGTTTAATTGACTCCCAGTTCCACAGGCTGTACAGGAAGCATGGCAGGGGAGGCCTCAGGAAACTAACAATCATGGCAGAAGGCAAAGGGGAAGCAGACACATCCTAAATGGCTGGAGCAGGAGGAAGAGAGTAAAGGTGGAGATACTAAATGCTTTTAAACAACCGGATCTCATGAGAACTCACTATTGCGAGGACAGCAAGGGGGAAATCCACCCCAATGATCCAATCACCTTCCTCCAGGCCTCTCCTCCAACACTGGGGATTACAACTGGACATAAGGTTTGGGCGGGGTCATGAATCCAAACCATGTCAGCCTTTATCCACTACAGTATACTATACAGTTGACCCTTGAACAACACAGGTTTGAAGTGCTTGGATCCACTTATGTGGATTTTTTTTTCAACCAAACATAGATCAAATATTGATGGTGTGAAACCTGCATATAGGAAGGCTGCTATTATATAGGTGGGTTCTGGTCCCATAGAGTCCACTGTACTTAAGTAAACATGGATTTTGCTATATGGGAGGGGGAGGTGTCCTGGAACCAATCCCCTGCATATACTAAGGGCTAACTATATTTGCCAAATATACTGGGGAACCTCAAATATTTTTTGGATTTAGGAAGAATAAAAACAAATAAGTTATATATGCCTTAAATTAGCAGTATTTCCCCATAAAGAACCTTTGGATTGCCATCACAGCTGCCAATTCATTTCTGATGGGCTCATGGGGAGACATGGAATGAGATTTCATCCTACATACATTTCTAGCTCATATCCTTAGTCAATCATGAGAACTTAAACACAAAGTTATGTGCATTTTGAAACTTAGCAGTTAAACAACAACAAAAAAGTTCAGAGTATCTCTTTATATATACCAATGTCTGTAGTTAATGCTCCCTTTACTTCTTTTTTCTTGGTGAGGGCAATTGTTTTATATGTTTACAAGAGATAGATGTTATTACCACTATAAGTTATTGCATGCTCTATGGTCTGGTTTTACAATTAAGTTGAGCTTGTGAGGGCAAAACTAAATCTATTTGGATTTGGATTATTTAATTTAGAGCCAGGATTACATCTTTGACTACTTGGTACAATGTTGGGTATGCTGTCACAGCCCAGAATATGTAACCACAATAAATGTGCTAGTGAACTGGCATAGAATTTACCTAGATTGATGGATCTCATTTGCTGGCCTATATTATTCAACTGCAATGGAAATTAGAATTCATTTCTAAAGGGATCTCATTTATTTAACTTCAATCTTAAAAAACTGTCTTTCTTTTAGTTAGTTATATGTTTTTTTCTCATTTGTTTTTCTTTTTTAAACACAATATTCCTTTGAGGGGGAGTTAAAATATTTAACTTTCTCTGGCAGCATGCCAAATAGAAAACCTACTATCATCAATTTTCTTTCCAATAAAAGATGATTCTCAGAGTGGGAGTGATAATGCTCCCCAGTCTAACCTCAGTGTTGATGAGATTTTCAAATGCTCCTAAATGAAGCAGAGTCTACATTGGGATGGAGCAAATTTTAATTGGTGACAAATAAAAATTAGACCACTATATGTGATGATAACCAAACAAGGAAAAAAGAGAAGTTTAAAATCAAACAAAAGGATTGATTATTTAAGGGCATGTTTCCATAAAGTGGACGATTGTAGCCCTTTTCAAAATATGTCAAGGGAAAAAGAAGCAGTCCCTGTACTGCTCCACTCCCAATTGCATGTACTTGAGGAGCTCCAGAACCACTTGGAAAAGGATCAAGCAGCAACTCAAACAGTTGCCTCATTCAGTTTTTCACAAACTTTTAAGAAAATGGTTGACACAATATTTTAAGAATGTGCTGAAAATAATGTCTTCTCTCTATAAAAGTAAATGAACATAAAATCTTCATGTAATTTCAGAAGGCTTAAGATTCACTGAAGCCCATCTGTGGATCCAGGGGACTCAGATTAAGAATGATATGGGTCTCAGGGACATGATTTATGCTTTAAATCATGCAGTCCAGAACACTGGCCAAGCAAAATCAACTAGTAGTACAACTGCAATGGAATTGTTACCAATATTAACCACCGCATAGCTATAGTTTTCTGGATTTCAAAGTGCTTTCTCACAGATGAACAATTTGATGTATCAGCCCAGAGGGCCAGCTAGGTAGATTAGGTGAGAAAAAGGGAGTAACATTGAGTACCTATTCTGTGCTGTGATGCTTATTAACATCTGATATCCTACTAGAATTGTTTTCAATAAATAAAAATGTTCCATCATAAAATATAAATACCCTTCACTGGTGAATATTGAATACTTATTAGAGCCCTTCTAATAAAAACCAAAATACTTAGGTTTTGAAGGCATTAAGAAAGACACCTAGATCTACATTTCTGCAAGTTTTTCTGGTGGTGGGGGGGGTTAGTGGGGGTGTCACTAAGACTATTTCAGGAAAGTACATGAGGTTCTCCCTTTGCAAATTTATACATTGCATGAGTCTCGATTTTCTTCATATATTTCAACCAAAACAACATATTGCAACAGATTGGATGCAGAAGCAGATATGAGAATCCAGCTGTCTTCTATTAAACCAGCCATTAGGGAGATTTATAAAAGTGCAAAAACAATGCCACTCTTCTTACTAATTTTTTGTGTTTGTTTTGGAAAGCAGAGTTATGTAAACTTGTAATGCATGTTTTATTTTAAATGAATTTACTTTTTCTCTATTTTAATTTCTAAATGGTAAATATCAATAGATATGACCCACATAAATAAAAGTTCTTTGGTGTCCTCAACAAATTGTAAGTGTTATGGGGGTCCAGATACCCAAAAGTTTGATAACCTGGCAAGTCTGAGAAGACATATTGGGGTGGATGAGCAAGAGTAGGGGTGGGAGGGGTGTGACAGGAACTGATGAGTGCACTGTGTGTCTCGTCTTTGGGACAGGGTTCCTTGAAAGGTACTAAAGGTGGACAGGGGAGGATGCAGTCCAGTCTACTTCATCACTTTGCTTGTGGCCTGCTCTTAACGCAGCTCTCATGGAAGCGCAATTTATACAAAGCGATCTTAAGAAACAAGAAAGTGGAGTTTAGACTCCTAAAATTAGGAAAGACAACTGCACTTTGTTTAGTGAAAAACACTGAAGTTGCCTCTTTCCAGAATGGAAAACATTTTTGGAGTGCTGGTCGCTTTTTTTGCCAGATGATATAAGATTTGTTAATTATTAGATTTTTGTAATACTTATTAATACATTTTTCTCTTATCTTTCGGGGTTTAAAAAAAAAAACTTAAAAGGGGGTAAACTGGCAGGAGATACAGGGAAAGCCTAAATGTATTCCCCAGAAAGTATGTTTTAAGTTTTAACATTTACTTACTGAGAGGTGAGACCAGCTGAACTTCCCGGGTTGAGTGCGGACTTGAGGAACTTTCCATCTTACAAGAGGATTTTAAAACACACCAATCAGTGCTCTGTGAAATGCACCAATCAGCGCTCAGTAAAACGCACCAATCAGCAGAATCCTAAAAGTAACCAGTCGTGGGTAGGATTAAAAAAAGGGCACTCTGATAGGACAGAAACGGGCAACATGGGCGGGGACAGCAAGGGAATAAAAGCTGGCCACCGCCAACCAGCAGCTGGGGTCCTCTTTCACATTGTGGAAGCTTAGCCCTTTTGCTCCTCACAATAAACCTTGCTACGGCTCACTGTTTGGGTCCCTGCCATCTTTCAGAGCTGTAACACTCACCGGAAGGTCTGCAGCTTCATTCTTTAAGTCAGGAAGACCACGAACTCCCTGGCAGGCACCAATTCCGGACACATTACTAGGCACTAAGCATTGTGCTAGAGACTGTGCTGTGGTATAGGGGAAACATTCTTGACTTTGGAATGAGAAAAACTGTTTCAAACAACTTACTTGCCATGGGTAATTTATTCTCTCTCTTTTAGATAAAACATGGATAATATTTATCTCACAAGGATGTTTGGGATTAAAAAGTGACAACCTATGTCAATAGGACAGCATGGTGCAGTGTAGGTCTTCAATGAATAGCATGGAGAGTGCTTGCAAAGGGCAACGATAAAATCTAATAGAAATAAGACGTTGTAGACAAACACTTTAAAAACACATGGCGTAAGGTATGATGTGCCAGCGTCACTACAGACGTACTTAGAAAAATGTTCCGGGGATCTATGTAAAGGAGGACTCCCATTTGTTGGGAGTGGGGGAAGTGCTTTAGGGAAACTGCAGCGTGATGGGCGAACCCTCCTCTCAATATATCTACCCCGAAAGTCGGCTCCAGCACTGCTGAGCATCCTGGCCCAGCTGCACCCGACCCAGCGTGAGATGTTAAACGACCTCTTCGGGCTTCCACGCCAGACTGGAGGGGCTCTGCACAAGCCTTGCTCGACTCATTCCGGGCACCTTGAGCGTGGGAGTCCACACTGCCCCCTGACCGACCAGCTGCCGGGTTGGCCGCACTAATTTGCGCCCGCCCGCACTCCAAGCTCGGCGCCGACCGCAAGTGCAGACGTGGGGGTACGAGATAGAGGAAGGAACTCATAAGTTCTCAGCTTCAGACCATACACGCCTCCCCCAACATCGAAGCACCTTCAGCCTCCCAACTTGTAGCCACCCCACCCGCTGGGCCAGAGCCCAGGCCTCGGACAGCGACCGGGCTCGTACACCCACCCCGCGCTCCAGCTCCTGGGCATCCAGCGGTCGGCGTTCGCACGCTCTCTCATCGATTGGCGCTGCCTTGCTCCTTGGGCTCTAGTCGCCGGGAAATCGGCCCCAGACTTGGAAAGTCCAGCGGAGCGCGGGGCGGGAACCGAAGCAGGCGGGCCAGGGGATTGCCGATCGCACGGATGGGCGCGCGCTCCGTCTGGCGAGTGGCGGCGCCGGCTAGCCCGAGCGGCGCGAGGCCAAAGTCCCGCGTCCGCCACCCCCTCGCCTCGCGCCGGCGCGCGAGCTCCTTGCCCTTGCCCCCAGGAGGTTCGCCCCGCGTGGGGCTCTCGCACCGTCCGGGGTGGGAGCAGGCGAGCCGGAGGGAGGAGGGAGGAGGGAGCGCGCGCGGGCGGCGGCGGCCCCTCCCCTCCCCCTCCCGCCGCCGCGGAGAGCGCAGGGAGCAGCCGGGGGCTCGGCGGCGGCGGCGGCGGCGGCGGCGTCTACCCCCAGCTCCTCCTCCCTCCTCCTCCATCTCCTCCTCTCTCTCTCCATCTGCCGTGGTTATGGCCCGTCGCTGGAGCACAAAAGAGTCTCCGCGGTGGAGGTCTGCGTTGCTCTTGCTTTTCCTCGCTGGGGTGTACGGTAAGTGTCCGCGTCCCCGCGCCCCGCTGACCGAACAAAGCTGAGGCGACCCAGGCCCTCGAGGCCTCCAGGACTGGGGTTCCCCTGGAGACTCCAGCGGAGAGCCGGGCTGCCGGCGGGACAAAGACCGGCGAGGGGGTGGATGTGGCGGAACGGGTGTCCCCACACGGAGATGCTTTCCTCCACTCACCCACCTTCAGACTCTCGGGTGGTGGAGAGGGGCTGGGGGTCCCGGCCAGGAGGGTCCCGGCGGAGCGAGGGGGTGGCGGGAGGACTTCCCGACCTGCGCTGGAGGGCCCCCGCGGCCAGCTGCTCGAGGACCCGTAGCCCGGCACAATCCACACACAAAGATGTATGACTGTGAGAAAGCAGAGGAGGTCGCCCCCGCCGCTGCCGGGACGGTCCGCCCCCTACCCCCCCCGCCACCTGGGGTTAGGAAGTTCTCTTACCGGTGAGATTCCCACCGCACCAGCCCTTTCCCCACCCGAGTCCCTGAGAAGGCTCCTCGCTGACTTCTCCCCACCCCTCCACCTCGCGGGCAAGGGCTCTGCCGAATCCGGGCGTGCAGGATCCTGTTGGTTTCCCGGGAGCAGCACGCGGGAGAAGGCCAGAAAATAGTTTCCAGCCCCACCTCAGTCTCTCGCTCTTAGGGTGTCCTGGCTCCCAGTTCAATTGTAATTTCATCCATCATCGTCCGCCGCTGTGGTCACTGTTACTTTATTCCAGTCGATGGATCGGGTTAAGAGAAGGCTGAAGACTGTGTGAGGACAGCTTTGTATTGCGTTGGGATCTGAGCAAGAGCTGAATGGAATTAATTGCAAAGAACATTTATCTCTTAAGATAATTGAGTTCCACTTCTGACTTCACCGTTCTTAGTTCATCAGTTAAACACATTGAATAGGTATTTCAGAGAGCTCAGTTTTAACCTTTCCTTTTTGGAGTGTTGCTTTGATTTCTTCAGAAAAAGAATTAGAAGTTATCGGCCGGGCGCGGTGGCTCAAGCCTGTAATCCCAGCACTTTGGGAGGCCGAGACGGGTGGATCACGAGGTCAGGAGATCGAGACCATCCTGGCTAACACCGTGAAACCCCGTCTCTACTAAAAAAAAGTACAAAACAAAAACTAGCCGGGCGAGGTGGCGGGCGCCTGTAGTCCCAGCTACTCGGGAGGCTGAGGCAGGAGAATGGCGTAAACCCGGGAGGCGGAGCTTGCAGTGAGCTGAGATCCGGCCACTGCACTCCAGCTTGGGCGATAGAGCGAGACTCCATCTCAAAAAAAAAAAAAAGAAAAAGAATTAGAAGTTATCATTACTTTGGTAAATTTTACTTATAAAAAGTCAAAGTCATTTGCCACAAACACTAATTTGACTGGTATAATGGTGGTGGTGGTGAGGTTTAGTCAACAGCCAATCCGTCAGCAAGTATTATCTTTTGAACGCATTTATCTACGGAATTGAATGTGATGATGGCTTTTGAAACCTGGCAAGTGACACTAAATGAAGAATTAATTAACGTAATTGGGCATTTACTGAGTAGTCTTTTTGGTACAATTCAGGTTGCGTTCCTCCCGCACCTGATTAGTAGTATTTTTGTTTGTTTTGGTGAGGAGAGTGGTTTGGTCCATTTTTTATGTAGAGGTAATTGCCAAAAGTGTGCTTGTGTGGGACCAAAAACCCAGTGCACGACTTTTGATAGTTGGCTGCTTCAAGTGGCTGTGATCCCTGCTTGCCTGACGACTTGTGGGTTTGGGTCTACACCAGAGATCAATAAGCTATTATGTTGTTTCTTCTGGCCTGAAGGTGTTATGCTCTAGGTTTGGTGTAATGGCCCAGGAGAGAGAAGAAATTGAGAGGTATCTTTAATTTGGGGTGATTAGGATTGTCCAGCTTTGTCCTCTGCTATAAGAAGAATTGAATTTCTGTAATGCCTGATCAGAATAGATAAATAAATGGGCTCTTCTTTCATTAAAACCTGTGTCATCAGTGTTTGAACTACAAGTCTTTTGCCTCGAGGGATAAGAGGCTGTGAACCCCTTAATTTGTTTTGGTGCATTCTTTAGTACTTGTACACAAAGTGACTTTCTGGTGGGTGCTTATCAAAGCTTTATCTTTTTGGAATTTGTGTTCAGTGAGGAATTGTTAGTAAGCAAAGACTGAAACTCCTTTTTCCAACAGTGTGGGCCCAGATTATAAAACCAGCAGGTGATTATGCCAAAGGTGGTTGTCTCAAGCCACAGCAAGTTTCAAAGTGCAAAAAAAAAAAGGAGGTAGTGAACCAGGCAGAACATTAAACTGTATCAGCAGAGATTAAAGGGAACCCTTCACCCTGGAAGTGAGAAATCCTCTTTATAGCTGCATGTTTTTTGTCCTCTTCTGTCTCTAACCATATGTGGGTTTATAATAGTGAAAAAGGGCTATAACATAGTATGGGGGGATGTGGTTCTGTAACAATAGCGGGAAATGGGTAACTTAGAATATATAGTAGTTGTAATGGGTAGTGGATGCATCCTGAGAAATAGCTATCGTCTTGAACCTCTTAGAACAGATACTAGCTGTAATTTGTGAAACTGTCCCCTATACAGTAAAAAGTGTGTGTGTGTTTTAAATGGCTTCAAAAACAATTAGCTCTATTAATGAAACTGAATATTCAGAATCGCTGTTAACAAAGAAAAGCAGGTTGATTGACCAATATTTAGGGAATTCCAATATTAATTCTTCACAGAGTGACTCTTGAAAATGAAATGACTCTAAGGTGTGCTTCAGATTTTTGAAACATTTCACATACATAAAAACTTTTTTTGTTTATTTTGGTTCTACTCTCCAGATGACGATTTTTATGGGCTCTGATATGTGGCTGTTATACTTCCAAATTAACTTGTCTGAATGCCAGTCTTAACTCTAAATTGTAATCTAGAATATAATGTTTTCCAGAAGGAGTTGTTCAACGACCTGTAATTATCTTTCAGGGGCTACTGTATCTTAACTGCATTCAATGTGCCTAAGAGTAAGGAGGAGAGAGTAAAGGTTGACCTCTGCCACCTTTGGAAGTTTGAAGGGATAAAAACATCAGTGGTGACAACCACAAGCTTTGCTACGCATTGTTCTAGGCTTACTGTAAGAGGAAAAAGTGCTTTGTCATTTTTCACATAGGGATGTCTGGCATTTACAAATCTATGGGAGTTTCCAAAACCTCTGTCTTCTAGTCAGTAGAAGCTGTTAGTCTTGCTCACGTCCTAAACCACAAGTTGTTAATTCTGACAGTTCCATTGCTTTATCCTTTCCACTTCTGTTTGTCTCCCAGATTAGTGTTTCCTAACTTTTACTCAAACCCACCCTTAAAATACACATTGCTTAGGGTACTATGTACATAGAGAAAAAAGTTAATGAAACCGTACTCTTACTACCTGTGCACTCAGATGTTTTCTATTTATTCCTCCTCTTTCTCACCCTTCCCTTCTTCATTTACTGGTCTGGACTCATTATATTAATTTTGGATCCACTAATAAATTGCAGTCCTTAGCTTGAAAAACACTACCCAAGATGAAGCCTTAAAATGTAATTTAGAGGCCAGGCGTAGTGGCTCAGGCCTGTAATCCCAGCACTTTGGGAGGCCGAGGCAGGTAGATCTCCTGAAGTCAGGAGTTTGAGACCAGCCTGGCCAACATGGCGAAACCGTCTCTATTAAAAATATAAAAATAAGCCAGATGTGCTGGCGCACGCCTGTAATCCCAGCTACTCGGGAGGCTGAGGCAGGAGAACCTCTTGAACCCAGGAGGCGGAGGTTGCAGTTAGTGGAGGTTGCACGATTGTACTCCAGCCTGGGTGACGAGTGAAACTCTGTCTCAAAAAAAAAAAAAAAAAAAGGAATTTAGAGTGTTTCTTGTTTGTTTATCATTTTACAATAACCTTGAAGAGTTGCAGATGGTTATTTTTTGGTTACTTGCTGCCAGAACATTTGATAGCTGTAGAACTGTTCCTAGCATATACTGACTGACTTGTGATAAAATTCATTTTTAAACTGGCTTTCAGCTTATTACAGTGAAGAGTCTTTACTGTTCTCAGTAGTATTCTAGATGTTGTGGTAGCCTAAAATAATCTTTTTACTCTTGGCGTATATGTAATGGATGAATCTTTTCCCATGAATTTTATGGAACATTCAGTAGCACTTAATAACTAGTTTAAGGGTAAACAAGAAATTCCAATTTTAGAAAGGTTATAGAAGTAACTGAAACATGAGGGAAAAATCTAAACCAGATACCAATTACTTCTTACAAAGTCAAGTTTGATTACATAAAATATGTTGAATAAACTTGAATTAATTGCTTAACATAAACCCTTCCTTGAGTTCAGAATCTAAATTATATCCATATCCTTGGGAGAATATGAAGGTAGGCAGCACATTCTACAAAACTTTAGGTGGTTATCAGGCAGAAAGTCTTAAACAAGCACTGTTGGCTGTATTCCAGATACAGTATGGAGGAAATTTGAATGATATATGGTAAATGATTTATAAGGTTCCTAGAAAGTAAAATTTCTTTTGAAGAACATAAAAGGGATTTTAGCCTGAAAAGTGAGCAGCAGTTAAAGAAAACATTAAGATTTACTTTTGTAGTTAGAGAATTTAAAGCTTATTAAATTATTAAGGGAGCAAGAGGGCCTTTTTGTGTTTCTGATATGAGATGTCTTTTTTTTAAATTTTTTCTCTACACTTTACCAGTGATACCACAGTTTAAGGGGTGAAAGTTCAGTAAAAATATACGTGAAATATACGTGAGAATTATATAGATTTCAGTAAATATAGAATATTTTTATTTTAGGTATTAATCCTGTTCTTGCTGCAAGTCTTTATAAGAAGAGGAAGGTTGTTCTAAATTTAGGAATTGAAAGTTGATGATCTCTAATTTCTAAGGTTACCTTTCTTTTCTGTTTTTCTTCTTTTTTCCTTATCACTCCCCCTTTTGGAGAGAGTTAAGTGATAGTTGCACATTATTTAATTTCCATTTTCTAAAATTTAGGATTAGATCCTGCAAATACAAATTACCAATGTATCTATTCAAATACATATCATCAGAGTCTCTTCTTTTTAAGTATATATAAATATATTACTTCAATACTGTATTAGCTTGGGGATTCTCACTATCTTAAGTTATAGAAGGAGAGGAAGGAAACTAACATTTATTAAATTAAGTTTGATAGCATTTATTTACTTACAAGTACTTAATACTTACATTGAAAGAGTCGTGATTAGTCTATTTATTGCCAGTTAATCTTTAGTAGGCCTTATTTGGCAATCCTATCAGATACATATTCTTTCTTTTATTTTATGGAAGAGAACATTGAAACACAGAGATATTGTGACTTAACTGAAGTCAAACCACTATGAAGTAGTAGAGTCAGGATTGTAGCCTTACCCTGGCTGTTGCTTCACTCAGTTCATTTAGCAAATATTTATTGAGCCCTTGCTTATGTCTAGCACTGTGTTAGATAAAACCTGATGCACATAGTTTCTGCCCTCATGGAGCTTATAGTCTAATGAATAAGTTGTAATAAGTGCTCTCACAGAAACAAACGCGGGGCAGAGATAAGTGGGTAACAGGCACAGAGTAATTAGGGGAAGACTTTTTGATGAAGGGACATTTATGAGACCTAAATGATAGCTGTAGCTAACTGTGTTATGGTTGAGTAAGAGAGCTTTGCATATGAGAGCAGTGCACGAAAGGCCCGGGATCAGGAAAGAGCTGGTATGTTGCAGATAAATTAATAAAATCACTGTAACTGGAACATAATGGTTATAAGGGAGAGTGACAGGGTGAGATTAGAGCAACACTTAGAAACTCTGGGCTTTAGAATCCATGGTAAAGAGTTTAGGTTTTATTTTAAGTTTAACTATTCAAAGGATTTAAGTGACATCATGTGATTTATGTTTTGAAACAGTCACTTTTGCTACTATGTGGAGTATTGTTGTGAAGTGGGAAACAGTAGTAGAGATGGGATGATCAGTTAGAATTTGACTGTAATCCAAGTGAGAGATAACAGGAGCTTGGACCAAGGTAGTAGTAGTGGAGATAAAGGCGTGTAGATCGCCCTTTTGATGGAGAAAAGGAGATTTTTCCCCTCTTGCCGTAAGAAGGAAAGAAGAAAATATTGGTGCAAGTGTGTTTAGGTCTGTAGGTTTTGGGGTGGGAAAGTGGACATTACATCTGATTGTTCTTATTTTCTCAAAGTAATATGACATGAGATCATCAGTGAAGAGGAGGAATGAGAATTTGAGGGTGATTTTTGTTCCCTCAATTCAGTAGAACAGTTTGGACCCTTAGCAAGTTAGATTTCTGTTACTTAATCTAGAATAGAGAAAGCTATGAACACTATGCATTAAGATATATTGCGAATAGTTGTACCACAGATGAGAGGAAGAGATGGACTTAAATTACAAGGGGAGGAACCTTAAGAAGGTTACTGTGGAGAACTCAGTTCTGAGGGCAGTCATTTTGTCAGTGAAATAAGTGTAGAACATAACTTTTTACAGTGTTTTAAGTGTATTTCAGACAAGAAGCAAAGGGTGGGGCAAAAGCTGGGTTTCCAATACCTTTTTGCTTAAGTTAAATGCTTTCTGCTAAGCTATCAATAAAGATTGCTTTAGATATCAGATTGTCTTTGGTAGAGTTAAGAATGTATTAAAAGATAGGTGAATTTCTGAGCAGATTTGGAAAAACTGAGCTTTTACCTCTTTTTTTTTTGATCATGTAGCTTTGCAGAAGATATAACTTTAGTAGGTACCAAAACTTCAAAGTAAATAAAAGTGACAGAACAGTTTTCTAATTTTCCTCTTAAATAGTTAATAACTCATTTACCTGCTGGTATCAGTTTGGTGAAGATGTGAAATGGTTTTATGTTCATGTGTTGTCATTGAACGAGACTAACTTGATACCTACCTTTAATTCACTTACATTTCATTTTTTAGAGAAATTAAAAATGGTGCTAATCTTTTAATATTAGGATTAAATGGAGCACAATAGGATGTTTAGTAGTTGGAATTTACCTTTTCAAATATAAGGAGTAAACCTTTCATAATGTGACTTAATTTCATTAATAGTTAAGGCATCTTTATACATATATTGGAGAAAACATAAGAATAATCTTTGTATCTGATATATATTGAAGTAGAATTGTTTCTTGAAATTATTATTGCTTGTAAAAGTTTTGCCAAGAGAATACAGAACACCTATACAAAAAATGCCATGATTAATTCTCAAAATTACTGTGTGAGATAGGTATTATTAGAAGAAACTGAAGCTTTGAAAATAGTAGTTTTGCCTAAGGTTCATGTCTCTCTACTGCTGTGCTCTTCGTGTAGAGGCCTACTTTTTTTTTGTCTACATTATTGTAACAGCCCCCAACTAATCTTGGCTCTAGTCTTGTCCCCTGATTGAATCATATCACACCTAGCAGTAGCCAGAGTGACTTATCTAAAGTACAGATCTGGTAATGTAACTTTCTTGCTTAAAACCCAACAGCAGTTCCCTGTTCTTAAATATAAATTTAACTCACTAGAGCTTTCATGATCTGGCTAGTTTCTTTTTTTTCACTTTTAAGTTCAGGAGTACACGTGCAGGTTTGTTATATAAGTAAACTTGTGTCATGGGGGTTTGTTGTACACAATTATTACGTGGGGGGTTGTTGTACTCAATTATTAAACAATTTGTTGTACAGATTATTTCATCACCTAGTGATATGTTACATCATATCTAGTAATATCTGTATAGCATTTCACACCTAGTACACAGTAGTTATTTTTTCTGATCCTCTCCTTTGTCCCACTCTCCACCTTTTGATAGGGCCCAGTATGTGTTGTTCCCCTCCCTCTATGTGTCCATGTGTTCTTTCTCATCATTTAGCTCCCACTTATAAGTGACAACATGCAGTATTTGGTTTTCTGTTCCTGCATTTGTTTGCTAAGGATAATGGCCTCCAGCTCCATCCATGTTCCTGTAAAGGACATTATCTTGTTCTTTTTTATGGCTACATAGTATTCTATGGGATATATGTGCCACATTTTCTTTATCCAGTCTGTGATTGATGGGCATTTAATTCCCTGTCTCTGCTATTGTGAATCAGTGCTACAATGAACATAACACATGCATGTGTCTTTATAATACAACAATTTATATTCCTTTGGGTATATTTCCAGTAATAGGATTGCTGGGTCAATGGTATTTCTGTTTTTAGGTCTTTGAGGAGTGGCCACATTGTCTTCCACAATGGTTGAACTAATTTAGACTTCTGCCAACAGCATACAAGCATTGCTTTTTCACCACAACCTCACAAGCATCTGTTATTTTTTGAATTTTTAATAATTAGCCATTCTCAGTGGTGTGAGATGGTATCTCATTGTGGTTTTGATTTGCATTTCTGTGATGATTGGTGATGTTGAGCTATTTTTCATATGATTGTTGGCTGTATGTATGTCTTTTTTTTGAAAAGTGTTCATGTCCTTTACCCAGTTTTTAATGTTTTTTTCATGTAAATTTGTTTTAAGTTCTTTATAGATGCTGAATGTTAGTTTTTTTTGTTGTTGTTTGTTTGTTTTGTTTTGTTTTGTTTTTTGAGACGGAGTCTTGCTCTGTCACCCAGGCTGGAGTGCAGTGGTACAATCTCGGCTCACTGTAAACTCCACTTCCTGGGTTCATGCCTTTCTCCTGCCTCAGCCTCCCGAGTAGCTAGGACTACAGGCACCCACCACAACGCCCGGCTAATTTTTTTTTTTTTTTTTTTGTATGTTTAGTAGAGATGGGGTTTCACCGTATTAGCCATGATGGTCTCGATCTCCTGACCTCGTGATCCGCCCGCCTCGGCCTCCCAAAGTGCTGGGATTACAGGCGTGAGCCACCGCGCCCAGCCTAGATTAGTTCTTTATAGATGCTGGATATTTTGCAAACTATGCATCTTTGTCAGATGCATAGTTTGCGAAAATTTTCTCCCATTCTGTAGGTAGCCTGTTCACTCTGTTGACCGTTTCCTTTGCTGGACAGAAGCTCTTCAGTTTAATTGGATTCCATTTGTCAATTTTTGCATTTGTTGCAATTGCTTTTGGCATCTTTGTCCTGAGATCTTTGCCTATTTCTGTGTCTAAAATGGTATTGCCTAGCTTGTCTTCCAGGCTTTTTATAGTTTTGGGTTTTACATTTAATAAGTCTTCAATTCATCATGAGTTAATTTTTGTATATGGTATAAGGAAGGGGTCCAGTTTCAGTCCTCTGCATGTGACTAGCCGGTTACCCCAGCACTATTTATTGAATAAAGAATCCTTTTCCCATGGCTCGTTTTTGTCAAGTTTGTTGAAGATCAGATAGTTGTTGGTGTGCCTCCTTATTTCTGGGTTCTCTATTGTGTTCCATTGATCTGTGTGTCTGTTTCTGTACTACTACCATGCGGTTTTGGTTACTGTAGACCTGCAGTGTAGTTTGAAGTTGGGTAGCATGATGTCTCCAGCTTTGTTCTGTTTGCTTAGGATTATCTTGGCTATTTGGGCTCTTTTTTGCTCCTATATGAATTTTAAAATAGTTTCTTCTAGTTCTGTGAAGAATGTCAATGGTAGTTTAATAGGAATAGCATTGAATCTGTAAATTGCTTTGGGCAGTATGGCCATTTTAACAATATTGATTCTTCCTACCCATGAACGTAGAATGTTATTCCATTTGTTTGTGTCATGTCTGATTTCTTTAAGCATAGTTTTATAGTTCTCCTTCTAGAGATCTTTTACCTCCCTGGTTAGCTGTGTTTTGGGGCATTTTATTCTTTTTGTTGCAGTTGTGAATGGAATTGCATTCCTAATTTGGCTTCAGCTTGATTGTTGTTGGTGTATAGGAATTTAGTGATATTTGCACATTGATTTTATATACTGTGACTTTGCTGAAGTAGTTATCAGCTTAAGAAGCTTTTGGGCTGAGACTATGGGGTTTTCTAGATACAGGATCATGTCATTTGCAAACAGGAATAATTTGACATCCTCTCTTCCTATTTGGATGCCCTTTATTTATTTATTTTGCTCGATTACCCTAACCGGGACTTCCAATACTATGTTGAATAGCAGTGGTGAGAGAGGGTGGCATCCTTGTCTTGTGTCGGTTTTCAAGGGTAATGCTTCCAGCTTTTGTCCATTCATTATGATGTTGGTTGTGGGTGTGTTTGTCATAGATGGCGCTTATTATTTTGAGGTATGTTTCTTAATACCTAGTTTACTGAGAGTTTTTAATATGAACAGGTGTTAACTTTTAGCAAAAGCCCCTTCTGCATCTGTCAAGATAATCATGAGGTTGTTATCTTTAACTCTCTTTATGTGATGAATCACATTTATTGATTTGCACATGTTGAATCAACCCTGCATCCCAGGGATAAAGCCTACTTGATCACAGTGGATAAGACTTTTGATGTGCTACTGGATTCAGTTTGCCAGTATTTTTTGAGAATTTTTGCATTGGTGTTCATCAAGAATATTTGCCTGATGTTCTTTTGTTGCCAATAAGTTTTTTGTTTTTGTGTTTTCGTTTGTTTTTTTTGTTTTTTTTTAATGCTAAAACCTCCATCAGGTTTTGGTGTCAGGATGATGCTGGCCTCATAGAATGAGGAGCAATTTTTTTGAATAGTTACAGCAGGAACAGTACCAGCCCTTCTTTGTACATCTGGTAGAATTCAGCTGTGAATCCATCTGGGCTTTTTTTTGGTTGGTAGGCTATTTATTACTGACTTAATTTCAGAGTTTGTTATTAGCCTGTTTAGGGATTCAGCACTTTTTTTCCTGGTTTAGTCTTAGGAGGGTGTATGTGTCCAATAATTTATCCATTTTTTCTAGATTTGTCTAGTTTATGTGCGTACAGGTGTTTGCAACATTCTCTAATGATTGTTTGTATTTCTGTGGGGTCTGTGGTAGTATCCCCTTTGTTGTTTCTGATTGTGCTCATTGGAATTTTCTCTCTTCTTTATTAGTTAGTGGTCTATAATAGTTAGTGGTCTATTTTATTAATTTTTTCAAAGAAACAGCTCCTGGATTTGTTGATCTTTTGAATTGTTTTTTGCATCTCAGTCTCCTTCAGTTCATCTCTCATTTTGGTTATTTCTTGTCTTTACTAGCTTTGGGGTTTGTTTGTTCTTGGTTCTCTAGTTCTTTTAGTTGTGATGTTAAGTTGTTAATTTGTGATCTTTCTAACTTTTTGATGTGGGCATTTAATGCTATAAATTTCCCTTTTAATACTGCCTTAGCTGTGTCCCAGAGATTCTGGTATGTTGTATTGTTGTTCCATTGGTTTCTAAGAACAACTGTTTTGTTTTGTTTTTTTTTGAGACGGAGTCTCGCTGTTGCCCAGGCTGGAGCACAGTGGCATGATCTCTGCTCACTGCAGGCTCTGCCCCCCGGGTTCGTGCCATTCCCCTGCCTTAGCCTCCCAAGTAGCTGGGACTACAGACACCCTCCACCACGCCTGGCTGATTTTTTTGTATTTTCAGTAGAAATGGGGTTTCACCATGTTAGCTACAATGGTCTCGATCTCCTGACTTCGTGATCTGCCTGCCTCGGCCTCCCAGAGTGCTGGGATTACAGGCACGTGCCACCGTGCCTGTCCTGTTTCCAAGAACTTCTTCATTTCTGCCTGAATTTTATTATTTACCCAAAAGTCATTCAGGAGCAGATTATTCAATTTTCATGTCATTGTATGGTTTGTAGTGAGTCTCTTAGTCTTGATTCCTAATTTGATTGCACTGTGGTTCAAGAGATTGTTTTTTATGATTTCACTTCTTTTGTATTTGCTGAGGAGTGTTTTGCTTTGGATTATGTAATCAAGTTTTAGAGTACGTGCCATCTGGCAATGAGAAGAATGTATATTCTGTTGTTTTAGGGCGGAGAATTCTGTAGGTATCTGTCAGGTCTGTTTGATCTAGTGCTGAATTCAGGTCCTGAATATCTTTGTTAATTTTCTGTTTCGATGATCTAATACTGTCAGTGAGGTGTTAAAGTCTCCCACTATTATTATGTGGGAGTCTAAGTCTCTTTGAAGATCTCTAAGAACTTGCTTTATGAATCTGGGTGTTCCTGTGTTGAGTGCATATATATTTAAAATAGATCTTGTTGAATCGAACCCATTACCATTATGTAATGCTCTTCTTTGTCTTTTTTTTATCTGTGTTTTAAAGTCCGTTTTGTCTGAAACTAGGATTGCTTTTTTCTCTTTTTCATTTGCTTGGTACATTTTTCTCTTTTCATTTTAAACCTATGTGTGTCATTGGATGCGAGATGAGTCTCTTGAAGATACCATACCAATGGGTCTTTGTTCTTTATCCAGCTTGCCATTCTGTGTCTTTTACCTGGGGCATTTATCCCATTTACATTCAAGCTTAGTATTGATATGTGTGGATTTGATCCTGTCATCATGATGTTTCCTGGTTATTTTGCAGACTTGTTTATGCAGTTGCTTTATAGTGTCATTGGTCTGTACACTTCAATGCGTTTTTGTAGTGTCTGGTAATGGTCCTTCCTTCCCATGTTCAGTGCTTCATTCAGGAGCTCTCGTATAGCAGGTCTGGTGGTAACGAATTCCTTCAGCATTTGCATGTCTGAAAAGCATCTTACTTCTCCTTTGCTTATGACGCTTTGGCAAGATATGAAATTCTGGGTTGGAATTTAAGAATTTTGAATATTGGCCCCCGGTCTCTTCTGGCTTATAGAGTTCCTGCTGAGAGGTATGCTGTTAGTCTGATGGACTTCCCTTTGTAGGTGACCTACTCTTTCTCTCTAGCTACCTTTACCATTTTTTCTTTCATGTTGACCTTGGAGAATCTGATGATTATGCGTCTTGGGGATGATCTTCTTGTGAAATATCTTACTTGAGTTCTCTGCATTTTCTGAATTCAAATGTTGGCTTCTCTAGCTAGGTTGAGGAAGTTCTCATGGATGATATCCTGAAGTATGTTTTCCAAGTTGGTTCCATTTCCCGCATCTCTTTCAGAGACACCAATGAGTTGTAGATTTGATCTCTTTACATAATCCCTTATTTCTCAGAGGTTTTGTTTCTTCCTATTCATTCTTTTTTCTCTATTCTTGTCTTGACTATCTTGTTTCAGAACGCCAGTCTTCAAGCTCTGAGATTCTTTCGTCTGCTTGGTCTCTTCTGCTATTAATACTTGTGATTGCGTTATGAAATTCTTAAAGTGTGTTTTTCAGCTCTATCAGGTCGGTTACATTCTTTTCTGTAGTGGCTGTTTTGTCTGTCAGCTCCTGCATTGTTTTCTTGTGATTTTTAGCTTCTTTGGATTGGGTTTCAATGTACTCCTGTAGCCCAGTGATCTTTGTTACTATTCATATTCTGATTTCTGTTTCTGTCATTCAGTCATCTTAGCCCAGTTCAGAACCCTTGCTGGAGAGGCGATATGGTCATTTGGAGGGAAAAAGGCACTCTGGTTTTGTGAGTTTTCAGAGTTCTTATGCTGGTTCTTACTCATCTTGTGGGCCTGTCTACCTTCAATCTTTGAGGTTTCTGATCTTTGGATTTTTTTCCCCTTTTATCCTATTTGATAACTTTGAGTGTTTATGGTGTAAGGTGGATTCAGCTGACTGGCTTCATTTCTGGAAGATTTTAGGGGGCCAGTGCTCAGTTCCCAACTCCTGGACTGCATGCTGTAATTCTGGGATACTTGTATTGGGCCCCGACTTTGTTCTCTGGCTCTTCAAGGCTTCGAAATCCACTATGCTGGATTGGGGGGACCAACTTGCAGCACCTGTGGCAGAGTGCTAGCAGTGCCAGAGTGCCTGCCTTCCTGTGGGTGTTCACCACAGTGGTGGAGACAATACAGCCTGGCAGGGTGTCAGGGACCCCCTGCTGGTAAACTGAAGGTGATGTTGGCTTGGGGCTCTAGTCACACTGGAGGTGATGGCTTGTGGGCAGGGCACTGGCGGATCTGGATTCCTTCTCTGTGCGCTGCAAGCAGGAATGATCACTCAGGGGCAGGGGATCTGGCTAGTTTTTATCTTTCTGCCTCATCTTGGTCATTCCCCTTAACCCCTGCCCTTCCCCCTCTCCCACACCATGTTCCTGCCATACTTGTGACTTCCAGCCTTTATACGCACTGCTCCCTCTGCCTGCCTTATTTCTTCCTCCACCACTTTCTTCTCTAGGCTAACTCCTGCTGTCCTTCAGTTTTCTTCCCATTGCTGCCTCTTTTGGGGAGTCTTCCTGGTTCCTCAAAACTAAGTGCCCTTCTTAGAAGCATCTCAAATATATAATGTGAGCCTCAAATGTAAATCATATATGTAGTTTTGAATTTTCTATTAACCACATTAAAAAAAGAAACAGGTGAAATTAATGTTAATATTTTAAAACTAATATATCTAAAATACTATCATTTCAACACGTAAACAGTAGAAAGTAATTATTAATGAGAAGCTCTGCATTATGTTTTTCATGCTCAGTCTTCAAAATCCAGTGCAAATTTTATGCTTACAGCCCATCTCAATTCAACTAACCACATTTTAAATGCTGAAAGCCACTTGGAAAACAGTGTCTATTAAAGCTGTATGTAAACATGTCCTGTGGCCCAGCAATTCTGCCCCTAGATATGAACTCAACAGGTACATAATGTATGCCAAAAGACATGTACAAGAATATTCATAGCATCCTTATTTGTTATAGTCCCAGACTAGAAACAACCCCTATGTCCATCAGCAATAGAATCAATGAATAAATTATGGTATATTAGCATATGGTAATTCTGTTTAGCAGCAGTTTCCAAATTTTCGGGTCACAGGACTCCACAGTTATTGAGGAATCCAAAGAATGGTTTTTATATAAGAGCTATATATGTTTTTAAGAATATTAGGAATTAAAATTGAGTAATTATTAAAATATTTAAAATGACAATAAGAAACCTATTACATATTACTGTAAATAACATGTAAAATAAAAATATGTAAAATGACAAATAACTATATTTTCCAACACAAACAAAAATTATTTTGAGAACAGTGGCATTGTCTTAATGTTTTTGCAATTACCATAGAGTCAGAGTTATATGTAAAACATATTTAGTATAATGCCAGACAATACTTGTTGAATAAATGAATTAATTTATCTATAAATGGAGTAAATTACATTTATGTGATTCCTAATGTTGAATCATTTTTGCATTCATTCATAGGCCATACCAGCTTGCTAATGATAAATTTTAATCTGCTAGAATACATTTACTGATTTTTTTATACTTTGCATTTATATTTATGATATCAGTCTATTGTCAGTCTTAGCTTTCTTCTGCCCTCTACCTCTTTTTTTCCTTCCTGTAACCTAACCTCCCTCTCTTCTGCTTGATTTTCGTATGTTAATCCATTCTTTTAGATGTACTTACAATCTTTTTTTTTTTGTTGATTTCAGTGTTTAGAAGTAGTATAAAAGATTCTAGTGTTCCAGTTACTATTATTTTACCTTGTAAGATTAGAAAAGGAGAGGTGATTGTTTATGAACTGTATAGGTACTGTAATAGGAAAGCAAAAATTAACAGTTTTGTACTAATAAATGCTGAGGGGAGAAATGTTTTCATTCCTAGTATGTTTAAACTTTATTCCACTAAGCAAGATAATACAGATGAGCCTGTAAGAAGTAGATCCCTTCTTATGCATGGGCTTTGGGACTAATTAAGCCAGTAAGAGACCTCAGTGGAGATGGATCAATTCCATGAGAAGTGGAACTCACATCTGAAGGCAGGAGCTGTGTGGGAGGTAAAATGGAGATGCTAAATGAGGATTGAGCTCAAGTCAGGGGGTAGGACTCCTGTATTCTGTCAGTTGGGTACATCCAGTTTGTGTGGATGATACTTTAAGACCAAACTAATTTGCTCAAAAAGTAGCAGACATAAAGTTAACCAGAATATGGCTCCAGTGCTATCTAAACTATGATCTAGTAGTGTACTAACATGATTACTTGTATATAAAAGTATTTGCCCAGGTACAAAGGATGGGAGATTAAGGAGAACCTACTGCTATCGGTGCTGCTGGAGTGGATCACTACTCAAGGGCTAGGAGCCATATGAAAAATACAAAGGAATATTAAGAAATTGCATAAATTACATTTGTATAAGATTCAACTTCACATTATTTTTTCCACCACGTAAGAAGAAGTCTGAGTGTTTGATTTGATTGCTGTATGTGGGTGGATTAGAGAGAATTAGAATCAGAATACATGATTTATCTCTCGTCTTTATTTTATTATTTTATTTATTCTTTTATTCCCTCATCTAAGTAGGGGGCTAGCTACAATAAATAGAAATTATGTTTTTTAAAGGTTTATTAGAACTCTACTCTAAAAGCATATGTGCGTGATGCCTTTAGGGAAATAACTCTTTAATTTTTAATTTCTTCATCCTTGAGTCAGCTTTGCTAATTTATATTAAATTATATGTTCTAGAACATTATTTTGCCTATATTTCCATATTTACTTTAAAGTTTTAAATAATATTATTTTAAAAATATTTTCTACATCTGTGATTATATCACCATAGTCATTCCTGATACCCATCTGTCTCTCTTGTCTGTCATTCTTTTCTTGAATAGACTTGTCAAAAATTTCTTTATTTTAGACGTTCTTCTCAAAGAACCAGCTCTTGGTTTCATGCTGTACTGCTTTCCTTGTTTTCTATTTTATTAATTTTTTTCACTATTTCTTTATTTTGTTGATTTTTGTAGCTGGTTGTTTATTTTTAAATTTTGTTTTAGACATCATACAGTAAAACTTACTCTCTTTTTTTCTGGTGCAAAGTTATATGACTGTTAACACATGTACACATTCATATAACTACCACTAAAATCAGGATGTAGAACAGTTCAGCACCCCAGAAAACTCTTGCCTGTTCTTCCTTTATAGTCACATCCATGTCCTCACCACCCTTAATCTGTGATAGCCACTGAGATGTTCCTAACCATAGTTTTGTCTTTTTAAAAATGTCATATAGATGGAATTGTCCAACACATAACCATTCGAGACTGACTGCTTTTACTCAGCATAGTATCTTGGAGATTCATGCACATTGTTGCATTAATCAGTAGTTTTATTCCTTGCCGTTGTATGGATATACCACAGTTTATCAGTTCACCTATTGAAGGACATTTCCATTGTTTTCTGTTTTGGGCTATTATAAATAAAGCTTCTACAAATATCTAGTACAGATTTCTGTGTGGACATAAGTTTTTATTTTTGTAGGACAGTGGTCCCCAACCTTTTTGACACCAGGGACCAGTTTTGTGGAAGACAATTTTTTTGCAGACCTGGTAGGGAGGGAGGATGGTTTTGGAATGAAGCTGTTCCACCTCAGATCATCAGGTATTAGATTCTCATGAGGAATGCCCAACCTAGATCCCTTGCACGTGCAGTTCACAATAGGGTTCACAGTCCACCACCAGGAGGTGGACCTCAGGCGGCACATTAGTCTGTTTTCTGACTGTTGTAAAGAACTGCCTGAGACCGGGTCATTTATAAAGGAAAGTGGTGTAGTTTCTCACAGTTCAGCATGGCTGAGGAGGCCTCAGGAAACTTACAGTCCTGGTGGAATGTGAAAGGGAAGCAAGGCACCTTCTTCACAAGGTGACAGGAAGGAGAATGAACACAGGAGGAACTACCAAACAATGATAAATCATCAGATCTCATGAGAACTTGCTCACTATTACGAGAACAGCATGGGGGAAACCACCCCCATGATTCAGTTACCTCCACCTGATCTCTCCCTTAACACGTGGCGATTATAAAGATTATGGGGATTACAATTCAATATGAGATTTTGGGTGGGGACATAGGCAGACGTTATCAGATGGTAATGCTTGCTCACCCACCACTCACTTCCTGCTCTGCTGCCCAGTTCCTAATAGGCCACGGACCATTACCAGTCTGCAGCCTAGGGGTTAGGGACCCCTACTTTAGGGTAAATACTTAGGAGAAGAATTGCTGGGTCCTAAGTTACACATACATGCTTAACTTATTAAGAAACTATCAAACCATTTTCCAGAGTGACTGTATCAGTTTGCATTCTGACTAGCAGTGTGAGAGTGTTCCAGTTGCTCTGCATCTTTGTCAGTACTTGATATTGTTAATATTTTTGTTTTTGTCATTCTAGAAGGGATATGGTGGTAGCTCATCTGATTTGCATTTGTGTTTTTTAATGGCTAATGATATTGAACATCTCATATACTTCTTTGCCATCTTGTGTAAAATGTTTAAGTTCATTACACATTTTTAATTGGGTTGGTGGTTTTTTTGCTGTTGAGTTTTGGGAGTTCTTATATATATTTTTTCCCCTCTGAATCTGTAGCTTGTCTTTGTATTCTCTAGACAGTGCCATTGGCAAAGGAAAAGTTTTTGTTTTTGTTTTTGTTTTTGTTTTTTTTGAGACAGAGTCTCGCTCTGTTGCCTGGGCTGGAGTGCAGTGGCCTGATCTCAGCTCATGCAAGCTCCGCCTCCCGGGTTTACGCCATTCTCCTGCCTCAGCCTCCCAGTAGCTGGGACTACAGGCGCCCGCCACGGCAAAGGAAAAGTTTTAAAATTTGGTGAAGTTCAACTTGTCTGTTTTTTATGAGTTGTTTTTTGTGTCATTTCTAAAAGCTCTTTACCTAATCCCGGATCACAGAGGTTTTCTTCTGCTTTTTTTCTAAAAGTTTTAGAGTTTTATGTTATACATTTAGATCTAAAGTTCATTATAGTTTATCTTTTTAAAAGGTATGAGGTTTAAAAAAGAGGTTCAGTTTTTGCATATGGATAACCACCAATTGTTCCAACACCATTTATTGAAAATATTATCCTTTCCCATTGAGCTGCCTTTGCATGTTTATCAAAGATCAGGTGGCTATATTTGCATGGGTCTATTTCTGGATTATATTCTGTTCCATTGTTCTGTGTGTATCATTTTGTCATGATCACACTTTCTTAGTTACTGTAGCTTTATCCTAAGTCTTAAAATTGGGTAGTGTATGCAATCCTTTCAGTTTTATTCTTTGTAAAAATTAACTATTCTAATTCCTTTTCTCTTCCATATACATTTTAGAATCAGCTTGCTTTTATCTACAAAATGTCCTGCAGGGATTTTGATTGATATGTTAAATTTACAGATTACTTTAGGAAGAATTGACATCTTTACTATGTTCAGTTTCTAATCCATGAATGCAGAGTTGCTCTGTTAATTTAGGTCTTTGATTTCTTTCATTAGTGTTTCATAGTTCTCAACACACAAATCCTTTGTATGTTTTGTTAGATTATACATATTTTATATGGGGGGAGCTATAGAAAATAATATTGCTTTTAAAGTTTGATTTTTAATTGTTTTTTGCATGTATATGAAATGTAATTGGTTTTTGTGTTGACCTTGTGTCTAAATTAACTTGTTACTTCTAGGAGTATTTGTGTAGATTTCTCTCAAATTTTCTGCATAATTATGTCATCTGTGAATATGGACAGTATTATTTTTGCCTTTCCCAACTATACACCTTTTTAAAATTTATTTATTTTCTTGCCTTACTGCATTGGCTAAGACTTTTAGTATGTTGAATAGGAGTGGTGAGAGTGCTTGCCTTGTTTTCCATCATGGGTGGAAAGTATTTCAGATTCCACCATTCAGTATGTTAGCTGTAAGGTTTTTGTAGATGCCTTTTTACCAAGTTGAGGATATTCTTTTGTATTCCTAGTTTGCTAAGAGTTTTATTATGAATCTTTATTATGAACATCATTATGTTGTATTTTGAAAAACTCCTTTTCTGTATCTACTCATGTCATTATGTGATTTTTCTTTTTTGACTGTTAGTATGATGGATTACATTGATTGACTTTTTTCAAATATGTAACTAGCCTTTCATTCTGAGGATAAACCACTGGGTTGTAGTGTATTATGCTTTTTTAAAAATAACAGTTTTATGTGATGAACTTCAACTTTTTAAAGTGTACAGTTCAATTTTTAGCATATTCACAAAGTTACACAACTGTCACCACTATCTAATTCCAAAATATTTGCATTGGCCCAAAAGGAAACTCTGTATCTATTAACAATCACTACCCATTCTTCCTACCCTCTGGCCCCTGGAAACTACAAATCAGCCTTCTGTCACTATGGATTTGCCTATTCTGGGCATTCATATAAATGAAATCATACAAAATTTGGTCTTTTATGTCTGGCTTCTTTCACCTAGCATAATGTTTTCATGGCTTATTCTTGTCATAGTATGACTGTAACATGGCTCAGTACTTTATTCCCAAAAATTCCATTGTATGGATATTCCACTTGGTGTATCTGTTCATCAGTTGACAGACATTTGAGTAATTTGCACTTTGGGACTATTGTGAATAATGCTATGAATATTTCTGTGGAAGTTTTTGTGGGCACATAGTTTCAGTTCTCTTGGGTATATACAAAGGAGTAGAATTACTGACTCATATAGTAATTCTATGTTTACCTTTTTGAGGAACTCCAAACTGTTTTCCAAAGGGCAGCACTATTTTACATTCCCACTAGCAGTATGTGAGGGTTCCAGTGTCTCCACATCCTTGCCAACACTTTGTCTGTCTTTTTCATTACAGCTGTTTTAATTGGTATGAAGTTGTATGTCATGGTGTTTTTGATTTTCATCTCCCTAATGGATAATGATGTTGAGGTTCTTCTCATATGTTTATTGACCTTTTGGGTTTATACTCTGAAGAAATATCTATTCAGATATTTTGCCCATTTCTTAATTGGTTAGAGTATCTGTGTTGTTGAGTTATAAGAGTTCTTTAAACATTGTGGTTATTAACCCTGTTATCTGATATATGATTTTTCAAATATTTTATCCTGTTTTGTAGTTTGTTCTTTTACTTTCTTAATGGTGTTCTTTGTGGCACAAGTGTTTTCAATTTTGAGACAGTCCAGTTTACCTAGTTTTTGTTACTTGTGCCTTTGATATTATATCTAAGAATCCATTTGCTAACCCAAGGTCATAGGGGTTTACTCTGGTGTGGTTTCTTTTATTCCCCTAAGAGTTCTATAATTTTGCTGTTGTATATAGGTTTCTGATCCATTTTGACCTGTTTTTTGCATATGATATGAGGTAGGGGTCAAATTCATTCTTTTGCACATGGCTTCCTTTGTTCCAGCATGATTTGTTGAAAAGACTAGTCTTTCTCCCATTTAATCTTCCTGGCACACTTGTTGAAAATCAACTGACTGAAATTATGATCTGTATTTTATGACCTATATTGTCTATCCCTATGCCGGTACCACACTGTCTTCATTAGTGTCGCTTTGTAGTAAGTTTTGAAATCAGAAAGTGTGAGTATTCCAATTTGTTTTCATTTTTCAAGATCGTTTTTGCTATTCTGGATTTCTTGAATTTTCATATGAATTTTAGGATTAGTTTATCAATTTCTAGGCTCAGGGGAAGGTAGCTAGGATTTTGATAGGAATTGCATGGAATCTGTAGAGCTTATTTGTCAAGAATTGTTGTCTTACTAATCTTAGTCCTTCTGATTGATGAACATGGGATATGTCTTTTCATTCATATAGATTTTAATCTCTTTCAATAATATTTTGTAGTTTCAGAAACTATTTTATTCCTTTTCATGCTATTGCAAGTGGAATTGTTTTCTTAGTTTTCATATTATCATTGTTGGTGCATATGAATATACTTTTTCTTGTATCCTGTGACCTTGTTGAACTTATTAGCTCTAATAAGTTTTTGTTTCTGTGAATACCTTAGGATTTTTCATATACAAAATTTTATCATATGCAAATAGAGATGGTTTTACTTCTTCCCTTCTGATTTGGTTTGGCTACTTCCCCACCAAATCTCAACTTGAATTGTATCTCCCAGAATTCCCCGGTGTAATGGGAGGGACCCAGGGGAGGTAATTGAATCATGGGGGCCAGTCTTTCCCGTGCTATTCTCGTGGTAGTAAATAAGTCTCATGAGATCTGATGTGTTTTTCAGGGGTTTCCTCTTTTGGTTCTTCCTCATTTTTTCTTACCGCTGCCATGGAAGAATTGCCTTTTCCCTCCCGCCATGATTCTGAGATCTCCGCAGCCATGTGGAACTAAGTCCAATTAAACCTCTTTTTCTTCCCAGTCTCAGGTGTGTCTTTATTAGCAGCGTGAAAACAGACTAATACACCTTCCAATCTAAATGGCTTTTTTTCCTTACCTAATTGTCCTGTCCAAAACCTGTAGTACAGGGTTGAATGAAAGTGGCAAGAGTGGATATCTTTGTTTTTATTTGTAATCACCTTTAATTTTCCTGCTCTTTTACTGCTTTTTTTTTGTCCTGTCATTTTTCTTTGCTTTTTTTTAAATAAAATTACACTTATTATGGATTTTGTAATCATTATATAATTATATATTTCAGTTTTGCTTTACATACATAAAGATCACAGCCAAGGAGGTTACCCATAATTTCAAATTTTATCACCAGCCGCTTGTGCTATTTTATATTTGAAAGTATTCACTCTTACTATTTACTTCAAACAGGGATCAGTAACTTTGTTTAAACAATAATAATTAAGGGCCTTTTCTTCTTTGGGACAATAAAAAATTAAATGATGTATTGAAGATACTACTAAAGAAACTCTACTTTTTGATTATGGCCTCTGCATTGAAGAGCTGTAGGAATTTTTCTAAATGTCAGATCTTCCCACAACCTCGCTGTTCAAAGAAATAACATCTTTGAAATAATTCGCGCACTTTACAAATCAGAATTTGATTCACAACACCATATTACCATAATCACTAATTTTAAAAAACCTCCTAAATATTTTGTGTATCATTTTTCTTGATTATAAAATGTCAATAATATGGAGACACTCTTAATATAACAGAATATTAAATCAGCTTCCCATCAACCCACCAAAGTCATTTAGTGATTATATTGGCCATTTCCACTGATTGGCAGGAGGCTCTTCCCCTAAGGCTCCCATGGTTTTCACTGCATCATTTTTCTCACCAGACTTAGTTAATTTTCAACCCGAGGAATCATTCACCTCTTCTATTTGATCACCTTGAGGTTGGTCTTCTAATTTTTTAACATCTGGTTCCACTTTAACCATAGCCAGCCTCTCATGTTCTGTATACTTTCTATGTGCTGAATTTTCAAGGATTTGCTCAAGAACATCAAGAATCTTTGTGTACAATATTCTCAGCCTCTCTTACGGACTCTTGCATACAGCCAATCCCACAAGGCCAGTGGTCTTCAGCACACCTACCACGACAGTAACGAGCCAATGACCTGCCATTTTTCTTGAAGTCTTTAATCAGGCTGAATTTTATTTTACTGTGTTCTCTCTCCCTCTCCCCTTACCCTCCCCCTCCCCTCTCCCCTTCCCACTCCCTTCTCCCCCTCTCCTCCCCCCCAGCCTCTCTCCCCACTCCATCTTCCCTTCTTTCCCCCACAACCAAGAAACATGTATGGGTTGTGTGTATGTATATATTTGTTTCTTGTTGTTGTTTGTTTGTTTTCTGAGACGGAGTCTCGCTCTGTCACCCAGGCTGGAGTGCGGTGGCACAATCTCGGCTCACTGCAAGCTCCTGCCTCCCAGGTTCACACCATTCTGCTTCAGCCTCCGGAGTAGCTGGGACTACAGGCCACCACACTCGGCTAATTTTTTTGTGTTTTTAGTAGAGACGGGGTTTCACTGTGTTAGCCAGGATGGTCTCGATCTTCTGACCTTGTGATCCACCCGCCTCGACCTCCCAAAGTGCTGGGATTACAGGCATGAGCCACCACGCCTGGCCTGGGTTGTATATATATTTTGCGGGTACACAGCTAAAACTGTTTTTTTATTTTGCCCTCACACTTGAGTAATGGTTTGGCTGGATATGGAATTCCAGGCTTCAATATTTTCTTTCAGAATTCTGTGTATGTTATTTTATCATTTTGTAACTTTTAAGTTACCATTTTGGTTCTCATACCAAAGAGTTGTCCTTTTAGAAGTTTGTAATTTCCTTTTCCTATTTGGAGTTTACAGTTTTCACAAGTATGTGTCTGTGTGTGTATCTCCAGTCGTTATTATTGTTTGCTATTTGGCAGACCATTTTATCTGAGCATATTGATATTCTTCCAAAATACTTACATGTGTATATGTCTAGTTGTATGAATATATGCACACATACATATTTATTATGGGTATGTGTGCACATATATATGTCTACACCTGTATATGTGTTTTAAATCCCTTTTATCCTGTAAGTTTCCTCCATTTAGAACTTCTATTAAGTGTAATATAATATTCATAATACCTAGCTTTTTTTTTGTCTCTTAGGTGTTTATATTGTTTTTATTCTATAATTTAAAGATTCTTCAGTTTAGTCTTCTAAATTATAATTTGTCTGTAATACGTCTATTTATGAATAATTTTTTTTTGTTTCGACAGAGTCTCGCTCTGTTACCCAGGCTGGAGTGTAGTGGTGCGATGTAGGCTCACTGCAACCTTGACCTCCCAGGTTCAAGCGATTCTTCTGCCTCAGCCTCTCTAGTAGCTGGAACTACAGGCGTGCACCTGGCTAATTTTTGGATATTTTGGTAGAGATAGGGTTTCACCATGTTGGCAAGGCTGGCCTCAAACTCCTGACCTCAAGTGATCTGCCTGCCTTGGCCTCCGGGATTACAGGTGTGAGCCACCACACCCAGCCTAATTTTCTTTTTTTTGTAACGATAGTTTTGTTTTTTTCAGTTAGCTATGAGGAGCTGATTTGTATCTTTCTCATCTTCCCTGATTACTCCCTCCCTGCCCTGTCCCCTACTCTCATCCCTACACCTGAGAATATAAGAATTGTGGGTCCTTTCCTCAGAAAATAATCCCCCTGTGTACATTCACAGAAAATTTTGTACATAATGCATGATTCTAGAATGTCTAAAAGCTCATTTATGACCTCTAGATCCTTGCTATTCAAAGTGCTGTTGTAGAAACAGCTACATTGGTCCTGTCTGGTAGCTGGTTAGAAATGCAGAATCTCAGGGCCTGTGCCAGATACCAAATTGGAATCTTCATTTTAACAAGATCCCTTGTTATTTATTTTATATTCAAGTTTGAGAAGCACTGTGGTAAGAGGTTAGAAACCTCTGTGGTGTATGTGATATATAAGATTTTCCTGTTGTATTACCGTTTACATATCTGGAATATCATCTACAGCACTTTAAAAAAAAAAAAAATCATGACTCGATCACCAAAATTGTAAAGTAGAAATATTTTGAAGTAGTTACAACATAGTATAGTATTTGAATAGCAAGCTATGCTATATGAAGTAGCAGGACTCAAGCAGGGACTGATGTATACACTCATTCTTGTCCAAACACCTACATAGTGGTTACTATGAGCCAGGCAGCATTCTAATCACTGTGTGTTTGTTTATGTATATGTGTGTCTTAGTCCATTTGGAGTACTATAACAAAATACCATAGACTGAGTGGCTTATAAAGAACAGAAATTTCTCACAGTTCTGGTGGCTGGAAAGTCCAGCATCGAGGCACTGGCAGATTTGGTGTCTGGTAAGGGATCACTTTCTGATTCATAGACAGTGTCTTTTTGCTGTGTCCTCACATGGCAAAAGAGGCTAGCTAGTTCTTTGGGGTCTCTTTTATAAAGACACTAATCCCATTCTTGAGGGCAGAGCCCTCATGACCTAATCACCTCATGAGGTATAAAGACTCCACTTCCTAATACTATAACCTTAGGAGTTAGGATTTCAACCATATGAATTTGGGGAGGGATACAGATATTCAGACTCTTGTGAATGTATGAATGTATATGTATTTATTTACACAGATTCATTTGCTTAACAAATGATAAACATATGAATCTGTGTAAATAAATACATATACATAAATCAGCTTCAATACTATTTCCATTTTACAAATAAGGAAGCTGAGGAACAAAAAGGTTAACTATCTTAGCTGAGGTCACATGATTAGTAAATGGAAGATCTAGGATTTGAACCAAGATAGCATAACCTAGAATCTGTGCTCTTAACCATTACATTATATTGCTCTTTTATAGTTGTACTTGGAGATCTCCATAAACAAAATGCAACTCAAAAGCAAGCTGATTAATTCCTTATACATTCACCTTTTAAAATTTATTACTAGAACTCATCTGCTTGTGGTGCTGATAGATGAGCCAAACATGCTGGATCATTAATTCTTTCTGAATTACTTTTGGTTTGCTGTTAACTGAGATTTCTACATGGCAAGAAGCTAGATTATTGGATTTTACACTACCTACCCTCAAGGTTTGATACAAGATTATTAAATAACTTATGCAAATACTTTCTACATTAAATGTTAATTTTCTTCCATCTCCAGTAGATGGACAAAAGACAATTTATAGAAACAGTAATTGGATGGCTAATACAAGTAGAACAAAGATTAACTTCAAAAGCAGTCAGAGAAATACAAATAAATACCACCTGTTAATTAAGTAAATATATAAAAATGAAACTATTTTATCAAATGTTCAATAAAGACATAAAAATAAAAATGTGATGAGTGTTTAATGAAATGAGCATTCATACTTGATAAGTAGAAATGTTCGTCTTTGCTGATGGGTTTGTTGGTATTTGACATATCATGGTCTTCTTTTCTTTATCGCTTTTCTCCATAAACTATTTCCTAATTTTGAACATTAAATTATTTACAGTTTTGTTCACATAATGCTGTAATTAACATGCTTTTATCTTTGTTTGAATTTTTATTATTTATGGTTTATAAAAGTAGAATTTCTAGGTCAAAGGTTGGAGTGTGTTCCAAGCTCTCATTAAAAATAGTATCTAATTTGTATTGAATGCTTACCGTGTGCAGTCATTGCTCTAAATGCTTTACATATATATGAATTCATTTAGTCTTTACATCAAAAATATAAGATGGACCCTGTTTTAACTCTGTTTTACAAGAAATTGAGCCACAGTGGAATTAAAATAATTTTAAAGTCACACAGTTAGAGCCAGGATTTGTTTTCCAGAAGATTATACTACTTTAAGCTTCTGCTTGTAGAATTTGAGATTATCTACCCTCTTGTGACCTCCCCAGTAAAATGTTCTGATAATTGCACAATAGCAGTGAGCACAACTAGAACCTCTAAATTATGGTCTCTAAATACCATTCCTCACTGAAAGAATCCAAGGGTCATTGGATGAATGACTGATTTACATTCTAGGGCAGAAAATACAAGAGAAACCAGGGATATTCTGTTGTATCAGAAGGCAAGGAAGCTACCAAAGACTAGTAGTTCCAGCCAGAAGGACACAATGGCCAATAAAAAGGGGACTCCCAGTGACCAAAAGATGAGAGAACTTGAACATGATAAAAGAATATAATGAAGTCAGTTGGTTGAAATGCACTGAATTTCTAAAAACTCCTTGGTGTATAACAATAGATGTGTAATAAGGAACATACACCCCCCCGCCCCCCCACTACAACAACAGTGAATTACTGGATACAGTAAAAACAAATAAGCACTAACTCCATACTCTGATAACAAGCAATTGTGAAGAAAGAATTAAACATTTATCCTTTTTCTCTGTATGAACTCTGGTTATAGGTTAAGCAAATAACCTTATTTGTTGAGGGAAACTTCTTTGCAGAATTTTAGTTAATGAATGTGGAAGTAATGACAGGATTAGAATATTGTTTTGCCAACCCTAATGAAATAATTTATTCAGGCTATGATCATCAGTAGATAAAAGCATTAGACATACGATCACGTTAGAACTTCTCAATGGAGGAATCAGTCTGCCCTACCTGGACCTTAATCTCAGTTTTACGAAAACTAGGGTAAGGAGATAGTGTATGACTTCTGTCACACGTATGAAACATACAGCATAAGCTCTGAAGTTTTCCAGCCAAAAATATTGAGCCTGTGTCAAATTAAGATCAAGTTTCTGTAGCAAGGTTTGACAAAACATGGCCTTTCAGTCAAATTCTACCTAATGACTGTTTTAATAACATTGTTTTGTTTTGTTTTTTAAACACAGCCACTCTGAATTATTTACATATTGTCTAGCTGCTTTTGTGCCACAGTGACAGAGTTGAGTAGTTGCAACAGAAACTGTGTGGCCCACAGAGCCTAAAATATTTACTAGTTTGGCCTTTCACAGAAAAGGCTTCCTCATCCTTGAGCTAGATGAACCAAAGTTAAGTGACATCAGAAAGAAGCAACACCACAGAATATGGGCCTTTTACAGGACAACTGATCTAGCTTCTTTAACTAGTCAGTGGTATGGAAAATGAGGGAGTATCCCTCTAGGCTAAGAGAGACTTAAACACAGCAACCAAATGCAATCTTGAGACTGTTTTGATCCTGCTTCAAATAAGCAAACTGAAAAAAAACAGGAGACAATCAGGAAAATCTGATTATTGCCTGGCTATACTGAATGACATCAAGATTTATTATGAATTTTAAGTAGTACCATTATAGATAGGTGTATAATGTATTTTGAGAGAGATGTATGTTGAAGTATATAGAGGTAAAATGATATGTGGCATTTACTTCAACATACTTCACAAAAACAAAAACATAGCAAAGACACATTGATCTCAAGATTCTTTAATGTCAAGACTTACATACTTTATACTGTATCATCATGCCATCATTACTATCTATAGTAGGTTTTAGTGTTGCCTCCTAGGTTGCTGTGTAAGACAGCTACCAGCCACTCTTTTAAATGCCCTAATTCCTTGGTTACTTAACACACTTGTGTGGTTACTCCTATTTCCACAATATCTAAGCACGACTGACAGAGGGACATCCATCAAGACTGGATCTATATCTTCTGGTCTTGATGGTAGAAGAGCTTTGTATTTGATACTTGATTCTGCTCTTCAGTAACTATGAGATTTCGTCCCGACAGGTGAATTTTTTAGTCTCAACTTCTTGGGCCTTAGAAGGGGGAATATCAGTTACTCCTGGAATTGTTTCAAAATGAAAGGATACGTTTGTTCTGTAAATAATGAAATTATTAACCCAAATGAAACCCATATATATTTTGGAAGTTATAGTGAGGGAGTTGATGCGTGATCTTTATAATAAGACAGACTTAAGTTTGGATATTAGTTGTATGTGTTAGTCGTGTCTTTGAGCAAGTTATTTACTATATCAGAAGTTTAGTTTCTTCATTTGTAAACTGGAGACAATATTACCTCAAGTATTTGTTTTAATAACTAAGTAAATTAAAATTTGGGAAAGTAGATAGTATAGCAACAGATACATGCTAATTAAATATTTTTTTTTATTTGGGGAAATATATAGTATAGCTAGATATATTTACATTAGGTAACTTAAACTTTTTTTGAACATCAAATGGTGTGATTAATAAGAATTATGTAGAACTTACATAAAGAAAATTTCTCTAACATAAGGAGGATAGTAAATGGAGAGATATCCTTTGTTTTTGGATAGGCACATACAATGTTGTTAAGAGGTCCTTTCTCTCTCAACTATTTTTTTTTTTATTAAAAAAAATTTATTTCAATAGGTTTTTGGGGAGCAGGTGGTGGTTGGTTACATGAATAAGTTATTTAGTGGTGATTTCTGGAATTTTGGTACACCCATCCCAAGCAGTGTATGCTGTGCCCAATTACCCAATGTGTAGTCTTTTATCGCTCACCCTCCTCACCTTTTCCCCCGAGTCCCCAAAGTCCATTGTATCAATCTTATGCCTTTGAGCCCTCATAGCTGAGCTCCCATTTATGAGTGAGAATATAAAATATTTGATTTTTTCCATTCCTGAGTTACTTCCCATGGAATAATGGTCTCTAGTTCCATCCAGGTTGCTGCAAATGCCATTATTTTGTTCTTTTTTATGGCTGAATAGTATTCCGTGGTATATGTATACCACATTTTCTTTATCCACTTGTTGATTGATGGGACTTTGCACTGGTTCCTTATTTTTGCAATTGTGAATTGTACTGCTATAAATATGCGTGTGCAAGTATCTTTTTCATATAATGACTTCTTTTCCTCTGGGTAAATACCTAGTAGTGGGATTGCTGTATCAAGTGGTAGATCTACTAGATCTACTTTTAGTTCTTTAAGGAATCTCCACACAGTTTTCCATAGTGGTTGTACTAGTTTACATTCCCACCGGCAGTGTAAAAGTGTCCCCTGTTCACCACATTCCATGCCAACATCTGTTATTTTATGATTTCTTGATTATGGCCATTCTTGCAGGAGTAAGGTGGTATTGCATTGTAGTTTTGATTTGCATTTCCCTGATCATTAGTGATGTTGAGCCATTCTTTTCATGTTTATTGGCCACTTGTATGTCCTCTTTTAAGTATTGTCTATTCATGTCCTTAGCACATGTTTTGATAGGATTGGTTTTTTTTTCTGCTGATTAGAGTTCCTTGTAGATTCTGGATATTAGTCTTTGTTGGATGCATAGTTTGGGAAGATTTTGTCCCACTCTGTAGGTTGTCTGTTTACTCTGCTAATTATTTCTTTTGCTTTGCAGAACCTTTTTAGTTTAATTAAGTCCCATCTATTTGTTTTTGGGACATTTGCTTTTGGGTTCTTTGCCATGAAGTCTTTGCCTTAAGCCAGTGTCTAGAAGGGTTTTCCAAATGTTATCTTCTAGAATTTTTATGGTTTCAGGTCTTAGATTTAAGTCTTTGATCCATGTTGAGTTGATTTTTGCATAAACTAAAAGATGAGGATCCATTTTCATTCTTCTACATGTGACCTCCCAATTATCCCAGCACCATTTGTTGAATAGATAGGGTGTCCTTTCCCCACTTCATGCATGTTTTTGTTTCCTTTGTCAAAGATGGGTTAACTGTAAGTATTGGGCTTTATTTCTGGGTTCTTTATTGTGTTCCATTGGTCTACGTGCCTTTTTGTTGTTGTTGTTGTTGTTGTTGTTATTTTTTGAGATGAAGTCTTGCTCTGTTGCACAGGCTGGAGTGCAATGGCGTGATCTCAATTCACTGCAACATCCGCCTTTAGGGTTCAAACAATTCTGCTGCCTCAACCTCCTGAGTAGCTGGGACTACAGGTGTGCACCTCCACGCCCGGCTAATTTTTAAATATTTAGTAGAGACAGGGTTTCACCATGTTGGCCGGGCTAGTCTTGAACTTCTGACCTCAAGTGATCTTCCCGCATTGGCCTCCCAAAGTGGTGGGATTACAGGAGTGAACCACTGCGCTAGGCCTACATGCCTACTTTTATACCAGTATCATGCTGTTTTGGTGACTGTAGCCTTATAGTATAGTTTGAAGTCAGGTCATGTGATGCCTTTAGATTTGTTCTTTTTGCTTAGTCTTGCTTTGGCTATGTGGGCTGTTTTTTGGTTTCATATGAATTTTAGGATTGTTTTTTCTAGTTTTGTGAAAAATGATGGTGGTGTTTTGATGGGAATTGCTTTGAATTTTTAGACTGCTTTTGGCAGTATGGTCATTTTTACAATATTGATTCTACCTATCCATGAGCATTGGATGTGTTTCCTTTTGTTTGTGTGGTTTGAGATGTCTTTCAGCAGTGTATTGTAGTTTTCCTTGTAGAGGTATTTCACTTCCTTGGTTATTAGGTATATTCCTAAGATTTTCTTTCTTCCTTTTTTTTTTCTTTCCAGCTATTGCAAAATGGTTGGGTTCTTGATTTAATTATCAGCCTGGTTACTGTTGGTGTATAGTGGTGCTACTGATTTGTGTAGATGAAATTTGTATCCTGAAACTTTCCTGAATTCATTCAGTTCTAGGAGCTTTCAGGATGAATTTTTAGGGTTTTCTGGGTATAGAATTGTATCATTGGCAAACAGCGACAGTTTGACTTCCTCTTTACCAATTCAGATGCCCTTTGTCTCTTGTCTGATTGCTCTGGCTAGGACTTCCAGTACTATGTTGAATAGAATGGTGAAAGTGGACATCCTTGAATAGAAGTAGTGAAAGTGGGCAATCTTGTTCCTGTTCTCACGGGAAATGCTTTCAACTTTCCCCATTCAGTATAATGTTGGCTATGGGTTTGTCATAGATGGCTTTTATTGCCTTAATGTATGTACCTTCTATGTTGATTTTGCTGAGGGTTTTAATCATAAAGGGATGCTGGATTTTGTCAAATGCTTTTTCTGTGTCTATTGAGATGATTGTGATTTTTGTTTTTAATTTTTGTTTATGTGGTATATTACATTTATTGACTTGTGTATGTTAAACCATTTCTGCATTTCTGATATGAAACCCACTTGATCATGGTGGGTTATCTTTTTGATATGCTGTTGGATTTGGTTAGCTGGTATTTGGTTGGGGGTTTTTGTATCTGTGGTCCTCAGGGATATTGGCCTGTAGTTTTCTTTGTTATGCCCTTCCCTGGTTTTGTTATTAGGGTGATGCTGGTGGCTTCATAGAATGATGTAGGGAAGATTCCCTCTTTCTCTATCTTTGGAATAGTGTTAATGGTATTGATACCAATTCTTTGAATGTGTGATAGAATTCAGCTGTGAATTCGTCTGTTCCTGGCCTTGCTTTTGTGGACAGTTTTTAAATTATTTCCGCCTTGCTGCTTGTTATTGGTCTCTTTAGAGTTTCTGTTTCCTCCTATTTTTCAGGAATTTATTTATCTTCTCTAGGTTTTCTCATTTGTGTGCATAAAGGTGTTTGTAGAAGCTTTGAATGATCTTTTGTATTTCTGTGGTATCAGTTGTAATATCTCCCATTTCATTTCTAATTAAGCTTATTTGTATCTTCTCTCTTCTTGCTTAATCTCATTAATGGTCTGTTAATTTTATTTATCTTTTCAAAGAACCAGCTTTTTGTTTTATTTATGTTTTGTGTGTTTGTTTGTTTCAAATTCATTTAGTTCTGCTCTGATCTTTATTTCTTTTCTTCTGCTGGGTTTGATTTGTTCTTATTTCTCTAGTTCCTTGAGATGTGACCTTAAATTGTCTATTTGTGCTCTTTCAGACTTTTTGATTTAGGCTGTTAATGTTATGAATTTTCCTCATAGCACTGCTTTTGCTGTATCGCAGAGGTTTTGATAGGTTGTGTCGCTATTATCGTGCCGTTCAAATAATTTTTAAATTTCCATCTTGATTTCATTGTTGACCCAATTATCATTCAGGAGCAGGTTATTTAATTTCCATCTGTTTGCGTGGTTTTGAGGATTCCTTTTGGAGTTGATTTCCAATTTTATTCCACTATAGTCTGAAAGAGTACTTGATATAATTTTTATTTTCTTAAATGTATTGAGACTCGTTTTGTGGCCTGTCATTTGATCTATGTTGGAGACTGTTCGTGTGCTGATGGATGTATGTATATTCTATAGTTGTTGGGTGGAATATTCTGTAAATATCTGTTAAGTCCATTTGTTTTAGGGTATAGTTGAAGTCCATTGTTTCTTTGTTGACTTTCCATCTTGATGACCTATGTAGTGCTGTCAGTAGAGTATTGAAGTCCCCCACTAATAATTGTGTTGCTGTCTATCTCATTTCTTAAGTCTAGTAGTAATTGTTTTATAAATTTGAGAGCCCCGGTGTTAGGTGCATATATATTTAGGATTGTGATATTTTCCTTTGGACTAGTCCTTTTATCATTATATAATGTCTCTCTTTGTCTTTTTTTTTTTTTTACTGTTGTTGATTTCAAGTTTATTTTGTCTGATATAAGAGTAGCCATTTCTGCTCACTTTTGGTGTCCATTTGCATGGAATATCTTTGTTAGTGTTTATGTGTCAAATGAGTCTCTTACAGACAGCAGATACTTGGTTGGTGAATTACCTATTCTGGCATTTTGTGTCTTTTAAGTGGAGCATTTAGGCCATTTACCTTCAATGTTAGTACTGAAATGTGAGGAACTATTCTTTTCATCATGCTGTTTATTGCCTGAATACCTTGTTTGTTTGTTTGTTTTCATTGTGTCATTGTTTTATAGGTCCTTTGAGATTTATGGTTTAAGGAGGTTTTATTTTGGTATATTTCAAGGATTTGTTTCAAGATTTAGAGCTCCTTTTAGCAGTTCATGTAGTGTTCACTTGGTAGTGGTGAATTCTCTCAGCTTTTGTTTATCTAAAAAAGGCTGTATCTTTCTTTCATTTATGAAACTTGAGCTTTGCTGGATACAGAATTCTTGGCTGATAGTTGAATTCTTGGCTAAAGATAAGACCCCAATCCCTTCTAGCTTGTAAGGTTTTGGCTGAGAAATCTGCTGTTAATCTGATAGGTTTTACTTTATAGGTTATGTGATGCTTTTGCCTCACAGCCCTTAGGATTCTTTCCTTCATCTTGACTTTGGATAACCTGAGGACTGTGTGCCTAGGTGATGATCTTTTTACGATGAATCACCTGGGTGTTCTTTGAGCTTTGTATTTCAACGTCTAGATCTCTAGCAAAGGCAGGGAGGTTTTCCTAGATTATTCCCTCAGATGTGTTTTCCAAACTTTCAGATTTCTCTTCTTCCTCAGGAACACCAGTTATCCTTAGGTTTGGTCGTTTAATGTAATCCCAAACTTCTTGGAGGCTTTGTTCATTATTTTTTTAAATTCTTTTTTCCTTGTCTATATCAGATTGGATAAATTTGAAAGCCTTGTCTTCAAGCTGTGAAGCTTTTTCTTCTACTTATTCTATTCTGTTGTTTAGATTTTCCAATGTATTTTGCATCTCTCTAAGTGTACCCTTCATCTCCAGAAGTTGTGATTGTTTTTTATTTATGCTATCTATTTCTCTGGAGATTTTTCTGGCCATATCCTGTAACATTAAAAAAAAAAAATCTTAAAGTTGGTATTCACCTTTCTCTGATACCTCCTTGAGTAGCTTAATAATCGACCATCTGAATTATTTTTCTGGCAAGTCAGAGATTTCTTCTTTGTTTGGATTCATTGCTAGTGAGCTAGTGTAATCTTTTGGGGGTATCAAAGAACCTGGTTTTGTCATAGCGCCAGAATTGTTTTTCTGGTTCTTTCTAATTTGGATAGACTACGTCAGAGGGAAGATCTGGGGCTCAAGGGCTGCTGCTGAGAGTCCTTTTTTCCACGGGGTGCTCCCTTGATGTGGTGTTCTCTCCCTTCCCGTAGGTATTCGTGAGAGCTGAACTGCAGTGATTGTTGTTTCACTTGTGGGTCTAGTCACCCAGCAGAGCTACCAGGCTCTGGCCTGGTACTGGGAAGTGTCTGCAAAAAGTCCTGAGATGTGATCCATCTTCAGATGTCTCAGCCATGGATACCAGCATCTTTCCAGTGGACATACAGGGGAGTGAAGTGGACTCTGTGAGGGTCCTTGGTTGTATTTTTGTTTATTGCACTGGTTTTGTGTTGGTTGGCCTCCAGCCAGTAGGTGGCACTTTCAAGAGAGCATCAGCTGTGGTAGTGTAGGGAGGATACAAGCTTGCCCTAGGTTCACCTGGATAAGGTTTCTCAGGCAGTGGGTGGGACCAAAGAGCTCCCAAGAGATTATATCCTTTGTTTTTGGCTACCAGGCAGGTAGAAAAAGATCATCAGGTGGGGGCAGGGTTAGGTGTGGCCGAGCTCAAACTCTCCTTAGGGAAGGCTTGCTGTAGCTGCTGTGGGGGAATGGGGGTGTAGTTCTTAGGCCAATAGAGTCATGTTCCCAGGAGGATTATGGCTGCCTCTGCTGTATCATACAGGTCACCAGGGAAGTGGGGGAAGGCCGGCAATGACAGGTCTTACCCAGCTCCCATGTAGCTTGAAAGGCCGGTTTCACTCCCACCGTGCTTCTCCAATGGCACCAAGTTTATTTCCAGGCAGCCGGTAAACAAGGCTGAGAACTTAGCCCAGTCTACAAACCTCCCTGCTGAGAAAGCAAGCAGGGCTTTCAGGTTTCATGCCTTCCCCCTTGCCAAGGCTTCTGTGGGCGTATCTGCAGTCCCCATTTGCCCCCTCCCCTGGATTCTGTCAAGTAAACTTCACATTCTGTCGAAATTGTTACAAAGTTCAATTGGAAGTTTCCTTCTCCCTGTGGTTTTTTGTCAGTTCCGTTGGCAGCCCTCCCCCAGTACCCCTGGGAGACAGTCAGAAATGGCTTCCCGTGGACCTAGAGTGCCCACCAGGCTCTTCCCACTGCTTCCTGTGCCCCTATATTTCACTCAGCTGCCTAAATTCATCTCAGCTCCAGGTAAGGTCAAGTTCTTTTCCCATGATCTGTGTCATGCATGTCCGTGTGAAGAGACCACCAAACAGGCTTTGTGTGAACAACATGGCTGTTTATTTCACCTGGGTGCAGGGGGGCTGAGTCTGAAAAGAGAGTCAGCGAAGGGAGATAAGGGTGGCACCGTTTTATAGGATTTGGGTAGGTAAAGGAAAATTACAGTCAAAGGGGAGTTGCTCTCTGGCGGGCAGGAGTGGGGGTCACAAAGTGCTCAGTGGGGAAAATTTTGAGCCAGGATGAGCCAGGAAAAGGAATTTCACAAGATAATATCATCGCTTAAGGCAAGGACCGGCCATTTTCACGCCTTTTGTGGTGGAATGTCATCCGTTAAGGCGAGGCAGGGTATTTGCACTTCTTTTGTGATTCTTCAGTTACTTCAGGCCATCTGGGCGTATACGTGCAAGTCACAGGGGATGCGATGGCTTGGCTTGGGCTCAGAGGCCTGACAATCTGGACCTTCAGGTTTCCCAGTGAGGGTGTGCGTTCAGGGGCAAACGTTCCCCCTCACACTTTGGGCACTCACAGTTTTTGGCTGTCTCACAGAGCCTGCAGCAGCAAGCAGCTTCATTCAAAGGATCTGTGGATTCTCTAGGCTTTCCTACTATGTTTCTGTGGTAGTTCTTGGAGCAAAAGTTCATGATGTGGGTCTCCACACACTGCTCTGCCTGTCTGAGTGGGAGCTGCAAGTTAGTCTTGCCTCCTGTGCGCCATTTTTTTTCTTACATTGGATAACTTTTATCAATTATGTGAAAAAGGATAATTCTGCTTCACGTGTGATACTTCTATAGAAAAATGCCGAGCTGACGGGTTAACTGGAAGATAGTACTTTAAGGTTCCATGAAAGAGTAGATAAGCTATGAGATGACTTCAGTAGAAGTAAGTGAAAAGCTAGTTATTTGCTGAGAGAAAAAAAATTGTATTTTTCGTGGAGACGGGGTTTCCCCATGTTGGTCAGGCTGGTCTCGAACTCCCAACCTCAGGTGATCTGCCCGCCTCGACCTCCCAAAGTGCTGGGATTACAGGCGTGAGCCACCGTGCGTGCCAAAAAAAAAAAACCAAAAAACAAAAAAACACGTATTTATACATTTATTAGATTAATGGGCTGTAAGAACCCAGGCGTCACTGAAGATCAAAAATGGTAAATTAAAAAACATGCCATTTTCTTGGTATCCTCCTCCCCAACAAGTTCTAAAGCTAATGCAGAGCAAAGTCCCTTACAATCTAAAGACTGAAGCTGCTCAAAATGTAAAATATTTGGTAGTCATTTACCAAACATTTTGAAAGACAGTGATAATAAATTTCTCTCTAATTCAAGGGAACAGTTGGATTTGAAATCTTTCACTTGTGGCTTTCTGACTTAGTTCACTCATAGAAGAATTCTCTTTATACATTCTTTCTCCTTTTCCTTCTCTCTTCTTACCCTCCTAACAGTAACATATGAAACCAAGTTGTTAATTATGCAGAGGATGTTTCATGCCTAATTCCAAAATCTGATAATTTTTATTCATTAAATCAACAAACATTTACTGAGATCCCACTGTGTCAACAATTGGGAGATGGTTGCTGGGGAATAGCAAGGCAGGGAGAAAGAAAAAGAAAAGGAAGGAGAGAAGGAAGAAGAGGAGAAGGACTTTCTTTGCCTTGAGGTACTCAACATTTGGTGTGCAAGACTAGCAGTTAAAATGTGGTACATATGTATGTGGAATACTACACAGCCATGAAGAACAGAATCATGTCTTTTGCAGCAGCATGAATGCAGCTGGAGGCCATAATCATAAGTGAATTAGCACAGAAACAGAAAACCAAATACCACATATTCTCACGTTTAAGTGGGAGCTAAACATTCACGGACATAAAGATGGGAACAGTAGACACTGGGGACTACTAGAGGTAGAAGGGAGAGGGATATGGGTTAAAAAACTACCTATTGGGTACTATGCTCACTATCTGGGTGATAGGATCCATACCCCAAACCTCAGCATCACACAATCTACCCATGTAATAAACCTGCACATATACCCCAGTATCTAAAAGTTGAAATTATTTTTTAAAATTAATAACCCCTAAATATGATAAAGATTGTGGTAGTAATTTGCTCATAACACAATACATACTAATACAGTGTACTATGTGAGCATCAAGAAGGACCTGTAACTCATCCTAAGGTAGACAGAAATGTATTTCCTGAACTGGGTTGAAGGAATTAGAGAGTAACCAGTGGCAATACACTCGACTTTTCCACGCAAAGGGTACATCATGTTCAACAATGGCAAAATTTCAGAATCTGTTTGTATTTTAGCAGTGCTGAATCCAGAATATATAAGTACAAGGTAAAGGCAGAAAAGGAGTAGCAAAATATAAAGGATGGAGGGATAGAAGATCCAGATTATGGTGAGCCTTAGAGACTCTTAACACATAGAAGGAATTGAACTAGTTACAGTTTTATAAGCTGAAGATTAATGTCAGATGTGCCTTTAAAAAAGATCTCTGGTAGCATTGCAAAGAATGATAGAGGATTCATGAGTGAGTAGTGCAAAAAGGATCAAAGAGTTGTGAGACCAAAAGTAGGAAAACCAGTTTGCAAGCTAATTCATTTATTTATACATTCAGCAAATATCCATTGACTGTCTGATATGAACCAGGCACTATTCTGTGCTCTGCCCCTTTGAAGCTTATATTTAATGCAGTAAGACAGGAAAGAAATATCAAAGACATGGAATAAGGAAATAGCAGGAGGGCTGGAAAGAACTGAGAACTTAATATATAGTGCATGAAGGGAAGGAAGGAAGGAACGATAAGGAAGAAACTGAAATGACTTCCAGGTTCCTAGTTGGACAACAGGGAGATGCTAGTGTCATTCACCAAGGTAAGGAATATAAGAGAAAGAGCAGACTGAGGGTAGATAAGAGTTCAGTCTCACACCTACCTAGTTTGAAGTACCTAGGATATTAAGGCAAAACTGTACAGTAGAAAGTTAAAAACAATATTTATTGTAGAAATTGGACTAACAGCTCCTTCATAAGGTGATTGTGAAATTAAATGTACTGAAACATGGAAAATTCCTTAGACCATCATTTGGTACATAGTACATACTTACGTTAGCTGCTATTGTTTTTATTTCAAGATTATGGACTTTGAGCTAGACGCATTTGCCTAAATACTGGCAGCACAACTTGCCAGTTTTGTGACCTTGAACAAGTCTCTTAACTTCGAGTCTTTTTTCTGCATGTAAAACTGGAATAGTATCTATTTTAGAGGGGTGCTGTAAGAATTAGTAATGATGTATGAAAAGTACTGACTACAGTATAAGTGCCCAGTGACTACTCGGAGTCGAATAAAAATTTGCAGCTTAGGAGAAAGTTCAGATTAGGGGTTGAAATTTGGGAGCTATTAACATGGAGTACTTGAACCTTTAAACATGTATGCTGAGAATAGACTTTCTAGAAAGGGAGAGGATAATATGCCAAAAGATCCCTGAATAGTTGGAAAGAGAGGCGATTTACTAAGAATAGTGGTTGAGGAATTTGTTGGAAGCTTGAAGCAAATAATGAAGGGCTGATAGAGTTTTCAAGGGCGTTGGAGATAGAACTGAGTCAATTATTTAAAGGTTATACAACAGCATTGAGTATCCAGATGAACTGAAACCATGAATTTACAGTGATACTATTCTTTATAGTTATATGGTTTTCTCCAACTGTAATAAAAGTGGAGGCCGGGCACGGGGGCTCATGCCTGTAATCCCAACACTTTGGGACGCTGAGGCGGGCGGATCATGAGGGCAGGAGATGGAGACCATCCTAGCTAACACAGTGAAACCTCGTCTCTACTAAAAATACAAAAAATTAGCCAGGCATGGTGGCAGATGCCTGTAGTCCCAGCTACTCGGGAGGCTGAGGCAGGAGAATGGCATGAACCCGGGAGGCAGAGTTTGCAGTGAGCCGAGATCGCGCCACTTCACGCCAGCCTGGGTGACAGAGCGAGACTCCATCTCAAAAAACAAAAAAACGTGATTCAGAGTTGATTTTTTTAGGATAAAGTGTTTTCTAAGTAGGCCATTGGTATCCGTTTCCACATGAGCTTCAGAAACGTGCTAGGAGTCAAAGCTAGATTGAGGAGGGTTCAGGAGCATATGATAGGTACGGAAGCTCCATTAGTCAGTATAGATTCTTCTTTCAAAAATGTTGGCTGAGAAAGACCAAAATAGGAAAATGTAAGGAAGGAGGTGCACTGGCAAGAAAGTAGTGGTTTTGCTTTTGTTTTTTAATGGACAGGAATTACTTGAATGTATATTCAAGAGGAAACAAGGGAACCAAAAGAGAGGAAAGGTCTGAAGTTGAAGCAAAGAGATGGGCTAATGAATGACTCCAGGATCTAGAGTAACCTTAGACCTAGTATGTCCTTGGCACTCATTATAAAGTCTCTGATAAACTTGAGAACCACCTTTATTTATTTATTTATTTATTTATTTATTTATTTATTTATTTATTTATTTTTTGAGTTGGAATTTTGCTCTTGTTGTCCAGGCTGGAGTGCAGTGGTGAAGTATCAGCTCTCTACAGCTTCTGCTTCCTGGATTCAAGCGATTCTCCTGCCTCAGCCTCCTGAGTAGCTGGGATTACAGGCATGCACCACCACACCCAACTAACTTTGCATTTTTAGTAGAGACGGGGTTTCTCCATGTCCATGTTGGTCAGACTGGTCTCGAACTCCTAACCTCAGGTGATCCACCTGCGTCCCAAAAGTGCAGTGATTACAGGCATGAGCCACCGCGCCCAGCCGAGAACCACCTTTATTATCAGTGAAATACCATGTGTAACTTCATGTTCTCTGGTCATAAGTAGTGCTAGAAGTAGAAACAAACTACTTGCTTTCTCATCTTTTATACATAATAAAGATAGGAAAAAGACAATACTAGGGTGTTTGATGCAAAAAAAGAAAACAGCGTTAAGGTTAAGAAAAATTTAGATCTACAAATACTATTGACTGATTTTAACAATTCAGTAATTTCTTTTAATGTTATTAAAAGTATAAACACACTGATTTTTAAATTTTGCTTTCTTTATAATTCTACCTGTAAAGGCGTTTCTTTCTGCAGTATAATACATTTAATTATCTTTGTTATTACAAAAGTGAACACCGTTTCTGTGTGTTTGTGTTAGTCTGTACATAGACTACATAGTGCTAGTAGTGATGTCAGCAAGAACAGCAATGTGGTATCTAAATACTCATCTTCTCATCACTGAGTCTCATGTATAAGAACATTTTTTTAAAGTGACCTGTTGCTATAGAAGAGGGAAATTGATATTAAATGATAGTTCTTATACTATTTTGACAATAATATTAAGAAAAAAGACATCACCTGTAATCATGTTTTTATTATAATGGTATAAGGAAAAGCTTGAAACTGCATAGCTGTAGAATTTTATGTTGTCTTTTTTCAGAAGTTAGCATTCCGGTACATATTCAGTACACATTAATTACAGAAGTAATATATACTTTTTTTTTTTTTTTTTGAGATGGAGTCTCGCTCTGCTGCCTGGGCTGGAGTGCAGTGGCCAGATCTCAGCTCACTTCAGCTCACTGCAAGCTCCGCCTCCCGGGTTCACGCCATTCTCCTGCCTCAGCCTCCCGAGTAGCTGGGACTACAGGCGCCCGCCACCTCGCCCGGCTAGTTTTTTGTATTTTTTAGTAGAGACGGGGTTTCACCGTGTTAGCCAGGATAGTCTCGATCTCCTGACCTCGTGATCTACCCGTCTCGGCCTCCCAAAGTGCTGGGATTACAGGCTTGAGCCACCGCGCCCGGCCAATAATATATACTTTTAAAATTCAAACATTATAGAAATGTATCAGCAACAAGAGTTAATTATTTCTGCCCTTCTCCCTATCTTGGGAGTGAGTAAACAGTGCTAGCAGTTACATATATATATTATATGTATATAATAAAATATATAATAATCGTATATTATATAATACATTTAATATATAATATATAAACATACAAATAATTATATGTAATATATAAATATATATTTATAATTATGATAGTTATGATATAAATATATAGTGTATTATAATAATTATAAATATAACATAATAATTATAAATATAATTGTTATATATTAATACATTATGTATAATGTAATACATAATGATAATTATATATAACACATATATATCTGCCACATATTTTTCTACATGTGTAAGTTGACTGTTTTGTGTACTTTCTGATTTTTAATTTTTAAAAATTTGTCTCACAAAATAACACGTGGGGTCACAAGTTCAAGTGCTGACAAAGACCAGGAAGGTAACACAAGTGAATGAAGAGGGCCTGGTATTGGTCTCAGAATGACAGGGGAAGGTAGTGGGCACTGGACACCTAAAAATGGCATGCTTCTTCTAAAAGAGGTCAGCCACAGATCCAGCTCAGTAGGTATGTATGCAGAAATAGATAATACACAGATACTAAATTTTTTTCAAAAGAAGCCCAGAAATTCAGTTTTTTTAGGTGAATACTCTCTATTTTTAATGTTGGAATTGGGTAAATCTGGATTTGAGTCTGTCTCTACCACTTACTAGCTATAGAATTGTGGGGACGATGGATGTATTCTTACAACTTTAGGAGGAAGATTTAATAATACGTCGTGAATTCATACCATGTGTAATGCTTATTAAATGTTGACTGTGATTAGTGGTTTTAAAGGTGTGGAAACAGGATTGATTACAAGGGAGCATCAGAGAGCTATTTTGGGTGATGGAAATGGTCTGTGTCTTGATTGTAGTGTTGGTTGCTTGACTGGACATATTTGTTAGTACTTACCAAACCCTTGAAGTTGATGGATTTTTTGCATATAAATTATACCTCAACAAAGCTGATTTTATAAAGTTAACTGCCTTTCCCTTTTCTGTGTACTTCAGTTACATCAACTGTTAATAAAATAGAGTTGATACTAAAGGTTTCTAACATTTTTATCACTAGTCTCTTACTGTCCCCTCTGAGCCTCAGTCACAAGCCCCACAGTGTGAAAGATTTTGCCCGCTGGGAAACAAGAAAGAAAGAAAAAACTACCTTTATTAGTTCAGTATACTCTTCTCCTATACTGTGCGAACCATGTACTGGATTTATCAATTTGGGTACTGTGCTTGATACATAATAATATGAGTAAAGCAGGCCACTTAGTTATTTTGCAGAAATGTTATAATGTAATCTACAAGCTAGTTACCCACTGTTTAGTAATAAGCTATAAAGCTTAATAAACCAAGAAGAAAAATTAGAAGCAAAAGCAGTATACAGGCGTACCTCAGAGATATGGTTTGGTTCCAGACCTCCACAATAAAGTGGATGTCACAATAAAGTGAGTCACATGAATTTTTTGGTTTCCCAGTGCATGTAAAAGTTATGTTTATACTATAGTCTGTTAAGTATGAAATGACATATCTAAAAAAATGTATGCCTTAATTTAAAAATATTTTATTGCTTCACAATGCTAATGATCATCTGAACCTTTAGCAAGTTATAATTCCTCTCCTGGTGAAAGGTCTTGCCTCAGTGTTGATGGCTGCTGACGGTCAGGGTAGTGGTTGTTGAAGGTTGCAGTAGCTGTAGCAATTTCTTAAAATAAGGCAACAATAAAGTTTGTCACATCAGTGAACTCTTCCCTTCATGAAAGCTTTCTCTGTAGCATGTGATGTTGTTTGATAGCCTTTTGCCCACAGTAGAATGTCTTTCAAAATAGGGGTCAGTCTTTTCAAACCCTGCTGTTGCTTTATCAACTAAGTTTATGTAATATTGTAAATCTTTTGTTGTCATTTCAACAGTGTTCACAGCATCTTCCCTAGGAATAGATTCCATCTGAAGAAACCACTTTCTTTGCTGATCCCTAAAAAGCAACTCCTCGTCCATTAAAGTTTTCTCATGAGACTGCAGCAATTCAGTCACATATTCAGGCTCTACTTCTAATTCTAGTTCTGTTGCGATTTCCACCACTCTGCAGTTTCTTCCTCCACTGAAGCCTTGAAACACCTCGAAGGTCATACATGAGGGTTGGAATCAACTTCATCCAAGCTCCTGTTAGGTCACAGTTCATTGACCTCCAGTGAATCGTGAATGTTCTTAATGACATCTGGAATGGTGAATCTTTTCCAGAGGTTTCAATCTACTTTGCCTGGATCCATCAAAGGACTTGCTGTGGCAGCCATAGCCTTACAAAATGTGTTTCCTAAATAATAGGCTTGAAAGTCAAAATTACTCCTGATTCATGGGCAGCAGAGTGGATGTTGTGTTAGCAGGCAAGGAAATATGTGGATTTCCTTATACATCTCCATCAGCACTATTGGGTGACCAGCACCCAATTCACTATTAGGTGAATTATCAATGAGCAGTAATATTTTGAAAGGAATCTTTTTTTTCTTAGCGGGTAGTCTCAAGAGTCGGCTTAAAATATTCAGTAAACAATGCCGTAAACAGATGTGCTGTCACCCAGGCTTTGTTTAGGCAGAGTAGATTTAGCTTAATTCCTAAGGGCCCTGGGATTTTTGGAATGGTAAATAATCATTAACTTCAGCTTAAAGTCACAAGCTGCATTAGCCTATAACAAGAGAGTCAGACCTCTTTATCTTGGAAAAATGGTACTGATAGACTTGGTCCATGTAGGGATGCCACAAATCTCCACTTTGGTAAACAAAACAACAGAAAAACAACACTATCTGCAGAGTATCATAAGGCAAAGTGCAATAAAAAGAGGTGTGCCTGTACTTAAGTATATAAAAGTTTAGTTCCTTAAATGAGAATAAAATACCTGAGTAACAGCACTCATTGTCTTTGTGCATACTTCTTAGGTGTATGTGTATATGTGTGTGTGTATATATATATATTTATGTGCATTCTGTAAACACACACATATATGTATCTTTAACAAACTTCTCCTAACTTCATTCTACCTCTGCCACTGTTGAGATTGCAAGACTAACTCCTTCTCTACCACTTCCTCCTCCTCCTCTGCCTACTCACCATGAAAACAGTAATTCACTTCCACTTAATGAACAGTAAATACATTTTCTATTCCTTGTGATTTGCTTAATGACATGTTCTTTTCTCTAGCTAACTTTATTGTAAGAATACAGTCTGTAATGCATGTAACATAGAAAATATGTGTTAATCAACTGTTTATGTTATTGTTAAGGCCTCCAATCAGCAATAGGCTTCTAGAAGTTATGTTTTGGGGGAATCAAAAGTTATATGCAGATGTTTGACTATGCAGAAGGGTTAGCACCCCCAACTCCTGTGTTGTTCAAGGGTCAACTGTATAATTACAAACTGTGACCAAAGCACAAGCATCAGAAGAAGAAATAGGTAAATTAGGCTGTTCTGAAAATTAAAAACAATTGTGCTTCAAAGGACACTATTAAGAAAGTGAAAAGTCAGCTTATAGAATGGGAGAAAATATGTGCAAATTATGTATCTAACCAAGAGATCAATATCTACAATGTCTAAAGAACTCTTACAACTCAGCAATAACAGAAAGACAATCCAACCAATTAAGAAATGGGCAAAGGATTTGAATGGACATTTCTCCAAAGAACAGCATAAATGGCCAGTAAGCACATGAAAAGAGCCACATTATTACTCATTAGGGAACTGCAGATCAAAACCATAATGATATATCACTTTATACCCATAGGATAGCTAAATTGAAAAAGATGGACAATAAGAAATGTTGTCAAGGATGTGGAGAAATGGACCCTTACATGTTGCTGATGGGAATGTAAAATGGCATTGCCATTTGGAATATAGTTTGGCAGTTCCTCAGAAAGGAAAACATAGGGATACCATATGACCCACCAGTTCCACTCTCTTTATATACTAAAGAGAATTGAAAACATGTCTATATAAAAACTTGTATATAAATATTCATAGCAATGCTATTCACAAAAAGTAGAAACTACCTAAATGTGTGTCACCTAGTGAATATGTAAATAAAATGTGATATATCCAGATAATGGAATATTATTCAGCCACAAAAACGAAGTACTGAGTCATGGATGAATCATGAAAATATAAGGCTAGGTGAAAGAAGCCACATGCAAAAGACCACATATTGTATGATTCCATTTATTTGAAATGACCAGAATAGGCAAATCCATACAGACAGAAAAACTAGATTACCTGTTGCTAGGGGATGTGGGGATGAGAAAAGGAGGAGTAACTGCTGATAGGTACAAGGTTTTTTGAGGGGGTGATGAAAATGTTCAGGCATTAGATGGTGGTGATGATGGTTGTACAACTTCCTGAATGTACTAAAAACCACCCATTGTGCACTTGAAAAAAGATGAAGTTTGTGATATAAAATATCTTTCAATAAAGCTGTTACTGTAAGAAATATAGGTGTGTAATTTTTTTTCCTGGAGTTCTGAATTCTTTCAAACTCATATTCATTCTTGTGAACCACAGTAATAGGTAGGAACCTTTGAACTTAGTAGTCCTAAAATTCCTTTTCCAGTTTATGTTGTGAGCTCTTCTGTCAGTAGCTCAAGCTAATTTTAGAATAGAGAAGATGATTTTCATCTGTATGAACACTCACTGAGGTGCTCAGCAGTAGGATGCATAAGATCTCTGCATGTTCTTTAAGGGACCTGATTCATTCTTTGAATACTAGGAGCTTGTGTTTGTTTAGTATTTGTACTTTAAACAACATAGTAGTTCGTTGTCATTATATGCTTATTTCCAAGACATTTCAAACATAAAATCTTACTGACATAATACTACAGGAAGTCTAAACATATGAAAACACTGAACTCCCAAAGGTCCATTAAGAATATGGTTTGGCCGGGCGCGGTGGCTCACGCCTGTAATCCAGGACTTTGGGAGGCCGAGGCGGGCGGATCATGAGGTCAGGAGATCGAGACCATCCTGGCCAACATGGTGAAACCCCATCTCTACTAAAAATGCAAAAATTAGCTGGGCATGGTGGCACATGCCTGTAATCCCAGCTATCGGGAGGCTGAGGCAGGAGAATTGCTTTATTTAACCAGGGAGTTGGAGGTTGCAGTGAGCTGAGATCACGCCACAGCACTCCAGCCTAGCGACAGAGGAAGACTCCATCTTAACAACAACAAAAGAATGGGGTTTAAAAATTATAATGTATATTTTCATTAAAAGTAATGTTATAAATAATTATTACTATTGTTTTAAGTGGTAAATATGTTCAAGGCTAGTTCATATAAATACATAATGGATGGCCCAATTAAAAAGTTACAGAAATAATACTTTTAGGATACCAGTAATTAAATCAATCAGGAAAATGTCTTTTTTCTCAGGGATTTCTTAACCTTTTTGACAAAATTAAACATCTCATTGTAGGTATTTGTTAGATATTATGGAGCCTTTCCTTAGAAGAATGTACTGAATTCATCATACACTTGAAAGGGATTCACAAAAATCTTCATCTAGACCCACATGGGGAAGGTAGGTGTGTGAGTCTATTTGGGCTGCCATAACAGAATACCACAGACTGGGTGGCTTAAACAACAGAAATTTGTTTTCTCTTAGTTCTGGAGGCTAGAAGTTCGAGATTTAGGTGTTGTCAGGGTTGATTTCTGGTGTGGCCTCTTTTCCTGGCATGCAGTGTCCTCCTTACTGTGTCCTCACATGGCCTCACATAGCATGTGTGGACAGAGATCTCTGGTATCTCTTCTTCTTATAAGAGGACACCAGCCTTCTTGGATAGAGCCCCCACCCTTACCTTATTTAGCAGAGGGCCAAAATTCACTGAAAATGTTCTCAATCAATGAGAAAGGGACCACTCTGCACACTTTGATTCTAGATTTTAGGCCTGCCGACATGTAACACCGGCAAAATGAGGCCTCCACTATCAAGCCTGCCTTTTTGGCAAACTGTCTTAGGGTTTGGCCTTACAGGTAGTAAAAAAGAAATATGTATTTGCCTGGCTTTGTTTTCTGCATATATATCTTCACAAATAAAAAGTGATGGTCAGGCTACAACATACCAGGTTTGAGGATTCTGGGACCTGGATTTTGAGCCCTCCTCCCTCATTTTCTTTATCTTCTCACATAATTTGACATGAATTATCTATAAGTTTCCTTACAATGCTGTCTTCCCATAAAAGTAAATAAGAAAGTTCACACTATAATTATTGGAAATATTTATTTTGCATAATTTGCATATGTGATACTAGATTAAGATACTGAAGGAATAAAACAGTGCTTATGATATTAACCCTGATCTTAATTCACCTACATGTTTTAAGATTCATAAGTCATTTGTACAAATCTCAAATCCAGAATATTTTGTGTGTTGTATAATATGCTATCAGAGGGTTTTATTTTTTTGTTTAAAAAAGTCTTATGGATAATTTCAAATATTTGTGAAAATAGATAGGACAGGATATTGAACCCCTATGTACCCAAAACCTAGGCCCTAACAGCAGTTATTAACCCAGAGCCAATCTGCCTCCTTGCTAGCCTGTTAAATTCTTCTGCATATTTTGAAGAAATACCAGACCTCATTTCATCCGCTAATATTTTAGAATGCATCGCTAAAAGAACAAGTATGCTTTCTTTTTAAATCAATTTAAGTGCCATACCATTATCTTAGGAACGATTGTTAATTTTTCCTCGGTTTTATAAAACCAAAGTGGTTTGTGTTTACAGTTGTCTCATTAATGTCCTGTTTGTTTATGAATCAGAATGTAAATGAGGTCCACAGTTTGTAATTATTCAATACTTCCTTTAAGCCTCTTTCAATCTGTGGACTTCCTCCACAAGTTTAAAACTATATATATTTGTTGAAACAATTTAGAGTTTTTCATTCTGGAGTTTGTTGAGTGTTCCTCTGTAATATGATTTTAAATGGTCCTCTGTTGTTTGCTTTTTCAGTAAACTGGTAAATGTATTTAGAGCTATAAAGCCTAATACAGTAGCCGTCAGCCACATTAACTATTTTAAATTTAAGGTTAAATTAATTAAAATTAAATAAAATGAAAAATTTAGTTGCTAAAGTACAAAGCTCAGTTTAAATGATTCATAGCTACATGTGGCTAGTGGCTACCATATTGGGCAGTGCCTTGATAGAACAGTTCCATCATGTGGGAAGTTCTGTTAGTCAGTGCCGCTTTAGATAGCGGCTTGATCAAATTCAGGTTTCTTCTCCTTTGTGTTCTTCCATTAGGAGGCCCATGATGTGTGATGTCTCATTGTCCTTTTTTCCTGATGTTAGCAGTTATTGATAGTCAGTGCCTGAATCCGTTCATTCATTAAAGGATGCAAAATGTTGACCATAGGAGTTTTAAAGAATTACTTCCGGTTGGGTTGATCTCCAGAAGCTTTATGGCTGAGGTAACATTTAGTTGAGCCTTGAAATTTCTCTAAAAGTTTGGTAAGTGAAGGTACAGGGAAAAGAGGAATTTTGTGGCTGTGGGTTGTGGTGGTTGTGTTTGTTTTTGTTTTTTAAACAGGGCAGAAGACTAATGTGTTTGGTGCACAAGAAGTATGGTAATTTAAAATTGAAAAGTATATTTAGAGCCTATACTATGTAGATCCTGAATGCAAGGACAAGGCATTGGATTTTATTTGAAAGGGAAATGCTATAGTAGCTATTTGTTGGTTGCCTACCATCCAGTTATCCTTTTTCTCTTTTTAACAATGCCCTTAAATGCTTCAGAAAATGTAATTCAACACCTCACTCTAGGCTTATATCTATCATCGTATTCCATTTTGTTTTCCTTGACAGGGGTGGGCATGTGACCTAAGCTGTTCTAAACAGAATGAATATCAAGGCTTTTGGTTGTAAGTGATGAGATACAAATACTCTCTCTTCCCCTGGATGTGGTACCTGGAAGTGCTGTAGTTATTTTGTCAGGCTGATGAGGAAGCCAGCACACAGCCGGACAAAATAACACAGAGAGATCAGGCAACCACTTATCTCTCTGTCACTAGAGATAATTGTTTCCTGTTCTAGAACTTTATAGAATAGAATCATACAGAATGAATTCTTTTGTGTTTCTTCTTTTACTCTATGTTTTTGGAATTCTTTTTTGTCTTTTTTATATGTTTTAGTTTCCCTTTCCTAGGTGTGGGAATATATCTATATGTTAGGTCATATATCTATATGTTCATCTTGAAAGAACTGTTTTCCAAAGTGGTTGTACTATTTTATATTCCCACTGGCAATTTTTGAGAGTCCTAGTTGAAGCTTGTTTTAAAGCTTTGCTAGGATAATTACAGAGTAGCTTTTACTTGGCAGTTAAGTTAGCCCTGCTCCTAAGGTGTGGGTGGGCTTCCTGGTCTAGTAATACCCATGCATTTATCAAGGTCTCTCCACTTCAGAGTTCTCTCTTGCTGGTCAGAACTTTAGCATCTTCCAGATTTGTGGGATGGAAGGGTTTATTTAAGCTTTCAGCAGCAATTCTTTGCCTATTCTTAATAGGTGACATCTGTTCTTAAGGTGTCACCTTACCCATGTGCAGCTTGACGTTCAGCCTAAGACTAGGACTGTGAGGCAAATTTTGGAGTTTTTCTTTGTTTTTTTGTGTGTGTTTCTCGTTGTTGTTTTAAAAAACTGATACTGGTACTCTGAATGTTTCTGTTGCCTGAGCTCCTCTAAACTCTCATCTCTGTCTCCTCAGTTTAGCAAGATCTCCCTGCTTTGCTTGGGTTCTCCCTCAATATGCCAGAATCCAGGAAGTCTCCAGATAGAAAGGGCAGTAATAGGACTCACTTTAATTTGTTTCCCTTTTTCTCAGGGATCACAGTCTTACACTATCTGTGGTCCAGTGTCTGCATTTTTTTTACATATTTTTCTGTTTTTTTAATTGTTCACAGCAAAATTGCTGATCTGTTGCTACTTCCTCTTTTATAACCAGCAGCAGTTCCATGAGTTTTTTTCTTTAAATCTTTTTTCGTTGCAACTGAAAATGGGGTCTTCTGCCATGTCTTCCAACTGGCTGTCATTTGTATTTACAAATGCTTTGGATTTCTCTATGCTTATTTTATATCCTACTACTTTACTAAATTTTCCTGTTATTTATAGTTATTTTTCTGTTGACTGTCTTGGGTTTTCCAAGTAGATATAATCTGCATATGGACCCAGTTTTACTTTTTTTTCTTTTTTTTTTTAACAATTCTTGTCTAATTGCACTGTCTGATATTAGTAACTATAGTGGCCACTCCTGTCCTCATTCCTACTTTTAGTAGAAAAGCCTGTAGGCTTTCCCCTTGAATAGGAAGCTTGCTACTTATATTTTGTTTTATATTTTGTTTGCTTCTGTTTTATATATTTTCAATTATTTTGTCAACAGATTGCCAACTCTTCAGGAGCAGGGACTCTGCATGCCTCTTACTTATATGGACTAAAGTATTCCTGCTATGTGTTATGTTTTGTGCTAGTCATTGGAGTTGCAAAACAAAACCCTGCTGTGTCCCATCAGAATACTCCCCCCACCCCAAAATTAAGATCTAGTAAGGAATATAGGCATTACACAGATAAAACAAATGTGATAAAATTTCAGAAAGTGACAGTGTCAGATACTAAAGGAGCCTATAACAGAATGACCTAACCTAGTATGGGAGAATCAAGAGATATCTTCTCTAAAGAAATAATGTTTAATGAAAATCCAAAGGCAAGAGAGACAGTTGATACCTTTCTAAAAGACATCCATTATTACTGGAAAGAAGAGAGAGAATGGGAAGTGGGTCACAAGAGAGAAAGATTTAGAAGTAGTTAGGAAGAATCGGACTGTGGAGAGCTTGACAAGCCCTATTAAGATTGTGAACTTTTTCCTTAAGTACAATAAAATAGGAACCATCTTTGCTTTTTTGGTTTATATGTATATATATGTGTGTGTTTATGTTTGATAACTACTCTCACTGAGAAGTAGAAAAGAAATTGTAGGAAGCTGAGCATTTTCGTTTCTTATAGCTGCCAGTCATTTAACTTTTAAACCAATGTTTTTCTTACAAATTGGAATGCTGTGGCAGGTAGATTTTAATTCTGAGAGCTAAGCACTATTTCTTACATAAGCAAGAAATATATTCATGTCTGAATCCTTTAAAAAAAAAAAAAGCAAGGAACACAAACTTTTTAATGTCATGGGAATTAGTATTGAGCCTGAATTCTTTTTAAGAGGTGAGGAATACAGACTTTTTAATGACTATGTATTTGAATGTTCAATCCATCCAGTTACTAGCTCTTTGGAAAAAAAATTACTAAACTGCTAGAAGCTTTGGTTTTCTCATTTGTAAAATGAACTGTTGTTTAAAGGATTAGCTGGGTGAACTCTTGTAAGGCACTTAGGATTTGGCTGGTACATATATATCAAATCTTAGGTGTATTCATTAGCTATTCTTAAGAACTTTAGTTCTTAAATAAAAAGGACAGAAATATATAAAAGAAGACAGAAAGATAAAGCAACAGGGATGCAGAGACTATAAATTTAGACATTCTCTTACGATAACATCCCCATTATATAAGTGAGCAAACTGAATCTTAGAAGTCATTTGAAGTTCATGACTATATAAATAGTAGAGCTGGGGTTTTATTACAGGAGTCTGACTCGAGAACTCAAGCTCCATATCACTGTTGTATAGTTTCTTTCCTAAAATAGCATCTGTTTTAGTCGATTCTCTCTCATATTGCAGTCAAAACTACAGAGCAATAAATGGGAATGGTTGATTACGTCTTGGTGTTTAGTGAGACCAAAAAATTGTCATAACAAACTATTTTCTGATTTAGGTGATAATGAAACTTTTTCGTAGTTGAAAAATCTTTTTTAGGGTTTATCTACTTAACTGTTTCATTACATAATTAGCTGTTAATGTGTAGTTAAGTAAGTAATGTTTCATCAGACTTTTTTTTAGTATTTGCTATCTCTAAAGGGTGATGTCTGAAAAAATATCTGAAATGACTGCATTTGAACACTGTAGTCATAGTAAGATTGGTGGCGGGTGTTCATATTCGTACATATGAAATATTCTTGGGGTTTGGGAGAGGGGCATTAAGGAGAATATAATTTGTATTAACAAAGCAATTTTCTTTGGGCTGTCTGCTGGAAACCTAGAAATGATTGAAAAATATTTTTGTAAAAAAATATTTTTTTTTTTTACAAAAAAGACATCTTTGTAAAAATATTTTTTAGAATGGCAGTACACATAAATTAAGTAGCCCACTTCTTCAAGTGATGTTCAGAAGCAGAAACATCACTTTGATGTTAACAGAAGTTATCACTGATTTTTTTTTAACTTCTAAATAGGATTGTTTTTAAGCTAGAGTAAATGTCTGGGAAATTAGTAGTATCATGTTTTCTGTTTTAAAGGGTTAACCAGTTTTTAAAACCGTTAATACTTCAATGAAATTTTAATATAATTGGCACGATATTTATCACATTTCTGTTTATCCAGAATGATGGGAATGAACTATATTCTGTTCACCTGTTTATCTTTTTTTGTAATATAAATAAAATTTTTAAAGAAATCTGTGCCTGTTTGTAACAAATTTGCCCAGTGCTAAAGTATACAATTCAAACTTCCTCTCTAATTCCAGTTCTAGAGGTTTTCCTCCACAGATTGTATATACCCTTAGGCTCATCAGTGTTTATGTAAATGCATAGACATATATATGACATGTTTAACATCTGCATATTATAAACTATACATACATAATTTTAAAGTTAAAATTAAATCATACTTTACTGCTCATCTGAAACATTTTTAATTTAATATGTGTATCCAATTAGTACCTATATAATTATTTGTTTATTGAATATTTTATTATAAGGCTGTATCAGTTTATTCATGTGCATGTTGATAATCGTTTTAGATTTTTTTTTTTTTTTTTTACTGTTAATAAAGAATTTCACTAAGCCCTATGAGGTAGGTATTATCTCCATTTTAAAAGATGAAATTGAGGCACAAAGAGATTGGGTAACTTGCACACCAAGTAAGTAATGGAGCTGGTTTTAGAATCCTGGCAATATAGCTCAGAATCCACAATCTTCAATATTACATTATGCTGCTTTTTTGCCTTCTATTTTTGCTCTGTTTACCCAACTGGAAAAATTTCATGTTTAAAATATATCTTAACTGGGACTACTCCTGTAGTCCCAGCTGCTCGGGAGGCTAAGGTAGGAGGATTGCTTGAGTCCAGGAGTTCTAGTCCAGCCTGGACAACATAGTCAGACCCTGTCTCTTTTTTAAAAAAGTAAAATCTGATATTAAAACTCTCCTGAGCCTAATATGCTATCTTACGGATATTGGAAACGTTGCTATCACAAATTACATAGCTATGGTTTGTAGCTGTGTATAATATAGAAGTAGAAGGTTTAAGCCCAAACCTTACCAGTGCTTCTCAAACTTTAATGTGCATATAGATCACTGAGTGTGCAGGAGGATCTTGTTAAAATACAAATTCAGATTCCATAATCTGGAATGAGCCTGAGTCTCTGCATTTCTAACACACTCCCAAGGTGGCCAGTACTGCTAGTCTACTCGTGAGTGGCAAGGATTTAGGCAGTTTATACTGACCTTTGGCAAACCTTGTTAAGTGTTTTATTGAATCAGTTTCATGTTTTGTTTCTGCTGCTTGTTTTTATAAATTGTGTGTGGTAAAGAAATTGGTACAGTCTTTCTAGTCATTTCAATTCTATATGTGTGGCATTTAACAATAAATGAGAAAAAGAAATTGTGCCTTTTTTTGCATCAATGCACAGTACTTAAAATGAATATAATCACTTATTTGTATACTTAATATGGCCCTCCCTCGTATCTCATCATTTCCACTGTTTCATTCTTGAGGGAAACATAATGTATGTTTTCATTTTGAAGGGTATAGCTGTAGTTGAACCAAAAATACTGTTTTATCGCTGTTATTTTTTCTTTAGTAATAATAATATACTTTACACAGTTACAAAAATCAACACCTGTTCAATGCTATGTGCCAGGCCCTATATCAAGTGCTTAATGGGCATGATTTCATTTTAATCATCAGGACATCCCTCATTTATTCATCTATCAGCTATTTGTGCGCCTCTTCTGTATCAGAAACTGTGCCTACGGGGGGAGGCAAATAAACACAAATTCTGTTCTCCTACAGCTTAGTGCATTGGAGTGGGGGGTGCGATACAATATTCAAGCAATCATAGAAGTGTGATAGTTGTAAACAAAAAGTTGTTAATTATAATATTTGCTATTTTCTCCACTCTCAACCATGAAAGAAAATTCTGCTTTTGCCTTCTAAGCTTTTTCTGACTAGCTTCCTTCCCCCACCTGACTCCAAGGAGAATTCTTTCTCTGCTCCGTTTCTGAGCTGTTGTGATGCCAGATCCAACTAATGGGTTAGAACTAATGATGTATGAAATACAAAATTTTAAGACAAATATCTGAAGAGACATTGTTTACATTAATTTGAGGGAATAAATATTCCCAATACTTAAGATTGTTAGAATTGTTGGTGAGAAAAATTTGAAAGATTTTTTGAAGATTTAGAAGACAATGCAAGACTTTTCTTTTTTTTTTTTTTTTTTAAAGTACCAACATGTGTGACCCTGACAGAAATTACTACACCAACTTGTCGCTGATTTGAACATGCTTTTCGGGGAATGCTATTTTTAACAAGCTGTGTTCTGTTTTTTTCTTGTAACAGTACTGACTTCCCTTTTGATTATTAATTGATAGAAAATTCTTTCTGGTGTTGATCAGATCTATCTATTTGATCTTTATCTATAAACACTACATTGTTGAGATTTCTAAAATGTTTGTTTTCCCCATTACACTTAAGATTTTGAGCTTCCTGGGATTGTTTTGAAGATTTTTATAAGAAACTTTAGCTTCTCAATATTAAAAGGAGCTCTATGTAATTGTTTCTCTTTTAAAGGGAGGATCTGAAAAATTTTATAAATTTATCTTGGATATTAGTTTATTCATTATGTTTAATTTTAGGAAATGGTGCTCTTGCAGAACATTCTGAAAATGTGCATATTTCAGGAGTGTCAACTGGTAAGTCATTTTTTGTAATGTTTAAATTTCATGCATGACTTATATGGTAAATATTGAAAGCCACCTGGTATCTTACGAAGTGATATTTGGCTATAAAAATTATTACTGCTTTTTGCAGCATGTAATAAGGAATGAAGTAACTGGAACATGGAGAAATTCTCATAAGATAAAACTGATACTTGCATGCCCATGGATTGATTATACTTTTCCAAACGGACTGCATAATTATTTTTTCATCCAAACATTGAACCTAGGGAAAAGTTAGCTCAAGTTGAATTAGTATTTTCTTTCCATACAAAGTTATGTGAAATGAAATTTACTGAAATGTGATTCTGAGGCTCTAATCCTATCCCTACATAAAACTATTGTATTTGAGCACGCAGTTTATTTGCTATTAAAAGCAACCCAATATGCTTGTATCCATGAAATTCGGAAATTCATCATTGAGGTAAATGTATTTTTTGTACTCATCTAGGCTTTTATAACTTATAATTACTTTATAACTTTATAATTACTTAAAGACTTACAACTACTAAAATTTTTATTCTTAGGTCACTTCCACAACTCTGTTACCATTTTTGCTATATCAACCACAGTTACTAGGAGAACTAAAATATTTATTTTTGCATATATTGAAACAGATTTTCTTACTGTTCATTTATTATTTCTCTATATTGGTAAGTTTTGTGTGGTTAAAACTGCACTTAGTGTATTTATCAATCCATTGATTAACTTCTTTGTGTCATCTTGTAATTCGTTTGGTTCTTTTTTCCTCACATGAAGCAAATCTTGTTCTTTTGTTTTATGTCTGACTTTGTATTCAGAAAGTTTATAGACTTAAGAAATACTCTAAGGGTTAGTATGCTCTAGTCAAACACATCAACAAGCCTAGTTTCCTGAAGATGCAAAGCAAGTGCTTCAGTGCCTACATTAATTTTTTTTCATAGTTTGTTTCACTTTTTAAAAAATATGTTCTCAAATGATACATAATTGTATATATCAAATAACAATAAGGTTATTTTAAAGATGGCCTTCTCCTTTTTTCTTTACATTTTGAATAATGAGAATTTTAATTACTTTTCCAGGTTGTAACTATAAAGTTGCTTGTTTACAAACATTTTAATTTATACAACCAAATGGTTACTATATAATTCAGTAGTTTTCAAAAGGTTTGGTCTCAAGACCCATTATAAACTTTTAAAAACTACTGAGGCCTGTTTTAGTCTACGTGCGCTGCTACAACAAAATACTACTGTGAATAGCTTAAATAACAGACATCAATTTTTCTCACAGTTCTGGAAGTCCAAGATCAAAGTGCTGGCAGGATTGGTCCCTAGTGAGACCTCTTTTCCTGGCCACCTTCTCATTGTATCTTCACATGGCCTTTTGTCTATGAATGTTCAGAGAAAGCAAGAGGTCTCTTGTGCCTCTTCTTCTAACAAGAACATCAGTCCTATGGTATTAGGGCCCCATCCTTATGACCTCATTTAACCCCAGTTACTTCCTTAAAGGCTGTATCTCCAAATACAGTCACATTGGTAGTTAGGGCTTCCACATATGGGCTTGATGGGGGACACAATTCAGTCTATAACAAGGACTTAAAAGAGTTTTTGTTTATGTGAGCTACAGCTACCAATATTTACTATGTTAGAAATTAAAACTGAGAATTTATTTTAAAACTCATTAGTACAATTAAAAATAACAGTAACCTATTGCATGTTTACATCAATATGTACTATAGTTTTATGAAAAATATATTTTTCAAAACAAAAAACATCAATAAGAACAGCTTTATTTTATAATTTTATAAAATAATGATTGGCTTAAAAGAAGATAGCTAGATTCTCCTATCTGTTTCTGCACTTAGTCTTTTGCAACATCATGCTTTGTTTGACATACTAGGAGACAGGCCAGCCTCACAGTGATGTGTAATTGGAAAAGAGAGTAATATTTTAATAGCCTTTTTCAGATAATCATGAATATTCTGTGATACTAGACCAAAACTCAAAAAGAGGTAGTTTCTTTAAGGTTAGTTGCAATGTGGAGTCTGATACCATATCATTGAGCATTTTGTGCTCTGTTACATTAAAATCTAATTGGGTCTTTCTTACCCTTTGAATCAGTTTTCTTACCATGTATGATTTTATAATGTTCTTTGATCACTTCCAAATGCAGATTTGCTGAGCTATGCAGATTAATGCAGAGTATGAGAAGTTATGAAAAGTTGGAAATTTGGACAGATACAGTACTATATTCTGAATTTTGTGTCAACTAATCAAGAGTTAGATTATACTTATTTTTAGCTGTTTGCTTGTGATTAGACCACTAGGCTCTTGTTGAACATTGATAATACCCTTCAATAAATTTCTGTTTGAAGAAAGAAATCAGAAGTAAAGATATTTTACATTTTTTAATCTTTTTTTTTCTTCTGAATTTCAGATATATATTTAGAAATATGTATTAGCTTGCTAGGGCTACCATAACAAAATGTCCCAGACTGGGTAACTTAAACAACATGAATTTATTTTCTCACTGTTTTGCAGGCTAGAATTCTGAGATCCAGGTGTCAACAGGGTTGGTTTCTTCTGAGTTCTTTCTCTTTGGCTTATAAATGGTGTCTTACTTTCTTCACAGTCTCCCCTCTGTGTGTGTTGTCCTGATCTCCTCCTCTTATGAGGACACCAGTCATATTGGATTAGGGCCACACATATGACCTCATTTTAACTTTAACTCTTTAACTCTGTAAAGACTGTCTCTCCAAATCCAGTTACGTTCTGATGTACTAGGGTTAGACTTTAAAATATGAGTTTTCGAGGCAACACAATTCAGGCCATAACAAAATGTGTGTTTTTATTAAATATATTTATACGTCAATAAAATACTCCATTTCAGAAGTGAGTAAAACCTTATTCATGGCTTATTTTTTCTAAGTCTCATCTTACAAAATCTTTCTAACATGGAATGGGAAGAATAATACATGAAATCTATTCCAATTATATTATTAAAAATAAATGGAATTATATTATTAAAAATAAATGGATGCTGTCTCCAAAGGTAAGTCTGGGTACACAGAGTCATTGCCTCTGCCTCCCAGGTTGAAGCGATTCTCCTGCCCCAGTCTTCCAAGTAGCTGGGACTACAGGCGTGCACCACCATGCCCAACTAATTTTTGTATTTTTAATAGAGACGTGGTTTCACCACGTTGGCCAGGCTGGTCTCAGACTCCTGACTTCAAGTGATCCGCCCACCTTGGCCTCCCAAAGTGCTGGCATTACAGGCATGAGCCACCGTGCCTGGCCTCATTGCATTTTTTCTGAGGCCAGTACGGAGCTATAGATGTAATGTTTAATGGAGTATAAGCTTTCTGAAATCCTTGCATCCCCAGTAGAAACTAGGGCCCCTTCAGTGCTGGTCTAAATGGAGAGCTAGCCTTTGGAAGAATCTCAAAACGCAGGACTTGCTTTCTATTGAGATCAGCAAGCAACAGAAATGGTGAGATGCTTCAGTATTCTATGCTACCATCTATTTCTGCTCTTCCCCTGCTCTTTTCACCTCTGCTACTCCATTTTCCGTTGCTCAGTGCCCTGCTCGATTGTCGTTTGCACTTTGGAAAGTGTATTGATGATTTTAGAAAGAATTTTAATTGTCTACACCGAGTGTTATCAGGTAATTTATTTTCCAAATCAGGACACTTTGAAAGCGAAATAATACATTATTTTTAATTATGCTGCACCAGTGACAAAACAAGAACTGTTCTGGACAAATCAGGCTGTATAGTCACCCTGTTGGCAATGAATTCAGTTCATTTAACATGTATCAAGCACCTGATAGGACCTTGTGCCAAGGAGGGTGGAAGTAAGTGCTGAGTAAAATATTCTGTCTCAAGGAACTTACCACTTAATAGCAGAAGTAAATGTGCAAACCGTACCTATAATATGGTCTTAATGTACTAAGGCACATTATGGCAAATAATGAACATATTAAGTTAGAATATGAATTTGTAAAAAGCCTAGTTATAATATCTGGTAAGTAGTAAATGACTTAATATTAACTTTTCTTATTTTATTAATTAGGCATAGTATTAAGTGCTTCATTTTGTTTACTCATGAATTTTTTGGGGAATTACTAATTTCTAATTAATAATACAGTTTTGGTTCTTGTGCTTGGAATAATTTGTTCTGTTTTTAATATTCTGTTTATTTCCATCTTCTTCCTCCTCAAATCCTTGCCAGGAAAGATAAATCTTTGCCTTTTTGCTTGTTCTTATGCTACAGGGTTGGCATAAGAAATTGTAGTTAAATTATCAAAAAGTGTGTATCTAGTTGTTATATAATGGGAAAGAATATTGGATAAAATCTAATTTTTGTACTTTTAAAAAAATTTAGTACTGTTCTTGGTCCAGAATTTTAAATCTCCCTTCATATATTAAATAAAGGAGAAAAGACAAATGATATTTCTATAAATTTAATAATATATGAAAATTAGTATGAATTGTATCACAGAAACTGCCAAGTAATTTAATTGCATACATGAGAGAGTAGGAAGGCTATTTTAATCACTTTTTTAAAAAAATGTCTAAATTATATGTTTCTTTTTGAAATGTTTAAAATTACCAAATTACTGCTCATCTGCTACATAGAATGAAATATATCTTAGGTCAAGTTGATTTACCACAAAGCCCTTGTACACATTAAACACATATATTTGATTTTTTAAAATATATCTGCTTTAACCTGAATTACTCTGTAATCTATGATATTGACTTTAATCAGGATATTCTAGAAATAATTTATGTTCTCCTTATTGTTGATTACTTCTAAATCAAGTTTTTTGTTTTCACAAATTCTATTTATTATACAAGTTTCATTAAACATTTAGAAAAAAAGCATTAGAAAATCGCCCATTAACCCTACCTTCCTAGAATAATTAATAATAGTATATTAAATTTTTTATTTGTCCTTTTGTGTACATACCTTAAAAATAATTGTATATGCATTTGAATTATCCCTGATTTTATCTCCTGCTCTTTCTATTTAACACTATGTACATTTTTCCCTTAGTCTTCATATCCATTATTGTAATGCCTGCATAAAATTTCCATCACGTGACTTCATTATAATGGGTTGTTTCCAATAGATTTTGCCTAATTTGGATCTTGCTCAAGAGATATATTCTTATACAGTTGACTCTTGAACAAGATGGCAGTTAGGGGCACCCTGCATAGTCGAAAAACCATGTATAATTGTTGATTCTCCAAAAGTTCAAGTACTCAGTAGCATGCTGTTGACTGGAAATCTTAACAACATAAACATTCAATCAAATTAATATACGTTATATGTATTAAATGCTGTATTCTTTTTTTTTTTTTTTTTGAGACAGGATCTGGCTTTGTCACCCAGGCTGGAGTGCAGCGGCGTGATCTCAGCGCACTGCAACCTCCACCTCCTGGGTTCAAGCCATCCTTCCACCTCAGCCTCCTGAGTAGCTGGGACTACAGGTGCTCACCACCATGCCCAGCCAATTTTTGTTTTTGTAGAGATGGAGTTTTGCCATGTTGCCCGGGCTGGTCTTAAACTTGTGAGTACAAGTGATCTGCCCACCTCGGTCTCCAGAATGCTGGTATTACAGGTATGAGCTACCGTGCCCAGCCTTAAATGCTGTATTCTTAAAGTAAGCTAGAGAAAAGAAAATGTTATTAAGAAAATCATAAGAGAAAATCCATTTACAGTATGCTACTGTATTTATTGATACTGTAAGTTTACATTAGCTGTTTACAGTTGAGTCATCTGTCTGATAAGGTGGGCAGCTGCAATTGCAGACCTCAGTCTACAGTACCTATCAAGCAATTCAGCTTTTTCTTGTGATGTCGTGACTTTTCTTTGCTTCTTGGGAGCACTTGCAACATTACTAGTAGCACTTCGTATGGATCCCATGGTGTTATTTGGGGTTTATGGTATTGCACTAAACAAATGAAAAATACATGAGAACCACCAGAGATCACATTATACTGTGACACACAATTTACTGGAGATACCAACTGTTCACATGGTGATCAGCATCACACAGCGATTTAAGCAGATACTTGCAAATTGAGCTCACCAAAATAGCAATGGGAGGTGGCTACAGAATTATTAGTTGTATAGTATGTCCTATAGTTAATTTTATTCAGTTATGATTTAGTATTCATCTTTATACTTCTCTTGAATGTAAATGGTCCTGTGTGTGGTCTGCAAGTGTTTGTGTAAGTTTTGATACATTCTAACTCTTTATAATAGGTTAGTGTATTTTTTATGGTAGTAAGTGATAAAATAGACTAGTATTTTACATACACATGCATTCATGATATACCTAATTTTTTTTCAAAATTTCCAGTCTCTGATTTGTCTGCAAAGTTTTTCAAATTGTCACGAATCTCCAAAAAAATTTCCAGTATATTTATTGAAAACAATCCATGTGTAAGTGAACTCACACAATTCAAACACATGTTGTTCAAGGGTCAACTGTATATCTAGCCTTTTGTATTTCTAAGAATATTTCCTTAGCATACATTTCTGAAAGTGAAATTACTGTATCACAGGTCATAAATAATTTAATGACTCTAGAAACTTTCTGACAGATTGCCTTCCAAAAAGGATGTACTAATTTACACAGTTGTCTGCATTTACTTTCAGTATAATCATGTTTTTCTTGCTTAACTTTTTTTCTTATTATGTTTCCATTAAAGTCTCAACCTTTTATTTTCTGTCAAATTGTTAAAAAAAAAAAAGTAACATTTTCTTTTCTTTTTGATTCATGGCCTGGAGTTGTAACATTTCAAAGAATAAGAGAATGAGATTTGCTTTCCTTTATAGTTAGGCAAAAACTAGCCTGAAGTTTATAAAATATTTTCTGTTTGCTAATAGGAACAGATGTTAAGGCTTGCTGCTTTCTCAGGCAGAAGCTTTTTTTTTTTACATAGGAAGATTAACATGGTATTTCCAATTACCAATGATACAACTTCCAAATATTTGTACTGTTTAATAATAGCTGAAGTCTGAGATTACCTTGATTTTGAGTCTACTCTGCATTTGACTTGAAATCTTTTGTCAGGCAAAGCTGACGTTTCTGTGAGCTGAGAGAGAGAATATTTACTTAGGAAGTTCCTTTCTTAATCCTTATTCATATTAACTAAATTAGCAGAGTATATAAAATAGACTTCAGATAGTTTTTAAGTATTGTTTATACTGTCAGAATTTTATTCTATCAAAATCATCAGCCTTTCTTGCTTTTATGTATTTGCATTTTATAGTTTCTAATATTTGAAGGCCTAGCACATTGCTAATCCTATATGCCTTTTACAACTGTTAATTTAGTTGTGGCCTTTAAAATAGGGACATATTTTCTAAATTGCAGTAAATTTGCTTTCAGATTAGTTAACATTTTGTAATAATGGAGAGTACTAAATTAAAATGGCTTTTGTTTTTAACCACAGCTTTGGGCTTAAATATTTTAACATGGTATTTTGAAATTTTCCTGGAAGAACATCTAGTCTGATAAAGCTTTTGTTATACATCTAGAATGTTTAAGATCTTCCAAATAAAGAATTTGAAAGAAAATAAAGGTTAAATTGTAATTATCTCTGATAGAAGTTCACAATTATTTTTTTTTTTTTTTTTTTTTTTTTTTTTTTTTTTTTTTGAGACGGAGTCTCGCTCTGTCGCCCAGGCTGGAGTGCAGTGGCCGGATCTCAGCTCACTGCAAGCTCCGCCTCCCGGGTTTACGCCATTCTCCTGCCTCAGCCTCCTGAGTAGCTGGGACTACAGGCACCCGCCACCTCGCCCGGCTAGTTTTTTGTATTTTTTAGTAGAGACGGGGTTTCATCGTGTTAGCCAGGATGGTCTCGATCTCCTGACCTCGTGATCCGCCCGTCTCGGCCTCCCAAAGTGCTGGGATTACAATTATTTTTTAAATATAGAAAAGTTACATGAATAAGTAGCAGGTCAAGTGGTCCTTTGCACCTTTCCTATGTAATTTTAATATTATTCTACAGTTATTTAATTAGGTACCTGGACCTCTTGCTAAAGTTACTAAGAAGAATTTCACTAATTCTTTTGACCAGTGTTATAAAAATGTCTTTCATCCATGTTTCAAATGAAGAAAGAAGGCTTATTACATTTTAGTTGATTATTAATACATTAGGGTTTTTAGGATTTCAGAATATAGAAATAGAACGTAGTGTGAACCCAAGAAGCTATCCTTTATATAAAGAAAATGAGTAGGGAATATGAGACAGTACATTCTTTGTATAAAAAAAATTACTATAGGATGCTAATAATTTTTAAAGTCATTGTCTACCTTCAGAGTTTACTTCTGAGACACTTAAAGTTTTAAAGTAGTGAACGCCCTTTAAGTTTTGGAAAGGCAACTAATGGTGCTATTATTATTTCTATATTATGTACTCTCTAATTTAATCTTATGGCCAATGTCTTATATGAAACATCTTTATGTTATATAATTATAACCTATTTTATATTATATATCAAGTATTTATTGAACAATGATGTATTTATAACAAAATAATTATGTTATATTTTTATGTTACATTACAGGTTGACTATCCCAAATCTGAAAATCCAAAAATCAAAATGCTCCAAAATCCAAAACATTTTGAGCAGCGACATAACACTCAAAGGAAATGCTCATTGGAGTATTTCACACTTCAGATTTTTGGTTTTGGGATGCTCAACTAGTAAGGATATATCTGCACATATTCCGTAATTTGAAAAAAAAATCAAAATGCTTCTGGTCCCAAGGATTTTGGATAAGGAATACTCATTGTATGTTGTAATAAACAATAACCCCAGCGTTAGAGCAGCACATGTGAGTACCAGAATTATAGACAAGACAGAACAGGTTGTATTGTGACAGAGTATGCAGTGCTTAGATGGTAGAAGTGAAGTTCATCTGGATGGATATATTTATTTCATTGAGTGAGCCAAACCTAGTGAAGGTAAAAAGGCAAGTTCTGTTCAAGCATTTGACATTTTCTTTTCCATTCTGTAACTTTGGGAATGACTCTTCAAAGTGTGATAACATGTTGGTTATCAGTAATTTTTGCCAAGGCATGAATTTGAATTGATTGTACTGTGAAACTATTGTGCAGAAGCCAGTCACTTGGTTAATAAGCAAACTGTACTTGGGTATTAGTTGACTAATAGCCTGTTATAAGTAAGGGGGTGATTTGATATTAAACTGCAGTAATGGAAATACAGTATCCAGAACCAAGCAGATGATAGTTCTTCTTTAGTATTCATGCAAACGTACTCTGGTATTGTTTATTTCTGGGTACCACCCTTGACAAAGGACACGGTAACTGGTACACTCATGGAAGATGTGAGTATACTAAAAACTGTGTCAAAGCTGATAGAGATGGGTTACAAAACCATGAGCTCCAAGGCCAGTTAGTTAGTTTAAGTGATGATTTCTGCCTTACCTTTTTATGCTTCCAACCCAGAGTCACAGTAACCTTCAAAAATTAGTAATTTTTCCCCTTCTGGAAATAGTAGTCGTTTGCTTTAGCGTTTTAGTCTTCTGTAGTGCTTAAAATCGGGAAATGTAGGTACCGTGTCAGTAATTTTTATACGCTTGCAGGAAAAAAAATTGCCCTCAGAAGCCCTTTAAAAATGGCATAAAAGTATGCATCTTCTCTATTCATCTGATGTTGTGCATTGTTAGCAAAATCCTAAATTATTCTTACTAAGAAGTTTCAGGTGAAGCTGACTAGTTAGTTCCATTTTAGGTGGGTATATTCAGTGTCTTTGCTCTCCTCCTCTTCATTCATACTGTGCTATTACCCTGGTTTTTTTTTTTTTTTTTTTTTTTTTCCTCCTCTATCTATATTTTTGTCTCTTCTGACTTTATGTTTTATTTTATTGCCATATAATTCTTGATTATAGTTTGTTTGTTCTGAACATTAGTGACTTTCAAGATACCAAGAAATTACCTGCCTTGATTACAGCCGATAGCCAAGTAAAATATTTTGGTCCTTAAAGAATGTCACTTAGAATAATAAGAATAAATATGTGGCTGTATTCAGTCTTAAATGTCAGTACTAATGCAGAAGAATATTCATTTAAATTATAAACAGCTGGATATAAGATTCCCTAGTTGCCATGGCACTTGCAGTTTCTAATAATAAGTCTGAGAGTAATGAGAGTCCTAAGTGAGAGTGATGGATTAATATCATTTTTTCTGCTTGCCTGATTCTTGACTTTCAAGTCATAATTAAAACCTTTCCCATCTTAGGCTAGTAAATATTGCTACAAGTTGAGCATCCCTAATCTAAAAATCTGAAATTTGAAATGCTCCGGAATCTTTTAGAGCACTAACATGATGCTAACAGGAAATACTCATTGAAGCATTTCAGATTTTGGATTAGGGATGTTCAACCAGTATATATGCGCAAATATTCCAAATTTTGAAATCCAAAACACTTCTGGTCCCAAGCATTTTGAATTAGGGGTACTCAACCTATGTTCAAGTGCTAGTAATTATTCCCATACAGGGAGAAGTTCAGTTTTCTAACTTCTTTTTTAAAAAGAATGAAGTTTGGAGTAATTCTAAGAAAATCTTACTCATGTTCAATCTCTGTTCCCTTCCAACTCTGTCCATCCTCAAAATGTTGACTGTTGTGACATTTCGCATTATGACGCAGCTTGGCTCAGGTGCCAGGGAGTCAGAAAACCCCATTTAAAGAGTCTGGAGGGTCAGAGAAATCAAGACACTATTTAGGCAAGAAGCGCAGTCAAGATACAGGAAGAGGACTTTTGAATCAAAGTCATTTCTGCCTAGCTGTGGGCGTATGTTTCCGGTTCAGGTTACAGGGCCTAGTTACGTTAATACATGACATTTCAACGGAGGGCAACTATAGTACTCTAACTTATTTTTCTTGCATATTCCAACAGTTGGTCACTTGCCGTGTATTCTCAGTGGCCCATAGACTCTATGCTGAATATGCGTGCTTTCCAAACTGTCCATTTTTAAGTGTCTGTCCATTGGTCTTCCTTTGAAATGTCTCCCTCAGCCTCCACTTCATGCCCTTATTGCTTCTATTCTACTCCTTGCCCTAAGCATCTTACCCATAATTATATGTATATATGTTCTCTTATTAAAAGTAGGTTCTAGAATGCTGTTTATAATATTTTTAATTCCAAAGATACTAAGAAGCTGGTCAGTCCTGCCTGTAGTTCTTAGATAATGGAATCAATCTTTAGAAATTTTAAAACTACTAACTGTACTTATGTTCTCTCTGTTATTATAGATTATCTACCCTTTTAATCCATGTTAATGTAGGACCAATAGTTCATTTTTCTAGAATAGACCACTTTTGTCATTTAAATGCTATTGAAGCGGCTCCCTTCCACCTCCCTGGTAATTTTTCCAGATGTCACAGGGAGTTCTTTAGTGGGCAGCAGTTTGCCTTAGTGGTTAAGAATACAGCTTGTATGAAGTCTCTTGCCTGAGTTCCATCCTAGCTCTGACACTTACAGCTTTTTTGTGACCTTAGGAAAATTACCAAATTTCTCTGTGCCTCCATTTTTTTCTTATCTGTTAAGTAGGGATAATAATAATAAGCATTAAAGTACCTGACAGGTAGTAAGAGTTCAGTAAATATTAGGTAATTTTATAACATTATCATCATCTGTGGATCCAGGGCCTGCATACGTGCTTCACTTTAATGATACTTACAGTCCTTGGACTTGGAAACCATGCATTTCTGACTTGAAGCAGAAATCTCATCCTCAGCACTGTGTGTCATACTTAGCCTCTAAGTTTTCAAACTGCTATTATTTTCCTATATAAACAATAGTCCAGCAGGTATCTGATATCTGATGCTAATCATCTAACTACAAACTCTGGTTTTTCCATGTTTGGATGCCTCTAGTTGTTTGCATAAGCATAGTATTTTCAATGTATTGCATGATTCCCTTGTTAACTTTCAGAATAATTTTTACTCTAATCCCATATGGCCATTCAACAGACACCATTTGCTTTCCAAATTTTTATTTTGGAGATGGTGGGGTTTTTTAGTACATTTATTTCCATTGGAATCAAATCCTTCTTACTAGTTTTCAACACTTGGAATTGCTTTTGTACTCATCAGCCATAATGGAATTAATATTCTTTATAATACACTCTATACAGTACTCTGAAAAATGAGATGGCCAAATGACAGTAACCACTGTTACCTATATATGCTATTGTCCTTTGCTTATGAACAGAGTGAGCATGATTTTACTCTATCGTGAAACTTTCATAAAGTAAAATTGTACAAAAAGATGAGTTTTTATAATTGCCTTTTAGGTGATCTCTTTGCCTCACTGGTTTCCCTTCCCTCAGTAACCTTTACAAAATACTTGGATCACATTCCTTTTGTAGTAGGTCTATCTTGGCTTGACTACTGTCTATAGAATTGAGTCATTAAATTCTTTTAACTAGAGTATGCTTTTCTGTGGCTCTACCACCTTCTCTTCTATGAAATAAATTGTTTGTTCATAGTCAGGCAGAACCTTCCCTGTTCTATATTTGGCGTAATGCAGGTTTTTGGTGGGCCTTTGTTTCTGTTCAATAACACCGTGTGTTTAACTGAACATGTGACACTTTGCCTAAAATTACTTGTTATACATTATATCATGTAGTACTGTATTATCTGGTATGCTGTCATATTAACTGTTAAATGCTTCTTGAGTTCAGTTAAGAAGTATATGTCATTGTTATAAAACTATAATTTCCATGAGAGCACGAGTTCTCTATTTCTTTTGTGCCCTTCATATGTGTCTTATGAAGTTAGGTGGTCAGTAAACGTAAACAGACACTTGCATTTCAGTTTTGTGATTTATTAAAATCAAAATCACAAAGATTTCACATAACTTAGTCTCAACTACTTTTTGTCATAAAGTATCAATTCTTGTCAGTTTAAAAAAACCCAGTTCTTCATCTATGGAACAGGAAATTGTACTTTTTCTTTGACAGTAGTTCAGCTCTAATTATAAATGTCTTTACTTAATTTTTTTTCTGTGATTTTTTAGGTGTTTTGAAACTATGAAATCTCAAATTGCAAGACAGCTTGAAATTATTTTGAAGTGGTCCTCCCTCTTTCATGTGTCCTGTTAATAGAGGTTGTTTGAGCACTTCCAATTTTTTAAATAATTGATTTAAAGATAATAAGTATGATGCATTAATCTAGTTTTAAAACGATAGTCCTGTGCTTTCTGTAGGATTATTAAAATAGTGTAAGTATAAACATGAAGAAGTCTTCAGTGTTTCTTCATCAGTTAATCTTGCCCTGTTTTCTAAACTATACAATGAGATCTTTGTATTTTAAATGAGAAAACTAATACCAAAATCTTAAGAACTCCATCAGAGAATCTCTACCTATTCATTCTTCAGTTAATTCGCCCTTTCTCAATTGACAGCATACATGATAAATTTTAAAAATATGTATTCAGTTAATCTTTTCATATAGCTTAACCATTAGCATTATAATAATGTCATTGTCTTTTTCCTATACACTAGATCAACTGTAAATTAAATAGGCTTTTGTGGGGGGCTAGTCACATAGCCTGTATGTTCCTACTAAGAAGATGCTATCCACGTTTGAAAGTTGCTATCTTTTGAATAAATATTTAGAACCTCTTTAATTTGGGGATTTCTATTACTGGGGTTATAGGAAATTTATAAAAAGTAGAGAATGTAGATCGTCATTATTCAAAGTATTCAAAGTACTTGAATATTTGTTTATATCAAAAGATAACTGACGAAAGTAAATTAGATAAATGATTTTTGTAGAACAAAAGTTGATACTGGCTGGATGTGGTGGCACACACCTGTAATCCCAGTACTCTGGGAGGCCAGGGAGAGTGGATTATTTGAGTTCAGGAGTTCAAGACCAGCCTGGGCAACATAGGGAGACCCCATCTCTATAAAAAAAAAAAAAAAATAGTAAATTTAAAAAGTTGATGCAAGTAATTAAGAGATGTATTAGGGAAGCAGAATGAACAAAGACTAACACAGCTTCTGAGAAAATAGTGTTGGCGTAGATCACTTACAACTACATACCTTTTAAGTATAACCCTAGCAAATAAAATATCAATCCAGATACTAGCACAGTCAGATACCTGTAGACATTCACAATTAGAATTAGTCTATATTCTGCAGCCATATATGCATAGGTTCATGCTCCCCTACTTAAAGGTATGTGCTTCTAATGGAGACTAATTTAATCAAAATTAAAAATACACATCAGGCATATCCCTCATCAATTAAGTGGTTTTGTTTTCATAGTGGTGTGATGTCTTCACATTTCCATCTGCATTTTGCAACTTCCCAAGATAGCTTAATATAGACAAAAACCAAGCAGTTATTTTAGCCAAAAAAAGTAACCACATTTTGCAATAAAGGCAGTTTCTATAGGGTTTTCATATTTTTTCTTAAACTCTGAAAACTTCTGGTTATTTCAAATCATTAGCATGCTGGGAATAAGATCTTACACAATTCTGCATAGTACTGACAAGATGTATTTATTCGCCAATTACATATAAACTAATTCTTAAGGAAGAATTAGCCAGATCATAGCTGAAATAACTATGTTTAAGCAATAGAAAAGGTATGAATAGAATGAATGTAAGCAAAAGAAGGTCAAGTTTGATGTATTTTAAACTGGGAGGATAGTCAAAATGTAGAAAGATGAAGTTCAAGCTATGTAAAGATTTTGATTTCAAACAAAAAGAGATTTATTTCCTAAAGTAAAGTTTTGTGAGTATGTGTCCCAACCCTATCCTTCCCATGGCTTTTATCTGTGTCAGGTTAATCATGACATATTTTCTCATTCTTTGCAGTGCATAACGGTGCCCAGCACTTACTCAGTAAACAATCCCACATCCTCTTTCAGTCACTGTCCTCTTTCTTAGCCTGAAAACAGCCTTAGTAGCCATCTCAATACAGCATTCCAGGCATTACTACCAACCAATCTGATTTGGCATATCATGTAATATTGTTTACTGACAGTTTACTGTAATGCAAGCAGTGTGCTATGTCTTTTACCAAAATAATTGTATATAATCCTTGGAACACCGTGTGTATTAGTATTTTAATCTCCATTTACAAGTGAAGAAATGGAGACTGAAGTGTTTGTTTTTTTTTTTGTTTTTTGTTTTTTGTTTTTTTGTCTTTTTTTTGAGACAAAGTCTCACTCTGTTGCCTACGCTGGAGTCAGTGACACGATCTCAGCTCACCGCAACCTCCGCCTCCCAGGTTCAAGCAATTCTTCTGCCTCAGCCTCCTGAGTAGCTGGGACTACAGGCGTGCACCACCACACCTGGCTAATTTTTTTTTTTTTTTTTTTTTTTTTTTTTTTTTTTTTTTTTTTTTTTTTTTTTAAGTAGAGACGGGGTTTCAGCGTATTGGCCGGGCTGGTCTTGAACTCCTGATCTCATGATCCGCCCCCCTTGGCCCCCCAAAGTGCTATGATTACACGCATGAACCACCACACCTGGCCCGAGACTTAAGTTTTATCTATTTTATCAATATTATAATAATAAGCCATCTCAAATCTATAATGTAAAATGAGTAACAGTAGTATAAATATAATAAGCTAGGAAAAAGGAAATTACAGATGGTAGTAGGTACTGGAGCTGAAATATTAATGATAAGTTGGGACTGGGAAGCCATTTATAAAGCTTATAAATAATGAAAAATAATGAAAAAATGGAAGACCCAAAGGAGATCCTTTGGAAGGTTGGGGCAGATTTGTAAGAGATAAAACAGGACTTGGTTCCCTAAGACGTGAAGGCAGGCTCAATTTCTGACTGAAATTTCCAGTTTTAATCTCTGTGAGGCCTAACTTATTTCCTGTCCTTAAAAATTCTTGAAAACGCCTATGGTATTCTTCAGTTTCTTTTTCCTTAAGTACCTATTCCATCAACCAAATGCTGCCTAAGACAACATAGATTCAGAATATAGGATATTCTGAAGACGAATTTGGGAAATACACAGGTTTGATCATGTTGAATATGAGGTTAGAATGTCCAGTGGGCATTTGACTGTGCAAAGCCTCTGGGTTAAAAATTTTAAACTCATGACCATAGTTGGAATTGTAAAAGCAGATTAAATCTTCCATTGAGAGTGAGAAGAGCAGAGGGCTTTGGAATTAACCATGAAACCAGTATCAGGGGCTGGCTGTCTGACTGGCCAAGGGCAGAGGATCTAGTGCTAGAAAATTAACACAGAATAGAGTTAGAAGGAGAATCAGAGGAGGTGATGTCCACAAAGTCTGGGTAGTACAGTTCCAAGTCTGGGTAGTCAGTGTCAGGTGCTCCAGAAAGATCAAGTACCTTGGGAATGAGTATCCATTGCATTTAGCAGTGAGGTCACTGATGATCTTTGCCTGCTAGCGTGGTTTCTGTGGAGATAGGTCAGAATTGAAAGTCTATTTCAGTGGGTCAGAGAGAAAATGCAAAGGAAGAAAATGAAAAATTTATCATTGTATCCCAGTGAGCTATCAGAAATATAGTGGGAAGAGATGCGTGATTGAGGGCTGAAATAGGCCTTAGAGGTATTCAAATAGCAACTCCTTATTTCAACACCTGAGGAAATTATTAATAGCACCCCCCAAAATTTAGTAGTTTACATTGTGATAGAACAGACATTGGCAGATAGAACAGACAGTGTCTAGGTCTTCTCATTCCAAATCTGCCAGTATACATAGGCAAACTCTTAACCCAAAAGGGAGTTAAAAATTGCTTTAATAGTTTCCTTTGACTTTTGAAATGTATTCTTTATTAGATATAGAAAGGAATACATTATGGCTGTGCTAGAGCATATTTGTCTACATACTCAGTGTATTGTACATGCAAAAATAGGTTGATAAAAAGCCACTGGCTAGATCTGGAGCCAAATTCCATATTCAGTCATGTTGGAAATGTGCATAACTAAATCATTATATATATTTATAATTAATTCAGTAAGAAACTTTAGGATACTATGGTTTTGTTTTTGATTAGGAAGAATCATTAATATTTTAAAATAATGTTATAAAAGTACATATTGAATTAGAAATATAAATATTGAACCATATAATAACCATTCTTATTTAGGGGTGGTGTGTCTTATCCTTGGGCAGTTGTATGAAAATAAAATATTCACAAAATGTATTTTTGAGTACCATACTAGAATCTTCAGTTTTTGGTATAAGAGCACCACCTATGGGTTTCTCATGTACTTGAAATTTTTTTCCTAAAACAAAACCTAATAAAATTCTTTCTAGTTTTTCCCTATCATTAGAATATCGATTTAGTCAAAGGTTAGGAATATTCTTTGTCATAGATTACTCCCACCTTGTTTTTGCCTGTATGTCACTGCTGTTAAACCATTTAATAAATAGTTGAGTACGTAACATGCTAGTACAGTATTATAATTCTGAGTTGAATGTAATTTAACTCAAAATTGTATTCTCTTTAATGTAGGTGAATCTTTTAATACAAATGAACAATTTTCCATATTCTGGGGAAAGGGTAATGATTGTTTTTGGCTGTTTATTTATATGTTTGTTTATATTTTCGTGAACTTGAGATTTCCTTTAGCTTATTACGACTTGAGAATGCTATGGTAGGAGATAATGAAAAGTCTCGCTCTGTCACCAGGCTGGAGTGCAGTGTCGCGATCTCAGCTTACCGCAGTTTCCGCCCCTCAGCTGTACTCCATCGAGTCTGGAGACAGAGCGAGACTCCATCTAAAAAAATATCACTCAGGTTCAAGCGATTCTCCTTCCTCTGCCTCCTGAGTAGCTGGGACTACAGGTGCACACCACCACACCCAGCTAATTTTTGTATTTTTAGTAGAGACAGGGTTTCACCGTGTCCAGGAGAAAAGAAGGTGTTATAAGTAACTTAGCTATCCTTTTATTAAATTATTGTAATAATAACTGAGAGCAAAGTGGAAGCAAACTGGCAGTTTATTATTAATAAACTCTTTAAAAAGAATTACATTTGGATACATTTAGTCTTTTTCTAAAACATTTATTAAAATTAAAAATTTTTTGTCAGGGAGATTTACTAATGAAACAGCAGCAAAAAAAAAAAAAAAAAAAGAAAAGGGAAGCTTTGACTATGCCTTGGCAATGAGATGAATGCTAAGCCCTTGATGTATCTGTGTGCTGTATGCTATCAATCTGTTCTGAAAGCGATTCAAAACAGATTCCCTTTGGCAGTGGATAGACCCTGATTCCAGGGCAGATACATTTTTAGATATGAACTTTTTTTCTGCAGTAGAATATACTTTTAAAGCTCTGATGGCATGTTTTCTTCAGGGAACAGGTTATTCTGTAGAAATAAGGATTGACTTTAAGTAACATAGCTTGTTTCATTTTGATCATTATGGATAAAATTCTTTAAATTACATAGTATACTTCCTAGCATTCTTAACCTAAATTGAACAGAGTATAACATTAGTTATGGGAAAAAAAAAAATTGCCGTGCATGGTGACATGCTCTTTGTTGTCCCAGTACCCAGGAAGCTGAGGCAAGAGGATCACCTGAGCCCAAGAATGCAAGGCTGTAGTGTTCTGTGCTAGTGCCTGGGAATAGCTACTGCACTCCAGCCTGGGCAACACAGTGAGATCTCATCTCTTTAAAAAAAAAAAAATGCTGGGCACAGTGGCTCACGCCTGTAATCCCAGCACTTTGGGAGGCCGGGGCAGGCAGATCATGAGGTCAAGAGATCAAGACCATCCTGGCCAACCTGGTGAAACCTCTTCTCTACTAAAAATACAAAAATTAGCTGGGTATGGTGGCGCACGCCTGTAATCCCAGCTACTCGGGAGGCTGAGACAGGAGAATTGCTTGAACCCAGGAAGTGGAGGTTGTAGTGAGCCGAGTTTGCACCACTGTACCCCATCCGGCCTGGAGACACAGCAGGACTCCATCTCAAAAAAAAAAAAAAAGTTATTTTTCCAAGTTAGAATTGTAATAGTGATATTTGGCCATCTCTTGGGTTACCTGATTTTTAAACTACAGCTGAACTTAAAAAGCACTGGAGTGCAGGCCATGTATTATACCAGTCATTTTGCCTATACTGATTCATTATTCACTTAACAACTCTTAGATCAGTATGAACATTAATTTATTATGACAATATACAACAGTCTTACCTTTTGAGAGACAGACAATAATGTGTAAATTATGAGCTCATGGTTTTTGAGTTTAGTATGTAGTGTTTATTATTTTTCTGAAAACTTACTCATCACTTCTGATACCTGTTTATGTACCCCTGGCAGCTACTCTCCCCACTTCTAATTTTCTGCTTCTAATCTGCTGTTACTTTAAAATCAAGTAATCTAATTTGTTGAAATTGTATTAAATAAGAGGTTCTAGGATTTTAAATTCTACTAAAGGCTTAAACATCACGTATGTAATTGAGAGAATAAATTGTCACGTTATCAACTGAATTCTGGACAATGTTAACTATATTACAACGAGAGTTCCAGATAATGCAAGAATAATCCAGGAAAGTGTTGGTATTAGTTTTAATTTATTCTATATGCATGAAGATTTTCCTCTGTGATATGCAGATATCTAATCACATGATGGTATTTTAAGCACTATTTCAAGATTTTACTTTTAAATAATGTAGGAATCATTAATAACACTGTAATAAATAGCTTGGAAGTATTAATGAAATAAATTGAAGAACTGCTTTGCAGTAATTTTGAATGTTTTACTATCTTTATTCAATTGTCCACTAACTTCTTAACAAAAATTACAATCCAGCATCTTATTGTTAGACTTATTTAGAGTACCCTAAAAGCAGCATTATGCTCCTAAGGATCTAAACAAAGTAGGTGAGCAAATGTTGGAAAGGTAGTTTATGACAAAGAAAATAAACTTGAAAGATGAGTTTTGAAAAAAGATGGGTAGGTGGATAGGTAAATCTCCATGGCCAAAGCCAGTAATCTTGAACTCTTATTCAGTGATTCAGGTTGAAATTTCCTTGCCTGCCCAAAACATGTACAGTAGTCCCTCCTTATCTGTGGGGGATACCTTCAAGATCCCCAGTGAATGCCTGAAACTGCAGAGTACCAAACCTGATTGCTGTCCAATATAATGCCTTTTCCATCTTAACTAAGCACCTAGGCACTGTGGCCATTAACTTTTGGAGTTTGAGGTATCACAGCAAAACTAGCGTAAATTTCTTTTTCCTTCTTCATAATTTCATGAATATAAGATTCATTCTTACTTTAGAGCTCAGACACCTCAGCATACGATTTTTTTTCTGTTGTTGAGAACTTTCATCTTTTTCACTTAATGGAAGCACTTTACAGCTTCTCTTTGACATATCTGAATTACCAGCATCACTGCTTTTGTGCTTTGAGACCATTCATAATGGCAAAATAAGGGTGACGTGAACACAAGCACTTCAATACTGTGACAGTTGATCTCATAACTGAGATGGCTGCTAAGTAACTAATGGGTGGGTAGCATACACAGCGTGGATACACTGGACAAAGGGGAGATTCATGTCCCAGGAGGGACAGAGCGGCACGGCAAGAGATGTCATCACTACTCAGAACAGCACACAATTTAAAACGTAAGAGTTGTTTATTTCTGGAATTTTCCATTTAATATTTTCAGGCGACTGCTGACTCCAAGTAACTGAACAATGGAAAGCAAAATGTCTGACAAGTGGGGCTACTATATTTAATTGGAGTAAGAAATTTTATCTAAAAGGGAGGAAATTGAAATATCTCATTAGAATAATAGCTTTTTAAAGTTGATACTACCATATCTTATTGGATATTATTTGATGTGTAAAGTTTTTTCGTTTTTTAAAAATAAACACTGACTTACCTAGTACTGTTTTGAATATATAATAATAAGCAAAGATTGCTTTGGCTGTCTTCCAGCTTGTGGAGAGACTCCAGAGCAAATTCGAGCACCAAGTGGCATAATCACAAGCCCAGGCTGGCCTTCTGAATATCCTGCAAAAATCAACTGTAGCTGGTTCATAAGGGCAAACCCAGGCGAAATCATTACTATAAGGTAATTCTACCTTTCTGTATTACTACATAATTTATTATAAAACATAAATTCCATTTTCATTGATTATTACTTAACATGCAGTAATATAAAAAGAAGTCTTTTCAGGAGATGTGATAAAGAACAGCTATTGGTGTCATCTTAAGAGTAAGAATAACAGCCCATCTGGTATGTGTTTTGACTATTTTCTAAGGGTGGTAATATATTTGCATTGAACCATCTATATTCTTCTAAGCTGCTTTTTAACAAAAGATACACATTTGCAAAATAGCCTATTAGGGTCAAGACTAATCTTTGGCAGTGGAACAAACAAATAAACAAAACTCAGTAATTCACTTGGATATCGAGCCCTTAACCTTTGTCTCATTAGTAGAGCCTTCTACCTAAATACGTTAAAACATGATGGTCATGCATGTCTGTGTATGTGTATGTATGTATAAAACTTGAAACAAGCTGATAATGGAGAGTTACTATATCTAGAAAAATCTTTTTTTATAACTTCAAAACAAAAGAGCGTTTGTTAAGAATACAAATGAAAGGCATTCGTAAGGGAAATAACCATAAGTTCAAGATTCTAAGAATAAATGTGACATATAAATAAGGAAGGTTAAGATTAAATTTTAAAACATTTAGCAAATTACTTGCAGAAAAAAACAGTACAGGAATTAGATTGTAAAGAATATATTTAGTAGAACTAGATATTGCTTGCTTAGGAAAATTCTATCAAGGCCATTAGGAAAAAAATAGTTACCTACAGGGGGTGGGGAAAAAAAAGTGGGCCTGAATGAAGAACTGCAGTTGGAACAAAACACAAATAAGAATGTCATTTCCATCACAGAGACAGTGTAGCACAAAGGCACCTTCAACGTGCTTTCGCGTGTAACATTGTATGGGTAGGAGGCATAGAATTTTAGATTTAGAAGAGACTTTGGAGGTCATAAACTCAAATTCCTTCATTTTACATTTTTAAAATAAGACTTACACATTTAGCCTACTTTCTCATCTTTTTTCATCTTCCTTTTTTGTATATATCAACTAATGAGGAAACTAATCTCTCCTGAGAAGCATTAACTGTCATCGATCTCCTTTTTTTGGTGGAAGCCATAAACAAGGGCAATAGTTTGTTTTCCTTTTATTTCCCTCTACCCTACGTTACCTCTTCTGGAACCCTGGAGCTTGGCACATACAAAAGCTGTTATTCTCCTCCTACAGGCAGTGTTTTTCTCTTGCCTGATTGAGTGGTAGAATATACCATTAAGGTTATCTTTCTGTAACAGTGTCAGTGTTGAAATGTAAATAATATACCTATTTTCTGTTACTTGTTGTATGACTAAGTGTGTGTTTGAAAAATAACATTTTTACCACATATTGGGAGTTTGTTAGCATAAAACTAGAATTTATAGAGACCTTCACCTTTTAACCTAAAAATTAAACTTACAGCTTATAGTTCAGTTTTGTAAAACTTGAAAATCTTACCAGCAAAGAAGAGATTACATGAAATACTGCCATCTGGTTTTGATAATGTATTGGATCTTTGAGATTTCATGAAGTAAAATACACTGAAAACCAAGCACAATACTAAAATGCAGAATAAAATTGAAGTGAGCCCCACAGCTAAAGGAGAATTTCCTCAATTCTGGAAAGGAGCAGTGAGTTTGGATGTATACAGACCAGAAGGTGATTTTAGTAATTGTTCAAATTCTTTACTGAAGTCATTACCTTGTTAATACCATAACTTTAAAAAGATGACACACATGCATATATACAAAGACAAGTTTTACATATGATTATCAATGCATAATCTTAAATGATTCAAAAGAATCATATGCATAATTAAACATAGCTCTTTTAGATATACAAATGAGTCACTCTTAGGAAATATTAAATTAACTTACCATGTTAACAAGTCAAAAGAAAAAGTATGTGATTATCTAGTGTACATAGATGCTTTAAAGCATCTTGGTAAAAAAGAAAATCAGCCGTCATTCCTGAATTTAACATAAAAATTTTAAATTCTTATTAAAATGGAATTAGAAACACGATTTTTTCGATCTGGATAGAAGAGGGAAACTAAAGTTACGGAGTAAAAACAAACAATACTGAGAGCTATCTGTATAAAACTTGCTTAAGATGGTGAAATAAAGGCATTTTTACTTCATTCCTCTCTCTTGGAACCCACTACAATCAACAAAGGCCACCTTATCCATGGGGAAGAGAGGATTGAATACCAGTACCCTGCTTGAAGCCAAGGACTAGGGACAGGCAATTTTGCTCAAGACAGGAGGCTGAAAAATCTTCCACCAACCATAGCCTGAATTTATATGGGGCTGAGAGCTTAGAGAGCTGAAAGGGCATAACCTAACAAACATGAATAACTATGTCACCTGCTGACTCCATGACAGGATCTTTAATACTCTGAACCATCATTTAAGACTTATTCTGGAATATAGACCCAAGCAGGGGAACATAGAGGAAGAGAGGGTTAAAAAAGAGAGAGAAAACCAAAAAACTTCCATAAAATAAACCTGTAAACCGAAATTCCAGAATGTGTGAAAAAATTGAATGCTGAGAAAAACAGCCAAGCAAAATTAAGTTGGAACTCAGATTTACTCCAGATGTTTTAAGATGTATTCTGTCAGGGATTATTTCTCAACTTTCTTTATGCCACGAACACCTAATAGTCTGGTAAAACCTATGTATTCTTTCCCAGAATAATATGTTTAAATTCATTTTAAAAAAATACATAGCATTACAAAGGGAACCAATTATATTAAAGTACAGCTATCAGATATTTTGTAATATTTGTAATGTAGTAATATATGCTTATTTATTAACATATTAACAAAATCAAGTGATGGTTAATTTCAAAGAAAAAAATGTAAGTGTAAATAGTATTTTTAGATACCTGTAAAAACTGAAATGTAACATAAAAATATCTCTAATTTTGAATAGTGGTGGAGTGGCCAGTGCTATAAATACTGTCATGTTTGTTGTTCATAAGTGAAGGAAATGCTAAATTTTAGTAAAAGGTTAGTGAAAATGAAGGTGTAAATTGTTTCCAACCTATTTGTGATTTTTGAGGGGACAGGAGAAACATTGAATACTCTTACTTGGCCTTTATTAGAAGAAAAGTGTGTTTTAGCATTTCAATTAAAATATCAAAAGGTAGCCACTGATTAAAAATAGAAGTAATATTGAGCAGTTAATAGAGGAAAAGGAACTTTAAAAATATATTCAAAAAAAGGCTAGATGTGATTGTAATCCCAGCACTTTGGGAGGCTGAGGAGGGTGGATCACTTGAGGTCAGGATCACTTTGAGACCAGCCTGGCCAACATAACAAAACCTCGTCTCTACTAAAAATACAAAAATTAGCTGGGCATGGTGGCAGACATCTGTAATCCTAGCTACTCAGGAGGTTGAGGTATGAGAATTGCTTGAACCCGGGAGGTGGAGGTTACAGAGCCAAGATCGTGCCACTGCACTCCAGTCTGGGTAACAGAGTGAAACCCTGTCTCAAAAAAAGAGGAGGAAAAGAGGAAAATGAGAACTCTCTCCCAAGTAGAAAGTTTGTAACACACTTAAAACAAAACTAATACAGAATGTCTAAAAACAAGGAGATGGGGCAGACGGGCAGACGCTGTTGCTCGTGCCTGTAATCCTAGCACTTTGGGAGGCCAAGGTAGGCTCAAGAATTTGAGAACAGCCTGGACAACGTGATTGAAACCCTGTCTCTACAAAAAAATACAAAAAACTAGCTGGGTGTGATGGCACATTGCCTGTGGTCCCAGCTACTCAGGAGGCTGAGGTGGGAGGATCACCTGAGCCCAGGAGGTTGAGGCTGCAGTGAGCCATGAATGTACCACTGCACTGCAGCCTGGGCAGAAGAGGGAGACCTTGTCTCAAAAATAAACAAAAACAAAACAAGGAGATAGAAAAGGTTAGCTTTGGAGCTACTCATCAAGAGAAAGCTAGTCTAGGAAGATTAACAACCATTGTAATTGAGCTTAAGGCACAAAATACTAGTAACAGTTGGGGTGATCTACCAGGAAAAAAAAAAACAGCAGTAAATTTCATGTACCTAACTACGTCACCTGAAATACATGCAAAGAAAAATGTGGAGAATTGCCCAGCAAATTTGACCAATCCACAATTCCAGTGGGAGATTTTTAACACACCTTTAATACTTATTTCAACAGAAAATACATTCTTTTCAAAGGCATGTGGAACATTTATAAAAAATTGATTATGTTTTAAATCACAAAGGAACTCAATACATTTCGAAGACTACATCATTCAGATTGTGTTTTTCTTACCACAGCGCAATTAAAATAAAGGAAAAAAATAAAACCTGTATGTTTAGAAATATATTCTTAAATAACTCCTGAATTAAAGAGGAAATCACAATGGGACTAAATGTTTTTAAAATAACCATAGTGAAACTTATACATATTAAAGCTGTTAGAATACATTGAAAGAATACTTAGGAAAGTTTACTACTTTAATGCATTGATTTAAAAATTAGAAAATAAATAAGCTCAGCATTTAACTGAGGAAAGGAAAAGAATTACAGGGTAAATTTTAAAGTAGAAGTAAAGGCCAGGAAAATAATAAAATTCAATAAAACAAAAAGCTGACTTTCTGAAAAACTCAGGAAAATAGATAAAACTCAAAGCAAAACTGAAGAAAAAGAGAAGATAAAAAGAGCAAAAGTGTCTATAATTATAAACATAAAAATTTTAATGTCATAAGAATGTAAGCAGTTTTATGTTAATACTTTTATACAAGTAGATTAATTGGATTATTTTTAAGAAAATTTATATTACTAAAATTGATTCAAGAAGAATTAGAAAACTGATGAATCAGTAGCCATTGAAGAAATCGAATCAGCATTCAAATTAAGACTCTAGAACTAGTTTTATAGGCAAAGTTTACCAAATGAATAGAAAAGGAATTTCCTTAACCTGGTAAAGGATGTCTGGTAAAAATTTAAAAAAGCAAATTTAATGTCAAAGTTAATTTTAGCACCAAGGACCAAGACAAAAATGTGTGCTTTTACTGGTTATAGTAGAATTCTTGGTCAATGCAGCAGTGCAATAGATAGAAATAGGTGATATAAAAAAAATGGCAAGGAAGAGAAAACTTTTATTTGCTAATTATGTTTGTTTTAAGCAGTTTAAAGCAAACTTAAAGATCACAGATAGGAAAAAATGTCTTTAAATTGTATAAAAGTACTGCGTACAGAGCTTTGTAGTAATAAAATTTACTATCAACATAAAATCAATTTCTTTTTTTTTTTTTTTTTTTTTTTTTTTGAGACAGAGTCTGGCTCTGTCGCCCAGGCTGGAGCGCAGTGGCCGGATCTCAGCTCACTGCAAGCTCCGCCTCCCAGGTTCACGCCATCCTCCTGCCTCAGCCTCCCGAGTAGCTGGGACTACAGGCGCCCGCCACCTCACCCGGCTAGTTTTTTGTGTTTTTTAGTAGAGACGGGGTTTCACCGTGTTAGCCAGGATGGTCTCGATCTCCTGACCTCGTGATCCACCCGTCTTGGCCTCCCAAAGTGCTGGGATTACAGGCTTGAGCCACCGCGCCCGGCCCGTGAAATCAATTTCTAAGAAAATTTAAATTATCAAAAGTTTAAGAAACACTGATTAAACCAAAAAACATTAAGAAATTGAAACTCTTTCCCTGACTCAATATATTCTAAATAGGCACAGAGCACAAATACGTCAACAGTGCTTTTATTACAGAAATTATTATGAAGCATTTAAAAAACCAAAAAGTAATTTTACTTATTCATTTAAAAATCCTAAATGAATTAGCAAACTAAATCAAATAGGGTATACATGAACAGATACTTATTATTTCTTATTCTAGACAATGTTTCTGCTTTCATGAATCTTTTTGTTTTTTGTGGAGAGACAGTGTCTAACTTTGTCACCCAGGCTGGAGTGCAGTGGTGCCATCTCGGGCTCACTGCAACCTCTGCCTCCCAGGTTCAAGCAATTCTCCTGCCTCAGCCTCCCGGGTAGCTGGGATTACAGGTGTGTTAAAACTAAGACTCTGAAATACTTAAAAAATAGTTGAACATCTTTGGGATCTTTGGAAACACCAAGGTATCTTAGAGAGGACACTAAATGCACTAAACATAAAGCAAAAATAAAAAATTAGACTTCATCAAGACTAAAATTAAAAACCACGCCCAATTAATTTTTGAATTTTAGTAGAGACGGGGTTTCACCATGTTGGTCAGGTTGGTCTCAAACTTCTGACCTCAGGTGATCCACCCACCTCGGCCTCCCAGAGTGCTGGGATTACAGGCATGAGCCACCTCTCCCAGCCTTTGCCTTCATGAATCTTAAATGTCTAGTGGACTAAAAGTTTATTAAGGGATTCCCTAGTTTGAATGGGACTAGACCTCCCATAAACAAGAGCTATAAAGTTTGGATAAAATATTTTAAAACCAACTATTTGAAGGATCTGGAGAGTAATAAGAAACTGGCAAAAACTGGAGAGTATTCCACCCCTGAAAGAAGGAACCAGTCTTCATGAGATAGGCTTGTTTCCTACCAGTTCTCTGAAGATTCTTGCCAGTCCGTGCAACGTGGAGTGACTGGAACTCAAGCAGATCACCATAGTCTTGTTAGCTTGAGGTGTCAGGATGCAGTTGAGGCTGTGACAATAACTGGAAATTAATTAATAAGGTAACTCCTGGAAAGGAGAGAACCACAAACTGGAAAGTAACTGCATTTAAATTATTCTCAGATCCTTAGCTGACCCATGAATTGTGTGTGCATAAAGAAGACTCCGAGGAACCCGCTGGAGAGTAACAGCGGGAAGGCTGAAAAGACTATATGATTTCAGCTGCTGTGCACCACAGCAGAGGCAGCATGTGGAGTTTGAATCCTGTCCATCACAGGCGAGACCCAGTATAGGGCTTCATAAATAAATGCCTTGAGATTTTTAATGAAACTCTGTGTGTCATACTTTACAAGTAAAGACAGTGTCCTTAAACTAAGAATTCTCCCTGAGACTAAGGGCAAAGCAGAAACAAACTTGCTTTAAACAAAGTATAAAAAAACCAAACCTCCTCAAGTTCATGGTCATCAGACTAATTTAACTGTGTGATAGAACAAAAATTAGTATCTTCTATGTTCTAGATAAATGTAAGAAAAAAAAATCTCATTTTGTGTGTTTTCAAACACACAAAATTTAATTTATATAAATCTCAGCTATAAATGTAAAAACTAAAACTCTGAAATACTTAAAAAGTAGTTGAACATCGTTGAGATATTTGGAAACACTGAGATATCTGAGGACACTAAACGCATTAAACATAAAGCAAAAATAATAATAATAAATTAGACTTCATCAAGACTAAAATTTTAAACTTCTGCTCGTTAAAAGGTTCCATTAAAAAAATGAAAAGACAAAACCATAGACTGGAAGAAAATATTAGCAATACACATATCTAACAAAGGACTTGAATCCTTTTTTATTTTTTGAGATAGAGTTTTGTTCTGTCACCCAGGCTGGGGTGCAGTGGTGTGATCTGAGCTCACTACACCCTCCACCTCCCAGGTTCAAGCAATTCTCCTGCCTCAGCTTCCCGAGTAGCTGGGATTACAAGTCTGCGCCACCACACTCAGCTAATTTTTGTATTTTCAGTAGAGACGGGGTTTCACCATGTTGTTTGGCCAGGCTGGTCTCGAACTCCTGACCTCAAGTGATCTGCCCACCTCAGCCTCCCACAGTGCTGGGATTACAGGCATGAGCTACCATGCCCGGCCAAGAATATAAAAGGGATTTTTATAACTTTTTTTTTTTAATGGGCAAAAGGCATGAACAGATTCTTCACAGAAGATATAAAAATGGCCAACAATCACATGAAAAGATGTTCACCAAATTTTTCTTCAGAGAAGTGTACATAAAACCACAATAAGAGATGCCGCCCATCAGTGACTAAAATGAAAAAGACTGACCACACTGACTGTTGGAGAGAAAGAATGTGGATGTAGGTGGATATGACATGTCTTACATAACAGACATGCCCCCAAATAAGCTCATGTTTATAACATGTAGAGTTCTTAAATAAGAAATATTAATGAATAAAGGAGGCAATTTGAAAAACAAGGCAATTTGGAGTAAAAGAAACAGAAATAACCAGTAAATTGGAAAAGCATTTCAATCTCAGTAAATAAAGACATGCAAAATAGAAGTGAAAAATCTCTTTTGTCTACCTAATTGGCAAAACATTTTTAAAAATAGAATATGTCATTTTGCTAAATGTGGGGGATATACGGTACAGACTTGGTAGAATTGTAAGTTCATATAAACATGTTTTGCCAGGGTCTGTCAGATTTAAAGAGGAATTATTATTCTGATCTAGCAATACTAGTTCTAGAACAGTTTGTCCTAGAGAATTTATTGTTCTTGTGTGTAAGAGAGATATGTACATGTATAAGGAGGTTTTGTTTTGTTTTGTTTTGTTTTGTTTTGTTTTGTTTTGTTTTGTTTGTTTTGTTTTGTTTTGAGACGGAGTCTCGCTCTGTCGCCCAGGCTGGCATGCAGTGGCGCGATCTCGGCTCACTGCAACCTCTGCCTCCCTGGTTCAAGAGATTCTCCTGCCTCATCCTCCTGAGTAGCTGACACTACAGGCACACACCACCATGCCTGGCTAACTTTTGTATTTTTAGTAGACATGGGGTTTCACCATGGCCAGGCTGGTCTCAAACTCCTGACTTCGTGATCCGCCCACCTCAGCCTCCCAAAGTTCTAGGTTTACAGGCGTGAGCCTGGCCAGGAGTTTTTAAAGCATAGTTCATAATAGTGCAAACTTGGAAACAATCGAATTGTCTATCAGCTTTTGTTAGTTATTCAGAATATTTGAAGAAGAAACATTCTGATATAATAATCCTTGGGTAATTAACTTTACTATCACTTAGTTTAAGTCAAAGGCAAGAAGATAAAGTCAGATCTTTACTTTTTGCTGAGACATGTTTAGCTATTGTAAAACTATGTTTTGGTTTCTCTTTTTTTCATAAGCAATGACTAATTTTCTATGTGCTGTTATTTATTTGATGTTTTTGACCTATACTTATGCCCACATTTTATTAACTACAAGAGAGTATTTGGCTATAAAGTGATTTATGTAAAAAAGTATTCCCAAACTCAGGGACTTTTCACCAAAAACATTTTTCATGTGTTCCTTTTTCAGTCTTTTACCTTGCTCAGATTTGTGCTAATTACTCTCCTAAGAATGTCAGCTGCAAACTTTTTATTAAGCAAGTATTAATCTAAAAGAAGGCTGAGTTTCTCTGTGTTTACTTCAGTTCATCAGATTGGGGAGAGGTGATTCTGGTTGGAACACAGAACAATTCAGGATGTTCTGAGTTAGAAGTGGTCTTTCCCAACCATACACACAGAAAAGAAAAAGAAAAGGTGCCACCTGTCACCTGTTTTTTTAACATTATTTTGAAACTGGCATTACTTGTGAAGAAGTATTTTTCTACAATCTGGAAAAGAAATACATATATGAGGAACATAGAATTAGTAGTATTATTTGCTAATGATATGGTTGTATGCCTGGAACACCCAGGAGAATCGGTCAGTATATGGAAGCTTATAATAATATCCTCAGTTACATTGTAATATGATTTTTTTTCCAAAATTGCCTTTTTAATAGACATTTCTGATTTTTTTTTTTTCCCCCAGTTTTCAGGATTTTGATATTCAAGGATCCAGAAGGTGCAGTTTGGACTGGTTGACAATAGAAACATACAAGAATATTGAAAGTTACAGAGCTTGTGGTTCCACAATTCCACCTCCGTATATCTCTTCACAAGACCACATCTGGATTAGGTTTCATTCAGATGACAGCGTCTCTAGAAAGGGTTTCAGACTGGCATATTTTTCAGGTGTGTTTTTAAATAAGAAAGATTGAACTGAATTTTATGGTGTTAACTGCTCTGTCACTTTGGAGCTAATCTTCTAAATAATGTTCATTTAATTAGGAGTAGGCCCTCGAGGCAGCTGAGATTGAGGATTAGAAGCTTAAAGTCAGATGCCCTAAGGCTGGGTCTCCAAAAAGTGTTTTGTATAATTCTAACAAAATGATTAACTTCATATACTAAGGTTAATTTTCTTTTTTAAGCATCTTAAATACATTTATTCTAAGAATAGCCTTTTATCTCTCAAGTGCTTACTCATATCCAGAAAGTTCAGAATGTATTTTTGTGGTAATTATTGTTTTTATACCCCCAAAGAAAAGACCTAACAGATTTCATCTTCATAGTTTATAGTCTCAGAAAAAAAGACATCTTTTCTTAAACTGTGTCTAAAAAGCATGACCAGATCATACAAATGTGAATAATTCAGAATTAGTCCTCTCTTTTAGATCAAAATGCAAAGATCTTCATGGAATAACAATAAGCATTTAACAAGTTGAATTGTTGAGTAAGTGTGCCAGTACTGATTTGTCATTAGAACCCAATCTGTTAAATCATTCTGTTTATAAAGACACATACACACGTATGTTGATTGCAGCACTGTTCACAATAGCAAAGACATGGAGTCAACCCAAATGCCCATCAGTGATAGACTGAATAAAGAAAATGTTGGTACATATACACCATGGAATACTATGCAGCCATAAAAAGGAACGAGATCATGTCCTTTGCAGGAAGCTGGAGGGATGGATGAAACTGGAAGCCATTATCCTCAGCAAACTAACGCAGGAACAGAAAACCAAACACTGCATGTTTTCACTTATAAGTGGGACCTGAACAATGAGAACACATGGACACAGGCCCCACATTTATTGTGGCCTTTTGGGGAGGGCGGGATGGGAGGGAGAGCATTAGGGAAAAGAGCTAAATGCATACTGGGCTTAATACCTAGGTGATGGGTGCAGCACACCACCATGGCACGTGTTTACCCATGTAACAAACCTGCACATCCTGCACATGTACCCTGGAACTTTAAAAAAACAAACAAACAAACAAAATATATATATATATATGAACCCAACCTGTTTTTTAAAACTCGTAGCACTTGGGCTTTATGAACATTTATTATAAAAATACTGCTCTTGCTGTTTTATGTCTTTTAAAGATTATAATTTTTCTCCTTCTCTTTCCATCTCCTTTGTACTCACATCTTCACAGGGAAATCTGAGGAACCAAACTGTGCTTGTGACCAGTTTCGTTGTGGTAATGGAAAGTGTATACCAGAAGCCTGGAAGTGTAATAACATGGATGAATGTGGAGATAGCTCCGATGAAGAGATCTGTGCCAAAGAAGCTAATCCTCCAACTGCCGCTGCTTTTCAACCCTGTGCTTACAACCAGTTCCAATGTTTATCCCGTTTCACCAAAGTTTACACTTGCCTCCCTGAATCTTTAAAATGTGATGGAAACATTGACTGCCTTGACCTAGGAGATGAGATAGACTGTGATGTGCCAACGTGTGGGCAGTGGCTAAAATATTTTTATGGTACTTTTAATTCTCCCAATTACCCAGATTTTTATCCTCCTGGAAGCAATTGCACCTGGTTAATCGACACTGGTGATCACCGTAAAGTCATTTTACGCTTTACTGACTTTAAACTTGATGGTACTGGTTATGGTGATTATGTCAAAATATATGATGGATTAGAGGAGAATCCACACAAGCTTTTGCGTGTGTTGACAGCTTTTGATTCTCATGCACCTCTTACAGTTGTTTCTTCTTCTGGACAGATAAGGGTACATTTTTGTGCTGATAAAGTGAATGCTGCGAGGGGATTTAATGCTACTTACCAAGTAGATGGGTTCTGTTTGCCATGGGAAATACCCTGTGGAGGTAACTGGGGGTGTTATACTGAGCAGCAGCGTTGTGATGGGTATTGGCATTGCCCAAATGGAAGGGATGAAATCAATTGTACCATGTGCCAGAAGGAAGAATTTCCATGTTCCCGAAACGGTGTCTGTTATCCTCGTTCTGATCGCTGCAACTACCAGAATCATTGCCCAAATGGCTCAGATGAAAAAAACTGCTTTTTTTGCCAACCAGGAAATTTCCATTGTAAAAACAATCGTTGCGTGTTTGAAAGTTGGGTGTGTGATTCTCAAGATGACTGTGGTGATGGCAGCGATGAAGAGAATTGCCCAGTAATCGTGCCTACAAGAGTCATCACTGCTGCCGTCATAGGGAGCCTCATCTGTGGCCTGTTACTCGTCATTGCATTGGGATGTACTTGTAAGCTTTATTCTCTGAGAATGTTTGAAAGAAGGTCAGTACCAAGACAGAACTATAAGGTTATGCTCTCCACAATAAAAGCAGGCCCAAATATTTGAAATGAGTACTTTGAGGATTAGCAATGTATTTTTGTTTTATATTAGTTTAGAAATGGATAAAGATTGTTGATGATGTATCAAATTAGTGTGAAAAGCCCAAGACTCAAAAGGCCAAACACATTACAAACTAAATATTTAGAGTTATGAGAAAAAGCAGTCTATTTACCAGCTCCTGTTTTCAGATTAATCCGTTTTATAGGAATATTGTAAGCTGCAGCTCTCAGTTTTAGTGTTTTAACCTGTATTTTTCTAAATACTAATTCAAAAATTCCAGATATGTGATAGCCTACTATGTTCAAAGCATACAGGTAAATAGAAAAATGAATAAGGCATAATATCACAAGCAGTTTACAGTTAGGAGGAAGGAATTGGGGCATGGAGTAAGATGACAAAAGTAATGTTGTAAAGAGCTGTAAAACAAAATGATACAAAGTGAAAAATACCTAATCTAATGAGGAAGAGAGGTGGAAAGGCTTTGATTGGAGAGGTACCACTTGAAATGTATGAGTAGAATATAGATAGGGGAAAAGGTGTTGTTAAAGCAATAACCTGGGAAAATATATAGAAGTAGGAATGTCCAGCATTGCTCAAAAAGTAAGCACATGGTTCAGTTTATCTGGAGCCCAGGATGCGTGTGAAGGGCTAATAGGAGGTACGATTGGAACACAAGACTATTGTCCTGTTGTAGAGTTAAGTGACAACAGCACTTCAGAGTTCTCAGTTTAGTAAGAAATGGTTAACTGTTAAAGGGTGACCTTCAGAGTGAGTAGTTTTCAGTATGATCCAGGGTAAATGGGACCTGAGAGAAGTTAATGGCAGAGATGTCCCTGTGGAGACAATGACCTTCAGTCCCAGGAGAATTACAAATAATAGATTTAACAAAGAACTTTTTATGTAACAGATGGCTAATAGATGGCACATAGATGCACAGTATTGTAATAACCATTACTGCATCTTTTCTTTTTTTTCCTTTTTGTTTGTTTGTTTGTTTGTTTTGAGACAGAGTCTTGCTCTGTCACCCAGGCTGGAGTGCAGTGGTGCAGTCTCAGCTGACTGCACTCTGTCTCCCAGGTTCAAGCGATTCTCCTGCCTCAGCCTCCCAAGTAGCTGGGATTACAAGTGCCTGCCACCACGCCTGCCTAATCTTTTGTATTTTTAGTAGAGACGGGGTTTCACTCTGTTGACCAGGCTGGTCCCAAACTCCTGACTTCGTGATCCGCCCACCTTGGCCTCCCAAAGTACTGGGATTACAGGCATGAGCCACCGCACCTGGCCTCTGCATCTTTTCTTTGGGCAAGTGTAAATGGCAAGAAAACTTTTTACCACGTTGCAACAAAAGAGCACAATGAAGAGTCAGAGATCCCAGCTAGACGTCAACATATATTCAGTAAATACAGTGTTCTTAGGAGTTGTAAAATCTTGTATTATTTCTCCCTTTACCTTTACAGGGATTTTCATTCATTAAAACTCAGTGATCCAGGCTTTTACTAGCTTAAAGCCCCATTGAAGACTGCTTGCTTCAACTTTGTATTCCTAGTGTAGGGATAATACATATATTCAGTAAATGTTTGTAAAATGACTAAGCTTTAAAATGATCAAATATGCCAAGATTCAGATTGTTTTAATTACTGATAATGGAAATTTGTTCTTTTTCTTAGCTCCCCCTTTTAATCTTTTTTCTTTCCATCTACTCTCAAAGATCATTTGAAACACAGTTGTCAAGAGTGGAAGCAGAATTGTTAAGAAGAGAAGCTCCGCCCTCTTATGGACAATTGATTGCTCAGGGTTTAATTCCACCAGTTGAAGATTTTCCTGTTTGTTCACCTAATCAGGTATATTGTAATGTGTAGTTTCTATTACATTTCCTCTTAAAATGAAATCTGTGCCTGTATATATGATAAAGCAAAGACCCTTGACTGTCAGAATTTTTGCAATCAAGGATTTAAATGTATGGAAGATTTGAAGTCATAGTTTTCATTACATTTTAACACTACAAACTACAAAAGTTTATTTTTCATTCCACTGATGTGGTTTTGCGAGTCTGAAGCATTTTACTGTTTAGGATAATTTAGTGCATTATAATTCGAAAGTATTGAGCTTAGCAAATTATTTTTTACCTGACCTGAACATCTATAGGATTTAAGAATGAACACTAAAATTAATATGCTAGTAATATAACATGCTAGATTAACCAGTTATAAGTAAAAGTAATTGAAATGAAGTTAACATTTCTACCTGAGGAAAAACATCTTCAAGCCTGATTTTACAGTGTTTAACAATTTATAGCATTTTGTTTATATAGTAATTCATTATATGTTTCTGAATTCTTTAAATTTCTCAGCAGTTAAAAAAATTTTCTTGTCGTGCTTAAAAATGTGCCAGCGTTCATTTTAGGCATAAGGATTTATACACTTAAATTGCAAATTCATTCAGAAACATTTATAAAAATTGTTTCCAGTATTAGAATTAAAACTGGTAAACATTGTTTACCTAGTAATACAATTATTTTCAAAATAGAATACCATTTCCTTTTTGGTAAATGGGATTTCTGATTACAGTCTATCACCTTATTGGAGTCTTTTAGGAAATCTTTGGTGAGAATTTGTGGTTTCAAGACATTTCTCCATAAGTAACTGCCTAAGTAAATCAGTCAGAAGTTCCACTGGTTGGAATTTTGTGTGCAAAGTAGGAAAAACCTAAGTTGTGGCTTCTTTATATCAGCCCTGCTATGGGGAAAGTTTTTTTTTTTTTAAAGTAAGAATCAGATCATGGTTAATTTTACACACCTACTTCATCTACCACCCATCACCCCTAAACCCCATATAAAGTTAGAGGGAACACAGTTCACACAATATTGTCCTCACTCCTGACACCAATTGCAAATTCAAGGAGTTCCCCAAGTCCCCTTCAGGTTTGGGGATTCACTAGGAAGACTCAGAAAACTCACTGAAAGCAACTTACTTGCGGTTACAGTTTATTACAGGGAGAGGATACAAACATACAGATTAACCAAGGGAAAAGATGCACAGGACAAAGTTCAGAAGGGTACCAAACATGGACCTTCCAGTTGTCCTTTCCCCATAGAGACAGGAGGGCATTACTCTGTCAACACAGATGTGTGACAGTATGCATGGAGTGTTACCAACCAGGAAAGCTCACCCAGGCCTCAGTGTCTGGAGTTTGTACTAGCGCACTAGCACATAGGCAGGATTAATTGCACATGTGGCCAATCCCAGTTTCTAGCCTTATCCAGAGATTGACCCAAAACCCTCACCCTACATCACACTGTTGGTGTGGTTCAGAGCTTCCACTCTAAATCAGTTTTACTATCTGGCTGGTCCAAGGTCCCCAGGCAAAGACACTGCTTTCAGACAAGACAGTAGAAGGGCTTGGAGACCCAGAAGCCAAGGACAGAGGCTTTGGGTGAGGTTAAATTCTTTATTACCTCACACTACCCCAGTTTCTCAGGTTATATTACCCTTGTGGGAGAATTCTACTTCAACATTTTAAAATAAAGTATGTTTTTGGGTGGTAAGTTAGATTTTATTCATTTAATGAAATTAAACTCTCAAGTTTGAAGCTTTTGGTAACAAATTATCAAATTTTTATAGCAGTTTTTGGAAAAAATAAGTAATGATGTAATTCACCATCTCACTCAAAGTAGAAATGCTTTTTGAGGAATGCTTTCTCCTTCATAAACTGAAGAAGTATATGAAATTATTCCTAGAACATTCATGAGATCCCCTCATAAAATGTTAGATTGCCAATCCTAATTAAACTGACTTTAAGTAGAGAGTTTCACCTCACTATGACAAACCAAATGTTAAAGTCAACATTAAAGTATGTTGAAGGCATTGTTGATCTTGATGGCTAATAGCAGCACAACAGAGAAGGATAACAGAAGAGCCTTTTGTTCATTGCTGGATATAATAGCATAGTGCTCAACATGAAGCCTTAAAACTTGCATGCTCACTGTTGAGGAGCAGATCTGTGGAGAAGTTCATTAGAAATGTGAACCACTTTTTCTTTCTTTTTTTTTTTTTAATTTGTAGTTAGGTACTTGTTAATTGGTGAAAAATCTTACTCATCTGTATAGCAAATCCATGTGTGCCGATATCCAAATTTCTTATTGACAGTCTGTGCCTTACTAAAGTTAGACTATGAAATGTTCCTGTGATAGTAGCTTCTTAACTTATCATAAATTATGTTCATGGCACTATGGAAAGGCCTATATGGAAAGCATAAATAAATGCAATACCAGCCACAAAGAGATACAGAACATAAGAGGACATCTTCCTTATTTTCTACCGTCTTTCTTACGTGAGGGGAAAGGGAAGAGGTGTGAGTTTTGGCCGGAGATAGTGTCATCATCTGAAGGAGAGTGTATCAACTTGAGATTGTTTCCTGGAAATAAAATTTTTACATACTAAATGCCAGGTTGGTGAAAGCTATTTCACATTTGAATACTTCTTTTTATAACCACTAGATGGAGCTTAAAGTCTATCTTATATAATGCTATATGCTTTTAAAAATAAACTCTAAACTTGTTCATCTAGAAAAAGAATAGATTTTTTATTCAGTTGGGCAACCTTTCATATACACTAATTACAGCTAACTAGCTTTCAGAGAATAATGATATGATAATTTATGCTTAATACTAAACTATAGAAAATAACACTTTAAAGATTGAGAAGGAATCTAAATGTCTAGATACCACTGAGTAGTGATATAAACAAGCTAACTTCTTTTGTTTCTTGTTGTCTTCTATGCTGTATTACAAATATAATTCCTTTATTTGTGACAATATAATTAAATCCTCAGTATCCATTCACCAAATCCTTGAGAAGCAACTCTGTGAAATGCAATTTTCACATGTTTTGGAAAAGTTCAGCCTTGTAAATTAAATCTAATGTGTTCTTTTTTTAAAAAAAGAAAAAAGATAAAAGGCCTGGTTTTCACAAACTCATTTTGGTCACTTCGTCAATTATGGTGGAGATTCTCCTATGTCCGTAGTTACAGAAGTATCAATTTTATTTTCTAGCTTTGGTACACTTTTCACATTGGATTATGATGTGAGATTTTGAAACAACTGTTACAGTTGACACTAAATATCATTTTTAAGTTGCATATATAAAATGGAATAGCAAGAAAATTTTAAACACAGCAATGATTCAAGTTATATTAGTAGATTAGATTCTGTAGTAGGATGAACCCACATAGGTAAGAGAATTTAATTTTTCCTCCTTAGACCCAAGCAACAATGAGTAACAGAATTTTTAATCGCAACACATTCTTAAGAGAAGGGTATTTTTTATCTTAGGACCTTGTTGTTAACTATCTTAAGACCTTTTCTTATTCTTGTAGGCTTCTGTTTTGGAAAATCTGAGGCTAGCAGTACGATCTCAGCTTGGATTTACTTCAGTCAGACTTCCTATGGCAGGCAGATCAAGCAACATTTGGAACCGTATTTTTAATTTTGCAAGATCACGTCATTCTGGGTCATTGGCTTTGGTCTCAGCAGATGGAGATGAGGTTGTCTCTAGTCAGAGTACCAGTAGAGAACCTGAGAGAAATCATACTCACAGAAGTTTGTTTTCCGTGGAGTCTGATGATACAGACACAGAAAATGAGAGAAGAGATACGGCAGGAGCATCTGGTGGGGTTGCAGCTCCTTTGCCTCAAAAAGTCCCTCCCACAACGGCAGTAGAAGCGACAGTAGGAGCGTGTGCAAGTTCCTCAACTCAGAGTACCCGAGGTGGTCATGCAGATAATGGAAGGGATGTGACAAGTGTGGAACCCCCAAGTGTGAGTCCAGCACGTCACCAGCTTACAAGTGCACTCAGTCGTATGACTCAGGGGCTACGTTGGGTACGTTTTACATTAGGACGATCTAGTTCCGTAAGTCAGAACCAGAGTCCTTTGAGACAACTTGATAATGGGGTAAGTGGAAGAGAAGATGATGATGATGTTGAAATGCTAATTCCAGTTTCTGATGGATCTTCAGACTTTGATGTGAATGACTGCTCCAGACCTCTTCTTGATCTTGCCTCAGATCAAGGACAAGGGCTTAGACAACCATATAGTGCAACAAACCCTGGAGTAAGGCCAAGTAATCGAGATGGCCCCTGTGAGCGCTGTGGTATTGTCCACACTGCCCAGATACCAGACACTTGCTTGGAAGTAACACTGAAAAACGAAACGAGTGATGATGAGGCTTTGTTACTTTGTTAGGTACGAATCACATAAGGGAGATTGTATACAAGTTGGAGCAATATCCATTTATTATTTTGTAACTTTACAGTTAAACTAGTTTTAGTTTAAAAAGAAAAAATGCAGGGTGATTTCTTATTATTATATGTTAGCCTGCATGGTTAAATTCGACAACTTGTAACTCTATGAACTTAGAGTTTACTATTTTAGCAGCTAAAAATGCATTACATATTCATATTGTTCAATAATGTCCTTTCATTTGTTTCTGATTGTTTTCATCCTGATACTGTAGTTCACTGTAGAAATGTGACTGCTGAAACTCATTTCATTGTCATTTTTATCTATCCTATGTTAAATGGTTTGTTTGTACAAAATAATACCTTATTTTAATTGAAATGTTTACGCTTTTGTCAACACATCTTGTAACTTAATATACTAGATGTTAAGGTTGTTAATGTACAAAAAAAAACCCTTATACTCACCTGCGTTTTCGTTTGTTTAACATTTGTCCATTATCGGATTTCATTATCATATGAACTTGTCAAAGGGAAGCAAACTTTGTCTAAAAATTTTTCTCTTATGTTTAACATACAACGATGTGAAATTTAGGCAGAGTTAGATAAATTACTCGCAAAAACAAAACTCTTTTATAAAGATTTTCTAATGTTGACTTTAATACTCTAACATGGTACAAACCAAATGGTAAAATCCCAAGTCATTTCTTTTTTCATCTGTATTTAGCAACAGAATTAAGTGGATGAAGATATTCTACTATGCATTAAATCTTGAACTTTATAAAACATGTACAAAAACTGTACAAGATAAGTTCCAACTGGTAATGTCTTTCCCTAATACAGGGTTGCGCTTGTATTGGACCCTAGGGATTTGCACTAAAATTATATCAAGGTCTCAGATGAGCTTAGTGCACAAGCACTATCACTTTAAATACTATTATTTGCTACCACAGCGACTATATATTTCCATAGCTTTTGGCTGGGGGCGGGGGGCATTTTTATTACAACTTGAAATTGCTTTGCTGGTTTCATATTTATTTGTTGTATTTAAGAAATACATTGTTGTAAGAGTGATTTTTTTTCAATATATTTTATTCCTGGGGGGGATCATGCTACACTCTCAAAGACAAGAAAATTGAGAAATCATTCAGATCATCCCCCCTTTTTAAGTAGTGTGAATTATAAAAACCCGACATTTTTTTTATGTCAGTTGCTGTTTATTTATTCTTTAGCTGTCTGTTTTAGTAGTTTAATGATTGAGTATGAAAAATGTATTTGTGTGTGATTATTGCTATTTATTAAATTTTAAGTACTTTGCTGAATGTCATTTTAAAGCATGTTTGAAGTCTTGTGTATTTGTCTGTGTTATGCTGTCAGGAGGAACTGACTAAGATGTTTTAATATGTATCAAAAAATTAAAATGATTTTTTTTATTGCCTTGAGGTACTTTTTAAATCAAAGTTGTTCTTTATTTGTTGAATTTTGGTGCATATACAAATTCAGGCCATAAAATATGCAATATATCTAGAATAAAAATGATTAGAAAGAGATCATTCCTTAACTGCTTTATAGTAAAGTAGCAACTTTTACCAGTACTCGAGGGTAAAATTTTCTAAGGACTTGAATATTACTTTGCTTGAGACTGCCCTTCAATTGATGTATCTCACAAGATGAAAGAGTTTAATGGATTAACTGCGTTTTAGTTGACGTGTCTCACAAGATGCAGTAACACAATCAGTTCTCTTTTTAAATTGTTTTCACATACATTTTAGACCCCTATAGTATATTCTACTGGCAGAATTCGGGTTACCAAATAATCTTTTACACCCTAGTACTAATATACCATCAAGTATAGGGGTTTTGGTTTTGTTTTCTAGCATATGTTTTACTTTGTTATTTTAATTAACTAATACATCTTCCTGGTTCAAATAGTAAAATGTAAATTCCTCTTCTATCCCAACACCCATCTTTCAGTTCCCTTGAAAGAGACACTTAGCAATACCAGATCCTTATATATCTCTCTAGAAATAACCATATATGTACATAGGCATATCAATGCCATATTATAGTATTGCAAATTGTAATATACTATGCATACATTTTCTGTACTTTTCTCAAAGGGAAGAAATACATCATTAGAGTTTGAATATTAAAAGTAAAATCAAGCATTGCTGTTACTTGTGTTTTTACATTTAAATCATTGATCTCTTCTGAATTTAAGGCTTTGCTTTTTTTTTCCCCCAGATGACTACCTAGTTTTCACAAAACTATGTATTAAATAATAGATCCTTTCCTTACTAATTTGAAATGGAACTTATATAGTACATTTCCATATTACTTGGGTATGTTTCTAGACTCTTTTTTCTTCTGTTGATCTGCTTTTCTCTTTTTATACCAATCCTTTATTGTTTTAATAACTGATTTTTAAATGTTTCAAATATTCTTATTTATATTTCCATTTGAATGACAGAATCAATTTGTTGAGTTCCAGAGAACATCCATGGGTACTTTTTTTTTTAAGACAGTTTTACTTTTATAGATTAGGGGATTTTGACATCATTATCATGTTAAAGCTTTTTATCTAAACCATGGTGCACTATCTAAAAATCATGCCCATTCGTCTTTTTTTTTGTTGTTTCCTTCAAATGAATTTTACACTTTACAGAGATCTCATACATTTTTAAGAGTTTATTTTTTAAATTTTTTACATTTTATTGCCTTTATTAATGAAATCCTATTAATAATTTTGCCTAATTTTAGTACATATAAAGACTAATTATTTGTGTTAATTTTCTGCCTGGCTAGCTGATTCTGATTTTTTGTTGTTTGTAATAGTATTTCACTTAATTATTTTGTGTTTTCCAACTACACAGTCCTATCATCAGCAAACACTGATAATGTAACCATTGTTACATTTTGCATTCCTCTTTGTATGTTAATTGCATTGTCTAGTACTTCTAAAATAATGTTCAGTAACTGGCTATAATGAATTGGGTTCAGATAGATTTAATCATATTAAGGAGTATCAACTAATCCCTATTTTTAAAACTGCATGTTTAATTTTATCACATGCCTTTTCAACATCTGCGGAGATGATCATGATATTTTTCCTTTGATCCTTTAAGATGAATTTTACTAATATATTTTGTAATTTTGCACTATCATTACATTCTTTAAATAAATTCTTTTTGGCCATGTGTATTTTTTTAATCTATTGCTAGACTGCACTTCATTATTTTATTTAGGATATTTGCACTTGTATTAATCAGTAGTCTATAGTGTGTGCATACACATGTGGTCACTTTGAGAAGCAGTATTTTATGCTTGTGGATTTGGAAACTTCCCTTCTTTTACATGCCCTAGAACAGTTTCAATAGGATTGGAATTTTCTGTGTCTTAAAATTTTCAGTGAAATTATCTGGGTTTAGTGGATGTTTGGCAAGCAGCTTTTTGACAACGTTGTTGGTATCATCTAAGTGATTAATCCATGTAGTTTTTTTTAATCCTATCTGGATCAGGAACCATCCATTTAATCCAAGTTTTCAAATTTATTTGCCTAGTTGAGGAAAGTCTTCCCCTTGTTTGCGTGTGGATGTTGCCCCTTAGTTTGTATTATGCTTTCTCCCTTATTTTTTCTTTTTTCTTTTTTTTTTTTTTTTGGAGACAGAGTCTCACTGTCGCCCAGGTTGGAGTATAGTGGCACGATCTTTGCTCACTGCAAGCTCCACCTCCCGGGTTCACTCCATTCTCCTGCCTCAGTCTCCCGTGTAGCTGGGACTACAGGCGCCTGCCATCACGCCTGGCTAATTTTTTTGTATTTTTAGTAGAGACAGGGTTTCACCGTGTTAGCTAGGATGGTCTGGATCTCCTGACCTTGTGGTCCACCTGCCTCTGCCTCCCAAAGTTCCTCCCTTATTTTCTTGATGAAGGTAGCTAACAGTTTACCTATTTTTTTAATTATGTATTTTTTTATTTTTCCCAAACTGCTTGGATATCTCTATTCTGTAATTTTTTTCTAATTAGTTTATTTCCACTTTCATAAGTTTTCTACATTTTGCTTTCCTTGGTTTATTTTGTTTTTTTTTTTTTTTTTTTCTAACTCGTTGAGTTAGCATGTAACTTATTTATTTTTACTTCTTAAGAGATTAAGACACGGACTTAAGTGTGAGCACTGCTTAAGGTGAATCATTTGGCTGCATTAATATCATTACTGTTATTTTCTAAATGTTCTTAAGTTTCAGTTTTGATACCTTCTTTAATCCAAAAGTTGTATAAAAGAGGATTTCTTTTCTTTGCTTTTTTTCCTAGAAAATGAGAATTTTTTGGTGAGCGTGGTAGTTTCGTTTTCTGATTCTTTTCATTTTATGGCATCAAAAACAGAATGTTAAGAGTGTATGTGTTGGGGGGGCGGTTATTGTCTTTCAGTTTTTAAATGTCCCAAGAGCACTTTTTAAAAGTGTGTTATTTTTTCACAGGATACAGATTTTAGTAGGAATTACTCAGATTTTAGGTCTTCTCAACAGGATACAGTCCTTTGTCTTGTCAGTCAGAGCACCAATATTAGTAGGGAAGAGAATGGAAACAAAAGGAGCTGTATCAGAAGGGATCTATGGGCCAGACGCCCAGTTCTTGGCTCATGTCATACACTAGCACTAAGAACATATAAGCACAGAATGAAGGGGTCTTTCGATAAGCTGTTGAGGTTTTAGTTCTTACTACTGCTTACCACCGTCATCCACTGTTAATCTGGAAATAAGTGGGTAAGACAGACTAAATGGGATAAAGGAAGAACAAGTTCATTCAATTTTCTAAGTGTTAATTGAGCACCTACAACAGACCCAGCAACATTCACAGCAGTTTACAGCCCTCCTTTCACCTGCTCCACCATTTCCCTCACACCTTTTCCCCGATTCCAAGGAAGAAGATGACAGCAACTTGATAGGACCTGCTTTACTCAGGAAGGTCCCTGTTTAAAAATTGGTAGAAGCAGGCAGTAGAGAGAAAGGCCTTTTCTCTGACTACCTGAACTCTTATTCAGGAATAGCATACACATTGCAAATTGTATATAGTTATTGGCATGAGCTGACAGCTGGCTGTGATTGCATTTTTTTCCTAAGGTAATCAACATTCAAGGTAGTCAAAAGAGGCTAAGTAAAATTCACAGAATTTTAGAGCTGGAAGGAATCTTAAAATGAAGAAGTAACAGACATAGCTGTTTAGTCAGGAATTTTCTAGACTTCAAAGAAATCTATTATATACCCATATTATACATACAGGTAAACATAGGCCATGTATACATACATGGTTTACCATCATGTGATGTCACAAGGTTTATTCCTATTAGAAGTCAGGCCATTCTGACATTTCTGCACATGCCTACTCCTAAATGTGTCTATCCCATGTTCACACCATCAAATGCTATTCTGCGAGCCTTTTACCACTAGCTGCTTCTGCATTATAGGAATTTTCCAAGCAATAATATTTGCCCATTATTAAGTGCCTATCACCTGCCAATTTCTTTATATGTGTCCTTGGAATCATCACAGTCCTGTGAAGTAACAAACTTATCTTCTATTTATCCAAGGGCATATAGCCAATAAGGGCAGAACTAAGATTTAACCTTAGTCATGCCTGACTCAACAGCTGTGAATAGGATGGATCATAAAGTGAAGTAAGATTTATCAGGAGAAATATCTATCAAGTTGGAGTTGACAGACCTGGATTATTATGCCAACTCACTGAGCCTCAGCTTTGTCATCCTGAGGTAAGGACAATAGCTTCTTCATAAGATCATTGTGAGGAATAAAGATAACATTTGTAAAGGCCTCAGCACTTGTTCTGTCCAGCTATTGCTGCATAAAAAACTGTCCCCAAACTTTGTGCTGAAAGCAACCACAATCATTCCGTTTTCTCACAGATCACTGTGGGCAGAGCTCAGTGGTATTGGCTCATTCTGCTCCTCTTGGCCTCTGCTGGAGTTGGAGAATATATTCCCCAAAGAGCTCACCTGAGTGGCTGGCAAGTTTGTGCTGCCTGTTGGCTGGGTGCTCAGCCAGGAGCCTGGGATCCTCTTCATAAGAGTCTCCTCAAGGCTGCTTCTGTTTCCTTAGTGCATGGAAGCTGGACCCAAGAATGAATGTTTCAGTACACCTCTGCAGAAGCTGCAAGGCTCTTATGACCGAGTCTCAGACATCCTAGAATGTTGTTAGGTTGGTGCAAAAGTAATTGCGAGTTTTAGCATTACTTTCAATGGCAAAACTGGCAATTAACTTTTGCACCAATGTAATACTTCTGCCATATTCTATTTATCAAATCACTGGCCAACCCAGATTCAGTAGGAAAAGAAATAGACTCACCTCTAAATAAAAGGAATAGCAGATAAGTCATGCCATCTTTACCCCAGCACAGTATCTAATACATAGCAAGAAACATTAAGTTGCCATTATTAATATTTTAAGGAGAAAAAGTTTTACAGCCTTAGAAATTTATTTGCTAAAAGGATATAACATTAACTCACCTCCACTTCATGTCAGGCACGTATGTGTATCTCATATCTGTTTATTACAAATACAAGGATAAAACGACTTGCCTTAGCATGTTCAGTCAGAAATCACAGCACTGATGCAATTTTAAACAAACATATTTAGGCAGTTGGTAAAATTTAAAGATTAGCAGTTATTTCTCTACATTTAAAATAATTTATATTAATATTTCAACATGTTATAACCTATAAAATTTTTATTTTTAAATTGCTTAGAGGCAACAGTATAGTGGGTAAAAGTCTGGAGTCAGATTGGATTCTAATTTCTGTCCAACTCCTTACTGGCATGTGCCCTTCAGGAAGTCACTTAATCACCCTGTACTTCCATTCTTCATCTGTAAAATGGGGATAATAGGGCTACTGGAGGATCAAACATTAATATACATAATGCTCTTGGAACAGCATTGTAATATATATATAGCAGCTCTTGGCTCATAGTAGGTGCTGTGTAACTGTTTGCTATTATTGTCATTGTTTAAATGTTAAAACATCTTACGGTGGCTCATGCCTGTAATCCCAGCACTTTGACAGGCCAGGTGGGCAGATCACCTGAGGTCAGGAGTTTAAGACCAGCCTGGCCAACATGGTGAAACCCTTCTCTCTTAAGAATACAAAAATTAGCCAGGTGTGGTGGTACATGCCTGTAATCCCAGCTACTTGGGAGGCTGAGGTGGGAGGATTGCTTGAACCCAGGAGGGTGGAGGTTGCAGTGATCCGAGATCACACCACTGCACTCCAGCCTGGGTGACACAGCGAGACTCTGTCTCAAAATCTCTGAAGCATACATTTAAATAAGCTATTGTACATGAAAAGTTCTAAAATAATAGTGGTTTCTGAAGAGAAATGGAAACAGATCATTTTCCATTTCTTATGTGTGCTTATTCCTGGGATCATGAAAGCGAATTGCAACGCAGAACAAAGGTCAATAAGAGAGCAGGGGAGAAGAAAGGATAACAGCCCCCTTGTGGTAAGTTAATAGAATTCCAAGACCAAGCAGACACAGATGAAAGGATCCTGCAGAGTTCAGGCGGCCCAAGGAAGTTACCTTAGTGACAGGGAACTAAAGAGAGGTCTTTACAGAACTCCTAGATCCAGATGTTTCTCAGATCACGTAGTTACCTTGTTGTAGCAAACACTGCTAATTGCATACCCAGTATCCATGAAAAGAAAAGCCTCATTTTAAGGGTGGTTGAAAAGGAAGAGAAAAAGCCTGATTTCACTGAGCAATTGCATCAATCTTGGCCTGGCTATCTCTGGACTTCTAGTTCCATGAAAAAAATAAACCTGTATGTATTTAAGCAACTGGTAGGCTTCTCAATTACCCATGGAGTAACCTTCTTAACCAATCTACTGGTTCTTAAATTAGGAATAGTAACAGTGGAGCAGAGGATTAAATGAGATGATGTGAATGCAGCAGAACAGTGAGGAGGCACATGTCAACGGAGCTCAATCAATGAGTTCAATGAATGTAGGTGCTCTGTCAATGTAGCTCCAGTTGATGGGTTATCTCAGTAAGCTCCTCATCCTTGTGTTCTCCTAACAGTAATTCTATTTATATGTTGGACTTTCCTGCAAGATTTCATTTGAACAAAGGGTTTTAAGGATTAATACAATTTGAAAACTACTGTTAGAACATCACAGGACTAAGTCGCCTTCTGCCTACCTAGGACACACCTGGTTTACTGAGAATGAAATGAGAATTTGCTTAGAGTGTTTTCCAGTAAGGATACTGAGGTGTCAATTAGGGCAGGTTTTTCCATATGTTGGAAGGAAGCTCAAACCCCAAAAAGCTTAATATCCCCCAAAAAGTGACTTGGAAGCTTTACTAAGGAGAAGTAATAGAGTACAGTGAGATGGAAAAGTATGGGCTTTGGAATCAGGCACATCACAATTTGAATTCTGTGTCCACTACTAAAGAGTTTTGTAACTGAATAAATCACTTGATTGTCTTGTCTCATATGCGATCACACCTACCCTTAAGGGTTACTAGTGAAAAGATCAAATTTTTAAAACAGCAAGAAACAAATTATACAGAAGCCTTTCCTGGAGCTTTACATATAGAGATTGAAAACAAATTTTAATTGTCATATCATAGATTCACTTTCCAAAATAAAAGTCTTTTAAAAGAGCTCCCCTATACCATGTATTAAGCATTTTGTGTATTACTAGAGCTTTCTGAAAGAGCAGGTTTCTTATAATAGCCACTGTCCTGTTTTCTTGGTTACAGGGCAACTTGTGGCTATATCTCAATGAAAACTAAATTCACTAAACAAAGGTAGAGTGATGTCTTGGCACACTCCGTTTTATTATTTACAGAAGCCAAAATGAAGAACTTCCACGGAGCCCCAGAACAGAAAAGACGTGGCTACTTCCTGTGGACTTAATAACATATGTTGAGCTCGTAATAATAACACATTATGATAAAAAGCAACATATTAACAATATTCAATGGAATATTCTCAATTGCATTACAATGGGAGCAGCTTTTTAAGATATTTCTATATTACTACTGAGCTCTGATTTTAAGTGACCCTGGAAATTCCTTGTAGATTTAGTTTTCCGAAGTCTGAGTTACCTTAAATATAAATTTTGTACAACAGTCCCCACCTTGTCCGAGGTTTCACTTTCTGTGGTTTCAGCTACCCACAGTCAAGCTTGGTCTGAAAATATTAAATGGAAAATTCCAGAAGTCAGTAATTCATAAGGTTGAAATTGTGTGCTGTTCAGAGTAGCATGATGACATCTCATGCCATCCAGCTTCATTCCGTGTGGGATGTGAATCCTCCCTTTGTCCAGCTTCTCCACACTGTGGACATTGCATGCCCCTGGTCACTTAATAGTAGTCTTGGTTATCAGATCAATTGTGGTATCACAGTGCTTGAGTTCAATTCACTTTTATTTTACTATTCCTATTGACCCCAAAGCACGAGAGTAATGGTGTTGGCAATTTGGCTATGCCAAAGAGAAGCTGGAAAATGTGTTCTTTAAGTTAAACATTGGAAGTTCTCCAGTTAATAAGGAAAGAAAAAAAATTGTAGGCTGAGGTTGCTAAGGTCTATGATAAGAACAAATCTATGTGTGAAATTGTGAAGGAAAAAAGTTTATGCATAGTATGTATAGGGTTTGGTACTAGCCTCAGTTTAGGCATCCACTGGGGGTCTTGACAGATATCCTCCCTTATCCATGGGGGGATTTTCATTTTGTGAGTTTTAGCTGCATCCTGTTCCTATTTCCTTTGGTGGTACTTTGCACATTGACATTTTTTACTGAGATTTTACCATACAACCTAATTTCCATTTCTCTATCTCATGTTGCCATTAGAGTAATTAGTCAAAGCCTGGGCTTGGTGGCTCACACTTGTAATCCCAACACATTAAGAGGCTGAGGCTGAGGAGGGAGGATTGCTTGAGGCCAGGAGTTTGAGACCAACATGAGCAACACAGTGAGATATTTATAAAATAAAATAAAATAAAATAAAATAAAATAAATTAGCTAGGCAGGCATAATAGCAAGTGCCTTTAATCCCAGCTACTTGGGAGGCTGAGATGGGAGGATCGATTGAGCCCAGGAAGTCGAGGCGGCAGTAAGCTATGATAGCATCCTTGCACTCCAGCCTGGGTGACAGAGCAAAGCCTTGTCTCTAAAAAAATTGTTTTAATTAAAAAGAGTTGTTAGTCAAGTGTGCAAAGCAACTGTTTGTAACCAATTCCTTGCTTTTGAATAAACATAATCATTTATTGGTACTTCCTGAATACCAACCCTCATACTAGATGCCTTATGTGTTTTGTTTCTAATCCCCAGAACAAATATGTGATGGGTGTTCTTATGCACACAAATAGCAGCAGAAGAAGCATCAATAAGTACCTCCATCACTGGGATTGGAAGGAGTATAGCTCTTGGAAGTTGAACTAATTCTTCACTGTATTTCACTTATAGAATAATTGAGGGATTTAATTTTCTATTTTAAATGTTATAGTCTCACTGTAAGGATTTATGTTTTATTTTGGAATCATATTTGCTTTACAAAATTATAAAAGTATTAGAAAACAACCACTTTGCAATTACTAGGATGGCTGTAATAAAAAAAGACAGGGAATAACAAGTGTTGGTGAGGATATGGAGAAACTGGAACCCTCCTCCATTGCTGGTAGGAATGTAAAACCGTGCAGCTGCTCTGTAAAACAGTCTGGCAGTGTCTCAAAAGCTAAATGTAGACTTACCATATGACCCAGAAATTCCACTCCCAGGTATATACCCAAGAGAAATAAAAACGTATCCACACAAAAACTTGTGCACAAACGTTCACGACAGCCTTATTCATGAGCACTGAAAAGTGGAAACAAGGCAAATGGCCATCACCTGATAAATGAACAAACAAAACGTGATATATTCATGCAATGGAATATTATTTGTCAACAAAAAGGAATCCTGTGCTGAAGTGCTGATACGTGATGAACTTCAAAAACACTCTACATGAAAAAAGCTAGTTACAAAAAAACACAAATTGTATAATCCCATTTATATGAAATGTTCAGAAGAGACAAATCTATGGAGACAAAAAGTAGATCAGTAGTTGCTCAGGGCTAGAGAAAGGTGAAAGGAATTTGGAAGGAGGTGGATGTCAGAGGAAAACTGTGCTACGCAGTTAAAACAGGCAAGGAAGACTTTTCTAAGACTATTACCATAAGGGGAGAGATCAAACTCAAGTCTACTGAAACAAAAGGTGAGCAGGTTTGGAAGTGCTAAGGTGAGCTAGGGGAAAAGTCCTGGAGGACGTAGAAGGGGAGGTTGGTCAGTGTAATTAGGCCAATTGTGCTTGCTAATTTGTACTTAGGGAAGTTAGGCTCCTACCCTTCCACAGAGACTGGGAGACAGGGGCACAAGCTAACTTGATTACATTTGAAGGAATGGCTCCAGGTCCTTGAGAAAGAGATACTTGGGTTATTATACTGGCATGAAGCTGGAAGAGGATCTATCGTCATTTCAAAGGGGCAAAGAATTTTCAATTACAAGTTTTCTAAAGTAAATTCTCTAAGAAAAGGGAGATCAGGGACCTGTAATCAGGAAGGAACTTGTCTATAGGCTAGACAACCTGAGGGGAATAATAATGCTGTCTTGGCCAACAGATACAAGGTTTATTTTTGATATGATGAAAATGTTCTAAAATTAGATCAAATGAATGTTGTAAAACTCTGTAAATGTACTAAAAACCATTAAATTGTACACCCTAAATGGGTCAGCTTTATGGTATGTAAATTATAGCTCCATAAAGCTGTGTTTAAAAAATCAGAGAACAAAAATACAAATAATATCCCTTTTTTTCTCTTTGCTTTTAGAATTAGATCTAGCTATTCCACTATAAATAACCTTGCTTATTCTGCAGGAAACAAGTAGTTGCTTTATGAAACTAAAGTTACAAAAATACCGGCCAGGCATGGTGGCTCACGCCTATAATCTCAGCACTTTGGGAGGCCAAGCTGAGCGGATCACCTGAGGTCAGGAGTTCGAGACCAGCCCGGCCAACATGGCAAAACCCTGTCTCTACTAAAAATACAAAAATTAGCTGGGTGTGGTGGCATGCGCCTGTAGTCCCAGCTACCTGGGAGGCTGAGGCAAGAGAATTGCTTAAATCCGGGAGGCGGAGGTTGCAGTGAGCCAAGATCACGCCACTGTACTCCAGCTTGCAGACAGAGTGAGACTCCGTCTCAAAAATAAATAAATAAATAAATAAATAAATAAATAAATAAATAGAGTTGCAGAAAATACCATTCAACTTCCTTTAGTCAAAAACATAGGGCTGGCCTGGTGCGGTGGCTCATGCCTGTAATCCCAGCACTTTGTGAGGCCGAGGCGGGAGGATCACGAGGTCAGGAGATCAAGACCAACCTGGCTAACATGGTGAAACCCCGTCTCTACTAAAAATACAGAAAAAATTAGCCGCGCGTGGTGGCGGGTGCCTGTGGTCCCAACTACTCAGGAGGCTGAGCCAAGAGAATGGCGTGAACCCGGGAGGCGGAGCTTGCAGTGAGCCGAGATTGCGCCACTGCACTCCAGCCTGGGCGACAGAGCAAGACTCCATCTCAAAAAAAAAAAAAAAAAAAAAAAAAGAAAAGAAAAAAAGAAAATAGGGCTGAGCGCGCTGGCTCATGCCTGTAATCCTAGCACTTTGGGAGGCCGAGGCAGGTAGATCACCTGAGCTCGGGAGTTCCAGACCAGCCTGACCAACATGGAGAAACCCCGTCTCTACTAAAAATACAAAAAAAATTAGCCGCACGTGGTGGCGGGTGCCTGTAATCCCAGCTACTCGGGAGGCTGAGGCAGGAGAATCACTTGAACCCACGAGGCAGAGTTTGCGGTGAGCCAAGATTGTGCCATTGCACTCCAGCCTGGGCAACAAGAGCTAAACTGCATCTCAAAAAAATAAATAAATAAATAAATAAATAAATAAATAAATAAATAAATAAATAACGTAGTGAGTGTAGTGGTTGTAGGTACCATTGACATTAAAATCTGATCAAAGTAACTTACTTTGGCAGTTAACCTCTCTGAGCCATAGCTTGTACATCTGTAAGATTGAGGTAATATTTCCTACCTCATGGAGTTTCTATAGTGATAAAATCATTTATGCAAAAGGCTTTATAGTCCAGTGCCAAGCATGTTCAAATTCAATAACTGACTATTCCATGAACATTGATGGGGGGATGCCACATGCCAGGCATTGTTCTGATGAGTACTACTCTTGACCTCAAGCACCGCAGGCCTGCTTGACAGCACCTCTCCCTGGCTCTCTGCACCACATGCCTCCCTAAGAGGCAAGGAATTCACAGAGTTATGGGGACATGAGTGCTGCTCTTTCTCCCTCTACTTCTAGACCACACTCTTGGTACCCAGAATCCCAGATTTTCCCATCCAAATGTCCTAAGTCCACATGTGGGACCTCCCTGGTGTCTTCCTGGGATCTATCTTCCTGGGGCTGGATGGAGCTGCTAGCATGAATATCCCAGGCATCAGGGGAGTGAGGAGCTGTGGACAGACTGTGGCCAGGTGGGCTGTGGTGTCCACATGCACGAGCACAAGGCCTCTCACAGTGCAGGACAGGGCCTGAGATAGGAAGAAAAGGGACAAGTGTTTGCCATGCATATTCTTGCCCTGAGCACTGCAAATATTAGGGGCAAGACAGGTTCTGGCACTGGTGATAAGACAATATCCAAAACAAATATGAATATTATTTAAAACACTGAATTATTTCTGCCAACTGGAAGAAAAAAGTTAAACTGCATTTAACTTTTTTCTTTTCTCTTAAAGCCCAAGCCCATTTAGCTCTAAGCACAAAGCTATGGCCCTGAAAGTTTCTTTCCCCTTGAAGACTGCTTGACTTGAACTATAATAAATGAAGAATTATTGCCTTTAGTAATTATGCATTGTCACTTCATTTCTAATTTATATTTTTTCTTGTTCCCATGAAATACTTCATTGCAAAGAAAATCCAAGTGTTTATAAGAATAAAAATGCCTTATTTTTAAAAAGTCATTTATGCAAATTCCCTATGTACCATAATCTTTTCCCAGAGGGAAATGTAGATAGGAATAAATAGATGTTAAGGAAAGGGGGGGAAATGTGGGATGGAGGAATGAAAGACGAATTTTAAAGATATTTCATAGTTAGAGACTGATGGAATAACATTATTCTTTCTCTTTCTCTATCTCTAAATAAAGGTGGTTACTTATTTCCTTATTCTATGTGTCACTAACATTTTGATATTTCCCCAAATGTTCAAGTCTGCATACATCAGGTATAATCAATGTACTCAGGTATAATCAATGTGAGAATTAAATGCCTGAATAGGAATATGTAAATCAAGTGTATGTGAACTATGTAATATTGGAAATGTAAGATGGAAGCTTATTATTTAAGGAACTCCCATTAGTAAACCTTTTTTGAAGTTAATTATATGCTCAATCTGTATTTTCTTTTACTCATGATGTGAAAATTCTGCTTCATGTGAAGAATACATTGTATAAATCTAAAAACTTATACTTTTATAAAACTGGACTTACAACTTAGTGTGCACAAAAGGATGCAGTAGTCATATTCAAAGGGACCAAAGAAGCTACTTTCCTTTCCAATTTTGAAGAAAGGATAACAACTATATGTCTATATAGATGCAAAATCATCAGGAGTGACACTTTGTTGATGACAAGTTGCTGAATAAGCCAAAGAAATAAGTCTTTTCATGAATCCATCTAGTGGTTTATTCTAGCCTTACCCTTACATATTTTGCAACACGATTTGTTGAATAATTTGTTTTTTCTATCACTCAGTTGAACTTTCTTGAAATGAAAAGTGAATGATACTAAAGCTGAGTTTGGAGTTCCAAAGGAGTTTAAAAAAAGACTCCTGGGCCAAGCGCAGTGGCTTACACCTGTAATCCCAGCACTTTGGGAGGCTGAGGTCAGAGAATCACTTGAGCCCAGGATTTCAAGACTAGCCTGGGCAACACAGGGAAACCTTGTCTCTACAAATAATTTAAAAATTGGCTGAACGTGGTGGCACACACCTGTAGTCCCCACTACTTGGGAGGCTAAGGTGGGAGGATCTCTTGAACCTGAGAGGTTGAGGCTGCAGTGAGCCTGCACTCCAGCCTGGGAGACACAGTGAGACTCTGTCTCAAAAAAAAAAAAAAAAAAAAAAAAAAAAAAAAAAAAAGGAATAAAAGAAAAATCTGATCTGTGTCCTTATTAATACAGACCAAATGCTAAAATCCCATCATAGAGCCCCATATTGGAATGTTGATAAGGCAAAAATGAAAAGTTAGTGAATTACTCTTTTTGCATTGCTGTTTTATCATACAAAAATATATGATACAGTTTTGTTTCCCAGAAGTTCACTGATTAGTGCCCCTTAAGTACATGGTTGTGTAACAGGTGGGCAGTCAGGTGTTATTCTTGACCCACAACAACATATTTACCGTGTTTCCCATGTATGGTTCTAAATGAATATCTCTTACAGCAAAAATAATTTCCTCTCAAGAAGTATTTGTATAATGTCAATCACGTTTTTCATGAAAAAGGAAGGTAACTCCATTACCTTCCATTTATATTCAAGAAACACAAGTAGTGAAATGAAATCACATGGACAGTGATGCAGAGGTAGAAAGGTTCTAACCTCAAGGAGAGTGGGAAGAAGTGCAGGTAAAAAGGGGCACACCATGACTGCCTCTCTCTGTATCTCAAAGTCTTGCTTACACCAGTTCCTCCAACATCTGGGTCATCAGAGCCTCACCAGTGTCTTGTCTACATAACTTAAACGCAGTGTTGTGAGGGTTCTGGAACAGCGCCTGCTCTCCCTGCTCCAGCCCTAGCTGTGGTTCTGGCCTAGGGCCTCCCAGGGCTCCTGAAAAAGTTGCAACGAATCCCAATGAGGTGCACCTTGCACTTTAGACCTTGACATCATTGAGAATTTTTGTTTTATTTGTAGGGGACAGAAATAGTGCTGCCAACTCGCAGACAACGTTTAAAACCAAAGTAGGTGATCTCCTCCTCTGCAGATATCCTGCAGCTTGCTTTATATCCAAGCCTAAGGTTAAATTTTCTTTTTAAACAAAATAAAATACAAATAATAGATTTGTAGTTGCCAGGGACCAGGATTTGTGGGGGAGAGGATTGACTAAGCAGGGCACAAGGAAACTATTTTGGGGTCATGGAAATGTTCTCTACCTTAATTATGGTGGTGGTTACATAACTTTTTTTTGGTCAAGATTCATAGAACTCTATGCTTCTTAAAGATGACTTTTGCTCCATGTATTTTAGTCTATTTTTATTAAAAAGTAGAATATATAATATTCAAACTCTGTTTGATCTATGTAGCAAAATTCCAAGTATTTTGTTAATGTTAAATAATCTTGCTTCTTAATTCTCAAGATCAGAAGAAGCATTTCATAAGCTTGTGTATCTCATATTTAAAAGTTATAACTGCTAATGAAAAGGAAGTTGCTGAAATATGGGAGTAACATAGTTGGTTTTGCTAATAATATACAGCATGCACTGTGCTGTGGGCTTTAAATGAATCTCTCTTTTAAAGTTTACAACCACCCTGTGGATGGGAAGCACCATTAGGGGGAAAACAAGAGCTTAAGAGTAGTTAAGAAACTTATCAAAGAATCACAGATAACAGATAATGAAGTCAGAGTTCACTTCCAGATCAGTTTGGCTACCAAGTATAAGCTTATTTATTAATTTTATTTTGCTTTATTATATTTTTTTCTAATCAAGGGAACACTTTCATTATTCCCCTAAAGTTTATTATATGACTGGAATATATTTTGCTAAAAAACTCAAAACAACTTGGAAATTATGACACAATATGAGTGAGTTAAAGGAGTAGGAGGGTTTCTGTGGGTTCAAGTGAGTGCTGTTGGCAGGATAGGTGGACAAACTTTTGAGCAGAACCTGGTGTTTCTTTGTCATTTCTTAAGAAGGCAGAATCCTTTTGTTCAAGGGGAACAATGTTAGGCACCATGATAGGCTAAATTATAGCCCCCAAAGATATCCAGATCCTAATCCCTGGAACCTGTGAATGTTGTCTTACATGGCAAAAGGGAATCCCAAGATGTGATTAAGATAAGGATTTTTTAAATGGAGAGATTATCCTGGATTATCCAGGTGGGCCCTAAATGCAATTACGTGCATCCTTAGAAGAAGGAGATTGAGGGAGATTTGACACAGAAGAGGAGAAGACAATGTGATTACAGAAGCATCCTTAATGTGACTATGGAAGAATGAAGCGATGTGGCCATCGCCAATAAATCCCAGCAGCCACCAACAGCTGGAAGAGTCAAGGAAACAGGTTCTTCCATTCAGAGCCTCCAGAAGGAATCGGCCCTGCTAATACCTTGACTTTAGCCCACTGAAGCTAATTTTGAACTTCTGGCATCCATCAATGTAAGCAAATAAGTCTGTGTTCTTTCCAGCCACCAAGTTTGTGATAAGTTGTTACATCAGCCATAAAACTAATATACTTAGTCCTCCCACTTATCCCTGATTTCACTTTCCAAGGTTTCCTTGCCCACAGTTAACCTGGGTCTGAAAACGGGAATCCTCCCTTGGTCTAGCATACCCACGCTGTAGAGGTTCCCCACCCACTAGTCACTCAGTAGCCATTTCAGTTATCAGATTGGCTGTTCCAGTATTGCAGTGCTCGTGTTCAAGTCACCATTATTTTACTTCATATTGGCCCCAAAGCACAAGAGTAGTGATGCTGGCAATTCTGATACACTAAAGAGAAACAGAAAAGTGTTTTCTTTAAGTGAAATGGTAAAAGTTCTCCACTTAATAAGGAAAGAAAAAAAAGCATATACTGCAGTTGCTGAGATCTATGGTGAGAACAAAACTTCCATGCATGAAATTGTGAACAAGAAAAAAAGAGATTAGTGCTAGTTTTGCTGTTGCTCCTCAGACTACAAGAGTTACCGTCATGGTGTGTGGTGCATGAGTGCTTAGTTAAGATGGAAAAGGCGTTACATTTGTGGAAGATATGAAAAGAAACGTGTTCCAGTTGATGGCAATTGAGTTTGGTACTATCTGCAGTTTCAGTACTATCCGCAGTGTGTCCCCTGAGGATTAGGGAGGACTTACTGTACACTGCAAGAGCCAGCTTCTCCAGGATATGCTTGGAACTGTCTGTTTAGCATCAGAATATCTTTAACAAAAAACAAGCAAACAACCAAAAAACAACACCACCACCATGTAATACCAGACAATATTGGAAATAGGAACTTTTAAATAAGTAATTCCTTGAACTTCTTAGAGTTACACAATAGCATATCCGAAAGTTCTTCCCCGAGGCAGTTCAGTGTTGGTGTGTTGAATCTGCTCCCACCAAATTTGTTAATTTACTACAAAAGGACTGCTTTATAACTTCAATTATAAAGTTATAAACTATAGGTTTTTTGAACACTGATGACACTGATCGCCTGAGCAAACACATAGACTGACTCTACAGTATTGAGATGACTGAATGAACCAGCCTGGAAGCAGCAGACAGAAGTGAGCAAGGTCTGAAGGTAATGTCCACGAAGTCAGATTTCATTCTGGGATCATCATTGATTCACATATGTAATCTGAGGCCCGGGTGCAGCCAGGATTTGGACATGGCTTTGGAGCGTGGAGTTGCATAATGGGTAAATTACAGGTTCCAGAAGGAAAGCCTTGCCTCCAACATTGACTGCAATGTGATCTTGGGCAAATCATTTGACCTTAAAAGCCTCATCTGTTAAAGGGAAAAACAGTACTTAGCTCAAAGAATTCTGAGGATTAAGTAAAATAATGCACATGAAAAAACTTGGCCCAGTACTAACCTGATGTTAGTGCTGGACAAATCTCAGCTACTGTCACTGGTACTGTTATGTGGATTACCTCTTTTCTCCTTCTGCCCAGGAGTGGTGCTTCAGGGACAGTATCCGCTGGAGTTGTGTAGTGGGCCAGCTCTCTCTATGGCCCCCCAGAGTCAGGGGAGACCATCCCTGCCTATCATGCGTGTTAATTCTGAGCAGTGATTAAAATGTCATACCTGTTCTTCAGTATGAGGACTTTAAAACCAGTCCCACCAAGCATCACCGCCCCATCCCCAGGACTGTAGGTTTTACACTCTGTATGTAGCTCCTTTCCAAGGAGATCCACTTAGCCCCAGTGGAAGGACCAGGAATAAAATAGTTCTGAATCTAGAAGGCAAGTTTTACTTGGTTCCCAATTCACTCATCTGAATCTGGGAAGAGTGTAATTCTAGGACTATACCAGGCACTCTCCATTCAGAGAAGTGTAAAATTATAAAAGTGGGAAGGGTGGGTCTTACAAGCTTTTGCCAACCTAGCTGTGGAGGAGGCAGAGACCCTGAGCTGTTAAGTGACTTGCCCAAGCTCTCTGCAGAAGCATCAGATTACTATTAGATTAGATTACTATTTCCTCATTCAATTTTCTTCCACCCTTTCCATGCCATCTACCTTTCCCAACGCCCACTTTCATCACTGATTCAAGTATACATACATTACCCTGCCAGGGAATTCTATCCCTTAGTGGTCCAGGGAACTGGAGTTTCCACAGATGCTGGTGCATGTGCACTGCTTTGAGACGCCCAACTCTCCTTGCTGAGTCTCACTCATCCACCCTCACCATTCCTTCCCTGTGCCCCAGAGGACTCTTCCATTCAGTGGAAACAACAGCCTAAAAACCTCTCCTAGCCCACAGGAGCCTCAAGTAGGAGTGGAGAGGGTCAGGAGCAAAGGGAAAGCAAACTTGGTGCCTCCAGGATAGCCGAAGACTGAAATACAACTGACCCTGGTGGACTCATTTCTCAAAATCTCAACCATTCAGTGAAGAAAGTCACCTGCTTGCTTCTCCAGGCTTTCTCTCCCTGTAGACCATCAAGAACGGATGGGAACTTCTTCTTGCCAAATCACCCTCACCTACACTTCCAGATAGATGTGTTTTCATGGGTTAAGCATTGACAGTCTTTGTAACCATTATGTAAAATGCTTCTTTAAAACGATTCCTCTGAGGAGTAATGTATTCTCAGACATCCTTGATATGTTCATCAATGCAACTGATTCTCTCCCCAGCAACAAGAATGAAGAACAGCAGGAGCTCTGCATCCCACCTTTCTCCCAATGCCAACATTGTGTCCCCTGACTCTTGTTTACTGCCCATGGAGGGCCTGGAGTGTCTGGGTAAGGAGGAGGTATGGTAGGACAAAGAAAACGAAGGTGAGTGTGTGCTGAGAACAAGTTTCCCCCACCGAGCAGGTTTGTCCAGGCTCAGCCACCTGCCCAGCAAGCTAGTGTGCGGGAATGATGGCCAGAAAGGGGCAAAGTCCCTTCTGTTTTGTGAGCTAACATTTCTCCCTAAAACTACCCCCTCTCTTTTATTGCCGTCAGTGAATCTCAGTGAGCCATTTCCTCCCGCTTCAGTGACATTCTACAATGCCCCTTTCTTGATAAAAGTTTGAGTTAATTAAATGTGGGAAGTTTGTTTTGTGTTGTGTTACAGGGCATTTCATGATGTAAACTGTCTAAGATAAAAGAAACCTTTGAAATCATTAATCTGGACAGTTTCAGAAAGGATGGCACAACTGCACTGACATCCAATCTTATTTTCCTAAGGTGGGGCTTACTTGTACAGCTTGTAGAAATTTCATTATGTTTATAATTACCCCTTTCACCCTTACACAAAGGTCCCTTGACAATAATTGCATAACCTCCTTGGGTTTCTTGTTCCTGGCTTGACAGCCAAATCCATGGAACTTTAAGTTATTGATGCTTTCTAATTTTTAATTATTTTGAGGTTTGTGTAAGCTGAAGCTTTAGGAGATTTGGCAATAATAATACTTCACATTCCGCTCTTGAAAATGCCATCTCTGAGGTCACATGTGACCACCTTGTCTCGAAACATGAAGAAGGTATCTTCCCAGTGTCTGTCAGTAGAACCTGCAAGTGACAAAAGACTCAAATCAGCTTAAGCAAAAAGTGGAAAGTCTAGGCAGGGGGCTTTAGGCATGGTGGGATTCAGGAACTCAGTGTCATGAGAAGCCAGCTTCTCTCCATCTCTCCTTCCTGTTCTTGATGTTGGCTCTATTCACAGAAGGGCTATTTCTCTGTGTTGTCTAGAAGGCTCCCAGAAGCCCCTTGTTTACACTCCCTAGGATTCAAGTCCAAGAGGAAAGAACAAGCTTCTTGTCTGCTCAACCTAAAAACAAGAAGTCTTGGGATCTGCACTCACTTCTTGGGCATGAGAAGTCAGCTTGGAGCATGTGCCCATCCCTGTATCATCACTGTGGCTTGAGGATTCCCTGCCTTGATTGGAAGAGTCTAGGTGACAGCTCAGTCACAGAGCTAGAGGTCCCATTGTTATGGGTGGGTCTTCGCTCTTAGAGCTCCAAAGATGGTGGTGGGCCACTCCCAAGATGGCGGCAAGCCTATTGTTCTCTGACCTGGGATTCTTGGCCTCATGGAGTCCAAAGAATGGAACCTTCGGGCATGCAGTGAGTATTATAGCTCTATTAGAAAACGTGGGACACGGAAGGGAACCATGGAACCCAAGGACTAGTGTTCCGCTCTATTAGGACAAACCCGGGCACTTAGCCATGCAGGAACAATGGCGAGCCTCTAGCCTGGACGAAGAGGCAATGGGCACCTCGCTGGATCAGGAGCGCAGCGGACACCCTGCTAAATCCGGAGGGGTGGAAGTCAGCGGTGGGTCTGCGATAGCAGCAAACAGCAGTGGTGGACGGTGAGCAAAAGCTCAGCTGGAGTGGTAACAAACACAAACCAGAAGCGTGTGCAGTCAGTTGCAAGATTTAATAGCGTGAAAACAGAGCTCCCATACAATAGGAGGGGACCCGAAGGAGGTTGCCGCTCCCTGCTGGAATGCCTGGGGTTATATCTTGATCATTGTCCCGCCCCCTGTGCTCTCAGGCGATGTATGATTTGACTATTTCTTTACCTCCTGCTTTTAGCCTAATTTGTATTTTAGTGAGCCCGCTTTACTACCTGACTGATCGGGTGTGAGCTAAGATATAACCCCCATGTTTAAAGGTAGGTGCGGTCACCTTCCCCAACTAGGCTTAGGAATTTTTAGTCAGCCTAGGAAATCCAGCTAGTCCTGTCTCTCACCATCAGTTTCTCCAAAACAAGTGTTCTGAGACTTCAGGCAGAGGATTTCCCACCAAAGAAATGCCAGTGACCCTTAACAGAATAAGGATGAGAATACATGTCTGGTCAGCAGATGCCCACCCCACCTCCCCACAGCCCTTCATAACCCTTCTGCAAGATTCCATCCTGTTGCCCTTCTTAAAATTCTGCATTCCTGTCGTCCATCACACAGACCTGTGGTCTCCCTTCTCTCTGACTACTCTGTCTCTTCTTCCTCCTCCTCCCCTATAAGCAAAGGGATGGTCCAGGATTCAGTGTAAGCCTATCCCTCGTAGCTTAACCACAGGGAGTGCATTCCTTCATCCTCTCTGTGCCTTTACACACTCTGTTCGCTCTACCTGGAGTACCATGTCCTCTTTCCACCACTCATCTCTGCGTGTTCACATTCTCTGTATCCTAGTTCAAATACCTCTTCACAAATCTTCCATATCTGATTTCTTTAAGCCAGAAATAAACTCACTCTTTCCTCTAAATTCTTATCTTTATCCCTGCTCAAATATATAATGTTCTGCTTTATATATTGAAATATGTATGTGTGTCACTGTTAGCTGTTAGCTACTTGAGGGTGGAAATGTGGTTTATCTTTCTCACTTAGCCCTCTAACCAATCCCCCTAGTCAGGTAAGCTTTGTAGTCCTTACAAAACCAATATTTAAGTGAATTTGCATGGTGCTTCCCACTTTATTAAGGTGTATTCACAGCCATCATCATATTTGCTTCTCAAAGCAAATCTGGAAGGCAAGAACAAGTATTACTCAGTTTTATATATGAGAAAACTGAGAAACCAAGAGAATAAAAGATTTAACTGAAGATCTCTAAACTGGTTTTGTGGAAAAGCTGGGAGTAGAAATCTAAATCTTTAGAGTTACAGTACCAGTTATTTTCCAAGAAACACCTGCTGATATGTGTTGTATCATTAAAACGTGGAGAATAGTTGACACCAAGTCGTTTTATTTCAAATAGATTAAATATTTTACTCTGATCTTTCCCTGTGTCTGCCAATTACTGGGATTATATGATAATTTGCTCCTGGCTTAAGAACGTTTAAAAGGAAACCCAGATCGAGTGGCTCTGTTCTGGCTTGGGTGTGTTTGGGTATTTTTGTTGCTACTTCTGGTGATGGTTCTTGCTTTCCTTCTCCCTCTGGATCTGTCTTTTGGTACAAACACACCCCCAACCAAGGGAAAGAATGAGGTGGATTTCTTTCCCTCAAGCGCCTAATCTTATGATGAAAAACGCATGTCCCTTTCTCTTAAAACTCCAAGATCTTTCCCTTCCAATGACTCCGAAGCCTGGGTGGATACCTCGACTCAGGGCGCAGAACACTTGGGATCTGAGTGTGCCAGGACCATGCGGACCTTTTCAATTCCGGCCTTTGGGCTCCAGCCCAGCCTTCCCGGGGGAGGAGCCGCATGTGCGGCCAGGTCATAAATCCGCCAGGCCGCCGTGCTCCGCATTTGCGACCCGCGCCAGAGCTCGGGGACTGTCGGTGGGGACCTTGCAGGAGGGCACCCCCAGCCCGGCCAGCCCAGCCCAGCCCAGCCCAGCCCCTGCGCGCATCCCGGGCCGGGTAGGACCCGGCGCGCCCCTTGCCATGGCGGCGCCCTCGCGGCTCCTGATCCGCGGGGGTCGCGTGGTCAACGACGACTTCTCGGAGGTGGCCGACGTGCTGGTGGAGGACGGCGTGGTGCGGGCGCTTGGGCACGATCTGCTGCCTCCCGGGGGCGCTCCCGTGGGGCTGCGGGTCCTCGACGCCGCCGGCAAGCTCGTCTTGCCCGGAGGCATCGACACACACACGCACATGGAGTTCCCCTTCATGGGCTCGCGGTCCATCGACGACTTCCACCAGGGCACCAAGGTACCTGCCCCGCCTCGCCACCGCCCCGCGGTACCCACGGAGCCTCGGGCAGCCTCCCCAGCGGTCCTGGGGTCCCCAGCAGGGCCACCTCGCACAGCGCGGTGCTGAGGGGCTGGGTGGGCCGGAAGGAGCGCAGCCCCGGCGGGTGTCAGAGGGGACTCAGATTCTCTTGGCTGGGGTCCCTTCCAGGGGCCCCTTCTGGGCAGCAACCCAGCAGCCTTGACTCAACCAGACGCCCTCGACTCCTCCCTTTGCTTAATTTGACGAGTTTAAGACCATCCCCTTAACCTCATTTCTCTATACCGCTTACTCCCCAAATCCCCCCGCCACCCCATTTTGATTGGTGTCCTGTGGCAGTCAGAAATCTTCCATACCTTCTTTAGAATCTTTTTTTAAAGTAAGCAGTCCCAGTCATTTCTCCCAACCATTTCGACCCATCCTTTATCCCCAGCCAAAACCAAATGAAAAATCCATTCACCTGGTAGTTCCAGCCTTGACTCAAAGTGAGCAGTGTGACGGGTGATATGTCTGAGTGGGCTAGATGCCCACTGTGTTCACGTTCCCGTCCCCTACCCTCTGCCCCCACTCCCACCCGCAGTAGAAAAAAATATAGCTCCGACCAGGGTTTAGAAGAAAAAGTATTCCAGAAACGATCTCGCAGCACTCACACACACCAGCGCAGCCTCACAGGCTCTCTTCTCCATCCCACTTGCGCTGGGGACACAGCATTCTTGCTGCTGGAGTACCCATAGTTTTACTGATGTTGCAGGAGGGCAGTCAGATCACCACTCCCCAGGTGGAGGTAGGCTTGGGTTTCTCTAGATACAAAGGCCTAGAAGTTTGGGTCAATGAAGGAAACTTAAACCAAACTTGTCCAACCTGCAGGCGGCATGCAGCCCAGGATGGCTTTGAATGTGGCCCAACACAAATTCATAAACTTTCTTAAAACATTATGAGATTTTTTTTTTTTTTGCAACTTCTTTTCTTAGTTCATCAGCTGTCGTTAGTGTTAGTATATTTTATGTGTGGCCCAAGACAAGGGAAGCCAAAGATTGGACACCCCTGCAACATTTCCCCAAACCTCCTCAACACAAGATCAAGAGCCTAACAGAGCAGCTTTACAGGAACATAGAGTGAAAATTCTACTCTCAGCACTTGGGCTAAAGTAAAGCCCACACCCTCCTTGAGTCCTGTGTTTTGAGCTGCCTTGAGAGAAATGGCTCCTTCCAAAGTGAAGGTGTATTGATATCCTAAGGGCCTTGGCTTTTCACTTGGACCACACCTTGATGTACGAAACAAGTTGGGCTATTAAGTCCAGTGTATAGTAGACTTCCTTCCTTCCTCCCTCCCTCTCTCTCTCCATTGCTCCCTCCCTTCCTTCTCCCCCCAACCCCCTCCACCCCTCTGTCTTTCTCTTCCCATGTTACTGTGGACAGGCTGACGGTCTTTCAAAGCAGTTTTGGTGATAGCTACTTCATTCATCTACTGATTTCTGACAGTTCTGCTCTCCTTACACTTCTCCCTCTCCAAGTTCCCCAATCCTCTATGATTGACGGGAATGTTTAACAGAAAAAAAGGAAGGCAGGTAGATTTGACCCAGAGAGAAGGATCTGGGAAAGCTGCTCAGATCACCATTTGGAAAGCTTCTCCCTGATTACTAATTATCAACCTTTATCATTATGTCAATAAAGTCTTTTGTAGGACAGATCATTGTCTGCTTTAAAGATTAGCAAACTTTGTTTTGTTTATTTATTTTTCCCTTTTGCTAAAAAGTAATATGCACTGAATTTGAATGAAATTATTTTTACATTTTAATGAATTTTTTAGCTATCAAAACAATATGTGATTATAAGAAACAATTGGAAAAATAATAGGAAAGTAAAAAAAAGAGAAACATTAATAATTCTCCCTCTCAGTGACAGCCAATGTTTTGGTGCGTTTTAATATGCTCTGTTTTACATAATTGAGATCATATTGTTCATGTGTCTGTGTGTGTACACCTGTATTTAAAATATCAGAACTTGCAGTCATATCACAAGCCCTTTCTGTTGTCATAGACTTATCATTAACAAAGTCCTTTGCTGATGGCAGGGCATCCCATTGAACACTCCCATCTGCAAGGTGGGGAGCTGCTATTTCTGACCACTAGCATCATTCTCCTTCTTACAGCCGAGCAGTAGCTTTTATTCTCTTTCTGCCGTCCAGATGAAGCAGCAAAGAAGAGGAACTGGAATGCTGTGGGGGATGGGGGCAATCTCTCTCTTTCTTAAGATTATCTTTGCATGCTCCAAGATCCTGAGAAGTGGGGTCTTCCTGGTCTTCTATCTGTTCCTTAGCCATTCTGGGATTCTCTAGTTTAGAGAGATTTACAATTCTTAACTGAGAATGTAGGTCCTTATGGGGTATAGTATGTTGTCAACATCTCAAAGGATTTATCCACCAACCGATCCTCTAAGCATTTCTGTACTTAAAAGTTGTGAAAACATTAAACAAAAACATGTTCTTCATGAGTTTAGGATCTTAAGCAGAAAACAATATGGTCAGAGATATTAAGGTCAAAGGTTTAGCAAATACCAAAGTCCTGTTGAATATTAAACAGTACTCACAAAGGGGCTGTGTTGCAATAGTCTACTTCAGAGTCAGTTGGTTGGATCCCAAGAGGTAACCACTGCCACGCCAGAAACAGCTGAGGCTTCATAAAGTGAACCAGATGGGGAAGTATAGATAAACATGAACATTACATTGGCCTGAATTCTGGACGAAGGGCATTATAGAGTTATTCTGTCTTCTTTCCTGGCCTTCACAATAATCCCCAAAGCAACGTTGGTGGGTGTTTGTTTTGGGGAGCTAGAGACAAAGATGAGCCTTTTGTAAATACTGGTTGTATGATATGTTAAACTTGAAAAACATCTTCTTATTTATACCTATAAGTACCATCTATTTTATCAAGCACATACCAGGCAATGTCATAAGTTATGCATTATCTTCCAAAAATCCCAGATGTCATTGTCTACTTTTTTACAGTTGAGGAAACTGAAGCTTAAGTTACCTGCCTAAGGTTGTACACCTAGGGCTGTAACTGATCGAGTGACTCTTCAAATTCAGTACTGCCTGACCCATTGCTAAAGCTGTTACCTATTAATGTCTGTTCTTTTGAAAAAACATCTAATGTTTAGATTTGTCAGGGTGGCAAGTGATAGATGACAAAGCCACATAAGTTACATGTTAATGCGAGGCATCTTTTCTCGAAAATAGAGCAGAGTCATCTTTAGAAAAGACAGTAGCTCTTCACTTTCCTAAAGCTAGAGGCAGTTAAGGTTATCAAAATAAATACACACTGCAGGTATTCGGTTTATAAGGCATTTGTATAATACATGCATTTATAGCCACATCATCTGTAAGGCTGCAGAAATGGACCTTAAGTACAGAAAAAACATGAAGTAAAAATGATATATTATGCTTTCAGGAGATGGGCCCCTAAAGGTTAGACCAATAGCTGTTTGCATTCTACATCCAGCAGGCTGATCATTTATAATACCTGACAAATAGAAAAGAATATTATTTGTGGTACTCTATTTATCGATCACTAGATTGTGATGGGACTCAATTTTAAAAACAAATATACATTAACTAAAGGTTATTTATTTCGTAAATCTAATTCATGTCAGAGATTGGTTTAAAGCCTATAATTGATTAGCTTAATTACAGGTAAAAGCTTTCTGAAGTAACTAATGGAAATAATGTTCTGCTTTAAAGAAATCATATTTCATTTTGTTGGTCTATACCAGATGTACAGTGGTCTTCAGATAATTCAATATCTATGAGGAAGGATAATGGAATTTTTTATTCAATAGGTAGTATGAATTCCATAAATTTGAAAGAATTGTGACTTTGCTTTTACTACATTCTGTGATAAGAGAATGAAGTATAAGAGTTTGCCAAGTTTTCAAATATACATAAATTTATATTCAGAGGTGTATGCAGGTTGGAGTGGGTGGAGTTGTATTAAAAACCCAGTAGTGTCAGTAGCTGGCAGGAGGAACATCTTTTTAAATATTGGGAAACTGTGCAACACACTTATCTTTTTTGCTTTTCTTGTTTCTTTATTGTAAAGGACAAAAAGTTCTCAAAATTATTGAGAAAGGAAATTACATTTTGCTTTGAAACTTTTTGGTAAAATGCCATTGTGGTGATTACTTACAAGGCAGTGTGAGGCATGTGATTAAGCACACCACGCATTTACAGTTGTATTTATAGAGCTTCTGCAACTTGTGGAAGAGCTGTGCTTCAAAAACCTTGGTTGCAAATCAAATCCCCTTTTCTATAGCTTGCCGGAGCTCCAGGCTGGGCTTCAGGAGCTGTATGGGCTGATTTTGTGACCTTGGGCAAGTAACTTCCTCTCTCAGGATTGTCAGCATTTTCTTATCTGTGAAATGAGGCATTGGTTAGATGAGCAATTCAAAAAGAGTTTTTTAAGTTATAAAAACAATATGTACTTATCATCCAGACCTTAAGAAAATGCTGGCACATTGTAGTCACTCAATATGCATTAGTTAAATGAATTAACTGCTTTTTTAAAAAAGAAAAATGCAGATGAGTATAAAGAAAAATAATATTTAAATCACCTATAATTTTAACATTTGGCTCCCTATCCTTCTAGATATTTCTTTGTTGGGGGGGACATATAAACAAACATTTGTTTCCTTCTACCAAATTGGGCATACTGATTGGAGTCAGCCTTGTTCATTAACCATTTCCCCTGTCCTTAAATACCACTGGTGAACGTGATTTTGTGGCCACATTATCCTCTCTGAGGCTGAGTCTCAGATCTCTCTCTCCAGCCTCCATATTCCTTAAGCAGCAGCCCTCAATATCTGCCTGTCTCTAGATATCACAACCTGGATATCCCAGAAGAACCTCAAACTCAGCATGTTCCAAACCAAACGTGACCTCTCCTCCAAGTTTTAAACTCATTTTTCTTCCTATTTCCCAAATATTGATGGTTCAGTTCTCATCTTCTCCATGATGAACATTTTGGTGATCTCCAGTTTTTTTCCACTATATAGCAATGCTGTGACAGACATCCTTATATGTAAATTATTGTTAATATTCTTGATGATTGCCTCAGAAATCATCCCTTAGAGTAAAATGCCTGGGCCAATGAGTATTAGACACATCTTAAAGGAGTTTAGCACATTCGTTCAAACTACTCTTCAGTTTATGTGCCCATTATCATTCTCATTTCACTGCATTCTGGTCGATATTGGATAATGACATTTTATTTTATTTTATTTTATTTTATTTTATTTTATTTTATTTTATTGAGGCGGGGGTCTCATTCTCTCACCCGGGCTGGAATGCAGTGGTGCAATCTCAGCTCACAGCAGCCTCAATCTCCCAGGCTCAAGCAATCCTCCCACTTCAACCTCCCGAGTAGCTGGGACTGTAGGTGCATGCCACCATACCCAGCTAATGTATTTTTTTTTTTTTTTTTTTTTTTTTTTGTAGAGACAGGGTCTCACTATGTCGCCCAGGCTGATCTCAAACTCCTGAGCTCAAGTGATCTACTTACCTCAGCCTCCCGAAGTGCTGGAATTAACAGCTGTGAGCCACTGTGCCCAGCCTGGATAATGACTTTTTAAAAAATCTGTGTTAATTTCAGAGGAAAAACATAGCACTCCTTACTGTCTTTAAAAGATCATCTCTTTAATAACTGGAGAGGCTGAGCTTTGAACATTCGTGTTGTATTAGTAGTTTAGATGCTCCAGCTTTGAGGGTTTGTAATTCCGTGGTTTCCTTGAATGGCTATTTAATGATTACAAACTTAACTTCAGACTAATCAGAAGAAGCAAAAAAAAAAAAAAAAAAAAAAAAACTCAAAGATTAATTGAAACCACTTGATGCTAACTAAAGTTTTGGTTCTGTTAAGGGTGTTGTGTGTTAGGAATCCTTTCACTGAACTTAGATTCCACAACTTGCCTTCTTTCAGCTTTGATATTCCATAGGCATGCTATTCACCTCCACCCCTTGTTTTCTCTCTCACATATCTGGTCTGGGTGTTTTCAATGTCTGTATTAGTCTGTTCTCACACTGCTATAAAGAACTATTTGAGACGGGGTAATTTATAAAGAAAAGAGGTTCAATTGACTCATAGTTTCACAGGATGTACAGGAGGCATGACTGGGGAGGCCTCTGGAAGCTCATGAGAACTCACTCATGAGATCAACAAGAAGGAAATATGCCCCCATGATTCAGTCACCTCCCACATGGTCCCTCCCCCAACATTGGGGATTATAATTCAACATGAGATTTGGTTGGGGACACAGAGCCAGACCATACCAATGTCTGAGAGAGGTAGTCTAGAAATCAAGGTTTCCATGATGCTTCTGTCAGGCAGGAAAATCTTTTCCTTGACCCTCTTATGTTTAGTAATTGGGGGCCTGCAAATTAAACTGACCAAAGAGAGATTCACAAAAGAAAAGACTAATTAAAAAAATTCACATACATATGTAGGAATTCACAGAAAAATGTGACTCAAGGAGGGGGCTAGATTTTGGGGGTTATACACTGTCTTACCAGAATAAGGGAAGGCGGAGAAGGCGGAGCAGGCACTTGCAAAAAAACAAACAACTTCTTAATAGGGGACGGTCATGGGGAGAAAAGACACATAGGAAAACAAATGACTTTTAGAAAAGATAAATAGGCCCTTAGAAGGAGATATGGGACATATGATAGTTTTGTGACAATGTCTATTTAGGTATGGTGTCAGCTTCCAAGTCTCTAGTGATAAGTCAATCATCCCTGGTATGAAATCCCTGGAGAGGGAATCTATGATAATTGAGGTCTTTGGGGAGGCTTTGCTTTGTAGCAGATTGGGGACTTAAGGAAAACAAACAAAAAACAACCCCTATTCTCAAATATCTGGAGCTCAAAATAATCTTTATGCTACAGTGGCGTATTCTAGAGCCTCAACTGCCATCTACTATGGAATAATCCCAAACTAAGGATTTTTCAAGTTGGCTGTTAGGTTCCATTAATTTAGTCAACAGGTATTTCTTGGAAACCCACTAAGTGCCAGGCATTGTAGCTGGTGCAGAGGTTATAGAGATGAAAACCATGGTATTTGTTCTCAGTGGTAAACAGACTAGAGGCATATGGGTCTCTAATCTGTCTGGACTTTGATAAGAAATTTTATGTAGTAAGTTTGAGCTTTATAGACTGTGCTTTGATGATTGTGACAATTTTTTAGTAAACATGTGAGGTCAGTGACATCCGGCATTTTCCCCTTTGCTGAGTCATCAGTCACAGTGGCCTGCATCACCTGGTTGTGTTTCTGAGCTGCTTACTTGGCTGACAAGTGAGCCTGGGCAACTGCCCAGCATCTACGCCTCAACACTGCTTTGTGCTTTCTTCTCACACGTCGAGTAACAAGTTGAGAAAGGACACTTCAATTTTTCTGTTATGTTTCATTCCACCTAACAGGGAAACTGCATTATATAGTGATAGTCATGGATGAGTTCCTGAGCCTGAGGATCTGTTTTTCACACATAAAAGCAAAGACCTTAAAATTCACATGAAAGTAAAACAAAATGTAATCTTTTTTAGAAGTCAAGAAGTTATTTGAGGCAGAGATACAGAAATAAATTAAAACTGTGTTTGTTAAAAGTCCTAGTTAACACTGATTTGGTAGCGAACTTTGGAAAAACTGAGCATTCAGCCTTCAGATGTGGTCTGCATTGACATTCCATATTAACATTTTCATAGAAGGATCTAGGAAACTCCGGGGCCAGGACTAGCAATATTTTTGGGAAATGACATTTCACACTAACACACAACTTACACAGGTTTCCCAGTTTGCTATTGGAAAAGTGAACCATCATAATTATTCCATCTCTTAACTTTTGGGGAAATTCACTGGTCCTTCTCTTCCTTTCCCCTTCAAACATTTAGAGAATATTCATGTGCCAGGTACTGCAATGGGCACAGAACATACAGAGATGAAACAACATTGATTAAATCAGAATCTCTGGGGAATGGAGTAAATGCTTTCTGTATTATTCCAGCATGATCCAGGGTTAAGAATTGCTTGGACTCAGCACAGGAATGGGTAGAGGAGGGAAGAACATGAATGATGTCTCTCTCTGAAATGGGAAAGAACTCAGGTCTCCTAAGAGAGGCAGGGACAGAGTCAGTGGAGCGGAGTGAATGAGTTGAGAGGGAACAACTCAGTAGAGAGCTTTGGAGAAAGCTAAAGTTCAGGTCATGCAGGACCTTATGGGTTGAGCAACAATTGTTTTTTCTCCGTCTTCAGAGCAAAGAGAACTCAGTAAAAGATTGGAAGTGGCAGATATGGCTAGGCAGACATATAGTAGATATACCTTCTACCTTGGAGTTGTGTTCACATTGTTGCTCTGAGGATTTTCTGGGGACTGAACTCTGGTTGCTCACAGTGGTAACCTACTCATTAACCCACCCTCTTTATGGCCCTCTTCCTTTCTGTTTTTCCTCCCTTCTCATTTCTTCACTGTGCTAGCCCAGTGGGAAGATGATGGTGGCACTGGGCAGTAGAGGTGAAGATGCAGGAGTGGAGAGGCTCCTGGAGTTCATAGGAGACAGCCTCCAAGGTCTTGTTGATGGATTGGATTTGGGGATACAGGGAAGAAAAGTGGGTGTCAAGCATAACTCTTTAAGTTTCTGGTGGAATGGATGATAGTGTGATTAATATTCCAAACTTAGGGAGGCAAGAAGCCAAGTGTGGACAGGAATGTACAAGACATCTTTACAAAGCTGAGTGTGCTTCTGGATTTCGGACAGACGTTGGGATCATGAAACTTGTTTTCATAGGTTTCAGTGATTGTGACAGAGTTAGAAATTCAGCCACGAACTTTTCTCCCTAAGGCTCAAACATACTGTTGGGTTTCTTTTTGTTTTACTTGGGTAGTGCGGGTTCTGTGATGAATTTTAGTGAAACAAAGTCACTTGTTTTAGGATAAGCTTAGAAATAAAAATTTGGTGGCACCAAAAAAGGGGAGAAAATGCATTTGGATACAGTAGTGTACCCTGAATCATAGTTTCAATTTCTGCAGTTACCTGAGGTCAACTATAGTCCAAAAATCTTAAGCAGAAAATTCCAGAAATAAACAATCATGAGTTTTATATTGTACAACATCCTGAGTAGTGTGATGAAATCTCAAGACATCCTGCTCCATCCTGCCTGGGACTGGGATGTGAGTCCTCCCTTTGTCCAGTGCATTCATGCTATAGATGCTCTCGGCCCATCAGTCACTTAGTAGTTGGCTCGGTTATCACGTCAACTGTCGCAGTATTGCAGTGCTTGTGGCCACCCACAAGTCACCCTTATTTTACTTCATAATGGCCCCAAAGTGCAAGAGCAATGCTGGCTATTTGTTCTATTTTTTATTAGTTATTGCTGTTAATCTCTTACTGTGCCCAATGATAAATTAAACTTTATCATAGGTATGTACATATAGGAAAAAATATAGTATATGTAGGGTTCAATACTATCCTCAGTTTCAGGCATCCACTGGGGGTCTTGGAATGTATCCCTCTTGGATAAGAGATAACTACTGTACTTTCAGTAATAATTTACGATGGAATATTCTTAAACAAAATCTTGTGTAACATTATGACCCACTGTTAGAGTCTATCTCAATTTCTGTTCCACTGCATTTCTTCTGGAAGCAGCATGGGCTCCCCTGTCCCCCAAGAGTTTTTAAAATAAATTGGAAAGTTTACAAGGAAGAACAGCAAAAGTAATTAGGAGCTGAAATAATTGATTTGTGAGCCAAGATTAGAAAAGCTAAATCCATTTTGTTTGGCTAACTGACAAATAAAAATGGAAAGAAGTCAATCAGGAATAAAAGCAAAGGAAATAACTAGGCTTCATGTAGCTATTTGAGAGAAATTCGGCCCCAGCCATCCTTTCCGATTCAATACAGCTTCTCCAAACTCATTCCCAGTCTCGGGTTGAGAAGAGGGAGATAAAAATGGGGATAAGAAACAGAACAAGAAGAAGCAAAAGATAAGTGGCTGTTCCTCTCCTCTCTCTTTCCTGCTCCTAGTTAATTAGGAAGGTGGAGCATTTGTGATCAACCCTCATTTAAGAGCTTTCAAATTGGCCAGGCGCGGTGGCTCAAGCCTGTAATCCCAGCACTTTGGGAGGCCGAGATGGGGGGATCACGAGGTCAGGAGATCGAGACCATCCTGGCTAACACGGTGAAACCCCGTCTCTACTAAAAAATACAAAAATCTAGCCGGGCGAGGTGGCAGGCGCCTGTAGTCCCAGCTACTCAGGAGCCTGAGGCAGGAGAATGGTGTAAACCCGGGAGGCAGAGCTTGCAGTGAGCTGAGATCCGGCCACTGCACTCCCTCCTGGGCGACAGAGCGAGACTCCGTCTCAAAAAAAAGAGCTTTCAAATTGTAGCCCCAAGAATTTTCATCTGCTTTAGTTTTAGAAGAGTGGCCCTTTGACTATCATATCTTCAATCTGGTAAGAAGACCATCAACAGCTCTATCTATTTAATTTATACACCATATATGGTCATGTGTCACTTAATAGCAGGAATACATTCAGAGAAATGTGTCATTAGGCAAATGTGTGGTTGTGAGACCATCATAGAGTGTACTTACACAAACCTAGATGGTAGAGCCTACTACACACCTAGGCTATATGCTATGACCTCTGGCTTATAGGCTACAAACCTGTTCAGTAGTTAGTCTACTGAATACCATAGGCAATCACAATAATAAATGTGTATTTAAACATTGCTAAACATAAAAAAGGTACAGTAGAAATATGGTACTGTGATCTTATGAGGCCACCGTCATATTTGTGGTCCTGTCATTGATCAGAACACCATTATGGTACATGACTGTACATATATATGCCTTGTGTCATATATTTATATGTAAGATATTTGTTTTTCATATAAAAATTATGATTTTAATAGAAAGTTTAGAAAATATTGAAAATAAATTTTAAGTAGGGGAAAATTTAAATGGCCTGGAATTATACCACCCGAACCAGCCACTGTAAACATTTTGTCTTGGCTCAGTGTGGTTTTGTGTTCGTGCTGAGTATTGGTATGTTCCGAAGCATGTTATTGTGGCTCATGTTGTCATGTCTTCTGTCTCCCTGACCATTCCGGCCAATTTCGGGACCCCTATGGCATCCTCTACTAGGTCACTCCTACATTTTCTCCTAGTCTTGTATGCTCTTTGGAAACAGGTCGGTATGTCTTCCTGTCTGCAAATGCCACCAGGTGCACACGTCGCCAGGCACCTCACTCTCAGGATGTTCCCCACTTCATTCACATTCCTCCTAAGTGCAGATCATGCTCCTCCTCTGTCCACTTGCCTGCCATCTTCTCACTCATCCTAGTCAAATCGCCTCACCTGACTCCCTTCACAACTAAAAACAATCATTGCCCTGTCTTTCTCCTCTGGGACCACCACTTTATATGGTCCCCAGTCACCTTAATTCTGCCCTTTAACACTTTCTGCTGAGCTGCTACCTCTTCCCCCCAGATCTTCTTCCTCAGAGCTCCTCCTCATGCAGTTCACGTTTCCTGGAGGCTCAGGCTCTAGGACCTGATGACTCAGGTTCCAACCCTGCCATTGTTCCTTGCTGGCTATGAGACTTTGGCCAGGTTATTGATGGTTCTGTATTCAGTTTATTTTTTCTTTATTTTACTTTAAGTTCTGGGATACATGTGTATAATGTGCAGATTTGTTACATATGTATACATGTGCCATGGTAGTTTGCTGCACCCATCAACCCATCATCTAGGTTTTCTGTATTCAGTTTTCATCACTCTAAAATGGAGTTAACCATAGTACCTACTGTAGAGCTCTTGAGATGGTTAAAATATGCAAAACATTGGAATAGTTCCTAGAGCATCATGGTGCACAAAAACAGCATCACAGCACTTGCTGTGAGTCAGATATTATTACACTTAATTGGAAACTTCCACGTGTATGTCCTAATCCTGATTGAAATCCAAGCCATCTCTGATCTCTGAGTTGATCTTTCTCTCCTCTGAATTCCCAGCCATCTTTTCTCTGTACCCCTTCTAGGGAGCTTAGCGAATTTTACCTCCCTTTAGCAATTTTTGTACTACTGTTTATACTACTGTTTATTATAAAAGTAGACTTGCTACCTGTTATTACAATATTTCTGCTTCTCCTATAAACACCCGGAGGGCAGAATCATTGCCTAATTATTTGTGTAATCTACCATTTCCTTCGCTACATATAATGGCTTGGATGTGTAGACCTTTTCTGGTTTTATGGAGATAGAATCCACCTACAATACAATTCGGCCATTTAAAGCGTATAGGACAATGGCTTTTAGTGTATTCACAGAGTTGTGCAAGCATCACCACAATCAATTGTAGAATACCTTTTGGTTTGTTTGTTTGTTTGTTTGTTTGTTTGTTTGTTTGTTTTGAGATGGAGTTTTGCTCTTGTCACCCAGGCTGGAGTACAGTGGCACTTTCTCGGCTCACTGCAACCTCTGCCTCCCAGGTTCAAGCAATTTTCCTGCCTCAGCCTCCCTAGTAGCTGGGATTATAGGCACCCACCACCATGCCCAGCTAATTTTTGAATTTTTAGTAGAGATGGGGTTTCACCATGTTGGCCAGGCTTGTCTCGAACTCCTGACCTCAGGTGATCCACCTGCCTCAGCCTCCCAAAGTGCTGGGATTACAGGCGTGAGCCACCATGCCCGGCCAGAACACTTTTGATACTCCCAAAAGAAACACCATACCCTTTAGCTATCACCTTGGACTCTCCTCATTCCACCCAGCCCCAGACAACCACTGTTCCACTTGCTCCATGGATTTGCCTCTTCTGGACATTTCATATAAATAGAATCACACAATATATAATCTTTGTGACTGGCTTCTTTCACTTAGCATCATATTTTCAAACTTCACCCATGTCATAGTGTATGTCAGTACTTCATTTCCTTTTATGGTAAAATACTATCCCATTGTATGAATATATTAGATTTTGTTTATCCATTCATGAGTCGATGGATATTGTATTGTTTTGCTTGTATAATTTCTACTTTTTGGCTATCATGGATCATGCTGCTGTGAATATTTGTGTGCAAGTTTTTACGAGAACATGTTTTCATTTCTCTTGGCTATAGGCCTAGGAGTGGAATTGCTTGGTCCTGTGGTAACTCTATTTTTAACTGTGAGAGGAGTTCCAAACTGTTTTCCAAAGTGGCTGTACCACTTTACATTCCCACCAGCTGTGTATCTAGTTTCTCCACATCCTGCGTGGAGAAATAGAGAATAGGGAAAGAATAGAAAGAATAGGGAAAGAATAGAAAGAATAGTTCTTTATGCTTGATTTTCTAGTTCAGTAGATGCTAAAAGAGGACTTTCTTCTAATGCTTTAATTAACAGCAGATTCTATTAGAAAAATGTCCTTCATCCTCAAGGGATGTCTTGTCATACTGGGAAGACACTTTAAGAAGGAAGAAGGTAAGAAGATTAATCTGTATTCAAATAAAAATACAAAGCCCGAGGATTTTTTTTTCCTAGTATTTTCATTACATCAATAGGGTTTTCTTAAGAAATGCAAATATGTATTATTTTGCCACAGATAAGGCAGTGTTATTTAAAGGTGGAGACAATGTACCAGATCCTGTACGAAAAGTGAAATTTTTGAGAGCAAAAGGAATTGGAGTTGGGTCAAGTAAGTTAAGGAAAAATAAAAATCTATTGAAGTAAGCAAGAAAAGTGGGGGTAGAATAGAGTTGGCATATCAGGTAGGACATGGGGGCATCCGGTATATCTGGAGGCCGCTGGGGGAGGGTGGCGGGGGCCAGAAAGAGAGGTAGAGGCACTGCCCCTTCCTGTGTTGTAACATGACCACATTTCTGGTGATAACACGATATAGGGAAGATGGAAAAATTCCTAATCCTGAAATAGTAGTGCTCAACTCATAAGGCACTTACCATGAATCAAACTCTGTACTAAGCACTTTATTTTTATTTATTTGTTTATTTTTGAGACAGGGTCTCTCTCTGCTGCCCAGGCTTGCATGCAGTGGTGCAATCACAGCTCACTGCGTCCTCGAACTCCCGGGCTCAAGTGATCCTTTCATCTCAGTCTACCAAGTAGCTAGGACTGCAGGCATGTGTCACTATGCCTGGCTAATTTTTCATTTTTGTAGAGACGGGGTTTTCACCGTGTTGCCCAGGCTAGTCTTGAGCTCCTGGGCTCAAGCTCTCCTCCCACCTCAGCCTCCTAGAGCGCTGGGATTACAGGCATGAGCCAAGGCTCCTGGACCTAAGCATTCCGTATACATTACCTCAGTTTAATCCTCCTATCAAGCCTATGGTTTAGGTACAATTGTCCTCACTTTGCAGATGGCGAACTAAAGGCACACGGAGGTTAAGAAATTGCTCAGATGACCACAGCGAATAAGTGTTGATGCTGAGCTTTGTGCCCTGGTGCCCGTGAGCCTCCCAGGTCCATGGTCTAAGCCACTGTGCTAGCATCCCTCCTGTCTATGTTTTCTTCATCTACAGTGTCTGAATACAACAATTAAAAACAATGAACCATCTTGTGATTTTAGTTTAATTGAAATCAATTTAAATAATTCGTCAAAGGCATGTGATTTAGTAACAGTTTTTAAATTAGCAGTGATGTAATGTAATATAGTATGCTAAGGGGTATATTGCAAGTTGAGGCAGAATGCGGGGATTTATAGACCATGTTATAAAGATTCCAGTTTGTGCAGAGGCAGGGAGAAGCACTCAGTTTTCATCTTTGGAGTCCAGTGGTCACATTTGTGCTTTGGAAATACCTCTCTCATTGCAATGAGGGGTTTGTATTGGAGGGAGTGGGAGATGAAGATCAATCAGGACTCTTACAATAGTCAAGGTGAGGAATGAGAAGGATCTGAACTAAGACCAGGGTGGTAGCAGTGCACAGAGGGACAGGTGCAAATCTAAGAAAGATAAAGGGGTCACCATTTGGTTTCTGGGAATGGAGGCAAGACTGGAACCATGTAAGTCTCCCAGGATTCTGAGAGGGCCACAGGACAGTTAGAGATACAGTTCATCAGGATGGATTCTAATAAAATGGAATTTTATAATAATGAATATTGCTTCTCAAGAAGAAAAATGTGTGAATTTTTTCCACTTTTCCATTTTGATTTTTCTTTACAATCCTCACTCTGTTTTCTTTGAGTCAAAGCCATTTTCGTCTTATCAGATATGACATTCTTTTTGCAGAAGCAATTCCAGCAGGTTTAATAGTTTAAACTTAATTTATGAAAAGCCTATTCATGCCCTTCTGGGTCATTTAAACAGGCAGCATCTTTTTGCAATTTCCTGGACCCATCGAGTTTGCCCAAGTGCTTACAAATGGACATTGTTCAAGATGATAAATGACTTAACTAGGAAATTGATAGCTAATTTGCTGAAAACCTCTTATGATTCCAGGCTGCTCTCGCAGGAGGCACCACCATGATTATTGATTTCGCCATTCCTCAGAAAGGTGGCTCCCTCATTGAGGCCTTCGAGACCTGGCGAAGCTGGGCTGATCCCAAAGTTTGCTGTGACTACAGCCTTCACGTGGCAGTGACGTGGTGGAGTGACCAGGTAAAGCACCTGAATTTCAATGTGTTCCCATTGTCCTCTTGTCCTCACTCTGCACAAGAGCAAGAAACTGGTGACGTTGATTGCCTCCTGATAACTGGAGGACAGAATTGGCAGGAAGACTTTTCATTGCATATTCTTTTGTATCTTTTGAATTTTTAATTATGTGAAGTATTATCAATTTTAAAAACTAAATTAAAAAATCGTATAAAGACAATAGGATAAATCTTTTACACTCATTCATAACAGCTTCTGTTAATATTTAATTGATGAATCATCAATGCTTTAAGTGTAATGTTTAATATACTGATTTCTCTTTTTCTTAAATTCAATATCCCCAGAATCTTTTAAACAGTATTTTCCCACAGGTTAGAACTTCAATAAAAAATGTTTAATTTCTCAAAAAAAAAAAAAAAAAATCAAGGAAATTCTACATTTAGAATTCTCTAGAACTAGAAGACTGCCTTCCCACTCATGAGCCTTCTTTAGAGAGGAAGGGACAGACCTGGACTGTTTCCAGAGTCTTCTCCTAGTGGTATCTTGACCGAGTGATCTTCCTGCTCTGCTAATGTTACTACCTGGTCAGACCATTTCATAATAGAGCTTAAAGCAACCTTCCATGCCCACTAATTGCCCAGGCCATGGCAGAAATAACATGATTTAGATAGAAAAGACAGTTTGAGAGATGTTAAAATATGTTGATTTCCTCCCACATAAATTTGTGTGTGAATTTTGGAAGAAATTTTTAGTTGGAATTTAAATTGCAACATGTTTTTTCACATTGCACTTAATTCAGCAATCTTTTTACCGGAAAGAGTTCACCATTAGGACATAGTCTCACGTCCCCCACAAACTCGGGCTTTAGACCACAAGTTAATCAAAAACAAATATCAATCTTTAACAGGTAGTTCAGCAAACATAATAGCAAGGTTTATAGTCCACAGCTAAAGTTAGTTTTTCTTATGCCTTTTTAGTGATGCATCTGAACTCTTATGGTTTTAGGATCATCCCTCCTTTCCTTCCCTTCCCTCCTCTCCCCTCCCTTCTCTTCTTCTTTTACCTCCCTCCCTCCCTGCCTCCCTTCCTCTCTTCCTTCTGTCTTCTTCTCTTTCCTCCCTCCCTTCCTTCCCTCTCTTCATTTTCCTATTCTCCTATTTTAAAGATGGAGCAAAGGTGATGGTGTTTGTCCTTATCAGTGCTTCTCACACTTTAGTATGCAAAGAGTCACCTGGTAAACCTTGCTAAAATGCAGATTGCAGGTTCTGTTCAGGGGGGTTATTCGTTTGCTAGGGCTGCTGTAACCCTAGCAAACAAAATGTACGACAAACAGAATGGCTTAAACAACAGACATTGACTGCCTCCCAGTTGTGGAGGCCAGAAGCCTGCAATTTAGGTGTCAGCAGGGTTGGTTCCTCCTGAGGGCTCTGAGGGAGAACCTGTTCCGTTCCTCTCTCCTAACTTCTGGTAGTTTGCTGACAACATTTGGCATTCCTTGTCTTGTCGAAGCATCACCCCGGTCTCTGCCTTCATCTTCATATGATGTTCTCCCTGTGGGAGGTCTGCATCCCAGTTTCCATTTGATATAAGGGCACCAGTTACACTGGATAAAGCCCACATGCTCATGTCCTCATCTTAGTTACATCTGCAAGGACTCTATTTCCAAACAAGGGGTTAGGACTTCAACATATGAATTTTGGGGTCACGCAAGTCAACCCATAGCAGTAGGTTAGGGGCAGATGGGACCTGAGATTCTGCCTTTCTAGCAAGCAACCAGGTGACGCTGCTGCTGCCGGTTCAGGTGCCACACTTTTGGAGGGGCAAGGCTGAAGCTAATATCCTTGCAAGTTGTATAATGAGACTCTTGCATGGCTGTGGATGGCAGGGATGATTAATGAGGGCTCTTCTACTCAGAGAGCAAAAGATATTTCATGTAAGCAATGCATATCATAATCCCCTTTGGAAGCCCATCAGGTGAATATGCTAACAATGTTTCAAGCATTTTTTTTTTTTTTTCTGACGATAAAACTAATGTACTCATTGTAAAAAATTAGAAACTGTTGGGGGAAAAAAATGAGGTGCACTGTCCCATGTTCTGTCCCTTGCTCTTGTCACTTAACCTAACTTGGAGCACATTCCATTGCTTGTCCACTCTCAATATTTTGGTGCTTTTTTCTATCTTAATTAAGTAGTAATTAATTTATTCAATAAATAGTTATTGAGTGGACACTATGCACCAGGCACTGTTCCAGGACACGTCAGTGGACAAGCCTCACAAGGCCCCTTCTCTCATGGGGCTGAAATCCTAGTGGGGTAGACAGGTGATCAGCAAGTAAGGACTGCTTTGCTGGGGGATAAGCACCATGAAGAAAAGGGAGGGACATTTCCAAGGGAATAAACAGTGATAGCAATGAGTAAATTCACGTGTAATATCATTCTTAAACTTTGCTGACTCAATAGAATTACACTGCTTTATTTTGCACTTTTTAGTTAGTAGGAAGTTTATTTCTTGCATGTGTTATTAGTCATTTTATTACTCCATGAATAGTTGGCAACATTTTTCAACATGTTTTTCTTATCAAGTTGAAAGAACTTTTATTAGCTAAGAGCAATAATTCTATGCTTGTTACATTTTTCATTGTGTGTGTATGTGTGGGTGGGTGGGTGTGGGTGTGTTTTAACATATAGAAGTTCAAACAGTCTTATTTGGTCAAATCTATGAGTTTTTCCTTTCAAATTTTTGATCCTTACTGAGACTTGAATCTGACCTACAAAAGCAATTATTGAGGCCGGGGGCAGTGGCTCATGCCTATAATTCCAGCACTTTGGGAGGCCAAGGTGGGTGGATCACTTGAGGTCAGGAATTCAAGACCAGCCTGGCCAACATAGCAAAACCCTATCCCTATTAAAAATACAAAAATTAGCTGGGCATGGTGGTGCATGCCTGTAATCTCAGCTACTCAGGAGACTGAGGCAGGAGAATCACTTGAACCTGGGAGGAGAGGTTGCAGTGAACCAGGATTATGCCACTGCACTGCAGCCTAGGCAACAGAGCAAGACTCTGTCTCAAAAAAAAAAAAGAAAAGAAAAGAAAAAAAGAAAAAAAGGAACAATTATTGAGATAGCTTTGATATTAGCTTGCCCCTGACCCCTGGCAACCCTGAAGGCCTCTGAGCTTCCAACAGGTCCAGAGTCGAGTCTCCAGCTCTCACCTCCTAGGAGCTGCCAATGGATCCCATGCCCGCCACAGCTGGCTCTACAGCTAAACCCTGAGCTTGTGCTTTCTCGGGCATGCCTGGGTCCATCTGCATCTTCCACTTCCTCCTTCTAAGAACTCCACCCATGGCTTTCAGATTTGAACCTGAATCTTTACCTCACATTAATGTTCATTCCTGCTGGATCCATGATTGCTTCTGTTGCTGCCAACATGGCTTCAAGGTCATTTTCTAGAATAATTTCCTCAAATTGGGAGATAGATGCAGAGAATTTTATATCCAAGTACAGAAATAAAGTATTTTGGAAAAAGCTATTCACTTTTTCATGATTTAAAAGTATGAGAGCAGCAGCAGTTTATCAGATGAAATGGGGTTTAACCTTGGAGAAAGATCAAGGCCTTGATTGCATTTTTGTGGAACTAAACTGTTGTCCTTATTTTACTTAGTTCTCTTCCAAATGCAACGTTTTAGAGAATGTTGAAATTATCATTTAAATTAGAGTAACATATTGTTGTTATGGTTGCTGCTTCCTTTTAGGTTAAAGAAGAAATGAAAATCCTTGTGCAAGATAAAGGTGTTAACTCTTTCAAGATGTTTATGGCCTATAAAGATCTGTACATGGTGAGAGACCTGGAGCTGTACGCAGCCTTCTCTCAATGCAAGGAAATTGGAGCAATTGCCCAGGTCCATGCAGAAAATGGAGACTTAATTGCAGAAGTAAGCATTTGCATTCCAAAGCTTCTACAGAAATGACAGCAGCCATAACTTAAGGTGAAGATGATTGGGACTACATAGGTAAACTCATTTAATGCATTGGAAGATGAGAAATCCAGAAATGGATTTTCTGCGGCTCAGAAACGGATTTTCTGTGACTCAGAAACTCCCGACTCCATTTACTCGAGTCCCTGCTCTCAGCTTTATGCAGGTGGTATGTGCACTAGAGTGAGGATTTCCCCTTGCAAACCAGCTCTTAGATCTCAAACATGTGCTGTTATGAAAACACAGATACTTTTCTTTGTGTCCTCCAGCACAGTTTTGGCTTTGTTGTTTTTCAGAAGCTCAGGCTGCTGGTTCAGAATACCAAAGCGTGGACAACATCAGTGTCATCTGATGACTTAAGCAGTGTATTAGGTAGCTGTTTAAAGTCCTGCTCTTTTCAGAAACTGGATATTAAAATGTACTCTGGAAGAATCTAGATGATATTTATTTCTCATGTTAGTCTCATTATTAATGCCTGAAGGGTACACCGTCTGCAAGATTTAAAGAGCTGTCTCTTGCCCTTTATATTAGCTGACTTTTTTTTTTAAACTCCCTAGGCTCAGTGGCCACAAGGCAGAGAGGAATAATGAGAAGAGAGCGTGAGCTGTAAAAACAAAACAAAACAAAAAACAGACCAGGGTTTAAATTGGACTCTTCTGCTTTATAGTTTCATGACAACAGGAAGTCTTTTTACCACTCTGAGTCTGGACTTAATGCCCTTTTTGTAAGGAAGAAATAACATTTTGAAGAAGAAAGATAACAGGTCCAATACCATTTAGTAGGTTGGGTTGGGGAGCAAGTGCAGAGGATTATTCCATAAGAAAAGTAAAACTGATTACATAGTATGACAGGGAGTCACTTCAACAAGGATCCATAGTATTTTTATTTTGTTTGTCAGAATCAATATTAAATCTTAAACATAGATATTGCTTTTCAAAGATTGTGATTAGAAATAACTTCATATCTTTTTCACCTTTAATTTTTTAATTTTTTTTTATTTTTGTGGGGTACCTAGTAGATGTATATATTTATGAGGTACATGAGATATTTTGATACAAGCTTGCAATGCATAAGAATCACATTATGGAAAATTGGGGATCCATCCCCTCAAGCATTTACCCTTTGTGTTACAAACAATCCAATTATACTCTTTTAGTTATTTTAAAAAGTGCAATTATTTTTTATTTTTTATTATTATTTTTTTTGAGATGGAGTCTTGCTCTGTTGCCTAGGCTGGAGTGCAGTGGCGTGATCTCTGCTCACTGCCAGCTCCGCCTCCCAGGTTCACGCCATTCTCCTGCCTCATCCTCCTGAGTGGCTGGGACTACAGGTGCCCGCCACCACGCCCAGCTACTTTTTTGTATTTTTAGTAGAAACGGGTTTTCACCGTGTTAGCCAAGATGGTCTCAATCTCCTGACCTTGTGATCTGCCCGCCTCCACCTCCAAAAGTGCTGGGATTACAGGTGTGAGCCTTGCGCCTGGCCAAAAGGTGCAGTTATTGATTATAGTGCCCCTTATCCAGTACTAGATCTTATTCATTCTTTCTAACTTTTTTTTTTTTAAACACACGAACCATCCCCACCTTCCCCCTCTCCCCACAGCTATCCCTCCCCACTAACCTTCCCAGCCTCTGGTAACCATACTTCTATTCTGTATCTCCATGAGTTTAATTGTTTTAATTTTTAGATCCCACAAATAAGTGAGAACATGTGATGTTTGTTTTTCTGTGTCTGGCTTATTTCACATACATAATGACCTCCAGTTCCATCCATGTTGTTGCAAATGACTGGATCTCCTTCTTTTTATGGCAGAATAGTACTCCCTTGTGTATATATACCACATTTTCTTTATCTATTCATCTGTTGATTCCAAATCAGGTTCCAAATTCCAAATTAGGTTGCTTCCAAATCTTGGCTATAGTGAACAGTGCAGCAACAAACATGGCAACGCAGGTATATCTCTTCGATATACTGATCTCCTTTCTTTTGCATATATGTCCAGCAGTGGGATTGCTGGATCATATGGTAGGCTCTATTTTTAGTTTTTTGAAGAACTTCCAAACTATTCTCCATAGCAGTTTTACTAATTTACATTCCCATCAACAGTGTACATAGGTTCCCTTTTCTCCAATCCTTACCAGCAGTTGTTATTGCCTGTCTTTTTAATATAAGCCATTTTAACTGGGGTGAGATGATATTTCATTGTAGTTTTGATTTGCATTTCTTTGATGATCAGTGATGTTGAGCACCTTTTCTATGCCTGTTTGCCGTTTGTATGTCTTCTTTGGAGAAATCTCTATTCAAATCTTTTGCCCATTTTTAAATCAGATTATTAATTTTTTTCCTGTAGAGTTGTTTTAGTTTTGTATATATTCTGGTTATTAATCCCTTGTCAGATGGGTAGTGTGCAAATATTTTTTCCCATTTCATGGGTTGTTTCTTCACTTTGTTGATTGTTTCCTCTGCTATGCGGAAGCTTTTTAACTTGATGTGATCCCATTTGTCCATTTTTGCTTTGGTTGCCTGTGCTTGCTTTTTCCCCTTTTCAATAAAAAAAAGTGATGGTAAAATATGCATATGGAAAATTAACTTATATGATTAGAATATCAAATTTATTTTTACCAAATACACATGTTGTATATATACACCCACACAGACATGTTCACACACACACACACACATGCACACACACGCGCGCACACACACCCCTATACCTAACAGATCAAAAGCCTGGCATTGCATTTAATTTATGATAAAATAATGATATCTGTCATTAGTAAACCTTCCTTGCACATATGCACATTCCTGCTGTCTTTAGGGAGCAAAGAAGATGGTGGCTCTGGGAATAACAGGCCCTGAGGGTCACGAGTTGTGCCGCCCAGAGGCAGTGGAGGCAGAGGCCACGCTGAGAGCCATCACCATAGCCAGCGCTGTGAACTGTCCTCTCTACATTGTGCATGTGATGAGCAAGTCTGCAGCTAAGGTGATAGCGGATGCAAGGAGACACGGTAATTCCTGAATGTAACCTCACTTAAAACTCAGCGTTAGCTGAAGAGGAAAGTCCATGTCTGTGGCCTCTGCTTCAGTTTAGGAGAAAGTGCATGTGGATTTCCACAACTTTTCTTCCTCCCTTTTTATTAGCCTCCTGGTTTCGTTTATCCTTATGTGTGTCTGTTTTCCCCCACTTTTGTTCATCTTCATCCTTGCCTCTCTACATTCAGGTTTCATTTGTTATTTCTTCTCCATCCTTAGGACCCCAGGACATTTCCTTTAGCCACATGCCCCCACACTCAATGCCACTAGCGGCCACTTTTAAATATGATAGTTAAATGCAAAGCTCTCAGGTTTTTGTTTGTTTTTGTGATGGAGTCTCACTTTGTCGCCCAGGCTGGAGTTCAGTGGCGTGATCTCGGCTCACTGCAACCTCCGCCTTCTGGGTTCAAGCGATTCTCCTGCCTCAGCCTCCTGAGTAGCTAGAATTACAGGTGAGCACCACCACACCCAGCTAAATTTTATATTTTTAGTAGAGGCGGGGTTTCATCATGTTGGCCAGGCTAGTCTCAAACTCCTGACCTCTAATCATCTGCCTGCCTTGGCCTCCCAAAGTGCTGGGATTACAGGTGTGAGCTGCCATGCCCAGCCCTCTTTCATTAATTTTGAAGAAGCTTCCCTATCTCTTAGGCAGCTCCACTACCCTTCCTCTACCTAAATCAGGGCAGTGCAAGGCACCTAGTACATGCTCAATAAATTTCTTTTGAATTGAATTGATTCATCTGACAGCCACTTGGGTGTTGTAGCAATTGAAGCAATTATCCAAATGGTATTTTTATGATGGTTATTTTAAGATTTTAAAACCTAAGTTATTTTTACCCCAGATTGCCTAATTGCCTCAGTTCTCTGGGTCAGTCTAGCATGTAAATATTCATCTTAAAGGAAAGAGAAAATCTCCTATTTTTGATAAGCATTGGGCAAATAAATGATTTCATTCTTTTGCCAATACTGGTAGAGAAAGGATGAAAAACAAATAAGGTGCATTTTACTCAGTGACTTTAGGCCCATGGTAGCTTCTGTCCTCTCAATTTTGGGAATACAGATAATCAGAGACAGTCTTATAATTCAACCTTGCTGTTTTTTTCTTTTTTTTTTAAATTAAAACAGGCTGTATTTTTATAAGATTCATTATAAAAATAATGGGTCTCACTCTGTTGCCCAGGCTGGAGTGCAGTGGTACAATCACGGCTCACTGCAGCCTCTAACTTCCAAGTGATCCTCCCATCTCAGTCTCCCAAGTAGCTGGGACCACAGGCATGCGCCACTATGCTCAGCTAATTTTTAAATTGTTTGTAGAGACAGGGTTTTGCCATGTTGCCCAGGTTAGTCTCGAACTCCTGGGCTCAAGCAATCCTCTCACCTTGGCCTCCCAAAATGTTGGGATTACAAGCATGACCTACCGCATGGTTTTGGCATGTATATAATTGATATCAAAATAAATTTTGTCAAAATTTCTTCTTGTTGCATTAAGATTCAGTAATGATTTGTGCAAGCTGTGTGCACTTTTAAAATATAATCCATCAATATTTTGTGTTAAGAGTACGCTTATTTCACATAGGAGTTAATAATGTCTTATTAACCAACCGTTTCTGATTGATACTCTCTCATGTAAAAGAATTTCACCCCTTAAAAAAGAAAATATAAGTACTGCAATTTTAAAGTTATAGGTTTTTCCCACCAGATGGTGCTGTTGCCAACTCTATGAGATGAGTTGGTCTGTAATTATTTGCTTTGTTAAGTCGTGTACCGGGTCCGTAATGTCAGAATATTATTTAAGGAACAGTGAAATCAGCAGAAATTTTCACTTCTAACCCATCTTCAAGCTCCAATTTTGACAGTTCTGTCAGGAAGCAGTTTCTTGATCTTGGGTATTTGTTTTTCATTGAGATAGAATTCCATTAGGAGCAAAGTAAAAGTCTAGAGAGGGTTTTAGAATACAGATCATAGGCAGAAAACTAGTAAATACAGATATTTTAATTTTATTGTAAATTCTTTTTAAATTCAATATTATTTCTTGAATCTGTAAAACATTTGCATGGTCCAAGCATCAAAATTATATCTAAAAATGTTCAATGAAGTTTTACTTGCCTTCTCTAGCTCCTTCTTCCCGTACAGTATAAGTAACGATTTTTATTAATTTATTTCTGGCCTATCTTTACCATGTTTTTCTTTACCACATAAGAATATAGTTCTTCCTTCCTACATAAAAGGTAGCATACTGTATACCTTGTCTACACATTGCTTTGTTTTCCACTTGAAAATATGTTCTGAAGTTCAGCCCACATTAGACACAGAAATTTTCCTCATTCTTTTTTGTAAGTACAGAGTATGCTACTGTATTTATTCAATGAGTCCCCTACTGATGGACATCTGGGTTGTTTCTGATCTTTAGCCATTTCAAGAGAAACCACAGTGATGGCCTTTTGCATATGCTATTTCAATTTGTGAAAGACACATTCGTTCTGGAGGTCAGAAGCCTGAAATGGGTCTCACCAGGCTACAGTCAAGGTGTCTGCAGGGCTGCATCCCTCTCTGAGGTCCTAGGAAGCCCTTGCCTTGTGAGCCCTTGTGAGGCCTGTCGCATTACTTGGCTTGTGGCCCCTTCCTCCATCTTCAGCACCAGCCACAATGGTTGAGACCTTCTCACATCACATTATTTTGACCTTTTTGCCTCTCTCTTTCACTTTAAGGGAGACTTATATTAAGCCAACCTGATTAATTCAGGATGATTTCCCCCATTTCATGGGCCTTAATTTAATCATATCTATTAATCCCTTTGCCGTGTAAAGTAACATATTCACAGGACATGGGGATTAAGATGTGGACATCTGTTGGGCTCCATCTTTCTGCCCACCACAAAATGGGTATCTTGAGGGTAGATTCCTAGAAGTGGGATTGCTGGTTCAAATTGCATATGTAATTTTTGGGACATTGCTCATATTTTTCCCAAGGAATTATAGACACGAAATATTTAAAATACCACCCTAAACATTGTAGTTGAGTCAGCCTTACTGTGACAGTATAATACTTGTGCAATTGTCAAAGAGGCGACATTGCTTCAGAATAAAATAGTTTGAAAGATTCCCTACCCCATGCATGTGACCAAGGCATGGGATCAAACAGGGGCCCAAAGAGGAAGGGGTGGGCATAAACTGTGCCCAGCTGTTCACATGGTGACTGCATCAGCAAACCAAAGGACAGGTCCCTGTGGGTACAGTGGGACAAGAGCTGTTGGACCACACTGATCTCTTACAGAAGATGCATCTACCCTGTCTGCACTCATTTATTATCTCACATCATTTCTAAATGTAAAAGAGCAAGATAGATGTAAATAAGAAATCGTTCGGTTTTACACATTTATACTACAAAAATCTCCCATCTGTAAATACCATTGCCAGCCCATTCTTTTTTATTTTTTTATGTATTTTTATTATTTTTTTTGAGACAGAGTCTCACTTTGTCACCCAGGCTGGAGTGCAGAGGCGTGATCTTGGCTCACTGCAACCTCCACCTCCTGGGTTCAAGCGCTTCTCCTGCCTCAGCCTCTCCAGTAGATGGGATTACAGGCTCCCACTACTATGCTCAGCTAATTTTTTTGTATTTTTAGTAGAGACAGAGTTTCACCATGTTGGCCAGACTGGTCGAGGTGGCTCATGCCTGTAACCTCAGCACGTTGGGAGGCCGAGGCGGGTGGATCACCTGATGTCAGGAGCCCATTCTATCTTCAAGGGCCTTGACTCTCACAGTATGGTCCCTAGAATGCAGCCTCCACATTGCCTGGGAGCTCCCTGGACACGCAGAGCCTTGGGGCCCATCCAGATTCCCTGAATCAGAATGTGCATTTATAACTAGAACCCCAGGTGATTCACATGGATATGAAAGTCTGAGAATCACGGCTCCAAGAGGCACAAAGGAGATCCAATTATTGATTGCTTCATTGTGGTAGCCTAGAAATATAATGCTATTAAGTTTGATTTTATTGTTCAATTGCCAGCTCTATACCCAGAAGAGCGGGATAGTAATGACAACAACTAACAGCTTGCTGAGTGCTTAATATGTGCCTGGCACATAGTAGTATTTTAATCTCTTTTATCTCATTTCAGGTTTTACTATATTCTTATCAATGTGTTTTAATACACATTGTCTTTTAAAAAATTGTCATAATAATGCCTCATGCTCAATTTTACCACTCTTTTGTGATTGATGAAATTGAGGCTTGGGAGAGATTGGTGAATTGAGCCAAAGATCACTTTATTAGTAAGTGCTAAACTTGGAATTCAAGTCCAAATCTATGTGTCCCCAAAGACCAAACTTTTTCTGTCACTCTCCACTCTGTTCAAGGAGAAATTGATCTGAAGTTGGGAAGACCTGGATATCAAGCTTGTATTTAATGGGCTTGGGTTTATTTATTTATTTTTAGAGACAGGGTCTCTCTGTCACCCAGGCTGGAGTGCAGTAGCACAGTCTTAGCTAACTGCCACCTCAAGTTCCTGTGCTCAGATGATCCTCCCAACCTCAGCATCCCAAGTAGCCGCAACTACTCATGTATGCCACCACACCCAGCCAATTTTTAAAATTTTTTGTAGAAGTGAAGTCTCCCTTTGTTGTTCAAGCTGGTCTTGAACTCCTGGCCTCAGGCGATCTTCCTGCCTCAGTTTCCCACAGCACTGGGATTACAGGAGTGAGCCACCATGCCTCGCTGGTTTTGGTGTTTTAAAATTTGTAATTGTAATTGGTTTTTGGTTTTTGGCATTACATTTAAATTTCTTATTTAAGACATTACCATCATTTTGCTATTTTTATCATTAAAAGATTAATTTTGGGGGTGGAAATGATGAAGTATTAAATGGAAAGTAAATATCTTCTATCTCTCTCAGCTCATTCTTTAGAGCCAGTGATTTTAAACTTATCTATCTTTAGTTTTTGGTGGTTACTTCCAAAATCCTAAACTATAAGTTTGTAGTGATTTGTAATTTTTGACAGTATCACTTGACTCTCAACTATATGAGAAATGAATAATTTAGTTCCTGTAAACTTCCCACCTCCTGAGTTTTGTCAGTAATAAATGTCAATTCAAATAATATATTTAATTTTACATGTTTTATTTTACGTGTTTTAGCTATTCCTTTTTGTTTTTAGAGGCAGGATCTCACAGGAGCTGGAGTGCAGTGGCAAGAACACAGGTCACTGTAGCCTCGATTTCCTGGGCTCAGGCAATCTTCCTGCCTCAGCCTTCAGAGTGACTGGGACTATAGGCATGCACCACTGTCCATGGCTAATTTTTAAATTTCTTGTAGAGTCGGTGTTTTACCATGTTGCCCAGGCTGGTCTCAGGCTAACCTCCCACCATGGCCTCCCACAGAGCTGGGATTACAGGTGTGAGCCACCGCCCCCCGCCTGACATCTCTTCTCTACAGGCTGAAGAAGAAACTTAGAGGCCCTAAGTGCTCTCTCTCTCTCTGCCTCCTGCAGATGTCTACCAGCTGTATTATTATCTTTACACAGACTCTGTAACTCTGATTAGGTCTTCCATGCTTTCTCTATAGGTTGAGTCTAAAATTTAGAACCGTCGCAGGGTAAAATTATGGAAATATTCTTCTCTGTAGAAACTATTAGTGAGAAGAGAACTTCAGAGAAATTTATAGCACTAACTTGGAGTGCAAGTTAGTGTTACTCAAATTAATTCTCAGAGAAGCAATTTCCAAGTGTCAAGGTCAAGTGAGTTTTCTTCATTCCAATAGGACTCAAAAGCATGCCTTATTTTAGTTTGCCACATATTTAGACCATTATTGTCTTGTAAAATTTCTCGTTTCTCCTGACATTTTTCCAATTAGCTTTTTTTAAAATAGATTGAGAAAAGAAATATGTGCCTTCTTTACCATATCATGAAGAGTTCTAGCTTCTTCATCACACTTTCTATTGAATAGAATCAGCTCTACTTGAGGAGATTCTTTGTGGGAGGAGAATCTGCTGACTTTCGCTTTCATTTTTCATAGCTGCTTGCTAAGCCTGCAGTAGAGACGTCATTCTGGGATAATGAGATTGGATATACTGATTCCTGGTTTCCGTATCTCCCCTTTTCTTGAATTACTTTGAAGATTTTCAGGTAATTTTTAAGGAAAAGTGTGTAAAAGGTGATTTTTCTGATTCCTTGTCTTCAGGCTTATTGGGTGATTTGAATGGGCGTGGAATTCTTGGTTCCGAAATATTTCCTTCTGAATTACGAAGGCACAGTTTCCTTCTCTACTGGCATCCAGTGTTACTGAGGAACAGGCAAATCTCCATACAATTTCTTATCTTCTTATCACAAACTTTTCATTATTTGTAAGATTTTTATACTTTCTCTTCATTTTAGATATCCAGAAATTTCATTAAGACTATTACTGGAAAGGGGCTCCAATCCAGACCCCTAGAGAGGGTTCTTGGATCTTGCTCAAGAAATAATTTAGTGTGAGTCCATAAAGTACAGTGAAAGCAAGTTTATTACAGAAGTAAAGAAACAAAAGCATGGCTACTCCATAGACGGAGCAGCCCCGGGGGCTGCTGATTGGGTATTTTTAATGTTCATTCTTGAATATCTGCTAAATAAGGGGTGGATTATTCATGAGTTTTTCAGGAAAGGGGCAGGGAGTTCCTGCAACTGAGAGTTCCTCAGTTGGCATGGCATTTGTAAACTGTCATGGCATTGGTGGGAGTGTCTTTTAGCTAATACATTATAGCTAATACATTATAATTAGTGTATAATGAGCTGCGAGGATGACCAGAGGTCACTCTCATTGTCACTTTGGTTTTGGTGGGTTTTGGCCAGCTTCTTTACCGCATCCTGTTCTTCAGTCCAGGAGGTTTCAGCCTCATTTTACTCAGCCCCTCTTCAAGATGGAGTCGCTCTGGTTGGAACACCTCTGACAAGGCCATATTTAGTAGTAGGCCTTTAAAAAATTTACCTTCATGTTCAGAGGCCTTTATCAATCTGACAACTGAGCTTTGATTCTGAAAATTTCTTCTGTATTTTCCTCCATATTCATTTCCTCTGTTTTCTTTTCCTGGGATTCCATCATAATCCTCTATGTCCTTTAACTAGTTTCACCTTTTAAAAAAATATTTGAATTTTTGCTCTACAATTTAGGAAATACTTTTGTTTTCCTGCCCTTCTAATACACTTGTGTCTTGGTAATCACACCTTTATTTCCAAGAAAATGTTCTTGTTTTTTAAGTGCTCTTTTTTTCCATGGTTGCTTATTCTTTTTAATGTTTTTCTTTCAATAGATGCATATCTTCCTTTTTGAAAAAAATTTTGTACTTTATTTGTTTATTTATTTATTTTTATATAAAGACATAGTCTTACTATGTTACCCAGGCTGGTCTTGAACCCCTGGGCACAAGTGATCCTTCCGCCTCGGCTTCCCAAAGTGTTGGGATTACAGGCATGAACCATTGGGCCCAGCCTATCTTCTTAATCTAAGAATACTAATGAAGATTTTTTTTTTTTAATTCTCTTCTGTTTCCTGGGTTACTCTGTTTCTTTCTAGTTCAATTTTTCAGGTTTTTTGTTGTTGTTGTTGTTGTTGTTGTTTGTTTGTTTTTAGATGGAGTCTCGCTCTGTTGCCCAGGCTGGCACGATCTGGGATCACTGCAACCTCCTCCTCCCAGGTTCAAGTGATTGTCCTGCCTCAGCCTCCCGAGTAGCTAGGATTACAGGTGCCCACTACCATGCCCAGCTAATTTTTGTATTTTTAGTAGAGACAGGGTTTCGCCATGTTGGCCAGGCTGGTCTTTAACTCCTCACCTCAGGTGATCCGCCCACCTCTGCCTCCCAAAGTGCTGGGATTACAGGCGTGAGCCACTGTGCCCGGCCAATTTTTCAGTTTTTAAAACTCCTGGTCTTCCTTTTTGTGTGGGCATGTGCTGTTTGTGTTTTCTTCAAAAGTCTGCTCATCCTTGGCTGTCCATATGTCGACAGGACAGTTCAGTTGGTCAGTGTGGGAGTGGGCATGGAATTCCTCTTCCACCAAGCATATCTGTTTCCTGAACTTGCTGTGTGAATGCAAATGGGACATAGTCACTGGGCAGCTTCAGTTTAAGGTGTGGGGACCTCAATCTAGCATCAACACCACCTAAGAAGCTTCATTTCCCAGCAGAGGTGAGGGTGAGTGTTGAGAGACCCAGACGTCCTCCTCCCCTCCCCTTCACTACCCTTTCTGCTCCAGGAGGAAAGCTCTTCTTGACTCCTTCTACTCCTTCAGGTCAAGCTGTCACTCCCCCTAACTTTTCTTTATGAATTATTGCTATCCCATCTGCTTCCCACATTCCTATAATCTACTAAAACCCTGGTCAACCATGATTCTTCTTTCAACCCCAGTGCAGCTCAGGATTCTTTCCCTTTTGTCTGTCTTCACCAGGATTTTTATGTGAACTGGGAAAGAAGAGGTGGGGAATGTTCAGTGCATCCAAAGCCTGAGGTTTCTTTTTGCTCTTGCCTTGATATTTTCTTTTAGCATTCTGCAATAAAAAGTGAAAAGCAAGTTACAGAAAGAAGAAAACTTTCAAGTCCAAGCCATCGAAAGTGGTGTCACCTTTGACAGTTTGCAAAGAATGCCCATTTCATGGTTAAGCCTTTTTTTTTGTCCAACTTGAGTGACTATTAGACTGGTGCAAAAGTAGTTGCAGTTTTTGCCATTACTTTCAATGGGAAAAACCACAGTTACTTTAGCACCAACCTAATAGGACTAGGTTAGTTCTCATCCACCCTTCTTGTGAGAAGATGCTTTTGCAAAGATGAGGCAAGGGAATCGGGCGTTTCTCCCTAAAGCATTATCCTTTTCTTCCAGAAGCAGAGTTTGTCTCCCTTGCTGCATAGCCCAAGTGTGAAGTTGGACAAACAAGCTGTCATTGTGTTTCATGTGGACAGTCCAGTCTGCCAGCCTCTGACTTCTATCACCCACTACAGTCTAGTTTTTGTCCGAAGAATGTGTGTGTCAATGTGTGTCACTGGCTTCAGAGACCCTTTTTAAATTTTGGTCTGAGTAGCTATGCATGTTCTTTTTCTGCCACAGTATTGGCATATGGGATCATTAATGGCTTTTTAGGAAATACTTTGTGTACTTCACCTTCATACTTCCCAGTAGAACCTGTAGGCTCATGAATTCACTACCTTTCTGTGATTTGTTTAGAATGGTGGCAATTTCTCACAGCACTTTAACTTGATGCCCCACTTGCTATGTATCTGGCATTATTTGTTTCCCATTTGTGACTGAAATTGTCAATGCACTGATTTGCTGTTGTTTTGGTTTACAGTTAAACTTGTTTTAACTTGTCTTAATAAAGTTTACCTCTATTTTATATCCATGTTCCTGTTGTTAGGGTAAAAATATGATGCTCATTTGAACTTAACAAATATTTTCTTTATGTTTTTCATAAACAACAAAGTTCTTGGATGCCGAGCGCATGCTAGGTACTGTGCTCTAGGCATTAACTTTGCTAAGATGATTAAGATAATTTCAGATCTCAAGCAGCTCATAGTAAACTGGGCTAGATTGTGGTTGTTTAATGTGTTTGTATATTTGATTGTTGTTTATTTGATTTGATTTCGTTTGGTTTTAGTTTTGCTTATAATAGAAAGTTTTACTTAATAGGTGTATCTTTGTAAAATAAAAAGTTCTCTTGCAGAGAGGTGTAAACCAAAAATAAAATTCTAAGACCCCTTAACCATCTGAATGGACCTCTCCTCTCAGTCAGGGTGTTTCAAAGTTAACCTGAAAAACTGGTTCAGGCCATGCGGGGAAGGGAGGGTTGGACATGCCTCATTATGTCCTCCTCCCTTTTGGAATTCAGGAAAAGCTGACCAGCATTAACATCAACACAGACCTTAAGTCTAATAAAAACCATTTACAATCTCTGAAGCCTGCTACCTGGAGGCTTCATCTGCATGATAAAACTTTGGTCTCCACAGCCCCTTATCACAATCCAAACATTTCTTTCTATTGATAATAACTTTTTCAACCAATTGACAATCAGAAAATTTTTACATCTACCTATAACCAGGAAGCCCCCACTTTGAGCTACCCTGCCTTTCTGGACCAGAACAATGTATGCTTACATGTATTTGATTGATGTCTCATGTCTCCTTAAAATGTATAAAACTAGACTGTGTCCCAGCCACCTTGGGCACATGTTCTCAGGATCTCCTGAGGGCTATGTCATAGGCCATTGGTTACTCATGTTTGCCTTAGAATAAATCTTTTCAAGTATTTTACAAAGTTTGATTCTTTTTGTCAACAGAGGCTTTGGTATTCCTATTTTCCATTTTATGTAAACTCTTTATGTAAACTCTCATATATTCCTCTTGTGTTTTGAAACATGGGGCGAAAAATCCACACAGTGGCCCCTCTCTTCCCAAGTTGTCACGCTGAGTGCTGCTTGGCAGTGTTGAACAAGAATACACCAAGTTTCATTTACTCGTGTGCAATGAACTGATGCTTAGGCACTAGTGCTATAGGCAGAATCAGTGTGCCAGTGGGTCAAGGTGATTTTGAGTCTCAAGTTTCCTTTCTTCTCTTTTTTTTTTTTTTGGAAAAGAGTCTCACTCTGTTGCCCAGGCTGGAGTTCAGTGGCATGACCTTGGCTCACTGCAACCTCTACCTTTTGGGTTCAAGTGATTCTCATGCCTCAGCCTCCCAAGTAGCTGGGACTATAGGTGTGCACCACCATACCTGGATAATTTTTTGCATTTTTAGTAGAGATAGGGTTTCACCATGTTGGCCAGGCTGCCTTTCTTCTTTCTTGCATATGAACATCGGAACACTCCATTGTCCTTTAAATTTAGAACAAGATGATTTACATTACATCAAATTGCATAGCAGTTAAAAGCTGGCCATTAAAAAAATAGAATTGTGTGGCTATCAGGAAACTAACATTTGTGGAGTGTATGAGTTTTCTGTGGCTGCTGTAACCAAGTGTTACAGACTGGGCCGCTTAAACAACGGGAATTTATTTTCTCACAGTTCTGGAATTTTGAAGTCCAAAACCAAGGTGACAACAGGGTTGAGCAGGGTTGGCTTCTTCTGAGAGCTGTGGAGGAAGGATATGTTCCAGGCTTTTCTCCTTGGCTTGTAGATGGCCATCTTCTTCCTGTGTCTTCACGTTACCTTCCCCTACATGTGTCCAAATTTCCTCTTCAGATAAGAACCACAGTCTTGCCTGTAATCCTTGCACTGTGGGAGGCTGAGACGGGCAGATCATGAGGTCAGGAGATCGAGACCATCCTGGCTAACACGGTGAAACCCCGTCTCTACTAAAAAATACAAAAAACTAGCCAGGCGAGGTGGTGGGCACCTGTAGTCCCAGCTACTCGGGAGGCTGAGGCAGGAGAATGGCGTAAACCTGGGAGGCGGAGCTTGCAGTGAGCTGAGATCTGGCCACTGCACTCCAGCCCGGGTGACAGAGCAAGACTCCGCCTCAAAAAAAAAAAAAAAAAAAAAAAAGAGAACCACAGTCTTATTGAATTAGGGCCCACCCCAATGACCTCACTTTAAATTTACTACCTCCATAAAGATCCTTTTTCCAAATACAGTTACATTCTGAGGTACCAGGGGTTAGGACTTCAACATGTGGATTTGCGCAGAGGACACAATTCAGCCCATAACATGGAATGTCTCCAGGGTCCCCGGAAGATTCTGGGTACTTTCATAAACATTAATTTATTTGACCTTCACAAAATTGCCACACTAGAGGGACATTGTGATCCCATTTCACAGATGAGAAAAACAGACTAAGAGCAATGACTTACCTCGTACAATGTCACTAGCTAAAAAGTAGCAAAAGCAGGATTTGAACCTAAATCTGTATGATCCATTCTACCAAGCTGCTTCTATGTATTTTCCTTCTCAATTCTGTTCTTCCTTTGTAAATGTAATGTTTGGAATCAAAATAAAGTCCAGGAAAGTTTGGCTCTATCCTTTTGGCTAGGAAGACTGATTTCTGTAAATATGTTTGGCCTCCTATTTAGTGGCCAGGGCGTTTGCTCCTGGATGCCTATGCTTTTTCTCTGCATCTTTCAACCTTCTCTAGCAGATCTCAGGACTCAATATGAAGCGTTACTTGCAGATCCAGACAAGGTGTTAACGTCTGCTCTAACACCGTCATCTAATAAATGGGTCATCTGGTCAGTGGAGAGTTTGGATTGGTTTGATCTGCTCATTACTGGGAAATCTTGAATATTTCTCAAATGGTGAAACTCCTTTAAGTGGGAGGTTGCATCATAAAGGGCAGAGGCTTTTCTTTGTTTGGGTTTGAGCCAAAAAATGGAGAACTAAGCAGAGAACATCTATGGGTAGACAAGATACAACCTAATGTGAAGCTTGCTAAGACAGTGGGAGGAGATTAATGATGAAGATGTTCCTATCTCCTAAGAGTTGTTGAAACCCTCCAGTTGTGAATGTAATCAGGATAGTACCAGGCTCAAGACAGATAGAGCACTCTTCACTGCCAACCAACTAAGTGTAGTAAATGAAACCAGTAAGTGAAATTGGAAAAATGCTCAGCCACATCCATAAATAGCCTGTGGTTGACTTAAATATTTAGAAATACATGCTCTTTCCCAAGAAATAGAAAATGGCACTTTTCCTAGTAACATAGTGCATATGATATGATATTATAATACTATGACTCTAATTCTGGCTGTACCACTTAGTGCCAGTGTGTGCTGGGCACATTAATCTCATTGAGCATCAATTTCTTCATCTGTCAAACCAGCATGAAGGCAACTATGAAGGTCAAATGAGATTGTATTTGGGAGCCTTGCAAACTATAGAATGGTATGCATGTGTTAGCTATTTTTATTGTTATTTTATTTTTAGCCCAAATCTAACAGAACCCATAATTATGCTGAATTATCCAGTTTGATTATCCAATTTATGGATTATCCAGGCCTCCTGTTTTCCTTCCCCCTTTTAGTCCTTTGAAAATGCCGTAGGAATAATGAAATAGAAAATAGAGAGAATATGCAGTTAGGAATTTTCACTTTTTAAATTTTATTTTGGATATTAACAGATACTAAATGGGGAGAAAGTAGAAAATAGCCCAGTTAACGAAGAGCTTGCTGTATATACTAAAGTGGCCTGTCACATTTTAAAGGAGCTAAGCCCTTCCAAGGAAATTACCTGTCATCTGGTTTCAAAACAGTCCTGGCAGACTCCCGGTGGATGCTGACACTTTTAATTTTTCCTGAGTGCTGTTAAAATCGTAGGACTTTTGGAACCATATTCCCATATCACCTTGATGGGCCAAGTGATTGAATAGAACATGTGATAAGGATCTTTCCTCGATGATAAAGCACCATGGAAAATCCTCAGTCAGCAACTTGTAAAGTGATTGCAGATCAAGTCTCTGAGTTTTCCTTGTCCAAGCATCTGTAAGACGTTCCCTTGGAATAGGAAGGTCTCTTCATATTTGCAAATAAAATATCTTGTCCATCTTCCCAGTTCTCCTGTAGATAGTACATTACCTCTTCATTCACTGAAAACGATTGCTGCTTATTCTATATTTAGAAAGAATTGCTAATGGTGTTTCTCCTTTTCTGGGGATAGGGCAGTAAAAATCCAAATGGGGACGGGATTCATCTAGTAGGGTACGTCACGGAAGCAAAGTAATTTAGCCATGGCTAAGTCCCTGGGGGATAACTTTTATTGATAATTGGTTACTTAAGAATTGAAGTTCTTAGGCTTTAGTAAGCCTTGCTTTCATGGTTTTCCAAATTCCTAACCTAGCTAGTGGAAGATGGCTAGTTTGGAGAAGGATCTATGAAATAACAGGGTGCTGTGTTCCAATTTGATATGACTTAGGCAACTGGTGGCCATCTACTGTCAGTACTCTCTGAGGAAATCTGTTAATTTCAGTCATATATCAGGATTTTAACTAAAACTCAGCATCTGATGAACCAGAGTGAACTAATTTGGTATGCCAGCATCTCTCTACTGTGCACTCTCCTTAATGATTGCCTGAATATGATCAAGTTGATGCCAGCAGACCTATTATTCTGACAAATGCTAATCAGAGATAGGATTCTGATTGATTTTAAATTCAAATTCACTATGCACTAATAACTTTTCTAATATTGTACGCTTTTTTTGATGGCCTCATTTGCATGATTTTTAAAATATGCATTTCTGGCTAAGACTTTATTATGTGAGTGTTCTTTCACTTAATACAAGTTTTTTGAGGAGTTCTTTTTTTCAAGGGCATGAAAAGATTATCAATTGATTTGCAGCAGAAATATGCTGTGGTTGAATTCCATATGACCTAACTAATAATTATTTGTCATCAGGGTAATAAAGCATGAAAGTTAGGACCACTGGAGTCAATATGCCTGGGTTCAAATTCTACCTTCTCCACACCACATGGAGTGTATGTAAGTGGAGTGTATGTATGGAGTGGAGAAGTTATTACTCCATAGCTTCATTCTCATCCTTTAATGGAGATAACAACAGCATTTATCTGGTAGGGTTTTGGAGAAGGTTTCATTAGAATGGCTCTTGTACCGGCCAGCTTTTGCTAAGTTATATGGCTGTAAAAATGGATCTAAAATATGAATAGCTTACACTTACAGAGGTTAGTTTCTCATTCATATTTATGTTCATCATGGATTTTTAAATTCTGTCCACAAAAGTAAATTATAGTTTGGGATTCTGCTAAACTGTAGATATTACCCTCTGCTAGGGCAGAAAAGATTAGTATTTATGTGTTTGTCATATGGCCCTCTTAAGAATAAATTAAAGTGATGAATGCTTCTTTTAATCCTTCAGGGAAGGTGGTCTATGGCGAACCCATAGCAGCCAGTCTTGGCACAGATGGCACACACTACTGGAATAAAGAATGGCACCATGCCGCCCACCATGTCATGAGTCCACCTTTGCGACCAGACCCCTCAACACCCGACTTCCTTATGAATCTACTGGCTAAGTAATCATTTTACAGACGACTGGGAAGTGTATTGCCGAAAGAAGGTTTGGGTGGAGGGGAGCTCGTCCTCCCGTCTGGACCCTCCATTAACCTCCCAGTATTCTCTTCTACTTGACCTGACAGGCCCTGGGTACCCTCGCCTGCAGAGCAAAAAACATCGACTTAGTTATGCTATGATATGTTGCTAAAGCCTTTCCTAGACTCACAGAAATCAGATCATTTTCACTGAAACTTTACTCTTTTCTGACTTTTTTCATCTCTTGTTGCCCAAACTCAGGGCTCTTCGTTACGCTTTACTTTTTATCAGAATATTGTTGAATGTTTTTCTATGCTGATATAATCTGGGAACTAAGTTGTTGTGTAGGTAACCCTGTTACTTTCTGGGAAGATATGATCATTTTTCTTGAAAATTCTACCATTCTTGGGCCAGATGCAGTGGCTCATGCCTGTAATCCCAGCACTTTGGGAGGCTGAGGTGGGTGGATCACATGAGGCCAGGAGTTTGAGATCAGCCTGGTGAACATGGCAAATCCCGGTCTCTACTAAAAATACAAAAATTGGCCAGGCATGGTGGCTCATGACTGTAATCCCAGTTACTTGGAAGGCTGAGGCATGAGAATCACTTGAACCTAGGAGGCAGAGGTTGCAGTGAGCAGAGATAGTGCCACTGCACTCCAACCTGGGTGACACAGCAAGACTGTCTCAAAAAAAAGGAAAAAAGAAAAAGAAAGAAAAGAAAAAATAAAATTCTACCATTCATGGACATCCCGACACTCCCCGTTCACAGATACTCAGTCTCAAGCTAAGAGTTTTTCATGACAGACCTTACAAGAGTTCACTTACCCGTTCTTTACAGCTTCCTTCCTCCTTCATGATTCAACATCTGCAAGATTACTCACGAGTCAAAGCAGGATTCCTGTCCCTGGTAATATCAGCATCCTCAGCCAATCTCACCCTCTGTTCATTCCAGTGGGCCGTGTGGCTCGGGACTGCCCCAGAGGACCTGCCCTCCATTCATGAGGATCACCATGGTGATGTCTTTGTGGAGTATTCTGCTCTTAAGGAGTTTTCTCTTACATATTTGCTGGTGATTCTGAAGTTATCTTCATCAAGTACATATAACTATTCATTTCTAGATGAGAAATAGAGTCTCAGACAAGCTCATATCACAGAGCTAGTAAGTGACGGAGCTGAGCTTAGAAGCCAGGTTTCCTAACCCGTCTTGCACCATGCTTCCTATCAGTGCGTCCTCTGAAGGTGCTTCCTAGAATAGAGACAGGAGACGGATGAAATATGTTCTTGAAAAAACTGCTCATTCTCCATTGCATTTTTCTGACTTCAATTGAGAGGGGAGCCAGGAGATTAGGAAAGGTTATGGCAGTTTCCTCCTAACGTGTTCTGTATACTCACCCCATCACTCTCGTGTTTTTTTCTTTTACAGTGATGATCTAACCACAACAGGGACTGATAACTGCACTTTCAACACCTGCCAGAAAGCTCTTGGGAAGGATGATTTTACCAAGATCCCCAATGGGGTGAATGGTGTTGAAGATCGGATGTCAGTAATATGGGAAAAAGGCGTGGTGGGTTCAAAAGTTCCAGCCTTGCTTTGCCTAGTTCTTCAGCCAGGATCCTGCCCATTTGAGGACCAGAGTGGCACAAATTTTCATAGACAAACTTTTTGATTGTTTTTACTAGGGAGGATACGAGGAATGCAGTACTATCACCTCCGCCACCATTCCATCCCTCAGTATAGCATCAGCAAAGAAATAATCTTCTCTGCATAGTTTATTTTAGTTTAGAGGATGCATCGCACCATTTTGCAGAGACATTAGGGGATGAATTAAGATTGCATACAAAGAGGGTTATTCTTGAATTCTCTGAAAAGGCATAGCCCTTCTGCTTGATTTCTCATGCTCTTGAATTCCAATGCCTCATGTGTCATTGGCACAAATACTTGAAATGATAAAAAATACACGAAGGGGCTGGGTGCGGTGGCTCATGCCTGTAATCCCAACACTTTGGGAGGCCAAGGCTGGTGGATCACTTGAGGTCAGAAGTTCAAGAACAACCTGGCTAACATGGTGAAACCCCGTCTCTACTAAAAATACAAAAGTTAGCTGGGCATGGTGGCACGTGCCTGTAATCCCAGCTACTCAGGAGGCTGAGACAGGAGAATCGCTTGAATTCGTGAGGCAGAGGTTGTACTGAGTCAAGATGGCACCATTGTGCTTCAACCTGGGGCAACAGAGCGAGACTCCATCATACACACACACACACAAATACACGAAAGGTACTCATTGTGCTTATACTTCCTTGTCATGAAATCTTTGTTGATGTCAGTTTTTTTTTTTTTTTTTTTGACAGAGTCTCACTCTGTTGCCAGGCTGGAGTGCAGTGGTGTGTTCTCAGCTCACTGTAACCTCTGACTCCCAGGTTCAAGTGATTCTCCTGCCTCAGCCTCCCAAGTAGCTGGGATTACAGATGTGTGCCACCATGACTGGCAAATTTTTGTATTTTTAATAGAGAGGGGGTTTCACCGTGTTGGCCAGGCTGGTTTCAAATTCCTGACCTCAAGTGATCCACCCGCCTCGGCCTCCCAAAGTGTTGGGATTGACAGGCGTGAGCCACCATGCCCAGCCTGATGTCACTTCTTAAAGAACCCTTGGATATCATATTTTTTAAATTGCTGTATGAAGTCACAAAAGTAATAATTTAAAGTGTGGAAACAAAATGTAAATGCTCATGACTAGAAAATTTCTCCCTAAGGATGGAGAAGAATCACATGACTAAATGTCTGTGTGTTAACTTGTCCAGCCAGTTGACATGTGGAGCTGTGAAGACCAGCAGAGGGCACTTGCCTGGTTAGACTTCTGGTCCCTAGTGTCATGCCCTTCTCACCCATCTCCTAGGATGCCTCCCTCAAATGACACATTAATTACATCTCACACTTCAGAATCCTCTTCAATTGCCTTTACCCTACACATACCACCTACTTGTAACTCTAATGAATTATTCACCAAGTCTTGTCAATTTTATTTCCAAAGTGCCTCCTTATTTCTTTCTTCATTGCTGCCATTCTAGTTGGAGGCTCATATTTTGTTTGGACCTTTGCAGTAATCTCACAGCTGGTCCCCGTCTCTAGGGTCTCACTTGCTACAATGTATTCTTTACTCCAGTACAAGAACTCTTGTTCTGTACTGAGAACAGCTGACAATGCTTTTATTATTATTTTTACAGTATTATAGAGGGAGGATAGGTTTCGAATGGGAGTTCTCATTCAAAAATACAGTTCTGTTTGTGCTATTGTTCTCTTAAAAACCCTTTACTTGTCTCCATTACTTACTGGATGATAGTTGAATCATTAACTTACAATTAGATCTTCAAAATGTCTCTATAGCCCCATCTTCTGGTGATTATTTTCCTCACCCCCTCTTCCTCCACCCCAACTCTAACCATCCCCGATGACTTCTCTTCACTCAGATTTTCTTGATAACAGTTCAACCTTCCACTTGAACTTCTGTTGTTACAATGAATATCTTTATTATAGCAGATTTTCATCATCCATATAGTTCCCTGGTATATAAATGGCTTTACAGTGACTGAATAGTTCTTCATAACATATAGAAAACCATGTCATTTTATGAAACATTAATATGGTTTACTTATGGAAATATTACTTTCAGGGCATGGTTCTTAGTGATTTTTAAGGCAAGCACTCTTTGGTAATTAAATAAACCTTAAGTACCCTCTTACCATGTAAATAGGGATAAACCTTTAACACTTTTAAATTTTATTTTAGAGGAGCCACATCCCTCTGAATTCTGTCCATATTAAAATCTCTTGCAATAGACTATCCATAATTGTTGGTTCATGCAAAACTTCAATTGCATAAAATTGAACCTCTTGAGTTGATTTTTTATCTTTTCAAAAGGATTGCATCTGGGTGTGGTGGCTTATGCCTGTAATCCTAACACTTTGGGGAGGCTAAGGCAGGTGGATTGCCTTGGCCTCCTGAAGTGTTAGGATTACAGTTCCAGATCAGCCTGGGCAACATGGTGAAACCCCATCTCTACAAAAAATTAGCCAGGCATGGTGAGGCATAGCATACCATGTAGTCCCAGCTATTAGGTTGGTGCAAAAGTAATTGCAGTTTTTGCCATTAAAATTGATGGCAAAACTGCGATTACTTTTGCACCAACCTAATGCTTGGGAGGCAGAAGGGGGAGGATCACCTAAGCCAAGGGAGGTTAAAGCTGCAGTGAGCCATCATCACGCCACTGCATTCCAGCCTGCGCAACAGAGTGAGACCATGTCTCAAAACAAAAAATAAAAAAAAAGGATTGTCACCTGATTCAGAAGTGTTGGCCCCTATCCTCACTCTATAATATTCTTTAAAAAATAATAAAAGCATTGATTTAAAAATGTTGTCAGCCAGGTGTGGTGGCTCATGCCTGTAATCCCAACACTTTGGGAGGCCAAGGAGGGTGGATCATCTGTGGTCAGAAGTTGGAGACCAGCCTGGCCAACATGGTGGAACCCATCTCTACTAAATACAAAAAATTAGCCAGGTGTGGTGGCGCATGCCTGTAATCCCAGCTACTTGGGAGGCTGAGGCAGGAGAATCACTTGAACCTGGGAGATGGAGGTTGCAGTGAGCCAAGATCGCACCATTGCACTCCAGCCTGGGCAATGACAGTGAAATTCTGTCTCAAAAAAAAAAAAAAAAAAAAAAAATTGTCACCTATTCTCACTCTACAATATTCTATCTAATGTCTACATGATTATCTCATAAATCTTAGGACTATAATAAATAAGCCAGATCATAAATGTGGTATTGTCAAACTTTAAATGAGAATCAAAAATACCATTACCAAAATCTAGCTGTCACCTATATCAATTTTTGTGATTCTAGGATGAATGGGAAGAATTAGTATGGATGCTAATTAGTGGGGTTTTTGAAAAGTCATCTTCAGGCTTCCATATGTTACCCCATCATCTCCATCATTAGCATTATGACTGTTTAATACTTATCAGCATCCTCAGATGCTCCACAATATAAGAAATTAGGTGCAGTTCTGTTTGTTTAAGAGATGCATGTCTTGTCATTTTATTGATAGGATACTTTTTAGTATTTGATCATTAGAATGATTCTTTGAATTGCTTTACAGCACAGTGGTAAAATGGATGAAAACAGATTTGTGGCAGTTACCAGCACAAATGCAGCCAAAATCTTTAACCTCTATCCAAGAAAAGGAAGAATAGCTGTAGGATCAGATGCTGACATGGTTATTTGGGACCCAAAAGCCACAAGGTAAGTCTAAGTTTTTGTATTCCTTGGCTTCATCGTGGACAAAATGCACTAACTTGCAAAGAAATAATGCTTTGGCATTAATCAGCCATTTCTCCTTAGATGACTTCTTTAGCTGTGCTCAGGTATTTTGAGCCTGTACACAAGATAAAGGTTTTGATGTGCAAATATTCCTTTGTTTTTCTTGGCATAGAGGATGCAGAAATTGTGTTGCATTCTCTGACAATGGATCTGTATATAAAACCAATATGAATTTACCACTTCAGTGCCTGGCAAAAGCCCGAGTTCACATGGAAGAAAGGTACAGGGTGATGAAGGAAATAAAAGGCTTAGTTTGAAAAGGGTTGAATTGAAAACTCAAAATAATTACAGCCTTTTTAAAGCTTTCAGATAGAAAAATTCCGGCACAAAGGATGTCACTTTCAGTTAGCCAAATTTTCCAGTTGAGTTCATCTTCAGCCTGTCATTCCTAGTAGATTCCAGCTTTTTGTTTCCAATTTCCATAATTCTATGTTAATATTGCAGGTCTGGCAAATTCCACCAACTCAGGAAAGCAGTCAGGGGCTGGAGCTCTGTTACTGTCTCCTTATAGGACGTTAGCACAGGCAACACCTGCAGCCTGATTTGTATTTTTCATAAACATTGCAGTTGTAGTGGAGAAAATCCCATTAAATGCTTTAATAGTCTGTATGTATGTGCGCTTGCATGGACTTCTGCCTCCTTGTACAGGCATTTATTCAAAGTCTATTAGGGTTTTTATTGTAGTAAGAAAAAATGTCTACAGTTTCTTGGGCTAATATTGTCACAAAGGCCCAGCTTCAATTGAAGTGCTCCTGGGTTACCTTTGGGAAAACGATGATCATTTGAAGCACTCGGGTACCATCACTATAAGCCTAAAAAGAAGCCGCAGATATTCCTACAGAAAATCCTTGTTTTTTTTTCCACTTGACACTCTCTGGGCACCCACTCTTCCCATTCAGGGGCCAGTTCACATGGCTGGCAGGCCATAGTCACAGCAAGCAAGCAGCCTTCAGTTAAACACTTCAGCATATCACCTCATCGCTGGTTAAGATCCATGCAATGCCCTAAAGGGTGGTATACACATCTTATTTACATAAATATCTTAAGATAACAACAAGACATGGTTCAAGGTCTTTCTTATGTTAATAAGGAACTATTGCCCATTTAAGGACTAAATATCTGGTTGCATACAAAATAATTACATGCAAAATGAAGACAAGCAAAACCAAATGTAGGCAGCTTCTCTACAAGGCTAGAAAAATTGTGCTTGGAAAGGCAATGGAAAAAAAAATTGCTTGGATTTTGATTGCTCTGTGGCTGAAATGAGCATGCTGTGTTTACAGAACTCCTGATATTTATAATATCACTCTACAGAGGGCTGCTGTACACCCAGCAGGGGCCCGCCCAGGGCCATCTTGGCTGTAATTCAAACCATTTAGGCTGCTTCAAGGGCTGGGATCAGGCAGACCTTTTGAAATAACTTGTGGCTTAAGGAGAGATCGTGAGCTTTAATCTGAAAACCTAGAAATTTTCAAAAGGGAGAAAACTATTCTGTGAAAGAAATATTTGTGAAAAATGATGTTTTTGAAGCATAACATCAGGGAACATCATACTAATGTTAATCATCAGTAATAATCTGTACGTCACAGCTCTCAGTGGGTTTTTAAAATGTTTTGGTGTCTTAAATGTGATTTTACCAGGAGAGACAACTACTGATTACCTTATGACAATGAGAAAACTGGAGCTGTGCAACAGCGTAAGTGACAGGTTTGCTATGAGAACCCTGACCTAGTGACTTTGACTTCATAAACTTGGATGATTTTTCATGAGATTCAGTACCATGCTGTCTGCTGATAGCAAAGCAGAGCACTTTATAATGTTCTTGATTTTTCATATTCCATTTTGTCTTCCAATCAGGTGGGCCAATAACTAAAAGCATTTTTGGATTTGATTTCATTCTCTGTCATCCTTTATCAAAGGTGAGGGAAAAAATGAAAACACTTTATTGTGTGGTGAGACTCTCCAGTCTAATTCTTAATCATATGGAGAATCTCAGGAGGCCATTCGATGTGCTTCTTCTTTTGAATCCTCCACCTGAGTATCTCCAACAGGGCCCAGCCTGGCGAGCCCTCGTCTGCCGTTTTAATTTCTAGGGATGACACCAGCTCAGGGGTAGAGCACTGTCTTCTCTAGACATCTGGACAAAGAGAGATGACCGGAACCCAAGGTTGTGAATAATTCACTTTATTTACCACATATTGCTGCTTGGAGGATATTTATAGGCTGCAATTATGTCTCTTTGAGTCATGTTTTTAGACTATATAAATTTAGACTGCTTTCTCACAAGTTTTGCTACTGATTTCTATAACATTGTCTTACCCTTCTTTTCCTATTCAGTTGTTTCGGAATAGCACATAATGATCCAGATGTGTAGATTTTTTTTTAAAGATCTATATATATTACCTGCTTAATTTCCCTCATTTCTAGTCTAAGAATAACTAACTTAAGGTCAAACTAAAAAGCTTCTATGTTTTTACATTTCTTTCCATCGCTTTGTCTTGTAAGTTCTTTCACATTTTTTGTATGATTTCCATCCTTCACTTTATGAAGGACATTATTTATCACATTAATGATCAAATATATTTATCACAATAATGATAACAGAAAATTAAATATTAATGTTTTTGTAGATGTGTCTTTTGGGAGGAAGATACATATTCTGCATTATCTTACTAGCATGAAGCTTCTTTATCTGTGTGTGCTGATTGTGTACACCTCGGTGCCAGACATAAGGAAAACCAGCATAGCCCCAGAGCCTAATGTGTAGGTTCTGATCCCAGACCCATCAAAGGCCATTGAAAGTCTCTGAAATCCACTCTCTCATGTGTAAAATGGGATCACTGAGAATTGTTATGCCTACCTCATAAAGTTTTGGTTAGAATCACATGAGATACATGTGAAAATGCTTTGTCAACTAAGAACGTGTTACACAAAGACAAGATATGTATTATTATGGCTATTTTCTATTTCTCTAGTTTGATTAGTTTCATTCTTTGCAGGACATTTTCATTTTTAGGTGTTCTCAGCTATTTTGCCTGTGGTGATCGGAAGGCAGATGAACCATGGGGTTCTATTTCTCTGGCTCCAGATCCTTTTAAAAAGCTGGTGACCTTTTTGTTTTTCTTTTCTTGTTTTATTGTTTTTTTGAAAAGCGGAAAAATCTAAGGGTATATTGAATTGATTGAGCCTCCTTTGGATTTCTTTGACATATTTGACTTATTCTATGTCTTGCTTCTTTAATCCTTTAACATTTTCCTCTAAACCATCATCAGAATAGTTTTGCACTGTCATTATTCATTTTTTTCAATTGCAGAATGTGGGAAAAAGGAGAGAAGGGGGCTGTTGAAGAGGAGGCTTCATAGAATAATGAATCTGGAAAAATTCAAGGAGAAAACACCTTTGTTGTCATTCACGTTAAGGGAGAGAGATTATTGCGGAAACTGTATGCTAAGCCCTTATCTGGGTCGATCATAGCACCAGCTTTCTCTATTCTTGGCCTGGTTGTTATGAGAAAGTTGCTCATCTGGGCTGACTGTTCCCGACCAAAATTTATGCTGATGACCTCAACTAGGACCTTTCTGAAGTGCAACAATATTTTTAGACTTTTCTAACTGTCCATGAATCATCCATAGCTTTCCACTGTCCTTAGACACTACCCCTACCATCGTCACTGTCTGCCTCTTCTCACCTTGCAGCCTGAGTTCTACTGAATCCCGCAAACCCACTTACAATCCTGTACCACAATCTGTCTTCCTTTTCTTTCTCACTAATATTCTTGAGGTCTGGTTCCATTTTTTAAAATAAATGTTTTATTTTAGAATATTTTAGATTTACAGAAAAGTTGCAAAGATAGTACAAGACAGTTCCTATGTACCCCATAGCTGGTTGCCACTATTATTATCTTACATTAGTATGGTACACTTGTCACAATTAATGAACCAATACTGATATGTTATTATTAACTAGAATCCATACTTTATCATATTTCCTTAGTTTTTGCCTTTTTCCCCTTCCGGGATCCAATACTGCATTTAGTGGTCATGTGTCCTTAGGCTCCCCTGACTTGTGACAATTTCTCTTACTTTGTTTTTGATGACCTTGACAGTTTTGAGGAATATCGATCAGGTATTTTGTAGAATGGCCTCTGTTGTGATTTTCCTGATGTTTTTCTCATTATAAGCCTCTGGTTGTGGGTTTGGGGGAGGAAGATCACAGAAGTAAAGAACCATTGTCATCACACTGTATCAAAAGACATACTGTGAGCACGACTTACCACTACTGGTGTTTACCTGGATGAACTGGCTGAGGTGGTATTTTCCAGGTTTCTCCACCATACAGCTGTTTTCCCCACCCCTTTCCATGTTCTATTTTCTGGAAGGGAGTCACCATGTACAGTCCATACTTAAGGAGTGAGGAGTTATGCTCTCGATTTTTGTTTTAATTGATCCTATATGACGTAGGCCTAGCTCGGTTCAGCATAGAGAAGAAGCACAATAAATGTTGAACAGGGGAATGAGAAGGATGCAGTCTTCCACACTGCCTGGAACATTGGCGGGACTAAGAAATAGCATAAAGGAAAGTTAGAAAGATTTTATTCAGCACCGGCTATGGTGAGAGGAAAAGTAAGAATAGCATCTTCCCGTTTCATGCTTTTTACTTACTGCATGTGATCAATACATGACTGTGTTGGAAGAATGAATGGATAAAGATGAATTTAAGTAGAAAAGATTTACCAAGGAGAGGAGGAAGAACTGTCTCACTGGTCTTATTTTCTCTAAGTGCCCCTTCATTTTTTAGATTGGGAGCAATGAGTTTGTTAAGCAGAGCTCTTAGAAGAAATGAAGTCAAAAGAGTTACCTTTGTGTGCTCCTTCATTCACAAATTCACTCTGCACAGGAGCACCTCGGCAAGCTGCAGGCTGAGGGTCAAGCTTATACAACAGCCACGCCCTGCCTTTAAGAAGCTGACAGTCTAGGAGAGGAGAGGAGATGTAAAGTCAAATATTCTCAGCCTAAGAAGGGATGGGTTAAGAATATCACACGAGAGGCAGAAACAAGATGCCTTAGAAATTCAAAGAAGAAAGATCCTTGTGGAGTTAGAGCAGTCATCGACATGAAATCATACGAGAGAGGTGAGTAGATAACGTGGCTCTGTGACTCAAGACTAAACATGGAGGTCAGATAAACCAAAGCATTGATAGGGGGTTCCAGGAGGAAGCAGTTAAGGCTGGGGATTGCACCACAGAGAGAACAGGTTCAGGCTGTAGAAGGAAATGAGAAGGTGAAGAGGTTGTGGCTGTCTCCACTTTCAACTGTGTTTATCACAGACAGAGGCAATTTTAAATAGAGTTCACCTTGTAGAGAAGTGTTATTTAATCAAATGAATAAATGGATATATCTACAGGGTTTTTTTTTTTTCTTCTTGTAATAAAGGCCTCCCTTTTAAATTTTACCTGCCTGATTTTAACATTAAATGCAGGCTGGTAATGTGCAGGCTTTTTGTCTCACCACACCATTAGATATTGGCCCAAATTTTCCTACAAAATTTCCTCAAACGGTTTTAGCAAAAATAATTGCCCAGCCGACTCGTTAGTATCTAACAGGAAAGCAACATGCATTGTACCCTAGATGCTGAAGGGGGCGCCCACAGCCCACACTGAGCTCAGCTAGCTCCAACCAGGCCATTCGAGCTGCTGGTTATGCAAGAACAAGCCAGCCCCTGGAGAACGGATGCATTTGCTAATGATTTTTGGCTTCATGGTACACAGATGTTTTCGTTTTTAAAATTCTTGTTACTTATTAATGGCATGTAGACGTAAGTGTGCTTGCCACACAATCTGTAGCCTTAAAAATGGACTACGTTAAAGTTACCAGGGGAGACCAGTGGGAAGAAAAGCAGGGCAGCCATGCTTATTTTTTCCTTTTAAATCTGTAAAAAGCGAGATGATTCCAAGGTGAGGAATTTGACATATGGTGATGGATGGCGAGAGAGAATTGGGAGTGGGCGTAGTAGGGAAGGTTTGGACATCCTGATGAAAGATTACCTAAGACGTCACTAGCCTGTAAAAAGTTCCTGCAAAAATCAACTGCAATAGCTCTTCTGTGTCATTGCACAATAAAGAACAAACTGCATTTAGTGTAAAGGCAGCATTCACCTTTTTCGGAAATAAAAGAGCCTGCTGTATTCAGCTTGACGGCTCATTGAGCTGGTGTCTATTGCTTATGATGGAAGTATGTGTCCTACTGCTTCACTACTTGGGTCAAATCTTCAAATTTAAGGACGTTTTTAGTTTCTGAATGTTTGACCCATTTCTGTAGAAGATCTTGGTACTTGGAGTCGGGGAAGAAATCAGGAACATGCTTTTCATGTGATGTTAAAACAGAATCTTGTGGTGTCATGTAGTCAAGACAGAGATCAGCTAAATTGGCCAACTTGTTAAAAATCTTATTAGAGAAAGTGGCATGTCAGTTACTTGCAAGCCCATAGCTGCAGCAGTAACTCATGTTCTGGCAATTTAAAACTATCCTCGGAGCTTCAGTTCTTTGGTATTCATTAAATAGCACTTAGTTACTATGGTAACTGTCCCTTTTCAGTATTTATGAGCTACAGGGTATCTCACAGAATCTCAAGCACACAAACACACAGCTAACACGTTGTGTGTACTGGAACATTTAATGAAGACTTCTAGCTGGACCGTATTCTGCAGAGCAGACATGTTTTCATTTATTATTTTTTAACTCAATTATGGCAGGCTTTGACCTTGAATACACCATTCTTGAAGGCATTGTGCCATCTTTCCTGCTTAATTTCCTTCCCTTTCTCATTGAAGATGGAGATAAATGAATTTAACTTTATATTCAGTGAAGAGTAATGGCTTGCAGCTTATGATGGTGCCCTTCTGGATTCTAGAGGGGGCCTTTTGTGTGAAATAAAGCGGGGGAAGAATGACTGTCATCCTTGGGTGGTAGGGATTGTAGGGCGTGGGGAGGGAGAAGAAAGGAGGAATCAGGTACCCTTTGGCAAAGAGTGATGGTTATGACTTATTAGGATAGCTACATCACCAGTGACTGTCTCACAGAAGCTATGAGGCATTTTCCCTTGAAGTTGCACATTGTGTATCCTCTGACTCATTTGTGCATTATAATCCTCCTCCTCTTCCTCAAAGAAAGCGTGGGCACACACACCCTCACATGCTCATCAGCACAGCAGCCTGGGTTCCTGCTCATAACAGTTGATCGGCCTGAAGATGCTGCTTTTCACGCCTGTTTCTGAGAGTGTCTGTCACTAATGCGCCTGCCACTCCCCACACCCACAAGCATCCCAGTGCACATTGTGTGGGTCTCGTCCTGGGTGCATAAGTGGAAATGAATATGATTTATGCCATGATTTGTCACTGTGATGTCTTATAACACAACGTCAGGGCTGCAACATGGTGTCAGGGCTGCTGCCTAAGGTGGTTCAGGTTGTGCTTTTGCACAGTTACAGGGGCACTCTTCACATCATTGTTACCACGGATATATGTGGATAGATAGATAGCTAGATATAGATACAGGTAGTAACTATGCCGGTTTTCTAGCATATGATAGCAAAGCACCTTGAGGAACAAATGTCTTTTGCTAATCCACACAAAATCAAACCTGCCATCTGGGCTATTGGGGGAGCGGTACCGTAGAGTGAAGAGAAAGGCTTTGGTGTTAAATTCCTAGTCTGCCACTTATGAGCTGGGTATGACCTTGGGTATGTCGTTTAATTTTTCTGAATTTCAATTTTGTTATTTGTAAAATGGGCATGATGATGCTATTTATTTCCTAGCTTTGTTGTGAGCTTTAAGGTAGTGTCATAAGATGCTTGGTACATAGTCAGTGTTCAGTAGCACTTGGCATGTAGTGGGTGGTCAGTTAGTGGTAATAGATAATAGTAGTAGGTGGTCAGTTTGTGGAATGAGTGGGAGCTCTTATTAGCTATAGCTGTGAGTCAGAAATCTTTGTATAATGACTTAATTCAGACAGGACCAAAAGATATTAGAATTATATTTCGTATAAAAACTCCATCTCCCAGGTTTCTTGCACACCTTTAATTTTCACCACTAAATTTCAGAATGACCAAAATTAAGAAGCTTAGATGGATTGTTTTGGTTAAGATAGCCTGAGCCTCCAGAACTGACACCTTTTAAAAATTATTAGCAGTGAAACTGTTCAAACAAACCTCCTAAGATTCATTTTGTGGCCTTCAGAAGACATTTGCTTTAAAAAAAAAAAAAAAGTTTGGGCTATGCATGAAAAAAGCTAGCTTTGCTGGTTACGTATGCATACAATTTTAACCACTCTTTGTTCCGAGTTGTTTATTTAAACATATTTTTATGCAACTGAACCTTTCAAGTGAACTAGAAATGATTTCTGGGGATTTTACTACTAATAGCTGCATTTTCCCCCAAATTATAAAAGAAAAGCAGCTTAGAAATGAATCACAGTAACCCATTCTATCATTGATCATTTGGCTTGGCCAGAGTAAGCAGTTTATTTTCAGCATTAGCATTGGGCAAAAAATAAGCACCAAGCGAGGCTGTGTGAAAGACATAGGTTTTCCTAACTAAGCACCTGCTGTATTTTTCTTCCTACCTGACATAGATTCTATGTTTTTATATCTTTGACATTTGCTTGTATTATTGACAACTGTATTCCCTGGTTTCAGCACAGTTCCAGGTATATATAGAAGCTCAGTAGTCATTTGTTGAGTGAAGAAACCAGATACTAATGGACAAATGTGTGATTTAACATTTTTGTCTGAACTTTATCTGCCCATGGACTGGTTCAAGAGCCATGTTTTACATTTTTTCCCCCTTTGAATTAAAAAGAAGAGAATTCTCAGCACTTCTGTCTTCTTTCCCAAAGCAGTGCTTGACAAAGATGCATTCCAGAGATAGTGGCTAGTTGTGTCACCAGACCTCTCCGTGCATATGGTTTACACCAGGTCAGATCCTTCCATGGGTCAAATAACTCTGTTTTTTTGGACTCAGACTCATCTCTAATTCCAGCCAGTTATTTTAAAATTATGGCCATTAGTTATGGAGGAAACAGAGGACAGAGTGAAAATGGTTCAAAAGCAATTTAATATCAGTATCTGAAAAGAATCCCAGGGTCCTTATATTCTTATTGTACAGCAAAGAGCCTTGTCTTCCTACAAAGGCCTTAGAAGAAATCATCTATAAAAATGGTCCCCTCCCTCTAGAAGACTCCAGTGGAAGTCTGTTTGGAGGCAGTGAGTAATTCAAGGAAGGGCCTGCATTTTAATGGCCTGACCGAAACACCAAAAAACTTAAGCTGATTTACTTTTTTTTTTTTTTTTTTAAAGAGCAGACCTTCTCAAAGCATGGTTTCTGGACTAGCAACATCAACATCATCTGGGAATTTTTTAGAAATGCCAACTCTCAGACCCTACCTCAGAGCTGCTGCCTCAAAAACTCCAGGAGTTGGGTCCAGCAATCTAGGTTTTCACAAGCCCTCCAGGGACTTCTGATACACACTCAGGTTTGAGAAACACTGGTTTAGAGTCACAGAATTAGATAAGACTTCGGAACTCAAAAAGTCCAATTAGCACTCCCAAATGGAATTCTCTATAGTATCTCTATAATGCAGATGTTGTAGGTTTGCTTGATTACTGCTGGTTTCAGGGAACTTACTACCTAACCAAACGGTCCATTTCTTTCTGGGGTGCCTGTAATTATGAGGACATTCTTCTTTTGGTTGCATTAAAAATTATCTCCTCTTAGCCCTTCACATGTTTAGCCTTTGGAATTATGCAGAATGTATCTACATTCTCATATGATAGTCCTTTCATTTATTCATTCTAATGTTTGAAGAAGTTATTGGCTCCCAGTAAGCCTTCCCATCATGAGATATGCATTCCCAGGTTCTTCACCAGATCCTTAGGCCCATGAGTAGCAAAATCCCAATGACCTGACCACTCCTGTACCCTCCCTTCTCTTGGCACACACCTGTCCATGTCCTGCAAACATGTGAGTCCCAGAACTAGACATGTTCCTACCTGTAATACCATCAGAGCAGGAGTATCTGAGGCTGATTAGTTTGATAACTAAATGCAGAACTTTGCATTTTTTCAAATAACATTTTCCTTGAATGTACCTTGTACATCCAAAACAGTAATTGTGAGCAACTGCATGAGGTTTTAATATCTTACCACATTTATTCAGTGAGTAACTTAAAAACATTGGGTCTTCTCTGATGTTTATGTTAAAATGACTAGGATTATAGTAAATGGTTGCTTGCTGTGTTACACTTTTAAGTCTCTTTGAGTAGAAAGTACTTTACAATGTCCATATTTTTTTTAAAAAGTACAATTTTAATATAAACAAAAGGTACAAAGAGTACTATAGCCAACATTTGTGTATTAACCTTCCCAGGCCTGCCTCCTTCCTCGTCTCAGCAACTACCTAATTTGGTGTTTATCATTTCCATGAATTTCTTTCTATTTGCTATATATAGATGCATTTCTAAGGCATGACTATATATTTACATAATATATAATATACATATTATATATACTTTTTGTGTATTCTTAGCTTCATATGAATTGTACTGTATGTGTTGTTCAATTTTCTTAATATTATAATTGTTAGACTTTCCATGTTGAGATGTTGTAGGTTGGTTGTATTCATTTTCACTGCTTTATGCTATTCTGCTTTATGAATATACCATAATTGATGATATATTCTTTTGCTGGTGGACACTCAGGTTGTTTGCAATTTTTCACTATTTCAGACACTGTATGTCTTGTATATATGTGTGAGAGTTTCTCTGGGGTGTTCATCTGTCCCCTGATTTGTTTTACATGAAATACTGTCACATTTTCTCCAATAGAAACATATAAATGTATGGCTCTTTACAACTAAATGCAGAAATTCCCATTTCTCTCTATTATGCTTTTATCTTGTTCCACATTCATTTATTCAGTCACTACAAACTGTATCTTGGGCCTTGCCATGTGCCAGAGACATAGTAGGTGGTGGAGACAAAGTGATTAGGCATAATCCCATTCTTTACCAGGGTGGAAAGGGCATGGCCAGCAGAGAAGTGGCGGCTTTTGCTTTTTGCCCCAGTTGTCTTTTGAATTGTGATTCTGATGGTCCAGGTACTAGCTCTCACTGCCAGAGTAAGCCCACCAATCAGAGGACTCTCTGGCCAGATCTACCACACCAGAGTCACAGAAACAAAGCTGGTAGGCCCTGCAACCCTGGAAGGGGTGGGCCTGGAGCTGGAATGTCAGTGGGGGAGGAAGTGGAGACATCAAGACTCCGGACTCCTTCCAGTCCCCTGAGACAACACAGCCGAATATTCACCTATTTGGTGACTTGAGTTTACACCTATTTCATCATTCTAACTGCACACACAGTGCTTGAAATGTATAATATTGGCACCCACCCAAGACACATGCACATCAAGTTTTCACAAACATTCGCATTGGCCCTTGATTTCCTGAGCTCATCACATAGAAGCTAAGATCTGTGAATCTGAGGTCAGTGCTTGCTTTCTGTGCTCCAGGGCAACAGATTGTGCGTTCTGTCCTTGGTTACAAGTGTGCACTTGGCAGGAGCATGGCCTGCGTCCCTGCAAATCTGCCAACACTCCTGGACATCGGTTCCAAGCCTGTCCTTCTGGCAGTGGGGCTTCTTTGAACACCAGCAGGCGGTTGACTTCTAAGTTTAAAAGATTTCATGTACCTGCAGAACACTTCCTTGGTGCCCTCCCAAAAAAAGTGACCTGTGCCAACCAGAGAGCACATGGGAAGGAGAGTCAGAGTACATCAGGTTTATTTCGCAGCTGCAGCTGGAGTCACATTAAACTTATTGCCTAATTTCCTTTGTCTAACTTGATTTCTCTTTGGCTGGGAGGCAAATAGATCGATATTTTTTTTTTATGCTGAGGTTATGTTGCCTGAAGGAAATTTTCCATTGGTTCACTATGCCTGCCTTTAGTTCGGTAACTGGGGCCGCGATCTGTCTGAGCAAGGTAGGGCTCCCCAGATGTGCTCTCAAGGCCTGCTGTCTGCATGGAGGAGGTGCCTCCTGGAGGGGGTCACAGGGGCTGCCCCTCTCAGGGTAGAGCTGAGCATTTGTGCTGGGCTCTCAGCACGTTTCTCTGGCTGTCTTCTAATAAATAGCTTTGTTTTATCTTTTCCTTTCCTGTGAAGTCCTTTTCTCCCTATGTTTTCTCTATCATTTTGTATATTTGCAATGCTCTTTCCCTCTCCAAAATTTCTTAAAGGTGGTTTCTTCATGTTTTTGTTATGTTTTCTTCCTGTGAGCCCCCCACTATCATCCTGCGCTATGATTGTGCCCTTTTCTTCTCACTCGGGAAGGGAAATGTTCATACTTTCCTCTCAGTTCTGTCCTCCTACCAGGCGTTTATTTAAGAGAGCTAAGTTTCTGGAGGCAGAATAATGAGAAGGCAATTTACCCACAAGAAAAACAAACGGAGCCTTTATCTGTGTAGAAGGATTGCTGAATTCCTCACATGGTGGAGGTGAGGGGGATGAGGACAATGTTAATCAGTTATCTGAAAACACATATTGATTGCATGTTCATTGTATGTAAGAAATGTGTGATAAATTATGAGTACTGTGGGAGACATAAATGTAAGGTGTAATATCTCTCATCAGAGAGGCTGCATTTTGGTGAGACAAAGTTATAAACATAGTGAAGGATAACTAAGTTTTGGAAGAGAAAAATATCAGATCAACACATCAGTACCAGAGATGGAGGAGGTCTCATGTGCTGGTCTCCTTGACAAAGGAGAAGACTTCACAGATGACTGGTTTGAGCTTGGGAAGGGGCTTTGCACTAACCATATCCTTGAAGGTGGCTCTGGATAGGTGGATGGGGAGAGTAAAGTCATCCAGATGGTAGAGTCAGGGGCAAAGAGGAAAATGGGAAAGGTACAGTTGTGGGGCAATAAAAACTGGAGAATGAGCAGAGGAGTCAGGATGGGAAGGAGTTGAAGATGAGATTTGTCCTGGTCAGACTACCAAGGGCTTTGAATGTTAGGTGAAGTATAGCAGATTTTATGTGAGAGAGCATGAGCTATTGAATGTCTTTGAGTGAGGGTTTGAGTTGATCCAAATCTGTGCTTCCCAATTTGCCTGGTACTAGTAGAAAATGGTGTTACTTGTAGAGCACATGGCTGTAAAGAGAAGGGACTTTGGAGATGGGGAGGAGGATGTAGCATAACCAACTCACCCTGATTTGCCTGGGACTTTCCTGGTTTGAGCACTGAAACTCCCATGTCCTTGGAAACGCTCTCGGTCTAAGCCTAAGCTGTGACTGTCACTCTAGGAAGTTGCTTTGGTCGAAGGTGTTGGTCTAGAAGCTCTACCCATACCTGATCACCCTAGGGTCTGAGGGTTTTAGTCTTGTGTCTAGACCCGTCGGCTGGGGAAATCTGACTAAATCATATTTTAGGGTGATGAGTGCGTAGGATGGATTGGAGTCAGGGAGAATGGTCAGGAGGCTATTGTAGGAGTCTGGCCTGAGGGAATAAGTCAAGATGAGAGCAAACAAAATCAAGGCCTGGAAAATGGGGATAAAAAGGAATTAATTTAGGTTGGTGAAAAATTGGAAATGGAAAGAGAGGAGTCAGAAGTGACTTCAAAGTAACTGCAGCCTTGCTCATGTATGAACCAAGCATTTATCGAGTGCCAGCTGGATGCAATACATTGTACTCAAAGTTGAGTGAAAAAATTATTACCCTAAGCATTTATCGAGTGCCAGCTGGATGCAATACATTGTACTCAAAGTTGAGTGAAAAAATTATTACCCTAAGGAAACTTAGGATCTAATTAGACAGATAAGAAACACCCTAAATAACTCAAATCACTATAATACAAGGTAAAAGATTAGGCCCAATAAATAGTTAAGGGACATGGCATTTAGAGCCAAATTAGGCAACTGTGTTTAAATCTGAACTGTGCCAGCACAGGCTGCAGGACCTTGGGCAAGTTACTGCCCTCTTCAAGGCTCTTTCCTCCCCAGCAAAATGTAGATATGATAATAATTGTAGCAACTTTTGGGGCTTTTTGAAAAGAGTTAATACCTTTAATATGGTGCCTGGCATATAGTAGAACTTTAAAAAGCATTAATATCATGATCATGTATAAAGTGATAAAGCACTAGAGAGTTACCAAGAGAGTTATCACTAGGGAGATACCAAAGTAAATGACTTTTATAATGTGGGATTCTAGGAAAAAAAGCTTAGAAAAATTCAACAATTATCCCAAATTTCAGTTTGTTTGGTCAATCACAGTTTCATCCCTGTTTATACATTCCCTCTCCTGCATATTTAGTTTGTATTTTTAAAAGATTTTTTTATTTTTTAGTTTAATTAGTTAATTTATTTATTTCTCTGTCACCCAGGCTGGAGTACAGTGGTGTGATTTTGACTCACTGCAACCTCTGCCTCCCTAGTTCAAGCAATTCTCCTGCCTCAGCCTCCTGAGTAGCTGGAATTACAGGTGTGCACCACCATGCCCAGCTAATTTTCGTATTTTTAGTAGAGACGGGGTTTCACTATGTTGGCCAGGCTGGTCTTGAACTCCTGACCTCAAGTGATCCACCCACCTCAGCCTCCTGAAGAGCTGGGATTACAGGCATGAGCCACTGTGCCCGGCCCTGCACATTTAGTTTGTGATTGGCATGTTGGTGAGGCACAGTGGTAACCACAATTTTAGTAGAATGCCCCTTAGACATTTAATTACACAGTGCCATTAAACATGTTTGACTGGGTGCAGTGGCTCATGCCTGTAATCCCAGCACTTCAGGATCATGAGGTCAGGAGTTTGAAATTAGCCTGGCCAACATGGAGAAACCCCGTCTCTACTAAAAATACAAAAATTAGCTGAGAGTGGTGGTGGGCACCTGTAATCCCAGCTACCTGGGAGGCTGAGGCAGGAGAATCATTTAAACCTGGGGGGCAAATGTTGCAGTGAGCCAAGATCATGCCATTGCACTCCAGCCTGGGCAACAAGAGTGAAACTCCATCTCATAAAAACAAAAAAACATGTTTAGAGGATCCAAATATATTTAGAATCCTTTGATTTTCTGTCTGATAGCATGGACTAGTGGCCTCTATATAATTTTTTAAATGTTAGGTCCTTAATTTAGATTTCATAGTAATGGGTAACTTAAAGCTTTAAAATTTTGTGCTATTTGAAAACTTAAAACCAAATTCCTTATTTTTCTGTTGAATGGATTACTACAAGAAAATTACTGTTTCAAAGGGTACAATCTTTTGATACAGCACAATCACTTGCTTTTCCTTTTATTTTTGCTACTTTTGCAAGTAAAAATTGTTACCTTTCAGCTATGAATGACATACATTTGAGCACTAAGGAAATTGAACACTTTTTCATGTTTATTAGTCATTGAGGTTTTTTTCTTATGAAGAAATATCTATTCATGTCCTTTGTTCATGTTTCTTTTGGTAACATAATATTATTTGTGTCTTTATTTAAATGGTCTGTCACATTTCTTGCAAAATCCCTAAGGCTCTTTTGAGAAATAAGTGCTATAGTCACATGAAAGTGTTTTGTATAAACTGTAAAGTACTACAAGCGTGTTACTATTATTGAAACATTGACTTTGTTCACTAAGGTATGTCAGAATCATATTTATAACAAAGAGATGCTTCCAAATGCAGAAATAGCATGACTAGGCGTGAGCTCCATAGGGGCAGAGATTTTTATCTTTGTTCACTGCTGTATCCCCAGCACCTAGAACCATGGCTGGCATGGAGTAGGTGATTAATAAATGCATGTAAAATGAATGAGTGTATGATAAACCCATTGAACAGTAGGGATTTTCTACATTCTTCCATCAAGAGGACTTTTTTTTTTTCTTCTGTCTTAAGCCAGAAGTGAATAGGGTTGTGTATAGTTTGTGGGCTAGAGCTATGGAATAGTGGTCTTAAGATTCTGGACATAGGAAACCCATTTCTTAGAACCTAACTTTCTGTATGGTAACATTTTAAGCCTAATTAGTATACTATTCTCCCTCATTTAAGAGAGAAACCAGAGACAAGAAGAGTTTAATGATCCAAGAATGATTTTCAACAATGATAAAAGACCAAGTGGTAGTTTAGTTTTTCATACAGCAGTGTTTCCAATTCCTAAAATATGGCAAACCTTTTCTTCTCTTCTCATGCCTCATTTATTGTTTTTCTGTTACCTATGAGAATAAATTGTATGCACGGCCTAAAAGAAAACATGACAACATGCCTTCAATGGATTCATTTTTTGGTTGCCTATTTTTGGGGAAAGGTTTTGTATAGAAGTTTATGCTAATGGGTATAATCTCTTATGTAGATCTAAATTCCACTACCCACAGGTATGTGGCACCATCTTTTTTTTCTAATGTTTTCCTGCTCTGTTTTTATCCCTGATTATCCTACCTCCTGTTAACGTTTTCCTTTTAAAGTGCTTTAGTATTTCTGGAAGAAGAGGGGTTAAAATTTTATATAAATGTGCATTTGGCTCTAGACTTGTGTTCTGGATGGATCGCTTATAGTGAGAGACACTATACAGTGGTTAAGCACATAGTATTTGAGTCATATACATTCATATTATGCTCTGAGGTGAGTTACTTGGCTTCTCTGAGCCTCTATTGCTTCATTTATAAGTATGAGAAAACTCTGCTTCCATAGGGTTAAATAAAATAATGAGGATTGAATAAAATAATGTATGAAAAACTTCTCACATAGTGTTTAATAGCATGCAGTAAATGGAAGCTCCAATTGAATACTTTTCCTTATTAGCATCATATTCATAATAGATGGCCTTGGCCATGGCTTCCAACCACTGAAGTGCTATTAGTAAATGTAAGAAAAGAAAGTGAAAATGTCAAGGGTGAATGCTGTTGGAAGCAAAACGATCAGGAAACTATTCCGGGAGTAACCCAGCCTGGATATATTAGTCAGGGTTCAATCAGAAAAGTAGATCCACTTGGATGTCTGTGTGTGTGTGAGATTATACATATGCATATGTGTGCATATATATATGCATAGATATACACATACACATGCATATGTATGACTTGACCTTCCACACTCATAGGGGCTGGACTGTCTGCAAGGCTGCTGCCTTCATGTCTGATGCTGGAGTCTGCAGGCCAGAGGGCAGGTGGTCAGGAAGGGAAGATGGAGGTGAAGGGGGAAGAGCAAGGACCAGGTCGAACCCCAACCATGAGCTGGAGCCCCACAGGGAAAGATGGAGACCTAAGCCTGTTCTTGTTGCCTTTGCCCTGGGTATGTGGTGTTGGTGGCTGCCTTTGGTCATGGGGCCAAAGTCACACACCTGGCCCAGGAGTCGGAGCAGGTGAAGGAGGATCCAGGGGGAAGGTGGAGCATTGCAAACCTGACCACATTCTCACACCACAAGATGAGTCAGCAGGTATCATGTGTGCAAAATGGCTGCTGTGTCACTTCCGCCCTCCACCAGAGCTCTAGGTGTAGATGCCATTATCAATGCAGGTAACCATTTTAAGAAGAAAACAACGGGGGTTCAGAGAAGTTAAATCATTTGCCCCAGTTCACACATCTGGAAAGGACAGAGCTGGGATTCAGAGCAGGCCTGCTTGACTGCAGTATCTAGACTCTTAACCACTGCAGAGCTTACAGCCTCTTATAAGGGCAGGCAAGGAAGGGGCACTTACAGCACAGGGGTTCGTATTTGGTCTCTGGAGCCCAACTGCCCGGGTTGGTAATCTGTCCCTCCACTTATTGACGGTGTAGCCCAGGGGGAGTTACTTCACCTTGGTTTGCTTCAATTTCCTTGTTTGTCAAAGGGGAATGATCATAATGCCCATATCAAAGGCTGAGAGTTGATACATGTGAATTCTTTGCAACAGTGCCCAGAGTTTTAAGCACCCTACGAACTTGGCCGAGCAAGTCAGCGAATCCTGGAGCATCTGGCTGTGGCGGGCAGCTCATTGTGCCCTCCTGGGTGCTGCTCCCCTCAACCCCCTCCAGCATGGATGCCCTCAGGCGTGCTCCCTGGTGAAGCTGAGTCAGTTTCAAGGTCTGCAGTTCTGCAGCTTTTCAGCATCACCACTTGGATTAGCCTTGTGCCTGTTCCAGGCTGACAGAGGTGATGTTGCAGTGACTACATAAGTGCCGGCTGACTGTGCTTCCTGGAAGCAGACACCTTTTAGATTGGCCAAAGCTGGAACCATACAACTTAGTTGCTAATTGGGACCTTGAGGCTGAGCTTCTAGCTCTGACAGCCTCCAAGATGCACTATTTCAGGAGTGTCAGTGAAACGCTAGCATGCACCACCGCTGGAAGAGATGATTAGCTGTCACCAAGTTCTCAGATGGAAAGTAGATAATTACTGTTAAAATTCCAGTGTCAGGTAATTGTTTGAATGAGTGAAGAGTATAGTGCTTTCGTCCTCTGAGCAGGGGATGAACACTGATGACTGGAGTATTGGGGCAGGAGAATGGAGTGGGGTCAGTGTCAGCCTGCTAAGTTTGATTTCTGGCCCTGCTGACTCAGGACAAGTTACTCAAGCTCTCTGAGTCTCTGTTTTCTCATCTGTTAAATGGAAATACAAATGTGGATTGTTGAGAGATTCAGTGAGGCAATGTACCTGAAAGTACTTGGAATACACAGATGCTTCATGGATAGTGGCCACACCTGACGCTGTGGGGACAGTCATTGGTGTCCCTCTGCCACTGTAACTTTTAGTGGTTACTTTTTTTCCCCCTATCCCTTTTGTTCTTGCTCCCTTTAGGTCCTTGACTGTCATTTTTTTTCTTATTTGTGGCTCTGTCACACCAAATTTTAGGTCTTCCAATTACTCTTCAGGAGCCTTGTGTTGTTATTGTTGCTTTTTGTTTGTTTGTTTTTGCCACTGGAGACATTCAGAGCAGGGGAAAAGCAAACTTTTTGTAAAGAGTCACATAGTACTTTTTTTTTTGGCTTTGTGGGCCATATGGACTGTGTTGCTAGTACTCAGCTCTGCTGTTGTAGTGCAAAAGCAGCAACAAATAATATGTAATGAATATGTAAATGAATGTGACTGTGTTTCAATAAAACTTTATTTACAATGCAGGCTGTGGATTTGGCCTGTGGGCCATGGTTTGCCAACCTCTGGTTTAGAGATTTGAAGATTTCAGATTCCTCTCATTGAATATCCAAGGTCATCTCTTCAGATGGACATCCTGATCTCCAGTTCACACCAAGGAGCCTTTGATGCCTGGAAGGCTTTTTGCCTTATTTTTCCACAGCATAGTCAGTGAAGCATAAGCCTGTTCTTGTTGCCTTTGCCCTGGGTATGTGGTGTTGGTGGCTGCCTTTGGTCATGGGGCCAAAGTCACACACCTGGCCCAGGAGTCGGAGCAGGTGAAGGAGGATCCAGTGAAGGAAGTTACTTTGTTATTCACAACTCTTATTTTGTTTACTCATTTAAGTTTAGAAGATTCTAAACAAATTCCACTTAAACACTTAGATCTTAAGTGACTTCATCAATTCAAAACCAAAGGGTGGTTTTGAGCAGTGCGCATTAGGTAAAACTTCCTAGCCTTGGCAGAAATATATAAGTTTGGTACTAGTATAGTGAGCGTTGCATGGTTACTGACTGTCTCAGATCACTTCCAAAAGAGCTTACAGACCCTGCATTGAGGTTCAAATAAGCTAGGAACCCTTTTTACTACACAAATCTGAGTTCAAGATCTAGTTTTTCCATGTGCCAACTGTGTCTTAGGCAACCTTATTCAGCCTTAGTGTTCTCATCCACAAAATAGGGATAATAATAATAATATTGATATCATATGTTTATCATGAAGATTAAAGATAATGCTTTTAATGCCTAACTCAGAGCAAAGAGGCCATAAATATTTGTTATGCCTATTATAAGAACATGTTTGTGATGGCTTTGGAGTTTCTGAGTGCCCCTTCAGTTGGGACATAGGAATAGAATCAAGGGCATTTATGTTTCTGTTTGCTTTGTTACCTTCTCAGGAAAGTTGGGGGCCAGGTCTTGATTCTTAGGATTGCAGAACTTGAAGTTCTCCTGACCTTTAAAGGAGTGCTGCAGCCCATTTTTGTGGATTTCACACAAGCATTCTGGGTTTCATGGTTGTCTGGCTTGACCAGAGACTTTCCTTCTCTTTTTTACTAACATACCTCACTCCCTGGTTGTCAGGAAGTTATTTTCCAGTGTCAAACTACATTTCATCTGTCAGCATTTATGCTTACGAACTCTTTTCATTTCCCTCAGTAGGGATGGAGGGAAAATAGGTCATCTTCTTCCTTTCAAAAAAAGAGTAAAGTTTATAAGCCCCCCGGATATTTCTGTTACCCAGCTACTCTTTTCCATCCCTTAAATTGACAGCCCTCCTTCCTGTCATCCCTTCACAGTCTAGTCATTCTGTTGGGGGAGGTTAGGACAGGGACTTGCTCCCAGAGCTCCCAAGATGGTGGTGGGCCACTTGCAAAATGGCGGTGGGCCGCTTCCAACATGGTGGCAAGCCTTGTGTTCTCTGACCTGAGGTTCTTGGCCTCACAGACTCCAAGGAATGGAATCTTGGGCCATGCAGTGAGTGTTGTAGCTCTATTAGAAGCCGTGGGTCACGGAAGAGAACCATGGAACTCAGTGACTAGTGTTCAGCTCTATTAGGATGAACCCAGGCACTTAGCCATGCAGGAACAATGACAAGCCTTTAGCCCCATCAGGAGCGGCAATGGGCACCTCACTGGATCAGGAGCACAGCGGACACCTTGTCAGATCTGGAGGGATGGAAGTCAGCGGCATGTCTGTGACTGCGGCGAACAGCAGTGGTGGACGGGAAGCGAAAGCTCAGCTCGAGCGGTGACAAACAGGGACCAGAAGAGAGTGCAGTTGCAACGTGAATACAGTGAAAACAGAGCTCCCATACAAAGGGTGGGGACCCAAAGAGGGTAGCCATTGCCGGCTTGAATGCCTGGGTTTATATCCGGATCATTGTCCCTCCCACTGTGCTCTCAGGCAATGGATGATTGGCTATTTCTTTACCTCCTGTTTTTGCCTAATTTGCATTTCAGTGAGCTCTTTTTACTACCTGATTGGTCGGGTGAGAGCTAAGTTGCAAGCCCCTTGTTTAAAGGTGGATGCAGTCACCTTCCCAGCTAGGCGCCTGTAGGGATTCTTAGTCGGCCTAGGAAATCCAGCTAGTCCTGTTTCTCAATTCCTTTTTCTTCCTAAAATATGGAGCTAAAGCTGAACATACCAATAAGTCCCTGGCCTATTGTGTACTTTCAGGAACGATGTTATGTGAGTTTTACCCAGTGTATTTTCATATAGGTAACTGACATCTTTTCCTGCTCAAATTGTCCCCGTAGTCTGTCAAGCAATATCAGCTTGCCAAAGGCAAGACAGCTTCCTGGGAAGGATGACAATAAAATTATAAGACCAAGTCCACACGTGACCCCAGAAAGTTATTTCTAACTCTCACCAGTATGTCAGGCCAATAGCCTGGCTTTCCAAAAGCTAATAATCATACGTTACCTATAAGTACTTATCTGTTTAATATTCGTAAGACATACATCCTAGTATCATGCTAGGTTGACTGATTCACATTCAGTTCCTGTTCCTTAAAGACACTAAATTATTTTTTGTTTCCCACTTTCTGAAAGCTACCGTATAGAACATGGAATATTTATGCTAAGTAGAAATCCAGAAATTTGCTAATAGCTTATTTTCAGATAAACAAATACATATATAAAATGCCTCTGTTTGCTCAGTACTATGTGAGGCATAGGAGGTGAAGGACATGGTACCTACATACAAGGTCAGCTTGCTCATGTCTAAATCCAGTTTATCTCACCATGATCTATGTCACCATCCATGACCTATATTACATACCTCCAAGGACAAAATACCTGAGTGAACTTTATTCCTTTAAGTCAATGTTTGGGGAGCATTTTTATAAACCTGCATTAAGTATTTTGTCATCTACTGAGCACCGGTAGAGTTCCAAGTTATTGTCCAATTTAGATTTAATAATGTGGCTGAGGCAATTCCCATTTTCTCTTCTATAGGAGGCGGGTGTAGAAGTCTAAATAGAGGCTGGAAGATTGATGGGTGCAGTGAGTGGCAACTTTGCTTAATAATGACAATGTACTTGAAGCAGCACCATTTAGCATTTCCAGAGATGTGGCTGCTTTGCTCCCCATTTATATAACTTGTCACGTCTAAGAAATTGACAGAAGAGGTAGTTTGAAATAGACAGAACACACGTTTTTAAAAAAATCTTCTATGGTGATTACATCAAGAATGACTGGTCAATTTTGGCTTAAGGAGTTCTTAATAGCATCCTAAATCCTTTACTGCTAAACAGAAAACAGACCAAGAAACATCATGGAGTATGAAACAAGCTGCTTCCTATTTATTTTCTGGTGGATTAAGAATGTTTTCATCAACTGCATGCTTTCCAGGTAGCTTCCCATAAAGCTTTCAAGGGGCAGTGGTCCCATAAAGCTTTCAAGGGGCAGTCTAGTGGTTAAGAGCACAACCTCTGAAGCCAAAGGCCCAGGCTTGTATCATACATCATATTCATATCTCAGCTACATGAACTTACTAGCTGTGTAACATGGGGTGAATGTTATGAATCTTTCTGTGCCTCATCATCCTTATCTAGCCCATGGGAATAATAATAATAATAATAATAATAATAATAATAATAATACCTACCTCATAGAAAGATGTCATGATTATTATTGTTTCACATTGAATATATAAGGCATCACACAACACAATGTAGAGAGATGAGGTATGTTTTTAAAGATGCCACTAATAGGCCGGGCGCGGTGGCTCAAGCCTGTAATCCCAGCACTTTGGGAGGCCGAGACAGGCGGATCACGAGGTCAGGAGATCGAGACCATCCTGGCTAACACTGTGAAACCCCGTCTCTACTAAAAAATACAAAAAACTAGCCGGGCGAGGTGGCGGGCGCCTGTAGTCCCAGCTACTCGGGAGGCTGAGGCAGGAGAATGGCGTAAACCCGGGAGGCGGAGCTTGCAGTGAGCTGAGATCCGGCCACTGCACTCCAGCCCGAGCGACAGAGCGAGACTCCGTCTCAAAGAAAAAAAAAAAAAAAAAAAAAGATGCCACTAATAATCCTGACATGATTCTATTAACTTTTTTTGTTTCTCATGGCAACCTGGTAAGAATCTATCTGTTGCAAGGCCAAAGTGCCTGAGTGGGACAGAATAGAACAGAATACCTAAAACAAGTCATTTCTCTGGGGTTGGGGAGACCCACATTACTCTAATAAATTCTCTTCCTCTCCACAACGTTCCCCCGAATGCACACGGGTGGTGTTGCTGTCTTCTGCAGGCTCTGCTTCAGTGATTTTCTCATCTGTAAGAACACGCGGCTCTTTGACAGAAAGCTATTCGCAAAGGGACAGAATGTTTTTCTGCAGCTGTGATGTGAGTGGTATCAAAGTTATTGGCTAAGTTGGAAAATAGCTTAATGTTTTCAGGGCTTCTGCTTCCGTATCTGCTTCTGCCTTGGAGATGTGTATAACTGGGACTCAGTAAGACAGCCTTGACACCCCACTGCAGCGAGACGTGCCTCTTTCATACAGGCTTAAAGTGAGCTTAACAAAGAGTAGCTTTTGCCTAGGGGCAGAGTGACCATGGAGAACACCCTTTCTGTGAATCTGCTAATGAAGAGTCAGTGGCCAGGAACTCAGCCTCACTCCCTAGATGGTCAGCCTTTCATCATTCTGTATCCTTCCTGTTGCTGCCAGAGCAGGCCAAAATCCTAGCTGTCCAATCAATCATTAGAGAGAATGTATTTCTCACAATTGCCGCTCTCTTGAGCTGCTTTGCATTTGGTAAATTTGAAAACTGTTTAGTAATGAATCTTGCAGCTCTTTGCTTTTGCCTGCAAATGGAGTGAGAACATCGCCCCACATCTGCAGCTGTTCTGCAGAAAGATTTAGTTGAAAATATCTTCTTGGTTCTTTTTGAGTCACAGGCCTTTTGAACTCTGCTTCAGAAATATCCATGGGTTCTTCATTAAGGGAATTATTCTCCAGAGAACAAGGTGTCTATCAGCCAGGGACTTTGGTTGCAAACCCTGGTAACTAACCTGTGCTCACTTCAGTGAAAACACACTCTGTGGGAAGGCCATGGGGAGCTCACAGATGGAAGGCACAGTCCCTGCTCTGGCTTGGAATGGTTGGACCCCAGGGCGGCCCCAGGCAGCTTGCAGAAGGAATTGGTCTGAGCTCAGGGGTGTACCCTCCAACCGCTTTTATTTATTTTTGTTACCCTGCAAAATATTCTAAATTACTGGGAAAGAGAATGCAATTGCCCATCTCTTGGTTAGGGAAAAGCAGACAACCATGCCTAAGGATCTTGTCAGATTATCTCCAAAGCAGGAAAGTAGTTTCTTAAAGAAAAATTGGGGTGCTGACACCAGAAGATGGGAGAATGGATGTCAAGGGGCCAAACCACAGTTTTTGTTCTTCTGCATGTCTCAGGATGGGATAGTGTGTGGGGCCCACTTTAAAACTTAGATGCACTGCAGAAGATACATGATGCCTGCTCCAAATATCTCACAGTGTCACTGCACCCCAATGACAATAGTGTATTAGTCCATTGGCTGAATCTCTTAGTCAGAGCCTGGATGTGGGTTTTCTTGCTTTTTTTTTTTTTTTTTTTTTTTTTTTTTTTTGAGATGGAATCTCATTCTGTTGCCCAGGCTGGAGTTCAGTGGTGCCATCTTGGCTCACTGCAACCTCTATCTCCCGGGTTCAACTGATTCTCCTGCTTCAGCCTCCTGAGCAGCTGGGATTACAGCCACGTACCACCCTGCCCCGCTAACTTTTGTATTTTTAGCAGAGACAGGGTTTCACCATGTTGGCCAGGCTGGTCTCAAACTCCTGACCTCAAGTGATCTGCCCGCCTCGGCCTCCCAAAGTGCTGGGATTACAGGCGTGAGCCACCATGCCCGGCCTGTTTTCTTGCTTTCTTCCAAGATTGTCTCCCAGCCTTCAAAGCACTGCCTGCTCATCGGATGACATGAGGCCCACCAGCTCTGCAGGGGAGGTCATGTGAGTCTGACTTTGACCTTCACACCTGGACCTCAGCTGCTTCAGGAGAAGCCACTTTGGGCAAATTACAAGAACCTGGGGGATGTTTCATTACAGTGAAAGAAAGGCACAGGGTGAGTTTTGAAAGGATGGGTCTGTTCCCATGTGCTATATGACAATGGCCCTAGAAGGGTGTTAAGATACTGCGCTAAACACTCACTTCTGTCCAGGGCCTCTCTTACGGACAATGCCTGGAGGGCAGTTGGGCTCAGCCTTTACATTCAAGAAAGGCCTCAGATTTGTGCTTTTCAAATGATCACAAAAGCAGATTTTTCTAAAAGTCCCATAGGTACATTGCAAGAATTGAAAGAAAAAGCTGTGTCAGGCAGGGTTCTTAGCTGCAATCAAGAGAAATCCACTCTAAATAGTTAAACAAAAAGGGAATGTATCAAAGGATACTGGGTGGCTCATAGACTCTCCAGGAGGGCTGGAGGAGCAAGCTGAGAGGTGGAACAGCCAGGCCTGATGCCCTAGGCATCCCACAGGGCATCAGAGAACTCTGATCCTGCTCCTAGGCACAGATACTGTAGATCACCTCACTGTGGTGGAGCTCAGATCTTACTGCTAGAATCTCTGTCACAGCTGGCCCTAAACCCAGGATTGACCCATCTCTGTCCTCCACATGGATTCCTGTGGTAGCTGCTTCCTGTGTCACCAACTTGCCAGGCAAAGTCTGGTGCTAGGGCATCATTTTGAAGGAGCCCAGGTCACATGCCTGGGCCCCAGCTGCAAAGAAGGCTGGGAAGACATGTTTTTGGCTTCTGCCATGGGGAGAATTCCCAGAGGAAGTGTGTTCAAAGGAATGACAGATGTCCTTACAAAGATGTGTGACTCTGAACTTGCATTTGTTCCAATAATGGACCACATCTCCCAAACTGCACAACAAATGCATAGATTTTAAATACTGTTTGGTAGTAATCTGATAAACCATGTGATGATATTGTTTTGTATTTTTATGTTTAAAACTGTCTATAATTTAAATATTGAAATTGTACCACAAGTTTTAAAACTTTCTTATGGCAGGGTTACAAACATAACAGTATTCTCAAAAGTTGAAAGTGGTTTCTGCCTCTCACAAGTTCATTCAATATTAAACTACGTGAACCTTGGGCAAGTTCTGAAACAGCTCTATTTCAGCATTATCATCTTGGAAATGTAGTAATAATACTGAGCTGTGTGCTTATTACAGTTGGTAATATTAGAATCGCCAAGTATTTATAGGTATTAGTGAACAAGTATTTCATATAAGCTAAGATGCCACTAAGAATGATAGTTATAACAATTTTACTTATTTATTCATTACTAATTAACCTGGACAGCATGCTAGAAAACCCAACAGAAATGGACTGGATGTTTACCTCTCATTTACTTCAGTGTTCTGTTCCCAAAACATAGTCATGTCCCAGAGGACAGTGGAGGCAGGAATTTAAATTGACCTGACTAAACAGGAAGACAATCATGCAATCTTTTTATTTGATCATCACATAAACATTTATAAAGCACGTAGTATGTGCTGAAGCTAAACCAACCTAGTCTCTTTCTTAAAGTGTGCACCAAGTAGGAAAAGAGAGCCTTGTCAAGAGATCATTGTGATACTTTCAGATAATGCTAAACGACAGAGGAAAATGTTCAGTTTCACCCTGTGTCATCAGGGTCAACTTCTAGGCACCAGGATTCTTGGGTGGAGTTTTAGGGAAGGGAGAAGGGCAGAAGTGAGGAGGGCATTTAGGGAAAAGATAACCTCATGTGCAAGGATTCAGAAGTGGGAAAGCTCCTAAGATTGGAGAATTACAGCTTAAGCTGGAAAGAAAAAGTTAGGTGCCAAATGACACCCTGTCAGACACCTTCCAATGTGAAAGTGGAAGCACATTCCTTTTGCTGCTGGTGATAATGCCTCAAATTTACATTTTGTGTTAATTTGACTTCATTTACATAATGACTTATTATAAAGAATCTCTTAGATGTTGTCTAATTGTCCTCTTTCTCCTGCTAACCCCAAGGCTGAGAAAGTCAAGGTAATGACCTTCAAGGCAAAGAAATTCGATTTGATATTTTGCTGTGTCAACCTCATTTTAAGATCACAACTTACGTCCAGGAAACAGTATAACAAGAATGCTGAAGATACTTGGAATCCGCCATCTTCCTTTTCTTAGCTCACAGAAAAAGCTACTTTGTATATTCCCTCCTGTATTTGCCCACATGCATATATATTTTTCTGGTAGACATAATGTACATACTCTCTATCGCCAGTTTTTCCATTAATATTATATAATTGTCAGGGTTTTTGCTTCTGAGAGTATTTTTAATTCTAGTCTTTCATAAATGCCTAATATTCTATAGAACTGACTTTGGAAAATAGTTATGCTTCAGTTTTTAAATAGTTTAGGCAACATTGTAATGACAATCTTTGTGTATAAAGATTATTTCTTCTGTTAGATGTTTTCCCTAAGAACTTCAGTAACTCTTAAGAATTTCTTTTTTCCTCCCATTCATGTGCTTTAAATAACCATTTCAGCACAAATTTTTAATTCATTTTACTTTCTTCATATAGCAGCCTTACTAATGCATCAGTCCAAAAATCTTCTTTATATAGTATGCTGTAATACAATCCCAAAAGTCCCTCCCATCAATATAACTGTGATGCTTAGGAATGCAGCTACCCAGACTATGGAAATATTTGACAGATTGTAATGGCCATAAAAAGTCTTTTCACCCTGAAAGTCTAAAACCCCTCTATATTGTTTCCTAGCTTTATTTTCTTGGAGTTTGTATCTTTCATCACCATAATTCATCATAACTCATTCTATACTTAGTATTCCTTTAAATATTTTCTTCATTTTCCTGTTTTAGTGATGTTATTTACCACTGGATTAATACCCCTCCATCCTTCTTAATGTTTGAAATTATTGTTGTATTTGTACCTGCCTCCTACTTCTTGGTGATTATTTGACATTTCTTTATGCCAGTAAGTTGGTTCCTAAGGTCACTGAAAGCTCTTTTGTTTGCTGCAGCATACACTTAAAATATGACCCAGCAATTTCACTCCTGGGTATTTACATTAGAGAAATATTCATGCAAAACAGGTACCTGAATGTTTATAACAGCTCTATTCATATTCATCAAAAAAAAAAAACTATTTAGAAACAACTCAGATGACCTTCAGTAGGTGAATGTATAGCACATTGTGGTATGTCCATACAGTGGAATACTATGCAGCAACAAACAAGGGAGCTATTCATACACACAACAAATTGGATGAATCTCAAAGGACTGATGTGGAATTAAAGAAGTCAGTCTTGAAAGATTACACACTCTATGATTCTACTTATATGACAGTCTTGAAAAGAGAAAACTATAGTAATGAAGACTAGATCAGTGGTTGCCAGGTGTTAGGGATTGGGGGAGGGCGTGACTACAAAGGGGTAGTGTGAGTCTGGGGTAGTGGTAGCACTGTCCTGTGTCTTAATTGTTGTGATGGCAACACAAATCTATGTATGTGTAAACATTCATAGAAATGTACACCAAAAGGTCATTTTTATTGTAAATTTTAAAAATATAAAAAGATCCAAGTTTCCAGGCCAGGTGCAGTGACTCATGCTTATAATCCTAGCACTTTGGAAAGCCAGGTTGGGTGGACTGCTTGAGCCTTGGAGTTCGAGACCATCCTGGGTAACATGGCTTAACCCTGTCTCTACCAAAAACAATATAAAAATTAGCCAGGTGTGGTGGCACATGCCTGTAGTGCCAGCTACTTGGGAGGCTGAGGTGGGAGGATCGCTTGAACTGAGGAGGTAAAGATTGCAGTGAGCTATGATGGTCAAACCACTGTACTTCCAGCCTGGGCAACAAGAGCAAGACCCTATCTCAAAAAATTAAAATTAAAATAAAAAAAAATCCCAGTTTCATCAAACTAGTCATATGTCCTTTGGCAAATGATATGACCTTTCTAAATCTCAATTTATTTTTCCTATAAAATGTGGAAAATACTCTCTACCTTGGAGAGGTGTTCTAAAGATGAAATAAGATGTTATAAACCATCTCCATGACATACTAGATGCTCCTCTTTCTCTTTTCCATGGCAGCTGTTTCTCACTGGGAGCAGATTCTTTTTTATTATTATCATCACCGTGCTTTTTTACAGCTATTTGGCTCTTAGGTAGCAGCCTGGAGCCACTGAGGGTTTCAAGCAGGAAAATGACATGATCTGATCTTCATTTTTAGAAGATAAATTGAGCAGCTTTGTGGAGAGTGGTAAGGAATGCAGGGGGGTAAGAGTTGAAACAAAGAGGCCAGTAAGAGGTGTTGGGGTTGTCCAGGTGAGAGATGATGGTGTAGACTCCAGTGGGAGCCATGGAGAGGGGGAGAGGAGGAGAGGGGTCTTATTTTGGGAGGAGGTAGAACAAAGTAGCTTGTTACTGGCTTGAGGGGTGAGGAAAGATAAATGGTGATGTCATTTACTGAGATGAGAACTCAAGGGAGGAGCAAACTCGAGCAGGTGGGTTGTGGTCAGCATTAAAAGTCAAGAATTCTGTCTGGGCATGTTGGGATTGGAAACCAAGAAAGCAGTTGGACCAAGGACCAGGCAGTGTTATCTTGTTCATTTCTAGGACTGCAGCACACAGCAGCTGGGGCTTCCTCCTCAGCCCTTCCAGATAAGGCTGGGGGAACTTTGAGCTGCTTCTCCTTAGACTCACTCAGCCTTGAGGATTTTAGCAAAATTTATCTCTTTAATCCATTCCTGAGAGGGATTGTAGAACCTTCTACCAGAATTCAGATTATGCTATTATTCTAAGTGAAGTAACTCAGGAATGGAAAACCAAACATCATATGTTCTCATTCGTAAGTGGGAGCAAAGCTATGAGGATGCGAAGGCATAAGAATGGCACCATGGACTTTGGGGACTCAGGGGAAAAGGGTGGGAAGGGGTGAGGGATAAAAGACTACACACTGGGTTCAGTGTACACTGCTCGGGTGATGGGTGCACCAAAATCTCACAAATCATCACTAAAGAACTTACTCATGTAACCAAATACCACCTGTTCCCCAAAAACTATGGAAATAAAAAATTTTAAAGAAAAAAAGGACTCAGATTATGCTCATATTATTCACTGCTGCCAGATTTTTTTCTTTTCCATTTAATGAGATTTAAGGAAAGGAGGCATGTAGCATTTTCGAATACCTAGCCTGGAAGTCATCAATCATTTTGTGTAAGATTGAAAAATATTATTAAACTACAGAGAATGATGACACATGTATAACATAGAATATGCTAAGAGATTATATTCCAACATATTTGGTTATTTCTGTTATCTTCAAATTTCTAGTTTTGCTACAGACAATGAAAGAAATTACATATATACTTTTCCTTGATAACTACCAAATCTAATTTGATAACTATCAAATAGCTATTTCCTTTGGGAAGGCAGGAGCAGGCATGGGATTTGGGAAGGGGTTTTGAAGAAGCCTCCATTGTATGTACAAAAAGTTAAAATTCCATAGAGCTGGATGTAGGGTCAGTGTGTTCATCAGTCATCTGTGTTTAAAAATATTTTATAATTTAAAAACAAAAAAAGTTAACATATAAATAAAAATAATTTTAAAATCTGAACATAAAAGACAATGCCCTCCTTCCACCCACTCTACCCTCATTAATCACCTTAAAGAGTGATCTCTTGGGTTTTTCTCTCAGAAAAATGTAATTACTTTGTAATGAAATGTTAATGTTATGTTCTATTCTTAAAGTCACTTGTTACAGTGATGAAGCTATGACTTAATAGAGTTGCTAAATTTTCTTCTAAGTCATTCTTCTTTTATATTTATCAAGTGAGCTGGTGATGATGTGGAACTTGTTTGTTGTTTTCACAAATATAGGACTATCTCAGCAAAAACTCATCATCAGGCTGTTAACTTCAACATTTTTGAGGGCATGGTTTGCCACGGGGTGCCCCTTGTGACTATTTCAAGAGGCAAAGTGGTGTATGAAGCCGGAGTGTTCAGTGTCACGGCAGGAGATGGGAAGTTTATTCCTCGAAAACCATTTGCTGAATATATTTACAAACGAATAAAGCAGCGAGACCAGGTGAGTGTGCCACAGTGGGATACTGCTACAGGTCAGACTGTCTCCTGCTCCTGGATATCTGGTTGGTAGTGGTGGTGTTGACACTACACTTGGTTTAAGGTGTTCCTGGGGTGTCAGGATTGATATGAGAGATTAGAGATGCCATGTTTTAGAGAAAGGATCATTATTGGATGGATGCATTTCCCCTTGCAGACTGATAGGTCAGTTTGGGATTTCCAGATTGTGGGAGAATCTGGTGGGGGCTTTTGGCAATTGTGTTAGTCAGGGTCCTCCAAGAGGCAGACACCCAGATGGATAAAGGTGTATGAGTTTTATTGGGGGAAACACCTGTGAAAGAAACTAGGAGGTGGCTGGAAAAGATTGGGAGAGCCCTCAGATTTCAAGTTAAGTCTGAAACCAGTGAAGAAAAGAAAGAGAGAAAATGGGTGGGATCATCCTGGAATACCCTACAGTCTAGGGGAGGCTGAGAAAGGCCTTCAGGGAGTCCTAGAGCCATGTCTCAGAGCTCCCAGCTACAGGTCAGTCCCAGTCATTGGCTGAGAGCCACTGTGGGAGGTGTGACCTCTGTGCATAAGTGTAATGGAGTTCAGAGCTCAGCCCCAGCCCCTTGAAAAAATGTGCTCCCAGTTAAAGATCTGCAAGTTTCGTTTTTATGACCACCAGTGCAATGGTGGAGTTTTGGGCTGGAGAAGACCTAAATACAAATTCTGTCTTGCCCTCGCCACCATTTCCTAGCTGTGTGGCCTTGAGCAAGTTTCTCGATCCTGCTTGGGCTCAATTCCCTCATCTGGAAAATGACAACAATGTTTCCTTCCTAACAAATTGTGACACTCAAATGGGTTTTTTAAATGAAAGGCATGGCCCAAAGCAGTAGCTCACCACACCTGTAATCCCAGCCCTTTGGGAGGCAAAGGTGGGAGAATCACTTGAGGCCAGGAGTTTGAGAACAGCCTGGGCAACAGAGTGAGACCCCATCTCTACAAAAAATTTAAAAATAAAAAATAATTAGCCAGCCACACCAGTGCACTCCAGCCTGGGCAACAGGTTGGTAGGAGGTCAATAAATGTCATTTTTGTCTCTTTGCTTTCCCCTTTTGATGAACAAATCTATATCAAAGACCCCTGTTATTATAAAAGAGATATTTGGGCTTTCACACAAGTTTTGTTTAGTTCACACAGAGTTTGAAATAATTTTAAAATTTTACTATGCCAAATACACTAAAATATTTGAGAATTTTAGATTTTAAAAATCTAGATTTCTGGATTTGGGGGCCAGGGGAAGCAAACCTGTGTCCTCAATCCCACATGGGTCCAATGGGCCAGAGCTAGATGGCAGGCCCCTAGCTAGGAGGTATTTCTGGGTTTCACCCAGAAGGCTTCACACATTACTTGCCTGGCCATGTAGATGGTAGTGTTTGCCACCCTTGGACTAGTTCTAAGGCTTCTCCCTCTTCTTTCTATTTTTCAAATGTACCTCTCCTTTTCCAGAGCTCTCTGGCTGTTTTTTTGATTCAGTTCATTTGGATCTTGTAGACTCTTTGGTTTCTCCTCTAATGTCTTCCGAAAAATTTTTACTTGTGGATTCTCAGAGTCCATTACGCAAGATTTATCCATTTTTAAACACTTCCTAAGGCTTTGATTAGGTAAACAAATGTTCTCACGTGCTTTAAATTATCAGAAATGCTATAGCTCTTTTTATGCTGTATTTATATGCTCAGTCAAAATAGATGGTTTAAGGTTACAGTTAATATTTCCGGGGAGTTAGTTTATAAATGTTACCACTAATGGGTGACAAGTAGGTGGTAACTGTAAGAATCCTAGGATCCTCGGTGTTTCTGAAGATGTATGTGATAAATAACAGCAGCACTAACATTTAGTGAGTGCTTACTGAATGCAGGACACACTGCTAAGGTCTCTGTCACCACAATAACCCTGGGAGGGAGGGAGGTATTTTTTTCACTTAAAATTAAAGAACTGGCCAGGCATGGTGGTTCACACCTGTAATCCTAGCAGTTTTGGAGGCCGACGCAAATGGATTGCCTGAGCTCAGTAGTTCAAAACCAGTCTGGGCAACATAGCAAAACCCCATCTCTACTAAAAATACAAAAAATTAGCCAGGCGTGGTGGCACACTTCTGTAGTCCCAGCTACTTCGGAGGCTGAGGCACGAGAATAGCTTGAACCTGGGAGGTGGAGGTTGCAGTGAGCCAAGATCACACCACTGCACTCCAGCCTGGGTGACAGAGTGAGACTCTGTCTTAAAAAAAAAAAAAAAAAAAGTTAGAGAACTGAAGTTTCAAGAAATTAAGAAATTTGTCCAAGTCACACAAGCAAGTATATGGCAGGGCCAGGACATAAACCTTGCTTATCTGATTCCAAAAACTTTATCCTTAAGTAATAATAGATACTGTAAATTATAAACATTGAGTTGAATGAAGTAATGAAGGATAAGTTACTCAGCATTTGTTTTGGAAAAAAGTCTCTCAAGGAAAAAATTAAGTTGGAGGCACTGATGGCAGCTGGTGCATTCATGAGACTATGGCAGTTATCTAGGAGATGAACAGAGAGGGTAGATTTAGGATATCATAAAGTAGTAAAATTAATAGAACTGGGTGATAGATTATGTGACACCTGAAGTGGATCCAAGGCAGGGCCAATCTTGGCATCAGTTCCAGTTGCTTCCAGCAGGGGCGCTAGACTAACAGGGAGCCCTGATGGACCATATTTCAGTGCTTGGCTTTGCCTTAGTCTTCTTGCAGAGAAAATGTTTTAAGGTAGCAGAGGTCCTCAAATCACTGGTTTCATCAGTTCTCCTTTGCAAATTATTTTGTGATTTTTTTGGCAGAATTAATGCCAACTGCAATTTTTATGAGTTCACTATCAATTCTGTGAATTATTTTAGTTTCTTAGTACTTTTTTCTAATATCAAATTTTTAGGCATTTTAGTGCATCATTGTTTTAAAAATATCAATACATGATAGTTATCATGTGTTGTTTTGAGCACTATCTGCCAAGCTCTGTACTAAGTGGTTTATATTCATTATTTTACTTAATCCATACAGCAAGCCAAGTGGTAGGTATTATTGTTCCCATTTTACAGAATAGAAAGCTGAGTCTCAGTAAGATTAAGTAACTTCCTAGGTTAAGCATTAAGTAAACCTAAGAGCCAGGATTTGTGATAAGGTCTTTTTGATTCCTACTGTACCACTGGACCTCTGTAGATACAAAAAAAAAAAAAAAAAAAAAAAAAAAAAAAAAAAAAAAAAAAAGGAAGAAAATAGTCATGAAACCCAAATCATGGAGAAATGCCTTATTAAAAAATGTTGGTGTGGAAAAAATATTAAATAAAATGGATAAAATTAAATGAGGTTGGAAACTGTCTGGAGATGGTTCCCTATGGCATTAGGCAAAGACAACTCACAGGATAAAAATATCACATAAAGGTTAAGAAAAAGAATCATAAAAACCCTAGATTTTTAAACTCACATGAGGTTATCAAAGTCTGTGCTTTGGTTTTCATTTCAAATACTCAGATTTCTTTGTGAGTGAGGACAAGAGATTGAGGGCAAGCAGGAATAGCCAATGCTATTTCTTTGCTTATCTGTTATCCCTACCAAGAAAATTAATCACTTCCTATTCTGGACTCCCAAAGCACACAGTACAGAGTCACATCAGCATTTGCCAGTCCCTGAACTCAGCTGGTCTCCTGGCTAGAGTGTTAGTTCCTTCAGAGCAGCATCTTATTCTTTTTTGCCAGTACTTGGTACATAGCAGGCATCTGAATAAACTGCAAACAGAAGGAGCAAAGGCTATAGTTTCAGAGGTGCATAGAAGGAAATTTAACTAAATTTACCCAGCAGATTGTCCCTGTCTTATTTCAAATAGTGGGATTATCTGTGACAGCTTGATTCTTATCTATGATTTTATTACATAATAATAAAATCTGTCAGCATCATACCATGCAGCTATTACTGTTACTGGATCTTTTGGGAAATTTCAAAGGAAAGAAAAGACATTTTTATCTGATTTGACAGCTTTGGGGAATTGCTAATTTATTTATTTTAAAATGTAGACAGCTGATCCTAAAGGAAAATATTGAATCAGAAGATGAGGCATCAAATTTTATTTGATAAATATAACATAATAGAATATATTTCAACTTCATATAAAAGTTGTTTAAGGAAAGGAAAGTAAAAGAAAAGAGGGAGGGGAAAATGTAACAGCAACTTGGATGTTCAAGATAATTCTGACTGAGCAAAATTACATATTATTAATTGTTTACAAAAATATATAGCTCTTTAAGTTAAAATGGGTTATGTTTCTTGAATTTTTGTGTGTTTAGAGTGTTATAAGTTCCAACAAAATGTGAAAGTATAGACATTTGTTAAGTCATCTCTTTTTTTTCAGTGGCAGGGAACCCCAAACTTTCTGGAAAATCAGGGTCACATTGCATTTTATAGAAAAACAGGAATAGCTTGGAGTAATGTATGGTTTCAGAATACTGCTGCCAAAGCTTTTAAACTGGGTTGTATCTTTGCAATGATAAGCATAATTTGCCTTGTAGATAAGATAAAATCGAGTGGATGGCTGCTTGGGTCCTTGAGATGGGTATTCTCCATTTCTGAAATAACCATTTGTCAATGTCTTTCTCAAGGTGGTAGCTCAGAGAAAATAATTTAAGACATATCACTTTCCATATAATCCTAATTTCTTCAGATTAATTACTACCTACCAATACAAGGTAACACAAGAGACATATGTATGCATCTCTGCCCATCTCTTCATTCAGTGGTGTCAGTTTGGTAGCTTGAAATCAGCCAGGGAAGGAGTATTTACACCACAGAAATAGGCAGGTGCTTTAAGTTAGGACTTGAAGGGTGGTGAGGAAAAGGGAAGGTAGAGATAGTTGTTAATATTTACCAGCACATCACTATAGACAGGACCTTTTCTAAGTACTCTTTTTCATGCTTTATCTAATCAGTCAACATTCGTTTAGTAAATATTTATTGACCACCAATTCTGTTCCAAGCACACTTTAATTCTTACAACAACCCTTGGAGGTAAGTAGTGATATTCCTATTTTATAGATTAAGAAATAGAGGCTCAGTGAACTCACCTAGTTACTAAGTGACAGTGTTGGGACTCAAACCCAGGTTTGTCTACCTCCAAAGCCAATCCCTTTAACCTGTATCACTGCAGTATCCTAACCATAAAGTTTAATCTCTACTCAAACAAATAGCCACCCATTCCCCCATCCTCAGGATATCACTCCCTCAGACTCCCCTCTGCACAGAGGGTTCACTTCCTCTTGGACTGGCAAATTTACCAGAGGAACCAGCCCTGAAATGAGAGAGCCCAACTTTGTAGCTCACAGCATTTTTATTTATTTATTTATTTCTTGCTTCAAATCTTTCCCTCTCCCACTCCAGCCAGGATATTTTAAGGATTAAATTGAGATATTTGGTAAGTTGTAAACATCATCAAAATGTCAATTTTCATTGTTATAGATCACCGGTCACACCTATGGCTTCCTCATGTACTAGTGATTCACAGAGCCCTGGGTAGCTCAGTTCAATGTGTACCGAGCACCCTGTAAATTCACCAGGCCAGGCGTGGATTTCATTCTCAGGGAGTCACTGTTTATTTGGTCTGTTTGCTGTTGACCCAGCATCTGCTGTTTGGTATTTGGAAGTTCTGTTGTCTTTATTGATATTTTAGTGTCTTAGCCTCCATGAACAGCATTCAATCATTAATACCTTTGGGATTCTTCTCTGTTGATCTTGCTATTTTCAGAAAATCTAGCATCCAGCTGGGCCTGGTGGCTCATGCCTGTAATCCCAGCACTTTGGGATGCTGAGGTGGGTGGATCACCTGAGGTCGGGAGCTCAAGACTAGCCTGGCCAACATAGTGAATCCCCCTCTCTAACTAAAAATGTAGAAATTAGCCGGGAGTGGTGGTGCATGTCTGTAATCCCAGTTTCTTGGGAGGCTGAGGCAGGAGAATCATTTGAACCCAGAAGGTGGAGGTTGTTGTGAGCTGAGATTACACCACTGTACTCTAGCCTGAGTAACAGAGTAAGGCTCTTTCTCAAAAAAAAAAAAAAAAAAAAAAAAAGAAAAGAAAAAAGAAAAAAAGAAAAGAAAATCTAGCATCCCAGCACATTCCATCCTCAGCAGTCAATATGATTAACTTTCCCTTTTCTTTTTTTTTTTAGACAGAGTCTCACTCAGTGCCCAGACTAGAGTGCAGTGGCATGATCTCGGCTCACTGCAGTCTTCACCTCCTGGGTTCAAGAAATTTTCCTGCCTCAGCCTCCCGAGTAGCTGGGACTACAGGCATAGGCCACCACACCTGGATAATTATTGTATTTTTAGTAGAGACGGGGTTTCACCATGTTGGCCAGGCTGCTCTTGAACTCCTGACCTCAAGTGATCAGCCCGTCTCAGCCTTCCCAAGTGCTGGGATTAGAGGTGTGAGCCACCACGCCCAGCCCAATATGATTAAATTTACTATCAACTTATGTCTTCGTTTTTCCTTGTTTACCTAACCAAAAAGCATTTCTGTAGTTATGAAAGTGTAATGATAATTGGAATTAATGTTTATTTATAGAACCACAAATTATATAATTATCATTTCCATCTCTCTATTAATTTGTCACAATGACAAGTATCATCAGATACTGAGAACTCAAGTTCAATTCTCATTTACCAAAGTAAACCACCAGTGTCCTGCTAGGCGAGGTGCCACTTATGTCTTCTGTATTACTTATATTTTGTGCATGCTGCTATAACAATATCTGTGGCTGGTTAATTTATAATGAACAGACGTTTATTAGCTCACATTTCAGGAGGCTATGAAGTCCAAGAATGAGGAGCTGGCATATAAAGAGGGCCTTCTTGCTGTGTCATCCCACCAAGGAAGGCATCACATGGCAGAAGGGCAAAGAGAGGAGAAGGGGGAGAGCCAAAGGGGCCAAACTTGTCATTTGATAAGGAATCCACTCCCAAGATAACAGCATTAATCCATTCATAAAGGCAGAGTCCTCATGGCCTAACCATCTATTAAAAGTCTCACCTCTTAATACTGTTACAATGGCAATTAAATTTTAAGATGAGTTTGAGAGGGGACAAACATTCAAACCACAACAACAGCCACCCGTGGTTTTAACCTCAAGTCATTTTATTTGATTGTGATACCATCAAGATGGAAAGAATTGCTGTCAAGGTGTGATCATCTAATCTTGACCAGCATGTACTAGGGGGAAAAAAAAATACCATAATCAGATTAGCCTTCCAATGGTGTGTTCTCAGGACTTGAGTCTCTTGAAGTATTCCTTGAGAAAGCTGTCAAATAATTTTAGATGATGTTACCCTCAGGTGATACAATTGCCCAATATCATCAAAAATTTCAAGAGGTCCTACAGTCAGGAAATCTCTCTTCATTTAACAAATGTTTGTGGAGCACCAGCCGCTATTCCAGATGCTGAGGATATAGGCATTAATAAGACAGCCAGTCTGATCACAAAGAGCTTATATTCTACTTGTTTCAACTGTGGTTCATGGTGCTTATGTTCTAGTTGTGTTTGAGACAATTTTACACCTCTTTGTGCTGTAGCCAATGAGCATAAAGGAGATAAAGGAGTCTGGAGATAAAGGAGTCTAGAGATCAAGAGACATCAAAGCTGGAGATAAAATTTGGGAATCATAACATATAGATTTAAAACCGTGAGTCTAAGGTCACCAAGGAGACTATATTAGAGAAGAAAGTGGGCTTACAACAGAGCTCTGGGCCCACCAACCTTCAGAGGTGGAGGAGAAGAGCAAGCATCAGTGGAGCCTGAGAAGGCTGACCAGTGAGGCAGGAAGACCATCAGGAGAACATGGAGTCCCAGAAGGCGAGAAGAGAAACCTGCTGTCTTTGTTCAATCCAGGATACTCTGTTTCTTCATCCTGGTTTTTCTATGTGTTTTATGCTGCATAAATGTCCTCTAAGAATAAGGTATGCTTTTGGCCAGGAGAATAGGGATGGAGTCTTTATTATCACCATACTCATCTAGGATGCCAGAGAAAGAGGCTCACTTTATTTTGACCCTGACTGCTAGTGTCAAGTACATGCATTAAGCAATGGCTCTGCCATATGCTGGGGTCTGTGTCAGGCTAGGCAGTTCATACTTCAGACAGAGGTTTGCCATTGTCATTAGAGAGAAGGAATAAGACAAGGATTGCTAAGAGTTGGAGGTTAAGTCTACTTAGAAAACAAATGTGCAGCTGAACTTTTGAATAACAGCAGTGACGGTTTCAGATTCTGCAGAAGGAGTGCCATCACTTTTCCATTTTGTCACAGTGAACATCTAGTGATGTCCTAAAACATGCCCAGAGAACAATGCCAGGAGCAACAGACAGCACAAAGATGAAGAAGGCATGAGTCTAGCCATCATAGAGCTTGTGTAACCCACTTCTAAGGATGAGCAAATATTAAAAGGTTAAAAGGGCTGAGAGGCTTGAGACTAGGACTTAAGTTGTCTTTGATTTCTGTCAACTTGTCTATCAAAGGGAAAGACTGTGGAGTGTGAGGCAGCACAAGACTCCTGACAGGAGGCTGCTTGTTTCTGAGGTGGCCGTGCACGCAGACATGGCTCCCATCCACGGCTATTCTGAGAGGAAAGCAGACCTGGTCCACCCAGAGCTTCAGAGGCAGGCAAGAGAGAGACGGTATGCAGGTTAGCCCCGGCCAGTCGGGTCAGAGACATGTGATGGTCAGCGGGACAAGGGTGACAAGCCAGACGTGACTGGCTCCATGACTGAACAGCCAGAAAGCAGTTTGTAGACAGCAGGTCACAGAAAAATTACAGCCCAGGCCAGGCTCAGTGGCTCACGCCTGTAATCCCAGCACTTTGGGAGACTGAGGCAGGTGGATGACTTGAGGGCAGGAGTTCAAGACCAGCCTGGCCAAAGTGACGAAACCCTGTCTCTACTAAAAATACAAAAATTAGCTGCCCATGGTGGTGTGCACCTGTAATTCCAGCTACCTGGGAGACTGAGATATGAGAATCGTGTGCACGTAGGAGGTGGAGTTTGCAGTGAGCCAAGATTGTGCCACTGTGCTCTGGCTTGGGTGACGGAGTGAAACTCTATCTCAAAAAAGAAAAAAAAAAAGAAAGAAAGAAAAGAAAAGTACAGCCTGGAGAACAGATAAATGATGCAGCACAACAAAAGAGCACGACAGAAACTGAGTCAGCCCAGGCCAGGCCAAACCACAAAAAGAAGAAAGCAGGCTTAGATGGGAAGTCCCCTTCATACCTTCTTCCCCCAAAATCCCTTCTACCCATATCTATTGAGTGCTTGTTATGGAGAAAGAGAGTAGCACACCAGCCCTCTGTCTGCTGGGGGAGACTGACAAGTGAACAAATTATTCCAGAAACCTGGGGTAAGCAAGATAGTGCATAGGGCACAGAGGGCCAAAGTTTCCTAGACTGATGATTAGCTGAGCTGAGTAATAAAAGAGAAGTCAGATAATTACACAAAAGTGAGAGCGGCAGCCTAACCCATGCAAAAGCATGGCCTTGACCGGGAGCTACCAGGAAGGATTCTGATGTGCTTGGAGTGGCTGGTGCATGCTCCCAGAGCCTGCAAGCTGGGTTCTGGGGAAGTATCCTCTAGGTGATGGAGCAGCCTGTAGAGCAAACCCAGCCCTGAGTGAAGAGGGCAGGCCCTGTGTGTGATGGCCCCACCTGAGTCACCGGCATGGGCAGTCAGTTCCCAAGAAGGAGTCCAGGACAGACAAAAAATGAACAGCTGAAAATCCCAAGTAGTGTAGGTTCAAGGAAGTAGTGTAGGAAGAGGGAGACGGAGTGGGATCTGAGGAGGGCTACACAGCACACAGTAGGCAGCACAAAAGTCTGCTCACTTAGGTCACATGCTCCAGATGTGCTCACTGCAGAAGAGCCTGAAGATTGAACTGAAATATACCACAGGCTTTGCTGAGTATGAATACCAAGAGGAGCATAGAGAAGGCAAGCCCTCTAGGTGATAGGCAGGAATGAGCTGAAAGAAGGACATAAATCTTGGTTTGCTCGGACGGGCCTGGATTATACTTATGTTAATTATGTTTAGTGCCCTTTTCATGTTCAGAAGTGTCCTACTTTGGATGATAAATTGTACCGTTGCCCCAGGTTTAAGTGATATTCATGCAGTCTGGCTTGGAAAGTAAAGCCAGGAGAGGATTAAAACAAACAAACAAACAAACAAAAACAGGGACCAAGGACCTGAAAGGGAGGATGCGGCCAGAGAGTAGGATATTAGGTGAGTTTAAGGTTTCAGATGTGGTGCTTCAAGGTGGTAGAAATGGGAGGGTGTCTGTGTTCCTCAAGATGACGACAGGGATCGAGGACTGAGTAGATAGTGAACCAAAACGGAAGTCCAGCAAAGCATTTAGACAGATACAGAAAGTGGGCAGAGGCTTGGCCTGGTGAGGGAAGGGCAGGGGTCCCCCCATTTCCTGAGCACTCAGTTGCCCACCTGGTGCTGTGCTTCAAGTTCTGTGGCTGCAGGGGCTGCGGGCCTTGTTCTGTGTTGGATCCTTGGTGTTTGGCATACTCTCTGGGGCTGTGTGAGCTCAGCGAATATCTGCGGAATGAATGAAGAAAATGCTTTGGCTCTGGAAATTCTCAGCTATCTGAGAGATAGGTTTATTTCCCCCATTTCATGGATGAGGAAGTAGGCCTGGAGGCATTAATTAACTTGTCAGTTTCCTACATGTAATAAATGGCAAATGGAGAATTCTAACTGAGATCTGTCTCACTTCAAAGGTCACACTGTTGATCACTACAATGTATTAGTTTTGGTGGTCAAGATGAGACCCACAGTAATTTGTTATCTGTGTGTGTGTGTGTGTGTGTGTGTGTGTGTGTGTGAGATTTCAAAACTCTGCTCAAGCACTGACAGCTCTAGCTGAATCCAGCAGAGGGTTCTGCTGCATAGTCGGTCACCAACGAGGTGAGATTCTGTGGACAATTCATAATGCACAGAGACAGTCAGGAAAGGGGAAAGCACACACAATTGCTAAACCTGAAGCAACTGCTCTGAGTGTTAGGAGAGGTACAAAGAAGCACTGCAAACTCAGGCAAGTAGGATTGGAACTGGAAGAAAAGGTCAGATGTTGGAAAGGACAGTAGGAGACAGTTGTGGGACTCAGAAGGGCATGAGGATATGGCAGAGGCCCTAGTGAGTGTCCCTGGGCCTCTGTCTGTTGCAGATTAGTACCCACAAAAAGTGGGACAATCCAGATTCTCAAGGTTGCCACGAATTTCTGTGAAAGGCCAAGGGGATTGGGAGGCATGTGATAAATTTACAAGATGCTTTTTTTGCTCTCACAATTCATAAAGGGAGCTACACTTAACTTGGAACTCAAGAAAATAAACCACAAAAGGGAAATGAAATGTTCTCTTTCAGACTTGCACACCTACCCCCGTGGAGCGTGCACCCTATAAGGGAGAAGTCGCCACACTGAAATCCAGAGTGACAAAAGAAGATGCCACAGTGGGGACCAGGAAACAGGCCCACCCCTGAAGTGTGTGCTGTCGGTAAGGGACTGTGGACAAGAAAAGTCTTCCTGCATGAAAGCATATGAAAGTAGCAGCTCTCCTCATAAGGGTTGAAGAGACCAAGGTCAGAGGCTTCACAGTGATCTAAGACTCAAGGACAATTGAGCCCAGGGAGGACTGATCAAAGCAGAGCATTTAGATAAGGCTTCCAGATTGTAGAAGGCCTTGGGCTTGCTAGAGAGTCATTCTTTGAGATGTTAGGAAACATTCAATACAGCCTTGGGGACTCAACTATGAGCAAGATGCAGTAAGGAGGCTGATAACATACAGAGGGAACTACTTAAGACAGGGAGTACAATTTCATGGTCAAAATTTACAAATGGATTAGGACCTTATCTGGAGAAACGAATCTTCATATTGTAAATACAACGGTGTTCTACAATTTAGAATAAATGAAAAATGAATAAAATGTTGCTTTAGGGGGTATAATCCTCCAGGAAAATTCTTCAATAGTATCTGATTATTTCACAATTAGTTTTGGAAATAATATTACAGATACAGTCATTTTTGCAAAAGTATTTGAGCACTTCATCAGTTTTCTCTGTCTTTTGACAGGCTGATCTTTCTTTTCTGAAGTGTCTAGTATCATCATCCTTGACAATTTTCTTTCCTCAGTTGTCTTCTGGTCCTGCTCTCTTAGATCCCCATTTAACAGTGGCTTTGCTGTAATTTTAGCATCTCCCTAATATCACTTCCACTGACTTCATGAAATCTACATGTTTTGCCAGTTTTGCAATTTTGCTAGACTCTTAATTTTTTTTTTTTTTTTTTTTTATGTGTGATATGTTTTCAGACATTTCAACACATGGCCATCTGCACAAGACTTAACCCCAGAGGTTGACCTAATGGACCTGGTTAGACATTTGTGTTAATGAGAGGCACAGTTTGACAATGGTCTGGCTTTCTATATACTGAAGCACTGCACTTTTACACATTTTGACAACCTCTTACTCCCTGCATAAATCCTGTTCCTGCAGGGATTTGGATAATGAGGGCTTGAATGGCAAAGCCCTCTGTGCTACATGCCATGTTCTTTCATTATTGAACGTTGTGTGTTTAACAACAAACACTATCTAGCCCAAAGTCTCAACCTTTTTGTCATTTTCAGACTACCAGAATTGTTCTTCTAATCCAGGATGATTTTTTGTTAAAAATTCAGGGAAAGATTAGCAAGAGAAAGAAATGTGATTGAATGCTATAACATGCTATTAATGACATTTATAGGAGCAGGATTAGTGTTTACTTTGATTATAGCACTTTTGGGGGGTTTGGTTTGAATTCTGCATCTCTTTGTGAGGGAGAATGTTACAGTGAGTTCCTTTCATTCTCTTCAAAGGTAAAATCAGAAGAAAGGAGGCTGCCGTTCCTTTCACAGCCAAACGTTGTCAACCCATGGAGAAGCAGGCCTTATTCAACTCCCTGGGATCCTTTAGAAAAAAATCACCGCTCTAGACTTCTTTGATTTTCTTTCAGAAGCAATTGCTGTCTTTATCACTGTGTCTTTGTTGCTGCATAAGATTGAAGGTATAAATTTATATTGTTGTAATGGAAAGGCTGTGTGGAAATTCATTGGTGATACTTTAAAATGTTATCTTTGCTTGTACTAGATTTCTTACTTAGAATTTTTAAAAATCATTTTCTTGTTTAAATTGTTTCTTTTTTTAAAAAAAGGTTACATTAGTTTTAAAAAAGCTCTGTGATTTTACTTTTTATTGTAATTAATAAACATTGAGATCTTCGTTTTGTATCTTATCTGATTTATTTGTGTCTCCTTCTATCTAGTGGGATTGAGATTCTAGGAGGTTGGTTTTCATTTGAGAGCATGAGTTCCTGGCCATGTCTCTTCAGCAACTTTTGGAAATCTAGTCTCAGAAAATCCCACCTAATCAAATTAGATGCTCAAGTTTAAAATAAGTCCAAGGCAAATTATCCAATCACAATGATGAATGTGGGATTTGAGGGAATTAAATGGAATCAGCATGGCTGAAAGATGCTACATTAATACCTTCCTTCCCCTACACTTCCTAGTCTATGGTATGATCCTTCTGTGTGTGCAGAGAAGCTAAGATTAGATTTCTTCTCCTGGGTAACTAGGTCAAGCAGGATTTTTAAAACAGGGAATAAAATCGGGGCGATTATGCTCTCCTTGCAGGTGCGTCTGCCCCCAACATACTCACTTAGGAGTATATTTGTACATTTAACAAAGGGTAGTAGAAATTCAGTTTACCCAATTGTGATTTGTTTTGAGCACACAGAGAAAGGACGGTGAGCTGCACCTGAAGAAAATCCTTCTGTTTCAATCAAACTACAGCTCTTTTTTCTCAGGTTAAGAGATACTTTAAAATATTTATTTCTCTCTACTTTGGTTGACAATGGGAAGTCAACAATAAGACTACTGAATCCTTTCAAAAGGAATATATAAATTGCTTTCTTACCCCGAAGTCAATTCCCACTCATCCTTTGGTATTCAGCTGAAATAGCACCCCACTAAGAGTCTTACCCAGATCTGACATGCTCCTCCGTAGGAGGCCAAGCATACACCCATCACCATGCCTTATCTTGTTGCCCTATAACACCTGTTCTACTTGTCTGTCTCCTCTAGGAAACTGAAAGCTTCTTCAGGACAGGGCCTGTCTGGTTCACTATTATTTCAGTAGCATCTAGCAGACTACCATGCAATTGATGGATATTCAATGGATATTTATTAATATTCAGATAAGGGAGGAAGTGAAGGAGTTCCTGTTCAGTTCTCAAATTCATAAAGTTAGTGAGAGCTCTTAACAAAATCGGGACAAACTTTGTAGAACATTTTAGTGTAAGGCTGCTTTAAATGGAGAGCGCAGGTCATTATCTATTTGACAGATCTGTGTGGGAGAACGAAATAGCTATAGGATTCTGCATCAATAAAGACATTTGAAATGAATGTGGAAATCCCTTTGTTGCTTTTATTAGAGTTTGTTGCAATATTTTTATGGAAAGATAGGTCTAAATAATAATATAAAGCAACAGAAAACATAATTCAAGCTATTAATATTTAATACCATAGTTTTCAAGGCTACCTCACTATGCAATAAAAGATTTGTCACTAAACAATTGCATTTTTAAGGTCTGCAGAAAGAATAGGTGGAATGAGTAACATTCCTTTTCCATATTCCCCTTCCACTGCCTCCCTCCTCCCCTAGGTACTGTGATGGATTGGGAGGGAACCATGTGTTCATGGTGGGCCCTAAACTTGGCTCCTCTATTGACTAACGGTGAGGCCTTGATAAATTTTTAAAACTGAAATACGAGATTATTGAAACATACAAAAGGCATCAAAATTAACACAACCACATCTCTGAACCTGTCACCCAGTGTGGAAAATAAAACTGTACCAATACAGTTGAAGTCCCCTGTGTTTCTCTCCCTGTGGTTTGCCCCTTCCTTCTCCAAGGTAACCAGTGTCCTGATCTGCTGTTTTATTCCAGTGTCCATCATTTATACCTTTTTCTTTTTTTTGAGACAGAATCGCCCTGTCACCCAGGCTTGAGTGCAGTGACTCGATCTCAGCTCACTGCAACTTCCACCTCCTAGGTTCAAATGATTCTCATGCCTCAGCCTCCTGAGTAACTGGGACTACAGGCTCCCTGCAACACACCCAGCTAATTTTTGTATTTTTAGTAGAGATGGGATTTCACCATGTTGCCCAGGCTGGTCTCAAACTCCTGACCTCAAGTGATCCACCTGCCCTGGCCTCCCAAAGTGCTGGGATTACAGGCATGAGCCACTGCACCCAGCCTATACCTTTGCTATGTATGTACATATTTCTAAGCATTGTTTTGTATGTCAGGGGTCTCCAACCCTTGGGCCATGAACTGGTGCACAGCAGGAGGTGAGCAGCGAACAAGCATTGCTGCCTGAGTTCCACCTCTGTCAGATCAGTGGCAGCATTAGATTCTCACAGGGCGAACCCTATTGTGAACTGTGCTTGCAAGGATCTAGGTTATGTGCTTCTTATGAGAATCTAATGCCGGATGATCTGAAGTGGGACAGTTTTATGCAGAAACCATCCCTCCCAACCCTCAGTCTGTGGAAAAATTGTCTTCCATGAAACCAGTCCCTGTTGCCAAAAAGGTTGGGGACTGCTGTTGCATGTGGTTAAATCTAATAAAAGCACAACACAGTATGTGTTGTCTTGATTCCTGCTTTTTTGTGGTCAACATGTTTGGGAGTTGTTTTCATAGGCCTAGTTCTGGTTATTTACTGTATTGCTGTGTAGGATTGCATGGTAATAACCACACCGCAATCTATTTAGGCATTCTCTTGTTTAAAAGACATTTAGATTGTTTCCTATCATAAACATGTTTGTGATAGATTGTTTGCTATCACAAACAACACTGTCATAGGCAATTCTGTGCAGATTTCCTCATGGACGTGTGACAGCTCCTCCAGGGCACATGCCTTTAGCATAGGGGAGTGGGACTGGTGAATCCTAAGGTGGGCCCTTTCTCTCCTCACTTAAATACTGGCAAATTGTCCTCCAAAGTGGTGAGTTATGCCCTCATTAAGAGAGTGTACAAGTTTCTGTTGCTCCACATTCTCATCAATATCAGATATTGTCCAATTTACTAATTTTGCCATTCAGATCCATGTAAAAGGGATCTTATTGAAGTTTGAATTTGCATTTCCTGAGCGCTAATGAGGCTGAGCTCCTTTTCATTGTGTAAATTAATTGATCTTTCTAAGCCTCCATTTTTTCATTTGTAAGAGGAGAATGATAAGGGTATCTGCCCAATACACATAGACGCCGTGAAGATTACGAACCTCAGACTGTATGGTCAACAAGTGCTAGCTATGATGACTGTGTTAACAGCCATGCAGTGAGTTAATAAATGATGTGCTACCCAGAGACTGCCAAAGTCGACTGTTCTTCTCTTTCTGTGGGGAAGTCCACCACGCTTTGTAGTTCCAACTCCTTTGGCAGCTGCAGAAGCATGGAAGCCAAGAATGGGAAGGATGAGTGAGCCCAGGCACAGGGTGAGGGCGTCAGGCGGGCCTGGAGAGGGTCAGTGGGCCTGGGTCTTAGGCGCTAGCATTGTGAGCTGTCTGAGTAGGAGTGCAGACTGAAATAGGGGAATGGGTAGAGCCTCACTCTCAAGTGACCCATGCAGGTGCAGCAGGTCCCAGTGTCAGCATCCAGGCCAACTACAGCAGGCCGTTTTCTCTCCATTCTCTCTGTACATGATGCAGCATCCTACAGGGGAATGATTAAGAACTTGTCAGAGGCTTTAAAGTCACAAGAGCCAGTTAAGCAAGATAGGTAAACTTCCTAAGCCTCAGTTTCTCTATTGACAAAGTAAGAGTAATTAATCATACCTCTTTTTCACGGGATGGTAGGACACATTGGGATGGCACATGCAAAGCCCCAGCTCTCCCTCAGTGGTGGACAGATTCAGCCTTGTCTCCTTCTCTTGCCCTACCATGACTGCCACTCTTTTCATTCCCATGTATCCAATACAGAGCCCCCTGAAGGCAAATATTTAATTAGGTTTATTTTTGTCAAATGCACTTTCTCCCTTTACTTCGTTTTGGAGAATATCTGTGGACAATTTAAAATTAAAAAAAAAAAAAAAAGAAACACAGAACGTCCATCATTTATTAAACACCAACTGTTTATAAAACACAGAAGCCAACTCCTTAGTTTGGCTGCCACTGGTCCTCAAATGCCTTGCACAGGGAGTGGCACAGAGAAGTGCTCAGTAAATCCTTGATGAGGGAATGAATTAACCTTGGGAACAGAAGATGACAGAGGAGGAGGAGAGGAATAATTCATGAAAGAAAAGTAACACTACTACAAATCATTATTTGTGTCCAGGGGTCAGGACTCCATTTGTCTTAAGAGCCGTCCCAGTGTTAATGGTGATTGTAAAAATATAAATGGCACTGGGGAGTGGCCTTCTGAGACTGTGGGCTTAGGCAAGCTTGCATAACCAGCTGCGGGAGTGAAAAAGCATTCAGGGTGTTTTCAAGCAGTGGTTTACATTTTTGTTTGTCAGTTTTTGTGGGGTTTTTTGCCTTTTGACAGGATGCAGTCTTCACAAGCACATAGGACCTTAGCTTTTCCTTTAATAAAACTTATAAATGTGCTCAATAGAGTCTTAATGATAATATTTATTAGGCCCTTATTAGGTGCCCAGACTTGTGCTAAGGTCTGTATACATGCCATCATTTAATTGTCTCTGCAGCCCTATGAGGGGAATATTATTACTATTATTTTATTACATATTTATATATATAACATGTTGTATTATCTATAATATATAATGTTTTATTATATATTATGTAATAATTATGATTAATTATATTGTATAATAATTAATATTACTAATTATTAATATATTAATAATTATTATAATATATGATATATGATATATTATATTATTATATATAATATAATGATATATTATATACAATATTATATATATAATATAATGATATATATAATATTATACAATATTATATGTAATATATATTATAATATACTATATAATTATTATATAATATTTATAATATATATCATAATATAATATATAATATTATTATAATATATTACTATATATAATACAAATAATATAGTATATATTGTTTATTGTATTATGTTTATTATATTTATTATGTATTATATTATTATATATTAATTATGTTTATATTGTTTATTATATATTATATTAATATTTCATTAATATTATTAATAATCAATATTATTTTATTAATATTAACTATTATTATTTGATATTATTATTATTTAACAGATGAGAAAATGAAGGCTGAGAGAGGTTGAGTAACTGCCCAGAGGCACTCAGCAGGTGAGTGGGTGACCCAGGAGATGAATTCTGGTCCATTTGACTTCACATCACCCCTTTAATGTATCTGTTAGTCAAGACTTTAGAAATAATCCATTCCTGAATGATGTACATCATTAGAGCTCAGAAGAAAAAAGAACCTGAACATCATTAGAGCTCAGGAGAAAATATCAGGAACTCACAGTTATTAAGGGCTCATCTAACAAGCCCCAAATCCTCTACAAACATTAGTTCACGTGATCCTTCCACCAACAACATGAGGCGAGCACTGAGATTATTCTCACTTTATACATGGTGAAACTGAGGCACAGAGAGGTCCATTAACTGTAACTTTTCAGGCTACACAGGATGACACGGAAAGGAGTTTCCAAGGTGTATTAAGTCTTTTCAGTAAACAGTTTCCAAGCCAATATCACTAAAGTGTATCATCTCATCTCTACAGTCTTGCTAAAAACTTTCTCCAATTACTAATACATAAAAAGCCAAAGCATAAGAAATGATTTTCTGAAATCAGTGGCAGTTATCATGGACTCAGACTTGATTCCTTATGAGAAATCTAGCATTCAGTACGGACGTCTCTCTTGGAGCAGCCTGAAGGTTGGTTGTTTTGTTTTCTTTTAAACATCTTATTTAAGAGAATTGAATCCAAATTTGATGTTTTTCCCTTTTGAACCCAAAGTCAAGAGCACAGGTGGGAAACGGAGGCTGGCGAGCGGTGGGTGGGAGAGACCCATGGTGCCAAGGGCCTGTGAGTGGGCTGCTTCTCCTGGTGGGGGTCGCTCGGCTGCCGAGAAAGTGCTACAGACCAGTGGGGGCCTGGCCACGCCGGCCCTCCAGTATCCGGAAACTGAACTTGAAGCAGAGTCAATGAGGACACGCTGTTCCTGGGCTGTCCCATGCCCATCAGCATCTCTGCCAGGGGCACTTCCCACGATGCAGAGCGGGCTTGACTCCAGAAACCCGGCGTTAGCCCCGGCTCTGCACCATTTGCCTGTGGGACTGGTGGAAGTTACAGCTCTGCTCTCAGCTTCCCAGTCTTCACCTCCGTGGGAGGAGGTGCGACGGGCGGTATAGGGAAGGGTGCAGAGCACAAAATCTAGAATCAAACTGACTGGATTAAAAACTTCCCTCTGTCACTTACCACTTGTGTAACTTAGGCAAATTACTTAAATTTGCTCAGCCTCATGAGTCTCATCTGTAAAACGGGGCAACAATAATACCTACCCCCTGGGTTTGAGGGAGAATTAACTAAGACATAAGCAATTAACATTGCCCTGAGCACGAAGTGAGCCCTCAATCAATGACAGCTACTATTATTTCTTTGAGCTTGACTGCCTTATTGCTCTACATCAAAGCAGGACGAAACCATCTGATGTCATCTTAGAAACTTCCAGTCTCCTCTGAGTTACACCTGATGGCCACTGCTGCTCAATACTACAATTACAACGCTAAAACTGAAAGACAAAACAAACTCTTCAGCCAATAGCGATAGACTATTGCCCTCCTGTTTACTTTTGTGGGTTCCCTGATTGATATGGTTTGACTGTGTTCCCACCAAATCTCATCTTGGATTGTAGTTCCCATAATCTCCATGTGTGGTGGGAGGTAATTGAATCATGGGGGCGGTTACCCTTGTGCTGTTCTCATGACAATGAATGAGTTCTCACGAAATCCGATGGTCTTATAAGGGGCTTTCCCCCGTTTTGCTCGGCACTTCTCCTTGCTGTCACCATGTGAAAAAGTATGTGTTTGTTTCTCCCTCCACTACAATTGCTAAGTCTTCTGAGGCCTGTCCAGCCCTGCAGAACTGTGAATCAATTAAACCTCTTTCCTTTATAAATTACCCAGTCTCGGGTATGTCTTTATTAGCAGCATGAGGAAGGACTAATAACACTGGCTTAAAGAGTGATTTCTGCCTGGGCACAGTGGCTCACGCCTGTAATCCCAGCACTTTGAGAGGCTGAGGTAGGTGAATTACTTGAGGCCAGGAGTTTGAGACCAGCCTGGCCAACATGGCAAAACCCCACCTCTACTAAAAATACAAAAATTAGCTAGATGTGGTGTTGAGAGCCTGTAATCCCAGCTACTCAGGAGGCTGAGGTGGGAGGATCACTTGAACCTGGTCAGGGGGCAGAAGTTGCAGAGAGCCACAATCACACCACTGCACTCCAGCCTGGGCAACAAAGCGAGACTCCATCGCAAAAAAAAAAAAAAAAAAAAAAAGTGATTTCTTATTTTAATCATTGAGGTGCACAGAAGCACAATCTTGTTCCTCAGGTAATTTACAAAACCGCTTAAGAAATAGACCTTGCTGTTTTCTTTTCCAGTTTTCTCATGAGCCACTTAAACGATAAGACTTCCAGTCTCCCCAAATATATTATTTGAGTTAATTACTGCTGAATGAGATGTCAACAATCGTTGCAATAAAACACTTCTGCAACACTCTTCTAAAGTTATAAATGTTTTGGAACTTTGTTTTCACAAAAACCCAACTTAAACTGAAAGTGTTTATTCCTCAAAACTAGTATTATAATAGACAGAGAAAGAGAGTTGTTTGCTGGATGAAGTCTTCATTATATCCAAACATAGTTCAGACTTAAAGTTTATTCAGATGAGAAATAAGGGCAAGATAGAAATTTAGGGACAGAAAGAGCTTTTAGTTTCATATCACAGATGAGGAAAGGGAGGCTCAGAGGATATATGACACTGAGCTGCCTTCCTCGCTCCCCTATTCACTGCGAGCTCTTGCCCTTAGACAACTAGTATTTATTGAGTATATATTATGTGCCAGGTATTGACACCAGTGATAAAATTGTGAATTAAAAAAAAAATTGTTTCTGCTCTCCTGGGAAAAACAGACAATTGATCACAAGCCAGCCTAAATATATAACTGTAGTGCTACAAAGAAGGGGAATACAGTGAAACAAGAACCTGAAAGAAAAGATTTGGTGATTTGGGGAGTGGTCAGGGAGGGCTTCCCTGAGGAAGTGATGTAAGAGCTGAGACCTGATGAATGGGTAGGAGATAACCAGGCAAAAGAGGGAAGGAAACGCTTGCTGCAGAGAGCCATGTGTGCAGCTGGAGCTGGGGAGGGTGAGGACCTGGAAGGGTGAGTAAAAAATGAAGGCTAAAGTATGGGGTGGGTGCAGTGGGAGAAAATGAAAGAGAAAGATGAGACAGAGAGAGATTAAGATTGAGAAAGAGAGAGACCGAGAAAGCCTGAGAAAAACAAAGATGATCCTAGAGGAACCAGGACAGTTTTTCTTCATCCTAAGAACAATAGGAAGCCTTTGAAGGGTCTTAGGCAGAGTTCTGATCTGATCAGAACAGCATTCCGTAAGGATCACTGGAGCTATAGCACAAAGGATGAATTGGAGAGGACCAGAATGGAAACCTACAGGCCAGAAAGGAGGCCGCTGCAGGTGTCTAAGCCAGAGATGGTGATAATTTGCACAAGGGTGGTGGTAGTGGTGGTGGTAGAGATGAAAAGTGGGACATTTGAGGAACATTTCATTGGTTACATTGACCAAAAAAAAAAACAAAAAACAAAAAACAAACAAACAAACAAAAAAACCAACCGTAAAGGACTGGGTCAACAAGAAAAGGGAACCAAAGATGATGACTCCTCTTTTTCTGGCTTTTGAAACTGGATGGATATTACTGCCATTCTCAAATAAAACAAGACCAGCTTCAGGAGATAGATCAGAGGCTGGGTTTTGGACACATTATATTTGAGATGCCTGTGAGATATCCAAGCAGAGAGAGCAAAGAAGGTGTTGAACACACAGAGGAGAAAGCTGAGTCCAAGATTAAATTTGTGAGTCTTCTCCAAATAGAGAGAATACGCTTCCATTTCCTTACCTGTAAGCTGGAATCATCGTAGCATCCACCTCAAGATTAAATAAGATAGTGTAAAGAATTCACCCAGCACAGCAGCAGCACACACTAGGTGCTCATAGAAATCAGCTCTCATTATTTCTACCAGGGAGCTTATTTCCTGAAGTCACAGCTAATAAGTCACCTGAAAATAGCAGCCCTATGGATAATCATAAGATTCAACACCGCAAGTGGGGAAGACTTTTAATTTATTAAGTAACGAGATATGAAAGTGAATTCTTCTTGACTGGAAACTGCAGTTTCTGAGCAGGAACATCTAATTCTGCAGATGTGATTCATGTAAAAGTTCCCAGTTTACCAGGCTGTTAATAGAATCCCATGAATTTTGCCACTGAATGTGCTCCTGTTTTCTAATCTAGAAATACAACACTGAGCAATGAAGTGAAGATGATGTGAGATGGCACTTTCCAATCTTTTCTGAAATGAGGCAGGTACAAATAACTAAATACAATTTAAAATGTGAAACAGTGTCAAGTTCTGGCTCCGTGTCTCTTCCCTGAGATGTACCTGCACCTTTGAGTACTGTGCACATCATTCATTCAATTCCCCAGCAAATGTTTGCTGACTATTTCTTTCTTCCTGGTTATGTCTAAGGCTCCCAGAATGTAAATCACCCCTTTGTGCATGAGCAGGGTTTGACAATCATAAAGTAACTTTTTTCTATTTAACTTTCTCCTATGGTCCCTTCAAATCTATTCTGTGCATTCATTCTTTCCCCTCTCCCCTGCCCTCTCTCTTTCTCTCAGGTTAAATCTTGGCCAGATCCCATAGCTCTGATGATCATGCTTAGGTGGCAAGAGAATGTTCTGGCATTTAAAAATCAATTTCAGTCTAATGACTGCAAAATGACAGTCCAATCTAGGATAATAATTGAAACTCTTCTTTTTTTTTTTTTTTTTTTTGAGAGGGAGTCTTGCTCTGTCGCCCAGGCTGGAGTGCAGTGGCCGGATCTCAGCTCACTGCAAGCTCCGCCTCCCAGGTTCACGCCATTCTCCTGCCTCAGCCTCCCGAGTAGCTGGGACTACAGGCACCCGCCACCTCGCCCGGCTAGTTTTTTGTATTTTTAGTAGAGACGGGGTTTCACCGTGTTAGCCAGGATGGTCTCGATCTCCTGACCTCGCGATCCGCCCGTCTCGGCCTCCCAAAGTGCTGGGATTACAGGCTTGAGCCACCGCGCCCGGCCAATAATTGAAACTCTTGAACCCGTGTGTACCCCAGTTATGTCAGTTCAATCATCTCACCAACCACACCCCTTTGCTTCTCTCAACTCCTCTACCTTCTCCCCACTCAGCTGGTTGACCAGAAGCAAATGGTCAGAGATTTCTAACTCTCCAGTCAATCACACAGCCCCAACCCTATGTGATCTGGAACAAGCCACTGAAACCCTGTGGCTCCATGTCATTACCTCTAAAATGCTGGTATTTCATCTACCTCACTGAATTCTCATGAGGCTTATATGAAAGTATTTTGAACAGCATCTGACACTTGATAAGCACTCAGTTAACAATGACTATTCCTAGTGCCTTCCTATCTTCTGCCTACAAGTATGCTTTGTAATAAATCAATGGCGCTACCTTTTGTTCCCTGTTTCTATGCCAATTCCAAGCCCGAAAGCAATTCTCGACTGTGTCACAGTCTTTCCTCAGCTTCTATGGGACATGGTACATATTCTGAGTTCCATTGGCCACAGATATTCTGCAAGAGACTGGAGTTCTAATATCCCATAGCACTGTTCCCATCAGAGTCCTTGCCTTGACAGAGCCTCTTAAAGGGTTGGGTTTGAGCAAACAAAGTCAACAGTTACACACTCATGTAATTGCCCCTACCACGTACCAGTCTCCCCAGCTGGGCTATGAATTCGACCAGGCAGAGACCATGTCTTACTCATTGTTGCATCCCAGTGCCTGAGGTGATGCCAGACAAAGCATAGGCACAGCAGTGGAAGTCAGTTGGGTGGTTCCTCCATCAGTGTAACAGAACTGCCACGTGACCCAGCACTTCCAGTCCTAGGGACATTCCCAAAAGAACTGAAAACAGGCATTCTAACAAAAATCCATACACGAATGTTGATAACATTATCCATAATAGCCAAAATGTGGAGACAACAAAAACTGTCCATCAATTGTCAGCTAGATAAACAAAATGTGGTATATCCATGCAGTGAAATATTATTCAGCTATTAAATAAGGAGTGAAGTACTGATGCATGCTACAACATGGAAGAGCCTTGAAAACATTACGCTAAGTAAAAGAAGCCAGACACAAAAGGTCACATACATGAGTTCATTTATATGAAACATCCAAAACAGGCAAATACGTGGAGAAAGAAAGCAGATTAGTGGTTTCCAGGGGCAAAGGAAGGGAGACATGGGGAGTGACTACTCAACGGGCACAGGATTTCTTCTGGGGTTGACAGAGATAGTCTGAAATTACAGGGTAGCAATGGTTGTATAATACAGTGAATGTACTAAAAGCCACTGAAATGTACATTCTAAAACTACCGTGGTTACAATAGTAAATTTTGTATGTATTTTACCACAATTTTTGAAAAACTAGAAAAAGGAAGTAGGCTTCACATAACCATTTTAAAATAAATTGGTGAATATAAATGAGGGATTTGGGAGTTTAGGTGGTTAAAAAGTTTAAAGGAAAGTTGGAGAGAAGGGAGTTGAAAGGCAAATGTCTCCGAATGGCAGTAAAAGGTTTCAGGAGCCCACCTGCGATACCCCTCAGTCTTCTTCCCAGAGGTAAAGAACCGAGTCCTTCCAGATGATCAGGGAGGGTCTGTGAAAAAGTCACATTGGAAATCAGCAGTCATCTACTCTGAGAACCAGAAATGTATTAGGAAACAGCTTTGTCTTCCTAAGTTCTGTAACTGAGCATTTCCCGGATCAAAGCAACTCCTTAATTCAAGGAGTCTCCTCTCTATGCCTGGCAAGGCACCCTGCGTGCTCCATCCTTACTGCCTCTGAGGTCATCTACTTCCATCCTCTGCCTGTAGCAGGACGAGTGGCAGACAAAACTCCTCAGACACCGAGTTACACAAGGAAGGGGTTTATTTGGCCGGGGGCATCGGCAAGACTTCAGTGTCAAGAGCCGGGCTCCCCAGTGAGCAATTCCTGTCCCTTTTAAGGGCTCACAACTCTAAGGGGGTGTGTGTGAGAGGGTCGTGACTGATTGAGCAAGCAGGGGGTACGTGACTGGGGGCTGCATGCACCGGTAATTAGATCGGAACAAAACAAGATAGGGATTTTCACAGTGCATTCCTATACAATGTCTGTAATCTACAGATAACAGAACCCATTAGGTCAGGGGTCGATCTTTAACTACCAGGCCCATGGTGCGGGGCCGGGCTGTCTGCCTGTGGATTTCACTTCTGCCTTTTAGTTTTTACTTCTTTCTTTGGAGTTAGAAATTGGGCATAAGACAATATGAGGGGTGGTCTCCTCTCTTATGCCCACTCTCCAAGAATCAAACTCTGTGGGAAGCGAGCTCCAAAAGGCGACGTTGCTTACGGTCATGAGATGTGACTACAGTGTTAGATCTGCCTGTCCTAAGAACAGCGTCCAAGGGACTCTCTCTACGCCAGTCTCTGCTCCCTTTCTAAGCTGGGTGGCCTTGGGAAGTCAATGAAACTCTCTGAGCTTCCATTTCTTTAACTGGAGGTGGTAGCATTCACCGAGTCTTCCTCACAAAGTTGTTGTGAGGCACAGATCGCTTTGAAAACTATCAAATGCCAGAGAGAGGTAAGAGAGCCCCATTTTTACAGCGTTTGGGAGTCCAACAAGCAGCGTTTAGCGGCTGGGAGGCCAGGGTCAAGGGACCTCTGCACCCCGGACCGCAGGTTCCTCCCTGGAAACCAGGAGCGTCGTCGGAAGTGTGTGGGCGAGGAGAGGATGAGACTGCAAGCAACGCGACCCGCGCAGAGCTGGACGGGGCGTCAGCTGGTAAAGACAGCGACTGCGGAGGCTCCAGTGAGCGCCGTTTCCATGAGTCAGCGCAGGCCCTGGAAAGGGGCTGAAGGAGCGCAAGCTTCCCTTACCCCGAGCGCGCTCCGGTCCTGTTCCTTACCCAGAGAGGCTCCGGCAGGGCCTGTCTCTGACTCAGCTGTCCCAGGGGCGGCCCCGGGGGCCCCCGGAGGCGGCTCCCGGCCTCTCCCCTCCCCTGGGCGCTGCAGACAGGGGCCCTGGGAGTTGTTTACTCTCTCCCTGCCACCGCCTCCCCAACCTCTGTTTCCTTTTCTTAAGTGGTTTACAATCCTCTGAGTCGCTTTACACTTTGGGGCCACTCACTGTAAATAATTCTCTTGTCTTGGGATTTCTTGTTGCAAGAAGCTTGCTTTCTCTTTCCCAAAAGAACAAGCACGCCCGCACCAATCAATATGTACCGCCCTGCACAGGTCTGCGGAGAGGGGGAGAGGTTTCCAGAATATTAAGGAAATGTGGACACAGCCCTCGGGGCGCTTATAATAAAAATGTACCAGGGAGAGGCTTCTCGGAGTGCAGGCAGGAATGCTAGGCAGGCAGGGCTGGGATTTCAAGGGAGCTCCTGAGACAGGGAGAGCCTCCCAGGATTTTCTCGTTGTTTCGTTTGTAGGCAAAAAGGAAAAAATGGAGCATCCTGCAGCTTAGCTGGAGGGCCTAAGACAATGCGGTTATGCCACTGGGTCTAATGGGAAATAGGAAAATGCAGGCATGAGTTGGTGTTTCTGTTTATTGAAATTCTTTGGAGGATGCTGGCTTCATACCAAGAAGGAAGAAGTCTTAGAACAGGAGTGGGGCAAGGTGTGGCACAGACTCAGTGCCACAAAAGGCAGAGCCTCAAGTGCCACATGACACGTGACAGGGACAAGGAGCCCGCTTAGAACGAGAAGATGGGTTTCATCACTTCTCAGCGTGTGACCTGGACAAAGTCACTTAACCTCTCGGAACCTCACTTCCTGATCCGTGAATTGGAGGTGAAAATACCTGCCTTGGTTACTTTACCGCATTGTTAAAGGACCATAACAGAGGAGGTTTGTGAACAATAAAGCAATCCGAGTGCAGTGTGATCACAATATGAACGTCTCGCTCAGTGTCGGTTGCTCTGGAAGGAAAGTTGGTTTGTAGTGAAAGAAGATGCAGCATGAGCGAGATTGTAAAGGCAACGGGAAGTTTCAAAATAGATTGGTGAGATCACAGTAATAACAGAAGGCCACTGTTGAGGAGAGGGTGCTAAGGAATGAAGAAAATAACGAGGACCTGAACAGGAAGCTTATCGTTGGCGACTGAGCAGGAGGAGGTGGTGTCCGGTCCCACGGGAGGAAGCTGAAGGTTATGTTCACTGATGTGCAGAGGAAGGGGTTAGGGTAACAGCTTTGATTTGAGCATTTTCCATGAGTCACTATCCCATCCCTATTGAAGGTCACATGCAAAAGCCAGAGCCAGGAGCAGAATGCCAAAGTCAAGGCTGGGACTGAGCATGAGAATGGATGAGGAAGGCACACAGAGTTGGAAAGACCAGGATGGTGAAATGAAGTGGACATTCCAGGCAAGTTCTGAGAAAGCCCAGCAGGAAGCATGGGAGGAGGTCAGCGGAGCACAGAGGAGGCTGATCACAGGTGCTGGACCTGCCATGGGGATGACGTGGAGGCCAAGATCAGTTCTGAAGGAGCTGGAATACTGGGCACAGTGGTCAGGGTGCCCCTCAGCCAGGAAGGCGACCTGGCAGGCCCCTGCAAAAGGACCAGAGCTGCAGGGCAAAAGGAAGCCCCATTCCCAGGAGTGAGCCAGTGGCTGTGTTTGGGTCTTACTCTTCCAGAGAGCAACCAGAGACAGAGAGCTACTGTGCCTCCTTAGTCTCTAGCCCTACACCTGTGCCTGGCATGCAGAAGGCACTCGGTGAGTGTTCTTTGGAGTAACCCAACACTTGAATGACAAATGAATACGGTCAGATTGAAAATACTCAAGAAGCTCTGAATTGTATTCCCCTTTTTGGTGGCTTTGGAAGCAGTTGGCTTTCTTTCTGGTGGCAGATAGCTAATGGGAAGGCTGTCTCATTGTCCCTCCTGAAGACTCTTGGCCATCTAGCACGTTCCTGGTCCCCCTCCCATCTCTCTATATGGTGTCCGCCCGCAGGATGGTCGTGTCTCACTTGGAGGCTCGTTCCCTTGGCAACTCACTTCTACATTATGCTGTTCTCAATTGGCCTCTAGTTCCCAGGCACTGCTGTACTTTATTCAGATTTCTAACCATGGCAATTCCCAGCCGTATTTACATGTACTCTTGATACAGAATCTCTTAAATTAAGGGAACATTGTCTTCTCAGAAATTAACTTTGAAAATGCATTTAAACGCATTTTAAACTAGAAATATAAAATTTCTTCACAACTTCCTCGCCAAGAAACAATTCTTGTCAGCCATTTTCATTGACTCTTTTCAAAACTGTTTTCTTCTCACATATTGAAAGCCAGCCCTGAAAAGAGTCTCTGGGAGAAGCATTTGGTTCCAAAAATAATGTCTGGCTCTCAAACTTTCACCCATCTCAGTAGACTCTGTCACCTCCTGGTCACTGCCATCATCTGGCTGCTGGTAGGCTCACCGTCAAGACTGAAGAAGACCTGAACATCATTGCAAGCGAATATAGAAACAAGAGTCACAGTGAACACTTAATTTTGTTTTACCATGGCATTTTTATTAGACTGGTCTATTTGTGTTTTCCAAGGCCCTAACATGGTTTGCATACCTTTAATGAGGATGGATCGTGCTGAGCCATTCTCTATTCTTATGGTGTGTGTGTGTGTGTATTTTTACCATAGTCTCTTCTTCAACTGTAAACTTGTAAACTTGTAATACTTTGTTTTGTTCTGTTTTTGTTTTTTGAGACAGGGTCTTGCTCTGACTCCCAGCCTGTGGTGCAGTGGCACAATATTGGCTCACTGCAGCCTCAACCTGCCGGGCTCAAGTGATCCTCCCATCTGAGCCTCCCGAGTAGCTAGGAATACAGGCATGTGCCACCACACCTGGCAAATTTTGTTACATCTTGTTGTAGTTTTTGTAAAGATGAGGTTTCATTATGTCGCCCAGGTTGGTCTTGAACTCCTGAACTCAAGCAATCCTCTCGTCTTGGCCTCGGTAAGTATTGGGATTACAGGCGTGAGCCAGCGCTCCCAGGCTAAAACATGTAAGACTTTTAAGAAATACTCAGATGGGGCCCACTAATACTGGTTGAGGATCACCTCACCTTTTCTTTTCAAGGTGAATTTTCACCTCTTCTAGCAAAACAGTCTGCCACACATATGCTACTCACAGCTGGTGTGGATAGGCATTTCCTTGGTGCAGCAGCTGAACCTATTCCTTACTTAAGGTCCTTAACCACCATTCTCTGCCTTCCCATAAAACCCTGTATTGATTCCCACATTTGGTATCTCTCTCTATATGGCCTCTGATGGCTCAGTTCAATGTATTGCTGAGGTCTTCTGTCTAGGTCCTGAACATCATCTCAAGCAAATGTAGGTCCTTTCCTGAATGCTCAATGAGCCTCTAAGTAGCAAACCATTTATTGTGGCTGAGATATAATCCCAAATTCCTTAGAACAACTTCCCTCTGACTGTATCAAAAACCCAATATTGATTTCTCCTACTCTTTTTTGTCTGCATTGAGAGCTGAGGTACACTCAAAAATATAGAAAGTTCATTCTAACTGTGCAGCTGTGCTATGACTGACTCGTAAATGTTACGTTCTAAAGAGTTGATTCCGCATAATACACATAGCATGATTCTTGAAGGGGAAATTCTTTGCTGGTTGTTCACTGTACCAGGTTGAATTGTGTCCTCCCCAAGAGATATGTTCAAGCCTGATATGGTTTGGCTGTGTCCCCACCCAAATCTCATCTCAGATTGTAGCTCCCATTATCCCCATGTGTTGTGGGAGGGACCTGGTGGGAGATAATTGAATCATGGGGGCAGCTTCCCCCATACTGTTCTCATGGTAGTAAATCCCACGAGATTTGATGGTTTTATAAGGGAAAACCCCTTTCACTTGGCTCTCATTCTCTCTTGTCTGCTGCCATGTAAGATGTGCCTTTCGCCTTCCTCCGTGATTGTGAGGCCTCCCCAGCCACGTGGAACAGTGAGTCTATTAAACCTCTTTTTCTTTATAAATTACCCAGTCTTGGGTATGTCTATAGCAGTGTGAAAAAGGAATAATACAAAGCTCTAACTCCCAGTACCTATAAATATAATCTTATTCGGAAATAGAGTTTTTGTGGATGTAATAAAATTAAAATGAGGTCATACTGGATGACGGTGGACTGTAATTCAATAACTCTGTTCTTATAGGAAGAGAGAACGTTGGACACAGAAAGAAGACAGTCATGTGAAGACAGAAGCAGAAATTGGTTTATGATGCTATAAACCAGGGAATGCTGGGGAGTGCGAGCAACCACAGAAGACAGAAAAGACAAGGGAAGATTCTTCACTAGAGATTTTGGAGGGAGCGTGATACTGCTGACACACTGAATTCGGCTTGAATACATTCACCAGCTGAAAAACAAGATAAAGGGGAGAGGTTTGAATTCTCCAGAATCTTCCTGCCTTCAAGGTTCAGCCTTGCCAATGATAAATAGGAATTTGTTTTTTGGGCGATAACACTTTCTCTACTTTTAAGAGAGAGAAACTTTCCCTACTTTTGTGAGAAAAAAAATGTACTAGAGAGTTCTTCCTTTCCAGGCATTTGGTAACATTGCTGTCCATAATGCATTAGAGACATATTTGAGATAGTGTCTAAACATTTATAGCTCCTCCTGGGGTATGAATGTTTGATTTCCTAATGAGGGACCACTTGAGAGCACCTCCCCTCATGCCCAGCTTGTGACTTAAAGATGCCCATTAACCTTCAAGGGCAGCGGCAATTTGGGGATTGGCTGTGATAAGAAATGGGGATTGTAAATTTCCACGTACATTCTCTTCCAGGGAAAAGCTCTGAACCAAGTGCTTTTAAATTAGTTTTTGTTTCGTTTCTGGAGAAGGGACTGCAAAGCTGAGGGGCGATGGAGAAGCTGGAGTAGAGATGAAAGCAAATGTAGTGATTTGTTGAGGACATGATGGTGACAGCCAGCATTGTGGGGTGGAGAGGAGGGTTAAGGGATGCTGCAGCAACAGGACTGGTTGAGTGTTAGACAGCAAGAGAGTTACAAATAAAGCTAACTTCTAAACTGAGAAAATCAGGAAAATATTCGGGTCACTCACTGTGGTGGGGAATTGGTATTTAAGATCAGGAAGGGCAAGGAAGGGGAGATGAGAATGAAGATCTATCAGACTCACTGGCTAATAGAGCTTGATAGAGCTCTCAAGCTCATTGCCTCTAATTGCCCATTTTAAAGATGAGGAAACTGAGTCCCAGAAAGGTGAAGCTAACTCATCCAAAGTTCCATAGTTAGCAAAGGGCAGAGCCAAAATCAGAATCCAGGACTCCTATCATCATCCCATACCCTTTCCAAATTAGAAATCAAGAACTGGAAAAAGTGGGAGGGTTTATCTAGATTTTGTAGAATTTCATTCTATAGCTGGTAACACACAACTTCCTCATAGGAGAGGGTATGGGGCAGAGATCACAAACTGAAAAGCTTATGATTTGACCTCCACTCTATTTTTTAAATTAATATTCTAATTTATTTCTAACATTTCAAGATTAGGCAAGTTTCTCTACCAATCTGGATTTTTGCCTGCTTTGGGAAAAGCCAGTCGATCTGTCAGAGATTTAGTAAGAGACGCCCTCCTTTCAAGAAAGGGCGAAGTCTAATTTACCCTCATCCACCTGGTTGGCTTCCTATTATCTACCTGACCCCTCTAGCCCCTGGTTTGCAATTCCTGGGAGGGCAGAAGGAAAGCAGAGGCCCTGAGCCCAAGACTGAGAGTTGGGATTGTAAATGGCAGGGGGTGAAGGGAAGTGACCAAAGGAGCCCAGAACAAGAAGAACCTGAGCCCTGAGGTCACAGAAGCAAAAGATCTTGTCCAAGAATTCAGGGACAGGGTTTTCATCTGTTTTTAGATAAAGTAACAGGATGTGGGAACCAAAACAGTGGTCAATTCTCCAATACCACACAATGGTGATGACTTATGCAAAACATCCTCTTTCCTATTTTTAACTAGATCACAGAAGCTGCGTCAGAGGACTTTGCTGCTGACTAATCCTGTTGAAGCATCTTTCTCTGAATTGCATAAATGTCATCTACATAGGCTAGAGAACATTTGAGAAAAAGAAAAACTGTAAAGACTACTGCATACAGGGCATTCTTATAAATAGTGTTCTGAGTGGGATCAGGGTGTTCTGGGCCACAGCTTTCTGGAAGTTGTCTAGGATTTCATGGTTGAAGAATGCAGACAGAGAAATCATTCATTTGTGTAAGCCGAATTAATGATTTTGTGACTTTTTGCACTCTAAAGAACAGTGAGGACTGTTTAGAATTATGCTGATTTTTCAGGAAAACAATTTTCTAGTTGTATAGATATCCCTGCACTAGCAATAGGCTTTTTATTGGAGAAAGGAATCAGGAACGACAACAGAGGTTTCTCAATGCTTTATAGGTAACTCGTGGACAAGTTAGCCTCTTTGTGCCTCAGTTTTCTCATCTACAAAACAGCAATAGCAGCAGATCCTCTCTCATGGGGTTTGGGTGAGGATTAAACGAAATAATTCACAAAAAAACAGTGTCTGGTGCCTACTAAGGGCTTACTAACTAATAACTATTATGATATTTTCTATGAATAACTGAATTGAGTCGAGAGAGAAGTGCTTTGGCTAAGCTACTTCATAGCAGTACCAGAATTAGAGACCAATTTTTAATTCAGTACCCTTTCTTTCATCACATGTGTTTTTAAACAACTTACTATTTATTTTCTAGTACATATTAACATTTCTTCTTGCAGGACATAGCACACTTACTGTTTCAGTACAAACATACTTCCACAATGGTTTCCTTTGGAAAAACAATTTTGATTGATTTTTTTTTACTCCCTGATTAACATATCACATTTAGAGTGAGAGTACTGCTCACTTAGAAAAAAGCAAGACTTTCAATTAGCAGGTCTTTCAATGGCAATCTGACTTTAAGCCATATGAAATTACACATGACATTTAGAATTGAGTAACCATTCTGATTGCTTCTTTGTGTCTGTGGAGAAAATAACATTTATTTTGACCAAATGTTGCTTTTTCCCTTTTTCATCAAATAAATCATACTTAGGAGTGGAGCGCTTCTGTTGTTCTTTATGATTCATTGATCAACTGTGAAAGAACAAACACATCAAATGCTGAAACTTGAGTTACAGTCCATTGGTGATTCTCTCCAGGACACTGCTGTCTCCCGAAGAATCATAGGCTTAAAGAGATGGCAGAGATTTCAGAGATTCTTTAGCTAAACTCCTTGATCTTTATAGATGAGAAAATTGAGCTTAGAGAGGTGATGTGACTTACAAAGTCATCCAGCTAGTTGGTGGCGAAGAGGGATCTCAAACCTTGTTTTTTCTGACTTTGAGTCCCCATTGCATCATGTCCTGCACCAACTCATGTATTTCTAAAAAGCCTTTCTGTATTATCAGGTGTCAACCACAGGCCATGTCCAGCTTGCCACTTGTTTATGCAAATAAAGTTTTATTGGAACACAGCCATGCTCATTTGTCTACTTACTGTCTATGGTTGCTTTCTTGCTACAATGGCAGAATTGAGTAGTTGCATCAGAGTCGCTCTGATGTCCGGTCCTTCACAGAAAAAGGTTGCCGACCCTTGTTGTATATCAAGTTTGACTGAAATTCTCCTTTTTTTTTTTTGTTTCCACTCTTTTTGTATCAGACCCTATTGTCAAAAGTTGAAGAAAGTGGGGTTGGGCAGGGAATTATGGGAAAGAAGAAAGAGGAAGAAAAGAGCTAACATTGCTAACATTTATTTATCTGAGACAGCAAGTATTCTAGAGGCTTTATATATGTCATCTCATTTAGTTCTCAAAAAGATGCTGGGAGACTTGTATTTTTCAGCCCCATTCTATACATAAGAAAACAGACTCAGAGAGATAAGAGTGAAGTTGCTAAGTTTATGTCACCAACAATTAGCAGAATGAGGATTTGAATCCAGCCTTCTCCATTCTAAGATTCTATAATTCTTTCAATTACATCATGTGGTTGTTGTAGTCAAGGTGACCTTTCATTTTCTTAAAAAAGTGTTACACTATCCTCTAAATTGAAATCGTTTAATTAAAAAATAGTATTTGGTACCAAATCATATTTAAAAAGCAAGTAACTATAAGTTAAAATTGTATACTTCATGGTGTTGTCATGGGTTTTGTTTTTGTTTGGGTGCTTGTTTACACAAGTAAGTGAGTTGGACTGCAGATGATGAGAACAATACATTTCTTGACAAGAAATTTGCATTTGGCATTATTGGAGAAACTGAATGGCTCAGTAACAGGTAGAATCAAAGAAACTGAATGGCTCAGCAACAGGTAGAATCGAAGTCCTGTATGCATGTTCACACAGATAATTACATAGATACCATGTAATGTGTTTTTACTTAATCAGCAATCCCTGCTCTCCAAGGCTTGCCACAATTCTCTAAACCAGTGGTTAATGAACAGACCTAATCATCTGCATCACCCATGAAGTTCCTTAGGGTACACACTTCCAGGACCCTCCCTCTACCTACCTAAGTCAGTATATCTGAGTTGAGGTTTGGGCGTCTGTAATTTTATTTTATTTGTTTAACCTCTGGAAATGGTTCTGATGATCAGCCAGCTTTGGGAACCATAACTCTAGAGAATGAGTGAGCAGGCAATGCCTGCGTCTTTGTCTCAGTCTTTCCTGGTCCTCCTCTATGCCCTCTAAACCTGTCCACCACCTGAGCCCCACGCTTTGGTCAGTGTGCATGCTCTTTTCTGTCTTTGTCGAATGAGGCCGAGTGCAGTGGTAGGGGCACTTCCCTCACCACAATGTACTTCCTCAGCATCCAGTAAAGTGGTGCAAACACCTTCTGCCTTAATTGCAGTGACTGTGGCTTGTTACGCTTTCATTTCTGTCATTGCCTTTTTTGTTTTCTATTTGCATTTGACAGAGTGCTCCAATGACAAATTCAATTCTGATTTCTTTTGCTCCCTGAGTACAAAAGTAAAGTTCATGGACACTCAGAATTGAGATAATAAAAGGTCATAAATTGTCCCCACTACCTAATTACTTACCTCCTTTTCTTTCCTGCTTTTAACAATGTCACTGTAATCATGATGGATTGAAACCAAAACGGGTTTTGAACTGGGAAAACTTGGAAAAGCCTCAGCCACCTGTTAATTTGAATTTTTCCTCCCCACTGTGTGGGGGTTATATTAGCCTAATATAATATAGGCTTTTAAATATAGACATATAACTACGTTCAACCCACACTCATTTTTTCAGCCAGTTCCTCTCTTCCATACTATAATCTCAACAATTGACTTCAGTAGTCTTTACTACCTTTTGGGAATCACTATTATTGAGTTTGCATGAGAATGCTAGTTCTTACTTTCTTAGGGTGAGATATGTGTACTTCTTTCTCTTAAGTGAATTAAGACAAAAATATGTAACATGTGAGGAATTCAACATATCCCATATTACAATTATGATTGATTAGGTCCCAAAAGACAAAGTGGTAGATACAAAATCTCAGAAGAGGAAAGATAACATTTTTTATCCCAAGTAGAATAATAAAAGAGACCTGTTCTCATGAAGGTGTTTAGAATTACCATGTCTTACTATCAAAGAGAAACTCAACTGACAACAGAGTTATTAAGCACATCAGAAAGACACTTCATAGCCCCTAACAAAATATGGAACCAGACTGAGATTTGTGAGATGAGAAATGGTGACTTAGGCGATAATGCAATATACTTTTATAGGCCATTACAATTAGAGGTGAAAAAAGGGTGCTCTATGAAATTGCCTTGGGCAGTACCTTTCTGCCTCTATAAGATTAACAGCACATTTCACAATGGATGTCTCAAGAAACTTCACATTCATTTAAATCAAAGTGAGTAAGCTGCAATTAAACAAGCATTTCCCATCCAAGTGAGATGGACCCTAATGAGTGAGTCTAAATCCTGTTTTCAAGATCAAAATTGCCTTTGGTGACAGCACTGCTTTCCAGTCTGTCCTTCCAACAGGGAAGAGCACTTCAGACTGAGGGCAAACGTGCCTAACAGAAAAAGACAGTGTGTCCTGTGACTCATTAAAAGTGATATGGGGGCTGGGCGTGGTGGCTTACCCCTGTAATCCCAGCACTTTGGGAGGTCAAGATAGGTGGATCACCTGAGATCAGGAGTTTAAGACCAACCTGGCCAACATGGTGAAACCCTGTCTCTACTAAATACAAATATACATATATACATATATATAGAAGCTGGGCTTGGTGGCAGGCGCCTGTAATCTCAGCTACTTGGGAGGCTAAGGCAGGAGAATTGCTTGGACCTGTAGGGGCAAAGATTGCAGTGAGCCGAGATAGCACCATTGCACTCCAGCCTGGGCGACAGAGTGAGACTCCATCTCCAAAAAAATAAAAAATAAAATAATAAAAATAAAAGTGATTTGGAGTGTAGTTAAAGACAAAAAGGGGCCCAAATGTACACTTTAACAAGAATTGTATGAAATTTTAATGTACATGGTCCGTAGGCCACCTGTCATAAATATCAGCCAGGGGATTTGCTAAAAGAGGAGAAAACAAAATAGAGGCAGGTAGAGGGCAGAAGTGCAGGTGATGGTAAGAAGAAACTAGGAGCTGCTAGGAATGGGTTTCAGAAAGCGTTCTTTAATAAGGGGGCAGGGAGGAAAGAGACCATTGTGGAGGCAATAGACATGCAAGACATTAAGGACAGAAGAGTTTGAAGATAGTTTGCTGGCTTTTTACATGTATGTTCCCCTTGGCACTGTAAGGCTGTCGTAGAGATTTCAACTGTTTTTGTTTTCTTTTCTTTGAACATTATTCTATGCTGAAACTCATCACCAGGGGACCCAGCTAGAGTCCTATTACATTGTGACACAGGCGAGATCATGTGGTTTGTTTGGAAGACAGACCACATAACCATTTACCTGGCAGCTCTTTGGCTTTGAGGCATAACCACGTGCTGCAAGGTGGCTCTGTAAACTCAGACTCCTGAGAGGACTGAGTCACATAGTTCTCTATTATCCAGCATGAATAGTGACTGTCATCATAGACCTGAGGAGTACTGCTGGTGCGATGTGGCTGAGGAGTACCCAGGGTATCTCATGGCTTGTCTGCACTTGCCATGTCCATTTGCTTCTTCCTAATCATTTTCAGGACTGGAAGCCAGAAATGAATCTGAAGAGACAGAAAAGTGGATAAATGGGCATTGGAGTTGGAGTCATTTAAAATGCCTCTGACATAAATTTTTCATTGTGGGGTTAAAGACATTGGGGAAAACAGCAAAAGACTGAAATAAACAAGCTTATTTTTGTGGGTTATGTTGGTCTTCCATTGTCTATGGGCTATTTCCCAACTCTGTAAGTTGCAGATGGCTTATAGAAACAATGTGAGTGATTCTTGTCCATGACCTGCATATGAACTCCGCCCAGTAGAGTACAACTGACCCCTCCCATCCACCCTTAAAGAAAAAGACAGTTTTGCATCTATTAAGCAAATTCGTTGGGTATTCCTGATGGCCTTTATATATCTGTGTGTTCTTTGAATTATTCTTTGGCTGTAATTTTTCTTACCACTCCCTCATTAATACGTATGTATTAAATTACATAAAATTTTGATATATGTCCATTTTATACATGCATGAGTCTATGCTTTTATTTATATATTTGTATATATATTATTATATTTTTATCTATCCTCTCTCTATACACACATACACATACACTGGAAAATGAACAAATTCTTTGGCATTTACAAAGCTATAGTAGACATTTCCCTGTCTGTTTTTTCTTTACCTAGGAAAGCATATCTTATTGTGCTTTGTCCTTTAATAGTCAACACTAAGGACCTCTCCAGTCGCCACTCTACAATGACTGAACATACTTACTTGAAATGAATATATTAAGAATAACTTGTAGTATCCTTTGGATCAGCATTCAATTCACAGAGGTAAGAGCCCTAGCCACGTATGTTTGTTTGTTTTCCCCCAATGTCCTATCTACTCCTGGGATACAAGCCCTGATGTGAAGCTGAAGCATTAAGTGCTTTGAAGTCCCCTTTCCCATTTCCCTCTCAAACTCAATACTTCCTCAATTGGAGGTTACACCACCATCTTGGCCTTACCTTTGTAAGATAGAGACTCAGCCGTTTTTTGACTTCTCCCAGCGGCTGCTTTGATCTTTTTTTAAGCAGCTTTGCATGCAGGTATTGGATGCGCTTCCTCTCCACGCTGGGGTAGAAGGATGCTGACACCAGGATTTTAAGTTGCATAAGGATAGAGGACAACAGTCCCAGCATCACTAATATCACAAGAATAACACTGAGAGGAACCCAGGTCTCAGATAGAAGGAATTTTGGTTTCGGGATACAGTTGGGTTCAAACACAGATATATTAAAGGAAGAATCATGGAAAATATCTTGAGTTCCTTGTTTCTAAAATGAAAGAATAAAATAATCATGATGCATGCCACTTTTGTACTCAGTCCTTGTCTTTCTCAGTACTTCCCTGCAGCACACGGGCTTTGGCCAAAGGAACTGTCACATATTCCTTTGTGTGTTACGATTGGAGCAAAGGAGAAGAGATGTGTCTTATTTGTAACTATTGCAGTGTTTTCTGAAGTGGGTTTGTAGAAATACAGTAAAGATTCCCTTGACAGAAGTGTATTAAATACATTTTTTCACTCTATCCCCTCTTTTGAAAATCACAATGCCCATTAGACTGTTGAAGGCTCTGAGAAGTAGGCAGAGGAATCTTTTAACTTTAGCCAGTTTTCCTAACAAATTTGATCACATAACTCATTTTCATGGAATATTTGTTTCTACATGTTAGGACATATGGGACAAAAGAAAGAGCGGGGAGTCAGCTAAACTCAGGGAGAAGATTGCTTTAGAACATAGCCCCTTAGGACCCCATCATATCCTCCCAATACCCCTTAAGCAGACCACAAGGTCACAAAGATGTTGAGGCATTAAATTATGTTCTACATCTGCCTTCTGGAGCTTAGGGGGGATTATTCTTATTTAGGTACTATATTCCCTTCTAGGTTGATACATTGGCCCTTGAGCCCACGTTATTGAAGGAGACTCTAAAATCATGTTTGGGCAGGTCCTAAAAATAGGAAAATTTCTCATCCCTATTGGATGCTCATGAGAGGTACATTCCTTCCTTTTTGAAGGCAAGAGCATAAGCCAGTTGCCCTCAGCAGACTGCCACAGAGGGCAGGAGATGACATTGAGCCACCCAGCCAAGCCACCCACAAGAGAGTGTGTGCTGATCCAGCTCTTTCTTTCTCTGACCTGGGAAAATCATTTAATCTCTCAGTGGATTTGTTTTCTAATTTGGCAAAACAGGAGTTAATGGACCAGATCCTGCCCATGAATAAACTACTCCCAGTGTAAATTAAACACCTTGGGGAAGGAACATTAGCTTTACAGACTGGGGTGCTTAGTAAGTTATTATCACTCTAGTGCCACAGAGCCCTGGGGCCAGGAAAAGGTAAATGACTTCTCAAAAAGATCCCAACCACACCCAGAGGACACTGGGCACCTTGGATCTATCCCGGTGCCTGTGGAGACTCTGGAAACCCCAAACCTGGGACCTCTACACAAATGTCAAGTCAAATCTATAATTTCCCCAGCACGGTGCCAAAGCAATGAAAAACATTTGTGTTGCCTCTCCCTTTCTCTTATTAAAAAAATAGTCTGCCTACAATTAAATAGAAAGAGTTCAGTCCCCAGAGCAAATGCACTCTTTTTAATACTAGTGAAGAAACAAACACATCGATTGAGTTCGTGATGAGAAATCCTGCAATAAGAAAGCAGCGGGTGTTCGGTCTGGGACAAAGTTATTTTGTCTAGAAATTTAACTGGGGATTTTGCAGTTGGGAATCAGTGCTTCAGAAAGTTTGAGTCGACACTTTTGTATGGGGTTGGTTGAGGGTAATGTGGAAGACAAATTAATTCTTTCAAAATGCCAAGCAATATACTAAATGGTACCCCAATGTTTTAATAGATATGTTCCTCTGTTAAATAAACAATTTATTGGCACAGCACTAAGCAATGAATGGAGGGCAGGCTCTGGTGTCAGCCACTCCTGAAAAGTTAATGCTGCCAAATGCAGTGAACACAGCAGGTGCTCAGTAAGTAGAAACTCTGGCTATTTTTATTTACACTGCCCACCCACAGAGCTAGCTCTACTTGGGTCATTTCCCATCTTCTTTATTTAAAATAGATATTTAAAATCATACGAAAGTGAGAAAGAAATATTGGCAACACCTTGAGCCAGTGTTTCTCTTCCTGCGTGACTTTTCCTTGGCAAATGTGAGGCAATGGTGAATACCAGGAGCCCCCAAGGGCGCTCTGGCATAAGGGTAGGGCATCGCCAGTCATGCAGAAGCTGGCTCTTGGCAGCGCAGTCTCTCAGATACAGCATGAGAGAGTTTGAGAAGCGCTCCCAGAGCAGTCTCGTACTCACATCTGTTCCAGTGCCCACCACCCTGCTGTTTCACGTGTGTACACAGTGACCTCCCTCCCAGGACATAAGCCCCTCAAGGAGGCCCTCACAAACTAGACATCTTCGCACCCCCAGGAATCAGCAGTGCTCAAAGTAGAAGGTGTCAGGACATTGTCATTGGAAAGCTGGATTTTTTTTGGAATGCAGAACTTGCTTTTTTCCCCCTCTATCTAACATGGTGAGAATCACAACACAGGCATGGGTACTGGCTAAGAGAGAAGTAAATGAGAGAGAAGAAAAACATAGGAGAGAGAGGGAGAATTGAGGGGGGAAGCCAAGAAAGGAGAACACAGGAGGGGAATGGGAGGGAAGGAGCGAAGCCCTTTTCCTGGCCACCCCTAAAGATCAAGCATGTCTGAAATTCTTGTTTGGCTTTCAGCTAAAACACTACTTCCATTATCCACCGCTCCAAATAGCTAGAGCAACAGCGTGCCTTGTAATTAACGGGATTCTTCAGGGGATGCAGAGAGCTCAGAATAATCAACTCTGAGAAGCAGCCCAGGCTTAGGAGGGCAGGAGCCATGGGACTAGATCTGCTGAGCCAGACGAAAGGGGAGGAAAAGTGTGGATGCAGCAGGGGGATTTGAGGCCCTGAGAGGGAAAGAGAGAAATGGCAAGTGGGGCTTCACGGGAGGGTTTGCAGGCAACATTGTGGCCGTTTTTCCTCTGTGATTTCCCCAGCAGCTGGCACAGCCTAGTGCAGCTTGAGGAACAGTAGGGCAAATCAGACCCATGGAAACAGGTACTGGATACCCCATAAATATGTACAATGATTACGTGTCAATTAAAAATAACCATAAAAATTACAAATAATAATTTTTTAAAAAAAGAAAGAGCTGTTGGCGTTTTTGAGGCAGGAGATCAGCAGGACTTGTTTACTGAGCCTCTGTCATGACCCTGTGGATAGAAACAGAATATAACAAAGAAACCAGCCAAAATCATCTAGGACCAAGATGGTGATGAAAAAAACCTCTAGTTGTCCTCGCTGCTCATTATATGCTAATTATAATATATTTGCATAAGGCACTCCTACCAGCACCATGACAGCTTACAAATGATGCCATGGCAGTAACCCAGAAGTTGTCTTATATGGCTTGGGAACTCCCCACCGCTTTTCCAGAAAGCTCATGAATAACTCACTCCATAATTAGCATATGATTAAGACTAGGTATAAATACAACAGACCAACAATCCAGGAGTGCTACTCTGGGCCACTCTGCCTATGGGGTAGTCCTTCTCTGCCTGTGGAGCAGACATTTTGCTGTACTCTGTTCTAAAAAACTTGCTTTCTTTCACTGTCAGCTCACTCTTGAATTCTTTCCCAAGCAAAGCCAAGAACCCTCCTAGGCTAAGCCCCAACTTTGGGGTTCACCTGCATTATTTTTGCCAGCCTGGGCTAGTGTACTTAAGCCCAGCATGCATCACATACGTGCACATACACACCTGCACATGTGCATACACACGCCATGTCATTCAGCCTGGCAATTTCTGGGTTAAAAAACAATAAGGTAAGTGTCTGACAATATCCAGATCCTCTGAAATGTCAACATAAGCACAAATATCCACAGACAAAATGGAAAAGAAATGATAAACGATGGGATGCCCCATCCCCACCATCTTCTCTGTTTGTCCATGGTTGCCAAGAGGAGAGAGAGGGAGAATAGAGAAGAGAAAGCCAGATCCCTCAAGATGCAGGAGGCACCAGCTCAGAGACAGATGCTGTCCTGGCTAATGAAGATTTTTCACAGATCCATCTGATGGCAATTAGGAGTTAACTTTCTGGCTTTGTTCTTGGAGTGAAGGGTTTAGAACAGGGGTTCTCAATCTTGGCTGCACGTTAGAATTACTCTGGGAGGTTTTAAAAATCTCTCACCCCAGTTCAATTAAAACAGACTCTCTGGGGATTCTGGAGAGAGGTATTGAGTTGGTTAGTTCAGCTCCACAGTGATGCAACTCTGTATCCAAGGTTGAGGACCTCTGGTTTGGAGGGTCCTTGCTTTCCAATATCTAGGCTAGAGTTTCTCAAAATGTGGTCTGTGGACCACCTACCTTGAAATCACAGGCATGCTCATTTAAAATGCTCTCCCAGTTAAAACAAAATCTGTGTAAATCGAGGCCTGAAACTCTATATCCAACTCAAGAAATTCTTAACACACATTTAAGGCTGAGAACTAGTAATCCAATCTCTCTCAAAACACCAAAGTGTAGCTGTGTAGCATTTTTAAAAGTGGGTGCTACCAGCTACTAGCACCAGCCATTTTACTGGGTGACTTAGGAGCCCTTTTCAACAATCATCCTTTTAAACATTGCGCCGATGCCTGGGGAATCCTCCTGTGTTTGATAATGACTCAGGATGCACAGCAAAGTTCTCGCTCAGAGGAGGTGCTCAAAGTCTACTTGCCCAAGCTTGAGGATGAGAAGAAGGCAGGTCCTAAATCCCTGTCTCTTAGGTTCCCGCCAGATAGTCTTGCTTGGGAATCCACTTCATGTTCAACCTCAGAGACACTTATTTCCACATTTGAGTGTTTGTTGACTGTAGGAGGCTGGAGGATGCCCTACAGATACAAGGTCTTAGTGCCTGGAACCTGTTAATGTTACTTTATTTGGAAAAAGGATCTTTGCAAATGTTATTAAGTCAAAGATCTTGAGATAGAGAAATTACCCTGGATTATACTGGAAAGTCCTAATACAATCATATACATTCTTTAAGACAGAGGCAGAGAGAGATTTTCCACATGCAAAGAAGAAAGTGATGCGATGACAGAGCAGAGATGGGAGTGATGTGGTCACAGGCAAAGGGATGCCATTGGCCACTAGAATCTGGAAGATGCAAAGAGTGGCAACAGCACCTGGGTTTTAGCCCAGCGACACTCACTTTGGACTTCTCCCCCCAGAACTATCCGAGAATAAACTTCTGTTATTTTGAGCCATTCAATTATTGGCCATTTGTCACAGCAGCCACAGGGAACTAATGCAGAATCACACCCTAACATCGGTACTTCAATCCAATTTAACCTGCATTTGTTGGGTTCCTTCTATGTGCCAAGCACTATGCCAGGCACCAAGGATGCAAAGGTGAATAAGCCACTTCCCTGCCTTGGGAGGTTCATGATCTTTTGCAAGACAGACCAGCAAATAGCCAGGATACACCATGAGAAGTACCTGTGGGTCCCTACCTCTCCGTGCAGCTTCAGGCGAACCTCAAACCCTGGCAAGCTTTGAAACTGTTTGCTCACTGAGAAAATGAGCCGATACAGCAGATAATCTACAGCTGCAAACAGCACCCAGATGCCAAGATGGGTAAGTATGGGGAGGAAAAACAGCCCCAGGTTTTTCCTTTCTTTAGGAGTCGGCCAGAAAGTTGGGATGATGACATACTTCCTCCTTTCCTCCTTATTCAGCGGGAGCACACAGGGCCTCTGTTGAAGTCTCTCCCTTTCATCAAACTGAACAAATTGTCTGGTGATATAGATGTTTTCATACTTCCAACCACAAGGGCCCAAATATCGCTTCATGAAGAGGCCAGTGCCAAGTAGGACGAGCGAAAGCCCTGCAAAGGCAAGTAGCTTCTGACCCAGGGAGGACAACACCTCTGTCGTGGTTGCCATCTGGTACAAGATGCTCAGGACTTCCCCTTTGCTGTCATTTAGCTGTGCCTCCAGGATGTGGCTGGGACTGAAAAGAGAGACTGCCAGGGTCTGATTCCAAGAAACAATGTCATCAAATACACTTAGTGGAGTGGCAAGGCCATAAATCCACTGAATTGCCTCAATATATTTTTTCAAAAGTGGAAAATGTATGGAAAAGCTCTTTGCCCTTAGGTTGCAAGTCATACCATCTAGGAGACCTTTAAAGTTGTGAAAAATATTTTCTATGTGTCCCAAGATGACGATCCCTGTGCCAGCTGCAATCAAAGCGTTCCTGCCTTCACGCAGGCCACAAGAGAGAAAGACCAGAAGAATAAAACATCGTGCATGCTTGGAGCAACACAGCAGAACACATGTGATAATCCAGAAGCCAGCAGCCGCCATGACTGATGATAGAAACCAGCAGAAGGCCACAGAAAGGAGGCCCACTGAAATAAGAGCAACCAAACAGCAAACTCCTAAATGCTGGATAAAGTCCATCCGTCCAAGGCTTCTTGGAGACAAGTAAATCTCCCAAAGACTTAGGAAGATATCAGTGCCTAAGGTCCAGATACCCATGCTCCCTGCGTCCTGAAAATGAAAAAGAAACCAAGGTCAGAAATTGCTTTTGAATGTCCTCTGACCTTCGTAAAGGCCATGGGGGTAGACTGACTGCAGAAAAAGTGGCCATAATTATTTACTCTTCCTGTGTCCTCTCCCTTGAAATATGACTTTACAGCTTCTTCCACCTTCCACCACCAAGAGATGAGGTCTATTCCTCCAACCCTTGCATCTGGGCTGGCCTTGTGACTTCTTTGCCCAATCGAATGCAGCAGAAATGCCAGTGATGATCCTGGGCCTTGGACTCTCTCCACGTGCTCTCATGGAACTCTGCTCCTGCTGTGTTAAGTCCAGCTGCATTTCCCAGCTATCGCTGCTGTAACAGATAACCACTGAGTGTTTTAAAGAAGCATATATTTATTCTCTCACGGTTCTGGAGGTCAGAGTCTAAAATGGGCCTGCAATGCTGTGGTCCTTCTGGAGGCACTGGGGGAGAATTTGATTCCTTGCCTCTTTCAGCTTTAGAGGCAACCTACATTTCCTGGCTCATGGACCCTTTTTCTGCCATCTCAAAGCCAGCAACACTGCATCTTCCCTCTGCTTTTATCCTTACATCTTCTCTCTAGACTCTGATCCTCCCTCCTCCCTCTTACAAGAGCCCCTGTGAATATGCTGGGTCCACCCAGATCATCCAGGATAATCTCTTCATCAAGAGATTTAATCACATTTGCAGGGTCTCTTTTACCATGTGAGATAATATATTCATGGGTTCTGAGCAGTAGGACATGGACAACTCTGAGGGGGCCATTATTGAGCCTGTTATACCAGGCTGGAATGCTGGATGACAAAAGGCACCTGACCAGGCAATTCCATCAGCTCAGCCAATAGCCATCCAACTGCCAGATGTGAGAGAGGCCATCGGAGACCAGCTGGTTCTCAGCCGACCCACCGGCTGACCACAGACACGTGAGCCATCATAAATGCTGATTTATTTTAAGCCACTGAATTCTCTACTGGTCTGCTAGAGAGTCATTGTTTATTGATAAGAGTAACAGTCCTATATCATAAGCCTTAATAGTTGAGCCCTAGGCTGATAGGCTGAAATGTCAATAAACTGCATTATGAAAGCTTACTCTTGAATAATCGTCTGTTTCCTTGTGCTCAGTTTTACAGACCAGAAAGCACACCAAGGGCATCCAAACTTAAATGCAGCTTTGGACTGAGGCCATTGTGTCTCCGCTCTGTAACCATGGCTTCTTCCCTCTTATGCCCCTGCCCTCTGAGAAGAGTTTCCTCCTGAGACTCTTACAAAGAAAAGAAGAAGAATATTTATTTTGTGTCACTGAGATAATCATTTTTTCTTTTTTCCTAGACCTGGAATAATTAGAATGAAGGCACTGTGGAGCTGCTAACACACCATCAGCCACACAGATGTAGGTCTGTGATGCTCTCAGAGAGACTTGGATTCATTTGGAGTGATATATATAAAATAAAATCGATATTCTCTCCTGATTGACATGAAAATATCTAATAAGCGTTATATCATATGTATGGGATTTTAATGTGGACATTGATCAATTTTTAAACAATCTCAAATAAATCCCTTCTCATTAAATAGGATGGGTCTGAATTTACGGAGTAGCTGAATATAGTGAGAGCCAGTGAATTACATTTGTCTTGTAAGATGAACCCAGGCATTGGCTAGAGGTTGTGCACTGAGCAAACAGAGGTGAGGAAATTATTCTTTCTGTGTTCAGGCCGAATGAGGTTAATGAAGGGCAGAAATAAAATGGGGGGAATAGGCAGGTTACGAGTAAATGTGTAAATTTCTCCACCAAGAATAGAGAGTGCTTGCAGTTCCTGCCGTATAATCTGAATGGAAATGCTCAGAGCAGAAAAGAGATATGAGGTGAACTTGAGTGTTGAAGAGGGGTCACTGCCATGTGGAACTGGCCTTAGTAGAGTCCAGATCCCACATATGAGGATGTTCTGACAGCATCAGCAGGAAAGGGAATTAGAATGGTAATTAAAATGGGGGCCAGCAAAAGGCCATAGTTCCTTTTTCCTGCAAGCTTGCTTCCTTTTGGAATCAGAGTTTGGACTGAAGGGTGAAGATAGAGACGGGCCTTACCATAGGCCCCTGTGCTGCTGAACCTTCCCTGGCATTGTGGACTGAGTCAGACAGGCTCCACGGCACAGGCAAGAGGACTCTGCAGGTGGGTGGGCAGAGGGCAGGACACCCAGCACCAGAGGAAGTCAGGAGCTGCGGCCTCTCCTCCCAGGCATGACTCTTTGCTCTCCCATTGCTTTGGGTTTGACCCCAAACCATTACTTGATTGATACCCTAGAAGATGTTAATTATCTATTACATTGTAGGCACTTTTTATAAAGCATCTTTCTACCCCTGCCCTAAGCCTGCAGATGGTATTTGCATCTGATACAGTGGAAACTGAGGCTTGGAGTGCTTACTGGAATTTGTCAGCAGTCACACAGTGGAGATGGCACAGCAGGATTCAGGCCAGACTTCCAGGCTCTGTTGTCTGTACCATGCCCCAATTCCATGGTTCTGTGTCATGTGACAGGACCCTCAGCTCACTGTTTGTCCCTGCTGGAGGCATCACACCTTCTGCCAGTGGCTGTTAAGAGCTGACCTGGATATCACAAGCCCATTTCCATTATCTGCTCACTTTTTGTTCCCTGCATCAAAATAGTTGACTCTGTAAGGATATGTCTCAAACTAGCAGATTCTTCTTTAAAGGAAATCAGAAATCCCAGCTGCTTAACTTTTTTCTAATTTCCTTTATGAGGCATCATTTTGCTTCCTTTCTAAAATATTAATAATGTGTATTCTGGATTCATTTTTCCTTTCTCTTGCCTTCATCCTTGTACAGTGTGTTCCTAATACAGACATTTTTCTGAAAGTATGAAAAAGATTTATGGACACATTAACATTTTAACATTCTGCAATAAAATCTAATATCAATTAAATAAGATATACGACTGCAATTTTGTCCTGTAAGAAGAACATGTTTTCTTAACAGGCAACAGCTCTAATATTATCCTGCTTAGTTTTGTGTTGAAAACAGCACGTCACCAGACACCAAAACTTTCTGCGGTGAGAGGACTGAAGGTATCTTCTCTTATTTTACAGTTCAAGCCCCAGAGCAGAATTTAGGCCCACGAGCCCAGAGGCTGATGTTCCAGTCTGCCCTTTTGGCATCGTTGACTGAGCCATTGATTTCTTCTCTGTTCCTCATTTTCCCTAACTGAATATATGACCTACCTGCTCCTTTCGGTTTAATGAGGGGAACCTTAGCAAGAACCTTAAGACTCTCTGGATAAAAGGTCCCCAGCAAATGCAACTCATTTCTTGTTGTTTCTTTACTGCCACAGAAAATGAAGACTGTCCATTCTCTGCTCTTTAGGCAAAGATTGAATGCCCAAGCTGACGGGAGGCTTAGAGATAGGCACTGGAGGCTGAGCGTGGCGGCTCATGCCTATAACCCCAGCACTTTGGGACACTGAGGTGGGAGGATTGCTTGATTGAGCCCAGGAATTTGAGACCATCCTGGGCAAGAGAGAGAGACCCCATCTCTCTTTTTCAAAAACAACAACAAAAAAAGAGATAGGAGCCAGATTGTACCAACCTCCAAGGTGTACCACCCTCCAGGCATGGTGACGCCATCCATGCCTCCTTTAGACATCTGCTGATTTCTTTTTGGCTCCTGTGGAGGTGCGGCCATTCTGCTGATCTTCCTTCAGATCTTTCAATTCTCTCCTCTTAGGCAAATTGGTGAATTGGAATTTTGATAAGCTAAGCAGGTGGTTTCTTTCTCAAAGACTTTGTCAAGCAGATACCCAGATTCGTAAATTTTCTTTTTTGAGCTGGAGGGAATCATAGCTCAGAGCTTCTTAGACTTGGGTATGTGATCACTGGAGGGAATCTTGTGAAAATGCAGATCCTGATTGAGAAGGTTTAGGGTGGCCCCTGAGAGTTGGCATTCCTAACAAGTTCCCAGGTGCTGCTGAAGCTGCTCTCATGAAGGCCAGGCTTCAGGTAACAAGCTCTGGAATTCAGCGCTGTCTGATAGAACTGTCTGTGATGCTGGGCGTGCTCTATATATGCGCCGTCCAGCATAGGAGGCACTGGCCACATGTGACTATTGAGCACTTGACAGGGCTCATGCCACTGAGGAACTGAATTTGATATTTTATTTGATTTTAATTAATAAATTTAATTAATTTTAGTGTTATTTTATTTAATTATGATATTTTTAATTTTAATAAATCATTTACATTTAAATTAAGATTAATTAAAATTTAAATTACTTAAAGTTAAATAAATAACTGGAGCCTTTGTATTGGATAGCACAAGTCCAGATGATTTTGACTGACACCTCCCTGGCTGATAGTCACAGTCGAGGAAAATAAAATCCAAAGAGGCTAAGGGACTCTAAGCTAGGAGTGAGACCCCCGGTTTTCCACCACTTGGTGACACATTTCCCATCACATTCATATCTCATCTCTGACTTTTCATGAGTCCTGTTTTAAAATTCCACTACAGTTCCTGAGTAATGGAATTAAAACTTCCCATGTACCTGTTGTCATCTGCCAGTGCTGCCATAGCAGAATCCCACAGGCCGGGTGGCTTCAACAGCAGAAATTGATTTCTCACAGTGGTGGAGGCTGGAAGTTCCAGATCAAGGTCTGGCAGGGTTGGGTTCTGGTGAGGACCCCTCCCCGGCTTACAGACAACTGCCTCCTCTCTGTGTCCTCACATGGCAGGGAGAGAAGATGGGTGAGCTCTCTGGTATCTCTTCACACTGTGTTACCTTTAATTAAGTACAAAGACCTTTCCAACATGGCACCCAGAAATCATTTTACCCACTGCTCTGTTTGGCTGCCAGTCTGTTGTCTCTCTCTTACACAATAGTGAGGCAGTTACATTTTCCTCTTCTTATAGGGACACTAATCCTATCAGATGAGGGCTCCACACTTAGGACCTCATTTAACCTTAGTTACTTCCTTAGAGACCCGATTTCCAAATACAACCACACTGGGGGTTCAAACAAATTGGCAGAAGACACAAACGTTCTGCCCATAACAGTACCCAGTTGGCCCTCAGTCACCACAGAATACATAATTAGAGAAGCGGACAAACTATGGCTTGTGTCAATGTCTGAGACTTAGTGAAATACTCCTAATAATAAACGGTAGTTATTACGGTGTTCCTTTATGCCTGGCCACAGCATCTGATATACATGCTTTCTAACCCTGTACTATTGTAGCTATATCTTTTTAGATAGGAAACTGGGGCTCAGAGAGGTTAAATAACTTGGTAAAAGCTCACACACCTAATAAGTGCAAGAGCCAGGATTTTAACTCATGTTTAAATGACCCTGAGGGGTCAGAATGGACAATCGCTCAGCCCCTCTTTGACACGATCTTCATAGAGCAGCTTCTGAATTTGGTTGAAATGTATTCCCAGGATCCCAATCACGCACGCATCCTGAAATGCAGATTCACCATGCCAGGATGAGCTGTCCTGCATTGTCAACCACATCCAGGGTCCTCCCCTCCTCTGCCAGCACAGCTTTATTGAGCCTTCTAAAGCTGACTACAGCTCTCCTTTCCCCAGGTAAACACTTGCTCTGCAGCATCGTGCAGCTCATGAACCCCTATGTTTTACTCAGAGACTGTAACAGCCAGTGTTAGGCTCACCTTGCTCACCCCTTAACGTCAGGCACCCTGGACGCAGGCCCATCCTGGTCTGAGGTCCAGATCAAGGGCTGTCTCTCCCAGGGACGGGGAAGAAAAGTGCATTCGGTGTTGGTCTCACCTTCCCTGTTGAGCTTGGATCAGGAATGGGGGCTCATCCTGTCCCGTGCAGGCAGCACTCAGATTTTCAAATGCCTACAGGGGTCAGACAAGCACTGGAAACAGTGAAGGAAGTATGGAGATTCAGATACTCCTTGGGAGTGTGGGGTGTGGGACAGTGGGCCATGGGTCTCTAGGGTGCTGGAGAGCCCACGCCCCCATTTAACTTGCAGGAACAGCAGCCTCCAACCCAGCAGATTTTCTTCAAAGCTCTCTACAGAGGCAGTCACCAGATTTTCTGACTTTTTTTTTTTTCAAGTCAGAAATCTAGATTTCTTTGGGTGACATCTTCTTGTTCTTAAAAAACTGTTGGCTCAAATTATTTTTAAACATTCTGACGGCTGATTTTGGCCACGGATTGTGAGAGTGCAGCCTTGATCAACAGATGACACTCACATGGCTCTCTTCTCTCCTCTCTGGCCCACTTCTCACCTTAGCCCTCCTCTTCTCCATTCCTCTGAATTACCTTTTCCCCTTTTATCCCTGGAGACATTTAAAAACCATGCTTAAACTAAGTTCCAGTCTCACACATAAAGGTTTTCCTCTATACCTTGGAAATGTTTATTTTTACCCAAAGATTTCTAACTGTTTTATTCCCCTCCCTTGTGCTTACAAAGTCCCTACCTCTGCCTCTCCATCTTTTTTTTTTCTGGCAGCTTCTAAAAGTTTACCTGGTCCCTTTAACCTGTAATTTCTCTTTACCTTGCCTCCATTGTCAATAATGTCTATTACTGACTCAACATGCTTGTGTCCCCAGGATACAATACCTGCTTCTGGCTTTTACCGACAGCACTATCCCAAGAGTAATGGCCTCTTTCTTGCTTTTATCTCAGAACTGCAGTTTCTACCACACCTCAGGCAGGGAAGCCTTAGCTGGAGTCCACAGCAGAGTGCCACCAAGGGCCCTATCCCTCTTCCATGGGGTTAAAACGCTTTTTGTGTGGCTAGGTGGAAGGGAACAGGAAAATAGCAGAACAGGGTTAGGGATGAAGAACCCTGATTTGAACCGAGAGCCCTGCACAACCATGCCGTCTGGGCATCTGGCTTGAGCCCACATTTACCTGCTTTAATGCAGGGCCAAGCTGTTGCCATGGGAAACAGAAACAGCCAGACTTCCACATCAACCCTGCCCACGCTAGCTAGCAGACACCTCTGCAAGGTGCCTACACCTCGATTGTTTTCCCTGCAGGAGATCTGTGTCAGTGGGAACACCGAGAGCCCCAGCATGGAGGGCACAGGGCTCACAGCCCCCACTCACAGAGCTCTGTTTGGCCACCTTTTTGATGAGTCAAGGAGACCGGCATTCCCGAGCACTGTCCTTTGAGCACAGATCAACTTTCAAGGTGCGGATGAATGCGTCCTTGCTTCAGATACAAGGTCCAGTCAGCAGCCACAAAAAAATGGAGCCATGAAATAATGAGAACCTCCACACGAATGGCCCACCCTAGGAGCTTTCTAGACTGGGGATTATTGAAGCTGCACATCACCAATGTGGCTCCAGAGCTGGCAAGCAGACACCCACAGGCTTACTGCTAGTGAAAGTGTGGGAGGAAGAAGTGTGACCTTCTCTGGAGGAAAGGCCAAGAGACAATGACCATGGGAGCATCTTATTGCTCCCCTCTCTCCCCATTTCCAAAGCTCCCGCCTCATCTGATGTCCCGCAATTCCCATTAGGTGATACCAGTTCATTCTGACTCTGCCTGTGCAGAAGCCAATGGCTTATGCTCAACAAGCCCAGATAGGTCTGCAGACACCCCAGGGGACAATAAACCCAAACGGACAAGCACTCTGTTCTTTCTGTACTCCTCAACCAGCCCTGCCAGTCCCCTGCGGGAAACCAGTCTGAGCCCATCAGCCTCCCTCATTGGCTTGATGTGAATCTCATTTTAAAAGGAATTCGAACAAAGGGCAGAGCAGAATAGGAAAATAGCGCCAAACAGGGAGGCCTGTGGCCCAGCCTGCCTCTACCCAAGCCAGGTTGTGTGGCCTCAGATAGGTCACGTCACCTCCTGGACCTCAACTCCCATGTGCTAGCTGAGTTCTCAGGTCCCCGCTAGCCCCGTGCTCTCTGAAATGAAAAGTGCAGTGAGCAGCGGAGCTGGTTCTTGGAGCTGGCGTTCTAAAGTCACTTCTGAGACAGAACATCAAAGCCCAGCACCTGGGAGTGGAACAAAAGAAGAATGGTCGGTTTCTTTTCCTTTTCATTTTTTTCCCTTTCTTTTTTCATAAGCTCTTGCAAACTTACAATGTGGTTCAGAACGTACCGTTCTCTCAGACTGCCAAAATAGCTTGAGCAGGAGCTGCGGCCTTCATTTCAGGTAGAGAGAACTCCTCATGACTTTGTTTTCATCGTTCTTGCCTTGGGAAAGCCAGCAAATGCCTTCCTCTGTGAAAACAGCCTTCACACAAGAAAGAAAAGATTAATGAACGCTGCTAGGTAAACAGAATAGCAATTACTGAACAATTCAGCCCATTGCTGTGTGTGCCAGGCACCCAGAGCTGCGTCGTCAGGGAGGCAGGACTGAGCCAGCCTAGGGCTCCCCATAACGACCAGGAGGCTTAGCTGAGGGGATTCATAAAGCAGGGGGTGGCTCGAGTATACCCAGGCTATGCCTGTAAGAAGATATTCATGCTGCAGTTTTCCCTGAGCGGAGGATATTCAGATACCAACATGAAAAGACTTTCTGATACATCCATACATAGGGAGACTGTTGGGGTAGAGGGAGCCTTAAAGTATGCTCTGGTTGTAATTGTTTATTCCAATTTACTAGCACTTTTTAAAAAGCAATTTTAGAAATAAGATTTTCCGAAAGTTTACTTACAGGTTTCTCTCAGGTTCTTCTTCGAATGCAGAAATGCACTTCCCAAGGGCTGTAGGTCTTGATATATAGCAGGAAAAAGGGAACCAGAAGTGGTGAGAGGGTCACATCACCATGAATCAACCTCTGTATTTCCCCCATAAAGTGACTAAGTCATTTAATATCAATGAAGAGTAACACTGATACAAAGGAATAGCATATTTCTTTCTAGCATTTTCCTCAGATAGATGCTCTAGAAATTAATTATAGAAAATAATGAAATCAGATATTTTCAAACACAAGAGAGTGAGTTGTGAAAGCTTGGACGGCCTCTCTCCCTCTTTCCTCTTTTCCTCTCACTCCCATGCTCCCCACGTCCACTCGAGCCATTGGGAAATGACAAGCATCCGCCATACCCACCTCCCATCCACACTCCAAGAGGCAGATGGCACGTAGGAGCCGCCTCTGCACTCATGACCCCAGACAGGTCACGTAATTGGTTTCATGCCTCCCACTCATACATGTGACTTTCCATCTTAGAAATTTAGTTTCCAAGTCAAAAGGACCAGCTTGTGTAGTTTCAGAGAGTTAGGAAAGTCTCAAAACCTTTCTACAAAATTATTCTTTGCTTTTTGATGGAGATCCCTATTATACCTGCAAGAACTTTTATCTTAAAAAAAAAAAAAGAAGGATCAGAATAGACCCGTGGGCTCAGGCTGGGCACACAGACTGCATGACCCTCATGAGTCCCTTGTGTAAAGGGCTGACTTAGTCCTGGAGATGAAGAGAGCTGTTGAAGTGAGATGTTTTCATTTGAACAAGAAGGATGGGACTGCAATGTGGGTGTCTGATCAAGTCATCCAGAAGCAGCCATGGTGGCCCCAAGGAAGGGAAGGGTCAGGGAGTGGGCAGGATCTTGAGGAAACAGCCCCAGACTTTGGTGAGTGGGAAGTCACTGGTGTTTCTGGAAGAGCCATTTAGGCAGGGGCCTGGGGGTGGGCATCACTCTTCAGTGGGCTGGAGCGTGAACTGGAGTGGGAAGAGGGGAGGAGCAAGCCAACAGGCTTGACTGGACAGGATTCCTTTGTAGTGGTGATGGGGATGGAAATGGAGAGGGAGAAGGCAGCAGTAGAGATGTAGTGGTTTGAGTTTGGGGAAGACTAGATGAAATTTAGCATATCAGCCTCACAAAGAAGAACAAAGATAAGAGAGAGAAGATGTTGGTACTCTCTGAGGAGGGAGGGAGGAAAGCTGAGGGCAGTTGCAACCCTCTTGGGGAAGGAGGAGATGGAGCCTTCTGAGAAAGAGGAGTGCAGACAGAGGTTGCTGGATCATGGAGAGCAAACCTGGGGGCAGCTGCTAGAAGAAAGAACTTGGAAGAGGAAATGGAGGGGCTCCCAGCCCCCACAACCAAAAGTGAAGTCAGGGACCTGGTTTTGAGAGTCCCCAGTAATTCCCAAGCTTGGGAGTGAAAGGAAAAGGCTGATGTGACAATACCTGTACAAATTTATAAGCTACTAGAATTAGTCATTCCATTTCTAAGAATTTATCTTATATTTGCATGGTATGTGTGTGCAGTATGTATGTGTATGTGTGTATACAAATCTACCATATACTTCTCTATGCCAGCTAGATAGCTAGATACACAGATCAGCATTGATTGTAATAGAGAATATGTAGAACAACCCACATGTCCATCAATTGGGAATTGGTTACGTAAGTGTTCATAGTCTCCAGTAAAATGACTTACTCCCACAATGTATCCTTCTTCCAACTGAAATGGTCTTCCCTTCCTCTCCTTCCTTTGGGAAGCCTTCACAGGATATCTCATATCTTCCTGATGACTCCTTTAGTAGATGCTAAGGTATTCCCCACCATATCAATTTTCATTCTCTTTTACCACCCTGCAGTGGTAGATCCCAATTAATACCCTCTCTGTATGCATGCCCTTTGCCTTGTAACTTTGTAGTTCCCACCCGATTTGAATCTGGGCTTAACCATGTGGCCTGGTTTGGTCAGGAGGTAGGTAGCAAACTTGATACATGAAAGAAAGAGAGAGAGAGAGAGAGAGAGAGAGAGAGAGAGAGAGAGAGAGAGAGAGAGAGAGAGAGAGAGAGAAAGAAAGAAAGAAAGAAAGAAAGAAAGAAAGAAAGAAAGAAAGAAGGAAGGAAGGAAGGAAGGAAGGAAGGAAGGAAGGAAGGAAGGAAGGAAGGAAAGAAAGAAAGAAGAAAGAAAGAAAGAAAGAAAGAAAGAAAGAAAGAAAGAAAGAAAGAAAGAAAGAAAGAAAGAAAGAAGAAAGAAAGAAAGGAGGAAAGAAAGAAAGGAAAGAAGGAAGGAAGGAAAAGAGAGAGAGAGAAAGGGAGAAAGAGGAAAAGAAAGAAAGGGAGGTCAATTGGGTTTAAAACTCAGAGACCCCTACAGATGGGTGCAACTTAAGGTGGAGGGGCTGTGATATAGGCAGATGAGATTCAGCTGGTGCTGCAAGATTTCTTTCCTGCGCTCCTAGAGAACTTAGAGAATGGAAAAGCTATGCTCAGCTGGGAATTTTAACCTGATCAGCTCAAATGTTGTTTAATTACTTTGAAAGTCTGCAGTTAGTGAGCTAGACTCTTTGAGTATCCACCTGCACTTCTCAGAAGAATAGCCTCAGAACAGCAATGGTTGGTTAAGAGGGCCTGAGAAGCAGAAACCATGCTGATTTTAACGCCAGGGCCATTGACCAAATGAAGTCAGGGCCTGAACTTCCAGGACATCTCTGGGATTCTGCCTCAGGGGCCCAGCAAGGAGTAGTCACTGCTGAAATTACTGTATGACCCTAAGGTCGGGAGCATCTTCTATTCTTTCTCCTCCCATCAAGGAATCTCTGTCCTGCAGAGGTGGTTTTAGATTTGGTGTGTCACAGAAGCAGAGATAACACTAGGCTCACTTTAGACCCATGACTCACCCAGCCCAGGAAACCAGCATAGAGGATGTTTTGTGAAGCTGCATGGTCTGATATAGACACGACTTGTCAATTTGTCCATTTAGTAGCTTTTAACCCTTTAAAAATTGCTATGGCCAGGTGTGGTGATTCACACCTGTAATCCTAGCACTTTATTAGGCCAAGGTAAGAGGATCCCTTGAGCCCAGGAGTTTGAGACCAGCCTGGGCAACACAGTGAGACCACATCTCTATTTTTAAAATAATTGTTATAGTCTTTCCTGAATAACCTACTAGAGGTAATAAGTTTCACATGTCAAATGAAGACTGTGAGAATTGTATTCTACGAGTTCAGCTGTGCTGTCTCTGCCCTAAAGTACTCTCCTTTTCATCGCAGACTGATGTTCCCAGCTGTGTTCTTCTGAGATCATCAGTTATATCCTTCGCAATGATAGATCTTGACCATGTCCGCTATTTCTATAATGAAACATTTTAGTGTTTTGCACTCACTTCTGTACTGAAGCTGCTTCCCCATCTTGGCCTTTTTGTCTTCCCCAGGATGGGAAAAGCTCCATCTGCTTTTTTCTGCCATCCAAGACCACTTTTTTCAAGCATGGCTGTGCACCAAGCCCTGTACAAGGTCCCTGGGCTCCCCTGATGCAAGAGGAGAGATTGCAGAAGCTCATGTCTGGCTGTTAAGACAGATGCACACATACAAAAGTCTACACAGAGGGATGATAAAGTTACATAGAAAGGCCTGAGGAAGCTGAAAGGAGGATTCCTGAATGCTCCCAGGGATAGAAGATGGGTCAAGGGAGAGCCAAGAGAAGCGAGAGGGAAGGAGCATGAGTAAAGGCACAGAATTCTGCAAGAGCCTGTGTGGCCCCAGTGGGTGCTTGCCCTGCAGCCCTCTCCCTTTCTTGCAGTCAGATTAGGGATATGAGACTCAACACTGACCAATGGGACCCAAGAGGAAGTCTATGAGGAGCTCATAGGAGAGCGTTCCTTTCTCTTAAAACGATGCATAGGAAGGAATATGTTCATTTTTACTGGACACTGTTGTGCCCGCATGTGTGACTTCAACAACTGCAACACTTTTTATAACACGAAGGGAGACAGAGCCAGAAGATGGGAAGCATCTGTGCCCTTGATATCACCTTTAGCCATTGAACCAACTCTCGATCCTCTCTACCCACCAGACCCCTGATTTGGGAGACAATAAATATCCTAATTGTTCAAGCCACTTTTAAAAATGGACTATTTTTTAGAGAAGTCTTCGGTTCACAGAAAAGTTGAGCAGAAAGTAGAGAGATTTCCCACATACCCTCATCATCACACAGGTACAGCCTCCCCGACTATCAACATCCCTCACTGGGGTGGTACATTTGTTGTAATCAATGAACCTACATTGGCACTAATCACCCTACGTCCATTGTTTACATTAGCCTTTGCTCTTGGTATTGTACATTTTATGGCTTTGGACAAATGCATAAAGACATGTACCCATTATTACGGAATCGTAAAGAGTGTTCTCACTGTCCTAAAAATCCTCTATACTCTGTCTATTCATCCCTCCCTCTTCACTAACCCCTGGCAACCACAGATCTTTTTACTGTATCCACAGTTTTGCCTTTTCCAGAATGCCATATAATTGGAATCACACAGTATATAGTCTTTTCAGATTGGCTTTTTTCTCTTAGTAGTATGCATTTAAATTTTCCCCATGCCTTTTCATGGTCAAGCCACTTTTAAATACCATTTTATTCAAGTATGATTGGCATACCACAAACTGTACATGTTTAGTGTATAATTTGATGAGTTTAAGTTCTTACGTATGTGTACACCCATGAAAACATTATCACAATCAAGCTAGTGAACATATATATCTATCATCCCCTGAAGTTCCTGGTGATCTCTTCCTCTTGTCCCTCCCCACACCATCCCATCTCCAGCCACCATTCATCCGCTTTCTGTCACAATAGATTAGTTTGTATTTTTTAGAATTGTATAAATGGAATCACACAGTGCATTTTTTTTTTTAAATTTTGCTTGTTTAATGCACTGGTATTATTTTGAGGTTTATCCATTTTGTTGGATATGTCAGTAATTTATTCCTTTTTATTGCTGAGTAGTATTCTTTTGTCTGAATAGTCTACAATTGTTTTATTCATAAATCTGTTGATGGCATTTGGGTTGTTTTCACTTTGGATCTATTAAAAGTAAAGTTACCATGAACATTTGAATATAAGGCTTTTTATGGGCATATGCTTCCATTCTTTTGGGGGAAACACCTAGGAGTAGAACAGCTGAATCAAATGGTAGCTGTATGCTCAACTTTTAAGAAATGGCCAAAGTTTTCTAAAGCAGTTGTACCATTTTATGGTCCCTCCAGCAGTGTGAGAATTGCAGTTGCTTCATGTCCTCACCAACACTTGGTATGGTTAGTCTTTTTCGTTTTAGTCACTCTAACATATGTGTAGTGCTGTATTGTTGTAGCTTTAATTTGCATTTGTCAGTGACTAATGATGTAGAGCATCTTTTTATGTAATTATTTGCCATCCTTGTATCTTCTTTGGTAAAATGTCCATACTGGTTTCTAACTCTTTTTGATACAACTGCCACAGTAACAGGGTTTCTGTTAAGATTTGTCTTCTTTACGAAAAGTAACGCACATTCATTGTAGAAAAGCATCCTTAACTCTACCATTCAAAGATAATTCTCTATCAATTTAATGCAATTCAAATATTTTTCTAGTTTGTAATTTGATTTACAGGTTTTTTTTTTAAACACAGAGGTTTTTAAAAATGCTATAACTCTGTCTTTGAAATTATACTAATAAAATTCTCCTCTTTCCACAAGTTTTGTTTGTTTGTTATGTCTTGGGGGTATCCCATACAAACATTTAATCTATCTAATAATACTTGATAGATTATAAACTAGGGATAACTATAAACAAGGGTTACACATAAACTTATAAACTAACTATAAATAGTGTGTCTTCTTTTTTGTCTTTTTAACCTGGCTTTTTTTCATCCACTGTAATTATCAATAGTTTTTTCCCTTTTATTGCTGAGTAGTATTCCATTCATTTTGTAAAGAAGACAAATCTTAACAGAAATCCTGTTACTGTGACAGTTGTATCAAAAAGGAATTAGAGACCAGTATGGACATTTTACCAAAGAAGATACTAGGATGGCAAATAATTACATAAAAAGATGCTCTACATCATTAGTTACTGACAAATGCAAATTAAAGCTACAACAACACAGCACTACACATCTGTTAGAGTGGCTAAAATGAAAAAGACTAACCATACCAAGTGTTGGTGAGGACATATACTGCAGTTTGTTTATTCATCAATATGTTGATAGACACTTGGGATCTGTATTCCTTTCCTATTGATATTGTGACAAATTGCCAAAAACAGTTGCTTAAAACAACACAAATTTATTATCTTAAAGTTCTGGATGTCAAAAGTCTGACATGGGTCTTACAGGGCTGTTTTCCTTTCTGGAGGCTCTAGGGAAGAATGTGTGTTCTTGCCTTTTGCAGCTTCTAGGCCACCCACATTCCTTGGCTAGTGTCTTCTTCTGAGTTTCAAAGCCTGCAATTGCATCACTCTAACCTCTACTTCCATCACCGTTTCTGTTTCTCTGGACGTGAGGCCCTGCCCTCCTCTTATATGAACCTGGTGATTACATTGGGCCCACCTAGAACCCAGACCCAGGATAATCTCCCAATCTCAAGATCCTTAATTCAGTCATATCTGTTTGCTATGCAAAGTAACATGTTTACAGGTTCTGGGGATTAGGACATGGATCTCTTTGGGGGACCATGATTCTGTCTACCACAGGATCTAATATTGCTTTTTATCCAAATGGTTCAACAGTTGGCGCAATATTATTTATTAAATAATCAATCCATATTTTCTTCACTGATTTGAAATTTCAGGTTTATCATGTAAGAAATTCATATAAGATGTATATTTTTTTCAGAACTTTCTATGCTGTTCCTTGGCTCAGTAGAGTCAACTTTTTTTTTTTTTTTGAGACGGAGTGTCTCTCTGCTGCCCAGGCTAGAGTGCAGCAGTGTGATCTCAGCTCACTGAAATCTCCGCCTCCCATTCAACCCATTCCCATGCCTCAGCCGCCTAAGTAGCTGGGATTACAGGCACATGCCACCACGCCCAGCTAACTTTTGTCTTTTTTAGTAGAGATGGGGTTTTGCGAAGTTGCCCAAGCTGGTCTCAAACTCCTGGGCTCAAGTGATCCACCTGCCTCAGCCTCCCAAGGTGCTGGGATTACAGATGTGAGCCCCTGTACCTGGCCTCAGTAGAATCAACTTGCTTATATGCACACTTGCTCCCCATTGCTGTAGTTTTCAGTTCAAACTCCTTCCCATGACTCTTGTGACCTACCTGACCCTCTCCTGCCTCTCTTTTCAGCTTCACTGCCTACTATGCCTGGTGGGCCTGCTGTGCTCCCACCAGGCCTAGGAATTCAGTGATACAGTGTCCTGTCTAACTTGCATGTGACAAGCTAGTCACTAGGGTTATAGAAGAAACAAGCCACCATCCCTGACTTTGAGGAATTCCCAGTGTGGTAACCCACTCAAATATGTTACGTAAAATGAGAGTTTTAGTACAGAGATGTAATATGTAATAGAGGCAGTTTTAGCTCACCCACCAGAGTTGCATACTTGTTGATCTTTCCTGATGTTTCCATTATGTCAGCATTCATTAAGAACCACCATGTTATGGCCAGGCACGGTGGCTCATGCCTGTAATCCCAACACTTTGGGAGGCTGAGACAGGCAGAACATGGGGTCAGGAGATCGAGACCATCCTAGCTAACACGGTGAGACCCTATCTCTACTAAAAATACAAAAAATTAGCTGGGTGTTGTGGGGGGCACCTGTAGTCCCAGCTACTCAGGAGGCTGAGGCAGACAGGAGAATGGTGTGAACCTGGGAGGCAGAGCTTGCAGTGAGCCAAGATCGCGCCACTGCACTCCAGTCTGGGCGACAGAGTGAGACTCCGTCTGAAAAAAAAAAAAAAAAAAAGAACCACCATGTTATGAATTTCATCAAAATGTTGTTCAAACATTTATCACATATGTTCAAAAATTATAGTGTTTTTATCAGCATTTGAATGTCGGTAATAACATAAATCACAGTGGTCCTTGGTAAAAGTTCTGTAAACATCCTGAGCTCACCTTGAGAGGCTGTCTGGTAATTGTTTCCCAGGCCACATGGCATCATATCCAGCAACCAGGGTAGGAAATGCTATAATCGTTTTCTAGTCATGACAGACCCCTCTCTCACTATTCAGTGGTGTGTTCTCAAGCAACTCACTTAACTGCTCTGTGTTTCTTTGTCCATTGCAGTGTTGCAGGGTATAATCAGGTGAGTCATTTCCAGCATTACAATTTTATTATACCATAATCCCTATAACTAAAAATTATTAAATGTGTGGGTCAGAGTGACATCAAGAGTTATAGCCTCTCCCAACGTCCTCTTCTTAAATTCATAAGATGTGATCATTAACCTCATTTGACTCCTGAAAACACGGGCTTTGCACATGGTGGGATAACATCTGAAACGCTTCTTGATCACGGAGCAGCGGTGGACCCAATTCCACAGCACGCAGTGGAGGAGGCATCACTGCAGAAAGTTAGGACTCCAGTTTGTAGAAGGGCCCAGACCGAGGCTGGGCAGAGACTCTGCCAACCAATAGGTCACAGTACTGGGAATCAAGGTTCAAAATGGAAAGTTCAGTTAGATAGAAGATGGAAACTTTACAATAAATATGTAAGACAAGAAGGGAGTCGGGGAAGTATTTACCTTAAAATTGAAACATAATTTAATATGATATCTTCATAGTATGGAGCCATAAATAGAAATTAGGCAGCTCTTTATATACTGAAATGGAATGATCTCCAAGAAATATTAAGTGTGAAAAAATACTAAGTGGGGAAGAAAAATAAGGAGTAGAATGATGTGTATTGTACACAGCATTTGTATAAAAAAGGTAAAAAAGAATATATAGGCATATTGTTTTTATCTTTCTCTGTTTCCATCTCTGAAAGGATAGCCAAGAAACTAATTAACTGTGGCTACCTCTGAATAGGGACCTGGGCAGCCGAGGACATAGGTTGAGGAGGGGACTTCTCATTGAATTCCTTTTGGTATATTTTGAATTTTGAATCACATGAACTATTGCCTATTTGAAAAATAAACAGCATAAAAACTCCAGCAGCAATAATAAAAAATAAAATTAACTACTGTGTTAGTCTGTTTTCACACTGCTATAAAGAACTACTTGAGACTGGGTAATTTATAAACAAGAGAGGTTTAATTGGCTCACAGTTCTGCAAGACTAGGGAGGCCTCAGGAAACTTAGAATCCTGGCAGAAGATAAAGGGAAAGCAAGACACGGCTTACATGCGGCAGGACAGAGACACAGCAGGGGAAACTGCCACTTTTAAGCCATCAAGTTCTCGTGAGAACTCCCCCACCATCAGGAGAACCGCATAGGGAAAACAGCCCACGATCCATCACCTCCCACCAGGTCCCTCCCTCCACACCTGGAGATTACAATTTGAGATGAGATTTGGTTGGGGACACAGAGCTCAACCATATCAACTACAAATTATGTTAAAGTTACATAATTATATTAACATAAATTGTAAGTATATGTTAATCACTAATTAATAAATATGTATATATTTATATAACTATAGACATCGATAGCTTACTATAATATAAATACTGGAAAAATAAATAATAAAGCAGACAGACATGCATTCGAAGCCAGTCACTAGCTGGGTGGTCTTGGACAAGTCATTTATTCTCTGTGGAGCCTCTGTTTTTTGTTCTGAACTAAATAATATCTATTATTGTTGCACAGATTAAAGGGGAGGACGGTGAACTGGCCGGCACAGCCCACAGTGGCTGTTGCACGTGTCAGCCCTGGACCCACCGCCTTGGGATGAGATGATCCAAGGACCTCAGGGACGCTGGGGCAGAGAGGAGGAGGGGCGACAAAGCCTCCTGGGGTGAGGAAAGTGTCCTTAGGACACACGAGTCTCTCCCTGGGGAAGCAGCTGTTCCAGCTGCGGTTTTGTGACTCTGGCCCGGAAGCCTGGAGAGTTCGTCCTGCTGCGGGGCTGTCTTCGTGGCTTCTGTTCCTTAGGCCAGTAGCAGGATAAATGCTGCATTCGCGCAGCCCCAGACGCCCGCCCTGGCCCAGTCTCCACCGCTGTGGCTGGGCCCGCAGTCCGGAAGCCAGAAGGGGCTCCCTAGCGCCCCCCGCGGCCAGATTTCTCCTCTTCCTTCCCGCAGTCTGGCGGCCCGGGTGGGCGCGGCGGCGGGAGGTTGGCCACGTTTCCAGTCACCCTTGCAGTTCCTCATTCTAGAGATGAGAAGCGCTCATGAATCAGCTCACGGGTCATGGAATAGGGAAGTGGCTTCTTCTTCTTCCCCTAGGCTTTTTTTTTTTTTTTCTACTGGGTAAAACTGAGGCACCAAAAAGCCTGAGTCACAGGTACAGGGGCTTAGAGCAGGACCAGGCGCTGCGATTCCAGGAGCTCCGGCCCCACCCAGCCCCTGACGCGCTGCCTAGGTCCTTCCTCCTGGGGCCTCATTTTTAAAAATCAAATTCAAAAGGGAGAACAAAAAATGGAAAGAAAGATTTCAACAGAAGATTGAAATAAAACTTGTTTCTTCATCTGGTCTCTGTAGGGTCCCCTAATCCCCCCTGCCCCCCAACCCCGTGCCCAGTTCATTTGAAACCACAAAATTAGTGGAAAAATTAAAATAATATTACTGTCCTAATTTAATTGTTCCTTCTCTGTAGGCATCACAGCTCTCTCAGCCTGGCCTCCCTGAGTACCTTGAAGACAGCCAGATTTAGAAGAAATATGACTTCAGCTCTCAAGATGGAAAAACATCTAGCCAAGAGGCAGGGATTCTGGAAAATTGCTAATAAATTGTTACTGCCTGCTATTAAAAGGATTGATAAGATAAGGCCAGAAATGACTGATGAGAGGGCTTTGTGCTTTGGGGACTAATGGGGGAAGAGGCGCCTGACAGCTCAGAACAGACTGGCTGGGACAGTGCATGCCGGTTCACCTCTTTCAGCAAAAACTCCAGTAGCTTCATTCATTGCTTTGACGATCAGTAGTTATGGACGGTGGTTATGAATAATTAAATCATTTGGCATGCTGGGGAGCTCAGGTATCGGGGAAATTACCTTATGTATGTCTGTAGCATTGATGATGCACCAATGTGCCTCTTCTGTAATTTTATTGGTGGTGCTCTCTTGGGGCAGAATTGGGATAGGAGGTGCCGGATCCTTGTGGGGCCAATTCGAGACAGGAAGGAGAGCAGGCAGACAGCTGGCTCTGCCTCCACCACAGCCTGGCCCAGCTGCCCTGCACGCCTGCCCAGCTCCTGCATTTTGTTCACTGTCCCTCTGTAGGTAGCCCTGGGGGAGGCAGCATGGTGCTCACAGCCAGAGGCATAGTTGGTGACGTAGGCTCTTCTGTGGGACCAACCTCTCTTCCAGCCAGCAAGAGCGAGAACCTTCCCAGAACCAAGAGCGAGGCAGCCTGCATCCAACAGCCTGATCTTTCAGGCACACACATCTCTGTCCCTCTTCCTCCCTTTTTTTGGCTGGTCAAGCTGTACTAGTTGATTCCAGGGTGCTCTAGGAGCCTTGTTAGCTGAAAGTTCTTCTTGTCCCCTCTCATTCTTCCGCAGGATTCCCCCCACTTAAATATTCCTGAATGCCTTTAAAACCTCCCTCTTTCTGCCCAACCTTTGCCCCGACATGTAGAAGGACCCGTGTTTGCATTCTCAGGGATATCCCAGGGGATCTGCTGCCTCTGCAAAGAGCAAGGCCACGAGATGATGTGACATGAGTGGGCTGCAAGGTGGGGCCAGAACTGGGGAGGCTGGGTAGGTAGAAGACCTCAGAACCTGTATTCAGCCTGAGGATGAGCCATCTTTGGGCAATAAATGACAACACAGGCAAATAAATTTGTGGCTCCTTTACTATCCTCCCTACTTTCTATCCCAAATGCCCTTCATGCCTCCCTCTTCTGCTTCAGGGAGTTCTGGATTTGTTGCTGTTTTTTTTTTTTTTTTTTTTTTTTTTTGGCAGTGCCTGGGCTCAAGGCAACTTCCTACCCTTTCTCCCAGCTCAAACTAACCCAGCCTCCTTTCAGCAAGGCCTCACAGCCAGCCAGCAGCCATGCTCACCAAACAGTCATGGGCTTAGTGTAATAATTCAGCAAATTGAGACCACCTTTGCAAAATTATAACAGTAAGAGAAATCTGACATGGCTGACTCCATCTTACTTCTAGCTTCACAGGCAGGCTGTCTTTGCACATTCCTGGGTATGGGCCAAACTAACTTTGGGAGAAATTTAATTTATAGTTTAAATGATAATAGCCCTTCCCCCAAACTAAACTACCCTTGTAAAACTAATGAAAGCCCAACGAGTTAGGAGATGAGAAGGGCCTGAACTCTAAATAATTACCCAGTTATTATTCTGGAGATCATAGGATTTGCAACCTCCGCAGTTACTCTTGCAGAATACATCACTATCATAGAACCTAAGATAGGCTTTTTGAGATGCCTTTTCAGGTTTTTGCATTTCTGAAAACTGGATGACCCTGACTGGTGACTCAACCAGTCCCATGGCCCCACCCAGAAGCAGACTCAGTGCCTGAGGACCATTGTCCACACCGCTATGATTGCATCTGCAACCAATCAGCAGCACCCATTGCCTAGCTCCCTGCCCACCAAACTATCTCTGGAAAACCCCTAACCTCTGAGACTCAGAGGAAATTGATTTGAGTAATAACTCTGTCTCCCACGTGGTGTGACCAGCCTCCCACCAATTAAACTCTTTACTGCAACGCCAGGGTCTCCATGAATTGATTTTGTTTGTGCAGCAGGCAAGAAGAACCTATCAGGCAGTTACATAGTGGCTAATGAGTATCAAGTGTGTGCAATGGATGTCTTCTCAGAAGGTTTCTATACATTCTCACTCCTTCACATACAGTGATTAATTAGACATTGCATAATCTGGTTTCTCTTCAGATCGTATACATCTTTTGCCTTTTTAAAGGAGGCATTGCTCACCCTACCGCACAGGTGGGCATCTTGAGGAGTAGAGGCACCTCTTGCACAAGGCTACACATCGCCCATGTTCTGGAGCCCAGATCTGGCCCCAAAACCTGGGCTGTACCAACACCTCACCCCTGTTCTTCCATAGGGGACTCAGGAAGTTGAATCTTTAACAGGGGCAATTAAGGAGCCATAGCAGGGGAATGGCAGGGAAGTGTTATAGGGCCCACATCACTCCAACTGGCTACATCCTTGACATTTACTGAGCTTGGTGGGACAGACTGCAGGAAAGCCAGGCCCTGAGGAGATTGTGGCTGGGTAGTGACTGACACCAAAGACCAGCAGCTTCTCAAATCAACCTAGGGCTGCCTTGTCTACTTGAAACAACACTGGTGGGCCTTTGATCCTGGGAAAGTCAGCCTAAAACAGATGATATAAACAGAGCCTAAATAGATCATCACAGGCAATCAAGAGGCCTGGCCTTTCTGATGGGTGACTCCAGGGTATTGAAGGCCCAAGGAGGGGTTGGGTGGCAGGTTGCAGACATAGAGGTCTGCCCACCTCCAGGGCCCAAGCCCAGCCTTCAGGGGACCCACACTCCTGGAGTTCACCCTACCCCACCCAGCTTGCAGGAGGTCAGTGCAGCCTGGACCCCTGCAGAGCCCACAGACTTCTAATCTGCGTTCTGCGCTGTGGAGCAGCCGCTAACGTAGGCAGCTGGCAGAGTGCGCCACAAAGCAAGTTAGGCAAATGTGGAGAGTGGCTGCCAGAGACAGCTGCATGTCCTCCTACCTGGGGACCTAATTTAGTGGGGGCACAGAGAGACTTTATCCACACCTGCCCAGAAGCGAGACCACGTAGATAGATAGTGAGCAGGGCGCAGGCTCTGGTTAGATCCAAGGAATTCCCTGCCAGCAGGCAGGGGACAGGTTTGTGAAGTGTGGGGTCCCACAGGGGTTGAACAGGTGGCTGAGAGTTTTAGGAAGAGGCCTGTCATCTACACTTGGCCTGAAGGTGGCAGCTCTTCCCATGTCTGCAGACAGTTGGGAATTTCCTTCTCTGAAGCTCTTTAAAGTAGGCCAGCTTCTCTCTCCACTGCCTGGAACGTCTCCAGCCTTTGGAGATTATGAAACAGCCTCATTTCTGATTTCAGAGATTCGTTGGTGGAATCATCCACACCAGCCGCTGCTCCAAAGCCCGGGATGGCACAGAGCAGCCCCTGGCAAAAGGACCACTCCCCAAAGGGCTCATCACGCTGGGTGGGGGCACCCTCGGAGCCGGTCTGTGTGGATGAAAATGCCCGTTATGCCTCTTGCCAGTAGTGAAGGTTTTGCCCAGTGACTGAGCCCTTCCAAGGATGGGAATCAGAATCCAGGTGATTTCCTCCCTGTCTTCCTGTTCTCTTGCCTTCCTCACAAACAAGTCACCTTCCAGGAGTCTTCAGGCACGATGGTTTAGAAAGATAGACATGGAGTCTGTGAAAGGATGGAAGCACTCATTGGTCCAATGGGCTCCATTAAGGGGGTATCCAGCAGTTGGCGTGCAGGGGAGCCCACAGTGAGGCCACCTCCTGCACCCTCTGTGCCTCTGAACTGCAGGGCGCACCCTGCTGGACATGCTGGGGACTGCAGCTCCATCCTCCCAGGAAAGTCTACTAATAGTAATAACAATTACATCCAACCCTTACTGATGCCTGACGCTTTTTTTTTTTTTTTTTTTTTTTTTGAGACAGGGTCTCATTCTGTGACCCCAGGCTGGAGTGCAGTGGCACAATCATAGCTCACTGTAGTCTCAAACTCCTAGGCACAAGCAATACTCCTGCCTTAGCCTCCTGAGTAGCAGTGACTACAGGTGCATGCCACCACACCTGGTTAATTCTGACTATTTTTTGTATTTTTTGTACAGACAGGGTCTCACTTTGTTGCCCAAGTTGGTCTCAAACTCCTGGGCTCAAGCAATCCTCCCACCTTGGCCTCCCAAAGTGCTGAGATTACAGGCGTGAGTCACCACACCCAGCCTGGCACTCTTCCAGGAAATTTATATCTATTACTTTGTTTAATGCTAACAAAGGCCCTGTACTGTTGATACCCAATTTTATATGTGAGAAAACCGAGGCATAGAGAAGTTAGAGAAATTGTTCAAATTCATATAGCTGGTAAGTGGCAGTTCTGAGATTCAAACCCAAGGCAATCTGGTTTGGCTTAAGAGAGTATTTTAAAAGGCTAAACTGAAGTGCCTCTTAAAGACACAGTGAGCACCACTGTTGACAGAAGCCAGGTGCAGAATTATGGAGAACCAGGTTCCAGGGACCCAAGTCTGTTCTGTGTACAGAGCACAGAGAGCTGCCACTTCGCCACTAGTCTAGAATAGGTGCTCTGCAGTCCAGGTGGCAACCAGCAGAACAAAAGGGCAACTTGTCTTTGGGGCTGGAGAGAATGAAGCTGGGGGAGCTCATTTCCAGGGAGCTGGACCACTCCTGAGCTGCCCCCATCAACACCCAAACTCTGTAATTCTGCTCCAAACCCTGAAATGGTACAGTGAAAGCCCCTGACAAGATAGCAGACCCTGGGGAGAATAGCTGCAGAAATGGAATCACAAGTGCCAGCTGCGGGTGGGAGCCACATAAACATTAGAATGGAAATTAAGTTGGAGAAGAGACAGCTCAGAATGGACTTTGGGGACTGCTTTTCTTCGTTCTGTAGATTGCCTTTCAAAGAGAAATTAAACACTAAACATAAAGCAAATGTCCAAGGGAAGAGGGAATCTGCTTTCCTGCTGGTAGGCTGGATGTTCTGGGCTGGGCCTGCCTCTGAGGCCCCCATCAGGCCTGAAGCCTAGAGCCTCGGCCTCCTTCTGTGGACACTGTGGGTGGAAAGGTGCAATGAGGGCATATTTCACAGAACTAACCTGCAGCAAAGACTCTGTGCACTATGAAGTGTTCAGGGTCGGGGGAGGAGGCAGCCCAAATGCATCAGCTGAAATTATTAGAGTCACTAATTGCTGCCTGGGATGAGCCAAGCTCTAACCGGGGCTTTTATGAACCAGCAGAATTCCCAGGGAGCCCGCAGGGCTGCGGCATCTCAGCGTCCTCCTCCTGCAGAACAGCAGCAGCCACTGCGCTAATCAGCCTGTCCTCAGCCTGCCTGTCTCTTTCCTCCCAGACCTCAGTTTGGTTCCCAGCGTCTTGCAGCCTAATTATTCCTGGAGGTTGGGGGGTGCATGGGGAGGTTGGACTCATAATTATATTAAGAGCTTTTGACAGGACCAACCTTTCTGTCTTCTATTTCTGTCTTGTTGAAATGCTACTGTGCCACGTTAAAGGCTGAAATAAATGTGAGGGGAAGGATCCATCAACCCTCTCTGGAAACAGGGGAGGCAGCACAGTGCACTGTGTGCCCAGCACTCGTGTCCATGGTGAGATGTATGGCTTGTTCTCTTGACTAATAGGAAAACTGCCCAGACTTAAATGAGGAGAAAAAAAAAAAATCCCATGTTGTCTCACTCAGAGTTAAATTTATTACATTCAATTTTATCCCAATCTCAAACCATAAGACAAAATGGGGCCCCCAGAAGATACCTGGTTGACCCATTTCTATTTCATGGGCTGGCTCTTTCCTGGCACCCTTGCTCTTGTCTTGACTCGCTCTGTGGTAGTTTGCCTTGTTGGGTATAAACAGGTTAGTGCTGGGAAATTCAAGGCCACTGGCCAAGGCCTTCAGCTGGAAAGCGGCCAAGGCTCTGACTGTCCACCATCCCCAACACTGGCTTTTCTGACTTCAAGGGGAGTTAACAGTGTGAGCACATGATGGTCAGCACAGCAGGACTCAAGCAGAAAGCAGGAGAGTTGGAGGCAAGAAGGCCTTCTTGTGTGATAATAGCACCATGGACAAATAGCCATCTGCTCTTGCTGGAGACCCTAACAGTAACTAACATTGTCAATGACCATAAGCCAGGGCCTGAGTTAAGTACATGGTGTGGCTTATCTAATTTAAGCTTCATGAAAACCCTGTGAATTAGGCATTGTTATTAGTCTGTTTTATAGACGGAGGACAGACTTCGAGAGTTTAAGTAACTTGTCCAGTGCTATATGGATAGTAACGCTCATAATTGGTTTGTATTCATTACTGAGGTTTGAACTCAGACAACCTGATGCCTACACTGTTAGCCCCTGCATGAAATTGCCAATTTTGCACCCAGTGACAGAGAGAAAGAGTGGAGGACAAGGGGAGAGTCAGGCAGAGTCATCAACATCCCCACGTTTCTGGCACTCCCTGGGAAATATCTCAGGGTCTCCAACTTTGACTTCTGTCCTCCTTGACTGCTCTCCTTTCTGCTTTTCTCAGAAAGATCTTCATCAGGGTTTGATGGGCTCTAAAGGGGTCTCAAAGAGGACCACAGCCCTTGACAAGTTTGCTCCTGAAAGTCTATCAACTTCAGTTCGTGTTCTGTGCCTGACCATTGATCTAATATTTTAGTTTGGAGAAACAAAATACCAATTTCACATGACTCTCATTATTCCAAGAGTTTTATTATCATATCCAAGGGCTTCATGCCTGGCGAATGAATGGACTCTTATCTTGGTGCTTACTAATCAATAGAACTCACCTGACCAGGGCATCACAAGACTTGCTCCTGCTTTATTCTGTCCCATAAGGACCTGCATTCATCAAGAGTATGCTTGGCTGCAAGTTAGAGAAAGCCAGACTTTCAGGGGCTTAAAAAGAAAGGGGATGTATTTGATGCACATACTGAGAAGCCTACAGCTAGGCAGCTGACGGTGTAGATCCGGTGGCTCAGTGATGTCAGGACCACCTGCTCTTGGCCTTTCATACAAGTTTGCAAGATGGCTGGTGCTACTCAAGGATGTGACCCCATTAAACCAAGAAGAAGGCGGGAAGAGGTGGAGTTAAATGGCATCTATCCCTTTCTTCAGAAAAAGCAGCAGCCTTCCCAGAAGCTCCTAATGGACTTCTGCTGACATCCCATTGGTCTGAACTGTCATGTGATCAGACCAGGGACTGAGAAAGGAAGCAATTGCCCTTCTTAAAGAGATGCCCAGGATAAGGGAGCGGGATTATCCATTGAGTCAATCAACAAAGAGTGTCTGCCAAAGGAGCTACTCCTCAAATACTGTCTAGAGCCACAGTTCCCACCCAGGCTCTGCCACTTACTAGCTATGTGACCTGGAGAATCATCTAATCTATGACGTCTCAATGTCCTTGTTTGTAAAGTGGAGGTGATAGCAGCTGCTCAACAAGCTTGTCCTGAGACTGAAACAATCTAATAAATGTGAAAGCACCACACCAATGCCTGGCACATGTCATAGAGCTGGTTCCCAGTCAGACTTAACAGGGACAGCTGGCAGCCAAAGAACCGAGCAGGACTTCTCCATGCCCCTTGCCCTTTTCCTGGCTGTCTTCCCACTCTCTGCCTGCCATGTGGGGCAGCCCTGGCTTGATGAGTTCCTAAGACGAATGTCGGAGAACCGCAGAAAAAGCCAGTAGAGGACAGTGGTTCAGAGCAAGGACCTCATGCTCAGACAGGCCTGAGTTTGAATCCTGGCTCAGCTCCTTACAGCTGTGGCCCATGGGGAAGTTACTTAAGTTCCCAGAACCCTCATTCCCTAAAGGGGGGTATCATTAGCTGTTGTGAAAAATAATGCAATACTGCTTGTAAAACGCGGAGTCAGACATCTAGCAAAAGTTTGACTAACTGCTAATATGAGAGATGTGAACTCCTCCAGTACTGCGCTACTTTCAGGTACGAATCAATCCGAGTCTTAACCTTGCTGAACTGGAAGGAAGTTCAGCAGAAGTGTCTGCCTGGGTTCCAATGCCAGCCCAGTCCCTCTGTGAGCCTGAATTTGTTTATCTGCACAATGAGGTAGAGCCTTCCCCGCTGGCTACCTGGGAGATCTGGAGGCAGCCCTGGAAAAGCCCCACGCCCAGAGTCAGGCACAAAGGAAGAACTCAGTGGGTCGTTGCTGTTCTTACTACTGGAACCTTCATGGGTGATGTGGGCTGGGCCGGACATGGCTTGGGGCACAGAGGTGCTTGGTTTCATTTCTGACAGGCAACTTGGAGATTTCTTTGGAATTCTTTGACAGGGCCCCTGTTGATGAAATGTGACAGCACCACAGCACCTGGGGCTCAGCCATAGCCCTGGACAACTAAAGCAAAGAGGAATGACACAGGCAGTCATGCCAGCCCTGCCCTTGGGGCCTGCGATGGCACAGGAAGCGAGCTGATGACGACAGCGATTGCCAGGGGCCACGCCCACTCAAAAGCACCAGCGATTCACTTTCTGAATCTTCCTAAAGGGGTCTGGGGCCTTTGTGGGTGAAGGGAAGCAAGAAAGCAAAATGTTTTACAATTTCTGTGTGAGTCTTTCCACGCACACTCCCTCAGTTCTGTTGGGGCAGGTAAATCTCACAGTTTTTCTTCTCTGTGATTTAAGGCATAAAATAGTGGGAAAGACAGAGCTTTGCCCCATATATCCAGAAATAGCATCTTCATTCCTGGTGATTCTGTGAATTGATTTCCACTGGGAGTTTCTAGGTTCACTCTGCACGCCACCAGAATGGGGTATGGAGGACCAAGGATCTACCAGCCCAGGGAGCAGACACAGATTTTGTTTGCAGTATACAAAGGTTGAAGCTAATGCTATTTTAGGTACCTCCTAGATGCATTATTTCTTTATTCACCAGTAGTTAAAATAGGCCGTGTTTCAACCACGTTTGCTTTGCGCGTACTCATCCAAACTGTTAATAGTAGTTGGTGAGGACTTTGCACATGTATTTTCCTATTCAACATATGTAAGAGTTGGCTACTCGTATGAAAATTGGAGAAATGAGGAAACTGAGGTGCAAAGAATTATTCTACAATTTTCCTAATGTCACAAGTAGAAAACTGCAGAAAGGGCCCAAACCCAGGTCCTCAGACACAGCTCTTTTTTACAATACCATTTTGCTTAATTCATTAGCAGGTTTTGCGCCCATGCATGGTGTCACATTGCCAGTCCATGCCTTGGCTTCCTCGTCAGGGGCAGCATAGCCTCATGGCTCAGAATATAGGACCTGGATGCAGACCTGCGACTTTGCCATTACCGGCTCTGTGACCTTAGCACTTCACAGAGTGATAACGGCTTGAATGTTGTTCACTCCAAATCTCAGGTTGAAATGCAATCCCCAGTGTTGGAGGTGGGGCCTGGTGGCAGGTGATTGGATCATGGGGGCAGATCCCTCATGAATGGCTTAGAGTCATCCTCTTGGTGATGAGTGAGTTCTCCCTCTGAGTTCATGTAAGATCTGGTTTAAAAGCGTGTGATCCCCTCCCCCACTGCCTCTCTTGCTCCCTCTCTCTCCATGTGACTGCTCCCCCTTCTCCTGCTCCTGCTTCATCTTCCACCATGATTGCAAGCTTCCTAAGGTCTCACCGGAAGCCGAGCAGATACTGGAACTGTGCTCGTACAGCCTGCAGAACTGTAAGCCAATTAAGCTTCTTTTCATTATAATTTGCCTAGCCTCAGGTATTCCTTTATCGTAACGCAAGAATGGACTAACACCCAGAGTTTGTTGTTTTGTTATCAAAACAGGGATAGTGCCCACCTTACAACTGCCAGGCACATACCATATGCTCAATAAATGGTGTTGTGTACTATTACATTAATAATAATATTCTCCTGGTCAGTATTATTTAACAGTGTGGCACCAACATGGATGACCCTCTGGTACTTTATGTATGCATTTATTTGAATTGATCTATTTAAACATTAGATAGGTACTTAATTTGAATGCAAGCCTCCAGAGTTAAGGGACCATCATTTTACTCTGTGATACCCAACCTCTTCCTTCCTCATCTCCAGGGCACCTGCCTTGTACATGTCCATCAACTGAACTTAAATTAGGTGACAAAAGGCTTGATGTACATGTATATCCAGGCAGTCAGAAAAAACGAATATCCATAAGAAAACCCACAAAAAGCTAAATGAATTCATTCTAATAACTTTTGAGTAGAGATCATGAAGAAAGGGTTGGAAAGACTAGACCCACTGGATTTGAATAAATGTTTGACATTGGTCTGGATGCTCTGTCCTCAGGCAAAGCCAGCAATCAACTCTGGCTAGATCTCTACATATGGGTTCTCCAGCTGTGCCCCACGAAAATGAAACAGCTTATCCAATAATGTGCCTCACCATTGTTTTGCTTGTAGAATAACAGGAAGGCATCTGTTTAGGCAGGAAAGGAAGAGACATGCAAAAGTGAAGAAGTTCCTGTTGAAAGTGCATGATGTCATATATAGCTCTTAGTAAGTGAAAATCGTGTCTTTGCAGGAAACCTCGTTCCAGCACAGATGGTCCTGCCTGACAACCCCAGCCAGCCTTTGGAGCAACAGTTGAGATAAGTCTAAAATTATAGGGTCTTCCCACAAAGGTGAGAAAAGGTGGTATTTGAAGGAGAAAAGATTGTTTAAAATGGAATGTTTATACCCAAATTATTGGGCTCCCTTTGCCTCTCTTTTTTTCTTCCATTAGATTCATTTTTCTAGGATCAGCCTCAATGTTCTCAAAAGGGAAATTTTAAAACACTGTACCTTTCTCATGGTGGTGGAGCAATAATTTTTTTTCTCAAGTGAATCATTCATTTCATTTTCCATTCATGCCTTCTCCTGCCCTCCAACAAGTAACTCTCTCTCCCTAGTGCTGACACAGAACCAAAGATGACCACTCCCAGTGGGGAGCGTCTGTGGATCAGAATCACAGCTCTATCCCATTCCCATCCTTCCATTCAGTGATGATGGGAAGTGCTCAGAGACTACGAGGCAAGTGTGTGCACTCAGGTGCCTGGGTCCTTACCTACAGCTGTGTGAACTTGGATGCGTTACTTAACCTTTCTGAGCTTCAGAATCCTTATTCAGAACCTTATGAGGTAATACCTCATAAGGTTATCATGAGACTCAGGAGATTTAAGACAGGCAAAGTAAACCAGGTGCTGTGGCTCAGGCCTATAATCCCAGCACTTTAGAGGGTCAAGGTGGGAGGATCACTTGAGGCCAACTATTTGAGACCAGCCTGGACAACATAGCAAGATCCTGTCTCAATAAAAAAATTTTAAAAATTAGCCAGAATGGTGGTACATGTCTGTAGTCCCAGCTACTCAGGAGGCTGAGGCAGGAAGGTCTCTTGAGCCCAGGAGTTGGTGAATCTGCCTTTGCAAAGATTATGACAGTGAGAGAAATATGACATGGCTGACTCCATCTTGCTTCTAGCCTCGCAGGCTGGCTGGCTGACTTTGCTCATTCCTGGGCATAGGCCAAGCTAATCATGGAAGGAATCTAACCTTGAAGCAAGGATGATAATAGTCCCTTCCTAAAACTAACCCCCTCCTTGCTCAGGGACCAAAAACTAATGAAAGGCTATGAGATTAAGATTATGGGAGGGACGTGAATTCTGCTAAAATATAGACATAGTTTATATAATCCCTAACTACTCAGGAGTCATATAATCAGAGGGCACAAGATTTGTGACTTTCCCAATTGCTCCTATAGATAGACCCCACCTGGACCCATGACTCATGACTCAACCAATCCTGCGGGCCCCACTCAGAGGCAAACTCAATGCTCAAAGACCGTTTCCCACCCCCCTGTGATTTCATCCCCAGCCAATCAGCAGTACCCATTCCCTAGCCCCCTACCCACCAAATTGTCCATCAAAACCCCAGCCTCTGAGTTCTTGCGGAGACTGATTTGAGTGATAACCTCATCTCCCACATGGCCAGCCTCCCGTCAATTAAACTCTTTCTTAATTGTGGTATCATGGTCTCAGTGAACTGGTTTTGTCTGTGCAGTAGACAGGAAGAACCCACTGAGTGATTACACTAGAGGCTGCAGTGACCTGTGATCCCTGCCACAGCACTCCAGCCTGGGTGATGGACTGAGACCCTGTCTCAAAAAAAAAAAAAAAAAAAAAAAGACAAGCAAAGCATGCTTCCAGCAGTTATTGACAACCATTATTAGACATAGTAGGCATAAATTGTAAGGTAGTCTCATATATTCCCCTGTTCACATGCTCCCAGACCCTGAGGTATGTCCTCACCACTGTGTGTGCTCATTTTGGACTGTGTGTGCCCTCTGGGCACAAGAGCCACCACACCAGGCCATCTCAGAGAAGGATTTTCTGAGGCCCAGAGGGATGGCTTTGTCAGCCAAGAAAGAACCAGGCCTGGAGGTCAGGTGACCTCATTCTCAGGCCCATATTTATTAGCCACCTTAAGGGTTTTAAATTTTGGCAAAGAGTGAAGCATTCTCAAGATCCAAGTCACATGAAGCAGAGTCTGGTTCTGTGTGTTTGTTTAAATGAAGCAGCTTATGACGTGAGTATTCAATTTCTGTCATCTGTTCTAAATTTAAGCATGCAAAATGTCAAGTTATCTCACTATTTTGCTTGAGTTAAAAAAAAAGATTTAGATTTATGGCTGAATGTTATAAGAGCTTCTGCTTCATTTCAAATCCTGGCAGGCCCCACAAAAGAAGCAATTGACCAGTAAGTCCCTTCCTGAGCCTAAGGTCAGTGTGCTGGTCCTGGAATGCACATTAGCAACAAGATCCAAACCTGTCCAGCCACCTCTGGAGGGAGGGTCTGGATGCTCCAACTGCTCCTGCACCACCTATGCTCCCCACCCATTTCCCTCTCCACCTCCACACCAAGGGCTACCTCTGAGCACCTCCAAGGCCAAGAGCTTGGAGCTCCTCCAAGACCTGGAGGACTGAATCCTCCTGGCCCTCAGCAACTTGTCCCTGGGGCAAGAGGATGTTTCTACAAAGGTGCCGCATGTGAAAGGACACTCTGAACTTAGGGCTGAGGCCCAAGGGACAGTGCCTGGCTTTAATATCCCAAGTTACTCTCCAATGTCCCTGGACGTCTGCCACTTAAAGATAGCATCAGGATAAAACATGCATCTATTGGTTTTGTTTTCTTAGATAATAGCTTTTAATAACATGCCATTGCCTTATCAAAGACCTCGTAAGAAAGCTTTGTGATAAGTAAAAATTCTCTAAACAGACAAAGAAAATGGCACTTGGAATCACTGTTTATTCATTTTCTAACCAGGCCTGGTTACAACCTTTTTCTGGTATAGATAAGAAAACTTGCTCACTTCTTTTGTAACTTACAGCCAAAAATGCAGAACTCTGCAGTGTATCTGATAGTTTCTCAACCTGGTTAACGGTGTTGTGGATCATAAATTGTCAGTTCCCCCCACCCTCAACATCACAAGAGCTGCAGCAAAAGCCACCCAATCTAAAGCCATCCCCTGATGGAGCACGCAGTTGCAATCTCATGTCTTCATTTTAATTCTCAGCACATTACACTCTGATAGTTTCCTATTTGTTTATCTTCTGCCTCCAAAACCCAAGAATGTAAACTCCTAAATCAATCTCATCCACAGCTATGGCCACAGAGTCCAAAACAATGAGGTGCTCACACCTAGGTCTCTTTGCAGCTTTAACTATTGTTATCTAGGCAAGATCAGGAAGCCAGTGGAGAGCTAGAAGAGTAAGGAAAGTACCATAGGAGAGAGGGACATAAGGGTATCCATTAAGGAAAGGAAGCTGTATCCAGGAGAAAGCCAAGGAGGGAAAATCAAAGAAATGTCAGGGATGATGTGGAGGATAGAGGAGAGTTAGGAAGGGCGGCTTCCCCCTTTCTCCATTTCTGGACCTACTGAAATAAGGAAGAATTTTAAGAATGAACTGAGCTTTTCCATCAAGCTGCTTTGCAGCTGAGCTGCCTAATGTCCACATGATCCACTTTCCCATTCTCTGCAACCATGGCTGAAACCCATTCCTCCCTCTGTTTCCGTCAACCCCTTACATAGCTGCCTCATGCTGTGGGCATCAAAGGCCACACCAGCCTGCTGGTAGAAGCATAACAAACTATGCTTACTGTGTTAGTCTGTTCCCACACTGCTAATAATGACATACCCAAGACTGGGTAATTTATAAAGGAAAGAGGTTTAATTGACTCACAGTTCCACATGGCTGAGGAGGCCTCACAATCATGGTGGAAGGGGAAGGAGGAACAAAGTCACGTCTTACATGGTGGCAGGCAAGAAAACTTGTGTAGGGGAACTCCCCTTTATAAAACCATCAGATCTCGTGATGCTTTTATACCTATTCACTACCATGAGAACAACATGGGAAAGACCCGCCCCCATGATTCAGTTTACTCCCACCAGGTGTCTTCCATGAGACACCTAGGAGCTACATTTCAAGATGAGATTTGGGTGGGAACACAGCCAAACCATATCACTTACCTACCTAAACTGAGAATGAAAATTACTGTATGGGTGTTACACACTGACATTCAGAGATGTGAGTCAAAAGAGATGATATGTGGCAGTGAGTGAGTCCTGGGGCAGTGCCTGGGAGAACTATCAAATGGAACAATGTATCAGTCAGCTCTAGTTGCCATAATAGAATGCCACAGACTCAACTCTTTATTATTATTGTTATTATTATTATTATACTTTAAATTCTAGGGTACATGTGCACAAAGTGCAGATTTGATACATAGGCAAACATGTGCCATGTTGGTTTCCTGCACCCATCAACTCATCATTTACATTAGGTATTTCTCCTAATGCTATCCCTCCCTCAGTCCCCCACCCCCCGACAGGCCCTGGTATGTGATGTTCCCCACCCTGTGTGCAAGCCCTGGTATGTGATGTTCCCCACTCTGTGTGCAAGTGATCTGATTGTTCAATTCCCACCTATGAGTGAGAACATATGATGTTTGGTTTTCTGTCCTTTTGCTAGTTTGCTGAGAATGATGGTTTCCAGCTTCATCAATGTCCCTGCAAAGGACATGAACTCATCCTTTTTTATGGCTGCATAGTATTCCATGGTATATATGTGCCACATTTGGGTTGGTTCCAAGTCTTTGCTATTGTGAATAGTGATGCAATAAACATACGTGTGCATGTGTCTTTATAGCGGCATGATTTATAATCCTTTGGGTATACACCCAATAATGGGATTGCTGGGTCAAATGGTAATTCTAGTTCTAGATCCTTGAAGAATCACCACACTATCTTCCACAATGCTTGAACTAATTTACACTCCTACCAACAGTGTAAAATCATTCCTATTTCTCCACATCCTCTCCAGCATCTGTTGTTTCCTGACTTTTTAATGATTGCCATTCTAACTGGCATGAGACGGTATCTCATTGTGGTTTTGATTTGCATTTATTTGATGACCAGTGATGATGAACATTTTTTCTTGTGTCTGTTGGCTGCATAGATGTCTTCTTTTGAGAGGTGTCTGTTCATATCCTTTGCCAACTTTTTGATGGGATTGTTTGTTTTTTTCTTGTAAATTTGTTTGAGTTCTTTGTAGATTCTGTAGCCCTTTGTCAGATGGGGAGATTGCAAAATTTTTATACCATTCTGTAGGTGGTATTCACTCTGATGGTAGCTTCTTTTGCTGTGCAGAAGTTCTTTAGTTTGATTGGATCCCATTTATCTATTTTGGCTTTTGTTGCCATTGCTTTTGGTGTTTTAGTCATGAAGTCCTTGCCCATGCCTGTGTCCTGAATAGTATTGCCTAAGTTTTCTTCTAGAGTTTTTATGGTTTTAGGCCTAACATTTAAGTCTTTAATCCATCTTGAATTAATTTTTGTATAAGGTATAAGGAAGGGATCCAGTTTCAGCTTTCTACATATGGCTAACCAGTTTTCCCAGCACCGTTTATTAAATAGGGAGTCCTTTCCCCATTTCTTGTTTTTGTCAGGTTTGTCAAAGATCAGATGGTTGTAGATGTGTGGTGTTATTTCTGAGACCTCTGTTCTGTTCCCTTGGTCTATATATCTTTTTTGGTACCAGTGCCATGCTGTTTTGGTTATTGTAGCCTTGTGGTATAGTTTGAAGTCAGATAGCATGATGCCTCCAGCTTTGTTCTTTTTGCTTAGGATTGTCTTGGCAATGTGTGCTATTTTTCGGTTCCATATGAACTGTACAGTAGTTTTTTCCAATTATGTGAAGAAAGTCATTGGTAGCTTGATGGGGATGGCATTGAATCTATAAATTACTTTGGGCAGCATGGCCATTTTCACAATATTGATTCTTCCTATCCGTGAGCATGGAATATTCTTCCATTTGTGTGCTCTTTTATTTTGTTGAGCAGTGATTTGTAGTTCTCCTTGAAGAGATCCTTCACATTCCTTGTAAGTTGGATTCCTAGGTATTTTATTCTCTTTGTAGCAATTGTGAATGGGAGTTCACTCATGATTTGGCTCTCTGTTTGTTAATGGTGTATAGGAATGCTTGTGATTTTTGCACTTTGATTGTGTATCCTGAGACTTTGCTGAAGTTGCTTATCAGCTTAAGGAGATTTTGGGCTGAGACAATGGGGTTTTCTAAGTATACAATCATGTCATCTGCAAACAGGGACAATTTGACTTCCTCATTTCCTAATTGAATACCCTTTATTTCTTTCTCTTGCCTGATTGCCCTGGCCAGAACTTCCAACACTATGTTGAACAGGAGTGGTGAGAGAGGGCATCCTTGTCTTGTGCTGGTTTTCAAAGGGAATACGTGCCCATTAAGTATGATATTGGCTGTGGGTTTGTCATAAATAGCTCTTATTGTTTTGAGATATGTCCCATCAATACCTGGTTTATTGAGAGTTTTTGGCAAGAAGGGCTATTGAATTTTGTTGAAGGCCTTTTCTTCATCTATTGAGATAATTGTGTGTTTTTTGTCAATGGTTCTGTTTATGTGATGGATTACATTTATTGATTTGCATATGTTGAACCAGCTTGCATCCCAGGGATGAAGCCAACTTGATTGTGGTGAATAAGCTTTTTGGCGTGCTGCTGGATTTGGTTTGCCAGTATTTTATTGAGGATTTTCGCATCGATGTTCATCAGGGATGTTGGTGTAAAATTCTCTTTTTTTGTTGTTGTGTCTCTGCCAAACTTTGGTATCAGTATGATGTTGGACTCATTAAATGAGTTAGGGAGGAGTCCCTCTTTTTCTATTGATTGGAATAGTTTCAGAAGGAATGGTACCAGCTCATCTTTGTACCTCTGGTAGAATTTGCCTGTGAATCTATCTGGTCTTGGACTTTTTTGGTTGGTAGGGTATTAATTATTGCCTCAATTTCAGAGCCTGTTATTGGTCTACTCAGAGATTCAACTTATTCCTGGTTTAGTCTTGGGAGGGTGTATGTGTCTAGGAATTTATCCATTTCTTCTAGATTTTCTACTTTATTTGTGTAGTGGTGTTTTTAGTGTTCTCTGATGGTAGTTTGTATTTCTGTGGGATCTGTGGTGATACCCCCTTTATCATTTTTTATTGCATCCATTTGATTCTTCTCTCTTTTCTTCTTTATTAGTCTTGCTAGTGTTCTATCAATTTTGTTGATCTTTTCAAAAAACCAGCTCTTGGGTTCATTGATATTTTGAAGGGTTTTTTTGTGTCTCTATCTCTTTCAGTTCTGCTCTAATCTTAGTTATTTCTTGACTTCTGCTAGCCTTTGAATGTGTTTGCTCTTGCTTCTCTAGTTCTTTTAATTGTGATGTTAGGATGTCGATTTTAGATCTTTCCTGCTTTCTCTTGTGGCCATTTAGTGTTATAAATTTCTGTCTACACACTGCTTTAAATGTGTTCCAGAGATTCTGGTACATTGTGTCTTTGTTCTCATTGGTTTCAAAGAACATCTTTTTTTCTGCCTTCATTTTGTTATTTACCCAGTAGTCATTCAGGAGCAAGTTGTTCAGTTTCCATGTAGTAGTATGGTTTTGAGTTAATTTTCTTAATCCTGAGTTCTAATTTGATTGCGCCATGATCTGAGAGATAGTTTGTTGTGATTTCTGTTCTTTTACATTTGCTGAGGAGTGCTTTACTTCCAATTATGTGGTCAATTTTAGAATAAGTGCGATGTGGTGGTGAGAAGAGTGTATATTCTGTTGATTTGGGGTGGAGAGTTCTGTAGATGTCTATTAGGTCTGCTTGTTGCAGAGCTGAGTTCAAGTCCTAGATATCCTTATTTACATTCTGTCTCATTGATCTGTGTAATACTGACAGTGAGGTGTTAAAGTCTCCCATTATTATTGTGTGGGAGTCTAAGTCTCTTTGTAGGTCTCTAAGGACTTGCTTTATGAATCTTGGTGCTCCTGTATTAGGTGCATATATATTTAGGATAGTTAGCTCTTCTTGTTGAATTGATCTCTTTACCTTTATGTAATGGCCTTCTTTGTCTCTTTTGATCTTCGTTGGTTTAAAATCTGTTTTGTCAGAGAGTAGGATTGCAACTCCTGCTTTTTTTTTGCTTTCTATTTGCTTGGTAGATCTTCCTCCATCCCTTTATTTTGAGCCTATGTGCGTCTTTGCACATGAGATGCATTTCCTGAATACAGCACACTGATGAGTCTTGACTCTTTATCCAATTTGCCAGTCTGTGTCTTTTAATTAGGACATGTAGCCCATTTACATTTAAGGTTAATATTGTTATGTGTGAATTTGATCCTGTCATTATGATGTTCTCTGGTTATTTTGCCATTAATTGATGCAGTTTTTCATAGTATCAATGGTCTTTACAATTTGGCATGTTTTTGCAGTGGCTGGTACAAATTGTTTCTTTCCATGTTTAGTGCTTCCTTCAGGAGCTCTCATCAGGCAGGCCTGGTGGTGACAAAATCTCTCAGCATTTGCTTGTCTGTAAAGGATTTTATTTCTCCTTCACTTATGAAGCTTAGTTTGACAGGATATGAAATTCTGGGTTGAAAATTCTTTTCTTTAAGAATGTTGAATATTGGCCCCCACCTTCTTCTGGCTTATAGGGTTTCTGCCAAGAGACCTGCTGTTAGTCTGATGGGTTTCCCTTTGTGGGTAACTCAACCTTTCTCTCTGGCTGCCCTTAACACTTTTTCCTTCATTTCAACCTTGGTGAATCTGACAATTATGTGTCTTAGGATTGCTCTTCTCGAGGAGTATCTTTGTGGTGTTCTCTGTATTTCCTGAATTTGAATGTTGGCCTGCCTTTTTACACTGGGGAAGTTCTCCTGGATAATATCCTGAAGAGTGTTTTCCAACTTGGTTCTGTTCTTCCCATCACTTTCAGGTACACCAATCAAATGCAGATTTGGTCTTTTCACATAGTCCCATATTTCTTGGAGGCTTTGTTCATTTCTTTTTACTCTTTTTTCTCTAACCTTGTCTTCTCACTTTATTTCATTAATTTGATCTTCAATCACTGATACCCTTTCTTCCACTTTATCGAATTGGCTATTGAAGCTTGTGCATGTGTAACGAAGTTCTCATGCCGTGGTTTTCAGCTCCATCGGGTCATTTAAGATCTTCTCTACACTGTTTATTCTATTTAGCCATTCATCTAATCTTTTTTCAAGGTTTTTAGCTTCCTTGCGATGGGTTCAAACATTCTCCTTTAGCTCAGAGAAGTTTGTTATTACCAACCTTCTGAAGCCTACTTCTATCAATTTGTCAAAATTATTCTCCATTCAGCTTTGTTCTGTTGCTGGTAAGGAGCTGTGATCCTTTGGAGGAGAAAAGGCGCTCTGATCTTTAGAATTATCAGCTTTTCTGCTCTGGTTTCTCCCCATCTTTGTGGTTTTATCTACCTTTGGTCTTTGATGTTGGTGACCTACAGATGGGATTTTGGTATAGATGATGTTTTTGTTGATGTTGATGCTATTCCTTTCTGTTTGTTAGTTTTCCTTCTCACAGTCAGGTTCCCCAGCTGCATGTCTGTTGGAGTTTGCTGGAGGTCTACTCCAGACTCTGTTTGCCTGGGTATCACCAGTGGAGGCTGCAGAACAGCAAATATTGCCATCTGATCCTTCCTCTGGAAGCTTCGGCCCAGGGGACAGCCGCCTATATGAGGTGTCTGTCAGACCCTACTGGGAGGTGTATCCCAGTTAGGCTACACAGGGGTCAGGGACCCACTTGAGGAGGCAGTCTGTCCATACTCAGAGCTCAAACGCCATGCTGGGAGAACCACTGCTCTCTTCAGAGCTGTCAGACAGGGGCGTTTAAGTGTGCAGGAGTTGTCTGCTGCCTTTTGTTCAGCTATGCCCTGCCCACAGAGGGAGAGTCTAGAGGCAGTGGGCCTTGTTTAGCTGCAGTGGGCTCTGCGCAGTTCAAGCTTCCTGGCCGCTTTGTTTACCTACTCAACCCTCAGCAATGGTGGACGCCCCTCCCCCAGCCAGGCTGCCACCTGGCAGTTTGACCTCAGACTGCTGCGCTAGCAGTGTACAAGGCTCCGTGGGTGTGGGACCCACAAGCCAGGCACAGGAGAGAATCTCCTTGTCTGCTGGTTGCTATGACCTTGGGAAAAGTGCAGTATTTGGGCGAGAGTGTCCCATTTTTCCAGGTAGTCTGTCACAGCTTCCCTTGGCTAGGAAACGGAGATCCCCCAACCCCTTGAGCTTCCCAGGTGAGGTGACGCCCCACCCTGCTTCAGCTCACTGTCCATGGGCTGCACCCACTGTTCAACCATTCCCAATGAGATGAACCAGGTACCTCAGTTGGAAATGCAGAAATCACCTGTCTTCTGCTTCAATCATGCTGGGAGCTGCAGACCAGAGCTGTTCCTATTCAGCTATCTTGGCAACTCAGCTCTTTAAACAACAAAAACGTGTCTTCTCATTGTTCTGGAGGCTAGAAGTCCAAGATAGGTGTGGGCAGGTTTGGTTTCTCCTGACGCCTCTCTTCTTGGCTTGTAGATGGCTGCCTTCCTACTGTGTCTTCACATGACCTTTTCTCTGTGTACATCCCTGGTGTCCAAATGTCTTCTTCTTATATGGACGCCAGTCAGGTTAGATTAGGTCCCACTCTCATGACCTTATGTTAGCTTATAATCACCTCTTTCAAGACCTCATCTCCAAATACAGTCACACTCTGAGGTATTGGGGGTTAGGGCTTCAATGTATGAATTTTTGTGGAGGGCAATTCAGTCCTAACAAGCTGCGTAAGTGTATGGAATTGCAAGTGATGTTGGCCCTGGGCATGATATGGTTTGGCTGTATTCCCACCCAAATCTCACCTCGAATTGTAATAATCCCCACATGTCAAGGGCAGGGCCAAGCGGAGATAATTGAATCATGGGAGTGGTTTCCCCCATACTGTTCTCATGGTAGTGAATAAATCTCACAAGATTAGATGGTTTTATAAATGGGAGTTCCCCTGCACAAGCTCTCTCTTACCTGCTGCAATGTAAGATGTGGCTTTGCTCTTCCTTCACCTCCCGCCATGATTGTGAGGCCTCCCCAGCATTATGGAACTGTGAGTCAATTAAACCTCTTTCCTTCATAAATTACCCAGTCTTGGGTATGTCTTCATTAGCAGCATGAGAATGGACTAATACAGGGGGTTTGAAATGATGGCATAACTGCATCTGATCAGTTCTTCCTGCCCACTAATACAAACAACATCAATTTACTAAGACCATAGCATTGCAGTAAAGAGTTTAATTGATGCAAGGTCGGCCACACCACATGGGAGTCAGAGTTATTACTCAAATTAATCTCATCAAAGGCTCAGAGTTTAAGGGTTTTTCAAAGATAGTTTGCTGGGTAAGAGGCCAGGGAGTGGGGAGTGCTGACTGATTGGAGATGAAATCATAGGGAATTGAAGCTGTCCTCCTGAACTGAATCTGTTCCTGGGTGGGGGCCTCAGGGCTGGTTGGCAAGTCTGGGTGGGGCCATCCAGTTGTCAGAAATGCAAAAACCTGAAAAGACAACTCAAAAGGCCAATCTTAGTTTCTCTAATAGTGATGTTATCTGCAGGAGTAATTGGAGAAGTTGCAACTCTTGTGACCTCTGGAATAATGGCTGATAATTTTTTAACTATGCCTACATCATGTCCTCTTGTAAAACTTTTCATTAGTTTTACAAGAGCAGTTTAGTTTTGGGAAAGGGCTACTATAAATTAAATTTCTCCCGAAGTTAGCTTGACCCACACCCAGGAATGTGCAAAGACAGCTAGCCTGTAAGACTAGAAGCAAAATGGAGTCAGCCATGTCAGATTTCTCTTATGTCATAACTTTACAAAGGCAGTTTCAATGGGAGATAGAAAGGAAAGATGCAGTGGCAGTTAGACACAGGTAAGGTCTGTAGTTTAGAACCATCAATTAGGATTGAGATTGTGCTATGGGTTGAATTATGTCCTCAAAATGTGGGGGCTATAGTCTCCTGGCTCCCTAAAAGTTCACTGAAAAATCACTGACATGAGGCAGATTGATTAATAGGAGAAAGGCATACAATTTATTTAATGTGTATACATGGGAGCCTTCAGAATGAAGATCCCACCCAACAATATGTTCTAGAAGCTTCTGTGTCATCTTGGGATTATAGAAAAAATATGAACTCAAAGGATGCCCCAAAACTAAGTTTTAGTGGTGAGACAGGTTATGGGAGGGAGAAAGGAAGAGGCTTGGCTGGCGAAGATGGCCTTGTTATGTAGACGAAGCCTCCCTCTGACAGAATAGATGGTAAATGATTCTTTTTAGACTTTTAAAGGTGTCAGACTCTCAACCTCTTTAAGATCCTGGAAAGGCATGGAAAGGGCCTGACTACACTTGATGAAGATGCTCCACAGATGCAAATTTTTCCCCACAAAATCCAGCTTTGTGAGGTCACTTCTGTTTGCTGGCTTTGTGGCAGCCATTTATATTTATTTACATATAAAAAATATATTTTAGGGTAAAATATTTTTATTTCCTTCAGAGTTATTAAGGCCAGGTACAGTGGCTCTCACCTGTAATCCCAGCACTTTGGGAGGCCGAGGCAGGTGGATCACCTGAGATCAGGAGTTCAAGACCAGCCTGGTCAACATGGCGAAACCTCGTCTCTACTAAAAATAAAAAAAATAAAATAAATAAAATAAAAAAAAAAAATAAAGAGCCAGGTGTGGTGGCGTGTGCCTGTAAACCCAGCTACTCAGGAGGCTGAGGTACGAGAATTGCTTGAACTCAGGAGGCAGAGGTTGCAGTGAGCCAAGATTGTGCCATTGAACTCCAACCTGGGAGACAGAGTGAGACTCCATCTCAACAAAAAAAAAGAAAAAAAAAAAGATATGTTGAAGTCCTAACTCCTAATACCTCAGAACTGAACATACAGTTTTTACAGAGGTAAAAGATGAGGTCTTTAGTGGGATCTCTAGTCCAATATGACTGGTATCTTTGTTGAAAGGGGGAAATTTAAACATAGAGATAGACACATACAGAGGGAAGACACACAGGGAGGATGCCGTGTGAAGATGGAACACTAGATGGACACATGTACAAGTCAAAGAATGCCAAAAATTGCCAGCAAACCACCAAAGTGGGAAGAAACCAGGAAGCATTCCCCTGCAGGTTTCAGAGGGACCGTGACCCTGTGACACCTTGGCCTCAGACTTTTCAGCCTTCATAACTGTGAGACAATACATTTCTGGTGTTCTAAGCCACACAATGTGTGGCACTTTGTTTTGACAGCCCTAGGAAACTACTTCAGATTGAGTCTGATAGTAGATGGCCAACCATTCCTGGTCTGGCCATCAGCCTGCCAACACCTACATAGAACCAACTTGGGCAGGTCACACATGCAGCAGAGGCAGCTGGACACCATGCTCCTGGATGGGTGGCCCACATCCACAGCTGACTGCCTCTAGCTGTTACAGTAGTTAGCTAGTCAGGCATGAGTGGAGCAGGAGAGGACTCCCCCCAACCCACTAGGAATGTCAGGCAACCATCAGGTAATGGTCCAGCAGTTGTCACATTGCCTCTCTAAAATGATCATAGGTTACAGCTGGTGCCAGGGAGAGGTAGTTTTCCAATAGATACAAATACCTGAAATAGGTAATTGGCAGGCTCCAATAAGATCTCAGGAATTGGGCAAGTGGGCTCAAGCATGTAGATTAAGAGGAAAAATGGCAGAGTATGACCTTCCAGGGGCATTCCACCAGAAAATGGAAGAAAGCCTCGAGTGAGCATGCACACAACTCCAGTAAACACAGTGCACATGCTCACCTCACAAGCACAAGCAGGGCACTGTGCATACGGGTGTTTCACTCTAAGGGAAGAATGAAGGGAAAGGGGCACAAGACATGGAAGTAGGCCAGCATATGAAATTTTAAATTACATCCTGCACTGGACCTCCAAGATGTCAGCTCGGGTCTCTTCCAAATATACTTTCCTTTCTTTTTTTTTTTTTTTTTTTGAGACGGAGTCTCGCTCTGTCGCCTGGCCTGGAGTGCAGTGGCCGGATCTCAGCTCACTGCAAGCTCCGCCTCCCAGGTTTAAGCCATTCACCTGCCTCAGCCTCCCGAGTAGCTGGGACTACAGGCGCCTGCCACTTCGCCCGGCTAGTTTTTTTTTTTTTGTATTTTTTAGTAGAGACGGGGTTTCACCGTGTTAGCCAGGATGGTCTCGATCTCCTGACCTCGTGATCCGCCCGTCTCGGCCTCCCAAAGTGCTGGGATTACAGGCTTGAGCCACCGCGCCCGGCCTACTTTCCTTTCTTTCCTGCTCTAAGGCTTTTTAATAAACTTCCACTCCTGCTATGAAACCTGCCTCAGTCTCCTTTTCAGTCTTATGCCTCTCAGTCAAATTATTTTCTTCTGAGGAGGCAAGAATTAAGGTTCCTGCTGACTCATATGGATTTACCACCAGTAACTCAAATACCTTCTACCACTAACATATTTTGGTGCCTGGTGACTCGGATTCCCTCTGCCGGTAACACAGTCTTCTTGCCCGCCTGACAAACCTAGACCTCTTCAGTCAGTCAACAGCACATGGAGACTTTGCTTTCTAATATGGGACAGAAATCATTCCTGGTCTTTGGGCTCTGCTGTGGTTTGAATGTCTCCTCCAAAACTCATCGTGAAATTTGATTGCCATTGTGATGGTATTAAGAGGTGGGACCTTTGAGAGTTAGTTAAATCATGAGAGCTCTGCCCTCCTAAATGAATTAATGCTATTATTGTGGGAATGAGTTAGTTATCGCCAGAGTGGGCTCCTGATGTAAAAGATAAGTTTGGCCCCCTCCCTCTCTCTCTGTCTTGCATGCTCCCTGGCCCTTCTTCTTCCTTGTGGCATGGGATGATGCAACAAGAAGGCCCTTACCAGATGCTGGCCCCTCAACCTTGGACTTCCCAGCATCCAGAACTGTGAGAAGTAAATTTCCATTCTTTATAAATTATCCAGTTTCAGGTATTCTGTTACAGCAACATAGAATGGACTAAGGCTCTAAAAGATCTTATTCATTTCCCATCCCTGGGAACCTACCTACACCCTGTATTTACTGTGTTTCCTGCTTGGCAGGAAAATGTTCCCACTCAGTGCCCAGCTTTGGTGCGTCAGTTTTTATTTTCTTTTTAACTGACTCCATTTTGTTCACTGTACTTGCAGCAAAATAGCTTAAGCAAGACAACCCAGAGCTCTGATTTCTGCACAAAATTGAAAATAAAATAAGTCAACTTGGAATATAAGCTCCACAAGGATAGGGATCTTCGTTTTGTTCCCATTGTTGGATTTTAAGTACCTAGAGCAAATATTTGTTGAGTATGCATTGAATAAAAATGTGCTGAATGAATAATGTTTGATAAATGAGAAGACAAGTATATATTCTGAACAGGTCTCAATAATTAATCAGTAAAGCAGGAACTTGAGCTATTCAAAATGAACTGGTAGTATTTCAGAATATAGGCAATCTCATTTTAAAAAATGATCTGATATGGTTTAAAATAAAGTTTTCTCACATATTCCTCTGAATTTATTGCTTCCCCTGCAACCCTTTGAAGTGGTGGATGTTTTTTCCCGATAGCCATCACACCACTTGACCTAGAAGTAGACTAGGGTCCCTACTTATTTATTGACTATAACTCCTAGTGCATCATCACTCTGCACAACATAAGCCCCTGTTAATTTGTGTAGATTTACATAAAGATGATTCTTCCATCATCCTAGACTCTCAATTCCTTAAATTCTTCTCCTTTAAAAGCCCTCTTCCATTTTACCTTACTTCTATTTCCAAGATACATTTATTACCAATAATCAAAACTGCTTCTCATCTCATTTCCATGCATCCTACCCTGACCACCACCTTTAATCTTTCCTATACACTCCTGTCAGTCCCCCATTTCCAGCCATCTTTTGAGTGTAGCAGAACGTTAAAGCTATTATCCTATCACTCATCCACTTGATATCCTATTTCCTCATCTTCCTCTGCAAGAATTCCCTGGTTAATCATTATAATCACTCTCTTGGTATATCCTCAACTCTCTGCCGCTCTCCATTTGTCATGCTGGCTCAGCAAAGAAACAATCCTGGTTAAATGAAAATCTCTGTTTCCTCTGCACCTGCTCTCACGTGGTTGAATGTGGCTGGAAACAAAACAAAACAAAAAACACACAATCTTGCTGGCTGGTCTAACCTTAAACTCATGACCATGGTCTCAAATGGGCTTTTAGTGCCTCTGGGCAATCTTACTATACTTTCCAAACCCATTTGACCTCGTGCTTTTCTGGATGAAAATTTCAAGCTTCTCTTTTCCCAGACCTCCAGCACCTTCTCCCCAATCCTCTCAGCTAATGATCGTGATTCCTATTTCACCAAGGAAATAGAATCACCAGAGGGCTTCTACCCACTGCTGCCACCACACCTACCCATGTGCAAGCACCTGTACCTGCAGCCTCTGTGGTTTCTCAGTTCCTGTAGGTGAACCATTCATGCTGCTATCTAAAGTCAATTCCTCCACTTATGCCTTCATCCCATCCTCTCTTACCTACTCAAGGGCATCACTCCATCAGTCTCTCTCCTGCATCAAAAATTTCCGCTTTCTGCCATTTCTCCCATCTGAAGGCGTGGGGAGGGTGGAGAAATAGAAAACTGCTTTTGACCTGAGTTCTTTCATCAGGCACTACCTATTTATTTTCTCTCCTTTATAGAATCATCTATACTTGCTGCCTTCAGTTCCTCTCCTCCCATCATCTCTTAAAATCTTCTCTGGTTGGGCATTTGCCCACACCAACCACCAACTGTTCTCGAAGTCGTCAATGTCCCCCATGTTGTGTTGACCTTATGACAATATGTGACTAACTGTTCCCTGTAGCTTAATTCCAACAATACTTGATATTGCCAGACTTTAATTTTTGCAAATTAAGTGGGTGAGAAATTTTATCTATTTGACATTTTATTTTCAATTTCCTGAGTGTTAATGAGGTTGAACACGTTTTCTTGTGGTCATTGGCTATTTATCCTCTCTTCTAGTACAGGCTTATTCATTACCTTTGCTCTTTTTTTCTATTGTTTATCTTTTTCTTATTAATTTGTAGAATTTCATTTTAAATTATGGATACTAACCTTTTGTCATTTTCTATACTACAAGTATCTTTTCCGAAAATAGATTTTTTGGAAGCTAGATGGTTTCCTATGAATAGAAAATCTTAATTTTAATGTAATTGTCATTGTCTGTGTTTTCCCTTAGGTTTAGCACTTTTTGTGACTTACTTAAAACATTCTTGTTTATCCTGAGGTCATAAAGATATTGTCTTACTATGAAACTTTGAATATTTTGTATTTCATATTTAAGTCCTTGATCCATCTGGAAGTATCTTTGCGTATGGTGTGAAGTAGGGATACATTTTCTTTTTTCTCATATGAATAATTAGTTGTGTATAATGCTAACACATTTATATTGTGTATCTTTTTCTTTTGGTCTACAATGCCATGTCAGATGCATATCAAGTTTTCAAATACATATGAGTCTATTTCTGAGCCCTAGTTCTTGTTCTGTTGATCTATTTGTCTGTTTTTGCACCAACATCACTCTTTTTAATTACTACCACCTCAAAATAACTCTACATTTTATAGACCAATGTCTCCCCACTTTTGTTCTCACTCAAGAGCGTCTTTGCTATGGTCTTTATACAAATATAGAATCAGTTTAACAAGGCCCGTGAAACCGCCTGTTGGGATTGATTGGAGTTACATTTTGTTTATTGGTCAGTTAGAGGATAAGTATCTTTTTATATTTAAGTCACTGTATTCATGAACATATTATCTTTCTACATTAGTATACATCTTTTTTTTTTTTTTTTTTTTTTTTTTTTTTTTTTTTTTGAGATGGAGTCTCTCTCGGTCCCCCAGGCTGGAGTGCAGTGGCGTGATCTCGGCTCACTGCAAGCTCCGCCTCCCGGGTTTACGCCATTCTCCTGCCTCAGCCTCCTGAGTAGCTGGGACTACAGACGCCCGGACCACGCCCGGCTAATTTTTTGTATTTTTAGTAGAGACGGGGTTTCACCGTGTTAGCCAGGATGGTCTCGATCTCCTGACCTCGTGATCCACCTGCTTCCGTCTTCCAAAGTGCTGGGATTACAGGCGTGAGCCACCGCGCCTGGCTGACCTTTAATACCTTTTAGGAAAGCTTTATAATTCTATCTATGAAGATCTTTCACATTTTTGTTAGATTTATCCCTATATCTATTTTGTTAGGTTTCAGTTATTTTGTGATATTTTAATTAGCATATTTAAAAAATTATATTTTCTAACTCTTTGTTGTGGATATTTGAAAGTGCAAAGGATTTTGGCATTTTGAGTAGTAGCAGGAATTTTGATAAACTCTCTTGTGAATTCTGATAATTAATCCTTAGATTATGAGGTTTTGTTCATGTAGAAAATCTTACATAGATAATGATAGTTTGTTTGTTCTTTTCCAATCTTTGTATCTTTTGTCATTTTTATTTCACTATAGCCAGGGCTACACTGGTTCCAGTGTGGTTGGATCACAGTGGTAATAGCTGGTGTGGGATGGGCCAGTATCTTTCTAGTTTCAATTTTTCTTTTTTTTTTTTTTTTTTTTTTTTTTGAGACAGAGTCTCGCTCCGTCCCCTAGGCTGGAGTGCAATGGCACGATCCAGGCTCATTGCAGCCTCCACCGCCTGGGTTCAAGTGATTCTCCTGCCTCAGCCTCCCGAGTAGCTGGGATTACAGGTGCCTGCCACCATGCCCAGCTAATTTTTGTATTTTTAGTAGAGACAGGGCTTTACTGTGTTGGCCAGGCTGGTCTCAAACTCCCAAAGTGCTGGGATTACAGGCATGAGCCACTGCGCCCGGCCTCTAGTTTTAATTTTTCAAAAGTGTTTCTAATGTTTCACTATTGGGCCCGTAGGTTTAGAGTTGGTATTTAGGAATCCTTTATTAGGTTAAGAAACTTTCTCTCTATTCCAAATTTGCTAAGAGATTAAAAGAAAATTTTAATCATAAAAGACTGTTAAATAACTATTAACTGCTTTAACTACATCTACTGAGCATATCCTATTTTATTTTCCTTTAATCTATGAGTGTGATAAATTACATTGTTTGATTTTTAGTATTCAACTACCATTGCATTATTGGAATAAACCCAGTCTGATCATGTTTTATTATTTTGCTATGTTCTGCTGGACTTGAGTTGCTAATATTTTGTATAGAATTTTTTCTTTTATGTTCACGAGTGACATAGGCTTTAATTTTTATTTATTGTACTGTCTTATCTAGTTTTGGAATCAATATTTTACTAGCCTCAGAGAAGGGGAGTGTTTTCTCTTTTTATTCTCTGGAAAAGTTTCTATAAGTTGAAAAAATTATTCCTCAAAATTTGGTTGAATTTACTCCTAAAAGCATCTGAGCCTAGCGTTCCCTTTTTGGGTAGGTTTCGGGGTTTTTTGGGACTGTTTATTTTTAGTTTTAATGTTTTAAGAGCAGTTTTAGGTTCACAGAAAAGTTGAGCAGAATATGCAGTTCCCATATGCCTCCTCCCCGACCACAGCGCAGACTTCCTCATCACCAACATCCCACCAAAGCGGAGCGTTTGCCATAACTGATGAACCTGCATTGACACAGCATTATTGGCCGAAGTCAATAGCCCAGGTTAAGGCTCACTCTTGATATACAATCTATGGATTTGGACAAATTTGTGATGGCATGTAGCCACCATTATAGTATTGCAGAGTAGTTCCATTGCCCTAAAAATCTTCTGTGCTCTGCCTATTTACCTCTCCTTTTTGGAAACGTTTCAAAATACAGATTCCGTTTTTTGTGTGAGTTAGTTTTGGTAAATTATATTTTTCAGATAAGTTATCCTTTTTCTAAGTTTTCAAACTTATTTACTCAATAATAATGACTACAGTTCTGGCACTGGAGATACTGTAGTGTGTGAAAAACATAATAGATGAGAATCCTAACTTCATCAGGTTGCATTAAATGCATTACAGTGTTCCTATTATTTTCTCATTATTTCTGTTGTATCTTTAGTTGACTTTTCATTCCTACTTTTTATTTTTATATTTTGAGACAGAATCTCTACCTCCTGTGCTCAAATGATCCTTCCACATCAGCCTCCCAATCCCAATTTTTGTATTTTTCTTTTACTTTTTTTTTTTTTTTTCTTTTTTGAGGTACAGTCTTGCTCTGCTACCCAGGCTGAGTGTAGTGGCACAATCACAGCTCACTGCAGCCTCAACCTCCCTAATTAAAGAAGCTTCAACATTGGCAGGGAGCAGGAGGCTCTGCCACGGTGGCAACGATCCACAGCTTCTCTCTAACAACTGACAGCATCTCAAAGCAGAGGCCCTGATGAACTTGTGCTCTCGTTTTTAGTCAAGATGAGGAAACTCAGTCCAGATGACTTCAAAGAGATACAATAGGGCTCAAGTGATCCTTTGCCTCAACCTTCTGAATAGCTGGGACTATAGGCATCTACCACAATAGTCAGCTAATTTTCGATTTTTTTTTGTAGAGACAAGGTCTCACTATGTTGGCCAGGCTGGACTCGAATTTCTGAGCTCAAGTGATCCTCTGCCTTGGCCTCCCAAAGTGTTGGGATTATAGGCTTAAGCCACCATGCCCAGCCTCTTTTCATTTCTAATATTGGTTTTTATATCTTTTTCTCTCCTTTTTTTCCCCCTAGGTCAAACCCACCAGAGGTTTTCTTTCTTAGTGGTACATAAAATCATTGCATGCCTTACAAACAAAAGGATTATATATTTGTTCGGAATGTGGTATTGTATCAACCTTTACAAAGAACCAACTTTATTTTGGTTTCAGGGTTCAACATATGGTCACTGGATCAAGTGTATTAAATGGTTTTGCTTGTCGATTACTCATTGTAGTTTCATCAAGTATTCTTTACATATTGTAAACTTCACTAATAGGTCTATGCAATTTTAGAATGGTATATTCTGCTGAACTCAACTTTTTCTATTATGCGCTGGCCTTCTGCTATTTGCCTCAAAGTTTTTACTGATATAATAGAGCAACAGTGACTTTATTTGTGTTAGTATTTGCCTGAAATATTATTGCTTTTGTCCTTTTATTTTAAGCCTTTCTCTGTTCTTAGGTTTTACATGTGTCATATCTTAGACTATAGCAGAATATTTTTTGACAGTTCCTAATTATTAAGTAAATAATTCAGCCCATTTTCATGTTTTGAGGCTTCTGATATATTTGAGCTTACTTCCAACATTGTATTATATGCTTTCATTTATCCCAATTTTTAAAGTCATGTTTTCTGTCATTTTTTGGAACAGATTAAATTTTTCCTGTATTCTATTCTTTTTCTCTCTCTTTTTCTAATGGTTATTCTAAAAACTACAACATGCATCCTAAAGAATGGAAAGTTCATCAATGTCTTTAATTCACCTTTCAAATAATACAAAGACCTTAGGAAAACCCCAACAAGAAATTGTCCATTGTGTTAGCTCTTTTGACGCCACAAGTTAAATATTATTTTGTATAACATGTTTTAGATTTTTTCCAAACTTACAATTTAAAATAATTTGTTTCTTTATATACAATTACAACTTATTTCTTTCTGTATCTCAGAACTAGATTCTGGAATCCTTTTTTTCTTCTTTTCTCTTAACTTTTTATGGTATGACAGATTTTCCATTAGTGTGAGTTTGGAGGTTAACTTTCTCAGTGTTCATCTGAAAATGTGTTTATTTTGCTCAAGAAATATTTCTTGAGAAATATTTCTACAAAATGTATTAACCTAGGTTGACAGTTATTTTATATCAGCATTTTGAAGATACTTCTCTAGCGTTTTCTGACTTCCATCATTGCTGCTAAGTCAGCTGTCAGCCTAATTGTCACTTGTTGGTAGTTAGCTTTTTTTCTCACTCTATTAAAGATCTTTTTGCCTCTCATTACCTTCGTAGATAATTATGAGTTACCATTGCTCCCGTTCCTCTCAGTCACTCTCTCATCCTTAGAATCTCTTTCCAGTTTTCCCAACAGCCTATGTTTTCTATGCAAGTGGTCTGGCGTATTTACGTGTACACCAGACTGCTCTTCAGAAGAACAAGACTTCTCCTTGTTCTTCCTTGGGTCTGTGAGTCCAGCTGAGCCTTGCAACATGTGGCTATGGTCTGCTGAGCTCCTCTCTGGAAAGAGGAAGTGAATACCTGTTCCCCAAATGGAGTCAGCTGAGGAGAAAACTGCTAACAGGATAAGTGAGTGTGTTTAGGTCTCTAACATCTGGGGATACAATGGCATCATATTTTTATGTGTGGAAACAAAAATGTATGATTCAAAGTCAGCCTGATTTTAAGTAGGAGAAGGTCTGAAACATCACTGGAGCCAAAATAAATTCTTTGTTTACTCTAAGCAACCAAGAAATACACAAACAGCTTATCATTGCTGAGAGCACTGGATCCATGTGATCACTAAAGAAATTTTGCCATTGGCAAGGAACAGGAGGCTCTGCCATGGTAGCAACGACCCACGGTTTCTCTCTTCCACTGATGGCATCTCAAAGCAGAGGCCCTGATGAACTTGCCCTCTCATTTTTAGTCAAAATGAAGAAACCCAGTCCAGATGACTTCAAAGAGGTACAGTATCTCAAAATAATAAAATTCTTTCTTCCTTCCTTTCTTTCTTTCTTTCTTTCTTTCTTTCTTTCTTTCTTTCTTCTTTCCTTCCGTCCTTCCGTAACTTCCTTCTTCCTCTTCCTTTCCTTCCTTACTTCCTTCCTTCCTTTCCTTCCTTTCCTTCCTTCCTTCCGTCCTTCTTCCTTCCTTCCTTCCTTCCTTTCCTTCCTTCCTTCCTTCCTTCACCTTTCCTTCCTCCTGCCTTCCTTCTTCTATCTCTCGTCTCATCTCTCTCTCCTTTCTTCTTTCTTCTTTCTTTCTTTCTTTCTTTCTTTCTTTCTTCTTTCTTTCTATCTAAAAGATTTTAATCAGAGAAAGGTACCTTATTTTATAAAATCACATTGTAAAATGGATTTTATGATGATAAAGACAAAACTAGACTAATGGCAATAAAAACACAGATTTAGCTTAAGTCACACAATTGAAGATCCTGGGATTAATGAAGTTGAGTGTTTTTCATCCCAATCATCCTGCTAGCTTACCTAAGGAACTCACAATTCATCAGGCAGGTGGTTTATCATTTTCCAAATTGTAGCCAAATGAGATTGTCTCAGCAGCAAGTCAACTGATTGGGCCAGGGCTCTCCATATTGTATACATCCTCTCTAACCTACACCTTGAGTTAGGCTAGAAGCTCCCAGAGAGCAGGGACCTATTTCACTTGTCTTTGGTACCCATGACATGATAAACACACTCAGGTGAGGACAAGTGTAGGCATCTCTGCCCATGATTACCTAAGTGGTTCTCTGTGTAGGTGAGCAGGGATGCAAGTGTGTTTGTATATTGATGGCCAGGGCTTCCTGACATGTCTGTTGCTACTGATGGAGTTAATGCAGCAGGCCTTGGAATTTCATGCTGTCTTTTAAAATATGTATACATTGATATATATTAACTGTAGAAGAAAATTGAGAAATACCAACAAACCAAAAAATTAAATAAAAGTCAATTATGACTTTTCTACCCAGAGAAAACTACTGATAATATTTTGGCTTACATTCCACTAGATTTTTTTTCTAGGCACATATATTTTTAACTGTTCAAATGGGATTCTATTTCACATGTAGCTAAAATTCAAACATAGAAACATATAAAGTAAAACATTCCCATCCCCTTACCTTGTTTAATCAGACACATCCTACAGATTATCTCCTATGGACATTGTAGTAGGCATCCTTCCTGACTTTGAAAAAGCTCATTTGCATAATAAATTTATGTATATATACACCACATTCCTAACAAATATATGATCTTTTTGTCTGTAAGGCATGCAATGATTTTATGTACCACTAAGAAAGAAAAAACATTGCCAATTAATCTATGATGTTATTGATTTTAAGATGTATTCAGATTTTTGATGTTCAAAGTGGGGGAAAAACATCATATGATGCAATATGTTTTTTTAAAAGATATAAAAGAGACCTTGTATTTTTCTATTTTGCTTTTCTCATGTAATGACATGCCTTAAAATAAATTTCTGTCTCACTGTTTAAGGCTCTGCCTAGTCATCTGATTATGACTAGACCATCACTAGTTTAACCATTCTCCTATGAGGTTGTTTTCAATTTTTTACTCTAAAAAAAAGCTGCAGTAAATATCATTGTTTACATATATATAATATATGTAACAATCATGTTTTATTTTACAAATTGACATCAATGGTGTATATCACACATGTTGTTCCACCTTATGTAGCTTATTTTTTCTGTGTATAATCTTCTTGGACCCCATCTAAGGGTAAATTTCAAGAAGAGAAACCCTGGATGAAAAGATATGTGCATTTACAATTGTGTTAGATGTTACATGATTGTCCTACCAAAAGGAGAGGGCAATTTACACTTTCTCCAGCAGTGTGTGAGGAAATCTTCACAACCTCACCAAGAGTTAGCACTGTCAATCATTTTAAACTCTGTCAAACCTATCAACAAAGAATAGATTTGTCCATGAACACTTGTAAGAGTTAACATTTTTTCACGTTTATTGGCCATTTGTATTCTGTAACTTTTCTGTTTATGTCATTTATTTTATTTTATTTTATTTTCTATACAGACCCTCACGCTGTCATCCAGGCTGGGTGCAGTGGCACGACCTTGGCTCACTGCAGCCTCCACCTCCTGGGCTCAAGTGATCCTCTTGCCTCAGCCTTCTGAGTAGCTGGGACTATGGGCATGCGCCACCACGCCCGGCTAATTTTTCGTATTTTTGGTAGAGACAGGATTTCGCCATGTTGCCCAGGCTAGTCTTGAACTCCTGAGCTCAGATTATCCACCTACTTCAGTGTCCAAAAGTGCTGGGATTACAGGTGTGAGCCACTGTGCCCAGCCTATGTCATTTTATTTCTCCTTTTTTATAGATTGCTTTTTAAAAATTTACCTTTCTCATTGGTCTTTATATGGTATGGATAACATTCTCCTCCTTGGTGATTTTTTAAAAAATACTTTTTCTTTATTGAAGAAGTTTTTAATTTTATATGCTCAAATCTCTCAATATTTTTCTTTATGGCTTTACGGTATTTTTTTGTTTATTAGGAAGGTCTTATCTCAAGAATATAAAGAGGTGTTCTATTAGCTATCTGGGTTTTCTTTTTGCATCTTGATCTTTAATTCATTTGGAATTTATATCTGTGTATGGTATAAAACAGAGATTCAATTTAATTTTTTCCCTTAGGAAAATCCTTCATTGCTTCTTAATTATCTATTTGGCTTCCCTGAAAAGATACACCTGGAAATGATCAGTCCACAGTGCATTCTGTGGTCAGCAGTAGGATTCTGTTCCATTCTAGCTTCATAACTCATGGGGATTTTTTCAAGTGGAAAAAGTGCAAGTGAAACCAACCACGAATACTTCATTATTACACACGAGTGACTTGCTGCGTTTCTTCCACAAGATGCTCTGACCACAGCACTCTATCTCCCCAAGGCCATTTACTTTCCATTTCAAAAGGAATGATCCTAGATTTGCTTTATACTCTGTACCCTGTGAATTACCACATAAGATACAGCCCCAATCTCAAAATGTCTCAAATGCTTATAGTCTTATGAAAAAACCAGTTCATACATATGTAATGAAAACATAGATGTATACACATGCAGATGAAGTGAAAAGCATCCTAAGGCAGTATACATTAATACTAATGCGTTGGCCGGGCGCGGGGGCTCACGCCTGTAATCCCAGCACTTTGGGAGGCCGAGGCAGGCAGATCACGAGGTCAGGAGATCGAGACTATCCTGGATAACATGGTGAAACCCCGTCTCTACTAAAAATACAAAAAATTAGCCAGGTGTGGTGGCAGGCGCCTGTAGTCCCAGCTACTCAGGAGGCTGAGGCAGGAGAATGGCTTAAACCCGGGAGGCGGAGCTTGCAGTGAGCCGAGATCACTCCACTGCACTCCAGCCTGGGAGACAGAGGGAGACTCGTCTCAACAACAACAACAACAACAAACAACAACAACAACAACAAAATTAATGCGTGATGCATGCTCTGATGAGCATGTGTCTCCCTGCCAAACTCCCACCAGGGGAGGATGATGGCATTGTCATTTTCATTTGCTTGGAACAAAGTAGGAGCCTTGTCTATGTTAATTGAACAGATAAAATAGTAGGTAGCCAGGGAATTTAGAGAGAGCGAAATTCCGGTGGTTAATAAAGGTTAGAGGGTGTTTCCCAGAGGCAGGATTGTGCTGGCCCTGAGGATTTGGAGAGATGGAAAATGGGAGAGTGGACCTGCCGGGTTCAGGCCCTAAGGACTGGCTTTCTGGGAATCAACTTTCTCTGTTCTCACACATTAGTTCAGGTTGTCTGGGAGGGAACTGCAAAGCTACAAACATTATGTAGATCTCCCTAAATCATCCTTATTCAAATGCTCCTGGAGCCCCATAGCTTTTCAGACCCATGAAAATCAAAGCTTTAGGAGCCACTCGACTGATTGTTCTGCTGGAATCCATTTTCCCCAGGGCATCAGCTCCAGGAGTGCATAGGTGCTCACCTCGCAGAAAATTCCAAACAATTATATCCCTTAAGTCTCAGCACAAAGCTAGGCCTGACCTTTCTGCTCAGAGCCAATTCTAGCAACAGGCACAAAGCAGCAGCAAGTTCTCTGCCCACGCAGAAAAGTGACACTGCTTTTCAGAGTCAGCCCTGAGAGAGCTAACCCTTCAAGTCAGTAGTGAGGGGGGAAAAGAAAAGATGTCACGGACCAAAAATGGACCTGAACCTTCAACCTCAGTCAGAGATGCCTGGATCTGCCTGGTGCATTTCCTGGGACGTCAGGACACTGGCACAAGGAGGAATGTGGCAGTGCCTGTACGGCAGATGCACCCCACAGCAATAGCAAGCATACTCTAAGAAGAACCCTATGGTCTAAGAAGAATATGTGTTCAGAATTGCAAGCTAAGGAATTGCAAACCTTGAGTATCTGAGATGGTTTCAGTTAATTTAGAAAGTTTATTTTGCCAAGGTTGAGGACGTGGGCTCGCGACCCAGCCTCAGGAAGTCCTGATGACATGTGCCCAGGGTGGTCGGGGCACAGCTTGGTTTTATACATTTTAGGGAGACATGAGACATCAACCAATATATGTAAGAAGTACATTGGTTCCATCCAGAAAGGCGGGGACAACTTGAAGCAGGGAGGGCGCTTCCAGGTCACAGGTAGGGGAGAGATAAAAGGTTGAATATTGAGTTTCGGATAAGCCTTTTAGAAGGAGGCAATCAGATATGCATTTAGCTCAGTGAGCAGAGGGATGACTTTGAATAGAATGGGAGGGAGGTTCTACCTGAGCCATTCCCAGCTTGACTTTTCCCTTTAGCTTAGTAATTTTGGGACCCCAAGATTTTTCTTTCACAGAATCTGAGTGGCCAACCTAGAGATTTGCTTTATCTATGATGGACATCTAAAACCTCAGTCCATTCTTTGGAACACAGGCCATACAGGGAGTTGAGGCCCTTTGTTTTGGGTTAAATGGAGGTTGCCAGGTAGAGGGTGCTAAGTGAAAATGCTTTATACACAACATGCTTTTTACAAACAATAGCAGTTCTCCTGTCCAGCCTGCCTCCACTGGATTTCTCTGTATATAAATTCCCACCCCCCCATGCCAATAAATCCTATGTCTCCAGGTCTCTTCTCTGGCCTCTCAGACATGGTACCATACCTACTGGAGTCAATAGGGGGCTGGTAGGACAGTCCCACAAGTAGAAGAAACACTGATTCACTGGATGCCTCATGAGCACCTTCTCCAGGTCAGGCACTTTCTAGGAGCTGGAGAAATATCCAGGAACAAAACAGACAAGTATTCTTGTCTTCAGGAAGCTACATTATAGCAGGGGGAAAATAGGCAAATATTAAGAATAAATAGAAATAAGTTAACACAAATTAAGCTTCTTCCAGATTATCCCACCACAATGGCATCATCCCAACTTTAAAATATACATAGTTTTTCCTAGTGGCAATTTAATTCAGACCATAATGGCCAAAATGATTACCTTTGTAAACTAAAAATAAAATTCTAAGCCTTCCAACCCTTTTATTGGACCCCTCCTCTCAGCTAAGGGAATTCTAAAGTTAACCTGAAAACCTAGTTCAGACCAGGATGGGAAGCCAGGGTCAGGGATGTTGGCCATGCCTCATTATACCCTCCACCCTTCGGAAGTAAGGGAAAACTGACCAGCATTAACATCAAAACAGAGATCTTAAGACTCTTTTTGTAGCAATAAGACTTCAAATCCCAGCCTGACTTTAGTATAGCATCACATGACAGATAGCAGGCCCTGAATGAAATCAAAGTATTTTACTCTAAAATATCTTTCTTCCTTCCTTCCTTCCTCTTTTTTTTTTTTTTGAGGCAGAGTTTCACTCTTGTTGCCCAGGCCGGAATGCAATGGCGTGATCTCGGCTCACCACAACCTCTGCCTCCTGGGTCCCGTTTCAAGCAGTTCTCCTGCCTCAACCTCCTAAGCAGCTGGGATTACAGGCATGCGCCACCATACCCAGCTAATTTGTGTATTTTTAATAGAGACGGAGTTTCACCATGTTGGCCAGGCTGGTCTCAAACTCCTGACCTCGTGATACGTCCACCCGAGCCTCCCAAAGTGCTGGGATTATAGGCGTGAGCCACTACGGGCCGGCACCCTAAAATACATTTCTTTGACATATTTTAGAATGGTCCTGCAAAGCTGTGTCTTGTGGGGAAAAGTCTACATTCTGCAGAGACTCCCCTTCCCTTTCCAGGTCTTGTCTTCTGATCCAGGAGAGAATTAACTAAGAGTCTAGCACCTTTTTAAGTCTAACAAGAAACATTTACAATCTATTGTCTCTGAAGCCTGCTACCTGGAGGCTTCATCTGCTTAATAAGAACCTTGGTCTCCACGACTCCTTACCTTAGCCCAGACACTTCCTTCTATGGATTCCAGGTTTGCAGATAAACTCTTTCAACCAATTGCCAATCAGAAAATCTTTGAATCCACCTATGACCTGGAAGCCCCGCTTCTTACTTCCACTTCAAGTTGTCCTGCCTTTGCAGACTGAACCAATGTATATCTTATATGTATTGATGGATGTCTTATGTCTCCCTAAAATGTATAAATTCAAACTGTAGCCAAACTGAAGCAGAGCCATTTGTCTGGGATAATACCCCAGGTTTGTTGCCTCGCAGCCAAGGAAAGCAAGGACACGAACACACAAGGAGTAAGTTTAAGAGTGGATGTTTAAGGCCAGGTGTGGTGACTCACGCTTGTAATCCCAGCTCTTTGGGAGCCCGAGGCAGTTGATCACGAGGTCAGGAGTTCAAGACCAGCCTGACCAAGATGGTGAAACCCCATCTCTACTAAAAATACAAAAATTAGTTGGGTGTGGTGGCACATGCCTGTAATCCCTGCTACTCGGGAGGCTGAGGCAGAGAATTTTTTGAACCCAGGAGGCAGAGATTGCAGTGAGCCAAGATCGCACCACTGCTCTCCAGCCTGGGCCACAGAGTGAGACTCAGTCTCAAAAAAAAAAAAAAAAAAAAAAAGAGTGGATGTTTAATAGGTGAGAGAAAGAGAAATGGTCTCTCTCCTGCAGAGAGGGGATCCAGAGCGGGTCTTCCGTTTCCATGGTGAAATGCAGGTGGTTTTATAGATGAGTCTGAGGAGGTGATGTCTGATTTACATAGAGGATGAGAGATTGGTTGGATCAGGTGTGTCATTTGCATAGCACACGAAGATGCTGGCTGCCCCACCCTCGTCTTTTATTATGCAGATGTGTTCTCTACCTGGCTGGCGCCATGTTGCCTGCTTCTTTACTATACCCGTGGTTGACAAAGAAAAGGAAAGACAGAGTCTCCATGTTGTGGCACAGCTGCTGGCATTCACCCGTTCAAGTTTCTAGCTTGCTTTTTTATGTCTGCAGCTTGATTTTTCGGGCTTTTCTTTGTTAGAAAAAAAATGATTTGGGGGCTGCTTTTTATTAAAAGGGAAACCTTGCCGAAGACTCTCTTACCCTCACTAACTGCCTAAATAATTTCTTTCTAGCTCCTGTATCAAAGCTACCTTGGGTACATGTCAGAAACTCCTGAGGCTGTGCCACGGGCATGTCCTTAACCTTGGCAAAATAAAATTCTAAGTTGACTGAGATTGTCTCAGATACATTTTGGTTTATACTTTCATCTCCTAAAGCTACAGAGGCTAGTCATAGAGTTCTACAGAGATCTGTTTAAGTTTCTCTTTCAAAAACCCACACAGGTAAAAGAACAGACCCAGGAAAATCCTTCCTAAGTCCCACAGTAATATTTGAGAAAGCTCAGCCTCATACAGGTATATGACTAAATTCTGTACATCTGAAACTAGGGAAAATCCAAGTAGAAGATGCATTGCATGTTAAGCCAGTAAGGGCTGGTTCAAAAATCATAAAGAGTCTGCACTATTGAAAACACTGAGAGAATCCACTTCAGCAGATTGCTACCTGGCAGCCATCTTTCCCAAACAGCTGTTGGGACCAAGGGAAACTTCCTGTTTACCCTCTGAATGTTCACTGAAAGATCATCTCACAAAAGGCAGATTAGTTGGTGAAAAGTTATTCGAATTTTATTAACACATTCATGAGGAGAATCACAAAGTGATTACCTCCTGCCAAGGGGTTTGGAGGCTTCTATAGCATCCTGGCAAAACAGATTATGGGAAGGGGAGAAGAGGAATTCTTTTGAGGAGCAGTAAAGGCTTGCTAGGAAGAACCATGGATCCTGGAACAGAGATTAACTTGTAAACACTTCTCTTTGGGATTTGAATAAGCCCGAAAGGCAGACATTAGCTTGTGAAAAGGTCTGTTCAGGTGTGGTTACATTCTTGGTCTTACAGTGACAGGAAGAAAAAATACTTGTTCTCCTTTTTGGTGGGGAGAGGGGTCCAGACTTAAGGGAGATAATGGAACTTAACAACTTTGTCCTGTGCTTTGAGAAAGACGGTGGGGAGAGGGGAAGCTCGGAGAGACCTTGAGGCTTCTTCTACAGTTCAGCATGTCAAAGCACCATATTTTGGAGAATGGTTTCTGAGCTCCAACACTGCTGAAGATGATTCTGTGGCAGAGTTACCTAAGGGAGAAGGCATATGCCTCTAAACTAATGAATCTTACATATTGAGAAGTGTCTTCTAGAAACTTCATTTACAGTAGGTATTTACACACAAATGGACACGCAAGTATACAAACCCAGACATTTAAAATTTCCATCTAGTCCCCATTTTCTGTGAGAGCTTGATCTTGAGATAGGAGTTTGGCAGGGCTGGTTTCACAAGATACAGGTCACAAAGACCCCACTGATAAAGCAGGATGTGGGAAAGAAGCCAGCCAAACCCCACCAAAACCAAGATGGTGACATAAGTGATCTCTGGTCATCTTCACTGTGCATTATACACTAGTTATGTAATACAGTAGCATGCTAAAGAAAATCCCAACTTGTGCCACGGCAGTTTATAGATGCCATCACAATGTCCGGAAGTTACCCTGTATGGCCTGAAATGGGGAGGAACCCTCAGTTATGGGAATTCCCTGCCCCTTTCCTGGAAAACTCAGATGAATAATCTACTCCTTATTTAGCATATACTCAAGAAATAACCATACAAGTAGCCAACTAGAAGATGCTAGGGCTGCTCTGCCTGTGGAGTAGCCACCCTTTTATTCCTTTACCCTCTTAATAAACTAGATTTCACTTTACTCTTTTGACTGGCTCTTGAATTCCTTCATGCTCAAAGACAAGAACCCATGTGGCCTCCTGGGATGAACCCCAGTTTGGGGGTTTGCCCTGTGACATTGCCATTGGAGATTTTGCATGCCATGGAACACTCCAGCTCAAAACCTCAAAATCAGCTTGACTGATGTTTCTTGTCCTCTGGGAGTCAACTTACATGTCACATCCTGAGAGACCTTTCCTGACTAGTGTGAATGTGCTCTTCACCTCATACCTCCCACCCACATGGTTACTTCCTTTCAGAAGGGAAGGAAGAACTAAATATAATTTATCTTATCTGAACTAGACATAATGGGAAATTATCTCTTTACTCATTCATTTCTTTGCTTACTTGTTTATTGTATGTTGCCTCCACTAGAACAGGGTCTCCAACCCTTGGGCCATGGACCAGTACCATACAGCAGTAGGCAAGCTGTGTGTGGTGCAGGCGAGCATTACCACCTGAGTTCTGCCTCCTGTTAGATCAGTGGTGGCATTGGATTCTCACAGGAGCGTGTACTAGCCTGTTCTTACACTGTTAATAAATTCATACCCGAGACTGGGTAATTTATAAAGGAAAGAGGTTTAATTGACTCCCAGTTCCACATGGCTGGAGAGGCCTCACAATCATGGCAGAAGGTAAATGAGGAGCAAAGTCATATCTTACATGGTGGCAGGCAAGAGAGCTTGTGCAGGGGAGCTCCCATTTATGAAACCATCAGGTCTTGTGAAACTTATTCACTGCCATAAGAACAGTATGGGGGAAACCTCCCCCATTTTATTCAATTATCTCCACCTGGCCCTGTCCTTGATATGTGGGGATTATCACAATTCAAGGCGAGATTTGGGTGAGGACACAGCCAAACCATATCAGAGCGCAAACCCTGTTGTGAACTGCACGTGTGAGGGATTGAGGTTGTGTGCTCCTTATGAGAACCTAATGCCTGATGACCTGAGATGAAACAGTTTCATCCTGAAACCATCCCATGCCCCAGTCTGTGGAAAATTGTCTTCCACAAAACCAGACCCTTATGCCAAAAAGGTTGGGGACTGCTGCACTAGAAGATAAGTTCCATGGGAACAGGAAACTTAGCTTGCTTTCTCTCTCCCAGCTCCTAAAACAGCGTTTGGCAAGAGTGAATGCTCAATAAATACTTGCTGAATGGATGAATCAAAAACTGTGTCAGGTTTGATTTAACAAAGTGGCTTTGATTTTGCTGCTACCTTAAGCAACCATCTTGTTTCCCTTCCTTTTTCACGTAGTTCAGAGTTCCACCCCCACTTTTGATGGCTCCCTTCTCAAACTGGCTTCTTATCCAGCCCCCTTGCCTCCCTGAAGCAGCTCTCCTGAAGGCCAGCCATGTCTTCTTCAATGTTAGACCCAGCTTTGCCTCAGCTTTGCCTCATCAACTTACCTCCAGATTGGGCACTGAGGAAACTTCTTGACATGCTTCTCACAGATGTTACCCTAGATGAAACTGAGCCCTTTGCTTGTCTACGTGTTTTTATTTTCCCTTCTCGAGTATGTGTTCCTCCTACTCTCATATAAATAAGAATGTTCTTTGAAGTTGTATCTTTAGAGCTTTGATTTTCTCTCGTTCCTCTTTACATCAAAGATGGCACCTCCTGCTCTGTCATCATTGTCTTTTACATGGATGGCACCTGTGGAAGTCAGTAGAGAAGTTTACAAATGGTGGTCTTTTGCCATAGGCACATGTAGAATCATTTTTCTGCATTCATCAGATCTCAGGAATGATATGTGACTCACTTTGCCAGTGAAATGTAAGAAAAAAATGTCATATGTCACTTCTGGGCAGAAATTTTGTAAGCCAATGCTTGGCTCCTTTCCCTTATTCTCCTTTCCTTTTCTCTGTAATCATTGAGAATATATGAATGAAACTGACTTGATTGTCATTTAGAACAAATATTTATGATTTTTTTAAATCAACATAGAAATAGAGGCTCCCTAGTCTTAAAACTTGAAACTTAACATTTGTTTCATCTGAGTTTCTTTCTCAGGAAACTTACTTTCAGGCAAGGAACTGAAACTCACCAGATCACCACAACCAGTGAGATGCCAGACCCCTCATCCATCATAATTGCTTCCTTACTCTTTTCTAATTCCTGTTTTCCTACCTTGCCTGCTACATAAACCCCCCAATTTTAGTCAGTTGGGGAGACAGATTTGAGACTATCTCCTGTTCTGCTTGGCTGCAGCACCCAATCAAAGCCTTCTTCCCTGGCAATACTCGTTGACTTAGTGATTGGCTTTCTATACAGTGAGCAGCAGGACCGATAGTGTTTGGCTCTGTGTCACCACACAAATTTCATGTCGAATTGTAATTCGCAGTGTTAGGGGAGGGATCTTGTGGGAGGTGATTGGATCATAAGGGTGGAATTCCCTCTTGCTGTTCTTGTGATAGTGAGTGAGTTCTCACAAGATCTGGTTGTTTAACAGTATGTAGCAACTCCCCCTTTGCTCTCTCTCTCTTCTGCTCCGCCATGGTAAGACGTACTTGCTCCCCTTTCAGCTTCTACCATTATTATAAGTTTCCTGAGGCCTCCCAGCCATGCTTTGCTTCCTGTACAGCCTGTGGAACTGTGAGTCAATTAAACCTCTTTTCTTCATAAATTATCCAGTCTCGGGTAGTTCTTTATACCTATGTGAGAACAGACTGATACAAGGACCTAGACCAAACCCCTGCTGTTTCAGTAACAAATTTTGGTTCCCTAACTGGGAACATGCTTCTTGTGGCTTGACCACAGTGGGCTGGCAGAGTTTCAAAAGCCCTCCTAAGGAGCTGCCCACCTTTTTTTGGCCGGAGGTTGGTTTCAGTCTCTCTCTAACCCCACCATTGCCAGCTCCAACTGCATTCTTAATTGCCTAAGAACAGCCTTTTTAATTTGGCATCAGTGTCTGGGTAGGTGAGTGTCTTTTGTGGGCTCAGACAGCAGTATCAGCTCCTCTCAATTTGGGAAATTCTGGAGAAATTTCCATTTGTAGATGGAACAAGCCCAACTGTCAGAGAGGAAAGCACTCGAACTGTTTCAGTTTGGACACTCTTGGGGCTTGTTAGTAATTGCTTGTGTGTCCTGGCAATTGAGTGTCTTTTGTGGTTACCAGACAGTGAGATCAGCTCCTCTCAGTTTGAGAAATTTCAAAAGACTTTCTGTTTGCAGGTTGAACAAGCCCAACAGACAGAGAGAGGAAGCACCTCAGCTGTTTCAGTTTGGGCCTTTTTGGCCCTTGTTTGCTGCTGCAACAGTTGTATTACATTTTGTTGATTGTTTTGTGTGTGTTTTGATGCAGTTGTGGGAGGTCGGGATTTGATCCCACAGTTCAGCCCACTTTGATGCATCCTTCAAGGTTGGTCTGAATATAGTTGTGGGCTTGGCCATCCTACACCGAAAGTGCCAGATCTCATCTCTTCTCGGAAGGTCTTTGAATTATAGTGCAGTCTTCATTTTGCTGTTGATCGGGAAAGCAGGAGGGACTTCCATGTATCCAGGATTTTTTGCTGCTGTTCTAAGCAGGGTTGGGCCTGGTTAGTACATAATGTACTTCTGTAGTGTGTTTGGTCCCAGTATTCTTTAGAGTTTGGGAGAGTTTGGCCTCTGAAAGGAAATCTAACTACCATGGAAACTGCTTTACCCAAAACTTTGGTTCACAGCCTTCATCAGATTACCTATCAGAGCAAATCAAGTTTAGCCATGTGGACAGGTTCCAATTTTGTCAGAAATCGTTTGGATCCAGCTATCTTTTACAGACTGGTGAGTCTGTATTGCTATCTCATGGCTAGTATTCCAAGGTAAAAGCTACTGGCTCTTTATTTATATGTGTGTACATGTGTCTGAATGTTATGTGTTTTCATACAGTACCAAAATGGCTTGTAACTAAAAGAGCACTCATAAGTTGAATAAATAAGTCCAAGCATTTTTCAAATGTACATGACCAAAGTAAATGTGTAATAAGCAAGCTGACTTTAAGATTATTAGTAAAATAAAAATAAAAATGTCTTCAGAGTTGTCAGCATATATTTTTGTCTGAGTTTTATATTTGTCTCTGCTAAAAATTTTAAGGTGTCAGGGTTTGGCACAAAAGGTTATAAGACTGCAAAGCCAGCCAAGAACAAAATGATCTTTCTGTGATTTTTTTAAATGAATAAAACTAATTTAATGTTGTTGGTTTAACAAAAACAGGTGAATCTTCTACGGTATGGGTGAAAATACCTATGTGTGTGCCTTTAAGAGTCTTACCTAGATGAATGCCTAATAAGTACTGGTCATAAAAATGGTAAACAAGGAAATCATTACTAGTTTTTTCTGATATTGCTGTTTTCATAAGTCATCTAGATAAACTGCTAAAAATGAATGAAATATAAATGGGATAAATACTGTAAGGGAATCTTTGTGGATTTAAAAATCTTATAATTATTTTGGAAACTCATTAGATGTCTGGGTCATTTCTAATAAAGAAAGGGTTATGACCTAGAGAACTATGATTTTAAAAATTGTGGAAAGGTTTCATCTGTGAAATGCTAAATTCTGATAGACAGTTCAGGATTTCTTACATCCTAGGTTTTCACTAAAATTTTAGGTTACTAAAAATAAGAATTCTAGTTAATATATAATTCTGTATATAGAGCATGCCAAAGAAGATGTGTCCTTATTGAGAAAAAGAATAATTTTGTCTAAATTCAGAAGTTATCTAAAGGTTGATTCAAATTATGGACTTGGAAAAGTTATTTATGAAACAAGGGGAAGAAAAGGAACCAGTAAGTAGGGGAAAGACACATTAAAAAGTTATGGATATGAAGATGTATTTTTGGAAAGAAAGGTTATAAGGAAAAGAGAATGATTTTGTATGAGAAAGGATCTTGTATAAGAGGCTTTGATTTTAATTCTATAATCTGTTTCTTTTTGAAAACTTCTCAGAGTTCTATCTCTGAAATTCTACTTTGTTGTGTCTTGCTGTTTTCAGCTTTTTCCTCTCTCACTGAGTCGATAACTCTCTCCTTCAACTTTTTTGTCAGCTCCTGTAACTTTATTTTTCTTCCTATTCTAACTGATGTTGTGGCCTGATGCTTGAATGTTTATTTTGAAGGTCTAGAAAAGCAATGTTTTCCTCTAGAATAACTTAATTCTATACTCTTGGCTTTTCTTGCTATGTTGAAATTGTTCATCAGGTTTGACTTTCAGGTTACCTAAATAAGCTTCCCATAAAGAGAAGAAATCACCACCTTAGGAGGCTGAGGCAAGCAGATCACTTGAGGCCAGGAGTTCAAGACCAGCCTGGCCAAGATGGTGAAATGCTGTCTCTACTAAAAATACAAAAATTAGCCAGGCGTGGTGGTGGGCACCTGTAATCCCAACTACTCAGGAGACTGAGGCAGGAGAACCACTCGAACCCAGGAGACAGAGGTTGCAGAGAGCTGAGATTGCGCCACTGAACTCCAGCCTGAGTAACAGAGTGAGACTCTGTCTCAAAAAAAAAAAAAAAAAAAAAAAAAAAAAAAGAAGCAGTCACACCGTGGAAGGGCTTTCTTTGCCTTTTGGTATATGCTCCCAAAAACAAATTTTACATTTTACCAAGATAATTCCTGTGTCATCATTATTAGGTTTTTGATTGCTTAGGAATACTGGGACTTAGAGGAACTGAGGAATTAAGGGTTTTACATCTATGTAATTTTCTCTATTGCTAATAAAGTCCTTGTGCTGTTAAGTTACAGAGCTTTGGCTGGGTCTGAAAAAGGCACTGCCTTCTGCTAAATCTTGAACACTGACACCAATCAAAGCCTCATCTTCAGACCTGACAGAAGATGGCAATCAAAATGAACTGCTTTCATAAGACATGAGGCCAGAAGTTAATAGTGTTTGATCTCTCTTGGCCCAGGGACTATTGCAGAAGAGGTGGGCATGTGAGATTGTAAGGGCTGATTTTGAGGGATAAGATTAGTTCAGAGTTTCTCTAGAAAGTAAACAATATCAAAAGCACACTTTTGCAAGGCCAGTGTCTGGGCCACTGTGTCAGAATCACAGGATTCTCCTACAGCATTGATCTGCTCTTTCATAGAAAATTGTGAAAGGTTATAAAAGGCTTATGAAAATCTTACCTGTGGCCAAGTTTATTAAACTTAGAATTATTTACAAAGGTTTATTGAAATTAGCTTTAACATGAATAATACATCATACCAAGGTAAAATTTGTTTTTATCTTTTCAATAAAATGTTCATATAATATTAATAAGAGATAATAAAAGATTTTTGTTTATCTTTTGAGTAAACTGCAGGAAAAAAAGAGGAAAAAGAGAGAGAGACTTTTAGTTTGGCCTCATGCTGCCTTTATTAGGCCTTATTATTTGATAATTATTATTTTGGCTAAATGAATACCTATTTTGTAGTGACCTGTGATCTTACTTTGTGATATGAAATGTTTTAAACCTTTGTTATTTGACAAACTTTCCAAAATCAAAATTTCAAGTTCTAAATTCAGTCTTTTGACTTAAAACTATCTTTTTAGATAGTAGGATTCCCTGAAGTCCAAGAGGGACATATTATGTTCATTTGATGTGTTAAAATTTTACAGGAAGCTTTGTCAAATATGAAATGGTGTTTTGCTTTCTTTGGGTTATATTTATATAAATGTGTTCCAAAATTGTATGAGATTCCTAAAATCTTGATTTATCTTAGTATATTATCAGGAATCATTATGATTATTATGTTAAATTGTCACATAAATAACCAAATTTCCTTGTCAATTGTGTCTTTAACTATGGGTGTCTTAAGACTTTTGTCATCCACAATTATTGTTTCATTTTGATTCTTCTCAAAAAGCAGCTTACAATCAGCTATAGTCCAAAATTTACTTTTGCAAATTGCTGGTTCTTTTGGTTTTTGTTTTTGGAGTCAAGGAGGCTTTTATTTCCCCTTTTGAGCTAAGTATAGTCTTTGACTATTGAGTGGAGTATATCTTGTGATCAAAATTTGAAGCATATTTCTCTCTCTACCCACTTTCTCCAAAATTTGGAAACTATTTGTGTGTATTCCTAATTTATAGCAATAGTTATTTGTAGAAGTTTAATAAGAATCTATTTTCTTTTATAACGACACAACTGGAGGCACTGGTTATTTTACCAAGGCTTTGACTGGAATAATGTATTTTCAGATATGAGCAGAATGTTTTGAGGAATTGATGCTGACTTATAGAGCCTATGAAAGCCCCTTGGAAATGCTGGCCTGGTACCTGGTCTATACAGTTCCTTTGCAGGGTTCCTGGCCTGTGGTAAGTAAAGAATGCCACTTTCTGACAGGCCCAGAAGCCTCAAGTTATTCTGGGACCTCAAAAAGAGAGGAATTCACCCAATTCATACAAGTATCTTCAGGCACAGATACATCCTTGGTTGGGCTTGAGATGTCTTTATTATAAAATCTGAGATTCTTTATGAAAAGTTCCAGCAGAGCCTAATTTAAAAGAGCCTGTGAGAACAATAGTTTTGGCTGTATTTTATGCAAGTAATGAGGCCACCTAGAATGAGACTAACACTTACTTTTGCAAATACATTGGGTCTACTATGATTTGTCTTTGGTAGAAATGGGGGATGGGAAAGAGAAAAATTGTGTTTCAAAAAAAAGAAAAACACTAGAGTACACCTGTTATTAAATTAACCTTTGCTTCTTGATGGCACTCTGGTCACCCATCATAGGGAGCTGCAGCTGTGCTGCATTCAGTTATTAAAGCTAAAAATTGCCAATGGAATTTACAGCTAGATTAAGCTCCTGGGGAGCTGGCTCACTGGATACATAAGGAAATGTGAACTAATGAGGAAAAAAAATTTCAATTCCTTAGTTATTGTTATCTATAATACTTTGAAAGAAAGTAAGAGAGTGCTGAGTTGGGCGTTCAAACGAAACCAGCCTCAGATGTGAGACTGTTTGGACTCAGATCACTAGCCTCAAAGCTACCCACAAAAGGGAAAATTACGCCAGGGCACCAGAAATTACCTCGGAGACCTGCAGTTTCCAAAAAGGTAGTCAATGTCGGGGAAAGGCAAAATCAAGTAGTTATTGAAACCAGAGGGTATAATGTAAAAAGATAATGTTTTGTAGATGGGTACCATCAGCTTCCTCAGAAACCTTTACTAAAATGGGTTGTGAGAATAACTAATTGAAGAGCAATGTCTTTGGTTTTAAATGCTGCAGAGTAGAAGAGCATGTTTTGGTTGACTCAGAACCTACAACTCGCTAGTGAACAATCACAGATAAATATACATAATGCAGACACACAAGAAGTTATTCTCAAGAGAACAGCCAGCCTGGTTGACTAGATAAAAGCTATTAATATCTGTTTACTTACTGAATACTTAAAGCCAGTAAGATCTGTTTACCCTGAGAAGGAAAACTGCTCAACTCCACTTATCAATGTCGAGTGGAGCACGTCAGATGAAGCAGATGATATGCTTCCTAGGCAAGCCGGGGGGACTGGCTTTATAACAGCAGGGGTATTAACTTTACCCTTTGGAAATACATTAACTAGTTTCTCTGAGTTTACTTCCAACAGGCTCCAGTTCCCTATGGATGTGCCTCCTCACTCTTTGAAACTGAAACCAGAGAACCAAGTCAAGCTGAGGACCAGCTGCAACCACAGTGGGTCGGTCCTTTTGAGGTGCTGCTGGCCAGCCACCCATCTGTCCTTAATCAGTGTTGAGGCTTGGATTCACCAGACTTGAGTAAAACCGGTCCCTCTGGGATTCCTCCAGGGAAAACAGTCATGGTCTTGTGAACCTTCGGAGGGCCTTAGGCTAGCATTCAAAGCCCAAAGACCCTAGATAAGAAATCATAAAGGGAACATGCAGCTTTCAGGAACATTTTCTTGTCTTCCCCAAGGGATCGACTCCATATTCTTTGGCATTATTTACATTTGCATTATCTATGTAATTTATTATCTTAGTCAATGTGGTTTAAAATGTTGCTCTAAAACCAAGACAAAAGTACCCCTGAGTGATTCCAATCATAGGGGCAACATTTCCGAGCCTCCTCATGATCCCACAACATCCCTCCTCAGCATGAAGCAGCCAGAAATATCGATGACCAGATTCCCCATGATTGAGGAACTGATCTATTGGAAATGGGGACTGAAATCATCCCAATTGTCCCATAGAACTAACATTTACAGATGTTTGAATAAACATAGAAATTGACCCTCCCTAGACTTAAAACTTGAAACTTACATTTGTCTCGTTTGAGTTTTCTCCTCAGGAAATCTACTGTCAGGCAAGAAACTAAAACTCACCGGATCATTTCATCCGAACAATGATATTCCAGACCCCTCATCCATCATGATTGCTTCCTTACCTCCACGAATTCCTGTTTTCCCACCTTCCCTGCTTTCCTGCTATATGCACCCCCCCAATTTTAGTCAGTCACGGAGATGGATTTGAGACTTTATCTCCCATTCTCCTTGGCTGCAGCACCTGATTAAAGCCCTCTTCCCTGTCAGTACTCATTGCCTCAGTGATTGGCATTCTGTGCTGCAAGCAACAGGACCTAGACTGAACCCCTGGCATTTTGGTAACATCAAGATACAGCCTCTATTAAATGGAGCTCCTGAGTAACTAGGATGGACACAATGCCCCTGATGAACCACAATGAATATGAAGCATGAGTTACAAATAAGCAGCACTGTTTCAAGTCACTAAGATGCTCATGTAGCTTACTGTTGTAGCATAACCGAATCTATCTTTACTGATACATCTCAATTTGTTTCTTTCTCTGAAGCTCAAGTTCTACTTCTCCAGCTGCCATCAACATTTCTATATGATTTTACTTGTAGAAGTACAAGCTCAACATATCTGTATCTATATTCATTATTTTTCCTCCCTAACCCAGAAGCAGAAGTATCTTCCTAATTTTTTTATTTTGGTCAATGGTACGAACACTCTTCTAAAAACCTAAACTTCATTCAATCACTTACAATCATGTGTTGCATAATGATGTTTTGGTCATGACAGACCACAAATACAATGGTGGTCCCATAAGATTATAATGGAGCAAATGTAGAAGCCTGATATGTGGCACTTGATACTGGCATTGCAGACCAAGCAGGGGAAATTATTGATATTCAGTAATGCTGCTGGGAAATTTGTTTTTCATAAATATATGATCTAGGTTTGTGTAAGTACACTCTGTGATGTGTGCAGTACTGCAAAATCACCTAATGACACATTTCTCAGAAGGTATCTCCATTGTTAAGACTATATTACATTTTGTCCCCACTTTATTTGCAACTCTGCCTTATGGTTCCCACAGGTGCCTCCTTGCTTCAAGCTTTGGTCCCTTAATTCTTGCACTATTGTACCTCTTGAGTCATTTTGCTGCTTTCATTCTCTTCCCTTTTATGATCAATTATTCTTCCTTTGTCATTAGCCATTCATAAATGTGATAAAAGTAAATATCTAGGTTATATTATGCCTTTGCTCAAAACTCAGGTGTGTCCCTATCATCTACTGAATAAACTCTCAATTCTTGATCTGGTGTTTAAGACCCTGCATTCTCTCACCTCTAATTTCATTTCCCCTACTCCTTTGCATGGATCTTACATGAGCAAAAAACCACATGGCCCACTATAAATGGGATATATCCTGTGATGGTTAATTTTATGTGTCAGTTTGACTGGGACATAGGATGCCCAGATATCTGGTTAAACATTTTTTTTTTGAGAGGGAATCTTGCTCTGTCACCCAGGCTGGAGTGCAATGGTGCGATCTCCTCTCACTGCAACCAGGCTCAAGTGATTCTCCTGCCTCAGCCTCCCAAGTAGCTGGAATTACAGGCACGTGCCACCACACCCAGCTAATTTTTGTATTTTTAGTAGAGATGGGGTTTTACCATGTTGGCCAAGTTGGTCTTGAACTCCTGATGTTGAGTGATCCTCTTGCCTCTGCCTCCTAAACTGTTGGGATTACAGGTGTGAGCAGCCATGCCTGGCCTGGTTAAACATTATTTCTGGATGCATCTGTAAGGATGTTTCTGGAAGATATTTGTTTGAGTTGGTGAACTGAGTAAAGTGAATTGCCTTCCCCAGTGTTAGGATCATTCAACCTTTGAGGGCTCTGAACAAAAAGTCAGAGGAAGATGAACTCTCTCTCTCTTCCTACTTAAGCTAGGTCATTGGTCTTCTCTTGCTCTTAGACTGAGAATTACACCAACAGCTCCCCCGGTTCTCAGGCCTGCAGGCTTGGACAGGAATTTCCTTTACCAACATTCCTGGGTCTCCAGCTTGCACACAGCAGATTGTGGGACTTCTCTACTTTCATAGTCACATGAGCCAATTCCTTATAAAAAAATCATTCTCTATATATAGAATGAGTATATACTCTGATATGGTTTGGCTGTGTCCCCACCCAAATCTCATGTTAAATTGTAGCTCCCATAATTCCCACATGTTGTGGGAGGGACCCGCTGGGAGATCATTGAATCGTGGGAGCAGTTTCCCCCATACTGTTCCTGTGGTAATGAATAAATCACAAGATCTGATGGTTTTATAAGGGGCTTCCCCTTTCACTTGACTCTCATTCTTTCTTTGCCTGCTGCCATCTAAGATATTTCTATGCTTTTCCTTTGTCTTCCGCCATGATTGTGAGGTCTCCACAGTTACGTGGAAGTGTGAGTACATTAAACCTCTTTCCTTTATAAATTACCCAGTCTCAGGTATGTCTTTATTAGCAGCTTAAGAACAGATGAATACATACTCTATTGGTTCTGTTTCACTGGAGAACCCTGACTAATACATACCCTGAGCTTATTTGCCTCAGTGCTCTTAGAATTAAGTTTCTGTCTTTGAAATCCTTTTCTTTCCACATACTCATGTCAAAATTCAAGTTCACTTTTAAAACTCTGCTGAGATGCCACTTTCTTCATAGGAACATCTCTGATCCCTCCAATCAAAAGTGACTCCACTATCCTGGGACCCCTAAGGCACCTGCTGTGCTCTATTTCTTGTTGTTGCAGTAATAATTTCTCCAGGAGTCTCATCTCCCCTACTGGACAGTGAGTTTTTTACATGAAGTCACCGTATCCTGCACATTTTTGGCTCCCCCCTCATCCCCCAGAATGCAGTGGCGAAGCCTCATTGTTTTTCCATAACTGTTAGTTGAGTGAAGAAGCACCAGGACATGACCTCAATTCACAGAAAAGTTGTTTGGCTAAGCAAAGATAATTCATGTGAGAATTTCACATTTTGACAAAACAGAGGACAATATCAAGGCTAGGTAATAATTAGTGTTGTTGGTTTTTAGTTTTGCAACTAATAAAAAATGGTTCACCCTTGGGTTATGAAATTTCATTTTGTTTGATTTAGAGATGTACTGCTGGTGATAATAAAACACCTAAATATTAGAAACATCTGTAATTCTCCATCATTAACCTTTCCAGTATAGTATATTAGATAAATACCGCCAGACCTCAATTGTATACGGATGGCTCTTTATTGACAGCACTGCAAGTTCTGGAAACCCTCAAATCTCTCTGCTGTCATTTCTTCCAGAGAAAGAAAATCATTATTAATGTAATGGCTTATTTATTACCTTCTCGTTGCTCTTGGATATTATCTTCCAACTCTACCTCTCTATGTTAGTCAGGGTTCTCTAGAGGGACAGAACCAATAGGATATATCTCCTTTGTTAAGGAGAATTGACTCACACGATCACAAGGTGAAGCCCCACAATAGGCTGTCCGCAAGTTGAAGAGCAAGGAAGCCAGTGGTAGATCAGTCCGAGTCCCAAAACCTCAGAAATAGAGAAGCTGACAGTGCAGCCTTCATTTTGTGGCCAAAGGCCCGAGAGCCCCTGGCAAACCACTGGTGTAAGTCCAAGAGTCCCATCGCTGAAGAACTGGGAGTCTGATGTTCCAGGACAGGAAGCATCCAGCATGGGAGAAAGATGAAAGTCAGGAGACTCAGCAAGTCTGCTATTTCCAACTTCTGCCTGCTTTATTCTAGTCGCTATGGCAGCTGATTAGATGGTGCTCACCCAGATTGAGGGTGGGTCTGCCTTTCCCAGCCCGTTGACTCAAATGTTAATCTCCTTTGGCAACACCCTCACAGACACACCCAGGAACAATACTTTGCATCCCTCAATCCAATCAGGTTGACAGTCAATATTAACCATAACACCTTCTAACCTTGGGAATATGGATGGCAGAATTTTGTGAAGTAATAAGTTACCATGGAGCTGGTGACTCTGTAAAGGCAGGAACCAGAAACAGATGAACATTAAAATGAACTTACTCTGAGAATTCTCCATGCCAGTGGTTCTTAAAGTGGGTTCCCCAGACCAGCAGCATTGGTACCACTGGGCACTCGTTAGAAATGCATACTCTTGGGCCTTTCCTCAGACCTACTGAATCAGAATCTCTGGCAATGGAGCCCAGACACTCATATTTTAACAAGGGTTTCTCAGAGATTCTGATGCACATTGAAGATTGAGAACTATTGCTTGATATCATCTCTTAAGACCCAAAGTTAAGAGAACTAGAATAAATTCCTTTACCCAGTATGGTCAGAAAATGTCTCCGGACTTCCAGCTGCACATCTGTTCTTAATGTTTATGCCACTTCCTGTACTCATACAGTGCTCAGATTTGATGAATATATTCATGTCATGGTTTGACAAATTATCTGAATTATAGATGATGTTACAGTTTAGCTTGTCTCTTGGCTAAATAAACGGAGATTTACTCAAGCAAGATAGCTTAAGGAAGGCGGGTGTTTCTTGTGAGGAATTACATGAAGTGATTAGGAGAATCTCTTGGATATCCAAGAAGAGAAGAACTAAAATAGGGCTGGACTTCACACAGTCTTGATTCAAGATGGGTCTAAACATCTTGGCAGAGTGTTGGTGATACATCATGGTTTTGATACAATTGCACTTCATATGTCTGCTTCTTTCATCCTGCTATCAATTAGTTTCCTCTGTTTAATCACGTTTCTGATCCTCCATCATTTGGGGTTGTAGGGTTAATTATTTCAATGAAAGAAAGACTATGATAGGTTGAACTTATCTTTGAAATGTCACGCTATTTGTCATTCATGTTGATAGTCAAATATTTAACAATTGATACATAAGAGGTATCAGCCAATCAGAATGAAGAACCAACATTTTAGAACAAGATGTCAATCAATTAGAATGGGCTCTGACTATATAAACCTGGCATGGCTGTACCAATGCATACCTGCTAAACATTGGGCTGAAAAATGACTACGTACATTTGTCCCTTCAGAAGAGACTATGAGCACAGCAGAAAGATTTGTATAGGCAGAAATTATGATTTTATTTTTGCTTAACATCACATCCATAAATTTCAGTACACGGCACACAAGAGACACACATTAAATGTTTAACAGGACATAATTTTGAAATATTTAAATAACACCAATATTTAAATAACACCAATAAACATACTTAAAATTCAAGCTTTAAATCAAATTTAATGTTATCCCTTCCTTGTAAATGGCCTTTCAGCCTTCTTATCTATTATTTTTGCCCTTACTTCTTCCTCACCAACATTCATTGTGGATAATTTCAACAATCTTCTAATTAACGTTCCTGGCTCTAGAATCTCTTTTTCTTTTTCTTTTCTTTTCTTTTTTCTTTTTTTTTCTTTTTGAGATGGAGTTTTGCTCTTGTTGCCCAGGCTGGAGTGCAATGGGTGCTCTCTGCTCACTGCAACCTCTGCCTCCTGGGTTCAAGTGATTCTCCTGCCTCAGTCTCCCAAGACACTGGGATTACAGGCACCCGCCACCACGCCCAGCTAATTTTTTTTTTTCTTTTTTGTATTTTTGGTAGAGACGGGGTTTCACCATGTTGGCTGGGCTGGTCTCGAACTCCTGATCTCAGGTGATCTACCTGCCTTGGCCTCCCAAAGTGCTGGGATTACAGGCATGAGCAGCTGCGCCCGGCCTCCTTTTCTAACACAACGTCTGTCTCCAAAGCATCTCTCTAATACAAGACTTAAGCATTTCAGTTACTTATCCATTTTCCTGTTTAAGGATAAATTCATGAATAGGAAAAGTATACTCACACATAGAAGCGATAAATGTAAAAACACAATAGTCGTTGCCTCTGGGGATACTAGGAATAGTCAGACAAAGATTTAACCTGGAAGTATAATTCTTTATATGTTCTAAAATTTAAAAATTAAATTAAAAAATTAGACTTTATAAAACAGTCAAGAGTTGATGTTATTATGCTGCTGTTAGTAGCGTTATCAATAAAAATAAAGAAATATGTAAACTTTCCGGCTGTTTATTTCTGCTTCTAACCATAAAAGTACTGGACTTACCTTTCTGCTGAAAACAACTATACAACCAAATAATATATACGAAGCAATTGTTTTGGGGCATAAAACCTCACACAGAGCAGGACTGTGATCTTGATAAAAGGAAATTCAAGAGATGAGCCCATGGGCATTCTGTCTTTCTGTCTGGGAACACTTAGCTGGTACAACATAGGGAGGCACAAGCCTAGCAAAGTTGTGATTCTGCTGAGCTAAGAAGTAGGAAGGAAGCATTCTGGACTACGGAAGCAGCTGGAATTTGTGGGCCAGAGTACCTGAGAAAAGGGAGCTGTTGAGAGTAGTGATCTCAGAAGTTAACACAAGAATTCCCTTCAATTCCTTGGCAAGAGCTGGATGGTACATGAAAGGGCTAAACTCCAGAGGCCAGCATTTTGAGGATGCAAACTGAAAGGTGGAGCTGGGAGATGTTTGTATGCCAGACAAGCCAGAGTGGAGACAGCTCAGTGAATACTTCAGATATGCAGTTTTGTCTCCAGAAAGACTAGGCCTTAGGAATGAGGGCCATGCTCTAAGTTCAAAGAATGAAACAAATCTGACAGGACCAAAAGAACCCACCATTAACGAAATAGTATAATATGGGGTAAAAACACTCAACGTAAAATTCTTTATCCATTAAAATTATACTTCAAAGGATGAAATAAAGATATTTTCAGAACAACAAGCCTATAGAATTTATTGCCAGCAGATCTATATTATAAGAAATGCTTAAGAGAAATTTTCAGCCTGAAAGGAAATGACACCATATGGAAACTTGGATCTACAGGAAAGAATGAGAGAACCAGAAAAAGTAAATGTTATTAGAAATACAAAGAAATGTTTTTTCCTTCTCTGAATGTTTTGAAATATAACAAATTATTTAAAACAAAAATAATACATTGCATTATAGAATTTTATTACTTATGTAGACAAACTAAAGGACAACAGTAGCAAAAAGGTTAGGCAGAGTAAATAGAATTTTGCTGTTGTAAGGGTCTTACATTTGATGTGAACTAGTGAAATATTAACTCTAAATTGACAGTAATAAGTTAAGGATCCATCTTCTACTCTATCTGGAAACAACCATAAAGTATTAACACAAAGCAAATAGAGGAATGGAAATGGAATATAAAAACATATTAATTCAAAAGACAGGAAAAGAAGAAACAGATAAACAAAACTAGATAAGATAACTTGGAAATAAATAACAAGAGGGTAGCTTACACCCAACCATATTATTAATTATATTAAATGTAAATGAGTCAAACTTTCCAATTAAGAGGCAGAAACTATCAGACTAGATTAAAAAGCAAAAGGCAGCCATATAATCCTAAAGGAGACAGAGAAACAATTTAAATAAACTGGCACAAACAGGTGAAGAGTAAAAGGATGGAAACAGTAAGCATAAGAACGAGGTATAGGTATATCAACAGAAAATAAACTTCCAGATGAGGAATATTACCAGTAATAAAAGGATACTGCATATAATGATAAACAATTTAATTCAACAGGAAGATATAGCAATCATATATCTTATGCAGCTAATAACAGAGGTTCAGGATACATGAAGAAAAAAACTGACAGAACTAAAGGAAGAAATAGACACACCCACAAACATAGTTACAGATTTTAATACTTCTCTCTCACTAACTGACAGAATTAGACAATCAGGATATAGAAGATTTTAACAACAGTATTAATCAACTTGACCTAATTAATATTCATAGAACAATAATACTACACCCAACAACTGCAAAATGTACATTCTTTTCAAGTACACTTGTGATGTCAGCCAAAATAAACACTATGCTCAAAAGTAAAATAAGCCTCAACAGTCAAAAGATCAAAATCTTAAAGAATTTGTTTTCTGGCCAAAACAGAATTACTTAGAAATCAATAACAATAAGATAGATATCCAAATATTTGGAATTAGTACATTTCTACATACCCCATGGATTCAAATAGCAATCATAGGCATGACAAAACATTTTAGCTGGATGGTAATGAAAATAACAATGTTTGGTAGAAGCAATTAAAGCGTTGTTTGGAAGGAAATGTATAACTATAAAGATTATATGGGAAAGGAAGAATGATTTTAAAACAATGATCTAAGCTTCCATCTTAAGAAACTAGGAAAAGAACAAATTAAACCCAAAGTAATTAGAGGTAGGAAATAATAACAGAAATCAATGAACAGGAAAAAAAATAGAGAAATATGACAAATCCCCAAATAGGTATGTTGAAAAGATTTAAAAAATTGATAAACTCTTAGTAAGACTGCTCAAGAAAGAGAGAAAATTACCAATATCAAAACTGAAAGAGAGGTCATCATTTCAGATTCTACAGACATTAAAAGGATAATAACGTTACACATACCTTTATAATGAAAAATTTGGAAACATATAAAATTGACAAATTCCTTGAAAAATACAGCCCAAACTGACAGATATTCTATTAACCTTTTATCTACTGAACAAATTTAATTTATAGTCAAAATGTTTCCACAAAGAAAACAAACTTCAAGTCTAGATGTTTTCACTGTTGACTTTTATCAAATATTTAAGAAAGAAGTAATATCAATATTAAACAAGTTGGTTCAGTAAATAGAGCAGGGAAACACTGCTCCACTAGCTTTTTCATGAGACCAACACATTAGAGGAAAGAAAATTGAAAATGAGTATCTGTCATAAATGTAGGTGCAGAAATCCTTAAGAAAATATCAAACTGAATCCAGCGCTATAGAAAGAGCTAACACATCATGATCAAGTCGGCTTTCTTGCCAAATTTTCAAATGCCTTAACATTGGAAAATCAATCAATGTGATTCATTATATTAACAGAGTACAGGAGAAAAAAACCCATACAAGCATCTTAATATAAGCAGAAAAAGCATTTGACAACATTTAACACCCATTCATGATAAAAAATAAAAAAACTCTCAACAAATTTAAAATAAGAGGCAACTTCCTCAATATGACAAAAGAGCATCATATTTAATGGTTAAATATTGAACCATTAATATTTTCCTCCTTAGACTGGAAATCTTGGGCAGGACTTCCAGGTCCAGGAAATCTTTAAAGGTAGCTGCCCAGTTGGCTGGTCCCTTTACTCTTCCCTCGTCCCCTCTCTCTTTTTTCCTGGAATGTAGATAGCAGGAGCTGCAGCTACCATCTTGTAACTGGGAAGTAACCCCGAATTAAAGATAAGCTTCTATAATTTTAGGTTACTTTTACTGAGGACTCTGTTACCCATGGCTGAGTGCAATGCTTGATTGATACAAAGAAACAACTTTGGCTGAGTGCTTATTATATGCTGGGCTGTCATTTCTTTTGTCATTTAAATTCTCAAAGGCCTTTGTAGTGGGCATTGTGCACCCCAATTTACAGATGAGTAAACAGTAGACAGAAAAGCTCACCTCTTCTGGGCAGACTTCCTAAATAAAATTAACCAATGCTTCTAAGATCCTGTCTAGCAGATCTTATCTAGCAACTGACACATCATATTTTAGCTATAGAGGCATACAATTTGGTCATATTCAGGTAAGCTATTTGAGGTCTGGAATGATATCCACCATGTCATTGCTAGTGCTTGAACAGAATATGTTTTAAAAATACAGTTCAGGAAATAGACTGTCATGTACTGTGTTATTCAGAATCAAGAAGACCAACTGCGTACTAGAGTCAGGAGCAAGTGGCAATTGGTAAAGAGTTTCACCACCTAGAAACCAAGGATTGAAAAGTTCTCACATTACGCAGGCTCTTGCCAGGGCGACTACTTGCTAGTGCCTACCGGTATGTTCTTGGGGCCTATCCTGTGTTTTATGCCCCATGATCCTATTTCCTAGGTAGAAAATAGCATGTTTGAAATCCAGCTGATAAACCACTCTGCCCAACAGATGAGAAAAATATCACTGACTGGGCAGACCGGTACTCTGATACTTTGTTAGTAAAAGAAGAGAAAGGAAAAATAATGGACACACGATTCTGCAGTGGATGATAGCAGTACCTGCAAGGCATTCCCATTGCCACACATCGTGTTCCAAAGGAAGACCTTTCCATTGCAACGTTGCTGTGGTCCCACGCTCTGTGAGTGTGGTTTGTCCATCCCCAGGTTTATTCGGCCGTAGGTTTTAAGTGTCCTCTTAAAGCCATGACACCTCTCCTTGACCCTTTCAAGGCACACTCAGCTCTTCGGGAAGACCCTGGAAGTAACTATGTAATTAAATGAAGCCTCCGTATGTTTGTTTCTGTTTCCATTTTGCTTTCTGGTTCTCACTCACATTCACCTACTCTCCTGCCTCACTCTGAGCTAGATCTGAGAAAACAAGGATTACAATTCTAGACGGGGAAAAACAGACCAAATTCCAGTTAAGGGGTAGGTGGTTTTGAGACATTTTCTCCCCTGGTTCCTTCTTTTTCTACACTCTTCTTTCCTCTCCCTTTTCCTGCCCTCATTTCCTTTTTTCTTCCATGAAAAAGAGGGACAGGGTTTGAGGTTCAGTGTTGAATGAAGAGCCCACAATGTTTATACCTGAGGACCAAAATGGGATTCGTCGTGACAATAGAAAAGATGTAAGACAGAAAAGGTGAGTTTATGAGTATCTAGAGGTGGCTGTTGAAAGAAGACCAGTCCTTTTAGAAGGACAATGATTCCTGGATATTTTTAAGAGCCTGTCTCCCAGTGGATCTGAAGACCGTAGCCCTGTTTGTGGAACCCCATCACTTCTCCTCTCTGAGAAAGCCCTGCAGATCTAGGTTTCTGGTTTCGTGAGTTTGGGATTTTCCCCTAACCAGGCTTGTACTGACAAGTTGACTGAATTTTCAACTTTAAGTGCGCAGCACTCATCGCATCTCAGGACGCTCGGGATGCCCCCCCACCCCACCACCAAAGTTTTAGGATTTTTTTGTTAGTTTTTTACCATGTCACAAACAACTTGTATAAGCTCCATGGATGTTAGCACATGAAGTTTTATAACAAATCAAGAATATCCCAGACAACGCGTCTCTTTCCCCACAGTTTCAATATTTCTCCAGTAAGAGCGTAAGGTTTGCCAAGGAAGCTCATGACTGTTCATCAGACACAGGTCCCTGTCCTTCATCACTACCCAGACAGGGACCGAGTTGTCACAGGGTCAGGTTCTCGGTAACCCCAACATATTGCCAGAGTTCCATTGTAGTCCACAGGGGCCCTGCAGTCCTTGGTGACTGTGAGCCCACCCAAGAAGCCTGCTGTCCCCAGCAGCCCACCAGTCAGACCTATGACACGGGGAGCCCAGCCTTTGGCGGTAAGAACTAGAGAAGAGCCTGACCTATTTCTTGCTTAGGAAATAACCAGAGAAGCTGTGTGATAAGGAATGTGAGGACCCACCCAGGAGGATTCTGAGGTCACCATTTCCTATGTAGTGTGATATTCCAGAGGCTGAGGTGTCCTCTGCCATCCCTGACTCTCCAGGACCCTGAGAGCCAGCCCAAGGGTGTGAAACTCTGCTGGGGCATTTTTAAAGCCCTATCCTTTGGATGACTGCTGGACTTGTCTGCCCAGCTGCTCCTTTCTGAGAAGGCCTGGAGCTGCCTTGTAGTGTGGGATTCCTCACTGGGGTCTCTCTTTTAAGTAGTGGTGGGCAGTGGACTGCTGAGCCTGTGGGGGGTTCCTTCCTCTCCAGGGAAGGTCTGCTATGAGGAGGTTCAGCAGAGTCATCTCCAAATCCAGCAGGGGACACCCCAGCTTGGTCCCCAGTGTTCAGAAGGGTCTCTGTTTCCCTTAGAAGACTTGTGCCTTAGATGAGACAGTGCAGCAAAGAATGAAATGGTTTTCAAGACATTCTAATCAATTACCTATGCTAATAATTGGCATTTGTGAACACTAATTTTACAGCACTTATGGTACTATGTATTCTATATACAGAATCTCATTTAATCCCCTTACCAGCCCAGTGAACTGGGTAGTTTTATGATGTCCATTTTGCAGATGGGGGTGGTGAGGCTAAAAGAATATAAATGACATTGTCAGGGCTGAACAGCCAGTAAGTGTCAGTCCAGGAACAAGCCAATAGAATATAATTCTTAAAGAAATAAAAACAAAATAATAGTTCATGATGTAGAAATTTGTCACTGACACACTTGGGAATAAGTCAGTATTTCATTTTATAGTCATGACAATGAGGAAAATGGATGCTGGTCGTTATCAGACACATGTCCTAGAATTTTTAATTGATGTGTGAAAAAATTCAGAGGATGTAAGGATGATTCCTTGGCAGGAGTGGTAATAGCCAAAGATGCATGGAAAAATCTAGAAAAAAATAAAATTATTATTCTAAAATTCCAATGAGAAAGAAAGGGAAAAAGTAGGTATGTATAAATATTTGCCTATATGAAACGAACATATAAACAAATATATAAACAAAACCAAAGCCAAAGCCAGTCTAATTACAGACAGCCACCACTGCTTAACTCAGATTTTAACAAATAAATATAAAAGGAGGAGGCTGGACCCGTAATGAGGGCAAATAGAACCAGGGAGTGCGCCTGAAGGAAGAGTGGCCAGAAGCAGAGGGTTAGAATCCAGAATGGCTGAAAAAATGCTGAATAAAATGCTGATAAAAATGTTCCTTTTATTTCCTTTGGGTCCAAGGAGTTGTTAAGGAAGGGGCAGATCCCTTCTACTACTCAAAGATAATGAAGGGAAAAATGCTGAAGCATTTCAGTTCTCTCTTGCTTCTCTTGTGTGCAACTAGAATAGTCTTTAACTGGAAGCAACACAAGAGTTGAGGCTCATGATAAGAAAAAGAGCGGCCATTCATGGGTGCCCATTTTATGCCAAGTCGATATACATGTTCTAGTCAAGTCCCAATAGTAACTCAGAAAAGTTGGCATATAACCAGCAACCTCCTTCTCGCTCCCCACCCTGCCCTGCCTGACATGCTTTGTGTTGGCACCTAGATTACTCTATGAGGAAAACATATCAGTATTTCTGCAAATCATTTGAGAAGGCCATAATGAATTCTCTGTGGATAAAGTGGGGAACTGTGTGGTGGATTATGGTCAAGTGAAGTGGCCCTACAATTGATGGACCCACGCAGTTTATTGTCAGAAGACCCACATTTCATCTGGATATGGCCCTTCTCAGATGGGGGACTTTGGTCACATTATTTAAACTACATGAACTATAGTTTCCTTATCCGCACAATAAAGTTGATGTTACTACTCATTCATAAAGTAGTCATAAGGATTGATTTAGATCAGGGTCCCAAACTTCTGGGACATGGACCAGTACGGGCCCATAGCCTGTGAGGAGCTGGGCTGCACAGTGGGAGGTGAGGAGTGGACTAGTGAGGGAAGATTCATCTGTATTTATGGCTGCTCCCCATTGCTAGCCTCCAGTCAGAGCAGCAGTGGCATCAGATTCTCATAGGAGTGCAAAGCCTACTGTGAACTGCACATGTGAGGGATCTTGGTTGCATACTCCTTATGAGAATCTAATACCTGATGATCTGTCACTATCATCACCCCTGATGAGACCATCCAGTTGCAGGAAAACAAGCTCAGGGCTCCCACTGATTCTACATTATGGTGAGTTGTATAATTATTTCATTATATATTACAATGTAATGATAATAGAAATAAAATTCTCAATAAACATAATGTGCTTGAATCTCCCGGAACCATCCCCCAACCACTCCAGTCTGTGGAAAAATTGTCTTCCAAAACCAGTTCCTGGTGCCAAAAAGGTTGGACACTGTTGATTTGGATCTTGTGTATTAAAGTCATTTTGTAGATGTGTTACAAAATGTAACACATTTTGTGTTAGATGACAATACTATTGATATCAATTAATATTACCAGAAAAGAGTTACAAAACTTTGATCTTGGCCCTATTTTAGTCAACATTTTATCAAAGATGTGAATCAAAATAGAGGAAACATCCTTATCAGATCTGCACATGACACAGAGCTGGCAGTGAAAGCTGACATGTTTTATAAGTCTTAAGCCTTCAGTAAAATTCAGAGTGAATGCAGGTTTAGGGCAGTTGTGATGATTTTGATAGGCTGGAATATTGGACAAAACCAATAAGAAAAAAATTTAGCAAGAAAACTTTTATATCTATGCTTGGCTAAAAATGAAATTCCACAAGGACGGGTAAGAAAGCAATTCACATGGAGGATCTGAGAGATTTGTTTGACTACCAGCCTAGTCTGAAAAGGCTATGTGAGGTAGCTGCAGAAAACGGCAACAGAATGACAGGTTGTGTTTACAAAGCAGAGTCCATAGTACTCTTCTTGAGCCAGCACTCATCCGGAGTCATTTGCTTAAGCCAATGGAGCGGGTATATTTAGAGGACAGATAAGATGATGAGGTTTCTAGTAAGTGACAAGTGGTTGAAGGCATTATATGTGCCTGGAAGAGAAAAGAAAACTAATGGTAGTAAAACTAATAGTAATAATGACAATCACCACCACCATAGCAATAGCTAATACTTACTGAGTAACTGTATGTCTGGTATTGTGCTAGTCCCTCGTCTATGTTACATTGTTGAATCCTCTCAACAACCTTGTGAGTCAGGTACTGTTATTATCTCTACTTCCCCATTTAATAGATAAGAAAACAGACATGATAAGTGGCTTATTCTAGGCTATAGAATTATTACATAGTTATTATACAGCAAACGAGAAAACAATATTTAAACTCAGGCATTCTTATTTAGAACAGGAATTTTAAGCCAACATGCTATTCTGCTTTGTAAGAGTTGGGGATAATAACATAGCTCACTAAAATATTTGAAGGACTATCTATGGAAAACCGATCAGCCATTTGCTGTACATTTCTGCAAGGTAGTGCTATCCCAGGAAGTATAAAATACTGGAAGGAGATTTAGGCTAAGTGTTAAGGAATACAATTTAGGCTAAATGTTATGGAATGAAATGGATTGCAGCATTTATTTCTCCATCCATTTGTCAAGCAGAGGCTTAATGGCCACCCCTTAGGGTTTCCCTTCATGCTAAGAGGTTGCCCTAGGTGAACCCAATGGCTCCTTCAAGATTCTAGTTTCATTAGAATCATCTTTGGCCAAATATATTAATTAGGACTCATGACCTCAAGCAGCAGGAACCCAACTAATTACAGCTACACTGTGTGAGCTTTCTTGGAAGAGCAGGGATGCCACAGATCCTCAGTTGTAATGGAACTAGGAACGTGGAATCTGTAGGACTCTCTCTCCAAGTCTTGCCTCCACTTGGTTTTGTTGACTTTCTTAGCATAAACCAACTTTCATCATATATCAGAAAACACTGTCACTGGAAGCTCCTGCCTTTTCCCTCACAATGGGATAGTTTTTGTCACTGGAGATGGACTGCCTCTTTGGTATCAAGGCAAAACAAAATAAAACAAAAAATAACAAATCTTCACAGGCAAGGTAAAGATTGACCCAGTTTAAGAGTCTGCACCCTCTATACCACCATCATATGGGGCCAGGGGAATGGCAGGTCTCAGAGGAACAATCTGGATGGACTAGAAAAGATACTAAGCAATAGGATCCCTTGCCCCAAGGCAGGATTACAGGAAGCTGGCGCTCAAAATCCATTAAGGACACGACAGGTTTAAAGTCTTTTTGATGTAACCGTATACAAACTATGAACATAAATTTCAGGACTTAAGAATCTTCCATGTTTATAACAACAATCTTTTTTTTTTTTTTTGAGACACAGTCTTGCTCTGTCACCCACACTGGAGTGCAGTAGCATGATCTCAGCTCACTGCAACCTCAGCCTCCAGGGTTCAAATGATTCTCGTGCCTCAGCCTCCCACAGGTGCCTGGCTAATTTTTGTATTTTTGGTAGAGATGGGGTTTCTCATGTTTCCAGGCTGGTCTCAAACTCCTGGCCTCAAGTGATCTGCCCAGCTCGGCCTCCCAAAGTGCTGAGATTACAGGTGTGAGCCACTGCGCCTGACCGACAATAATCTATCTGAGAATATTTGAGAGGGACATTCACTGTTAATGCTGGATATCTGGCACCTATAATGTGCTTGGCATTGAGCTAGGTGCTGTGCTGGGTATGGAATTGCTGGCTTTGATTCCTGTGTTCAAAGGCCTAACCATTTAATGGGATTAAGGACTAAGTAGCATTCTGAGAACCATTTCAAATATAATGAAACCGAAGATGAGACCTTATCAATTACCTCATTTAGAAATAGATTTCACATTAAGTTTAAATCAAATCTAGCTTCCCAATAAAACTCTCAATGCTTTAGAAATAGCCCAAATTCAGGAATCTATAGATGCATTCATTCAACTCATTCACTTCCTATGTGCTCATCACTGTTTTAGACACTATAATACAAGTGGTAATGATTCCCTTTTCTCTACTTTCTTGCCTGTTGTTCTCTTTGCCTGACATAGTCTTCATCTCACTCTTGCTTCCCATTGCCATCATCTCCTTCTGTTTAACTCCTGTCCATTTTTTAGATATAAGCTTTCCCTAAATGTCTAAACTGGGTTGAAACACTTTGCTGTATACTCCTGTAGCATTCTGGGGGCTTCACTTTAGGAGTTATCACACTTGGAATTGTTTACCCAATGTGTCTTCTTTAGAAGAATTAAAGCCCCATGACGACAGGGCTAATGTTTGTTTTGTTCACTACTATGCCTGAAATAGTGCCTCCAAAAAAAAAAAGGACTAAATAAACCTTCATTAGACAGATATTTATTGAACATCTATGTGTCAAACAGTTTTTGATACTGAAGATATGGTCTCTGCCCTGAAGGAGCTTACATTTTAGTTAAAGTGTTGATTTCATGATAGATGAGAATCTACCTCAAACTCCGTATTTTCCAGGTGAGGAAATGAATGCCCTGGAGAATAAGTGACCTGAGTAAGGGCATATGGAAGATGTGAGTGGCACGGATTTGTTGTTTGTTCACTTAAAAAATTTCTCTTTTGCAAAGTATTTCTCAATACACATTTCACAATCCAGAGGTGGGTTGTACGAACTCCCGTTTCTTCAGTGTATAAATGCCCACAGAACACTGAGGGCATCACGAGCTGAGGGAGTTGAGACAAACACGTTGAGCACATCATTTTTACATGCACAGAATGACAAGGGTTACATCAGTAGTCGGCAGACAGCTTTGGTGATCTCTTGCCTAATTCTATCATATCCACTACAAGAACATCATATCCTTTACTGTTGTCTATGGAGCCTCGGCATCTGGGGTCCCTGGGAAAGTGAAGGTGTTGGCGTCAATGGCAGCTGTGTTGTTAGGGTTTTGTCAGGAGCTGCCAAAAGAGCTTATTCGTGAGCTGGGAGTGGCAAGAAGGGACTCATATGTATTATTACTGAGAAAAGTAGAAGAGCTTTTCAGGAGAGGGCACATGAGAAAGGGAAGGGAATTTTTATAACAGGAATGTATGAACAAAAGCAATTCACTGAAGTGCGGGTATATATGGGATAATGGAAAAAAAATACGGGATAGGTATGGGGAAATGGACTGGAGTTGAGTCTTTGGAAATGGAGGAAATGGTTGTTTCCAAGAATGGAGAGACAGCTAGACTTAGATTTCAGTTAGATTACTAAATAAATGTGAATTCAAACTAGCTCTTAAATTTCAGACCTGAAGCAGACTCCCATGAGAACTCCGCAGGGTTTCCTTCTCCCAGTTGAGGAACTGCCCCAGAAGGATATGGAGAAATCCTGTCACCCATTCATATCCACACATAGAAGCCAGTCTCTGGACAGGTTGTTATATGTCAGGTTACCACACGCCTCCCTACCCCCAAAACACACCCTCCACCCCCACAAAGCAAAACTGAAACTTTAGCAGAAACACATATGCATAAAGCCAGCTATGCCTTCACCATCTTCACCCAGGGGCTAGCGGAGCCTGTGCCTGAGTATTTGTGACTCTGCTGTCAGTGAAGGCCATGACTAACTTAAAAATTTCACTCATAAAATCTGTGAGTTGCTGAGTCATTTAATCAGAAAGCAACTCAATCCAAAATAACAACCTTTTAAAATACAGCAACTTTTAATAGTGTGAGCAGAAATCTTTTGGCATTTTAAAGAAGTGCTCTACTGAGGGCTATTGCTAAGACCAGCAGTCTACTTATGTTATTGAGAAGTAGGAAACGGTGATTTCATTCTTTAAATGATACATGAGTTCAGGGAATGAGCTGTAGCAGGCTCAGGGCTATGTGGGGAGAAAAGTCAGAGAAAGCATTGTAGATATCTGTAAAGAAAATGTTTTATTTAAAGTGTTAAATACCATCACCAGAATGAATTTGATTTACATTAGTTGGTGTTCATTACAGGACTAATCTGCCCTTTTTTTCCAACTGGAATTCCCTTTACTTTTCAAACATACTATGTACAGGGCAACAATGGTCACTGGCATAGTGCTAGTTACATGACTAAACCACAAAGTCGAGGTGCAGATGTGAAAATAAAAAAAAAACACACCAACTTTTAAATAAATACTGCATAATGACAAGTATGTACAAATATTCCATACAGTCATGTCCTTCTTATTAAAATTAGAAACAATTTGTATAGGAATATGCACAAAAGATTATGTGACTGCATCTTAGTATCAGGAAAATCATAAACCTTTATTCTAAGGGATAGTATAGACACTCTAGGTCTATTAAATCAATTGTTGCTGGTACACAGGTGTCTAAATTATTTTAATAAAGTTTTATTCATTCTTTTAACAACTTTACCTGGGTCCATCAGAATGTCAAGACACAGTCTTGGTGTATTTCATATTGCACCACATAAAGAGAAGGCATTTTTAGTGATACTCATTTTAACTTTTGCACCGTATCAAGCATGATAGTTTTTAATGGTCAGCACTGAACTAAAAAAAAATTTGTGCATGGCCTTAATTTAAACAAATGAGATGTGGATTTCAAAAATTAAAGCAAAGAATTAAAATCAAGCTATAATAATGTGTTATCAAAATGTACATAAAGAACCATGGGTGGTTTATTACAATAACCAGTGACTTTTCCTCTAAATAGGGGAACTTAGGAGAAATTTGACCTTGCAGCACCACCCAATGGTAATAACTGTCTGTAAAATCAAAGGCAGGGGTTTTGACTTTAGGAGATTTTCACATCGACTTTTGGTGATGGCATCAAATAACTATTAATAAGCATACTGACTTTGTTTGAGTCACCTAAAAATTGGAGCTTTAAAATTGTTGCAGATTTATGTTTGCTATATTTCTTTAGAAATATAATTTGTGAAAAGTTGAATTTTACTACAGAAAAATGAATGAATAAACAGCCCCGTGTTTCAGGGCTCCAATTTTTAGCAGTGTTTCTATTCACATAGTAAATGGAAACTGACTAAAGAAATTGTTTTAACTGATTAAAAAACAAACAGAACCTAAGACCTTCTACAAATAATACTTTAACCCCTGTATGAATAATGCTGGTGCTAAAAACAAATTTACTGGACATCACAATGGCAACATGATTTTAGAATTTTCCTGTAAACTGAATTTTAAAGGTGAAAAAAAATTACCATGCACTGTACAATAAACTGCAAAAGTTCAAATATCTTCTTTGTCAAATACATGCTGACTTACTTTAATGTACTCCCAAGTCATGTTGCAAAATCCTTTTCAACATGCTTGAAATAAAGAAAGCTCTTAAAGTTATTTTTCCCTTGAGAAATTTGCAAATTCAGAGGCATCTACAGCTCTGAATCAAACATGGGGTATAAGAGAGGATCAGATCAAAACTTGTAATTTTTTAGTATAAGGTTCACTCTGGCAGGGAGAAAGAAAAGATTAAAAGAGGGAGAAGAGGAAAAGTGAGAGGAGAAAGATGTGAAAAATTTGCACATATTGAACTTCATAAGATTTGTATATTTAACATGGAGATAAATTGAATATATTATACTTATTTGTCACATAAAGAGAATTTTAAATATCTTCTAGAAAGTATTTCCATTTGTAGTGTCTGCCAAAACACAGACTATGATTAAAGAATAAACATGGTGTATCTTTGTATCACCCTGTTGCATTCTCTCTCCTTTTTAAAACCATGCACTAGTGAAATTTATTTTTAAAAATAATATAAACTGTTGAAAATGGCTGATTTTTATTTTTATTTTTTGCAAGTTGCAGCCCCAAGAAAATAATTTAAGTATTCAGCTTATCTGTGTCCATGCAAAAAAAGTTTCTTTAATTTCATTCAGTACAGTGTAGCCACAGAATTTTGCTTTTCAGAGTCCAACACATCTTGGCATTAGTAAAGGACGTGCCCGTGGAGCTACAGAGTCTGCCACTCTTCCTGCTGGACAGACTGCTCTGATCCCCAGCCAGAGGAGGGCTGATGATTGTTCCTGACCACTTCTTTGGTCTCCTACTTTTCACCTGATGCTTCCTAGGATTTCACTCCTTGACCTGTAACATGGCTTCATGGCTGTATAGCTCCATTTCTGTGGCATATCAGGGCTTTGGGGTTAGATAAATGAAGAAAAACGAACGATAAAAATATAAAGGTGCCATTGAAAAGGGCTTCTGTTGCATGAAACTGACTGATTCTTTGAGATTAATCCATGGCTTCAGATTGGACCAGAACTTCAATGTCATTGAATTCCAAACCTGATAGTTCTTCACAGCTCTGCTCTTTCACCTGAGGGCCTTCTTTAGGGCACAATGTGTGCAACTTCCTCTGAGAACACAGGATCGCTTTGTATCCCTAGAAACAGGCTCAGAAGACACAACATTAAGCATGCAGTGTTACCAGGGTTTGCAACCTGTGATTTGTCTTTTTTTTTTTTTTTTTTTTTTGTAACGCTGGTTGCTGTGACAACAGTTTTACAGCTGCTATGAACGAGAGTAAGAAGGTCCAGTTGAACTTTCCAGAGATGATTGGGAAGCTCTTCTTGTCAGAGGGGCCAAGGTTGGATCTACTAGGGAGGAAGGAGGGAAAAGTTTGAACCATCCGATCACCATATTGGATAGCTCTAGTTCATCTAAAAGTATCTGGGCCACTCCCATAAAAGATTTGTGATCCATGCGGCCATAATCTCCCCAGACGATGATCTGTTGGCAAAATAAAAAGTAGAGTGACGTCAGTGTAACTGTGTAAATAGAAAAAGTTGTAAAATGTATGAAAATACTAAAGTACATTCAGTTAATTTTCTGACATCAAAGCATTAAGGTCATAAGAAATCCAGAGAGACTGGAATTTATGTGTGGTGGGGATTTGCACGTCTACAAATCTCTTTTTTTTTTTTTTTTTTTTGAGACGGAGTCTTGCTCTGTCACCCAAGCTGGAGTGCACTGGTCAGATCTCAGCTTACTGCAAGCTCCGCCTCCCGGGTTCACGCCATTCTCCTGCCTCAGCCTCCTGAGTAGCTGGGACTACAGGCGCCCGCCACCTCGCCCGGCTAGTTTTTTGTATTTTTTAGTAGAGATGGGGTTTCACCGTGTTAGCCAGGATGGTCTCGATCTCCTGACCTTGTGATCTGCCCGCCTCGGCCTCCCAAAGTGCTGGGATTACAGGCTTGAGCCATATAAATCTCTTTAAAGAAAATGACAGAAGATGGCTGAATAGGAACAGCTCCAGTCTCCAACTCCCAGCGCGAGCGACACAGAAGACCGGGGATTTCTGCATTTTCAACTGAGGTACTGGGGTCATCTCACTGGGGAGTGCCGGACAATCGGTGCTGGTCAGCTACTGCAGCCCGACCAGCGAGAGCTGAAGCAGGGCGAGGCATCGCCTCACCTGGGAAGCGCAAGGGGAAAGGGAATCCCTTTTCCTAGCCAGGGGAACTGAGACACACAACACCTGGAAAATCGGGTAACTCCCACCCCAATACTGCACTTTAAGCAAACGGGCACACCAGGAGATTATACCCCACACCTGGCCAGGAGGGTCCCACGCCCACGGAGCCTCCCTCATTGCTAGCACAGCAGTCTGCGATCTAACCGCAAGGCAGCCGCGAGGCTGGGGGAGGGGCGCCTGCCATTGCTGAGGCTTAAGTAGGTAAACAAAGCCGCTGGGAAGCTCGAAGTGGGTGGAGCTCACAGCAGCTCAAGGAAACCTGCCTGTCTCTGTAGACTCCACCTCTGGGGACAGGGCATAGCTAAACAACAACAAAAAAGCAGAAGAAACCCCTGCAGACGCAAACAACTCTGTCTGACAGCTTTGAAGAGAGCAGTGGATCTCCCAACATGGAGGTTGAGATCTGAGAACGGACAGACTGCCTGCTCAAGTGGGTCCCTGACCCCTGAGTAGCCTAACTGGGAGACATCCCCCACTAAGGGCAGTCTGACACCCCACACCTCACAGGGTGGAATACACCCCTGAGAGGAAGCTTCCAAAGTAAGAATCAGACAGGTACACTCGCTGTTCAGCAATATTCTATCTTCTGCAACCTCTGCTGCTGATACCCAGGCAAACAGGGTCTGGAGTGGACCTCAAGCAATCTCCAACAGACCTACAGCTGAGGGTCCTGACTGTTAGAAGGAAAACTATCAAACAGGAAGGACACCTATACCAAAACCCCATCAGTACGTCACCATCATCAAAGACCAGAGGCAGATAAAACCACAAAGATGGGGAAGAAGCAGGGCAGAAAAGCTGGAAATTCAAAAAATAAGAGCGCATCTCCCCCTGCAAAAGAGCGCAGCTCATCACCAGCAATGGATCGAAGCTGGTCAGAGAATGACTTTGACGAGATGAGAGAAGGCTTCAGTCCATCAAACTTCTCAGAGCTAAAGGAGGAATTAGGTACCCAGTGCAAAGAAACTAAAAATCTTGAAAAAAGAGTGGAAGAATTGACAGCTAGACTAATTAATGCAGAGAAGGTCATAAATGAAATGACAGAGATGAAAACCATGACACGAGAAATACGTGACAAATGCACAAGCTTCAGTAACCGACTCGATCAACTGGAAGAAAGAGTATCAGCGATTGAGGATCAAATGAATGGAATGAAGCGAGAAGAGAAACCAAAAGAAAAAAGAAGAAAAAGAAATGAACAAAGCCTGCAAGAAGTATGGGATTATGTAAAAAGACCAAATCTACGTCTGATTGGGGTGCCTGAAAGTGACAGGGAAAATGGAACCAAGTTGGAAAACACTCTTCAGGATATCATCCAGGAGAACTTCCCCAACCTAGTAGGGCAGGCCAACATTCAAATTCAGGAAATACAGAGAACGCCACAAAGATACTCCTCGAGAAGAGCAACTCCAAGACACATAATTGCCAGATTCACCAAAGTTGAAATGAAGGAAAAAATCTTAAGGGCAGCCAGAGAGAAAGGTCGGGTTACCCACAAAGGGAAGCCCATCAGACTAACAGCAGATCTCTCGGCAGAAACTCTACAAGCCAGAAGAGAGTGGGGGCCAATATTCAATATTCTTAAAGAAAAGAATTTTCAACCCAGAATTTCATATCCAGCCAAACTAAGTTTCATAAGTGAAGGAGAAATAAAATCCTTTACAGATAAGCAAATGCTTAGAGATTTTGTCACCACCAGGCCTGCCTTACAAGAGACCCTGAAGGAAGCCCTAAACATGGAAAGGAACAACCGGTACCAGCCATTGCAAAAACATGCCAAAATGTAAAGACCATCGAGGCTAGGAAGAAACTGCATCAACTAATGAGCAAAATAACCAGTTAATATCATAATGGCAGGATCAAGTTCACAAATAACAATATTAACCTTAAATGTAAATGGACTAAATGCTCCAATTAAAAGACACAGACTGGCAAACTGGATAAAGAGCCAAGACCCATCAGTCAGCTGTATTCAGGAGACCCATCTCACATGCAGAGACATACATAGGCTCAAAATAAAGGGATGGAGGAAGATCTACCAAGCAAATGGAGGACAAAAAAAAAGCAGGGGTTGCAATACTAGTCTCTGATAAAACAGACTTTAAACCATCAAAGATCAAAAGAGACAAAGAAGGCCATTACATAATGGTAAAGGGATCAATTCAACAGGAAGAGCTAACTCTCCTAAATATATATGCACCCAATACAGGAGCACCCAGATTCATAAAGCAAGTCCTTAGAGACTTACAAAGAGACTCAGACTCCCATACAATAATAATGGGAGACTTCAACACTCCACTGTCAACATTAGACAGATCAACGAGACAGAAAGTTCACAAGGATATCCAGGAATTGAACTCATCTCTGCAGCAAGCGGACCTAATAGACATCTATAGAACTCTCCACCCCAAATCAACAGAATATACATTCTTCTCAGCACCACATCGCACTTATTGCAAAATTGACCACATAATTGGAAGTAAAGCACTCCTCAGCAAATGTAAAAGAACAGAAATTATAACAAACTGTCTCTCAGACCACAGTGCAATCAAACTAGAACTCAGGACTAAGAAACTCAATCAAAACCACTCAACTACATGGAAACTGAACAACCTGCTCCTGAATGACTACTGGGTACATAACGAAATGAAGGCAGAAATAAAGATGTTCTTTGAAACCAATGAGAACAAAGATACAACATACCAGAATCTCTGGGACACACTTAAAGCAGTGTGTAGAGGGAAATTTATAGCACTAAATGCCCACAAGAGAAAGCTGGAAAGATCTAAAATTGACACTCTAACATCACAATTAAAAGAACTAGAAAGGCAAGAGCAAACACATTCAAAAGCTAGCAGAAGGCAAGAAATAACTAAGATCAGAGCAGAACGGAAGGAGATAGAGGCACAAAAAACCCTCCAAAAAATCAATGAATCCAGGAGTTGGTTTTTTGAAAAGATCAACAAAATTGACAGGTTGCTAGCAAGACTAATAAAGAAGAAAAGAGAGAAGAATCAAATAGACGCAATAAAAAATGATAAAGGGGATATCACCACTGACCCCACAGAAATTCAAACTACCATCAGAGAATACTATAAACATCTCTACACAAATAAACTAGAAAATCTAGAAGAAATGGATAATTTCCTGGACACTTACACTCTCCCAAGACTAAACCAGGAAGAAGTTGAATCCCTGAATAGACCAATAGCAGGCTCTGAAATTGAGGCAATAATTAATAGCCTACCAACCAAAAAAAGTCCAGGACCAGATGGATTCACAGCTGAATTCTACCAGAGGTACAAGGAGGAGCTGGTACCATTCCTTCTGAAACTATTCCAATCAATAGAAAAAGAGGGAATCCTCCCTAACTCATTTTATGAGGCCAACATCATCCTGATACCAAAGCCTGGCAGAGACACAACAAAAAAAGAGAATTTTAGACCAATATCCCTGATGAACATCGATGCAAAAATCCTCAGTAAAATACTGGCAAACCGGATTCAGCAGCACATCAAAAAGCTTATCCACCATGATCAAGTGGGCTTCATCCCTGGGATGCAAGGCTGGTTCAACATTCACAAATCAATAAATGTAATCCAGTATATAAACAGAACCAAAGACAAGAACCACATGATTTTCTCAATAGATGCAGAAAAGGCTTTTGACAAAATTCAACAGCCCTTCATGCTAAAAACGCTCAATAAATTCGGTATTGATGGAACGTACCTCAAAATAATAAGAGCTATTTATGACAAACCCACAGCCAATATCATACTGAATGGGCAAAAACTGGAAAAATTCCCTTTGAAACTGGCACAAGACAGGGATGCCCTCTCTCACCACTCCTATTCAACATAGTCTTGGAAGTTCTGGCTAGGGCAATCAGGCAAGAGAAAGAAATCAAGGGTATTCAGTTAGGAAAAGAAGAAGTCAAATTGTCCCTGTTTGCAGATGACATGATTGTATATTTAGAAAACCCCACTGTCTCAGCCCAAAATCTCCTTCAGCTGATAAGCAACTTCAGCAAAGTCTCAGGATACAAAATTAATGTGCAAAAATCACAAGCATTCTTATACACCAGTAACAGACAAACAGAGAGCCAAATCATGAATGAACTTCCACTCACAATTGCTTTAAAGAGAATAAAATACCTAGGAATCCAACTTACAAGGGATGTAAAGGACCTCTTCAAGGAGAACTACAAACCACTGCTCAGTGAAATCAAAGAGGACACAAACAAATGGAAGAACATACCATGCTCATGGATAGGAAGCATCAATATCGTGAAAATGGCCATACTGCCCAAGGTTATTTATAGATTCAATGCCATCCCCATCAAGCTACCAATGAGTTTCTTCACAGAATTGGAAAAAACTGCTTTAAAGTTCATATGGAACCAAAAAAGAGCTTGCATTGCCAAGACAATCCTAAGTCAAAAGAACAAAGCTGGAGGCATCACGCTACCTGACTTCAAACTATACTACAAGGCTACAGTAACCAAAACAGCATGGTACTGGTACCAAAAACAGAGATATAGACCAATGGAACAGAACAGGGTCCTCAGAAATAATACCACACATCTACAGCCATCTGATCTTTGACAAACCTGAGAGAAACAAGAAATGGGGAAAGGATTCCCTATTTAATAAATGGTGCTGGGAAAACTGGCTAGCCATGAGTAGAAAGCTGAAACTGGATCCTTTCCTTACTCCTTATATGAAAATTAATTCAAGATGGATTAGAGACTTAAATGTTAGACCTAATACCATAAAAACCCTAGAAGAAAACCTAGGTAGTACCATTCAGGACATAGGCATGGGCAAGGACTTCATGTCTAAAATACCTAAAGCAACAGCAGCAAAAGCCAAAATTGACAAATGGGATCTAATTAAACTAAAGAGCTTCTGCACAGCAAAATAAACTACCATCAGAGTGAACAGGCAACCTACAGCATGGGAGAAAATTTTTGCAATCTACTCATCTGACAAAGGGCTAATATCCAGAACCTACAAAGAACTCAAACAAATTTACAAGAAAAAAACAACCCCATCAAAAAGTGGGCAAAGGATATGAACAGACATTTCTCAAAAGAAGACATTCATACAGCCAACAGACACATGAAAAAATGCTCATCATCACTCGCCATCAGAGAAATGCAAATCAAAACCACAATGAGATACCATCTTACACCAGTTAGAATGGCAATCATTAAGAAGTCAGGAAACAACAGGTGCTGGAGAGGATGTGGAGAAATAGGAACACTTTTACACTGTTGGTGGGATTGTAAACTAGTTCAACCATTATGGAAAACAGTATGGCAATTCCTCAAGGATCTAGAACTAGATGTACCATATGACCCAGCCATCCCACTACTGGGTATATACCCAAAGGATTATAAATCGTGCTGCTACAAAGACACATGCACACGTATGTTTATTGCGGCACTATGCACAATAGCAAAGACTTGGAATCAACCCAAATGTCCATCTGTGACAGACTGGATTAAGAAAATGTGGCACATATACACCATGGAATACTATGCAGCCATAAAAAAGGATGAGTTTGCGTCCTTTGTAGGGACATGGATGCAGCTGGAAACCATCATTCTTAGCAAACTATCACAAGAAGAGAAAACCAAACACCGCATGTTCTCACTCATAGGTGGGAACTGAACAATGAGATCACTTGGACTCGGGAAGGGGAACATCACACACCGGGGCCTATCATGGGGCGGGGGTAGGGGGGAGGGATTGCATTGGGAGTTATACCTGATGTAAATGACGAATTGATGGGTGCTGATGAGTTGATGGGTGCAGCACACCAACATGGCACATGTATACATATGTAACAAACCTGCACGTTATGCACATGTACCCTAGAACTTAAAGTATAATAAAAAAAAAAACCAAAAAAAAAAAAAAATAAAATAAAATTATAATCTACCCAAATATTAAAAAAAAAAAAAAAAAGAAAATGACAACATACATTGCTTTACAGCACTGGTCACCACTTTGAAAAGTTTCCAAAGGATTTCAGTTGTGAGGAACATAAAAGAATACAACAGAAAAGATTTGGGGTGTAACGTCTGACTCCATGAAAAATGCTTTCTTAGGTAAGGGATAAACAATTAGGTAGATACCTGTAAAACTTTTCCTTGTGGACTCTCTTCGAAAGATAATAGCTGCTGGTAAAGGGGTTCCAGCGTTTTTCTTGCCACTTTTGTTTTCTTCTTGGCTATGCAGACTCCGTTATCTAATAGATACACCTTTACATATGGTGCTTGGGAAAGAAAAGATAGATGGACATGAAATGGCCAACTCACAGTGACATTTACCACAATTTAATCTTTGGCTGAAAGAGCTAGCAATCATGCCACTGGCCTAGCCGCATTCTGTCAAAATCACTAGATAAACAGTGGATGACTGTGTCTTTCAGAGAGTTTTAGGGGATGTTAACATAGCCCCTGAGTTTATTATTATTATTTTCATCAACTGGTTATACAGGTTTACACACTGCATTAAATAAAGTGAAATGCTTCCAGTCCTGAGAGATGTCCTACTCAGTCTTTAATTTATCAATACTTAAATCTATTTAACATGCTTGAAGCTACATTGTTTCATTCACTCATCCCCACAAATAGTGATTATCACTCAAAAGTACTTATTTATTGGTGGTGGTGTGGGTATAACAGTAGTGGAATTTCATATGATATTGATCAAATTAGCTAAGAGGCAACTAATTAGAAAATCTATGGCTTAAAATTTATCCAACAGACACTTCTTAAAAACCATTTTTTATGCATGTACAAATCATGATATTCTTTATAGCAGAATGAGTTGACTAGCTCTAAGACATATAAACACAACTGTCTTAATCACCAGTACAAGGTTATACAATAGATTATATAATTAAAACTTTCTGCAAGGATAGAAAAGTTGAGTCAAAGTTACAAGTCAATCAGTAGAGATGCTGACGCTAGAAATCAAGTTTCAGAATCCTCAGGAATTGTTTTATCCATCTTATCAAACAATCTCTATACAATGTATTTGGAGCACTGTGGCACCTTCCATGGCTTCAAGCGCCTTAGATTATAATGACATTTCAGTATGAAATATGTAGCATAAGAAGTTATAATAGTGCCTCTCTTTCCTCAGATTATAGGAAGTAAAAGTCTTATAATTAGAATATCCAGCATACATAGCTTATGCTACTTTTGGAGCCTGTATCTATTTTTATTCTAATTCCAGAGCCTTACGGATTCCTGAGGAGAATTTTGAAGCTCTAGAGAAACTGAAGAACAACACAAAAGACTAGCTAATAAGAAAAAAGAACTCCCTGTGTACATGGTGTGACAAAATGAATTTTCTAAGTGGGATGGTTTTTATTTTGCAGTGGTTTCTACCACGTACGTACTTATTTAACAACTTACGTTAACCCCACCGGATCATCCTCATTGAACACTCATTCAGGATAAACACACAAATGACTCCAGCCCCAAACCAGTCATAATGGACTATCCATTAATAACCTTGATTAACTAAATCAAAGGTCTAAACCAATCAAAAGGTCTCTAAGTTGAAACAATATGGATTATGGACAATAATAGAAAAATCTCTTTTGTTTTTACCTGGCAGTGTCTTGGAACCTGGTTTTACAACAAGGCCACGGGCCCGGATGATTTCTACCTCCAACTGTCCCTTTTTGTCCATCATTCCTACCTGAATGTCACCTAATGGAAGGAGGAAGAAACAAATGTGCTTTAATATACAAATGCACTAAGGAAAATACTTGAGTCAAAGACCTTGGTTTAACATCATTTCATCATTTCCCATATATTTTCTTAAATTCAAATATACTTAAAATTCTATCAATACTATCTTCCTTTAAAAAGCATTAAAATTAAAAGAGAAATAATGGTTAAATATTTTTTATTGCTAAAATCTAAGGTCTTGATTCCTGTTGATAATATTGTTACAGATTCTATTGGGCTGAGCCCAGTGGCTCATGCCTGTAATCCCAGCATTTTGGGAGGTGGAGGCAGGAGGATTGCTTGAGGCCAGGAGTTTGAGACCAGCTTGGTCAGCACAGTGAGGCCCTGTCTCTACAAAAAAAACAGTCAAAATATTTGCTGGGTATGGTGGCATGTGCCTGTAGTCCCAGCTACTTGGGAAGATGAGGTGGGAGGATTTCTTGAGCCAAGGTGGTTGAGGCTGCAGTGAACCATAGTCATGCCACTGCACTTCAGCCTGGGCAACAGAGTGAAACTCTGTCAAAAAAAAAAAAAAAAAAAAAAAAAAAAAGAGGGAGAGAGAGAGAGAGAAGATTCTATGAAATTTAGAGAATTTCCTTTTCAATAATCTAAAACAAAATAGTGAAATCATGTGGCAGAAATCCTTACCCATTGCAGGTGTTGCCAGAGTCTGGCGTCCCACTAGCTGAGCAGGGCCAAGGCCATCCAGGAAATCGCTGAATTGGCTATCAGAGGCCAAGCGAACACCAGGGAAAATCAGACTGAAAGCAAAATAACATATGAAATTAAATCCCCAATCCCTATTTATTTTCAGGTAAGCTTGGTTTCATTCTAGCCTTGTTATCGTGGCAAAACTAGTCCTATTATTTTGCCACTTATATTTACTGGATCCAAACACCCCGCTCCATGTCCCAGGGCTCTTCCTTCATATTCTCAGCAGCCCACGTATGACACCAGAAGCACCTGTCACACTGCACTGCAGGCTTCTGCTGGTGAGCCTTTCTCTTCCTTGGTCGCAAGGGCAGACTGTGATTTCTATGAGTAACACTCAGCACATATTGAGCACTTACTCCATCACAGGCTTTATCATATTTAGTCCTCTTAGCTGCACTATGATATGTTCTATTATTTCTCCTAGTTCATACACGAAGAAATGTTTCTGGATCATTCCCATCTGCATACAAATATGCTGTTATTTCTTCCACCATATAAAAAAATCCCTTTCCTGACCCCATTTCCCTCTCCAGTTACTACCCCATTTCTCTTCTTGAAATAATTGTCTCTATGTGCTGTCTTCGATTTCTTTCCTCTCATTTTCTCTTGAAAGTCTAATCATGTTTTCATTGTTGCCACTCCACTAAAATTCTCGGATCATTTGACACAATTGACCTTGCCCCCTCTTCCTTGAAGCACTGTGTCCCACTGCTTTCTGCACATCCAGTCTCCTGGTTTCCCTTTTTTCCCTTCTGCCATTCAGCCTTAACCTCCTGTGCTAGTTCTGCCACCAAACACTGGAGCTTGATCCTTTGACCTCTTATCTTTTTTCTATGTCTGAATTCCCTTGATAATCTCATCCAGTCTCACGGTTTTAAATGCCATCTATGCTGCTATTGCCTAGATTGACATCTCCAGCCTGGATCTCTCCCTTGGGCCACAGACCTATATTCCAACTGCTTGGTCTACATATCTGCTTGGATATGTAATAGGCACCTGAAACTCAAATTGTTTAAAACTGACTCTCCCCGTGCTCTTGTTCCCCTACTGCAAACACACAAACAAAAAATCCAAACTCTGGTCCTGTCAAAAGATTCCCATCTTGATAAATGGTAACTTCATTCTTCATTCTTCCAACTGCTCAACCTTGGAGCCATCTGTCAACCTTCCTCTCTGTTATGGACTGAATCATGTCACCCCAAATTTCTTATGTTGAAGCCCTAACCCTTAATATGTCTGTATTTGGCCATAAGGCCTTTAAAGAGAGAAGGTTAAATGAGGCCACTAGCATGGAGCCCTAATCCAATATGACCCATGTCCTTGTAAGAAGAGGAAGAGACACCAGGAGTAGGTACGCACAGAGAAAAAGCTGTGAGAAGACATCACAAGAAGGGGGCCATCTGCAAGCCAAGGAGAAAAGCCTCAGGAGAACTCAAACCTGCAGACACCTTAATCTTGGACTTCTAGCCTACTGATCTGTTAGAAAATAAATTCCTGTTGTTTAAGCCACCCAGCCTGCGGTATTTTATTACGGCAGCCCTTGCAAACAAATATACTGTCTTTTCTCTCATTACCCACATCAAATGCACCAATAAATCTTACTTGTTCTACTGTCAAAATACATTCAGAATCTGACCTCACTAACGCTACACTCTGGTCCAAGCCACCATTCCCTAGCTTCCGTATTCCTGTAGTAGCCTTGTGAATGCTCTCCCTGTTGCTGCCCTTGCTGTCCTGGCCCCTTGCCCCCTCAGCATTCAGACTGATCTGCCAAAAACAGAAGTCAGATCCTGTCACTCCTCTGCTCAAAACCATCCACCATCTTCTCACCCCACTCAGTAACAGCACAGTCCTTACAATACATAAAGTCTATATAAGCTGTCCTCACCCCTGCCACATGCCCTAATTCCTCATCTGTTACTGCTCTCACCCTTCCTCCCTGGTGCTGACACTAGGGGAGCTCCTGTCTCAGGGCCTCTGAAGCAATCTTCCTTCTAGAATGTTCTTCCTTCAGATATCCCTCTGCTCACTAAACTCCTTCATATCTTCATTCGAATATCTCCTTTCCCCTTTCCCCATCTATCCTGTGTCAAATCTTACCTCCAACCTCTTGATCATCTCTCTTCCTTGCTGTATTTTTCTCCTTAGCACATATGCTATCTAATCTACTATATATTTTACTAGTTTTTCTTTTATATACATTTTAACATTTTTTCTTGTTTGTCTTCTCTATTAGAGTGTAAATGTGAGGAGAGTATTTTATTTTGTGAGGGGTGGGGTCTGCTTTGTTCACTGCTGTATCTCTAGCACCTAGAACCAAGCCTGGAATACTGTAAGTTCTACAGAAGGAAAGGAAAGGAAAGGAAAAAGGAAAGAAAAGAAAAGAAAAGACCCAGCTGAGAGAACCAGGCCTATATGACTGCAAACCCTGTGATCTTAGCCATGGAGATTTACTCCCTCCCCTCTATGACTTATATCCCCAAAGTACAGCATAGTGACTGGTCCACTGGAAGGTATGGTAATATTTGTTGAATGAATTTATGGGTATTCATCCTCTTTTTCCAGTAAGACTATAAACATCTTGAGCAAGGGCTACAGTGTAAACATTTTTATATCCCTAACAGTACCTAATGTAGTTCTTTGCAATGATTAGTGCTCAGTGCACGTTTACTTTTCGGTTGATTTTCCCTCTCTTTTTAGACTTCCTTAATGAATAACGAATCTATTTCTCCCCCCGACCTCAACTCTCAAATATTCAGTTAATACAAATGTTTTAGTCTGTTTCTATAAGTATCCCGTATAAGCCTACTTACAAATGTATAGAAACCATTTATATCTCTTGTATTTATGTTATCGTGCTAGGCAAATTATCCTGAGACATACCATTCATGCTGTGCCAACAGCTCCTATGGCCTCACATCTGTAAACTGGCCACACATAGGTTATCTAAACATCTAATACTTTCATGGTGATGACAGTGAGGCCAGTAAACCCCATTTTCCTTTATTAACATCCTTTACAGCCCCACTTCCAGATCTTTAGTTGCTGAGTACTATTAATTTGTTGGTGACAGAACTACACAAGCTACAAATGCTTTAAAAATATCTGAGACAGTTGATTCAAAGGAAAGCTACATGATAACTATATAAAAGGCTCCGCAACTTTTTTGGTGGCATTTCTTTTTGGCTGTTATATTTAATATAATTAAATAATTATAGTTGTTTGTTACAACATGGAACTAAGTATACACCAGCATTCCATGTTTTTTAGCAATCATTCTCAGGATGGAGATTCTTAGAACTAGCATTGTTCACATGGTATGGCATGCATGCTTATTATTTTTGGGCTTTTATATATTATTTCAAGCTAGGGCAAAATATTATATTTGCATTGCATTGTAAGAGTCACATTTTAGCAACTTGCCATTAAGGCAAAACGCTTTATTCTCAAACTTATTTCACTTGATATAAAAAGCCAGATACGTCACATTGCTCAGTGGCAGGTGAGCAAAGTTCTCTTCACAGGAATTCAACCAGTGAAAATTAAAGTGGTTCTGAAGAGCATGAGAGTTAGAAAGTCTCTGTGGAAGCACAGAGAGTGAGATAGGTGAGGCACGGAGGAGACACACATCATACGCAGCCTCACTCACTTTCCTTCTGAGCTGTAGCTGTTCATGCTGCCATCTGTAGACTCTCGGCTTGCTTGTCGAGTCATCCAGTTCCTCATCTCCACGGCCAGGCCTGTTTCTGTACTTCTTTGGACAGTGCTCCTTAGTTTTTTACCTCCTGCTTCTGCAGAGATAGAAACAAAAAGTGTAACAGCTTTGTCATCACTATCTGGTAAGAAATATCAGCCAAGGCTCTGAGATCATCAGATGCAAAGAACTGTGTAAATACAAAGTGCTCTTATTAAGGAGACAGAAAGAAAAGGTATTTAAAACAATTTTAAACAATGTCACGTTGAGTGGGATGAAAATTTTCTAAAAAATCTGTAAGCACAAAACACCATTGTTTTATTTCCATTTAAAACAGTGTTCAAATTGTTAATGTAACAAAAAGATTCAACGTAAGGAAAAAAAATAAGCTTTATTTTCATTGTAATACTTAAATGCCAGGTTAATTTATGCCTATCTTTTGTTTTCATTGTAATATTTAAATGCCAGATTAATTTCTGCTCACCATATTTTCCCCTTTCTTTTAATCATAGTAAAAGAACCAGGCCTTCACACAATTTACAAAGAAACAGATGGTGAGTAATCCTCAAATTCCAGTCTTAACTTTTACAGGAAAGTCTGTTTTTGTAGGGTGATAGATATTAGAAGGAGAAAGAATCTACACAAAGGAGAGAGCCTAGTTTGCCAACAGTTTCACATCTTTTGGTAACTTTCAGAAAAATATTCCAAGGGGAATGCAAAAACCCACCAAAATGATGTGAAAAGAGATTTTTAATTTTTGTTCACGGATAGTCACGTCCTCAAGGATCTTTAATAGTTTGGTGATGTGATTTACTAATAGAAACCAATTAGAAGAGCAAACAGGAAACTGAGTCAAGTACTACAGATGTGACACAGATAGGAAGTACTATCTGGAGAGGTCAGGGAAGAAGGTGTGTCATAGAGGGTGTAGGATTTGAGCTGGGCATGAAAAATAGGTAGATTGGGACTTAACGAGAGGCGAGAAGAGAGCTTCGTAAGCAAGGGAAACGGCATGGGCAAAGGTGCAAAGATAGGGATAGCCACATGCATTTAAGGGAGGTGCAATGACCAAAGCACATGTAAAGTAATGGGGGAGTGGGTTCCACAAAAAATTGAGCCCAAATTACAAAAGCTATGAGTGTTGAGATGCGAAGTTGAGAGGCTACCAAAGCTTGAGCAAGAGGGTGATAGTACAAATGATTTGTACTCGATTACTTCTTGTCAGGCTTAAATATTTATCCACACTGTGAATATTGATAGCTTTTTGGGATATGACCATACAGTTAGCTCTTTTAGTGCCTGGTATTAATAACTTTTTTTTTTTTTTGAGACAGAGTCTTGCACTGTTGCCCAGGCTGAAATGCAGTGGTGTGATCTCTGCTCACTGCAACCTCCGCCTCCTAGGTTCAAGTGATTCTCCTGCCTCAGCCTCCCGAGTAGCTGGGATTACAGGTGCCCACCATCATGCCCTTCTAATTTTTTGTATTTTTAGTAGAGATGGGGTTTCACTATGTTGGCCAGGCTGGTCTTGAACTCCTGACCTTGTGATCCGCCCACCTCGGCCTCCCAAAGTGCTGGGCTTACAGGCATGAGCCACCGCACCCGGCAGTAAGTTATTTTTAGGTCTATAAACATTTGCTGATATTACCAGTGATTTGTCGAAATCTCTTTTCACCAAGTCTCTTACAAGTACTTACCATTTTGAAATACTGCTTTAAATTTCATCCATTCTCTACTTCCAACATTAATGTACACTGAAATGCTTTAAAGAGTATATATGAAATGTAAATCATGACTGATCTGTAACTCAGTTCCACGGTCTAAGGCTGATATTTTAGGTAACTGATGGTAAACATGTTGTACTGATATGAACTGTAACAAGATACAAAACATCCCCTAGTAATGAGGGAAAGATCTTCTTTACAGCAGAATATTAGTTAATGTAAAAGGAATAAAATTTTAAAAGTACCAATTTGCAACCTCCATTGGAATAAATGATATAAGCAAGGCTCATCAAGGGAGGCTAACACTATTAGATGAAAGGTTGTAGAAAGGATACTCATATCAGCCAAATAATTGTTCCATAAATTATTCTAATTGTTAAAGGAAAAAAAAAGTACTTTAACACTGGGAGACCAACTGCCACCATCTTAATCAAGTGATCAAACTTAGAAGCACTAAGAGGGGACAATAATATGCACCTCAGGATATAAGATACACAGTATCATTTGTCAAGTTGTTCTAGACAAAAACATGCAACCTGTTTATCAGATCTTTGGAGCCAACTTCAAGTTTTCAAAAACAGGTGATAGAGTAACAAGATATATGATAGACACACATACACAAAACAATCAGAGAAATCCAGAACATGGACTATTGTTCAAGAGAGTTGACCTAGTCTCTTAAAAGAAGTTAATATAATGAAAACAAACAAAGAAATAGGGTAAGGGAATTATTCTGGATTAAAATATATCAAAGAAATTTAACCATCAAATGCTATGAGTGTACTCGAACTTCTTGTTTGGGAAAGCAAAACAAGAAACTCTATATGCAAAACAGTATAAAAGTAAATTTGAATATGCATTTGACATTAGATATTAGAAAATTGTTATTTTTTAAGGTGAATAATGACATGTATTATAAAGAATTTTCTTATTAGGAGATACATGCTAAAGTATTTAGACCTGAAATGTTATATATTCTGCAATTTACTTTCAAATGGTGTAGGAAAAAACAAAACAACAACCAAGCTCCCACCCCCACCCCAAAACCGCACATACGTGTTTTAAAAAATGAGGGAGAATGTTAAGGAGAAATAAAAGAATGAGAATGCAGAGTACATTCTGATATTCATGAAGTTAATATTTATGATTTCATTTGAGTGGTCCTCAAATAACTATATCAAAAAGTAAGCTGGGCATGATGGTTCACACCTGTAATCCCAGCACTTTGGGAGGCTGAGGCAGGTGGATCACTTGAGGCCAGGAGTTTGAGACCAGCCTGACCAACATGGTGAAACTCTGTCTCTACTAAAAATACAAAAATTAGTCGGGTGTGGTGGCCCATACCTGTAATCCCAGCTACTTGGGAGGCTGAGCCTGGAGAATCACTTGAACTCAGGAGGCAGAGGTTGCAGTGAGCCGAAATTGCACGATTGCACTCCAGCCTGGGTGACAGAGCTAACTCTGTCCCCAAAACAAACACCCCAAGCAAGAAGTAATACAATTTTGTACAAGTGTGTCTCTCCATGTAGCTTTAATGTTCATTTCTTGTGAACAGTGCCCTTGTGAAAAAATTGCCATCAAATGAGACATAAAACTTCAGTGAAATTTGAGCATGTGGAATGAGGATATGTACAAGAAACATATGACTTAGAAAGGAAATGAGATTCTGAAAGATCTCAGAACACAGAAGACTCTGCAATGTCAAAGATCTACAGTTTTTAATTTAAGGTCTGACTCTATCACAGCAAAAGCGACTTGAAAATCTGCCATTATAGGGTTATGAGAACCAGCACCACTTGTCAAAGAATAATACGATCAGCATGTAATTCTTTTGTTTACAGATTGCTTCTTACATGTATCCCCTTCATAACGATGCTAAAAATCCCAATTTTACAGATATAGCATCTAAGGGCCCCAGAACTTTACATAATTCCCTGAAGCAACATAGTAAGTGACAGAACCAGCATTTGTAGACAGTTCCCAGACTCCAAATTTTCTGCTATTCAGTACTTCATTGTCAGAATATAACTAAATGGGGAGCCTGTGCAGCTGTCTATGGAGATTATACTGTGCTAATGCTGTAACTGCATATGGAAGGCCCTATTAGAAGCAGCTTAGTGGGATGGGAAAAGCAGAGCACAGTGAAGGAGTCAGGTCCTGGGATCATCAAACTGCTTCTCTTTTAGTCTCCACTCTACCATTTACAAGGTGGGTGACACTTAAACAAGTTACATACCTGCTCTGTGACTCAGTTTCCTCAAACTGAAATGACAACGATAATAAGCCTATCTCATTAGGAATGAGGTAGGAATTTTGTGAGTATTCAAGGAAAACGATACATTTAAAGCATTTAGGGTAGTGCCTGATGCATAGAAAAGCTTCAATTAATTGTACTGTTATTATTACCAGATAGGGAATTTGAAACTAAGTATTCTAGGCCTGACTCTACCACTAACTTGTGAGCTCTATCTATTGTCCTCTCTGAGTCACATCCCCTCTCTGAGTCTCTGGCTCCTTATTTATGAAAAAGGGAGGGGGAGGAGGGCACATGATTTCTGATATCTTTGAGTTCTAATGTCTATGAGTTTGTGTATTAATGTATAACCAAGACCATGATTAACACCATACATTGAGGAGACACGCTAGTCACTATCATCTGACATAATCAAATAAATCCCAAAATATACTGAACATTTATAGTAGCCCTTTAATACATGTCTTTTTCAATGTTCCATTATCAAATAGATTTACAGGCTTATTTTAAAATTAATTTTTCAGCACCACAAAATCTTTAGCTACATTCACAGTAAAACTAATTTAACTTGAATGTCATTCATTACCATGATTCACATTTAATGTTCCAAATGATTTGTCATGTTATTTAACTTAAAAACTGAATCTATATAATGGTGAAGGTCTATATAAAGAAAATGTGGTAGGGAGAACTCTAAGATGATACCCATGATTATGTTACTCCACATGTAAAAGGGATTTTGCAGATGTAATTAAGGTTACTAATCAGTCAACCTAAAGATAGGGTGATTATCTGAATGGGCCTAACTGAACCACACCAGCCCTTTCAAAGCAGAGTGCTTTCTCTGGCTGGTTCCAGAAGAAGAAATCTGAGAGATGTGAAACACAAGAAAATTCAATGTACCTCTGTCTGCCTGAAGAGGGAAGGGGCCACATGGAAAGGATGTGAGAGCAGCCTTTAGCTGCTGAGAGTGATGCCTGGCTGACAGCAAGAAAATAGGGACTTCAGGCCTGCAACTGTAAGGAATTGGATTCTGTACACCACCTAAAGGGCCTTGAAAGCTGATTTTCTCCCCTAGAACCTCCAGACAAGAACTCAGCCCAGGCAACATCTTCATTTCAGCTATGTGATGCTCTAGAAAGAAAACCCAGCCAATCGTGCCAGACTTGTGACCTACAGAACTGTGAATTAATAAATGGGTGTTGTTTTCAGTTGTTAAATTTGTGATAATTGTTACACTGTAATACAAAACCAATACAGTAAGTTCTGAGTCCTTTGTAGATAAGTTTTTTAAATGAGGAGACTTATTAAAATATCCTATTATGACTTAGGGGTGGACCATCAAAACTGTAAAAACTTAGCCATTATTTTAAAAAGTGTACATTTTAAAAAGTATACACATACATATAAATATACACATACATAAACATATATGTATAATATATGTGTGTGTGTTTGTGTGTATTGAAACATCAAAAAATACTCAGGTAAGGCCCAGATGGTGTTGTTGTTGAGGCCTTAAATCACTCATTTTGGTATTAGGTATTTTAAGCCAAAGTACATTTGGAGAAGATGCTTGTAGGTAAAAATCAAATTCTTGAACTGCAAAATATCACAGGCAGAAAGCAGAACACAGGAGGTGTCCTTGTTATTCTGCTCTGCTTAGTCTGATGACTCATTTACCTGGCACCCTCAGTAAAGCCATTTGATTAAACAAAAGACCAAAGGGTCAGTTTCCCCTAATAATATCTGGAAACCAGAAAACCTTTTGAGTTACTTGACAACAAAAACAAAAAGATCCTTTCTGCTACGGACTTGGAAACTATTCTAAGCCCCACCCAAGGCAGGGCTTACAATGCATTGTCAAACTTAATGTCATAGTGACCTCCTTTCAAATCTTGGATTCACATAACCCATTCCTGGTTGCTCCCACCTGCAAGGTCTCATCTACTGCAGACAGACTTACTTTGGATTTAGGGTTTTTCTCAATGTCAGTATGCAAAATGATTTATGGAAACAGGATGAAGAATAGTTGGCAGATTATGAAAACTGACTTTACATTTTAGTTCAGACTACAATTTATATGCCTTAACAAGTTGCTATTTTTGCATTTTATTCATAATTACCATTTCTCAGAGTTAGTATAATTTAAAAACCATTTGTGTTACATTTAAATAATTAAAAATGCATTACAATGAGAATTTCTAAAATTATTGACTCACAGATTTTAGGAAGTAATCTTGGGTAGCCAGTATACCTATGTAGTTTATGCACTCCCTTATTACAGCAATGAGAAAGTTGAGGTCCTGAGTGGCTAGTTTGTCTTTGGTAGAAGACTTTTTCATCTTTAAGAATCATTAATAATTGTAAATTGTACTTTTACTCTCTTCCACCTTGCTCCTTTAATTCCTAAAATTTAAATATAACGATTGTCTCCAGCACCTTCATCAACCTCTGTGGTAGACTCTGTAGACATGACTTCTCTCCCATCAGCAGATTTTTTTTTTTTTTTTTAAATTTTACTTTAAGTTCTGGGATACATGTGCAGAACATGCAGGTTTGTTACATAGGTACACATGTGCCACGGTGCTTTGCTGCACCTAATCAACGCATCATCTAGGTTTTAAGCCCCACATGTATTAGGTATTTGTCCTAATGCTCTCTCTCCCCTTGCCCCCTGCCCCCAAACTGGCCCCAGTGTGTGATGATTTCCTCCCTATGTCCATGTGTTCTCACTGTTCAACTCCCACTTATGAGTGAGAACATGTGGTGTTTGGTTTTTTGTTCCTGTGTTAGTTTGCTAAGAATGACGGCTTCCAGCTTCATCCATGTCCTTGCAAAGGACATGAACTCATTCTTTTTTATGACTGCATAGTATTCCATGGTGTATACGTGCCACATTTTCTTTATTCAGTCTATCATTGATAGGCATTTGGGTTGGTTCCAAGTATTTGCTATTGTAAATAGTGCCCCTCAGCAGATTTTATAACTTCCTTCCCATCAGCATTTTATATCAAGATATGAAAGATGTTGATTTATTTATCTATTTGGTCCTTCAAGACCTCAATATGGGGACACTGTCATGGATTACTCGAACTATGTGTAAAAGCTCATACACTTAGTTTCTCAGGTCTTGCTACTATCATAAATATAATTCAAATCTCTAAAAGTCTAAACAAAATAAAGACAAAGAGCCAACAATTTCGTTTGGGCTAATCCAGGCTCTGCATTTACAATTAAAATAAAATTGAAATTAAAAATGAACAATTGACACTCAAAATTGTTTCAGACTTTAACATGTATCCATTCATTCCAAAAGCTTTGTCACAACTATTTAATACTATAAAAGTTATATATCTAATAGCTACAGCATGGTGAGCTTCAAGCAGAGGTCATAACTATGGTAGATGTTAGGGCTATTCATGTATTCATGTACTTTTTCCCACCTCTGAAGTTAGGTGTGGTCATGTAACTTGCTTGTCCAATGAAATGTGAGCAAAACTAACCCATGTAACTTCAGGGTGGAAGATTTAGCAGCTGATGTATGTATGACTCACTATGTCTCCTTCCATCAGCCTGAGTACAGCCACACAGAGGACTCTCAATGGACATGTAGCAGGAGTGAGACATAAAGTTTTTGTGTTAAGCCATTAATATTTTTAGTTGTTTGTTATTACAACCTATTCTGACAGATACATACAATAGACAGTATTACATTTTCTTGTAAAAGTTTTAAATTTGTCTACTTTTTTGTTTTCAATATCATTTAAAAATTGGCCATTTTGAATACAGCTCTGTTAAAAACTCTGAATTTGATACTCTATTTTTAACTGTTTTCATGGCTTTTGTTTTATAAGCATGCTTAAAATATTTTAATCATTGTTCTTAAAATTCAGATTCACATTTAAAACACATTAAAATAATTTTAAATAAAGATTTGATTTTAGAATAGTTTGAGATTTACAGGAAAATTGCCAAAGATAGTACAGAGAATTCTAGCACCCCCACATCCAGTTTTCGCTATTATTAACATCTTACATGGGTATGGTAAATTTGTGACAATTACTGAACTAATATTGATATATGACTATTGACTAAAGTTTATACTTTATTCTGATGTCCTTAGTTTTTACCTGAAGTGCTTTTTCTGATCCAGGATACCACATTATATTTAGTCATCATGTCTCCTTACGCTCTTCTTGGAAACAAATTTTTTATATCTCTAATTCCTGATATTCTTTTACATTTGTAACTACTTTTTGTCTGCCTTTGTATATAAAATTTACATGCAGTATGACTCATAATAGTATTCGCATATCCATTAATATATCCACTTATTTTTGGTAAAAACAATACATAAATTGAAAATACTTGTCTATAGAAAAGTAGAAAATGTCACATCATATGTGAAAATGCTATATGTAAGAAAATAAGTTATCAATACTGTATTAATCCAGACTGTATGACATAATGTAAAAGGACAGACTTAATATACATTTTAAGTGTATTTATAACTTTGATTATGTTTCAAAAAAATTCAATTAAAATTCTCAGTCCCAGTGTTATAATTGATTCAGGCAAGGGTCAGCACTGGATATTAAAATTATTGGATAATTTTTAGAGAACAGAATATTCATGTGGTACCAAAGTATTACTCCGGAAATTGTTTAGTAATTATAAAGGGAAAAATATATCTTTTCCACAGAGAGAAACTGGCAGTCACCTCTTAACCAAGTGATGAAATGTAGCATGCCTAGGAGTAAGAAATCTTGACATTATGTGTCTATTGATGGACTATATCAAGTTTATATCACCTATGACATTTAACCTCAATGTAATCACATCTCTAGGTCTAACTTCCAGTTTACCAGAAATACAGGGAATAGAGGGAATGATTAAAAAAAAAAAAATCCAGAATGTTGGACATTCTACAAGACAGTTTTGTCTGGATTCTTCAAAAGTCAATGTCATGAAAAATAAAAGGGAAAGTACTGTTTTAGATTAAGCATAACAACCAAATACAATGAATAAACCTTGACTGAATCCTGGATTAAGGAAAAAAACAACAAAAAGGTTTAAAAAACTTTTTTTTGGGACAACTGAACTGAAGAAATTGATACGGAATGAATATGAGATAATAAAGGGTTTTTTGGGTTAATTTTATGTTTATATATATTTTAAAAATTTGAGGTGTATGCTAAAAGTACTTAATGATTTATCATGATGTCTGCAACTTACCTTAAGCTCAAATGTTTGGCAAAAATACATACCACATGTATGTGGTGTATGTGTGTGAATGCATGTGTGTGCATGAGTGAAAAGAGCAACAAAGAGAAAAGATAAAGTCAGTAAACTCTGTCAGTCTATGTAGTGGATGCTCGTTGTATTATTCCTTTTTTCATATTTAAAATATTTCAAAATAAAAGTTGGGAAAAACTCAACTACTCAATTTAGAACAAAGGAGGGAAAGAGCTATTGTTTCACGACTTACAACTATGTGGAGATGCTTTGGATATAAAATCTACCTATCTCTAGTTTTCATAAGAAGATTGTATGGCAGTGATGACTACTATCATTTTCCATATGAGGAAAGTGCCCAATTCACACAGTTGACTAATGATATAGATGAGATTTGAATTCAAATTTTGGCAATGTCAAAACCTATGCTTGTTTCTCAAAGCATGCTGGGCTTCCATCTTCACTTAGTATTTTCGACACAAATTTCTAATTCCAGAATAATCAGTGACTTGAAACCTCATCTCAGGTTCTCCTTGCATGTCCAAATAAACTTAAAATACATTGTTTTATGGGTAGTGTTGAGACTCAGATCATTCACGATTTTTGGTCTCTCATGAAAAATGGGGAAACGTCACTTTCATTGCCAAATTCTGACTTCATGAAAATGATGGTAACATGTATTTATGATAAAAATGGAAACAAATGTGCTAGAAAGTTATTCCCTACAATATACATATGCATTTCAATCTCTCAGCATGCTACTTTGGACCAACCCACACCCAAAATTAGAGGTTTCATCAAACGATACCACAGCTGTCAACAGGACTGAATACATCGTGAAAAACTGAGGATTTGCCAACATGTGGAGTTGAAAAGGATCTTGACCTCTTGTGTGTCTTGATCCTCATTTGCAAAACAGAGGTATCAAGCCAGAGGAGGACAGGCATATCCATTTCCCATTATGGGTTCCTGTAACTGTTAATACCGACTTTTAATGAGAAGAAAGACCTTATGAAGAAATAAGCTTAAGACTCTTCTGCAGTAAGATAATTACATTTTTTCAATAAAAGTAAGACTTATCATTTTGGTATTCTTAACACATTTAGATATAAGAAATTATAGCTGTCATTGTTACTCTTTTGGCATTTGTAATTTTTTGGTACTTTCTTGTTCTTCTTGTCTGATGTTGCTATTACTACACTAAGGGGGATCAAGTAAAAGCCCATTAGAAAATAATCCATTCCTGATCCACAGTTAAACTACTTAGATAGAGTTGCATACCCACTACCCCACTCCTTGGCTTTTTTTTTTTTAAACTTTCAGATCTGTACTTGATCACGCATCAATTCACTGATACCTGTGCCTGTTTCTGTCTCAAGAATGGAGGCGAAATATTACCAAACTCTTCATAACTCTCAAGTTAGATATTTTGAGGCAATACTTTACGGTCAGATGAACATGCCATTTTAGAATCAGATGATATGAATTCAAGTTCCTATTTGACTATTTGCAAATTTTGGGCAGGTAACTTATCTTTCTACAGGTCAGAGTACTTTGGTGTAAACCTGGAATCATAATTAGCCTATGCCATAGAGTATACAACATGTAGTGGTGTTTAATAAACAGTGTTGAAAAAGAATCAGATCCTATAATCTGCATAGTTTTGGAAACTGAATAACATACGAAATTATAATAAATCTGCAGAAAAAAACTATGCATAAATAACAGGCCTTGCCATGTAAGGGGAGAAAGCCTATTGGCCAAATTGAACTAAGGGGTTGACTTCCCACCCAAATCCTTTTTTTCAGATGATATCAAGCTGGCTGCCATTAAGTTGAAAGCAAAGGAAGCGAGTAAGGCACAGAGGCTAGAAACTAAAATGTCTGAGTCATTAGGCTGAAAGCCTGTGTCTAATGAGGCATTTGGCTGAAGAGACTCACACTTGAAACTGATTTGAAGCAAACAGACTGTAAACCTACTGAATTTCTGCACTACTGGTATAGAAAAAAAATACTAGCTTACCTTACAAAATTCTGTTGAACCCATAAGATAACAATGGAGTTTCCAAACCTGTACTAGAAAGAAGCAGGCTATGACAGCAATGGAGCCACCTCTTCAATACAAACCTTCATGGCCATAGAGAATAAACAACAAAGAAACACCTTCCTGAAAACAGAACCAGGGTTGCCAGATGAGTAAACTAAGAAACATACTCTACTGTCAATCTCTGCCATTCCTACCAAGTGAGATTGATAACTCCTATAGATGGCTGATTGTTTTGTGTTTCCTATTCTCTCCTTTCTAAATGGGAATTTTTATTTCAGTTATTCTGCGGCTACCATACATTTAAATTACATTTAACAGAGTCAGAAAAGGGAGGCAGATAACTTGTTTTCAGGCTTGCAGGTCACTATAACATGAAAAGCCACATCTAGATATAAGAGGACTACACATTGCTCAAAGATTCTAGATTTCGAACAGTGGGGTAAGATTTTAAGGTTGTCCTTCTGAGGGGGAATTTATTATGCTCTATATGAAAAAACAAGAGAGTGCATGGATATTGGGTGATCAAATCTGCAGAAAAAGTTGAAATCGAGTACACCATATTCTTTACCTTAGATTTCTTCCATAGATTTTACCCCATTCTTGTCTGCTTATGCTCAATGAACAAAGAGGAAAATAACAATATGACAAACTCTTATTTAAAAAGAATTAAAAAGAGCTAATCATATTGAGCTTAGTTTTTTTTTTCTTACCATTGGTAATTATTTTATATTACAAAGTGGATATTTGTTAATGTTTTTGGCTTACCAGCATTTAAATTTTCCTTCTACATTTGAAAAGTATCCCATCCTTTAATTATAGAAGTTGAAATCATCAGGTGCCACTTTTCCACCCTGCTTTGCAATTAGGGCATAAGCACATGGTTGAGGCACTACTTTTCCAAACTCTGAATCTGAAGTTAATAAAGCAAAGAAGCAGAGACACCACAGGCTTTCACTCCAATGAGGGTGGCGGCCAGAATATATTTTCCCAAAGTGACCCTACCCTGTAGCAGCATGCAGTGATTCGCCATGAGTTCTGACAATGGTGCAAGCTGTGATGTCTGTGCCAAGTAGCAGTGATAATTTAGCAGGATTAACCTGCAGTATGGTTTTGGGCATCACTCCTAACCTACAGCCCAGAATCTCCAGCCTTCCTAGAGATTCTATGACCTATCCAGGATCCCTTAGCTAATACCTTTCTTTTCTGCCTAAATTGCCAGAATTGATTTCTGTTGATTGCATCTGGACACCTGAAAGGAAACATGTTGCATATGCATGTTTCTTTGTAATGCATGATAGAAAAATATGTTGCTAGTATATATTAAGCTAAGTACACACAACCTCTAGGTGTAGCACAAAGAATGCATAACATTCAAGTACTCTTGTACCTGCATGAATGCAAACAATCACCTAATCAGTATGGTCCCTTTTAGATCTAATAACTTCTTTCCATTCCACAATAACAACATAGAAACCGACCAGGTACTTGTTCATTTATTCGTTCACTATATATTTGTTAAGTACTTCTTGAATGTAAGGTACTGTGGGAGATAACAAATTTGTAATACATGATCACATAATTCCCAACTATGTGATTTTTAAATTTAGTAGGTAAGACAGTACACAAATAATGACAATGCAAGGCAATATGCGCTAAGTGCTCTATGAGTGGTAATAAGTTTCTAGAGCTGCATTGTCCAGTAGAACTTTCTGTGAATGAGATAAATGTTCTATAATTCTGCACTGCCTGATAAGGTAATCACTAGTCATACGTAGCTACTGAACACTTGAAAGGTAGCTAGTGGGACTGAGGAATAAAATTTTAAATTTTAAAAAATTTATTTAAATTTAAACAGTCACATGTGGCTAATACCTCATGTAGTAGATAACACATATTTAGAGGTTCAGGAAAAGGCAAAAATATTTTGAAATGGGATTATAAGGGAATAGTAAGTATAATACTAGTTCACGATATTCATCAAGATAGGTATTGTTATGTACACTTTACATACAAATGAGGAAACTAAAGCTGAAAGAAATTGTCTTCATAGTCCATACCAGCAGGAAGCGGTGGACCCAGGATTTCCAATTCAGCCACACAGTTTTTCCTCTGCCTACAGAAGCTCTTATAGCTTCTGAATACTTCACACAGTAGATGGGATATGGGCTGAGCTTTGAAGGACAATTAGACAGGATATATATACAGTGGTAAAGGAAGAATAGAAAGAAAGGCATGAACAAAACTTTGGAGACAAAGAGCAAGAAGGCTTAGTTTTATACAATTACTAGCCTTGGAAGGTGGGGATGCTAAACCACAAAAAAAAAAAAAAAAAAAAAAAAAAAAAATAAAGTCTCATACTGTTAAAGAATTTGAATGTCGGGCTAAAGGCTTTATTTAGTAGGAGATGTAAATTTACTGACGTTTTTGAAGGAAGGGTAGTGTTAAGATGAAAATGGTGTTTAAGAGAACTGACACAGGAGCAGTGATGTTGGATTGGTCCAGAAGGGAGAGAGAGAGAGAGCAGGTTTGGGGGTTACCAGATCACTTCAAAGATGAGCTCATGTGTCCCACACTACCAAGGTGACAACAAGAATGGGAAAGAAAAAAGAGAACTGAGAAAAGCTGGGAATGAAGCATTTCCTTGGCAGAAGTTGCAAAATGTTGGTCTTAGATGTCAGGCCACTTTGGTCAATAAGTGTGTTTTGTTTGGCCCAAATAATGTTTGAAAGTTTTTATTCATGTGCCAACATTTTAAAATATAAAAGTTTTAAGTAAACAACCAGACTTATAACTTTCCTTCAGGAAAAAAAAAAAGACTAAATTTTCCAACCTTGGGTTGACATTCAGTTTGGCATCAACTAGCTAGAACTGACTATTCATCCTTCTTTTATAGATAGGTAAGCTTTCTCCAGCTCTTTGAGTCCTTGTCTTTTCCCTTTCGTTTTATTCCTATCCTACTTCACTGATGCATGTTACTTTCCTGGCCTGTGGTTTACAGGAATAATAAAGGAACAACCGATAATTTTATTTTATTTTTTTGAGACACAGTCTCACTTTGTCGCCCAGGCTGGAGTGCAGTGGCTTGATCTTGGCTCAGTGCAACTTCCGCCTCCTGGGTTCAAGCGATTCTCATGCCTCAGCCTCCTGAGTAGCTGCGATTACAGGGGCCCACCAACATGCCCGGCTAATTTTTGTATTTTTAGTAGAGACAGGATTTCACCATGTTGCCCATGCTGGTTGCGAATTCCTGACCTCAGGTGATCCACCTGGCTTGGCTTCCTAAAGTGCTGGGATTACAAGTGTGAGCCACCGTGCCCAGCTGATAACTTTATTTTTAAGTTGCTAAAATAAAATTTCCTTTCCTTTTAGTCTCATTTAAACAAAACCTATTTTTTTTTTTTGGAGATGGAGTTTTGCTCTTGTTGCCCAGGCTGGAGTGCAATGGAGTGATCTCGGTTTACCCTAACCTCCACCTCCCAGGTTCAAGCGATTCTCCTGCCTCAGCCTCCTGAGTAGCTGGGATTACAGGCATGCACCATCACGCCTGGCTAATTTTGTATTTTTAGTAGAGATGGGATTTCTTCATGTTGGTCAGGCTGGTTTCCAACTCCCGACCTCAGGTGATCCGCCCACCTCAGCCTCCCAAAGTGCTGGGATTACAGGTGTGAGCCACCACTCCTGGCACAAAATCTAAATTTTAAAAAATGGTACTTCAAATCCTTTGTTCTTGATGACCCAGACAAAAGCAGACACCTTCAGTGATGTCTACAAAGCTCATAATAACCACTTCCCTTCTTAGTTGCCCAGAGAAATGCATTTTTGGTGACTAAATTTATATATACATGGCCTTGCCTTCTGGCTGTATTGGGATGGACCAAACTTGGTAAGTGGAATTTCTTCTTTGGGAATTTGGGAGTGGGACTGAGAAAGACAGTAATATGCAGTGTGGGTGGAACTGTGACAGATGAACTTGGATGCCATTGGCAGCCATTTTCCACAGGCCACATGGTCTGTGTAACAGAGCAAGGGAGAGAGTTAGCTGCTGAGAAAGAAAAAAGCAGCCATGCAAAGACAGAATCAATGGCAAGAAATGGGAAAAGAATGCTCATGGGTTCCCAACAGCCTTCTGGCTCCCAGTTTGGGTCCATGTGAGGCCTGGTGGGATTTCTGCTCATGAGTTTAGTAAATTATCTTTGCATAAAGCATGATTTACATTAAATACCCTGTTTTTGTTTAAAGAGTGATACTTCCAAACTAGAATTATACTATCATTTTTGTGTTAGTTTGTTTTCTACTTGTTCAAATAATATTATATATACACAGCATTAGGTAAATCTCCCTCCTCCCCAATCAAAAACATTTCAGTATGAAAGAGAACAAATATACAGAATGATCTTGTCTGATCCATAAATAGGGGTCTATGTAATAAGAGCAGAGAACATTTACATTAAAACATAGTCCTTGGAAGAAATGGGATGCTGTTATTACAACTTTCTAGTGGGTTTCCTTTATAAGTCATTATATATAAGATGTCTCCACAGGGAAACTCGTTCCCATTACTGTTTTTGAATTTAGTGAACCTGTTAAAGGATGAAAGCCAATAGGGGTTTAATTTTACTTTTACATTAAAGGGTTCTTTTTCTTTATAGAACTCAGTCTACTAAAGTTTCAAATTAAAGATACTATTTGGACACATGGTGGTGAAAGATTCTGAATCTTACATGAAAAAGGTAATATTTGATAAGCATTGAGTGGAACTGTTACTCAATTTACTTTTCTTAATTCTAAAATCTTTTGCTTCATTTTGTCTGTTACAAAAATATTGTGCTATTTTTGAATATGGTATGAACTCATTTATGGAATGATTTATTACACACAATCATAATCTAGAAAAAATAATATCCCCTATAAAAAGATCCTTAGTTGCCTATAACTGTCTATCCATGTCCTGCCTCCAAGGTTGGCTTCATGAAGATGTGCAAAAACTATGATCACTGCATTTGAAAAAGTCTCTATCACATGTTACATTTTTAAACAGTATAAATATAATCGATGGATGGCAGTCGGTTATACTGATATTCAGTGTGAAAAGAATGGTGGAACTATATACTGTTAATTATTAATAGACACTGAATACCACTGTGCGAGGTATGATGTTTGCACTTTAAGAGGATTACATTTAAATATATGAAGAATTTTTTTATTTCAATGGAGTATGGGCAAAGTTCTAAACTATTTTAATCAAATGGGACTGATTATTAAGAATTAAGTATATTATTTACTATATACAAAGATTAGAATAAGATATGTCTCTTTATACTCTTCTTGCTGGGTGAATAAACCTCTTAAAGAGTGAGGCTGAGTTAAATAGGTCTTTTTATTCCAGTTTATTTAGTCAATTTTATTTTAATTCCTCATAGCTTCACTATCACATGCAAAGACTCTTTCCTCAGTTTTCTGGTGATCTTAAAGCTATTCTTGTTTCTTAGATGGTTTTCCTATAATTTATTTTATTTTATTTTATTTTGAGACGGAGTCTCACTCTGTCACCCAGGCTGGAGTGCAGCCGTGCGATCTCGGCTCACTGCAAGCTCCGCCTCCCAGGTTCACACCATTCTCCTGCCTCAGCCTCCCAAACAGCTGGTTCTACAGGCACCCGCCACCACGCCCGACTAATTTTTTGTATTTTTAGTAGAGGCGGGGTTTCACCGTGTTAGCCAGGATGGTCTTGATCTCCTGACCTTGTGATCTGCCTGCCTCGGCCTCCCAAAGTGCTGGGATTACAGGCGTGAGCCACCGCGCCCGGCCCCTATAATTTATTTTTAAGCTAGTGTGATGTAAAAGAAGTTAGATGAGTTAATTTATTCAGTTTTATAGTATTAAGCTGATAGGGTCTCTTCTGTATGACTGCCAAACTATATTTGAACCAAAGGTGTCAGATCATAAAATCAGGCAGGCCAAATTCATCACATATGGACGATAATTAAACAAGAATCACTAACCCAGAGCCACGTGTAACATTAAGATAGCTTCTGAGAAACCAGATCCCCCAAGTATTAGAAAATGTGCCATTTTCCTACATTATAGGGCCATAATCATTTGCCCTTGGATCTAGGGTGAGAAGTTGTGGGGTTGCTTCTCTTATTTAGGAATGGTAACATTTCCTTGAAATAGTTCCTTCTTTCTTATACTTGTCTCTAATGTTTGAAAACTCCACACACAGTAATATTCTACATTAGGGAGGTGGACTCAGTGGCGAGGCCAAGTAGTTTATATAGTGAAAATAATTCTTATCTCAAAGGGTTCAATGATAAAATAAGTAAACATAATTTATAAACTGTTAAATAACATGTAAGGTACTATTACTACTTTCACTTAAAAAAAAAAGAACCCAGAGATCTGGAGAATATCTACCTGGAATATACTCAGGGAAAAGGATGAAAAAAAAAAAAAAAGAGGTCCAATATACAAAAACGATTCCACAAAGACCATCAACAATCTTAATTTATTTTGTTTATGGGAATGTCCCTTTCATCCTCACTGAAGTAAGCTTCACTGAGATTTATGATCTGTGGGCAAGTTGTTTAGCTTCTCTGCGTTTTAGTTTCCATACGTGTAAAATGAGGAAAATAGTAACATCCTTGAAAAATTGTCATGAAATTAAATGAATGTGGCACATAGAAAGTGCACAATGAATGGTAACTTTTATTACTGTACTTGGTTTTCAAGACCATAGCATATTAAAAGGAAATATCGTAAAATAATGAAGAAGCAACATATAGAGCAGTTAGATTATAAATTTCAAAAACAGATGTGGGGTTTATATCTTAACTCCACCACTTACTGGTTGTGGGCTCCAGGAAAATTCTTTTCAAAGGTGTGTGGGAGGCTGCTGGTACTGGCTTGGTTCATGAGAAACTGAGAGTTATCACTGACACCTGAATCAATGTTTAACCCTCACTTTCTCAGGGCATGCTTTTCTACCTCCTGAATTAGGTTTTCTTATAATCTCTTGTTGCACTCTGCACTTTACCTTCCTAAAACTTGTCACAGTTATAATTACATAGATATTTCTATTAATGTCTACCTATCTCCATTAGGCTGTAAACTCTAAGAGGGAAAGGAACGTATCTACCGAATTCATTAGAGACTCATTGCTTCTAACACATCAAATACCCTCAATAAATATTTTTGAATGAATGAATGAGTGGATAAATGAAAAGAATGATCTCTCTGTAGACTTCTCAGCACTTTTTGTGTAGAATGGAAACCAGATACGCTGTACAAGAAGAAAATGTGAATATGGAACTGGAAGACAGGGTATACTTGAAATTATTTAGCTATTGCACTCTTTCTGAAAAGAATAAAAAAAAGACTAGTTTTAAAATCAGACTTGCTTACTGAACTGATTGGTTAATTTAGTCAAATCACACTGGTTAGTAGATCAGCGCTCTTTAGACGAGTTGCTCTTAACCAGTGTGAAAATCATATGGTGGGATAGATTTACTTTCTTTATAAATGAGTCCCACAGTTATGGTAATAGTAACACAATCCTGAGTATGTTATCCACATGACCTTCATGTATCCTGTGTGGGTGTCTCAAAAGAAAAAAAAAGTAGAGAAGCACTGCTTTAGGCCAACGGTTTCTAACTTTTACAATCCTGCAGAGTATGTTGAAATATCTTCAAAAATCCCAGGACTTTTAAAGGTGTTAAGAGAATCACAAAATCAAAGAAAAAAGTTAAGATTTCTTCTCGTGGCTGTAAAAATGTAAGCCAATGGAAAAACCTCTAATTTATGGAATTAGAGTGTCTCCTCTAATTGGAGACACTAATATGGAAAGTGTCTCCTCTTTAGTTACTAGTACAGAACTGTAGGGTTAACTTTAAAAACGGTGCTTCCCATATAAAACATTTTGTCTTGGCAACTTAAGAAGCCATATTACGGGATAGAAATCTGCTCCAATTTCCATGTGTAGATGTAGGAATTTCCTTTGGGATTAGTCTGTGTGAGCCATGGTTAAGCAAACATACTTTAAATATTGAAGTAATTTCATATTTATATACATTTTTTTCTTGTCTCAGAAAGGTTTCTGGAATGATATTTTGTAAACTCAACGATCCTAATCGTAATTTAAAGAAAAAGGATGATACCTTATCTGAAGCAAACTCAAGACTGAAGACTTGGTGTAAAAATAAAAATTTGGGAAATGAGTCCATAATAACCTATGTTTTATTTAAATATGTATTTTCAGGCACAAGTGTTTAAATTCTAGCCTCATCACTTACTAGGTATGGGTATGTGGCCAAATATAAGAACATAATAATCTAGTATAGCTTGGAAGCTGAATTGCTGACTGCCTGGGTTCAAACACTGGCTCTGTTACCTACCACCCTGGTGACACTGGGCAAATTTCGGAACTCTCTCTGCCTCAGTCTTCTCATTTGTGAAATGAGGATAATAAAAGTACTGCTTCATAAGGTTGTGGGCCTAAAAGAATACACGTCAAGTGTAGAACAGTGCCGGACTAATAATAAGTACTAAAAATTTTAGCTACAATTATGATCATTCATTTACTCAATTTAATTCTTGACTTGTTTACATTTCCTAGAATTTTAAATATTTAATTATAGGAAGCAAGTGAAATGTAAATGTACAAACAAGAACAGAAAAGGACTAGTACGAAAATTAAATCATGTTTATATCGGAAGTACCCTGCTGTTAAATCTATATTGATTTATAGCCAACTGATATTGCAACAAATAACCTAGAAGAAACTTGGATAGCTCTAGCTAATAAATTAGTTTGAAGACAACTTTCCAGACATATTACCAATCCTCCATCTTCTACTTTCCCCCCTCCCCCATCAGGAAAAATAGCAGAAAAAAAATTATTTCAATCTGTTTTTAGAACAGGCAATTTCTTTCAAATCAGGGCTCACTACAGATGTCCTAATAAGAGGTCATTGGTTGTCACAGGATAAAAGCAAAACCAACCCTGTTATTTACAAAAATAGAGTTAACATCATGATAACTAACCTACTCTGGATATACATCTAAAAATGAACACAGTTTGCAACCAGCCTATCAGTAAATTAATAAATATTTCAAATGTTGGGACACTACTTACTATTTACCAGTCAAATCTCATTTTGATTTACAAATTGTGTTTTCAGTGTTAGTTGTTAAATCTTACAGGAAAGTTCTTCATGAAGAAAATACATCTTATGTTATTCAAAACTTTATGAACTCCAAACCAACTGCTGCAAAGTTTAAAACAGCGAGTCCTCCTCCTCGTTTTTTACTAGCGCAATTACAACGGCATTGCTGAAACACTAGAGATTGTGCCTTGAGCACAAACTCACCTTCGGTACTATCAACCCTCCACCTGTCTGTCCATTGTGTAACTCCTTCCCCTCACCCGATCTTGGGTTTTCATAGGTTGAGACTCCTGTTTCAAAGTTTTGCTGCTGCATTTCCCTTTAGTTTTCAAGTATTTCTGTCCTCCAGGCCAAATGTTAATACCAGGACTGCGAAGAGTAAACCAAAACAGAGTGGGGTGCACCCGAAGAGGCGCCGCCTTGCCTCCCACAGTCTACATTCTCATTCAACTTCCAAGCACTTGTAAAATACAACTTCACTAGGAGAGCCTTTCCCAAGTCGGCGCCTGTGGAGCTCTCCAAATAACCAAGAAACAACTTCTCTGCTCAGCTGACGTGCTCTAGGGCTCTAGGGTTCTCGCCCCCCGGCACAGTCCCGGAGAACAGAGGAGCTGGGACACTGCTACATGGAGTTCTCTTTGCCCCTGACAACCCTCCAGCCACTGACTTTCTAAACAGATAGAGACACCAACTACGGGGGAAGGGGTGTCTCACCTCCTTCTTCCTCCTCCAGGGAGTTCATGCAGGGAAAGTAGCCGGCCAGTGCCTCGAAGGAGGCAGACAGGCTGCTCCGGCTCTGGGAGCGCTGCATGGAGCGCCCTGCAGCGCCGGCACCCCCCAAGCCCTGCCGGCCCATCTTGGACGAGGACCCGCTTTTCCCGCGGTACAAGATACGCGGCGTCTTGGCGGCTGGAGCGCGACGTCCGCAGCGGTTCCAGGACCAGTGGGCCAGAAGCCAGGTTGGTGCCGCGGGACCCTGAGGCTCTGGCCCCTGCCTCCCTGACCTAGCCCGGAGAAGACGTGGCTTTCCTGGCCGCCGGGGCCTCTACTTTATTGGAGAGGGGTCTAGAGGAGGAGATGGAAGCGGTGGCGGGCGGAGCGGCTGCTCGCAGTGAACGTCCGAGGTCTCGCCCGGGAGGGAGCTGAGAATCCTGGAGGCTGGAACTGCTGGAGTCTCGCTGCTCTCCCCGCGCAGGGAGATGCCGCTGATGCTGCGGTCTCCGCCAATCAGCGGCCGGAGGGGGAGGTGGCGGCACGGCTGCACCTCGGCGGGCTGGTGGCTCCGGGGCGCGCGCCTCAGGTACCGGGCAGCTGTGCCGAGTAGCTCCCGCTGTTTCCTCTTCCCTCCGCGTGGTTAAGGCCAGGGAGTGGTGACGAATTAGATGCAGTGAGTTAGGCATCTCAGATGAGTACACAGGTAAATTTCTGGTAGTCACTTTCCCTTTCCTCAGGTTCACAATTTTTTTAACGCTCCTCAAACACAGGCAAAAAATACTGAAATTTTCTTCAAGTCATGACACAAAGGCTCCTCAATTTTTACCAAGTTCCACGAAAACCTACAATTAAAGCTTTCTCGTTTGTTAAATGTTAAAATGATAAAAAGTGAACTAAAGAAATCAAGAACCGATAAACAGAAACACTGAAAAGCACAATGATGTCTATCAACTTTCTTTTAATTTTAGGAATTTTTATTGCCTTCTTTCTCTAAATTAAATAATCTACCCAGTATGGCTAAGAATGACAACATTGTAAGGCTTAACATCTAAGCAAAAGGTAACATCCTGTTAACATAAATGTGGAAACAATACAAACATAGTAGAGCAAAGTAGTTTATAAGCAACATTACATGATGCATCTGCAAACTGCACATCTCTATCCCGGAACCTAAAGCTACTTTTTTTTTTTTTAAATTATACTTTAAGTTCTAGGGTACATGTGCATAACGTGCAGATTTGTTACTTTAATTCCGTTTTCCCAGGAGTCAGATGACTGCCTTACTTTTTGTAACCTGAGACAAGTCATTCCACCTATTTCCCAATCTAGGGAGGTGGGAAGGTAGGTTACTATTCAGTCCTAACCCTGTCAAACATGACCACTGGGCGTGTGTAACAGAGGATTTCAACGTAAAATGTGAATTATACAATCTAAAATGGTTCATTTATTCAATAAATAGTTCCTATATAGTATATATGCACAAGCTACTTGCTTGATATGCTGAAAGATTCAAATACTCATTCAATTAATACTAATTGAGCTCCTAGTATATGCCAGGTACCATGGTAGATGTTTATATGATGCAACAGTGATCAAAGCAGCTAAAAAATCCCTGCTCTTATGAAGCTTATATTTTAGTTGCAGGGGAGAGACACAACAAATCAGTAAATTATATAATGCTAAAAAGGAGATGAATGCAGATAAAAAATTAAGTTAAGGGGTATGGGACACTGCAATTCAAAAAGAGTTGTCAGGGTGGGTTCTCACTGACAGTATGACATTTGAACAGAGGTATGAAGAACCTGAGGAAGCGGCTAGTCAGATATTCCAGGAAGAGAGTAAGTTTGAGGCAGAGAGAACCTCTAGTGCAAAGTCCCTGAGGTGTGATGTCCTGGTGTGACCACAGAACAGTAAAGAGGCCAGGGCAGTTGGAGTGAGTGGAAAGGAATGAAGGACAGAGAGACAAGAGTCAGAGAAAGACACAGGTCATGCAGAGCCTTGTAGGTATGATAAGGACTTTCTTTGTCCATTGCACATCACAATTTAGAAGGTATGAAAAATGCATACAAGTAATAATCCTTTTAAATCCACTTAAAATTAGGAAACTTTCGTATAAATAAGAGTTCCGTGGTAAGAAAAATTAACAACTTTAGCTGTTTAGACTTAGGTTCATCCAGATTTATTGCTTTTGTTTTCCTGATAGACTTGTCCTTTCTCATTAATGTTCCTACAACTCTCTGTTAGTCCAATTTCCTTTTTGTTATTTATCTTCCTCAAATAATCAGCATTTCAAAACAACATTGATAAAACCAGAGAACGCTATGAGTACTTTTCCAAACCACATCACTTTTATTCAGAGACTAGAAAATTTTATCAAATGAGATTTTCACTATAAGAATCATAGAATTTTAGAAACTGCAAGGACTTTATTAAAGGTCACCTAATGTTCTTCTAAACTGTGGGACACAAGTGAGTCATGAAAATAACTTATTAAGTTTTGATAAGAATTAAAAAAATACAGTATCAGAGTTCAACCCATATGGTTAGTACATCAAGTGCACTATTGTTTTATGAATATGTATGCTTATGTATGTGCGCATGTATGTATTGAGCTGTGATGTAAAATGTTTCTCACTTTGGAAAAAGTTTGAAAAACATGAATCTAATGTAATAAAATATGTACTTTAAGAGAAAATTTAAAGGGTAAAACAAATATAGAAAATATATTTATATTTAAGAGGAAACAGCTGTTACCATACAAATCTAATTATACTTGGAGAAATGGGGAACTTTACCAACCAGTCAGACTCTCCTAAAGATTGTTACTTGGTTAGAAAAATTTGAGTACTTTTGACTGGACATCCTTAACTTCAGATCAGGGGAAAGGTATCAAGGAAGAGGGACTGAACAGAGAATCTTAAAGAAATAAATTGGCAAGCTGCACTCAGGTAGTTTATGCCTGCATACACAGCACTTTGGGAGGCTGAGGTGGGAGGATCACTTGAGCTCAGAAGTTTGAGACCAGCCTGGACAACATAGTGAAACCTCATCTCTAGAAAAAATTAAAAGTAAAAATTTAGCCAGATGTGGTGGTGCACGCCTGTAGTCCCAGCTACTCAGGAGGCTAAGACAGGACAAAGGCTTAATTAAGCCTGCAAGGTTGAGGCTGTAGTGAGCAGTGATGGTCTCACTGCACTCCAGCCTGGGTGACGGAGTGGGATTGTGTCTCGAAAATAAAATAAAATAAAATAAAATAAAATAAAATAAAATAAAATAAAATAAAATAAAATAAATTGGCTGGGGATGCATGGAAAACTTTTATTTTGGTACTCAGGGACATCACAATGATGGCTGAAAGTCATTTTGGAAAAAGATTTCTTGGGTTTCTGCTAGTGACTGCCTGAGGAATGGGAGTCTGAGAATGGAATCAGTGGTTATGCCTGAGTTGCCTGGGCCCTGCCTTGTCTGTGTTAATAACCTGGTTTCATGAACCAGGAAAAAGTTACTCTGGAATAGTCTAGATGTGTCTACTACATGACCACCACTTCCCTCTTGCAGTTTCAGAACAAGGTTGTCCTGGGAAGCTTTTTGATACTTTTTTCCTAGGATCTTACAGATACAGATGAGTGATAGAAGAATGGTACAGGTAGAGTAGAAAGAATGAAAGAGAAGGAAGAAAATAATCTTATTTAGGGGAAGAAAGCTTTAAGGAAAGAGTGTTGGCACAGAGGTACCAGAGAGATAGACCCACAATAATGGCCAGAGACTTCTAGTCTTGAATGATAGCTTATGGAATATACTGAAATTATTGAGAAAATTTAGAATTCTACTTTTAAAAAAATTTTTAAGTTCAATTGTTTTCCTATGTATAACATTAAATAATATTTCTGGTTTATATATATTTTAATAGGTTGATTTATTATTCTTTGATTTCATTCTAAGTACTGTCACCCCCTAAGGAATTTATAAATTAACATAAAAATAAACAATTGATAAAAGATTGAAAATGTCCTTCCTCCACATCAGAATATACAAGTAGTATATGTAGTTTTGCATGTAGTTCTCAAGCAATGGGCCACTATATAGTTTTATTACATAAAATTACTAACTGTAATTCCAGAATCATTATCATCCAGTATTTCAAATTATTTATAACTTTCTCATTAATTTAAAGATAGAGAAAAAATGAGTCACAAATATACACAATAAATTGTCATCTAAAAGCAAAATACGGCCTTGAAAAAAGACTGCACTATTAAACATAAAAATCACCTTTTTGAAGAAAAGATAAACAGATATAACTGGATAAACTATCATAGTATCCTATTTGACAAGTGTGTACTCACATTTTTATAGATATGTTGTATTTTAGAGTTTATAAAACATAGTAATTATGCCACTTAATTCTTACATCAGTCCTGACAGAATGTCGTCATTATCTCTTTATAAATAAGCCAATAAAGACTCAACATTAAATGACTTGCTTAACTAGAAAGTGGCAGAGCAAGACTCAAACTCAGGGTTCCCAATTTCAGGTTCAGTGTCGTGTACATCATATCACAGATATCTTATACCACATAAACTTACATAAATCGTAGATTATAAATATGATTTTAACTGGGCAGTAAGTTACTTTGTCCAAAATAAATGTTGACAATGCATCTGTAAAACCATAGTGATTATTCAAACTATATACCAACATTAAATCCATATTCTTTTTAAAAATAAAAACATTTATATTAAATAGTCCTATATGTATTTAAGTCCCATCAATTCTAACAGGGCTAGAAAGTTACACGTCATTTATGTATCACTTTTTGTAATAGTTTTTAAAGAATCACCGAAGTTTTAAATTACGTGAAATTAGTTTATTCCTGAAATAGAGGTTTGGTCACTGAAGTAAATACTCAGAAAAGTTGTTACAGGAAGTAGTTCTGTCATGTCTAGACCATGTATTACTTCCATCAGGAACATGGTTACGCCTGTGGCAGTCTCCCCCTTTTCTATGCTACAAATGATGTAAGCCGGGGTCCCCAACCTACCCCGAGCCACACTGTAAGAAGTGAGCAGTGGTGGGTGAGTGAGCAAGGCTTCATCTGTTCTGTATTTACAGCTGCTCCCCATTGCTTGCATTACCACCTGAGCTCTGCCTCACAGGAGTGCGAACCTTATTTTAAACTGTGCACGTGAGGGATCTAGGTTGCGCACTCCTTATAGAATCTAATGCCTGATGATCTGTCCCTGTCTCCCATTACCCCCACATGGGACTGTCTAGTTACAAAACAAGCTCAGGGCTCCCACTGATTCTACATTATAGTGAGTTGTATAATTATTTCATTATATACAACAATGTAATAATAATAGAAACAAAGTGCATAATAAATGTAATGCCCTTGAATCATCCTGAAACCATCCCCTGCTCCTGGTCTGTGGAAAAAGTTGTCTTCCACAAAACTGTTTCCTGTTGCCAGAAATGTTGGGGACCACTAATGTAGTTGGTGATGAGGAGAATACAAGCTGCTGGCTAATACCAAGGGAAGGGAAGAGAAAGTAAGTCCCTCTGGGAAGTTATGGGAAAAAAAATGGCTATGCTAAAAAGAAGTAGAAAAACAAATGGCTACTTCCATCACTAAGTGTTTTCCAGTCAACTCAGAAAAGGCTAGTTGCTGAGAGAGATGGGAATTTCTCAGGAAAAGTTGTAAATCATGCTGCAGACTGAACTAACCTCTTTCCTCTTGATATACACTTGTTGGTAATAGGAGGATTCATCAGTTGTGAAGATTGATATGATAGTAGTTTTCACAACTGAGATCAATTACCTGTGACTGTGACTTAATTCCTTACATACAAGTGTCTTTATGCTAAATAGGAATATTTGTGGATATATTTTGGTTTGGTTTATTAAAAACCACCTCTCAGGATCCTAAATTATTTTACTTTATTTTTATTTTTTGCTGTAATGTAATATCTTTGCATTTAAGTCATGAGAGATAAACCCATGAAGTTGATGTTTTTAAACTGACTTCAAATTGCTAACGGTATTTAATGGTCTTGAGAAGTTACCCTTGATGTGAATATGAAATCCAAAATATATAATCTTTTCTTCCATCCCCAGTTTTATGTCAATATTGTACAAATAAATTTTAAGCTTTTGTGATTTCAGTTTTCAAAAGTATTTTTGGTTTTTACTCAGCAGTTTTCAAGAGTGAAGAGCAGATGTTATACTTCAGCTAGTCAACCCAAAACTTGCATAAAAATTGATGAGGTCAAAAAACATTTACAAGCTGGACATATCAGCTCAGGCCTGTAGTCCCAGCACTTTGGGAGGCTGAGTTGGGTGGATTGCCTGAGCTCAGGAGCTCAAGACCAGTCTGGGCAACATGGTGAAACCCTATCTCTACAAAAAAATACAACAATTATCCAGGTGTGATGGTGCGTGCCTGTAGTCCCAGCTACTTGGGGTGCTGAGGTGGGAGGATCACTTAGGCCCTAGAGGTCAAGGTTGCAGTGAGCCATGCTCATGCCACTGCACTCCAGCCTGGGTAACAAAGCAGGACCCTGTCTCAAACAAAACAAAACAAAACAAAACAAAACAAAACAAAACAAAACAAAACCCCAGATATTTACAGTATGAGAATACTAAATAATTAGTATTTTCATTATTTCTGCAATGAGATTTATGATAATATATCCATGGAAGTAAGAAAATAAACTTATTGAGTAAGATAAAAACTAATGGTAAGATTTGACTCAGGAATGAAGGGGAAAAAACTCTAAAGATTAAAATAATGAGTCATAAAAGCAGAGTAGCTAGATAATACAGGGGAAGAACAAATATCTGGACTCTAATTTTGATTATGGCCCTTTATAATAATGATGATGATAATAGGTAACTTTAGTTCTTCATATGTATTACCTCATTTAATTTTCATAAACACTATATAAGGTAGTTAATCCCATTATTCTCATTTCACAGACAAGAAAATTGATGCATATTCCTTCAATAAATATTTGTTGAGTGCTTACCACATGCCAGGTGCTATTCTAGTCACTGGGGATACAGCAGTGAACAAATATGGATAGAATCCTCCTCTACCTTCACGAAGCTCACACTCTAGTAGAATAGTGGCTAACACTTACATCCCACTTACTATAAGCCAGGCCTTTTTCCTCAACAACTTTATTTACCAGCACATACACTCATTTAATATACACACAATCCTATGACGGAGATATTATTTTTAGTATACTCATTATATAGATGAGGAAATCAAGGCACATTGAGGATGTCTCTTGCTCAAGGTCACATAGCTTATTAAGAAATGAGATCAGGAATAGGCCCATGAAGTTTGAGGCACAGTGTTACAAATAATTTTGTCCAATGTCACAAGGAGCAAACCCAAGATTTGAATCCAGGCCTTATGACTCCATAATCCATAGTCTTTAATTGCTAATTGACACAGCCGAAGAGACTCTGCTGAGATCAACAATTAGACAATGAAACTGCTAATAAGAACTGTTGACCATGATGATAAGACCATGTTGTCCAGGCTGGTCTCGATTTCCTGGCCTCAAGTGACCCTCCTGCCTCAGCCTCCTAAAGTGCTGGGATTACAACAAGGAACTTTTAACATGATTAGTTCTGTTTTCTTATATGGCATATTTATGTAAATCTTTATTTAGCTATCACCAGGAATCTAAAACTTTCACTGAATGTCTTCAAGAAGTTTTAGGAATTGGCGTGTGGGTATGAGATCAGCCAAAAATCACATGAACAACTCAGCCTCCAGAGAAGAAAGGAAATATATATTCATGAGATTTGCAATTCATTGCTATTTGGCCACCCATGAAAGTATATTTCCAAAAATGAAGTATAGTCAATCATAAACCAAACATTTTGAAGGACGTTTGGTAGGCAGAAAACAGGGACAAAGAAAATTAAAAATGGAAGTTTCTCTACTCTGCCCATAATAACTACTATATATGCCTATTTTTTGATCTTTGAAAATGGGCAAGAGTTTGGGCTTCTCATGAGGGCTTCTCTTTTTCCTAGTCTCTCTAGGGCAGTGGTAGTGGCAAGGATGGTTTCCAAGTTTAAGAAACTCCCTGCTCATGCATTCTGTTCCACTGTTCCAAGGATGCTCCAGCTTTGTGATAAATTCATACAAAGTCTTCATGGCAATGTTAGAAGAATATCCTCAAACACTTGAGAAAAGAAGAAATATGTCTCCTGACTATTATAATTTCCTTGAAATTCCAGATGAACATCACCTAGCAACTTCTCATATCATTATGAGATGAACAGCACTTTGAGATTTTGTGAGTGTAAGCATTCTACACAAATATATGGCAAGATCTAAAAACTTTAAGTTTCAGATACCAACGCCAATAACTTTATGCAATATTTGTAAAAAGTGTGCATATTTACACTTTTCCTTATTCATTTATTATTTATTCATTCACTATTCATTTACTCCTTACACCACAGTGTGACTAGAATAATATTAGGTATGAATAGAAAAATAAAAAATTCCCTTAACCATGATTAAAGTCTAGTTCTGACTTGTTCCTGTTCCTTTTTTTCATTACTAGCTAAGCTTCATGTATTCATTACAACATTTATGGCAATAAAGACTTCTTTTGATTACCACTTTGTTCAACTAAGTCATATATTAGTTGGATATAAATGGTTATAAGTTGCTTATACTGCTTGATATCATGCTGACATAAAAACAGAAAATTTGGCATTTTTCATAGATGTTTTTGCTTAACTGTCCAGTTGACTTTTTAAATTGCAGACACCTTATTTTTTATTATGCACAAAGACATAAGATTTGTAATAAAGTCATCTAAGGTTATTAAAGACCAAAGGCAGTAGAGAAGAGTGAGGGGTCTGTCAAAGCAATAGCATATTGGAAAAAAAGAGCCCATGGAAAACATTCATGTTATACAGATCCAGGTCAAACATCACCTAGATTGGGTATAAGTGAACTGTTGCCTGAAGGTAGTTCTATTTGTAGCTCAGTATTTTTGGTAAACAGTTAAGGCTGTGGGCAAAGTAGCCAACTCAGGAACCAATCTAAGCAAATCATCATCAGCTGATTCCCACTTAAGGTACTCTGTTAAAGATGTCTTTCGAGCCGGGTGTGGTGGCTCACACCTGTAACTTTGGGAGGCCGAGGTGGGCTGACCACTTGAGGTCAGGAGTTAGAGATCAGCCTGGCCAACATGGTGAAACCCCATCTCTACCAAAAATACAAAAATTAGCTGGACGTGGTGGTGGGCGCCTGTAATCCCAGCTACTCACAAGGCTGAGGCAGGAGAATCACTTGAACCTGGGAGGTGAAGGTTGCAGTGAGCCGAGATCATGCCACTGCTCTCCAGTCTGGGTGACAGAGTGAGGCTCTGTCTCAAAGAAAAAAAAATATTTCAATAAGAGTTTGTCTGTCTTGTTGATACGAAACTTTATAGTAGGAAACAATAATACAGATTAAACATGTTTTCCTCCTAAAATTCAATTCAAAGTGGTTCCATATAATTTGCTTCATTTACAGGTCCACAATAAGGTGAGTAGCTCACATCTAACAAGACTATTACCCAGGAAAAACAGTCTCACTAAGAGGTAAATTTGTGGTATAAAACAGAAACTCTCTAATAAATACAAGTAATTACAAGGAGAAGCAAATCAGTATGTATTCTAATTTCCTTGACCACTGCTTTATAACTTGGATTCCTCTGCTTGGCAACTCCTTAGGCACCTCAACTTTCTAATGGGATAACATTTCAAACCCCAATCTCCTTTCCCATACTTCACAACAAACTATGAAAAGACATTTGCAAAGGAGCCACAAGTCTTGATCCATGATTTACAGCCTGCAATGTAACCAAATTAACAAACCCAAAAGCTATTCTACTTGCTGTGATTTCTCTTCTTTTTTTTTTTCCCCTGAGACAGAGTCTCGCTCTGTTGCGAGGCTGTAGTACAATGGCTCAATCTCGGCTCACTACAACCTCTGCCTCCGGGGTTCAAGTGATTCTCCTTGAACCCTGTAGCAGGGACTACAGGGGCGTGCCACCATGCCCAGCTAATTTTTGTATTTTTAGTAGAGATGGGGTTTCACCATGTTGGTCAGGATAGTCTTGATCTCTTGACCTTGTTATCTGCCCACCTTGGCCTCCCAAAGTGCTGGGATTAAGGCGTCAGCCACTGCATCTGGCCCGTTCATTTCTCTTCTATCTGTTCAACAAATATTAGTTGACCACTACTACTATTTCCCAGGCACTTTCTTAAGCTTGAAAGCAAAGTAATGAGCAAACAGGAATGCATGCTTTTCCTCATAAAGTTGACAAAGTAATGAGTAGGCAGACATTAACAAATAATCACAAAAATTAACTCACAATTATTGTTAAATACCATGAAAGAAGACTGCAAAGTGTAATGAGAGTGAGGACTTAATTTAGATCGGAATTTGGGGAAGTCACAGAAGGAAGAAGACTTTTCTTTTTGAGACGGAGTCTTACTTTGTTGCACCGGATGAAGTGCAGGGGCATGATCTAGGCTCGCTGCAACCTCTGCCTTCCGTTTCGGGTGATTCTCCTGCCTCAGCCTCCTGAGCAGCTGGGATTACAGGTATGTGCCACAATGCCTGGATAATTTTTGTACTTTTAGTAGAGATGGGGTTTCACCATGTTGGCCAGGCTGGTCTCGAACTCCTGACCTCAGGTGACCCGCCTCCCAAAGTGCTGGGACTTTTCTGAGAAAGTTTCTTTGATTGTGAGACTTGAAGGATAAAAAGGTGTTTACAGGTAAAGAAAAAATTGAGTTAAAGATTTTCCAGGTAGAGGGGACAGCATGTATAAAGGAGAGCTATAACACCCCCCAAACTCAACAATTTCTCATACATCTCAACACAGTTCTCAATGTGTCTGTATAGCATAGTGAAATTATCATCTCTTATGAGGAGAGTGTTCACTTTTTTAGGTCACTCAGTCTGGGTTCCACTCAGTTATAATAGCACTAAATTCCTGAAGTGCTTTATAAGACCTTTTAAAACCTAGCTTACTAATTAGTGAAGTATACAAATATCAGAGGAACAAAGTATACTGTTCTCTCAAGTAAAGAAATCATGATATAGTTTTAGTTAAGAAAGGACATAGGTGCGTGTGTGTGTGTGTGTGTGTGTGTGTGTGTGTGTGTGTGTGAGAGAGAGAGAGAGATACAGAGAGAGAGAGAGAGAAAGAAAGAGACAAAATTCTCACCGAGAAAAGCATGCTTTTCAGGGAAAGTGATTTCACTTTGGGAGTGGCTGGTACAGGCTGTGGTTTACTCTACAATGATTCTCAATAATTTCAGTCATCTATCGATTTTAGTTTGATGTTAGGGGAATATATGGAGACTCAAACTTTTTGCGGGGCTAATCATAAAAATGGGTTCATCAAAATAAAAATAGCCAAGTGAAGTTTATACTCCTTTACTTACAAAATTTAAAAGATATAACATTATATCATGACGTTCAGTCTTTAAAATATAGGAGAAAAAAGCTTAATATTCTAAACTAGATTGCATATATAATATGTAAATATATATTAATGTTGCATATTAAAATTTAAGATTGGTAACAGCTTTCCTCCAAAAATGTTTATTTATTGTCTAGCCACCACCATTTATCAGCATAGAAAATCTGTGGTGTAAAATTTGAGTTCCTTTATTTTCCGTTATGCATCTCTTTGTGATATTTGGCATTGATCTAACATCTGAAAAAAAGTCTTTGCAATTCACTGTTACATTAATTTCATTTCAATTAACACTATATTTCATAATATGAAGGCAGCATTTTATAGGTTCTCTGGGTGAGGCAAAACATATTTATATCTCAATAAATCTTATATTGTATCTAAATAGACACTGGAAGACATTTCAAGGACAATGATCTTAAATAATGTAGTTGTTACACATTTTATCACAATTCAAGGTAACTGCAACTTTAAAACAGTAATAAAGGATTTATTATATTAAATTTCATTTATTAAAAATGATCCTTTTTATTCTCAACTTCAGATTACAGGTTAAGATTAGCTGACAAAGGGTTAGTTTTCTGCCTTCTGTAGTGACTGAGAAGGTGCTTGTCATAGAACCTGAACATTCTAAAATAAATAAAATTATCATGGCAGGGGTGACTACTCCTTTGTCACTCTTCTAAGACAGTTTGCCCCAGTCCTTTGCAGCATTAGAGCTTCACCTACTTCCATCTTCTTATATCTGTGTCCTCCTTGCATCTGTAGTCCATCTCAACATTACTCTGAATCTCATGATGGCAGTTACTCTGACCCTATGATTATCTGGGACTTACCAAATCATGGTATCTCCTTTACTTAGACCCCACTGTGGCTGAACTTTTGAAATGAATAACAGAAGGGAGTTGCCCCCTATAACCTAAGTTCATCTTTACTTCCACACATTTTCTCATTTGTTTTAACACAAACTTTTGTGGAAGAAAAACACCATTTTTTTCTCATAGTGGAGTCTGTTAAGAAAAATGTATTGAATCTAAACAATCCTTGAATCTAAACAAGCCAATGAGAATCTATTATCAACATGTATTCATTTCTCTAGTGATTCCAATAATTATAAAATAATTCTCCAAGCTGTATGTTTTTGATAATCTTCTCTATGCATATGTATATATGCATACACACATTTTTACATACAAATTAAAAATTTGCTAATGAAACGATCACTGACAGTCACGTCAACAACAGTGTTCAATGTAATATAAGAAACCCTATAAAAACTTTTCTGGGCCGGAAGCGGTGGCTCACGCCTGTAATCCCAGCACTTTGGGAGGCTGAGGCGGGTGGATCACTAGGTCAGGAGATCGAGACCATCTTGGCTAACACGGTGTAACCCCATCTCTGCCAAAAATGCAAAAAATTAGCTGGGCGTGGTGGTGGGTGCCTGCAGTACCAGCTACTCAGGAGGCTGAGGCAGGAGAATGGCGTGAACCTGGAAGGCGGAGCTTGCAGTGAGCCGAGATCACGCCACTGCACCCCATCCTGGGCGACAGTGCAAGATTCTGCCTCAAACAACAACAACAACAACAACAACAACAACAAACTTTTCTGGTTCCTATGCTAGGCACTCCTCATGGTTTAATTTTAAAGGTTTTTGATGTTATGTCTGTCTGATGCATAATTCTGTTTTATTTTTTATTTTTATTTTTATTTAATGTTTTGAGACACAGTCTCACTCTATAGCCCAGGATGGAGTACAGTAGCACGATCTTGCTCCTGGTTCAAGCAATTCTCCTGTCTCAGCCTCCCAAGTAGCTGGGATTGTAGATGGGCTTAGAGGTGCGTGCCACCATGCCCCTCTAAATTTTGTATTTTTAGTAGAGACAGGATTTTGCCATGTTACCAAGGCTGGTCTCCAACTCCTGAGCTCAAAGCGATCCACCCGTCTCAGCCTCCCAAAGTGCTGGAATTACAGGCACGAGCCACCATGCCGGGCCATAGTAATTTTTGTTTGTTTTTGTTTTGATTTTTGAGATGGAGTCTCTCTTTGTTGCCCAACCTGGAGTGCACTGGCGTGGAGGCTCATTGCAGCCTCCACCTCCCAGGTTCAAGTGGTTCTTGTGCCTCAGCCTCCCAAGTAGCTGGGATTACAGGCACACGCCACCACACCTGACTTTTTGTAATTTTAGTAGAGATGGGGTTTTATCATGTTGGTCAGGCTGGTCTTGAACTCCTGACCACAGGTGATCCACCCGCCTTGGCCTCCCAAAGTGCTGGAGTTATAGGCATGAGCCACCGCGCCCAGCCAATAATTTTGTTTTATACAATGACTTCTCTCAAGTATTTTTTAAAAAACTATACATTCATCTCTAAAACGTATCTATGAAACTAGTCACTATTAGTCCCCATTTCACAAGTGCTGAAGTATAAAGAAGATAAAAGGCTACATACACATCCATTAGTGTAGATCTGGGTAAAGCCTAGATAGTTAAACTGTGCATTTAAAAACTTCTTACATTTCTGCATATTGAATATTTTCTTAGAAAAATATATGTGAAGTGCCAATGAATGATTCCCATCAAAAGGCATTCTACTGAAAGTATTTATGAAAGACAACTGATTGCAAGCTTAGTAGAACTTATTGACTACTCAACCATTCATTATTAAATAATATTATTTATCAAATAGCATCATGTGCAAATATGGTGCTTAGCAGAAGTAGTAGACAGTATAATTCATGAACTGATCATTAGTTAAATCTATTACTGTCATCCATTAATTATTATTTGAACTGGTAAACACAGAAAAGCAGAGAAGACAAACCATGTATTGCTGTGTAGTTAAAAGTAAAGAGAGAATAATGGACCAACATGTATTTGGAACATTTTGTATGCAGTTCAAAAGCATTTAAAATATCAGCAACAAAGCAAAAAGAAGACAGCTTAAGTATTCCTGTTTTGAACATAATAATGCCACACTTTCAAGATCATGAGACATTCATTTTAAAAATTGTAGGACTTTCATGTTCTAACATAACTTTGGGAAAGCATAGTATTCAACAGGAAAAGGGCACTAAAGAGAAAATCTGAAAAGAAATTACTTTGGCTATCACAAAAAATCAAATTATAGAGGCATAAAATGACTCAGAAAAGAGTAAAACAACAACAAAAATAATAAAAATAAAACTGCTCTTTAGAAGGTTCCAATGACCAGCTTGTTGTCATATCCAATGGGACTTTCAAGTCCTTGTCTTATTGGCTCTCTGAGCAGTATTCCACAGAGTTGAACACTCTTTAATCTGAAATTATTTTCTTCTCTTGACTTCCATAAGATCACATTCTTGTTAGTTTTCTTCCTATCTCTGTGGCATCCTCTTAAAAAAAACCCTTGGCTGACTTCACCTCTTCTATCAAATGTACACCTCCAACACCTGTTGTAACACATCCTTCATGTTCAATTTTGGGCCCTCTTCTTTTATTATACATTCCTTCCAGAGGATATAATTTCATTTCCAGTTTTAAAAACCAAAACCATTTACTCAAATGTAAATATCTAGCTTAGACCTCTCATCTGAGTCTCAGAGCTGTCTACTTGACATCACTACTAGAATAATTCACAGACTTCTCAATCTACTCTTGACTTCTTTCCCACAGAAATTACTTCTTTTCTTATTTTCCCTCTCTAGATAAATGACATCAGCAGCCAAATAGTTGCTCAAACAAAAAAAATCTGGACATCCTCCTTTATTCCTTACTTTCCCTTACCATGTGCCTCCTCTTGTCCAATCATCATCATAAAAATTCTGTCGATCCTACTTCTAAAACAGATCTCGTTACTATCCATTTCTCTTAATTCTATTCCAAGATACTTTCAGTCTTGCCCCCAAGATATTCCTCATAAAGCAGTTAGGACTATCTTTAAATAATAATCCAGCCGAGCGCCGTGGCTCACACCTGTAATCCTAGCACTTTGGGAAGCCGAGGTGGGTGGATCACTTGAGGTCAGGTGTTTGAGACCAGCCTGGCCAACATGGTGAAATCCCATCTCTACCAAAAATACAAAAGTTAGCCAGAAATTGCTTAAACCCGGGAGGCAGAGGTTGCAGTGAGCCAAGATCGTGCCACTGCACTCTAACTGGGGCAACAGAGCGAAACTCTGTTCCCCACCCCCACCGCCCAAAAAAAAAATCCATATTGGGTCATGTCACAAACCTCTTAAAAACCCTTCAGTGTCTTTTCCCTGCAATGAAAATAAAATACAAACACATAGCATAACCTCAGAGGACCTGTATGTCTAATTTTATCACAAGTCGTACTCCTTGGTGATTACCAGACTGAAATCACACTGGTTTATTCCTCAAACAGGGCCAAATTCTTTTCTGCTTCATGATCTTTTGTTATTGGTTTACTTCCCATTCCTATAAGGCCTTTCCTGGCAATCCAATCTAAAGTAGAAGGCCATTTTATTTTCTTAAATGATGTCCTATTCTTTTTCTCATAAATATTATTCCAAAGGTATATTTATAAATGTCTTTGTTTATATTTTACTCTCTTCCCACCCCCACTCAACTGTAACCTTTATTAGAAAAAAAGACTCTCTGTTTTATTCCCTACTGCACACTTTCTCCCTATCCAGTGCCTAATATATAGAACATGTTATTTTGTTTAGTTAATGTAATAAAATAAATTAGATTTTGGCTGTGTGTCTCTAGTTTCGAATGATTTTAAAATCTAGGTCCTCATCTGAAGAAGCACAATGTCAAACATGAAGAGGAAATATTTCTTAAGTTTTAAGCCTATAATGTAAGTTTTATTTCAACAGACATGAGATTGCAGTCGATCAACTTACTCCTAATCCCAAGAATGTCTATGTCAGAGATGCATTTTGGTCCTACATAATTGAACTGGGCTCCTTACTTAAAACATTAGGACATATTACTTCAGGTTGTACCATGTAGCACTATTCTTGACAGGTCAATTTCAGTGAAAGAAATATAACTTGAATTAGAAAAAGAAATGAGCAGCCTGCCTCTGTGCAAAGGTCAGATGGAAAGGCCCTGTGATACTGCACTTCCACACAATAATCCAGAAGCCATGGGCAAACATGGATGGGCCTTCTGAATTTTATGTTGATTTATGGCACTCCCAAAAGGGTCCCGGAACAACATTTAAAAAAAGAGAGATATGTGTATGCACAGATCAGAAGAGGAATAAATACTTTGCATAAATACCTTTTTCAATTTAAAAGAATCTCCTTTAATTTTCCTTGAGAACACTCTCACTCAAAGTATAGGGCCCTCATTCCAAACAAAGAGCCAGTGAAATTCCAAAGTACAAAAGAGGTAATAGATACTTAATATTTTATGCAGTGTAATATTTCTACCTATAAACTCTTCTTGAACAATTTTCAGTGATGAAGATTTGTGATTTTAATTAATAAATAATTATTCTTACTATGATGTCAAAAATTACCTCACTGTAAAATCCAGAAATTGGTTCTAGCTGTGCCTTCTGTAATTGTAAAAATGTCCTCTTTCATGGGGGAGCCTTAAAATATTTAAAATACATCATTTTACTTTCTCCACAGCTTCCTGTTTTCTTGTCTTTTCCTTCTTGCTTGTTTTTGGTGTTTCTACCTATACAAAAAATCTGCAGGTCATTTGGACTTCAGCCGTTGTGGTATTGTACTTATAGTTCTACATCATTTCCCTTCATAATTTTCCTGAATCTTTAATTGTATGTCCCTCTGTTTCTCTTTCATTCTTTGGTATTTAAAAACCATAGTGATTGCAAGCTCCCCGCTCAGCCTAAAATGGTTTCTTATATAGCCTTTCCCTTTACTTTTGAAAGATTAGAATCAATTTCATTTTTTATTATATATGTCAGGATTGTATTTTTAAGCTTTTCTCGCTACTCAAGTCTAATTATTGAGTCAAATCAGTATAACTGCAACTTTAACACATTTCCAGTTTGTGTCCTTCAGACATACATGCAAGAAGTTTAATTCCTCTTCTACAAGATAGTCTTTCAGATATTTCATTTATTTAACAGAATTTTTAGGCGCCTCCTATCTTAAGTACTTCAGATACATTAGTATACAAAACAAAGATCCTTGCCCCCTCAAGGCTCACATTCTAGCAAGGGGAAACAGACAACAAACCACAAACGAAATAAGCCAGTGAATTATACAGTAAGATGAAAGATGAGTGTGACTGAAAACAACAACATAATAGCACAGTAAGGGAGTGGTGGAAGGTGACAGTCAGGGTGCTCCTCACCAAGAAGGATATATTATATTTAATATAGTATCAGCTTGTGTTCTGATTCTGGAATCCGGTAATTATATAGTATAGTGGGGAGAATGAGAGAAGAGAAAGAAAATTTAAAAATGAGAAAATAGAAGAGGGTTTACGTCTCTATTCTTTAGTACAATGAAAATCCTAAAAACACTCTGAAATAGGGAAAAGGTATAGTTTTCACATTCCTAAAAAATTTTCTTCATTGCTTTCTTATCTCCCTACATCTCTGAGCATCTCCAGATGGGTAGATCTGAAAGGTAAACTCTGTCTCTCACTTTAGTATGTCACCAAGGCTGATGCCCGAAGTCTTCAGAAATTCCAAAACCATTAGCTCCATATCTTGCCTCCTTCAATTAAGACTTCTGCTCCTAAAGTATTGGTCATCTTAGGCTTATTTAGCATTAAAATAAACTGGTGGAGTCTATTCATCTTTCAGAGATATTCTTATTTTCAAACAATAACCTTAACTAGAGAAATTTCAGGGACTGTTAAAAGTGCATTTAAAAAATGTATAGGCAAACTTATAGAGGGACTGTAATTTGGAGCTGGTTACTTTCCTTAAATACAAGCCTCTTACAGGATTCTTCTCTGGGCTCAGTTCTTCTGACTTCTAGCTTTGTCATAGCTTCTCTCCTTCCTCAAACAAAACATACTCATAGATTTGCTAAAAAGGTCAAGTAATTTTTTATTTTTGTTTTTAAATCAGGTGCTTTAGAGGTTGCAGTTGAGGAATTGAAGTCAGTTTTCCAGACAAGTATTTAATATTTTTATGAGCACTCTGTGTAATTTTTTAAATATATTCAAATTTAATTAATACTGTCCATAGAAATTTAACACCAGCTTCTGTACAACACCCCTGTGAGGCAGAGGAAGAACACCATATGCAAACATTACACACTAAAATAACAGTGTCATGTCAAGACAGGTTTTTGATTAAGTAAAACTAAGCTTGGCAAAGCAGCCATCTCAAGTTAATCCCACATTCAGGACTAAAGGTTTATTACCTAGTTTGCATTACTTCATGATTATAATGTAAATATCACAAAGATTTTTAGCATGTAACATGCACTTACAAAGTTTTTAATTCTTCTCTAATATTGCATATATAGATAGGTTCACAATGTAGAATACTGTACACCATATATATGTATATTTTAATGTAAGTCTGTATGTTAACAACTGCCCACAGGTTTTATGGCCAAGTATACTCAGGACAAATTTATGTTCCAAAATTATTTTGCTGTTTTATCTAGCATTTTTAATGTGGGTGAAATGGCAGACAGAGAGTCCTTCTGCATCAACTATTTCTGCTATAGCCACATGGGGCAACTTTGTAGACTTAGGAACTGTCAATTAAAAATACTCAAACTATTGGCTTTGCCTCATCCCTTTAATCAGTTGAGAAGTAGCTGTAGCCATTGTTATAAAAATCACCAAAGCAAAAACCGTTTGAATGTTTCAGAAATAGTTTCTAATGGATTTATTGCTTCAATGGTTTTATTTAGTGTAATTAAAATAAAAAGTAGGCCAGTCGCTGTGGCTCATGCCTGTAATCCCAGAACTTTGGGAGGCCAAGGCTGGCAGATCACTTGAGGTCAGTAGTTCGAAACCAGACTGGCCAACATGGCAAAACCCCATCTCTACTAAAATTACAAAAATTAGCCGGCCATGGTAGCAGGTGCCTGTGAGTCCAGCTACTCGGGAGGCTGAGGCAGGAGAATCGCTTGAATCCAAGAGGCGGAGGTTGCAGTGAGGTGAGATCGCGCCATTGAGCTCCAGCCTGGATGACAGAGGGAGGCTCCGTCCCAAAAAAAAAAAAAAAAAGTACAGTGTCTAGTTCCATGTCTAATAACTCCTAAAACTTGTATTAAAAATTCAACTGGTTTTAAATGATCCTTAGTTGCTCTCTTCACTTAGTATCTTCACTTAGAGATCATTTCTGTGTTTGGGCCATAATATATTTATGAGACATGACAAAACTAGAAGTTTAAGAAATTTACTATCTTAAAAGCTTTTTCACACATCTTTTCCAATTTAATTCTTTTCTGCACATAATACATTACATGATAAAATTTTTTGGTATGAAAAGTATATTATTTTATTTTCCTGAAATTAATTTATGTCTGATAAAATAACTTGATATTTATTTTATACTAAATGTACTACTACTATAAATGTTCTCATGTTTCTAGGCCTGATATATCATTTTGTATTTGAGGGACTGGGAGGAATGACAATATCTTAGATTTGAAAGTGTCTTGAGAAAGTACTGGTATAATCTGTCTATGAATACAACTTCACGTGAAGGGAATCAATTACACTTCTCTTCTAAATATTTAGGAAACACACTTCCCAACATCTTGCACTTCCAGAGTCATGAGAGTCTTTAAGTGGAGACACTATCCTTTACAATTCATTCCATACTTATTCCTACTCAAGTGGAGAAAATTTATTGTGATTTATATCTCTTCACATGTGTTATGGGATTAAATTGTGTTCCTCCAAATTATATGTTGAAGTCCTAACCCCTAGTACTTCAGAGTATAATCATATTTAGAGATAGTATTTAAAGAGGTGATTAGGCTAACAGGGCATTAGAATGGGGCCCTAACCCAATATGACTGGTGTCCTTATAAGAAGAGACAGCAGGGATGGACTGGAACAGAGGAAAGGCCATGTGAAGAGGCAGCAAGAAAATGGCTATCTGAAGCCAAGGAGAGGGTCTCAGAGGAAACCAATCATGCTGGACACTTGATCTTGGACTTGCAGTCAGCCTCAGGAACTATGAGAAAATTAAATATCTGTTGTTTAAGCTACCCAGTCTGTGGTACGGTTTTTGTATAGTATGCTTCAAGATAAAGTGTCCTGTAATCTTTAGCTTTACAGTGCTTTCAAAAGCTTTCACCAGTCTCTTTTAAAAACTTTAAGGAATTCACTTAGGATTATTTAGATCTATTCTAAGATTTTAAAAAAATCTTGCACAGTTTTGCTGTCCCAATATACCATGTTTTTTTGTATGATGAAATTCAGCTGTAAAGTGAATTTCTGTAAGTTAAATATGTCCTAAGCACGTCTGCTCTTTTAAAAATTGGTATGTCTATACCAATTCTGAGTATCATGCTTTCAGTTTAAACAAAGGTAAATTATATAATCTCTTAAAAACACACTTGTTATTGTATTTTTATATACATAAGACTTCAAGTTTCCTAAAGGCAAAAATTCCATTTTATTAATGATGTTATTCTAATTTCCAGGGCCTACCATAATGATAAGCTCACTGATTTGCTTCTAAGGACACTATTTAATCTAAACAAATTCTAATAAAGAAACTACGTATTACCAACAGGCATACTTCAACTCTTATTTCATTCTTCTTCTAAAGAAAATATTTTAAAATGAAAACTGTTAATACTAGCTTCTGCAATAGAGCTGAATGAGTCATCTGAATACTATTACTGTGGATTGTAGCTTTTGAAATTAATTTTTCTACATTAGCATTCTAAATCATTACAAATTCTATTTTTGATACTTAAAAAGCTCTACAAAATGGAATTGTAACTCATTCACATCACCAAAGAAAATAGATGCTCCAAACTCATTTTTATATCTCCACTTATCAGGAAGCAAATCAAAAGTGAACATGTTTCTCATTTCATCATTTAAAGGGTTCAGTACTAGAAGCCTGGATAATTTTTTAAGCCCGAATACACTAAATTAACTGTGTAATTTTCTAGCTACTTAATTAAATATAATAGAAACATAGGATCTTGCATTTCTAAGATGTGTCAATTCAATATCATTTAAATCTATGATGCCGAATTTTTTACATTCCTCAATTATGCATTAGCTTTTATGACCATATTCTTCTCCTAGATATCATTAATGACATACATTCAATTGAAGAGACTTAAAACTTATTTTGAGAATCTTTTTAGAATTTTGTGATGGTTCTGAAAAAATACAGAAACCCTAAGTTGTTACTAAATTAGCTTGGAAAGCCCTGAATTCTATGCAGCAATTAAAAATTTCCCACAAAAAGAATAAGACAAAGCGCACATATCTAATTATGTTTTAAAAGTTACTTCCTATGTTAGGATTAAAGCTTTGTTTCAGCATTGAGTACACATGGACACATAGATGGGAACAACAGACACCAGGGCCTACTTGAGGGGAGAGGGTGGGAGGAGGGAGAAGGTTTAAAAAGCTACCTATTGGGTACTATGCCCACTATCTGGGTAACGAAATCATTTGTACACCAAACCCCAGTGATGCAATTTACCCATGTAACAAACCTACATATGTACCTTCTAAACCTAAAAGTTGAGAGAAAAACAAAAACAAAAACAACCTTTGTTTTAGTACATACTGGCTAGGTTTTGTTGTTGTTTTTGAGACAGGGTCTCCCTTCGTCACCCAGCAGGAGTGCAGCGGCAAGATCATGGCTCACTGCAGCCTCGACCTCCTGGGCTCCAGTGATCTTCCCACCTCAGCCACTCAGGTAGCTGGGACCAGAGGTGCGTGCCATGAGCATCGCCCAGCTAGTGTTTGTGTGTGTGTGTGTGTTTTTTTTTTTGTTGGAGAGACTGAGTTTCAACATGTTGCCTAGGCTGGTCTCCAAGTCCTGGCTCAAGTGATCCACCCTCCTTGGCCTCCAAAAGTGCTGGGATTACAGTGTGAGCATCACGCCCGGCCTCACACTGGCATAGTTTTAAGGTAAAAATGACTATTGACTCTGGCACCAACTCAGATTTAAAAATACATATGTTAAGTTTTCCTCTTTTCAATTTCCACGCCTCATGCCATGGCCCTAGACCTTACTACTTTGTGCTTGGATTCCTTCACAGTCTGCTCACTGGCATTCCTGCCTCCGGTTTCTCTGTTTTAATCCTTTCTAGACATCTCTGCCAGATTTATTTTCCTAGAATATATATATTTATAAAATAAGTTTCTTTCTAAGGAAAACAACAACAAAAAACTATTAAGTGAATTGACAGGACAAAATCTAATCTACCAATCTTGGAATTCAGGGCTTCCAACCAAAGAGCTTTCCAATTTTACTCCTACTTTTCAACACACACAGTTTTAACTAAGTCTCTCTATTCGCTGCCCACCTCCCCACTCAGCATACCCCTTTGCTTCTCATTTATTTCTCTTCATTTGGATCCATTAGTAAGTTGTAGAATGTATCTTCCTGTCCAAAACTTCTTCCTGTCAGACTAAGCCCTGCCCTGACCATTCCTATATCCTGGGGCTGAAAGCTATTTGATTCCTCATGCTCTTAGCCTCTGGACCTTCAGAATCATGATAGGGCTTCTAGTCTGAGTCTGAACACTGACAGTTCTAGACAATTTCTCTTGTCATGCCATTCCCTACCTCCTTTCTCCAAGTAGGACCCAGGTTCATGACATTCCTCTTTAAAGCACACTTTAGACTTCAAGTCAGGGTCTTCAGGAAGGGGGCCCAACTCCATGGCATTTCCAACACCACCCAGTTCAAGTTGCTTTCCTCCCAACCCTAGGCTTATGGTCCCAGCAGCCTTGCATATACGGAGCCTGTTAAAGACATTATTGTGTGCTGCTCATAGAATGTTCTCCTGTATCTCTGCTTATTGATATATTGTCCATCCTTCAAGATTCAGTTCAGTTCCACCAGCTCTCTGAATCCACTGAACCACAGGCATCCCTTCCTACTCTGAAATTCCTTTCTCTTACTCATTCTTTGGGAGTTTATCACATACTACCTGCTGAAGTAGTTAAAAATTTACCACTCTGGCATACTGATGATTTCAGTTAAAGACACTTGAGTGGCAGCTGGTGGAAAAGATCACTCTAACAGTGTTGTTTCTTAAAAATAGAAGATGAAATTCCCATGTGAAAGATGCCCTCCTTTTACATCTCATCATCAAGAATGGGAAATTTGAACCAAGAAAATCCTATATAGATCTTGTTAAAATAACAGTTATATTTTAAGCCTTCCTCCATAATTTAGTTGCTTCTTCATAGTTTACTATTCTTTGTTCAATTCATTATATAAGTAACTGACTTTAACTGCTTCTTTGGGTTATTTCCTTATGAAAGTTCCCCTGCCATGTAAAATTTGTATTAAATAAATTTGTATGCTTTTCTCCTATTAATCTATTTAATATCAGTGCAATTCTTGGGCCCATCCAGGACCCTAAGAAGATGGTGGTGGAATTGTGCTCCCTTGGCAGGCTCTGGTGATGAGGACTGGACCTAAAAGGCTGGGATGCCCCACTCACTCCAGACCCTGAGGATAGGATCCCAGGAGAACTGACAAAAGCCAGAAGGTAGAAATTCCTACCAAAATCAGCCCTCCTGGATCTCTGTCTAGAATGCCTCATAGAGAGAGAAAAGTTTTTAATATTTTTTAAATATTAAAAAATATTTAAAAAAATATTTTTCTTTGTTCCTTCCTTCCAAATCTGGATTGGCAGGAGAAAAACATTTGTAAGAATTAGTTCTTTCAATTGTGACTCTTGTGAATTTGGTTCTGGGTAGCCATTGCTTATCGATCCACAGCCTCCCACAAATAGTCCTTGTTTTCCTTGTCTCTGTCTTTTGTGTGGTTTCTCTTAAGGAGGAAAATCATAGAATGAGATTCTCTTTTTGTCTTGTTTTATGTCTTGAAAACTAGACTTTGTGATCAGTGAAAATATTCTCTGTGGTTTCCACCATGACAGAGGCACAAGTTCTCAGGCTTGCATCAGGCAGCTAGCTAGCTGGCCAGGGGTCTGAAACATGGAGTGTCTCTTTTTGCGACTCTGCCAGCACTTAGAAGAATTTGTCTTGATTGTCTCAACCTTTGTTGCCTTGTTAACAATGAGTGTCTTTGGTTTTTTAGCAAAAACTTTGGATCTTGAGGCGAACTGCATCTTCTGTACCATCTTTGGGATATAATGCATACATCCATAATAATGCCATAAACGGATAATTGATTTTGAACCATAAAAAAGGCTTATTGATTTTGAATCACAATTAAAATAGGTATACTTTTGAAGATTTTGACTGTTGTATTTAAAGTTTTTTTAAAAATTTATTTTATTATTATTATTATTATTTTTAGAGAGCTCACATCCTAAGAAATTGTCTCATTGGTACCTACGTAAAGATTAAATTAAAAAGAGGACACAAAAAATGTGATGGCTAGCCTTAGGGACACCCTTAGCAAGATTAAATAGAAATCAGACTTAGAACAAAAGCTAAAATACACACCCGCCAAAAATTCTCCTTTTCTACCCATCTATGCTCCCCTTAACCTCCAACTCTCTGTCCCTGACTGCCAACCCCAGAAGATCCTCTGGCTCTCTGAGTCCCTGGCTTAAACTACCTTTGCAAAATCCAGTCCCATCTCCTCAGACCTCAATGAGGAGTTTTAAGTTTTCAAGATCATGTGATCTGGGGTAATCTTTGATAAATAAAAAGTTGGTTTAAACGTGTTAGTTTAAAGAAGGTTTGTCTTCAGAGTTGTCAACATTAAATATAATGCAGACATACAACTTATTCTACCTGAATTTACTAATAAAATTGCTTATGTTGGCCAGGCACAGTGGCTCACGCCTGTAATCCCAGAACTTTGGGAGACACAGGCGAGTGGATCACCTGAGGTCAGGAGTTCGAGACCAGCCTGGCCAACATGGTGAAACCCCATCTCTACTAAAAATACAAAAAACTAGCCAGGTGTGGTGGTGGGCGCCTGTAATTCCAGATACTTGGGAGGCTGAGGCAGGAGAATTGCTAGAACCCAGGAGATGGAGGTTGCAGTGAGCCAAGTTCACACCATTGTACTCCAGCCTGGGCAACAAGAGCAAAACTCCATCTCAAAAAAAAAAAAAAAAAAAAAAAAAAAGCTTATGTTTAAGATTGTAGAATTACAAATTCAATAAATTCAACCTAAGAACAAAACATACAATCAAAATAATTTGCTTAATGTATGACAAAAACAACAACGAAAAAATAAAAAGAATTAAAAGATCCACATGTCTTAGTTTTTAGGTTCTTTGTGTCCGTGATTTTTAAAATATTTGCCTGATTTATCTATAGGAAAAATATAAGACAATGATTAGCTTTGTTTAGTGTTTCATGAAATTTTCATGAACAATTCAAAGATAATTGTTAAAACTAAGTAAATTAAATAAATGTAAGTGGGATAGAAGTTTATAAATAAGCTTTTCAATAATTATATATTTTAGAGTATGTCTACTTAAAAATTATTTTCAAAATCTTTTTGGCAGCGTAAAACTTTAAAGTTATACTAAGTTAAATTAAATGATGGATATTTGTTAAGTATCTATATCATTTCCAAATAGGACATAATACTGAAAAATATTCATTGTGAAATGTAAGTTTAAGCTTATAAACTTTGGGCTTCTTATTACAGAACAAAGGACATTTGGGTCTGTTAGCAAACACATCCTGTGCCACAGTGAAAAACTGTACTATCATCAAACATATTTCTAGAAATTATAAAATGGTGTTAATATGTAGAATGATGTTATATATCAGTTCATAATTACTTCTTAGTTTTCTAGTTTTCACTAGAAATTAAGATTACTAAGAGTTAAAAATTCTAATTGATGTATGTAATTAAAGCTACAAGTAATAATAACAGAAAACAATGCTACATACAAAGCTTAGAAGGAAAATAAGATATATTTTTGATAAGAAAAGCTGAACATAGGAAAGATATTTTTATTAAGGAAAGAGTAATTTGTTTAGGTTTAAAGGTTATTCAAAGGTTGTTTCAGAATCAATCAGTGAATCAAACATTAAAAGTGAATGCATATAAAAAGTTGAAAAGAAAAAACAAGAGAGAATCTTGCATGTTCAAGCAGACTAAATTTAATAAATTCACTATAAGATTTTGGAATTTGGTCTTCGTTAAAAAGATGAAGTGTTTTTTGGAGTATTGGTCTGCTCTTGGTAGAAAAACATTTTGAAAGATTTCTCTTTACTTTTAAAATTACCTACCTAAAAAACAAATATTTCATGTTTTATAAAAATAATTTTCTGTGCTTTATGTTATCTTCATATTAGGTTTTTGATTACTTAAGAAAAAGAAATCTTCTCAATATTTAAAGAGCTAAGCATTTTATCCCCACAACTATGTAAATTTCTATATTTTCATAAAAAGTCTTTTAATTATATAAAACTTGTATTAAATAAATTTATATACATTTGTCCTGTTAATCTGTCTTGCGCCAATTTAATTCTTGGGCCCAGCCATAACCCTAAAAAGATGGAGATAAGGCTGGGCATGGTGGCTCATGCCTATAATCCCAGCACTTTGGGAGGCTGAGGTGGGCAGACTGCCTGAGCTCAGGAGTTCAAGCCAGCCTGGGCAATACGGTGAATACCTGTCTCCCATCTCTATTAGTAGATAATACAATAAATTAGCCAGGCGTGGTGACATGCACCTGTAGTCCCAGCAACTCGGAAGGCTGAGGCAGGAGAATTGCTTGAACCCAAGAGGCGGAGGTTGCAGTGAGTTGAGATCAAGCCACTGCCTTCCAGCCTGGATGACAGAGAGAGATCCTTCTAAAAAAAAAAAAAGAATGGAGATAAAATTTTGCCACCCTTACACTTTATTATTATTTAATATTTCTTATTCAGAGGCCCACTACACATCATTACTTGAAAGTTCCTGAGGTATCAAAACTCAGAATATCCCCAAGTGCTTTATTTTCTTTGCCAAACTTGCTCCTAATTCTGTGTTCTCTCACTTAGTCAGTGAGAGCACCATTCATTCATTCAGTCATCCAAGGTAGAAAACTGGGAGTCACCTTTGAATTCTACCTCTTCCTCAACTTCCCATCCATATCTAATCAATCACCAAGCCCTAATTCATACCTTCTAAATATCTATAAAATCAATTCTTCTTAATCCCTAATTCAGGGCCTCACAATCTCTAATGTCTATTATTAAAAATATTACCATTCTGTTGTTCCACCTCCAATCTAAATACTTTCCAATTCACCCTTCATGAAGCCAGAATGATGTATTTAAAAGGCAGCTTAGGCCACATCACTCTTCTGCTTAAAAAGCTTTCGGCAGTTTCCCTTTCCTTGGCCTAAAAGGCACACCTGTTATCCGTGTTTATCTGTTGCTTCTTCTTGTTTCTCACACTAAGCTTCAGTAATACCGAATTATGTGAGTTGTCTTGCATATCAGAGGTTCTTAACTCCTACATGTTTGTGAAGGTGAGGTACCTGGAATGTCCTCTTTGCTCCTTTTCTCTTTACCTGGACATTTTCTACTAATATGCTCAGGTATCTTTCAGGGAACAATTCCCAGTCTCTCTAGGTCGGAGTAGATGCCTCTTCTCTGAGATTCCATACCATCTGGAGTCTGCCTCTACCAAATAGTATCAAACACTATGTTATAATATGTCTATTTATTCACTGATTCACCAAGTATTTATTGAACACCCATTCTGGGTCAGACAATTTTTGTGCCATATACTAGATGGTCAAGAAATGATTTTTGCTAATGAGTGAGTGAATATATCCAACTGAACTTCAAGAGCAAGATTGTTATGTTTTAAAAATGTATTTCCATTCACCTTCATGTCCCCACCCTATGTCTAAAGCCGTATTTTATATGTAGTATAGCTCGAAAACGTCTTTAATTTTACATTCAGTCTTGATTTAAAGATGTTTTCAAGAAAAAATGTCACTGATTATAAATCACCATAAAGATTTTGAAAAGCTGTAAGAGCATAGAAAGTAAATAATGCCCAGTAATATTTATAATATCAAAAACCTTAATTGCTCATAATTTTGGTAAAATATTTGCAGAAAGCTTGCCCCAACACATGAATTTTGGAGCCACAATGTCTGAAGATTACAGATAAATTATATGCAATAAAGATTCAAGTGCAAAAAGGGTCTATAGGAGCATTTTGCTCATTTGAAAAAAAAAAAGAATGAAAGAAATTCTCCTAATACTGATTATTCGCCATGGGAAAGTACTCTAAGCAGGCTGAAAAATAACGTAGTCATTGTGAAAAAAGACCATTTGGAGATCTTTGGCTCTTGGCACTATGCCTATACTGCCTTAATAGTGAAGAGTCTTGCTTTGTGGTATTCTAGATTCTTCCAGATTTTACCGCATCACATTCCAAATGAAAAACAACAATAAAAACCTTCCAGATTACAGCTAGCAAGATTTTATAATGTCTCAAGTCAAAGAAGGTATTAATATCAGAAATACTCAAAAACCAAAAGGATAAAGATAGAAACCCCAATAAAAATGAGTAAGGGTTAGGAATAGAAAATTTACATAAGATCACACTGAAAGATTGACTTGTGTGAAAAGATTTTCAGACTCATTAGTTATCAGAGAAACACAAGTTAACAAAACAATGATATATCACTAATTGCTGTCACTTATGCTAGCCATCACTAATGCTGATATTAGATGTACTGATATTGGCATGTTAAAAATTAGGAAGTAATACCAATCTTTGGCAGAAATGTTGCGATACAGGGATCCTGACGCACTGCCAGTAGGTAGGTAGATGAAAGCAGGCAATCTGATGAAGAAGCTGTCAGACCTTGGCCCCAAATTAATTAAACACACATTGAAGGCTCGACTCTGTAAATCCAAAAGACATTCTCACCCAGGCTCATAAGTAGAGATATATGAAGATATTCAACTCAATGTTATTTGTGATGGCAGGAGTTGGAGTATATCTGGACGTCTGGCATCAGAAGAACAGCGAGGAAAAATGCAGTAAATGAATACCACAGAGTACAATGCAACAATTAGAAATACAGGAATAAAACCAGGAAGAGGATCTGAAAACCACAGTACTCAATCAGAAAAGTAAAAAGAGAATCTAAATTAAAAAGCATACACAAATACATTTATGAGTTATATAAAACAATACTATTTTACAAGAGCACATACACACACCGAAGGTACACATTAAACATGTAGAAAATTAGAATAACCATTCTAACAGATGGAGGGAGAATGGAGATTAAAGGGAAGAAGGGAGGAAAGGAGGGAAGGAGAGAGAGAAAGAGAGAGGGGAATAGAAAAAGAAGCAGACTCTTCTCTCAGTGTAGACCTGTGTGAAGCTCTCTCCACCCTGTTTTCTCTAGTTTCTCTAAGTGTTTCCTTGTGCCGCCTCCTTTCTTATCAATAGCACATCTCATTATAGCGTAATGATACATTAAATGTCTCTTCAGCTAAGTTAGAAGCCACGTGGTAGTGGGTACCACGTGTTTGTCTTGTTTACTGCTGTATCCTCTACAACTGGTACGGTGCTTGCACACAGTAGGTGCTCAAGGAATATTTGTTGAAAGAAGGTATAAATGCACAACTTTCTATGATGCTTACTCATGCTAAAAGAAAAAAAACTAAAATCTGAATTTAAGATCTTGAAAAAATATCACATGGATCTATTCGGCATTAAATTCTGGGTTTCATCTCCAGAAAGACAAGTTCTTATATTTCATTCAAGTGAGGAAGTAGAGCAGCAATTTTGTTTTGAATGATACTCATTTGTGGCACTAGCTGAACCACTTCTATATTAGTAATACATTATACGAAAATTAATTCAAGATGAACTAGAGACTTAAATGTTAGACCTAATACCATAAAACCCTAGAAGAAAACCTAGGTAATACCATTCAGGACATACGCATGGGCAAGGACTTCATGTCTAAAACACCAAAAGCAATGGCAACAAAAGCCAAAATTGACAAATGGGATCTAATTAAACTAAAGAGCTTCTGCACAGCAAAATAAACTACCACCAGAGTGAACAGGCAACCTACAGCATGGGAGAAAATTTTTGCAATCTACTCATCTGACAAAGGGCTAATATCCAGAACCTACAAAGAACTCAAACAAATTTACAAGAAAAAAACAACCCCATCAAAAAGTGGGCAAGGGATATGAACAGACATTTCTCAAAAGAAGACATTCATACAGCCAACAGACACATGAAAAAATGCTCATCATCACTCGCCATCAGAGAAATGCAAATCAAAACCACAATGAGATACCATCTCACACCAGTTAGAACAGCAATCATTAAAAAGTCAGGAAACAACAGGTGCTGGAGAGGATGTGGAGAAATAGGAACACTTTTACACTGTTGGTGGGATTGTAAACTAGTTCAACCATTATGGAAAACAGTATGGCGATTCCTCAAGGATCTAGAACTAGAAGTACCATATGACCCAGCCATCCCATTATTGGGTATATACCCAAAGGATTATAAATCATCCTGCTATAAAGACACATGCACACATATGTTCATTGAGGCACTATTCACAATAGCAAAGACTTGGAATCAACCCAAATGTCCATCAGTGACAGACTGGATTAAGAAAATGTGGCACATACACACCATGGAATACTACGCAGCCATAAAAAAGGATGAGTTTGCGTCCTTTGTAGGGACATGGATGCAGCTGGAAACCATCATTCTCAGCAAACTATCACAAGAACAGAAAACCAAACACTGCATGTTCTCACTCATAGGTGGGAACTGAACAATGAGATCACTTGGACTCGGGAAGGGGAACATCACACACCGGGGCCTATTATGGGGAGGGGGGAGGGGGGAGGGATTGCACTGGGAGTTATACCTGATGTAAAGGACGAGTTGATGGGTGCAGCACACCAACATGGCACAAGTATACATATGTAACAAGCCTGCACGTTATGCACATGTATCCTAGAATTTAAAGTATAATAATAATAATAATAAAATAAAATAAAATGGAGAAAATAAATTTTTTTATCTCCACCTTATTGTATCACAATGATAAATAAATACTACTGCTCAAGTAACAAGAAATATTTTTTAGAAAATAAAATTTAAAGTATAAAATCAGAACTTTCCTATCAAAATATGATTGTTATGCTTTCTTTTAATGGAATTTCTTAGACACAAATGCTGTCAGTGAGTTTTCCTTTCAGAGTCTATAATAATTACTACAAAATAATTCAGACTAGCACTCTATCTATCAGTTTCACAAAGTAAGCATTTTTAAAGTATATCACTCAGTACTAAATACTGTATTATACTGTACAAATGGCCTTATTCTTTCAATGCAGATACTGTTGATATTTGCATTTCATATGTTTTTCCTACTGGAATTCATAAATGCCTATCACTACTGCCTGCAGTTGAGAGAACGCTTACTAATGAATTAACTTGCATAAATACCCTAGCTTCTCTTTATAGTAAAACTACACATTTTTTGGCTCATACACAGTATAGTGAAAATTTTCACTAGGCTTAATTCTTCTGGGAACAAACATTTTTCTAGGATAACTGCTCTTCTTGGGAAATGAATTTCTATTTCAGGGCATAGGATTATTTACTTAAATATAATTTTGTGACTGGGCATGGAGGCTCCTGTCTGTCATCCTAGTACTTTGGTAGGCTGAAGCAGGAGGATTGGCTGAGGTCAGGAGTTCGAAACCAACCTGGCCAAAATAGTGAGACCCCGTCTTAAAAATAAACAAAGTAATAATAATAATAATAAAAGAATTTTGCTCTAGGGCTATGTTGATGAGCTCTACACTAACAAATTTTCATTGTGCTATTTAATTGCTCATTATTAGCTAATTAGAAAGAGCCAAATATCATAAGGGTTAAAGACTGGTTAATACAAACTAATTGGCACTTAGATAATAATTTCCTTGAAACTGCTACAGCTTCTAAATATTTCTTTTGGCTTTCTAATCATGTTCTATTTTCAATATACTTCCTGCTAAACTTCTTTTATCTTTTGGTCGTAAGCTCAATTGTTTCTTGGAAAGGCACAGAACTCACTCTACATATGTACGATTAGTGTCACACTTTACTAAATCAGAGTTCTGAGACTCATATATATGAAACTAGTGAATTAAAAGAAGATGATTTTCACCACAAAAATACCTATTAGGTAGAGTATGCTGATTCATAAACATGGGAATTTAAAACAGCTAAATTTTGTGCAAAAGTCTCCATTTCAGAAGCAGAATCCATGGCATAATCTTTACAAAACTAAGACTTAGAATGATAGGCTTGATTTTCACTGTGCTGAGAAACCCACCATAAATACCCTCAAAATAGAGACTATGTTTCAATCGACAGCTTGCAATAAAATAATTTTTTTTTGTTGGAAATAAGAGAAACTAGATCCTGCTAAAAGAGAGACTCTAAAAATGCATAATGATTTAGGTAACAAACCTTTGCCTTCTCTGGACCTTCTTATGAAATGACCACATATATTTGCTTGATTCTATATTTATCACCTCTGTCTACTGCTTCCCATACCAGAAGAAGAGATTGAAACAAACAAAAACAAAAAAAGAGAAGAATTAAATTTATCATTCTTCAAATGCTTAAAGTGAGATTGGAGGAATGAAACTATAAAATATTTACAACCTGTTATCAAAAATTCAGTCTGCCAGTAGCAACTGTATCTTTCTTATTTTTGAAGGGTTGAAATTATCTATGAAACGGTGAGGTTGTTAAGTAGTTACCCAAAAGGTCAATGTGCTCATAGGCTGCCAAAAAAAATGCATGCTCTCATATCTATAGGAAAAGAGGAGATAGCCCGCTCTACATCAATGCAGTCATTACACACCCAGAGCCTCACTCACTTTTCAGTACTAAACTTAAGGAGAAATACAGGCAAACTTGAATACATTTGGAGGAGACAAATCAAAATATTCAGAGACTTGCATCATATAGACAAAAAGGACAAAGCCTAAAAAGGAAATCCAGGCAAGACACCAGAACTTTCTTATTTCAGAAGTATCATATAGGAGCTAAATGAGTCCAAAGAGTAGAACTAGACCATTGGATGAAAGTCACGGAGAGCTAGATCCAAATCATATTAAAAGCTCCTAGAAAGATGAAGTAAGGATCCAATCCTAGAAAGATAGAGTAACGATCCTTATCTTTTTATTTTTAAGTAATTAATTTATATTTTTTAGAGACAGGGTCCCACTCTGTCACAGGCTGGGGTGCAATGGCATAATCATGGTCCACTGCAGCCTTGAACTCTTCGGCTCAAATGATTCTCCCACCTCAGTCTCCTGAACAGCTAGGTCTACAGCCATGTACCACCACATCCAGCTAATATTCTAATTTTTTGTAGAGAGAAGGTCTCGTTATGTTGTCAGGCTGGTCTTGAACTTCTGGCCTCTAGTAATCCTCCCCCTCAGCCTCCCTAAGTGTTGGGATTACAGACATAAGCCACCATGCTGTAATGTATGTCTGTCACTCTTATCTTTAAGTAGTAAATTATCTGTCACTGGAGGTCAATGACCCTTGTAGATGATGTGAGAAGATTCAAGCAATCAATGAGGTAGTTGGATTAGATGGTCCCTTCCAGCTCTGATATTCTATTTTGATCTCTGAAGCAAAGTAATTATTGGGTTTTTTTTTGTCTTCAGAGATTCAGATTAAAAACTGGTTTACTTCATAATTTAATAATTAACTTAAAATATAAACTACCTCAAATTATAATTTTATAGTCATTATTCTGCATTTTGTGGAAACTATGTATAATTTAAATGTGCATATATAGAGACACTATATATACATTTGGAATATATATTTGGAATTGTATACATATATTTGAAATACATTTAGAATATGTGTGTGTGTATATATATATAAAAATGTATATATTTGTAATTTATCTCTCTCTCTCTCTATCTGGTTTAGATAAACTTTCCAGAGTTTACGCCAGGATCTTTTGGTGATTTCACTCTTTGGACCTCTACAGAAATATTACACAGTAAGATAATATTCAGTTACACAGTAAGAGATAATAAACAGATAATAACAGATAATAAATCAGTTACACAGTAAGAGAGTAACAGAAGTAAAGGGACACACCTAAGTGAGTGCAGTTCTGTCCCATTCCTGGATCAGGAAGATAGACCAGTGTCCTGATGACAAAGGGCAAATGATTTATTCTCTATCAGAGACCTGTGTTTGTAGGTGGTCGAATGTGTCTCTAGTGCCAAAAGCTGTAAATGGTTTAAGGAAAGAACAGGTGCTCTTCTCCAGCACCTTCTTCCTATTCCTTGTTTTGAAACTTATTGGAGGCTTCTTTTTCTTTCTTTGATTCCTATAAAAACATCCATCTTGCAGGATAACTTACAGAAAAGTCTGGCTGCTTATTGTTCTTAAAATAATAATTGTTAAGAATTCACAATTTACTTTTGAAATACACAAAATAATTTGAAATATCAAATAAATTCACAATTTATTTTTTGAAATACAAAAAACATAAATTTAATTTATGAAGAGCAATTAAAGTTATGGAAGGATGAACAATTTATAGACATGGGTGAGCCCTATGAAACGCTAATATTTGTACTTCACAAGACTCATTATGCTCACTAGCAGTCCCAGTCCATACAACTACTGCTTCTTTCTTTTCAGTATAGAAAAAGATATATAATTTTAAAAGCAACATATGTTTATTGTAGAAAGCCTGGAAAGTACTGAAGAGTCTAGTGAAATAAACCCCCACACTTTTACTGCCTGAATGAAGGAAATAACATTTTGTTATATTTACTACCTGTAATTAAATATAATAAAAATGAATCATACTCTATAAGTTTGCATCCTATTCTTAAGCTTACATATTGTGACCATTTCCCATGCATTTAGAGTAAACTGTCATTTGGATACTACATCTCTGCACAATGCCTACTACGAAAACCATTGAATACCTCTCATATTGGGCATATATTTAATTTGGCAAATTTTGAGTGTTTCACCCATAGGAAATGTACAAATCTTATTCATATTTGGGTATCTAGGAACTTCTATAAGCCTAGCATATAATGGATACTAGATATGTTTATTATACTCTTTTTGAACTATATATGGCAATTAAAATTAAACTACTGATTCAAAGAAAAACACTACTGAAATGGATGCTGGGAATATTGAGAAATTTTTAAGCTCTGGATAGCTCTAGATAAAAAATTAGAAAGATCAACTTTATACCTAGATGATTTTATAGTCTGTCTATCTATCTATCTATCTATCTATCTATCTATCTATCTATCTATCTATCTATCTATCTATCCATCCATCCATCCAGACCATTAAAAGTCCCACTTCTTCATTCCTACTTCACCTTCCCTAATAAAAGTGGCCTTCAAGCTGAACTGTATCAATTTAGTACCGATCATTTAAGTATTGTCGTATTGAACAAACTGTTAGGCTACATCCATTCTCATCCTATAAATTCTATTATATGTGATTACTTCTACATCTCCTGTGTTATATCTGCAGCTCATCTCTCTGAGGGAAGCTAGGTGAAGGGTTCATGAGACTCTCACTATTAATTTTGCAACTTCATGTAAGTCCATAAATTATTTCACAATAAAGAAGTTTAAAAAAACTCTTCTCTTGAAAAAGTTACTAGGAAATATGTGTGGTCCTGAAAAGTATCCACTGTTAAGGGGAACATTTTTTATACCAAGCCTGTCAAATATTATCAAGGTGAAGTCCTAAAGAGTTTGGCAGTTCTTACCTCTATAGAATCTCTTGATTTCTAAACAGTAAACAATGTATCTGAAATATATTTTATTCTCTTAATCATAAAATCATTTAAATAATTCAATAAAAATATGAATATGAGGAAACCTTTAGTTAAATAAGATGGATTTCATGCTTCCAAATAAAACTTTAAGAAATACAAGTGTGTTGCTTTTAATGTTGAAAGAGATTTAGTTTTCAAGAAGGAACAGATCTAAACAAAAATAGAGTTACATTTCTATGCTAGATCTGAATGTAGTGATAGAATAAAAGATGTCAGCTTTGAAATGTGTCAGTTTCACCTACAGATTTATTTTCTAAGCCTATTTTAATTCTGCATTGATATTTCACTAGCAGCAGGAAACTACTTGCCTGTCACTATGTTGCTTGAGATTTATTCTCAAATACACTATTATCATCATTATATTGTTCATATTATAAGCACTGAATTGAAATTCTCACAGTGAAGAGGAATTAACCTCAAACAACAAACCAAGTGAATACATTGAATTATTTTGGAATTCATAATAACAGCTTCCATATGTATACTTCTACAAAGAGTTTGCCTCATGAAATCCATGAAGGAAAAGGCAAGAACCATACAGTGACTTTTGCATAGATTACAGCCAACAGACACATGAAAAAATGCTCATCATCACTGGCCATCAGAGAAATGCAAATCAAAACCACAATGAGATACCATCTCACACCAGTTAGAATGGCAATCATTAAGAAGTCAGGAAACAACAGGTGTTGGAGAGGATGTGGAGAAATAGGAACACTTTTACACTGTTGGTGGGATTGTAAACTAGTTCAACCATTATGGAAAACAGTATGGCAATTCCTCAAGGATCTAGAACTAGATGTACCATATGACCCAGCCATCCCACTACTGGGTATATACCCAAAGGATTATAAATTAGTCTACTACAAAGACACATGTACACGTATGTTTATTGCGGCACTATTCACAATAGCAAAGACTTGGAATCAACCCAAATGTCCATCTGTGACAGACTGGATTAAGAAAATGTGGCACATATACACCATGGAATACTATGCAGCCATAAAAAAGGATGAGTTTGCGTCCTTTGTAGGGACATGGATGCAGCTGGAAACCATCATTCTTAGCAAACTATCACAAGAAGAGAAAACCAAACACCGCATGTTCTCACTCATAGGTGGGAACTGAACAATCAGGAAACTTGGACTCGGGAAGGGGAACATCACACACTGGGGTCTATCATGGGGAGGGGGGAGGGGGGAGGAGGGAGGGATTGCATTGGGGAGTTATACATGATATAAATGATGAATTGATGGGTGCTGACGAGTTGATGGGTGCAGCACACCAACATGGCATAAGTATACATATGTAACAAACCTGCACGTTATGCACATGTACCCTAGAACTTAAAGTATAATAAAAAAAAAAAAAAGTTAAAAAAAAAAAAAAAAAAAAAAAAAAAAAAAAAAAAAAAAAAAAAACAAAATCAACCAGTTGACTGCTTCTAAGACAAAGTATATTAAAAATCATATAACTTGAGATGTGAGACTAGAACTATGGCTTTGTTTCATTTCTCAGTCTGTCAGTACTATTTTTTTCCCATCTTCTTTCCTTTTTTCCCCTAAACCAATTTGTACAAATAGGTTATTTCCTGTATTTTCCTGCAAGTCATATTTTCCTTTGAACAATATCTTTTCCTGCACTTTAGAAAATCTAGAAGATTGTGGCAGTCACGCTAGAGGTCTGGCCTTTTTAGGTCAAAAATGTTACTTTTGGATCCTGACTTGGTCCTAGAATAGGCAAAAGGCCAAGGAGATGGAATATCAAATACTCTCTAATATAGATAAGTAAAAAAATCTGGCCTTATGTAAGGAGACCCTCTCTGGACTGAATCCAGCAATCTATGAGTAGGTGAGGCCTAAAAGGACAAAAGGATTTAGTTAGTGGAAGGCATTAATACAGAAGCGACTGGCTTGGATATTAACATGAAGGGCTATGGAGAGCCTCTGGAGTTCTGAGAATGAAGTGACATGGTAGTCAGACCTACAGACAAAAGGAGCTACTAATTCTCCCCAGCTGTTTCTGTACACTGTATCCTCTATTCTGGCATCGCTAGAAGTCAAACCCCTCGGAGTAAAGAGTAGTAGAAATATTTTAGCTAAGAAAATATTTAGTGAGGAATAAAACAATACATTTATATTGAAGCTTTAGATGTTTATTACATCATTCAGAGGTTTCTTTTGTATAAATTTACCAGGTAGAAGTGTAATTTTGCTACATGCGCAGGTTGTATAGTAGTGAAGTCACGGCTTTTAGGGTATCCATCACCCAAATAATGTACATTGTACCCATTAGGTAATTTCTCATCGTCCATCCCCTCGCTCTTCCGAATCTCCATTATCTGTAATTCCACACTGTACGTCCATGTGTACACATGAGTTAGCTCCCATTTAAAACTGAGAAATTGTGGTATTTACCTTTCTGTGTCTGACTTTTTTCACTTAAGATAATGGTCTCCAGTTCCATTCAGGTTGCTGCAAAGAATTGATTTCATTCTTTTTTTACGGCTGAATACTGTTCCACTCCATATATATACCACATTTTCTTTATCTAATCATCCATTGACGGACACTGAGGTTGATTCTGTATCTTTTCTATTGTAAATAGTGCCATGATAAACATATGGGTGCAAGTATCTTTTTGATATAATGATTTCTTCTCCTTTAGGTAGATACCCAGAAGTGAGATTGCTGGATTGAATGGTAATTCGATTTTTAGTTATTTCAGAAATCTTCATACTATTTTTCATACTGATTGTACTAATTTACACTCCTACCAACAGTGTTTAAGGGTTCCCTTTTCTCCATATCCTGCCAACATCTCTTATTTTTGGTCTTTTTAATGACATTCTGACTGGCGTACATAATATCTCATTGTGGTTAATTTGCATTTCTCTAATGACTAGTGATAATGATAACGAGTATTGTCTCATATATCTGTTAGCCATTTGTATGTCTTCTTTTGTAAAATGTGTATTCATGTCCTTTCCCACTTTATTGTTTGAAGGTTTAATGACAAATTTCTTTAATTTCTATCTCCATAGCCGAAGGCCCTCTTGTAGTGTAATGTTTACTGTTTGCATTAGTACCTCTTGTCAGAATTTTTGGCTACAGATACCATTGATACAGGCAAACCTAAAAATGCTTTTGGCCCTTTGGAAATAACACCTATATATTATCTGGCCTGTTGAATAGCTCTTCATTCTTTGACAGCTTTGAAAGTTTACTGAGATCTAGGATAGTTGAAAACCTACACATAATCCACTATTACCAGGAAGGAACAACATACAAGTTTAAAGAATCATTTTTGTTTACTATGAAATGTAATTAATAACTGGCTTAAGCAAGATTGTATGCCTTATTCTCAGGGCTTATTGAGTTGAAATTAGGTTCCTGGTGTGAAATGAAAATGTAACTGTAAATTTAAACACAGTTTCATTTATTCATAAGAATAAGAAGATATAATCAAGGCAATTATGCTTCATACAAACTAGGGTTAACTCTGAAAATATTTTATAACCCGCCAGTCATAACAGACACTAGCTAGTACTATTGGTGCACCCAAAATAATGTAAGTAAAACAAAAAAGCATTCCATAGACCATAAATTTCTATCTTCTTCTTCCCTATTATAAACTTTTGCTAGAATCTAATTTCTTATCATGATACCTATGTACATACATATTAAAAGCTTTCTTAAACACAGTACTTTTTAAAGGAGGCGGATGAGTGTCAATTGACTTGATGTTTATTACTTCTAAAAATATTTGATTTACTAAGTCTTTGATTTACTAAGGATTTCTAGGAAGTCCATCATGCTATCTTGATTTTTTACTGTATCTTTTTGTATCAAAACAAAACAAAACAAAATAAAAGTCATTCACTAACAACTACTAATAAACATTGAAAATTTCTTTAATCTATTTGGAAACAGTTCTAAAGAGAAATCCTAGAGAATTAGGTCTATAGTTAGTGAAATCTTTCACCTTGATACTATCAGAAAGGATATTATGGCGAATCAAGCAAGACATATTTTTTACGCTTTTCAATAAAAACATTGTTTAGATATCATGAGGTAGGTAAAAGAGTTATAATAAATGGTGTTTTTCTCTAGTAGTTTTTAATTTAGCTGGGTAACAAGTAATTAAAATTACATGAAACATGTTTACACATGAATTTGAGTATAGGTGCCTTAAGAATAATAGTAATTTACACAGAAGACAAAGTCTTTGTTCTTTAGAGGCATATTACCCAATTTAGTATAAGCAAACTAAGTAGAGTGTGGATATGATGACTTGAGAAAACAGTCTCAGAAATACGTATGTCTACATTTCATGTAATAACATTGTTACTTTGTCTCTGGTCATATAGATGACCTGTTTAAGACAAAAAGTCACATTATATACATTTCCCACGTAACTGAGCTAGAGTACAAGTTATGACACAGATAGATGGCACATTGTTCTTTTCCTTTTGTGGGGTGTGTGGACACCTCCCATGCTTTCATGTTTATAGACCACGGCCATAGGAAAAGATACAATGTTTCAGCACCAATTAAAGGAACAAAATTTTTTCCTCGAAAACCTCCATAATCTAAAGCTGTTAATAAGTGTCACAGGAAGTTTTACCAAAATACATTGCTTTCACAGTTTTTAACTCTAGTCCAGAATTTAAAAGATAAGTCTATCTACCACTTTCCCCAAAGTTTTCTAATAGTGATAATACATAAATTAATGAGACTTTTAAAAATAAACTCTAAAATTTCACCTCAAACAGTTATGGCAAAAGTTGTAGATCTTAGGTGCAGGAGATAAAATCATATTATTTTATACTCTGATGAGTTGTTCAGAATTCAATTTTTAAAAAATGAATACCTGTAGTATTTCCTAATAATTTCATCTCTATATTCCTTAATAGCTCAGATTTTTCTCTCTAAAAAAAGTCAAAGTTTAGTTTCAAAATAATGTTCACTTTTTCCCCCAAGGTATTCTGGAACTTCTGCATTATGGTGTTACTAGTATTTTAGTATTCAAAATTGTCTAATTAGAATGTCAATCTTATTAACCTTAAGCATCTGAAAAACAGCATGATCTCTGTCTCTGATTACTTATATTCTCGGTTTTATAAAATGTATGGATTTATGTAATAAAAATGGAAAAAATGGTAAAATATAGTAAAAAAGATAACAAAAATAATTATGTAAATTAGTAGAAACACACAGATTATAAAGTCCTACTTCATTGCTATAGTTGAATTGCAAATTTAACTTTGAATTTCTTGACAGCCAAAGTTAATACGGAACATAGATTAAATAATTAGAAAAAATATATCAATTCTGCCATAGAAAGCAGTCCTTTCGATCATTTAATTATTTGGAAAGCTAGTGGGCTAAGTGATTGGATTTATTTTGTTTAGTTGTACACTATCAGGCAGAGCAGAATATAGAGCTGCAAACAACATTTAATATGGGTAAAAGTTTTAGTCACTTCTATATCCTTACAGATTCATTTTTAATGCCTCATTTATTTCTTTTTTCCCCCCTAAACCTCAAAGGAAGAGTGTGCTTTTAGCTGGATTACTGGAATAGCTGCAGCTGTTCCATGGCTTATATTAAAGGTAATTAAGCATCAATATTCGTAAACAGTGTAGAAATACTTTCACATAAATTATATAACTTGATCTTAGCCAATTGAAATGGATATTATCTTCACTTCATAGAGGAGAAAACCAAGGCTGAAGAAAATGTACACCTATGAAAGCGATGAAGTCTAAACCTACACTGCCCAATATGGCAACCAGAAGCCACACATGGCAGCTGAACACTTGAAATGTGGCTGGTGTGAATTGAGATGTGCAATAATTATGCTAAGTGAAAGAAGCCGGTCATAAGAGACCACATACTATATGACTCCATTTGTATGAAAGTCCAGAACAGGGAAATCTATAGAGACAGAAAGTAGATTAGTGGTTGATTAAGGTGAGGGCAGGAGGGATGAATGGGTGAAACGAGGATGGGGAGGAATAGCTAAAGGGTATGTGGTTTCTTTTTGAGGTAATAAAAGTGTTCTAAAATTGTGGAGATGGTTGTACATCTCTTTGAGTACACTAAAACCTACTGGATTGTACATTTTAAATATGCAAATATGTGCTGTATGAATTAATCTCAATAAAGCTGTTAAAAAGAAGATATTTTTCTAAATTCAGTACGTTTTTAAAAATACAATGCTATTTAAGTTGTATTATATTTCTATGACAGATTATCTTTGTAACCAAAATGTCTGTGATAAGAATATACTTGTGTCACAATATTATTTGGAATATACACAGAACCCATTGTATAAAAACATGCTAATGGATTAGAAGAAAATATTCCTAATATTAACAGTAGTTTGTGGGATTTAAAGTTTCAGCAATAATGGTACATTAAAATATTTATCTCCTAGGGCAAATATTATAACTTTCAAATATGACATTCCTCAAATTATATAAAATATTTCCATAATGAAAAAAGTACTAAATGGATCTAACATAAAAGCAAAAGCCTACCAGTTAAGATCTGATTCAAGGAAAGGATATTTTACCACTCTCAAACTACATTTAACATTTGCCTTGAGTAGTAGTAACTTTAATTTGTAAAAAGTGCATCATTAACTTTTAAGGGGAAATAAAAGGCTATGTAAACATAAATATTCCTTCAGAAATAAATGATTATAAATGTTGAAGTACAGAAAAAATTATATTCAACAAATGTTACCCAAAGATTAATGCATAAAAATAAACTTTTTTCATTTTAATTTGGTAAATTTAGTAAAATGTGCCATTATTTTCACAAAATCCTGGGTTATACTCTTTTCCCCTTATAGTTCAAAAGCAATAATAAAAAATTATCTAAAATAAAAGTACTTTTAAGAGAAAAATTAATTGTGAAATTAAACAAACACTTGTGGAATTTTCTGTTATCTTGACATAATTTTTCCCAAAATTTTACCATAATTATAGCTCCTTTAATGGACTCATGAGTACAGTTTAAGTTTGGGATACATAATATGAAGTTACAACAGAAAGGGTTGATGGCTCAGATTAAAGATTTTACCTACTTCAGTCATTGGGTCACGGTATTCTTAACTGTGAAAAGTCTTATTTTCTCTATGACCCCACAATGATAACAAGCAATATCTTAGAATGCTGAATTAATCATAATATTTTTTACTTACTTCTAAGTGTATCTTTTCTTAAAAACACATGCTGCAATTTAAATTTAAGGATGTTTAGATGTTTTCCAAAATACTCTAAGGAATATTAATTCCAAGATACGCTTCAATAGACAAAGGGTTATTTCATCAAAGTAAGTCAGGAAAAAGTCACTGATTCTATTTTGCTTTTGGAGAGTCACAAAGCACACAAACATAATAAAGGACTTTATGAAGTCCTACAATTAAAAAAACACAGATTAAAACTGTTTAACTCATATTTTTTTCTATACTTATTTGACGATGAAGCCTTATTTTTCTGCTTAATACCTAATAGCTTCCAAAGAATTATTGTTTTGTAGGATACACTTTGGGAAACTCTGCTTTAAGTAAAAAAGTTTTCTATTTTCGTAATGCTTCATATTGTCCACTTTTAATCAGTAGCACATTTAAATGAGAAGAATTAGAATGCTACAGGCATAAAAGCCCTTAATAAATATTGCTTCTGATTACTTTTTTGCCCTTGTCCTAGTTACTTTGTTAATACATTTAAAAAATTTACTTCTTATTCCTTTGAAAATTCTGATAGCTGGAAAAAGATTTTAGATTGGCCAAAGATCCAATGTCACATTAATACATTAAATACTGCAATGACCTTAAAAAGCAATGAGTCATAGATTAAAGCTTATGCTTCAAAGAGCTACAAAGCAACAGTATAAATGAAAGCTTAATTTTGTTTTCTTATTTGACAACATAACATACAATGCATATTTGGGGTTGGGAAGGAAACAATTGCTTCTCCTCTTTCCCGTTTTTGGAAAGCAGCTAGTCATATTGATCTACTTTCTGGAGTACCAGGGAACAAATACAGTATCTTTTCTGAACATATCTCAAGCAACTGCTCCAATTAATAATCTGTTGTTGAGTACTGAATAAAATGAAAATGAAAATTTGTACCAGATTGGCAAAGATTTTAAAAAAAACTCACTAAGAAAATATTACACTAGCATGGCCAAGAGTGGGCAAAATTAAGTTCTCTCATATTCTCTCTGAGAGAATGTAAATTGTATAATACTTTTAGAGGGTAATTTGCAATATTTTTCAAAATTAAAAAATGAGCATGCCCTTTTAGTTATTCTATTTGCAGAAATTATCCTACAGATAAATCATACATACATTAGGTCAGTACAAGTATGTTCACGGTAGCATTATATAGAAAAGCCTAAATGCCCTTCAATAGGGCATTACATTAAATCTATGCAGTAGGAGAATATTCAACAGAGTTCCCTGAAAGATGAGACAGATCTTCATGTACTGACCTGTGAAGATTCTAAATTATATTTTTAAGTGAAAAACAGAAAGCAAATTGCAATAGAACATGTAGAGAGTATATACTGCAATGTATGATAAAGTCTGTATGATTATGCAACAAAATGTTAACAGGGGTTATCTTTGGGAGATGAGATAAAAGCAGAGGAGGTAGGTAAGTAAGGAAGCAACTTTTATTTTCTATTATAGGTATTTGTATTATTTTGATTTTTAAAAATAAAATTAGATATTGGTTTTATAAATTAAAAACACAGAAAATGGAATATTTTTGATGCATGTTTTCCTGGAAAAAACAAGGTAATAATTATGAATAGGTGTATATTCATTAGAGATTTACAGTTTGAAAATAATTTGCTATTATTTTACTATATTTTCCCAGCTGAGCCACTTAACTTCAGTAGCTAAGTTTACTAAGCACGAAATAGATTTTATGTAAATTTCAGAGAAGAAAGTTTTGTGCAGTAAATAATGAGTGGTTACATAAAATTATGCACAAAATCCCATATTTTATCAAGTGAAAATGGATTCTCCTGTGCATTATTATTAGTAAAGACTGGTCAGAACAATGGAGTCATATTTTTCTGTACAAATCCAGGAAATGTTTTCTTAGAATCTTTGATAAGATAATAAGCATAAGTATGAATAACTGAGTGATTACAAGAGGCTTATAGTTATAGAAATCTAATTATTTCATTGCACTGATATTTCATGCAGTTGCTATTACCAAACTATTAAAATCCCCATTTTGCTGTCCTTGAAATAAGAATATAACCAAGAAAATCCTGATTCTTAATTCATAGAAGACTATAAAAACCTCTATTTTATAGATTAACCTGAGCCATTCTTATTGTTATGCCCAAGCTCCCTATGTTCAATGACTTAGAGGCAAAAAAATAAAGGCCACTGTCTCTGATTATACCAGGACTATGGTTCAATAATTAAGCCCATCAGTTCAGACAGTGTTTAGGAATTGCTTATTATCTTGATATTCTTTAGCAATGGCAAAGATACTCTCATTTTCCTAAATAAAATAAAAATCCAGATTTTCCCGTTAGCAATGATGTAAGAATTTCCACCTGGAGAGGCACAACCTGAGCATAATTTCTCTTATTATCCAAGGACTTCTTTGAGATTTTTCTGCTAACTGCTCTTGCTACCACCATGTTGGTATCTTCCTCCTCTAATCTGTTTTAAGTATGCATGATGGGGTGTACCTTTTTCTTAATTCCCTGAAGCATAGAAAAACTGGAACAGTTAAATATAGACTCACTAAAGCTTGTAGTATCAACGGCAACAACAAAATGTAGATTTTGATGTGAAACTAAATAACCTTATTTACATAATATGGCTTACTGTTGTTGAGATAGTATGGTAGGCAGAATTCTAAAGCTGTCCCCCTAAGATTCCAACCTGTGGCTATTCAAACACTAGACAAGGTAATTGTGTTAACATTGGGAGTTTGTCCTAGATTATCCCTGTGGGCCGAATATCACTGACTCCTTAAAAGAGAAGAGGAAGGCGGGAAGAGTCAGTTACACAGTTTTTTCAGAAGAAAGAAACAGAGGGGAGACAAGGTGGAAAAGATTAGAGGCTGAAAACATAAGAGGGACTTGACTCACCATTGCTGACTTTGAAAATGGAAGGGTGCTATGAGCCAAGTAATGAAGGCCAGCTCTAGGAGCTGAGAATGACCCTCAGCTGACAGGCAGCAAGGAGATGCGGACTTTAGTCCCACAGCCACATGTAATGGAAATTCTGCCATCAACCTAAACAAATTTGAAGGGACTTATCCCCAGAGCCACCAGAAAGGAATCTAGTCCTGCCAGCACCTTGATTTTGGCTTTGTGAGATTCTAAGCAGAGAACCAGCTGAGTCACACTGTCTCTGAACTTCTTTCTGATCTAAGAAAGTATGAAATAATAAATTTGTGTTGTTTTGAGCCTCTAAATTTGTAGCAATTTTTTATAGTAGCAATAGAAAACTCAGAGTCTCCCAGACTCTAGCTCATTTCTTGTCTGCTTCCATATGGTAGACACCATCATTAGAATTCTTTATTAAAGCTGTGACATCTTCTTTCAAGTCTAGAACCAAACTCAAAGAGAAATGCATTATGGAGAGATTATTATCAAATACCACTTTTCCTCTGTTTGTTATGGTTATATAATTAGCAAATATTAATTTAATGATAGACACTGAGGCCAGCATTTTAAAGTAAAAAAATAAATATGGTCTCTGTCCTCAGGAGGTCTACAATCAGACAATATATAGCCAATAGAGTTATTTATAGTCTATATCTATGTAGTTAGTAGTGAATTTCTTTTTTTTTTTTTTTTTTTTTTTTTTTTTTTTTTTTTTTTTTTTTTTTTTTTTTTTTTGAGACGGAGTCTCGCTCTGTCGCCCGGGCTGGAGTGCAGTGGCCGGATCTCAGCTCACTGCAAGCTCCGCCTCCCGGGTTTACGCCATTCTCCTGCCTCAGCCTCCCGAGTAGCTGGGACGAGAATTTCAATCTGTTTACTTGTGTTTTTCTTATATGATCATTTGAAAATAGCAGATTATCTTATATCTAGGAATCCAATGTGTAATTATTCCTTCTTTGCCTGTGTGATCGATTTGAAGAGATCATATTTAAACATTTAAATTTATTTTACTTTTGTAATTGTTTATGTTATGAAAAATTTTCAGTAGCACTTCATATTGATTAACATGTAAAAGTTAGAAATTGGGCATCAATGTGTGCGATCTTATTAAGCAAGGAGAAGTCAGCTCAGTTCAGAAAAAAGTAAAAATATTACATATGAAGTACATAAATTTGCCATCCTAATGTAGTCCCTATGGAAATAGCTGTTATATAGAATATAGCCATAAATTTAAAAAGAAATTTTCCTACTACAAAGGCACCATCACCACACTATTAAACAATGAACTAACTTTTGTCTTTATTTCATAATTAATATTACTATGAAACCTTGAGAAAGTCATTTAATATGTTGTTTCAGTTTCACATCCACAAAATGTTCTTACTACCAGTCTTATTTCACAGAGAAAAGTAATTCAAGTTTTAAGAATTGTGGTTATCTCCTTTAGATGCAAATGAAATACACTATATTATTAACCATAATTATAGTTAATTATAAACATATGAAACATATTTAAACACATCTATGAGTTGATTAACCCATTGATGTGATCTATACACGTGTCTGCTGACCTTATGTATTTCAAAACAAATTCACTTGTTGAATTTGTCGCTTTCTTACGTATGTCAAATAACCATACTGCTTTTAGTCAGCAACTATTTTGAAAGGCTGCTAATGATAAAATAGGAGTAGTACATAAAACCTGGTGCTGTTTATATCCTTTATGTACAAGTTCATAGCTTCTACGGCCTACATAAATATTGAGAAAGTCTTGTGGAAAGAATATGGCTGTCATTCAATTATTTATGTTTCATTTTTTCTTTCACTATCATATATAATGATATAAAAATATATGATTATATATTCATATATAATTATATGAATCATTTTCATTGGCATACAATGTTTAAATATATTTTCTTCATTATAAAAAGGCTTAGCTTGACTCTCCAAAGCTATGAAGATACTGTACTGTTACTATGGTTACTATAACTTCACAGCAAGGATAGAATAAATAAACCAATAGTTTGAGGACCAGGATTAAAGCCTGGGAGAATGGAACCATGCTCACTATGATTTGATGCCAGGCCAGTAATGCTGTGCAGGAATAGTCTGGGGAGTATAATAATGTTGACAGTGGTAGGTGGTCCAGCTTATAATACAATCAGAGATGGTTTCTAGGTTGGATCCTGATTCAGCTTGTTATTACAATCAGAAGGGAAATGCTTAGGGACTCTACCAATTATCTTACTTATTTTGATGAGGTCTGAATGGAAGACAGGAAAAAAGCCAGAGTTGGAGATACAGGCAAAGCTGTATCAGTATTGGCCAAGAAACAAGAAGTAAGGGAGCACATATTGTCAGGAGTCAATGCAGGGTAGCCCAGGTATAAGCAAGTTAGAATTACAGATATAAAACTGTGAAACAATGGTGTGAGGCACTCAAGATTGTTATAATTCCTGCTTCAGACAGAACTGCAGATAGAGAAATAGAGAGAGAGAATGAGAATATGAATGTGCCATCCTGAGAAGTTGAGTAGGACCAGTTTAGGATATAGCCGCATCCTACTATAGCATGTCCTAATATAAAGAGAATTATGCAACTTGACTCAGTTCTTTTCAGTCTTTGAGGAAAAGAAAAAATGCAAGAAGAGAGCATGCATCAGTGACCGGCCACCTCTAGAAACTGTGACAACCAGAATCTTTAGAGATTACTAGGCCTGTTTGGTGACGCTTCTTCAATTTTTACAAAAAGAATTCCTCTCAGGTGTGAAAGTTTTATATGACTCATCATGATACACTTTTCTTTACTTGTTCTTTCTCTTTTAGCCTCTGTTCTTCAAAATCCACCTTTATGAGTAAATTTCAATGTGGTTTGGGGACTCATTTTTCAGTAATGTAACTGGAGAAGTTTTAGTGTTTCTTATTGCACCTTAAAAGTTGTTGAAAAGGGAAGTGGGGACAGTTAATGGGTACAAAAACACACAGAATGAATAAGATCTAGTTTAGCACAATGGAGTGATTACAGTCAGCAATAATTTATTATACGTTTTAAAATAACTGAGTATAATTTCATTGTAACACAATAAAAGGATAAATGCTTGAAGGGATAGAGACCCCATTTACCCTGATATGGTTGTTACATATTATATGCCTGTATCAAAATAAATACCTCAAGTACCCTAAATATATACACCTACAGTAAAAATATGTACACACAAAAATTTTTAAAGTTAACAGGGAATTTTAAAAAAGAAAGAAAATAAAGATCCTGAAGTGTAGGAAATAAATGACAGATAATTCTGAAAAAAAAAAAAAGTGTTGAAAACTCTTCATGCTAAAGCAATTATATTTTAGCAGATAACCCATCTTTTGGCTTAATGAAAATGGCAGCTCTTCAAAGGTGCACTTGGTGTATGTACAAGAAAGAAGAGTACATATTCATCACAGAGGTGATTTTGGAGATACAGGAAGACTCTCTGTCTCTACAGACTTTTCTCTCTACTTGTCAATGACTAAAATCTCTACTACAAATTCACTATTTTGGCTTAAGAGTTTTCAAATACTTGCAGAGAGTAGTTAAGCATTTTAACCCCTCTGGATCTTAATGGAAATGTATTAGCCAATTAGTTCCTGAGAAAATAAAAAGGGTGAAAGTATCTGAAAACACTTAATAGGGATCAGGTATAGAAAGGAAAGGAGCCCTATTCAAAGAGAACAGAAAGTGGAGAATATCAGAAAATTCTCCAGCTTCACAATTTTAGCAGGACTTAACTCAAAATCATTTATTGTTTCTTTTCCTTCCTTCTTCCCCGCAACACCTTTCTTTCTGTTGCTTCTTTAGTTTCCTCATGTAAGAAGTAAAATCAGGAACCGTAATACCTATTTTAAAGAGCAACTATGGGGTTTTAAAAAGTTAATAAACTACAAAGTGCTTTGCAAAGTACCAAGAACATAGCTGATGTTCAAATAAATGACTATCCCTTCTCCTGCTTCTCCTTCTCGTTGTTATTTGGCTTAAGAAATAATGCATTTTCAGCCGGGCGCGGTCGTTCACGTCTCTAATCCCAGCACTTTGGGAGGCCGAGGCGGGCGGATCACGAGGTCAGGAGATCAAGACCATCCTGGCTAACACAGTGAAACCCCATCTCTACTAAAAACACAAAAAATTAGCCAGGCATGGTGGCGGGCACCTGTAGTCCCAGCTACTCGGGAGGCTGAGGCAGAAGAATGGCGTAAACCCGGGAGCCGAGATTGCGCCACTGCACTCCAGCCTGGGCGACAGAGCAAGACTCCGTCTCAAGAAAAAAACAAAAAACCGCATTTTCTTCTAAATGAATATGGCAGTAAACCAATATTAAGAAGGTAATATATTGTCATTACTCCTGAATTTATTTATTTTTTTAGCTCTTTGTGCCTTTTTAAGCCCATAATCTTTCAGCTTGCCATTTAACCTCCATACCCCGCAACAAAATATGTCAAGAAACCTATTATCAACTAGTCTAAGAGCCTGATTTAAATATCACTTCTCTTTCCTTTTCCTAAACTTCTTTAGTAATGGTTAAAATGATCCTTTAGGGCCGGGTGCAGTGGCTCACGCCTGTAATCCCTGTACTTTGGGAGGCTGAGGCGGGTGGATTCCCTGAAGTCAGGAGTTCGAGACCAGCCGGGCCTACGTGGTGAAACCCCATCTCTACTAAAAATACAAAAATTAGCTGGGCGTGGTGGGCAGATGCCTGTAATCCCAGCTACTTGGGAGGCTGGGGCAGGAGAATTGCTTGAACCAAGGAGGCAGAGATTGCAGTGGGCTGAGATCACGCCATTGCTCTCCAGCCTGGGAGACGAGAGAAACTCTGTCTCAAAATAAATAAATAAATAAATCCTTTAATGTTACCCACTACTTCTAGACCATGAAACTCTAAGTCCTAGAATCAGATTTAATTTTAAAAATCAGAAGAGCTAAGGTAGTAAAGATTTTAAGAAAGCAATAGCTTATAACTTTTTTCTTTGTTCTGTAAAAAATGTTTCATAGCATTATAGAAACTCTCATGATCAAAACCATAGTAAAAACATTAAATATTACTTCAATAAAATAATCGAGTGCTCATTAAAATAAACAATAATGTCATTGTTAACTTAAAATTATCCACAAAGGGCAGACTTCCCAAACTGCACAGATCAGGAAGCAGCACAGCCTAACTGCCTACTTATGTCATTTTTCTTGAAGAATGCCAAAACCCAGAAAGATTAATTCTAGGTAACAGGTACGAAACAAGGGTCTTCCAATAGCATTCTGAATTAAGTAGAAGACTGAAAATGAATACTCATTTTAAAGAATTTTTCTTTCATGTATGAGTATTAAATCTGTTACACTTGTTTCACAGTCTTAAACACTTACATTGATCAGAAAATAAAAGACCAAAAATGAGCGGAGGCATTGTTAAATGCACCAAAAGCAGATGTAGTAAGCAGGAAAGTTGTAATTTTATGCAGAGACTACAAAAAATGTGTTAGATAGCAAATGTATGGACACTGGTAACATTTCAAGGTTATTTTAGTGGAAAACGCCACTCTTTCACAACAATGGAGACAAACTTCTTGACTGGGCAATTTTCATGTAATCCACATAGTTAGAGTAGAGAACTCCTTCTGGAGTTTGGAAAGAACTGAAAATTAAGTATGAGGTGGAACACTGGCTGGACTAAGTGACATTTAAAGTTCTTTCTAATATTTTGAGATTTTAAAATTATCCAAGAAGATGTTTGGGAATCTATTTCCACACTTAGTCATATCCTCTCCTACATCTTCAATATTCACTTCCCTTTATGCTTAAACACAAAAAGATTTATCTCATTTTTGGAGTATAAATGTTCGAATATCCAAAAGCATCAACTAGAATAGGTAGGCAAACTTTTTCTGTAAAGGGCCATATGGCAAATATTTTAGGCTTTGTGGATCATGTGGTTTCCTTGATCTACAGATGCTCAGATACTACTCATCTTAGCCACTGGAGCACAAAAGTAAACACAGACAATATACAATAACAAACGAACTTGGCCGTGTTCGGGCAAACTTTATTTATCAAATAAAAATTATTTATCAAGCAAAAAAAACCCAACCAAACATAAAAGCAGCAGGTAAAATCTGGCTTGTGGCCAACACTTTGCTAGCCCGAAAACTAGGGTTTTTTCTTCTTTGTTTCTTTACAGTTGGTACCTCCCATTTCTATCCTGTATTTCCTCTTTAAGTCCTGATGATCTAGACTTCTTCACATCTTAAAAGCTAACATTTATTAAGAATTAAATTAGATGCTGCCCTAACTGAGAGCTCCTCCAGTTACCTTTATCAAGTCTGGGACCTCTGTCTACCATTGGGTATTATATCTACCCATATGCTTTAGCTACAACAATTGCCTACCCAAGGGATACCTCCCCTATTGGCCTGAAGCCTGAATCATCAACTCAGTAACTAAAACATTGAAGAAAAATTAAATACATAAAGTACACACCATGAGAAAATGAGATAAGCTTCAAGAGATTCCCGTCATTCCAACCCCATAGGAGACAATGAACTTGCCCACACAACAAGTACCAGACTACTACAAGCAGCATTTGGGAAAGCTAACACACAAAGACTCTCTATAAGGAACTCATCCAGAGGCTTCATATAAAACAGCCAAAAATCAAATTAGGCTATAATAAACAATAAACATTAAATTCTTATCCTTAAGAGGGGAAAAAAAGAAATTTACACAGTCCAATAGAAAATAAATTCAAGAACAATTTCAAGAAATAGTCTATCCAAATGAACAGAAACCATAAAAGTGATTCTGCTATTATGAGAAAACAGGGCTTTATAACACCACTGAAAGATCATACTTGCTCCCCTGTAATGGATCCAAACCAAAATGAAATCTCTCAAATGCCAGATAAAAAATTCGGAAGGTTGATTATTAATGTACTCAAAGAGATAACAGAGAAAGGTGAAAACAAAATTAAAGAAATTTTTTAAAAATCCAAGACACAAATGAAAAAATTTCCAGAGATATATATAACAAAAAAAAAAAAAATCAATCAGAACTTCTGGTTATAAAAGACACACTTAGGGAAATACAAAATGTAGTGGAAAGTTTCAACAATAGAACAAGTAGAAGAAAGAATTACAGAGCTCAAAGACAAGGCTTTTGAATTAATCCAATCAAACAAAGAAAAAAGAATAAAAATATGAACAAAGTCTCCAAAAAACATGGGATTATGTAAAACAGCTAAGCCTAAGAATAATTAATATTCCTGAAGGAGAAGTGAAGTTTAAAAGCTTGGAAAATTTATTTGAGGAAATACATTTTCAAATAAAAAAAAAAGTTGAGGAAAACCTCCTTGCCTTGCTAGAGATCTGGACATCTAAATACAAAAAGCTCCAAGAACTTCTGGGAAAATTCATTGCAAAAGATCACCATCAAGGCACATAGTCATCAGGCTACCTAAAGTTAAGATGAAGGGAAGAATGTTAAGAGCTGAGACCAAAGCATCAGGCAACCTGTAAAGGGAAACCTATCAGACTAACAGCAGACTTCTCAGCAGAAAATTTACAAGCCCAAAGGGATCAGGGTCCTATCTTTAGCCTCTTTAAACAAAATAACTGTCAGCCAAAAATTTTCTATCCAGCAAAACTAAGCTTCATAAATGAAGGAGCGATTAAGTCTTTTTCAGACAAACTAATGCTGAGGGGATTTGCTGCTGTCAAACTAGCACTATCAGAAATGCTAAAAGGAGTTCTAAATACTGAAACAAAACCTCAGTATATACCAAAAGAGAACTTCCTTAAATCATAAATCTCACAGGATCTATACAACAATAACACAATGAAAAAAAAAAAGTACATAACAGCTAATATGATGAGTACAATAGTACATTGTATCTCAGTATTAATGTTGAATGTAAGTGGCCTGAAGGCTCCACTTAAAAGATACAGAATGGTAGAACGGATAAAAAAACCATCAACTAAATACTTGCTATCTTTAAGAAACTCACCTAACACATAAGGACTCTCATAAACTTAAGGTAAAGAGGTGGAAAAAGATATTTCACAAGAATGGAAACCAAAAGTGAGCAGGTGTAGCTATTCTCATATCAGACAAATCATACTTGAAATCAACAATAGTAAAAAAAGACAAAGAAGGATATTATATAATAACAAAGGGATTATTTCAACAGGAAGATACTGTAGTCCTAAATTTATATGCAGCTAATGCTGGAGATCCCAAATTTATAAAACAATTACTACTAGACCTATGAAATGAGATAGATAGCAACACAATAATAGTGGGGTCACTCCAATACTCCAGTGACAGCACTAGACAGATCCTCAAGACAGAAAGTCAACAACAACGAAAAAATGGACTCAAACTAAACCATAGAACAAATGAACTTAACAGACATTTACAGAAAATTTTCCCAACAATTGGAGAATATACATTCTTCTCATCAGTACATGGAACATTCTCCAAGAGAGACAACATGATAGGCCACAAAACAAGTCTCAATACATTTATGAAAATTAAAATCATATCAAGTATCTTCTCAGATGAGAGGGGAATAAAACTGGAAATCAACTCCAAAAGGAACTCTCAAAACTATACAAATACATGGAAATTAAATAATCTGCTCTTGAACAATTTTTGGGTTAACAATTAAATCAAGATGGAAATTTAAAAATTCCTTGAAATGAATGATAATAATGATACAACTTATCAAAACCTCTGGCAAAAACAGTGTTAAGAGGAAAGTTCATTGTGTTAAATGCTTACTTCAAAAAGTCTGAAAGAGCACAAATTAGACAACCTAAGGTCACACCTCAAGGAACTAGAGAAACAAGAACAAACTAAACCCAAACCCAGTAGAAGAAAATAAATAACAAAAATCAGAGCAGACCTAAGTGAAACTGAAACAAAAAAATACAAAGATAAATAAAACAAAAAGCTGGTTCTTTGAAAAGATAAACAAAATTGATAGACCATTAGCGAGATTAACCAAGAAAAGAAGAGAAAAGATCCAAATAAGCTCAATTAGAAATGAAACTGGAGACATTACAGCTGATACCACAGAAATACTAAAGATTACTGAAGGCTACTATGAACACCTTTCCACACACAAACTGGAAAATCTGGAGGAGATGGGCAAATTCCTGAAAATATGCAACTCTCCTAGTTTAAATCAGGAACAAACAGAAACTCTAAACAGACTAATAACAAGTAATGAGATTGAATCAGTAAATTACATATATTGCCAACAACAAAAAAAGTCCAGGACTGATGAATTCACAGCTCAATTCTATCAGACATTCAAAGACAATTTGGTACCAATCCTGCTGAAACTATTCCAAAAGACAGAGAAAGAGGGAGTTCTCCCTAAGTCATTCTATGAAGCCAGTATCACCCTAACACCAAAACCAAGAAAGGACTTAACAACAACAAAAAAAGAAAACTACAGACCAATATCCCTGATGAACATATTTAACAGATGCAAAAACCATCAACAAAATTCTAGCTAACCAACTCCAGCAGCATATCAAAAAGATCATATACCATGACTGAGTGGGTTTCATAACAGGGATGCAGGGATGGTTTAACTTACACAAGTCAATAAATGTGATACATCACATAAAAATAATTAAAAACAAAAATCATATGATCATCTCAACAGATGCAGAAAAAGCATTTGATAAAATCCAGCATCCCTTTCTGATAAAAACCCTCAACAAACTTGGCATAAAAGTGACATACCTCAAAGTAATAAAAGCCATCTATGACAAACCCACAGCCAACATCATACTGAATGTGGAAAAGTTGAAAGCATCCCTTTTGAGAACTGCAACAAGACAAGGATGCCCACTTTCACCACTTCTATTCAAATAGTACTGGAAGTGCTAGCCAGAGCAGATTAAAAAATAAATAAAGGGCATTCAAATTGGAAAAGAGGAAGTCAAACTGTCGCTGATATGATCATATACCCAGAAAACCCTAAAGACTCATCCAAAAAGCTCCTAGATCTGATAAACAAATTCAAGAAAGTCTCAGGATACAAAATCAATGTATACAAATTAGTAACACTGCTACACACCAATGACATCTAAGCTGAAAATCAAATGAACAACTCAATTCCTTTTACAAGAGCTGCACAAAGAAAATAAAATACTTAGGAATATACTTAACCAAGGAGGTGAAAGATCTCTACAAGGAAAACTACAAAATGCTGCTGAAAGAAATCATAGATGACACAAACAAATGGAAACACATCCCATGCTCATGAATGGGTAGAATCAATATTGTGAAAATGACCATACTGCCCAAAGCAATCTACAGATTCAATGCAATTCACATCAAAATACCATCATCATTCTTCACAGAGATAGAAAAAAATCCTAACATTTATATGGAACCAAAAAAGAGACTGCATAGCCAAAACAATACTAAGCAAAAAGAACAAATCTGGAGGCATCACATTATGCAACTTCAAATTATACTACAAGGCTATAGTTACCAAAACAACATGGTACTGGTATAAATATAGGTACCTACACCAATGGAACAGAATAGAGAACCCAGGAATAAAGCCAAAAACTTACAGCGACTGATCTTCAACAAAACAAACAAAAACATATATTGGGAAAAGAACACCCTATTCACTAAATGGTGCTGGAAAAACTGGCAAGTCACATGTAGAAGGATAAAACTGGGTCCTCTCACCTTATACAAAACTCAATGCAAGATGGATCAAAGACTCAAATCTAAGATCTGAAACCATAAAAACTCTAGAAGACAACATTGGAAAAACTCTTCCAGACATTGGCTTAGGCAAATAATTCATGACTAAAACTCCAAAAGCAAATGCAACAAAAACAAAGATAAATAGGTGGGACCTGGTTAAACTAAAAAGCTTCTGTACAGCAAAATAAATAATTAGCAGGGTAAATAGACGAACCCACAGAGTGGGAGAAAATATTCACCAACTTTGCATCTGACAAAGGACTAATATCCAGACTCTACACAGAGCTCAAACAAATCAGCAAGAAGAAAACAAATAATCCCATCAAAAAGTGGTCAGAAAACATAGGCAGTTATCAAAAAAGGATATACAAATAGCCAACAAACATATGAAAAAATGCTCAACATCACTAATTGTCAGGGAAATGCAAATTAAAACCACAATGAGATATCCACTTACTCCTGCAAAAGTGGCCATAATTAAAAAGTCAATAAACAATATATGTTGGCATGGATGTGGTGAAAACAGAACACTTTTTTTTTATTATTATACTTTAAGTTCTAGGGTACATGTGCATAACGTACAGGCTTGTTACATATGTATACTTGTGCCATGTTGGTGTGCTGCACCCATCAACTCGTCCTTTACATCAGGTATAACTCCCAATGCAATCCCTCCCCCCTCCCCCCTCCCCATAATAGGCCCTGGTGTGTGATGTTCCCCTTCCCGAGTCCAAGTGATCTCATTGTTCAGTTCCCATCTATGAGTGAGAACATGCAGTGTTTGGTTTTCTGTTCTTGTGATAGTTTGCTGAGAATGATGGTTTCCAGCTACATCCATGTCCCTACAAAGGACATGAACTCATCCTTTTTTATGGTTGCATAGTATTCTATGGTGTGTATGTGCCACATTTTCTTAATCCAGTCTGTTACTGATGGACATTTGGGTTGATTCCAAGTCTTTGCTATTGTGAATAGTGCTGCAATGAACATATGTGTGCATGTGTCTTTATAGCAGCATGATTTATAATCCTTTGGGTATATACCCAGTAATGGGATGGCTGGGTCATATGGTACTTCTAGTTCTAGATCCTTGAGGAATCACCATACTGTTTTCCATAATGGTTGAACTAGTTTACAATCCCACCAACAGTGTAAAAGTGTTTCTATTTCTCCACATCCTCTCCAGCACCTGTTGTTTCCTGACTTTTTAATGATTGCCATTCTAACTGGTGTGAGATGGTATCTCATTGTGGTTTTGATTTGCATTTCTCTGAGGCCAGTGATGACGAGCATTTTTTCATGTTTACACTACTGGTGGGAATGTAAATTACTACAATCACTATGGAAAACAATATGGAGATTCCTTAAAGAACTAAAAGTAGAATTACCATTTGATCCAACAATCCCACTACTGGGTATCCACCCAAAGGAAAGTAAGTCATTATATGAAAAAGATACATGCACAGGTGTTTATATCAGCACAATTTGCAATCGCAAAGATATAGAACCAATCTAAGTGCCCATCAACCAATGAGTAGATACATGTGGTATATACACACCATGGAATACTGTTCAGCCATAAAACGGAATGAAATAATGTCTTTTGCAGTAACTTGAATAGAGCTGGAGGCCATCATTCTAAGTGAGGTAACTCAAGAATGGAAAACCAAATATTGTATGTTCTCACTTGTAAGTAAGAACTTATAAGTGCTATTGTGAATAGTTGAAATGGCATATCTTATAAGTGGGAGCTAAGCTATGAGGATGCAAAGGCATAATATTGATATAATGGACTTTGGGGACTCAGAAGGGAAGGTTGGGATATATTTATAGAGCATATTTATATATAAATATAACTATAGAGTTATAAATATAAAACTGTATGACTCTAGTTTATATTTATAACTCTATCTCATACTCTATGCTTGAGGTCTTGAACATAGTTTTAGTTCCTTGAGTATGCTCTAAAGACATCCTTAGAGATTGTATTGTCTTGTGCTTCTAAAAGTTAAATGGGTTCCAATTGCTTAAATAAAAAGTTTGGAAACCAATACTTTCGTCAAATTAGATCATTTGTCTTTCTCTGCTGCATACTAAATGTTTTTCTGAACTTACTCTACACTTCTGAAGTTCCCTATGATTGATGTGCATTCCTATCTCATTTCATTGAAATATGATTTATTCTTTGAAGTCTGGCTCAAATTACAAACCCTGAAGAAGCCATCCAAAATACCATTCCAGTAAGAAGTGATCTTTCTGAAATCTTACAGCATTTTGTGCTACTGATAGGCTATCTAACATCTCTTCCCTAATAGATTTTAAGCTTTCTGAGTGTAGGTCTATGATTTGTTTAACTTTTATGTAATTTGTGTAATTTTAAAATTTTCCATAGTGCCTGCACAACACCATTTTTCTTTAATAGAAACACAGTTAATCATAATTGAATGGATATTTAGAAATTTGTATAGTTTTAAAAAATCTAAGTGCTTAGTGCTAGTCTGATATTCTATTTAAAATTTTAAGCAATATTTGAGAAAAATGGAATCTAAACTAACCTTAGTATATTTAAATGTTTCACTGAAAATAGGATAAAACTTAATGTGGATTATTTTAAGAAAAAAAGCAGTTTATACCAAGGATAGATAAAGACTGATGGAACAATCATAAAGGACCAAAAAGATACAGCAGATTAAAACTAAAAGAATTTAACATAGTTCTCTTATTCAAAATGAGGTACAGAGTCAGCATAAGGTTTCATTGACACACACGAATATTCCATTAAAAAAACACAGAAAAAAGTATCTTTATATGAGATGTTACAATTTTTCCCACTTGAAGTTTCTACACGTTAAGATAAATGCAAAATAAATACACATCTAAGGAGTAAGTCTAAGGAATAATAAATGTACTTAAAATGATTAAAAAGAGGAATAATCCAGTATGTAAAATCTGTGAGGGAATTTTATTGTGATTGAGATTGGATAACTCAGAATAAGAAGGCTAATTCATAGTTAAATATATGAAAGTGTATTCAAATATACAAATAATGCAAACCACTTGGTCTTCATCACAATAAAACATAAAAAGATTTGACAATTAGTAGGATTAATCCTAGAACGCAGTTTAAAGAGGATTCTGCATTGCTTTAAAATTGTGCACTGTACTGTATAATTTGGAAGAAAAGAATATTATTCTTCCTTGAGAAAGGAAATAAACTCCAGTTTACCATTTCAGTTAGAAATAAGAAGTGAACTTTCGAACATATAGTCACATGTATTTAGTTATCTGAAATGCCGTATCCTTTTTTTAACTGTTATGTTAAGTTCAGGGGTACATGCACAGGATTTGCAGGTTTGTTAGGTAAACGTGTGTCATGGGGGTTGGTTGTACAGATTATTTCATCACCCAGGTATTAAGCCTAGTATCCATTAGTTACATTTCATGCTTCTCTCCTACCTCCCAACCTCTGCCCTCCCAAAGACCCCAGAGTATGTTGTTCCCCTCTATGTGTCCATGAGTCCGCATCATTTAGCTTCCACTTGTAAGTAAGAACATGTGGTATTTGGTTTTCTGTTCCTGCATTAGTTTGCTAAGGATAACGGCCTCCAGCTTCATCCACATCCCTGAAAAGAACATGATCTCATTTTTTTTTTGTGGCTGCATAGAATTCCATGGTATATATGTACCACATTTTTTTAAAATCCAATCTATAATTGATGGGCATTTGGGTTGATTTCATGTGTTTGCTATAGTGAATAGTTGAAATGGCATATCTTTCATTGTTCATTAATTAAATTTATTATTTTTATTTTTAAAATACAGGTATTTTCACTTGTGTAAAAAACATTTTTGTCCTTTTTCTGGAAAAAAACTTTCCAAATGAAATAAATCAAATAAATGCAGAGTTCTTAAATAATCTGTGTATTTTTTTAAACAGAAATCTATTTTAATGTATTGAAGCAGAATTTTATCAAACTAGTGCTTCCAGTAAGATAATTTCACAACTGATTGGTTAAATGAAGAGGAATTCTGACTGAGAGCAAATGAGAAAACTTCGGTCACTTATCGTTTCTTTCACACAGATGGCTCTAATTCCAGGATAAAATGACTGCTGGCAGTAGGAAAAGGAAGACAAAAAGAGACAAGAAATTGAGATACTTCAAATGTCAATGAGACTGGAAATGATTTGATAAGAGGTGGGTGGCTGCTGTTCCCCTACCTTTGGGCTACTGTATTTCCTTTGGAAAGGAGGATTTGGGTGAAAGGTGGTGAAGTAAAATTCCTCAATACCTCAGTTATGAGCACAGTGCCTTTCCTGGAGGCTCTCTGTGGTATTCTTTCTATTCTTTCTTATACTTCTATATTACATGTTGCCTCACCATCAGTTTCGTCATCAGAACATTTCCTCATCTCAACTCATACTTCTGTATCAGCTCTCATATCCTACTCTCACTTTCTAAGCAATTATGAAGTTTCAAGTAAAAAGCAATAAATTCCTCACATTACAAGATCAAAACCAAAACCACCCTTTTAAATCTTTGGATTAAAAGCTACAGAAATTACATTCTTATGTTAGCACCAAACTTTAATGCCTAAGAGAAATACACTAGATTCTACTTTTCCACTGTATTAGTCCCAAGCATATCCTAGGTTACATTAGAAACTATTACCTCTCTTCCTCATTGTATGCACAGTATACAAATTCAGATCCTATACAGCTGATTTTAAATCAAAAGGTCATTTGTCTTTGTGGATAGAAAGATGAGACATAGTAGGTTAGTATCGTCTGCAATACACTCATATATCATTGGCACTTTTCATCAAGGCAAGCTTTGTAATGTTGACTAATTATTACTTTATGTATTTGTTAAGGCCTGTCTTTCCCACTGGAACAGAGATACCATATGAGGAGGACCCTAGTTGGCACATACCATGTTGTTTGTCACTTAGTGGAAGTTCAAATATTTACTGAATAATAATATGTTATATTAAATGTTTATATGGCAGTGAATAATAGAGTGTCAGTTAAAAAAAACCACTTCATCCAAGAATAATATTAGAAGAATTTGTCCACTTAGAGCTGCATCAAAGAGGGAAGATGGATTCATCTTAGTGCTTTTCATTCTATGAAGTCTGCAATGCCAGATAGTTTTCAAAGCCCAAGGGGACAATGAGCCAACAGTCTTATCTTTTTCCATACTCCTGATATCATTGCTCCTAGTATCATTACTGCTTAGCTAGGATTTTATTATATTTCTAGCAAATAACTGCAACTGTGTCTTTGGAAGTCTTTCTAGTAGGTAACAAGGAAAGGACTCAATTGAGTAAATAGCATCTAGCAGCCCCACATACCAATTCAGAATGTACGGGGATTTCATTTAAAATGGCCTTAAAATTGCATTCTGTTTATACTCTGATGCTCAAAAACCTTAAGGCACTTATAAATTTTAAAGAAATTAAAGACTTCTTTTTCTTGTATGTGTTTCTTGGCTCAGAATTAAATTCTTTATGGTTTATTTACAATTACCACTCCTTTACTGATTACTAACATGGACAATCCCTGTTGGCTATTTACATCTTAAAATATGTCCAGTTAAATTAAATAAAGCTTATACTAAATTATATAAAGCTTATACTAAATTAAAAGTACTTTCCTGAGGAATTTTTATTTTGAAAAGAAAGATTCCCTCCCCCAAAAACATGAAAAAAGCTAATTATAAAAATACACTGTTAGCAATAATGGGGGTCATATAAAGAATACCAGCTTTAGAGCTTTATCTGTCAACCATGAAACTGCATTTTAGTTTCCTGATGTGTAAAATGGTTATGATAATAGTTACATCTCATGTTGTGAAAATTAAACAACAAATTCATGGTATTGCTAATTATGTTATTTAATGACTGATAAATTCCCTTCTAAATTTTATATTAGAAAAAAAGCTTAAATCTTAATAACTGGTGGGTGTTCTTTGGTCAAGGAAGGTAAGTTATGAAAATTAACGTTTATTTCTATTTGCATTGACTCCCAGGAAGCACACAGGATGTAAATAATAACTTCAAAAATATGTCTACAGTATTTCTTGAATCTCTTTACCGTTTCATCTAATACTATCATTTCTGGTAGACAGAATGGTCCCCCAAAGATGTCCATGCACTGCACCCTGGACTCTGGGAATATGCCACATTACATAGCAAAAGGACCTTTTCAAATGTAATTAAGGTTATGAACCTTAAAATAGGGAGATTTTCCTAGATCACCTGAGTGGGCCCAATCTAATTACATAAGCCCTTAAAAGCAGGGAACCTTCTCTGACTGGAAGGCAGAAGGGATAAGGCAGAGAGATTAAATGCACAAGAAGGATTCAATGTGCCTTTGTCAGCTTGAAGATGAAGGAGGTCATGTGTCCAGGAAAATGGGAACCTGAGGTCCACAACCACAAGGAACTGAGCTCCAACCAACAACTGAATGACCTCAGAAATGGAGTCTTGCCTTGGGTCTTAAGATAAAATCCAAGCGTGGATGACACCTTGATTTTGGTCTTGTGAGACACAGAGCAGAGAAGCCAGTAGAGCTCACCTTGTTTTAAGATGGCACGGTAAATGTGCATTGTTTTAAGTTGCTAAGTTAATGATAATGTGTTATGGTCTCAATAGGAAACTAATACACCATAGATCATGCCCTCCTCATTTCTACTCTAATTTAAAAAAAGTATCCCCCGTCTCTACCAAAAACTACAAAAATCTAGCCGGGCGAGGTGGTGGGCGCCTGTAGTCCCAGCTACTCGGGAGGCTGAGGCAGGAGAATGGCGTGAACCCGGGAGGCGGAGCTTGCAGTGAGCTGAGATCCGGCCACTGCACTCCAGCCTGGGCGACAGAGCGAGACTCCGTCTCAAAAAAAAAAAAAAAAAAAAAAAAAAAAAAAAAAAAAAAAAGTATCTTATTCTTGATCTCTATAGTCTTTCTTACTGACAAAATATTTCTAATTTATGTTGTCATGACCCTGCTTGAAATTCTACAATAGATCCCTATTGCCAGCCCTATGGCTCTAACTCCTTCAACAAACATGATTTGTAATCCAGCCCCAATCTCTATTGCTAGTCTCATTTATCACTATGTGTCAAATACTCTCTGCCTGCTCATACATAAGATACCTTTCCATATCTCTGAGTCTAATATTTCCCATGTCCAAAATATCCAGGCCATATTCTCAGCATCTTCACAATGTAAACATTATCCACACTTCAAGGTTAAGATCAACTAGTACCCTGGCAACAATGCTGGAAGGAATCATTTCCACCATTACATTAATGATAATATAATAATATTAATGATAACAGCTAAACTTATGTTAACAATAATATTAATAATAACAGCTGTCATTTAGTAGAAACTTAGTATATGTTAGACAAAGTTATAAGTGCTTAGTATAAGTGCTCATAACAACCTCATGAAGTAGGATGATAGAGTCCATAATTTTTAAAGCTGAGGAAATAGAGATTCAGAGAAATTAAGTAACTTGCCCATGTGGCAGAATTGGGACCTGAATTCAGGCCTGCTTGAACTCTAAAATTTATGTTTTCTCCATTCTGCCACATTCCCTTACAGAATCTTGCTAATCCTCATCATGTTCCACCTTGTTTTACGTTTACTCAAGCCAAAAACTCATTTCCTCTAGTAGATTTTAAGATCCTAAGAATAGAGAAGCTATGAGATAGTAGGGACAATGTTTTGTCAAGTTGTCTTCCATAGCATCCACTAAAATGAGTCTTACAAATAGTGTAGTTGATAAAAATGTTTATTTAATGAAAAAATGTATGAATAAAATTTGTGGCTTAGGGAAATGATTAAAATACCATAAGAAAACATTAGCAAATTATTAATAATTTGATTATGACTGCAACCTTCATGTTTGGAAAGGGATAATTCAAGATAATTTGCATTTGTAGCTGTAGATGTTAAGTATTCCTTAACAAAAGCTTTAAAGAGTTCTACTTATTATTTCCATAAACAATAATGAAACACTAGAATATGAGATGATAAATAAGAAACACTTGACATATATCCATATGAGCATTTATAGCTTCAAAACATCAATGTATCAGTTTAATAATTTGAGGAACACAGTTTTAAGTTACCTTCTCTGTAAGAGATTAAATTGTTATTCATTCATTTGTTCACTCATTTATTCATACATGCATTCCAACAAATACTGAGTATTTTGTAGATATCAACTATTATCTTAGGTACCAGAGATGTACAAATGAATGAGATATAGCTGCTTCTTTCAAGAAATTTATAGTCTGATGGGATTTGAACAAGTGCAAATAAGTTATAATACATGTTATTGTTAATACACAGATGATTCTTCTTTTTTCTTTTTTTTTTCTTAGATGGAGCCTTGTTCTGTCACCCAAGCTGGAGTGCAGTAGCACCATCTCGGCTCACTGCAACCTCCGCTTCCCAGGTTCAAGCAATACTCCTGCCTCTGTCTCCCAAGTAGCTGGGATTACACGTGCCCGCCACCATGCCCAGCTACTTTTTGTATTTTTAGTAGAGACGGGGTTTCACCATGTTGGCCAGGCTGCTCTTGCACTCCTGACCTCAGGTGATCCGCCTTCCTTGGCCTCCCAAACTGCTGGGATTCCAGGCGTGAGCCACTGTGCCCAGCCAGATGACTCCTAAGATTGAAAAAACCTGCTTACAATTTTCTATTTTAAAAAAGTTTATTTTTAACTCAACAAAACCCCCCCGAAATCTGATTAAGAAATGGGCAAAGGTCTCCAATAAACAGTTGTCTAAAGAAGATATACAAATGACCTATGAGCATATGAAAAGATGCTCAATACCACTAATCATTAGGGAAATGCAAATCCAAACCACAATGAGATACCACCCTCATACTCATTAGAATGGCTATTATTGGAAACCCCCCCAAAACAAAAAACATTAAGTGTTGGCAAGGATCTGCAGAAATTAGAACTCTTGTGCACTACTGGTAGGAATATAAACTTGTACAGCTTCTATGAAAAAAAAAAACAGCTTTTATGGCCTACCCAAGGTAATTTATAGATTCAATGCTATCCCCATCAAGCTACCATTGACTTTCTTCACAGAATTGGAAAAAACTACTTTAAAGTTCATGTGGAACCAAAAAAGAGCCCGCATAGCCAAGACCATCCTAAGCAAAAAGAATAAAGCTGGAGGCATCATACTATCTGAGTTCAAACTGTACTACAAGGTTACAGTAACCAAAACAGCATGGTACTGGTACCAAAACAAATATATAGACAAACAGAACAGAATAGAGGCTTCAGAATTAACACCACACATCTACAACCATCTCATCTTTGACAAACCTGACAAAAGCAAGCAATGGAAAAAGGATTCCTTATTTAATAAAATGTGCTGGGAAAACTGGCTAGCCATATGTAGAAAGCTGAAACTGGATCACTCCCTTACACCTTATACAAAAATTAACTCAAGATGGATTAAAGACTTAAATGTAAGACCTAAACCATAAAAACCGTAGAAGAAAAACCTAGGCAATACCATTCAGGACATAGGCATGGGCAAAGACTTCATGACTAAAACACCAAAAGCAATGGCAACAAAAGGCAAAATAGACAAATGGAATCTAATTAAACTAAAGAGCTTCTGCACAGCAAAAGAGCCTATCATCAGAGTGAACAGACAACCTACAGAATGGGAGAAAATTTTTGCAATCTATCCATCTGACAAAGGGTTAATATCCAGAATCTACAAAGAACTTAAACAAATTTATAAGAAAAAAGAAAAAAACCAAACAACTCCATCAAAAAGTGGGCAAAGGATATGAACAGACACCTCTCAAAAGAAGACATTTATGCAGCCAACAGACACATGAAAAAATGCTCATCATCACTGGTCATCAGAGAAATGCAAATCAAAACCACAAAGAGATACCATCTCAGACCAGTTAGAATGGTGATCATTAAAAAGTCAGGAAACAACAGATGCTGGAGAGTATGTGGAGAAATAGGAATGCTTTTACACTGTTGGTAGGAGTGTAAATTAGTTCGACCATTGTGGAAGACAGTGTGGCGATTCCTGAAGGATCTAGAACTAGAAATACCATTTGACCCAGCAATCCATGACTGGGTATATACCCAAAGGATTATAAATCATGCTGCTATAAAGACCCATACACACGTATATTTGTTGCGGCACTATTCACAATAGCAAAGAACCTGGAACCAACCCAAATGTCATCAGTGATAGACTGGATAAAGAAAATATGGCACATATACGCCATGGAATACTATGCAGCCATAAAAAAGGATGAGCTCATGTCCTTTGCAGGGACATGGATGAAGCTGGAAACCATCCTTCTCAGCAAAATATCACAAGGACAGAAAACCCAATACCGCATGTTCTCACTCATAAGTGGGAGCTGAACAATAAGAACATGGACACAAGGAGGGGAACATCATACACTGGGGCCTGTTAGGGGGTGGGAGGCTGGGGGAGGGATAGCGTTAGGAGATATATCTAATGTAAATGACAAGTTGATGGGTGCAGCAAACTAATATGGCACATGTATACCTATGTAACAAACCTGCACGTTGTGCACATGTACCCTAGAATTTAAAGTATAACAATAATAATAATAATAGTAATAATTAGAAAACCAGTATGGCAGTTCCTCAAAAAACAAAAATTAAATTATCATACGATCCAGCAATTCCACTTCTGCGTATATCCCCAAAATAATTGAAAGGAGGGCCTGTTAGAAATATTTGTACACCCGTATTCAAAGTAGCATTATTTACAATAGCCAGAAGGTGAAGGAACCCAAGTGCCTACTGACAGATGAATGGATAAACAAAATGTGGTGTATACATGTACATATACATAATGGAATATTATTCAACCTTAAAAAAGAAGCAAATTCTGATGGGTAGAAATATCTAGAGCAGTCAAATTCACAAAGACAAAGTAAAATGGTGGTTACCAAGGGCTGGGAAGAGGGGAGAATGAAGAGTTATTGCTTAATGGATACATAGTTTAAGTTTTGCAACCGAAAATAATTGTGGAGATAGATTGTGGTGATGGTTGCGCAACATAATAAACATATTTAATAACACTTAACGGTACACTTAAAATCGTTAACAGGTAAACTTTATGTCACGTGTATTTTACCACAATTAAAAGTATTTTAAAAATATGTTTTTTAGAAGAAATAATATGAAATCCAATTCAAATTTAAGAAATACTAAATTTGTTTCCATGAACAATGAAACTGCTATCTTTCTTAGCTACATGCTGAGCCTAGATGCTGCATAAGTACCTTAACACAATTTATGATATATTAACACCAGCTTTCACTTCCAGAAAATGTTATGTTTACCTCACCTACAATACTTGAGCCACCTGAAGTTAGTAAATAACATAGAGTAGCATGAGTCAATATTTTAAAATAATGAATGATAGTATTATAAGGGCTAAAACATAGTTACAATTTTAAAGGCAAGAAATATGCCTAAATTTAGTGGTAAAAACACATTGTTAGAATCCTACATTAACATGCCATATCCTATAGGGTTAGTTTGAGATTTGTGATGATGTGAAAAGATAATACTATTACTTAACATCTCTTTTATTCTTATTACTTAGTTGTTTCCACAGATATTATTGTATTTAATGTAGGCTTGTATATTAACAGGGCATACATCAAGTCACTTTCTGTATAACCTGGTCTGAATGCTGTCCAAAAAAGTAAGCATTAGGAAGGATGGCTCCAGGATTACAGTGAGTTGGCTAGCAATTGAGTTTTTCTATGTTTCCTTAGCAAACATCCACTTAGCGCTATTACATACTAGGTCAGTAGTTTTAAACCTCTAAAAATCTCACTTCTAGTTCTGTAAAAAATTATTTATAAATGATACACATATCCTACTATACTTTTACAATACATAAAATATATGTAGATATTTTAAAAGGTGATTAAAATTAAATAAATATTTGCAAATAGTTATTTGAATAATAAAATAAGTCTTATGCTCTTCGGAAAAATATTTGAAGTAAAATGCCTTATAATTTCTGAAAACAGTGGCTTAATGCTATGTGGCAGTATTAGATTGTAGTTTGCTTATCAAACCTGTTTGCTCTTTTTCCTGGGCATTCTCTAAGGCTATATTTCCCAATGTTCCATTTTCCAGCATCAGCTTTGTAACTAAGCAGCCAATGGAATAGAAGCAGAAGTGATGTTACCATTTCCAATTCCTGTCCGTAAAAACTTCCCATGTACTGGCTGAAGAGAAAGGGTTCTAAGGCCTTCTAAGAGGGAAAGCCCACAAGATGAAAGAAGTCTTGAGCCCTGCATGACTACAGAAAAGGTGACTGGAAATATCTACTTTGGACTGATATTTGATCAATAAATGAACTTTTGTATTAAGTTTTCAGGGTTTGTATACATTACAGCAGGTAATGTATGTTAGGTAAATACAGTATTTTGAAAGTTTGCTTCCAAGTTCAGTTTTCTCATATAGTTTTAATTATGTCACAGTTGAAAAAGAAACATCACAGAGACACACCATAGGCCATGTAAAGTGTAAACCTAGGGTAAGGTTTATTGTTAATAATAGTAGGTGTAAATCCATATTTTATTAATCTTTTTGATAACTTAGAATTTCTTGGTAAACTTCTTGTCAGATCTTAAAGTGTTGTATTGTCTTCACTGGGGGCTAATGAAGAGCTTAACTAGGAGTAAAAGTTGCAAACTTGGTATTATATTCAAACCACAGTTTCATCGCTATAACCTTTTTAAGCCACTTTCCTATTTTCTCATTATTAGTTTAGTTAAAACTAACACCCTCAGAAACGCATGAGACCATCTCGCATTTAGAGTGAGAATTCTAGGTGAAGCCATATATTAAATATTTGTAAAGCTTAATTTCTTTTTTGTTTTTTAGATTAAAAATTAAAAGTAAGTTCTACTATTTCTTTCCATTCCCCAGTGAAGTGAATCATGTAGCCTCATGGAGTTCATGGGCCTTTCACTGAGGATCACCATATGTGATATAACACCAGACACTGAGAAGAAGAAACTAAACAAGAAAAACAGTTGAACCAAGAGATAGATGACTAAATGATTACAGTTGCTAAATGTTATAACAAGAGTTACTTCAAAGTACTGTGTGAAATTATAAATTATTACAAGATGAAAAGAGCATACATAGATGCCTGAGTGACCACAGGTTACAACCAATGATCTCCACTTAAGTTCTGGATCTCACCTACCCAATTGTTCCCACAAGTAAGTCCCTCTTATTAAAAAAACAAAGCTCTTCTTTGATTATCTCTCCCCCAAGTTATAGTTCCATTTTAGAATTTCTATTTCTTATTTGTTTAAAAAAATCCTAGAAAGAATTGTTTTTAACTGTGCTGTCCAGTACAGTAATCACTAGTCACATGTGTCTATTTAAATTTAAAATAATCTAATTAAAAATGTAAAAATTAAAAAGTCAGTTAACTTACTTACCCTAGCCACATTTCAAGTGTTCAATGGCCACATGTGACTAGTGCTACCATATTGTACAGGACAGTGCAGATATAGATTGCCATCACTGCCAAAAGTTCTATTGAACAGTGCTATTCTAGACTGTAATAGAAAAATTAAAAGTGAAGTCTCCAGATCCAGATTGCCTGGATTCAAATTCCAACTTCTACCCATGACATTAGCTGGGTAAACTGGAGAAATTTATTTCCTGTCTCCCTACATTTTCCCCCCATCTATCGAATGGAGATAATAACTCATTCCTCCTTCATAACTTTGTTGTGAGGTTTAAATGATTCACACGTAAAGGCTTTGAACTGTGTCTAGCACATAATAAGTGCTTAAAAAGCATTAGGTGTTCATATTTTTATTCTCACTGACTCTGACTCACTTCTTCATTTTCTTTACAAGCTCCCATCAGGCTTTGTCCTCCACTGCAAGGTTTGTCAAGATTTACCAAATTTCTCCATCTTGCCAAATCCAATGGTAAATTATCAGTCTTCATCTTACTTGACCTGTCAGAGCCCCTGCCACAGTTGATCATGTCCTGTTTCTTAAAATATTTTCTTCATTTGGTTTCTAAGATATCCTTTTTTACATTTCCTTTAATGGTTGCTTTCTCTTAAGTCTTTGATGAATTTTCTTCCTCGTCCTGACCTCTAAATGGTAGAATGTCTTAGGGCTCAGTCTTTGGTTTTCTTCTTGATTGAAGTTACCATAAATAATCTTATCCAGTTCCATGGCTTCAAATGCTACCTGTGGATTACTCCTAAATTACACCCTTTGCTTTGATCTACTGGGCTCTGAATTAATCTATGCAATTAATCATGTAATAACTGTACTTAGATGTCTAATGGACATCTCAAAATAAAAATCATGTCTAAAACAGAATTCTTGATTCCCCCATGAGGATAAATTGGCTACTGATGTCTTATATCTACCATGTGATATTAAGTTTTCAATGTACTTTTCATACATTTAAAAATATTATCTTTACAGAAATGCTGTTAGGATAGCACACGTCAATTCCATCAGTCAGACAGACATAATATGACTCAGATCTGCTGGGTAAGTTTTTAAAGAGTCCATATTTAATATATAACCCAGAGTAAGCAATAGATTTCAAGTCTCCTTATTCCCTCTATATGCTCTCTACTAGGTTATAATGCCTATCAAGTCATACTCAATTCTTTAGAAACAGTGATTTAAAAGATGAGCTTCCAATTAACAGGCAATGGAACATACAAATAGTGTGACAGAAGAGAGATATAACTTAGCCACTATGTGTGTTGGTCAACATACCTTTATAAAATGTTTCTCCTTTGCCAATTATTATTTACATATAATTACTGTGATATCATCCAGAATCATTTCACTATTCTTTAGGAAGACCCCGTTTTGCTGAGTTTCTACTCTTCAGAAGGGAGGTAAGTTGGTAAGTTGTCTTGTCTGATCTTGAAATCCATGATGGTACAATAATATTTATTTTTACAAAAGTAAATACCATCTCAAAAAATTGAAATCATTATGATATATCATTCATGACATAATGACTCTTTAACTTAATTACATATAGATCTTCACACAGAGACCAGGAAAATAAAGAGAATACTAAACAAATCTTTGAAAATACAAACATACTAGTGGAAAACACACAAAGAATTTATTTGTTTCAGGCAAGTTACTCAATACATCTTATATATTTATGTCTGAAGAAAGAAGCTATTATAAGATACAGCATTATAAAACTAGTTCATTGCTGTAGATAATTACTTTTGATAATTTAATATCTAAGCTACTAGATCATATGCTCAAATACTGAAATTTGAAGATTTGTTTCAAATACTTTTGGAGCTTATGATTCCAGTTTTTTCTTAAGAAAATAAAGCATAATTAAAATCTTATTTTAAACACATATACATATGCACACAAATACAGAACTTAGAAATCCATTGAAAGTTTGAAGTCCAGTAATTTTTGGCTATGCTACAGTTAAACTTGGGCTTTAAAATGAGAGATAATCTGAATTCTATTGTCAGCAGGTCAAGTCTATTAGGTGAGTAGGTATGAATAACTGCAAATTTTAAGAACTATTAAAAATGTACCCATTATAATATCACCGAATAGTAATGAAGACAATGACAAAGAGACTTTATCATTTGCTATGTAATATATAGGAAGGAACTTTATGATATAACAAAAAACAAGACTACATTTCTTAAATCTGCCAACACGTCAAGGTTTTTGAGATAAAAACCTATAACTACTCATACATGAAAACCAAATTGGTATTGTTACAGAATCTCAATGTATGGTCAATAGATCTATAATTTTGTAATACAAATACTATCAAAGAAAGATATATGGGATAGTTATGCCAAAAATGTAAAGACATGAAATTGGTCATTTAGAAATACTGACCCTTCTGTGTTTGAAATATTCTACATCTTAACTTCTGTGATACTATTCTCTCATAATTTTGGTCTTTTCTTTGTGATTGTTCCTTCTTCTTCTTCTTGGACTTTTCCTCCACACAATTCTAAAATGCTAATCTTCCACAGGGCATTGTCTTGGCCTACTGCTATTTTATCTGTATCATTCTTCTTGGGCAATTTCAGCCATATTCATGAATTTAAGTATTATCTAAACTTTGTAACTCTCATATTTATGTCCCTGGTCCTGACACAAGCTTCAAAAGTGTTTATTTAAATGTTCTAGACATTTCCACTTGGAAATTTTCACAGATATCACAAATTCAAAATTTCCTAAATCAAAGATTCATTCTCTTCCTCTTTCCCCAACATCTCTCTCTCTTTTTGTGTGTGTGTGTGGGTGGGAGTGCAAGACAGAGTCTTGCTCTGTCACCCAGGCTGGAGGGCAGCAGCCAATCTCGGCTCACTGTAACCTCTGCCTCCCGGGTTGAAGTGATCTCATGCCTCAGCCTCCAGTGTAGCTGGGACTACAGGCATGAGTCATCACGAAGGGCTAATTATATTTTTGTAGAGATGGGGTTTTGCCATGTTGCCCAGGCTGGTCTCGAATTCCTGACCTCAACTGATCTGCCTGCTTTGGCATCCCAAAGGGCTGTGATTATAGGCATCAGTCACCATGCCCCAACCACTCCTCTTATATTTCCAATATCCATTAATGGCACTACCATCCACTCAGTGATGCAAGTCAGAAATATGGGAGTCATCTTAGAATTTTCTCTCCTTCACCTCCTCATATCCAATTAGTCACTTAATCAGGTAACTAACTACTAATTTTGCTCTTTAAAAATTCCCTGAATCTATCATCCCCTCTCTATCTTTATTACAACTGGCTTAGTTTAGGATCTTATCTTTTGTCTGAATTATTGTACTTCTCCATTAATTCATCCTTAAATGCTCTTTTCCAGGTGTGGACTTAAGTTTACCTCTTTATTGTAGCCCCACTAGAATATAAGCTCCAAGATAAGAAGGATTTCTGTCTCTGTTTTCTTCAGGATAGTCCCTGGCAAATGATAGGTATGCAAAAATTATTTGTTACATAAACAAATGGCAGCCTGAATGGGCTAAAAACTGTACATAAAGTACATACAAATATGACCATATCAATCCTCTACTGAGAACCTTTTAAAACTTCCTATCATCTATAACTATGATCTGAGATGCTCTATGACCTGGTCTCTATTTACCTACTAGCCTCATCTCTAGCTATTCAGTCCAATATTTTATGTTAAAATTATGTAACTGCTTATCATTCCTGCACATATCATGGATCTATGCCTTGTTTCTTATGGTTTCTATCTAGAACACCTTTCTAATTGTCTTTTACCTGGTTAGCAGCCACTCCAGTCACTGAGATGATATCTCTGATTAGGTATCATCTCCAGGAATTCATTCCTGGAATTCCAGGTTGAGTCAAGTGGCCTTCCTCCGAGCATCCAGTGTACCTTCTATGTAATTCTAGATTCACCACTGGTGTATGACCTTGAAGCAATCTGTTTAAGTATCTGTCCTCTATTAGACTGTAAGCAACTTGGGTTATAAATGATTTCCTATTCATCTTTTTTCTTCATGTGTCTGGCACACGGTAAGTGTGCAATATTTATACATAACAACCCTGAATGAATGGAATTAATTATTTAGTTTCATATATTTTCTAAATTGTAGTCTTATTAACGTCCATTTGAGGTTCCTAATTTAAAAAACATTAGTAGACTTTACTTTTTAGAGAAATTTTAGATTGACAGATGTTTGTAAGTTTTAAAGAAAAAAATATAATGAACTTCTATTAGAGAAGTATAAAAAAATCTCAATTTCAAAAGGCCAACATGTATCATATTAGCACAACATAGTTAATGATGTATAAATATTAACAATTTTAAAAGTCACTAAAGTATGATCTGTATGTTCACTGTCCATAAATTAAACTTCTATTTATACATTAAAATGCAAAATAGTATTTTAAAACAATAAAAAATCCTATAACAAAAATCACTTTAAATATCTTTAGTTACAACCAGAATATAAAAAATACCGCCAAATAATTATTTGAATATAATATTGTTAAATAAGACTAAATTCCCAGAATTACAATTATAGTTTGTAAAAATCAAGATTAGCCGGGTCCAAGAATTAAAGTAACTTTAAATTATTTTGTGCTGTAGATTTATATCTGACTTCTATGTATGAGAGTCCTAGTAGTCAAGCATAAATTAGATTTAATCCAGCTGCCTATAATTTATTTTGCAATAAAAGAAACACCATATTACATGCATTTGTTTGTTAAGTAGAAGATATGCTATTATTTCCAAGATACCAAGGATTTAATGTTTAATTATCAACACCCATTTGAAAAAAAGACATTGCTCTGATTCACAAATTTCTTAATTGCCAACAGGGGCTTTTCTGAGTAGGAGTGTTGTCTATAATTTGTTTTTGCAGATGTGATTTAGCAACTGAATTTTAAAGTAGCAAAGCTTTGAATATCTTCACTGTCAGCAGAAAATTCCTCCATCCCTGCTGCTGGAGAATATTGCTGTTTGAAGTTTTAACAGGGAAATAAAAATTGCAGTGAGAAAATTGATAACTACTGGCAAATGTTGCTTACAAACTGAAAAGGAAGTTGGGTTGTCAGCAATACAAGAACTGTATTATTCACACAAAATATGAGGAATCATCTTCACAGTATCTTGCTGGGAATGGAAATTAATTTAGCTGGTTCCAACTTGAGGAACCTAAAGAAAAGCAAATATCCCCCATTTCAGATTATCTTTACAAAGGATCAGCAACTGGCAATTGGGTGTCACAGCATAACTCTTCGCTGAGGAGGAAAGACATTATCTACATTTTAAGAACACTAGCCAAGGTTCATTTTGAAGCAGGCTCATTGATCACTGGAAAAAACATCATTGTTGATTTCAGAAAGGTTAACTAGTTTAAAATGCCCTTTCCCTCTGGAACATGTCATCATCCACATATTACTGCAATAAAACGAGTAAGAGAAGAGAAATATATCTTGTAATGACAACTCAAATATGAAGTTAAAAGTAACATTAAAATTCCTACCCGTTTGGCTGAGCTGAGAAGCACTGCGACTTTTCCGTGACAGACCAACAATAGCTACCATTTTGGCACCAATGCTAGAGCGCCGCTTTTTGCCACTGGTGCCCAAGGCGCCCACTGCAGTGTCAGACTGGCTGCCATCATTCTTCTCCAGTGAGCACATGTCTCCACTGATGCTGGTGCTTTTTGTCATGTTCTTCCCTGATATGCCCATTTGTCTGCTTTGCATTTTGGATGTAAAGACACTGTCAGCCGATGGATCGTTAAAAGTGAGGACAAGAGTAAAAAGGAAAAGACAGAAAATGCATTTTAGATAAAACATTTAGAGTATAATTAAATTATATCATCTAATGGAATATATTTTTAGGATTTAAAAAATTTCAAGTACCATGGTCTTGATTTTGTGCTTTGCTACTCTGGGCCAACCTTACAGCAAATATGCAAAATCAGATTTATGATTTTATTTCTACTGTCAAAGACAAGGTGCAAGTTTGCATGGTCACTGAAAAAAAATTCATGAGAAATCAGTGGGTTCATTTAAGACACTATGCTGTCCTGCAAGTGGAAGTATGCCTTTAGGTAGGCATACAACATAAGGGAGAAGTTTACAAAAACATTCTTCTGTACTTTACTGTTGCTTTCAAAAAGAAATTAGACAAGTGGGAAAATTTTACCAAAAAAATTAAAAAAGGCCAATAATATAGTATCCATTTCAAGAGTGGCCCTGTAACTTTTCTCATAATAAGGTTTATCTAATAATGGTTAAATTTTCTAAAAAGACTTGCTATTTTCATTAGCTTTGAATTAAAAAATACTTTATTTCACTTTACTTAATTTCATCATTACTGATATAAATCTATATTACAAAAATAAAGAAAAGAAAGATTTCCTTCTTGCATTCTTTTGAAAGAAAGAAAAATCATTATCAGTTTTCCAGACAGTGCACCAGAAAGCAATCAATGAATCACTGAGGCATGTGAGCTGATTAATAATCTACTGCAAGACTAATACTGCAACTGGGAGTAATTAAAGAAATGACTTTGGATTTTTCCACGATTTCTGGGGTATGGTAGAGGTAGATTAGAAAGTGAAGAATCTGGAAGGAGGCTATCTAGCTAGTCCCCATAAACCTAGGAGGAATTTGAGGGAAGAAGTCTGTTTTGCAGGAATGAAAAGACTTATTTACACATCAATTTTTGACTCAGTATTGGGGAAGTTTTATTTTGGTTCTGATAATGAATGTTTAATATGTAAAGTAATAAAAAAGAATAAGAATCAAGAAACAGAAATATCTTTAAACATTACTTAAAGGATGGGAATTAGAAAACTAACCTATTGAGGTGAACTCTTATATCTAATTCAATATCTTGGTCTTCCAAAAAAAAAGTGTTTTCTATCCTAGAGTAAAATCTGGTTAAAGGCTAGGACCACATATTACTTTTGTTAACCTATGTAATATCTTCTCCAAGTATTTAAGAGGGAAAAGACCCAGTGTGAAATTAAAAAAATATATAGTGAAGTATACTATTATATCCCTCACATTCATTTTAAGAAAAACTGTGGCATACATAGTCAGAAACAGGACAGAGAGAGTCCATGTGTGTATGTGTGTGTGTGTGTGTGAGAGAGAGAGAAGGCACAGGCAGGTGAAGAGAGAGAGAAGAGAAGAGAAGAGAAGAGAAGAGAAGAGAAGAGAAGAGAAGAGAAGAGAAGAGAAGAGAAGAGAAGAGAGAAGAGAATATGTTTCTGTAATATCCTGAACTGATAATTTTCAACTTTGTTTGATTTTGATAGACAGTAAAAAGACAAGGCTTGTTATAGTTTAAAAGGGCCAAAGTTTAACAGAAACTAAGGCTTCATAACATATGTTCCATAGTTAGAATAAACTAGTGTTTCTGTTACATAGCAATTTTTGGGTGGGCACAGTAGCTCACGCCTGTAATCCTAGCACTTAGGGAGGCTGAGGCAAGATGACTGCTTAAGCTCAGGAATTTGATACCAGCCTGGGCAACATGTGAGACCCCATCTCTACAAAAAAGTAAAAAATTAGCCAGGCATAGTGGCACATGCCTGTAGTCCCAGCTACTTGGGAGGCACAGGTGGGAGGATCACCTGAGCCCGAGAGGTTGAGGTTGCAGTGAGCCGAGATGGTGCCACTGTACTCCAGCCTTGATGACAGAGTGAGATCCTGTCTCAGAAAAAAGAAAAAGAAATTTTCACTGAAAACATATACTTTTCTAAAGAGCCACCTAATCTACTAATTACCAAGGATGTCAAAGATACATTCACAAAATTGTATCTTGTGATTTTTGCATTTGAATTTTTATGTTTGAATATCAAGGCCATAAAGAACTTGACCAAAATCAAATAAGCTACTACAATAAAATACTAATTGGAACTGATACATCATTTTGTAGATAATATTTTAATAAGAACTTGGTTTGAAACAAGTACACTTCTCTTCAACCTAACAACTTTAATAAAGCATTATTTACAAAAGGAGTTATGTATTTTTATTCATTTTTAGAGATGGCATTTTGCTCTGTCACCCAGACTAGGGTGCAGTGGTATAATCACAGCTCATCGTAACCTTAAACACCTGGGCTCAAGTGATTTTCCTGCTTTAGTTTCCTACGTAGCTAGGACTACAGTGCATGCCAGCACACCCGGCTAGTTTTTTTTGGGGCGGGGGGCAGGGTAGACAGAATCTCACTGTGTTGCCCGGGCTGGTCTCAACTCCTGGACTCAAGGGATCCTCTCTCCTGGGCCTCCCAAAGTCCTGGGATTACAGGCGTGAGCCACCGAGCCTGGCCCAAAAGGGGTTACTAAATGTTTTATAAGATGGATACTCTTTTTAGTTCCTTGAACTTAGAGATCACTAGGGATGAGTTTATGAATAGTGGCACTAGAGTGGTTTGTTTTGATGAGAGAAAAGTTGAGGCTAGGGTTCCTTTTCTTTCTTCACCGCACATCATCTAAAACTATAAGCAAAAAATGTAAAAAAACAAGCTACATTTTTTTTTTTTTTTTTTTAGATGGTGTTTCGCTCTTGTTGCCCAGGCTGTAGTGCAATGGCACAATCTAGCTCACTGCAACCTCCACCTCCTGGGTTCAAGCGATTCTCCTGTCACAGCCTCACAAGTAGCTGAGATTGCAGACATGCACCACCATGTCCAGCTATTTTTATTTTTTATTTTTTTTATTTTTAGTAGAGACGGGGTTTCTCCATGTTGGTCAGGTTGGTCGTGAACTCCTGACCTCAGGTGATCCTCCTGCCTTGGCCTCCCAAAGTGCTGGGATTACACACGTGAGCCACCGTGTCTGGTCACAAGCTACCAAAATTTTTAAAGTTTTGGGACTCTTGATTTATGAAAAAGTGTTTAAAGTTTTGGGACTCTTGATTTATGAAATACTTTGTAGTAAAGAATTTGTAATTATGGGCAATATTTTAAAATGCTCAATTTGGTTAGGAAAAGATGCATTACATTAGCAATTGTTTTAAAAGAGAAATTTTATAAGGGTTTGGAAATACAGTATGTTTCAATACTTCTGGTGGGATCTCAGTGATAGATTTCTAAAGAGCAACTTGGCAATATATGTCAAAAGCCTTAAAAAGAAATAAGCCTACCCTTTAACCTGGCAATTCTAGTTTAGAATTTATCACAAGGGAAAACTTAGCAATGTGTACAGATTTAGCTATAATGATATTTACTGCACAATTGATTATAATAGCAAAAAAAAAAAAAAAAAAAAACAAAATAAAAACATGGGGAGAAAACCCACAAATGTCCAACAATAGTGGGTGTTTAAATAAATTATGTTCATCAATAAAAGACAATGCACTTTTGAAAATGCTGTTATATATAAATGTTTATGGACATAAAAAGATATTCTTGATGGCAGGGGATGGGGAGGGAGAAGCAGATATTTGTAACTTAGCTTTGGGTGACATATGTATTAAATATGGATTCACCCTACTAGTAGGGGACATAGACAAATTCACATCCCAGAGTTTTTCCAGTGACAGAAATTCAAAAATAGTTTTATAAAAAAAGAAGAAACATTTTGTGCTAAACTAAGTAATTTGAAAAGCCTAGATTCATGAGATGAGGTACCAGTCATCTGCACAAAAGGAGAATGAAGAGAATATGATGAAAAATAAAATTATGTGTTCAGAAAAATTTTATTTTTAGGAGAAAAATATAAATGTACGTAGCCAAAAATATGAAATGATACATTGTGACCAGTCTGCTAAAAGTCATTTTAATTTTTTCTGGTTGATAGCTATGTTTTAAAAAAAGTTTGTCTTTTTCTATTTTGTTTTTTTCCAGAATAAACATAAAAAGTGTTGGTAATCAAAAAAAACTAAAACAGACAAATGAAAAAAGCAATCAAGGACCAACATCACTTCTTTTATGTAATTATTCAACCCACATTAGGTCATGTCACGGGTTAAAGGTACAGTATGGATTTCTAGCTAATCCTAACAGATTACTACACAATATATTGAGTGTTGATATAGGGTGTTCAGTTCTAGAAAGGGACACTGTTTTTACATTTCTAAATATTGTTTTGTGCATATTTATAATTTTTGGCTTTAGAAAAACAATAAAAACTATATATTTAGTATTATCAAAGTTAAATATATAAAACTGCCAATACAAGAGACTGATTTATGGCCAAATTATAGTTGTTGAAAAGTTGTATCCTGAATGGTTAAAGAAGAAGGCAAATCTAGTATTGTCAATCATTAGGAGAAAAGTAACAAATAACCACAAAGCAAGTGAAATATGAGTATTCCCCAAATACATAAATAGCATATTAGGGATCATTGGAAGATGTGATTAAATTAAATGAAGTTTATATGCTATAGGGCCAAAAGTTTTCATTGATAGGTTTGAATGAATAGAGGTAAGTGGTTTGGCTTCAAGATAATAAATAGCAAAGATGAGACAAAGACAAATTCTGAGTCTTAAGAATGCATATTCATGCCAAAACAAATATTTCATCATATTAGAGCTGAGAAGATAGTCTGGAAATAGTTTACCAAGGAATGAAAGACTGGGGTGATTCTATGGAGGCCTAACAGCTAATACAATGGAGTATTAGGACTGTGGCACAGGGACAGAAAAGACATTGAAGAATAGAAAGTAGACAGAGATAGTTCCAGGAGTGAAACTATTTATAACATCTTTGGCAAGGAAGTGGTAATAGAGAGGGCTTGTAGTGTTCAAGAGTTTGAAGACAATAGCATTCTGGTAGATTAGAAACAAACCCAGTAGGACTGGTCAAGCTCCTAAACATGTTATCTTGAAAGGCTTACTTCCTTTTTCTTCCCACTGTTGTGCTCCCTGAGCCAGGTACCACAAATTAACTGAATACCTGTTACTATTATAATTCATACTTCATCGCACCAGTTGGCAGTTATTGGATACATGTCTGGATTTTAAAGTGCCATTTCTCGCATGTTCTTTGCAGGGAAAAAAACAGCAATGACAACAACAAAAAATCTGGCTTCTGTCTAAAGTTCTCCTTTTATGTAAAAACTTCTCTATATTAAATACCATTTCTTTCCTAAAACGTGGTAGCTGAAATTATTATTATCCTAATTTACTACATAATAAACTTTATTTCACTTTAACTCAAATTACTATCTATGATTTTAGGCTAGTAAACTAGTAATCATTTATTCAACAAAGATTTAATGAACACCTATTATGACAAATATGGGGATACAAAAATGATATGACATAGTCTCTTTGATTAATTTGCTGGCAAGTATCAGCATGTAAAACACAAATATGGCTGCATAAGAACTTGGTTTTTGTTTACAACTGAAATTCCAACGGTCAACTCTAATGTCAAGAAACCTTAATTTAGTTAAATGAAAACCTCTCTTTGAAGAGTATGTAAAAACCGAGTTTTTCATACTAATTCTTTGACTTCTGGAGATGACAGAAATTTAAAGTTTAGTATTTTTAACATTATTGCAAGTACTATATATAAATACATTATGTTAATATGCTTGAATGTATTAGTATAGTATCTAAATGTATTAGAGGTCGTGTGTGTGTGTGTCTGTGTCTATGCCACAAAATGTCCAGGGTTAGGGAGAAATATTTGGCTAATTAACAAAGTATATTTAGTCAAAAACATCTGCCTTGATTATAGCCTTTAGTAATTAATTTGTGTTTAACCTTCTTAAGTCTTAGGTCTCATGGCAGGAAGCAGTATTTCAGGGGTCACAAGGTAGGTCACTGCTTAATTGGGATAATTTAAGGAGCATCCAGGAGGCCTGTAATTTCCAAAATTCCTTTCCCAAGAGCTTGTTAATGCCAAAAGTTCCAATGTATTAAATATTTCTTTTTTAAAAAAACGATTTGTTTCTTAAAGTTTGCTCCCTTTTAACATGTCACATTCCTAGGATTTGGACATTCTTATTTAAAAGATATTTACTTTCGGCCGGGCGCAGTGGCTCATGTCTGTAATCCCAGCACTTTGGGAGGCTGAGGCGGGTGGATCACCTGGGGTCAGAAGTTCGAAACCAGCCTGGCCAAAATGGCAAAACCCCATCTCTACTAAAAATGACAAAAATTAGCTGGGCGTGGTGGCAGGCACCTGTGATCCTAGCGATTCAGGAGGTTGAGGCAGGAGAATCCCTTGAACCCAGGAGGCAGAGGTTGCAGTGAACCAAGATCACACCATTGCACTCCAGCCTGGGCAACAAGAGTGAAACTTCATCGCAAAATAAATAAATAAATAAAATAAAATAAAATAAAAAATTATTTGAAATAAAACTAAATTAAAAGTAGTAGGCTACATAGCAGGCACTATTCTCAAAATTAAGAGGTATAGCATAGAAAAGGACAGAATACTCCTGTTTCATGGAACTTTCATTCATACTGTCATAGTGAAAGACAGTAAACAAGTAAATAATTGATTATTTTATTTTATTTTATTTTATTTATTTATTTTTTGAGATGTCACCCAGGCTGGAGTGCTGTGGCCTGATCTCAGCTCACTGCAAGCTCCGCCTCCCGGGTTCACGCCATTCTCCTGTCTCAGCCTCCCGAGTAGCTGGGACTACAGGCGCCGCCACGTCGCCCGGCTAGTTTTTTGTAGTTTTTAGTATAGACGGGGTTTCACCGTGTTAGCCAGGATGGTCTCGATCTCCTGACCTCGTGATCCGCCCGTCTCGGCCTCCCAAAGTGCTGGGATTACAGGCTTGAGCCACCGCGCCCGGCCAATAATTGATAATTTTAGATAGTGATATGTGATCTGAAGAAAATAAGATGGAATAAAATAACAAGGGACTGAAAAGTTTGGGGACAACATTAAATAAGGTTGTCAAGGAAGGCCTCTCTGAAGGCCTTCAGATCTGAGCTCTGAATGATGAACCCAGTCAGATAAAAGAAGCATGTTCTAAGCTTAGAGAGGAGCAAGTGCAAATATCCTGAGGCAGGAATGAGAATGTTTGTTGGAGAAAATTTACAAAACTAAATATAAATGGAATGAAGTGAAGGTGAGCATTGTAGATAGGATAAGGCCTACCAGTGTGGGGACAAATGCACAGCCTGCATGACTTACTCATATTTAACTGCCTATTCAGGTATTACATCAGCACTGCCCTAAGACTGTGAGAACTTAGAATGCACAGGTTCTTGTATCAGGAGACTTGGGATTCAGCTCGGTATTATGACTCCAAATATAACATCAAAGGGCATTTTGGAGAGATCATGGCTATCTTCCTTAAAAGTGATAAATTTATGAAGGCTAAATCTTTAAGGAAATTAGGAATATTCCTTTATTAACTGAATATAAAAAAATTCATTTAAACCTTTTTTTTTTTTTTTTTTTTTTTTTTTGAGACTCGAGTCTCGCTCTGTCGCCCAGTCTGGAGTGCAGTGGCCGGATCTCAGCTCACTGCAAGCTCCGCCTCCCGGGTTCACGCCATTCTCCTGCCTCAGCCTCCTGAGTAGCTGGGACTACAGGCGCCCGCCACCACGCCCGGCTAATTTTTTGTATTTTTAGTAGAGACAGGGTTTCATCGTGTTAGCCAGGATGGTCTTGATCTCCTGACCTCGTGATCCGCCCGCCTTGGCCTCCCAAAGTGCTGGGATTACAGGCGTGAGCCACCGCGCCCAGCTAAAATTCTTAAGTCTGTCTATATATTGAACCTTTACTATCTCTTGAATTTATAAATTATCTACCAAATTATTGAATAATAGACCTCTCCCTCCACCATGAGTTTGAAGGAAGTTAAAGAAAAATTTTAAATGTATTATGTTATATATCGTAAGCATATGTTTCTCTGTTTATTACACCATGCTCATGGTTCCTAATCATTTGTCTATTATCAAAGGATAATTTTTCAGTATCTTTTATTATGCTAGTTATATGTCCCTGCACTCTTGCTAGCTGTGTTTTGTCTTCCTTAAAAACAATTAAACACAAAAACTACATTTAAAATGTACATGTTTCAAAAATAGGTGTTATTTGCTTTCTCTGTGGATTTAAGATAAAAATGTATACAAAAACCATGATTTTAAAATGTCTTCATTATAACATGTATCTTACAAAAACTGTATCTCTTCTCTTCTCAGCTACTTTTTTTTTTTTTTAATCATCCTTAGAGAGATGACCTGGTTTCCATTTTGTTTCTTTTTCTCCTTGAATTTTTAGTTCCAACATTTCTGGACTCAGCTAATTTAAACCATAGTAAACATCTTGCCACATATTGATTGATTCCTTTAGCAAACATCTACCTTGTATCTACTTGGTGTTAGGTCCCAAGGACACAAGTGGGGCTAAAATGGTACCTGCCCTCCATGCTCTGGCATACAGGGGCTGAAATTGACAAAAAGGAAGAATACATTGTTTTCTTCACATAAAAAGGGAATTTTCTCTAACTGTTCTGTTCAAAGCAAGTATCCATTTCTAATTATCTACCTAGAGGTGCCACTTTTTCTAAATTGTGCAAAGCCTCCATTTAGGCAAATGGTAGCTTTGGCCCTGTGGTCAATAAGAACAATAAATAAGACATGAGACATAGTTATGATCTAAGGGGCATATGCTTTAGGGGTACAAATATGAGTGAAAATGCTTATACAAATTAGCAAAAGAAAAGTTATAAGTACAGAGAAAAGGGACATAAACCCAGTGTTAGGAAATTTCACTAGAGGGAAGGATACTATTGAGAATCAGAGATGAGAAAAGCTTTATAAACTTGAGTCTTGAATGGTGGGTAAAAATTATGACATGTAAAGAGAGAAAAATATTCGAGAATATTATAAATAATACAGTGGTTAGAATGCACATGTCATGGTTTTAAGATGCAAAAATCTTCAGTAATAGCAAACTGAATTCAACAATACATTAAAAAGATCTTTCATCATGACCAAGTGGGATTGATCCCAGCGATGCAAAGATGGTTCAACATATGTAAATCAATCAATGTGATACATTATATCAACAGAATGAAGGACAAAAAGCATATGATAATTTCAATTGATGCTGAAAAAGCATTTGATAAAATTAAATATCCCTTCAGGATGAAAACCTTCAAAAAACTGGGTATAGAAGGAACATACCTAAATTCAATAAAAGCCATACACAATAGAACCACAGCTAGTGTCATACTGAAGGGGGAAAAGCTGAAAGCCTTTCCTGCAAGATCTGAAACATGGCAAGGATGCCCATTTTCACCACTATTATTCAACATCATACTGGAAGTCCTAGCTAGATCAATCAGACAAGAGAAATAAACAAAGGGCATCCAAATTGGAAAGAAAGAAGTCAAATTATCTTTGTTTGCAGATGACAGGATTTTATATTTGGAAAAACCTAAAGACTCCACCAAAAAAATTATTAGAATTGATAAACAAATTCAGGAAAGTTGCAGGACATAAAATTGGTATACAAAAATCAGTAGCATTTCTATATGGCAACAGTAAACAATCTGAAAAAGAAATCAAGAAAGTAATCTCATGTATAATAGCTACAAATAAAATAAAATGCCTAGGATAAACCTAACCAAAGAAGTGAAAGATCTCTATAATAAAACTACAAAACACTGGCAGGAGAAATTGAAGAGGACACAAAAAATGGAAAGATATTCTATGTTCATGGACTGGAAGAAACAATATTGTTAAAAATGTCCATACTACCCAAAGCAATCTACAGATTCAATGTAATCTGTATCACAATACCAATATTCTAAACAGAAATAGAAACTATAATCCTAAAATGTATATGGAGCCACAAAAGACCCAGAATAGCTAAAGCTATTCTAAGCAAAAATAACAAAACTGGAGGAATCACACCATCTGACTTCAAATTATACTATAGAGCTCTATTAACCAAAACAGCATGATACTGGAATAAAAACAGACATATAGATCAATGGAACACAATAGAGATCCCAGAAACAAATCCACACACCTTCACTGAAGTCATTTTTGACAAAGGTGTCAAGTAAATACATTGAGGTTAGGACAGTCTCTTCAATAAATGGTGCTGGAAAACAAGATATCCATATGCAGAAAAATATAGATATTAAAAATATAGATCCCGATCTCTTGCCATATACAAACATCAAATCAAAATGGATTAAATATTTAAATTTAAGACCTCAAATTATGAAACTACTAAAAGAAAACATTGGGGAAACTCTCCAGGACACTGGTCTGGGCAAAGATTTCTTGAGTAATACCTCACAAGCTCGGGCAACCAAAGCAAAAATGGACAAATGGGATCACATCAGGCTAAAAAGCTTCTGCCACAGCAAAGGAAACAACGAAGTGAAGAGACAACTCACAGAATCAGAGAAAATATTTGCAAACTACCCGTCTGACAAGGGATTAATAACCAGAATATACAAGAAGCTCAATCAATAGGAAAAAATGTAATAATCCAATTGTAAAATGGGCAAAAGATCTAAATAGAAAATTTTCAGAAGAAGACAAACAAATGGCAAACAAGTATATGAAAAGGCATTCAACATCACTGATCATCAGAGAAATGCAAATCAAAACTACAATGAAATATCATTTCACCCCAGTTAAAATGGATTTTATTGAGAAAAGAGTTGATGGATGCTGGCGAGAACGTGCAAAAAAGGGAACCCTCTTATACCGTTGGTGGGAATGTAAATTAGTATAGCTACTATGAAGAAAAGTTTGGAGGTTCCTCAAGAAACTAAAAATAGAACTACCATATTATCCAGAAATCCCATTGTGAGATATACACCCAAATTGAAGAGATATCTGCACTCTCACGGTTATTGCAGCACTATTCATAATAGCTAAGATTTGGAAGCAACCTAAGTGTCTATCAACAGATGAATGGATAAATAAAATGTACACACATATAAATGGAGTACTATTCAGCCACATAAAAGAATGAGATCCCATCATTTACAACAACATGGATGGAACTGGAGGATGTTTTGTTAAGTGAAATAAGCCAGCCACAGCAAGACAAACTTTGCATGTTTTCACTTATTTGTGGGAGCTAAAAATTAAAACAACTGAACTCATGGATCTAGATTACAGAATGATGGTTATCAGGGGCTGAGAAGGGTACTGGCGAGGTGGCAAGTGAGGAGAATAGGGATGGTTAACGGGTACAAAAATATGATTAGAATGAACAATATCTAGTATTTGAAAGCATAACAGGGTGACTATAGTTAACAATAATTTATTATACATTTAAAAATAATTAAAAGAGTATCATTGGATTGTTTGTAAGAAAGGGTGAATCATTTTTTTCTAACATGTAGAATTTCTAACACAAATGTGAAGCATTGTTACATCTGTGATCTCATTACACAAACCTACAAATGAACAAATAAACAAGGCAATCTATTCAGTGAGGATGTCAAGAATAAAACTATGCTTCACTTCTAAGTATCTTCTATTGATTATATACCTTTCTGCTATTTATCATATGCCATCTATTTATTATATACACGATTGTAAGCTAAATGGGGCAAAGACTTTTCCTCTTTTGTTCATTGGTAAATTGTAGGTTTTAAAATAATGTTTGCCACATGGTAAGTGTTCAGCAAATATTTGTTGAATAAATGAGTTTATCTTGAAAACAAATGTAACTCTCTCAAGGTTGTGATGAGGTAATCCTCATGAATTAACGAAGCAACCCCAATGAGGTAACATATATATAGCAATTAGCACAATGTCTAGAATATGGTTAAGATATGTTGGCTCTAATTATTATGTATATTTACAATTACACGGAGGCATTAAGGCTTTACTAAAAATAGAAACAAACTTGTTAGATTTATTTGAAGAAGCAGCTATTTTATATAACCAGAGAAGGTCTGTGGCCTCGAAGAAACAGTCCCTCAGATTTCATATAGCCAAATAATCCCCATACCTTTGGTAATTTCAAATGTGAAAAATATGTAATTCAATAAAAACCATTCATAAAATAATCTTGGAATGCAGATGACTGATAATAATGAATATACAAGTAAATTTAATTTCATAGACTAATTTATTTGTTAATTTTCAGATTATTGTTAATATGTGAGTACAGCCGAATTTTTTTAACTTTTAAATTCAGGGGTACAAGTGCAGGTTTGTTACATAGGTAAACTTGTGTTATAGGGATCTGTTGTACAGATTATCTCATTACCCAGGTATTAAGCCTAGTACCCATTAGTTATTTTTTCCTGTTCTTCTCCCTTCTCCCACCCTTCACCCTCCAAAAGGCCCCAGTGTGTGTTGTTCCCCTCTCTGTGTCCATGTGTTCTCATCATTTAGCTCCCACTTATAAGTGAGAACATGTGGTATTTAAATTTCTGTTCCTGTGTTAGTTTGCTAAGGATAATGGCCTCCAGCTCTATCTACGTCCCTGCCAAAGGACATAATCTCATTCGTTTTTATGGCTGCATAGCATTCCATGGTGCATATGTACTACATTTTGTTTATCCAGTCTATCACTGATGGGCATTTAGGTTGATTCCATGAACAGACTAATTTATTAACTACAAAATGTCAAATATTATGGTTGGCACTAAATAAAAAGTTATACACTTCTGGCATAAATGCTATACACAATCCACATGAATAAATTTACTCTTCAGTTTTGTTGGTAAATAATTATTAACATTGGAAATTCCCTTTATTCCTTAGATTATCCCTAGAAAACATTTCAAAATTCCAAAATGTGGATTTTTCCCATACACCCCTTTTTGTCTGTTAAGGATGACAATTTAAGTGCTGTATTATTGCTTCTAGCTAAATGTTAATTAAAATTGGATAAAAATGCTCAGTGAGAGTAGAGACATAAGATAGGCAATAAATGGGTCATCAAAAACGTCGCCACTGTAACCTGAACACATTTATGGCAAAAGTGTTGAACAAAGTATATGGATGATTTGTATATTTAATAAGCAGAGTAATTATCTACTGGTAAGCCAACTGAATTTAATTAGAAAACTCACATTCAAGACATAGCTACACTAATCAAGTCGTAACTGAATAATCAAAGTAGTCTTTATGCCTTGGTTTCCATATTGTATAAAATGGGAATAACATTATCCAGAACATTACCCCAACAGTATCCAGAAGGTTGCTACAAGGCTTTCTGTCTCCTTTCCTTCTAGCTTAATTAATTCGTTATCTTTACTCTTCAACATTATGAGAACCTTGAGCCCTCCACTTTTTTTCCAATATCAGCCCCTTCCTCTTCACTTATACTTAACCAACTTAGGTTCCATAGCCCATCATTTCAATCACTCTTTTGTAAATATCTTAAACTTTCTGAGTCTCCCTCCTCGTAAGACATCCAACTGGCTGAACTGCTTGATAAATCCTACCACATGCTGCTTCTCTGTGTACATCTCAACATTTCAGCAGTTTGTTTGTTTGTTTGTTTGTTTTTAGGTTGGGAGACCTAAAAACCTGGTCTCACTCTGGCACCCAGGCTGGAGTGCACTGGTGCGATCACAATTCACTGTAACCTTGACTTCGTGGGCTCAAGTGATCCTCCCATCTCAGTCTCCCAGGTAGCTGGGACTACAGACATGCACCACCACATCTGATGAATTTTTTCTACTTTTTTCTTTTTGTAGAGACGAAGTTTGAACAAGTTCCCCAGGCTGGTCTTAACTACTTCTGGGCTTGAGCCATGTGCCTGCCTTGGCCTCCCAAAGTGCTGGGATTGCAGGCATGAGCCACCATGCCTGGCCCATATCAGCATTCTTGAAAAAAATGCAGCAGAGCAGTTGCTCCACTATAGTTCACTAACATTGGCCTCAAAATTACAGCATACATATTCTCCCCACTCATACAATAAGGAGTGCATACCTACCTTCTTCATGCTATTCAAACCTCTCAGCTTCTGATTTCCTCTCTGCAGACTACTCGTTACATTTCATAGAGAAAATAGAAGCTACCAGATGAAATTCCCTTACACCGTATACACGAGGTTTTCAAAAATTCATGGAAAATTCATATTATGAAAAAAACTTCATGAATTTCAAATTTTTTTTGCACCAAAAATAAGTTCATACTAACTTGTTATAACATGTCTGAATAGGATCTATTTTGAGGTACTAAGAAGGATAAGACATCCATTTGAAAAGATCCCCTTTCACAGCAACATTAATTCTGCTTAAATTGAAGCAAGAACAACAAATTTAGGATGAAGTTTGGGTAGAAGAATGGTCAAATCACTAATATTTTATGAAAAGTTTATGGGGACAATGCCCCAAAGAAATCAGCAGTTTACAAATGGATGACTTGTTTTAAGAAGGGACAGGATGATATGTTCAAGATGAAGCCCCCAGTGGTAGACCATCCACATTAATTTGTGAGAAAAAAGTTAATCTTATTTGTACCCTAATCAAAAAGGATGAACAATTAATAGCACAAACAATAGCCAACACCATAGACATATCAATTGGTTCAGCTTATACAATTCTGACTGAAAAATTAAAGTTGAGTAAACTTTCCACTCAATGGGTGCCAAACCTGTTGGATTCAGATTACCTGCAGATAAAAGCAGAGTTTTCAATCAAGTTTTTTTGGTTTTTTTTTTTTTTTTTTTTTGAGATGAAGTCTCACTCTGTTGCCCAGGCCGGAGTGCAGTGGCACGATCTCAGCTCACTCTAAGCTCCACCTCCCGGGTTCATGCCATTCTCCTGCCTCAGCCTCCCAAGTAGCTGGGACTACAGGCACACGCCACCATGCCCAGCTAATTTTTTGTGTTTTTAGTAGAGACAGGGTTTCACTGTGTTAGCCAGGATGGTCTCAATCTCCTGACCTCGTGATCCACCTGCCTCGGCCTCCCAAAGTGCTGGGATTATAGGCATGAGCCACAGCGCCCAGCAGATTTTTTTTTTTTTTTTGAAACAGGGTCTCACTCTGTTGCCCAGGCTGGAGTGCAGTGGCATTATCATGGCTAACTATAGCCTTGATTTCCTCGGTTCAGGTGATTCTCTCACATCAGTCTCCCAAGTAGCTAGGACTACAGGTGCATGCCACCATGTCCAGCTAATTTTTTGTATTTTTGGTAAAGATGGCCTTTTGCCATGTTGCCCAGGCTGGTCTCAAACTCCTGGGCTCAAGCAATCCACCCACCCCGGACTCCCAAAGTGCTGGGATTACAGGCGTCAGTTACCACGCCTGGCTCAACAGAAATTTTAAACAAGTCAGATCAAGATCCTGAAGCATTTCTTTGATGAACTGTAACAGGAGACAGAACATGGCTTAAGCACTACGATGCTGAAGACAAAGCACAATCAAAGCAATGACATTTGAGAGATGGAAGTGGTCCACTCAAAGCAAAAGCAGACTGGTAAAGAGCAAAAGTCATGGCAACTGTTTTTGGGGGATGCTCAAGGCATCTTGCTTGCTAACTTTCTGGAGTGTCAAAGAATCATAATATCTGCTTATTATCAAAGTGTTTTGAGAAGGTTAGCCAAAGCTTTTTTCTGGGCAGAAAAACTGCCTAGAAATGCTTCACCAGAGAAGTCTCCACCACAACAATGTTCCTGCTCATTCCTCTCATCAAATAAGGGCAATTTTTCAAGAGTTTTGATGGGAAATCATTAGCCATTCACCTTACAGTGCTGCTTTGGCTCCTTCTGAATTCTTTTTGTTTCCCAATCTTAAAAACTCTTTAAAGGGCACCTATGTCTCTTCAGTTAATAATGTAAACAAGACTGCTGTGACATGGTTAAATTTCTTAGGGATAAACTAACTCACTGGTATTATCACTTCCAAAGTGTCTTTTTTTTTTTTTTTTTTTTTTTTTTTTTTTTTTTTAAGACAGAGTCTCATTCTGTTGCCCAGGCTAGAGTATAGTGGTGCGATCTTGGCTCACTGCAACCTCTGCCTCTCGGGTTCAAGCAATTCTCCTACTTCAGCCTCCCAAATAGCTGGGATTACAGGCGCTCGCCACTATGCTTGGCTAATTTTTGTATTTTTAGTAGAGATGGGGGGGGGGGTCTCACTTTGTTGGTCAAGCTGGTCTTGAACTCCTGACCTCAAAAGATCCACCCAGCTTGGCCTCTCAAAGTGCTGGGATTACAGGCGTGAGCCACTACGCCTGGCCCCAAAGTATCTTGAATTTGCTGGGGCTTGTGTTGAGAAATAACATTTATTTTTAAAAATTTTTATCTTTTAATTCCATTTTTTCACAAACTTTTTTGAGGTCTCCTTGTATGATACATGATACTATATATCATATATTAATGAATATTTGTAAATATATATAATCTCCAAATTTAAGTAGTAGGCTGAGCTTCTTTCTGAACTTCAGAACTATCTACCCAGTTGCCTACTTGTAACAAGCACTCAGATGTTACACAGAATATCACAAATTTGATCTGTTCCAAATTGAATTTAATCTTTTCTCTCAAACATATTCCTTCTTCAGTGTTCCTTATTTCAGTAAAGGGTATAACTATTTACCTAGTTGCTGAAGGTAAAAATCCAGAGTCACCCTTGATTTCCCCGTTTCCTTCATCCCCACACCTAATCTATCACTAAGTCTTACAAATTCTATCTCTAAAATATCTTACATATCCTTCCATTTCTCCCCATCCAGACCTTGACCACTGAAATCCATGCCACTCTGTCTACTTTACTGCAACAGCATCCTACATGCTTATGTTCCAACTACAACTCATTCTCCACATAGAAGCCACGTGATTTTTCTAAAATACAAATCATTTTATGGCAGTCTACTAGTAAAATTCTTCAGTGTCTTCTCATTGTACTTGGGAAAAATCCAAAATCCATATAATATAAAATATCAGAAGGAATTCCCTTATCTTCCAAATACCAGTCTATAAACCTAATTGTTCTGCACCCTATCCTCTCTTTCTTCTGCCTGTAACAAAAAGTGTCCCTTCTCTTTGGAAAAATCAATTCCTCCACAGGACCTCAGGATCCCACTCTCTTCTCTAATAGGGTCCTACAAGATTTTGGAGATCTGGTCTCTGCCTTTCTCTTTCACCTAAATGTCAAGCCATTTGTCTTTGTGAACAACTCTTTAGCCACAGTGACCTCTTCTAAATTTCTCAAAAATGTCAAGCTCTTTTCCAACTCAGCACCTTCACATGTTACATGCTCCACTTAAAATGGTACAAACACAGATGCGGAATGTGAAGGGCAGAAAGGTTATGAAGTTTGCTGAAAGTTTTGTTGCTAGTATTGGAACCCAGCAGTCTGAAACTAGAACTTAGTTTTTTAGTTGCCAACTTTACCAGTAGTATAAGAAGATGAATATGAATTTCCCTTAGCTTAGAACAGGAATTGCCACACTTTAGCCTGCATCAGAATTACCTGGAGGGCTTGTTAAAACACAAAGTTTTTGGTTCATTAGGTCTGGGGTGATACCTGAAAACTGCATTTCTAACAAATTCCCGGGTGATGCTGATGGTACAGATCCATCAAGCACATTTTGAGAATTGTTGGCAGAGACTTACAGAATACAAACTACATGCCATGTGAAAAAATACTAAGTCTTCATTTAATGTTTAGTAAACAACATTCAGGTCACTCCTTTTGTTTCGCCCAATTATTTCAGACCTGTCAAAACTGTCTGCATGTAGCTGTTACCATACAGCTTTTTATGTTACCATAATACTTTACCATACAGGTATGATATGCTGTGGTAATTGTGCTTATCTGTCCTCCTATATCCCTTAGTCAGGAATTTTATAACACCTACCGTCAGAGGTTTATTTTATCTCTGTCTACTCGGTCAACATTTTTGCTTTCATTCCCTCCTGTAATAGACCAGGTCAGAAAAAAGTTTGGAAATTCAAGTATTTGGCCTATTAAAAGGTATGTTTTATGGTATTTGGCCTATTAAAAGGTATGTTTTCTATGTTTTCAAATGATTAGCAACTGTAGGTAGTAAGTACCTAGGCTCATGAGACTGGAGTTCCAACGTTAGAGATAGCATATACAGCATATACCCTGAGACATATGATATTGATTTCTCTGACCTCAGTTCTTCAACTATAAATTTAAGGAAATAGATATTATGGAATATAATCTAATTCTGTTACAAAAGACAAATTATAAAATGACCCAAAAAGAAAGTCTGCAAAGCAGAATTTTAAAATAATAATGAATAAGCTTAGATTAATAAAGAACATGAATATTCCATCCACGAAAATAACGAATACTCTAAAATGCATTTATCTTAGTTCTAATTATTTAACATAGAAAATAAGACAAGGAAAATGAATAACTTTCAAAATTATTTGAATGTGTATACGCATTTGATTGTAACTGAAACAGAAAATACGTATTTTATGAATTTAGAAAATTACTAGCTGCAATTAAGAATTAGAATCTTTACTTTTATCCTCTCATCTTTCATACATTCTTTCATAATCACAATAATACCATAAAAATGGCAGTTGGATCCCATTGTTTACTTCTTTTCTAAATTCTATAGTGCTTATAGTTTTAAATGTAAATCACTCTCTTTGGTTTTAAGTTAATCTAATTTACACAAAGGTATTTGCCAGAAATACTCCCAATAAACCCCAATCTTCAGTTCCTGCCTCGGTCAAATTTAGTTGCCATCCACTGTGCATATGTTTTTCTGTCTTGCCTTTCCCCTTATTCACCATTATTTTCCTATTTTGAAAGATTCAATTTTCTCTCCTCCACAAATTTAAAATAGTTTTTAGCTTAATGTATTATGCACCTCCTAGAGCAATAACTGCTTAATTGCTTCCAACCACTTACCATCTTTTCTAAGGGTAAAGAAACCCAACTCAATTTCATTTTCATATACATGCGAGTGGATGAAGTGATTATTAGTTGATTATTCCAAATTGTCTACGTGTCATCAAATATAACATATTTACTTTAAATAATGTATTAACATATGCATGCATTCATATATATTTCCTCCTCAGACTACCTGAGGAACATCATCATTCATCTAACTGCCCATATCAAAATCCAAGAAATTTAAGATATGTGTTCTCTTATCCTTACTCTCTCTATCCAAGTTGAGGTTGGTTTAGTTTCCTATCTCTGCCTCTAGCCTTGCCCACTCCAATAATTAATTATAGTAATATTAATAATAATGCTAATAGCCACCACTTATATAATAATCCATGTTGGACTCTATGCAAAATACTTCACACATTTTCTCTTTAACTTACACAGCTCTATGAAGTAGGCGCTATTATACTGTGATGTCTATTTTATGGATGAGAAAGATGTGTTCATAGTAATATTTTATAGATAAAATTCTTGAGAGAATTTCTTTAATGACTTCTTCATCTATAGAATAAAACAGAAGCTCCGTTGCATGGCCCACAAAATGAGTAATGCTCTGACCTATGCCTAACATTGACTTCACCTCCTTCTTTTTTCCCTCTCAAATTAAATGCTCTAGAAATACATAACTATATGTTGTTATCTGAAATACCTGCATAATTTCAGTTTTATGTGCCTTTACATCTGCTTTTGTCTCTTTCATAAATACCATTCTTGCACATGGCCACTTGGCTTACTAAGTCTCTGCTTGAATAAGAGTTCCTCTGTGAAGTCTTACCTAATCTCCACCCCCCAGCTTGGATAACTTTGATGCGTTTTCTTTTATGCCTACTGTATATACAGAAAAACTTTGCAATAACATTTTCTACAGTAATGTGAAATTAGATAACACTTTTGCCAATTTGCTGTCATCTTCTGCCTAAGCACCTGTTAGCAAATTGGTGGGTTAAAATTCTTATCTCCTACGAGGGGGATGTGGTGAGGATGGCAAGGCTCCCAAGCCCATTTTGAGAAACCGGGAGACGGAAAGTAGGTCCCCCAATCCTCTTCCATAGGCTTGGGAAACCAAGAAAGAGGCACCTGGACTTCTGCCATTACGCTGAAAGTTTCAGTCAGCTACAGGATTCAGAATCATATTTATTTTGGGTATTTTTACTAGAGTCAAAAACTGCCACCAGGTGGCGTCAAATTGTAGCTGGAATCTGGGCAGTGGGTATGCCCCAGGACTGCTAGGCGTACAGGTTCACCCAGACCATTACATGAACCTAGTATTTCCACATTGCATCTGACATAGTGAATTTTTGAATATCAATTACAGTGTTTTCTCAGGATCTTACTATATATCCATTATGGAAATTCTTCTATTGCAATTGTTTGCCCTCATGGCATTTGTATATTTTGTCAGTGTTACTTCAGCTGAATAATAAATGCTTTAGAAATATATAGATGTCAACCAATTAACACATATTATTTGTACATCTACTATGTATAAGGCACTGGAGTCAATGCTATGCTAATTAAAAAGAAATACAAGACACAACATTTGTTCTAAAGTCACTTATAACCTAGATTGCTAGATGAAGCATAAAGAAAAAACAATCCCAAGGCAAAATATGGCAAGTGCTAAGTGAATGGTAAAGACATCAAATAATAAAGAATTTCCAGTAAGAAATGAAGAAATCACACAAATCTCCTCTGCCCATCTGTATGTTTCACAACAGTCCTCAGTTCTATGTAGGCCAAGCTGTTGTCTGATGATGAACCCATTTCTGCTTCTATGATGATACAGAATGCATCACCCCATCTGGCACAGTTTCCTCCTTCTTCCACTTAATCTAATCCTTCCATCTTCCAGGAACCACAGGTTATATTTAGATTATAATCTCAACAATGTGCAGACAATTAACGCCTACAGCAGGATGTCGAGAAATGTTTTTATTGATTTGTTTTAAAATCGTATTTATTTCTTTGAGACAGGGTCTTGCTCGCTCCCAGGCCAGAGTGTAGTTGTATTATCAGAGCTGATGGCAACCTCAAACTCCTTTGCTCAAGTGATCCTTCTGCTTCAGCCTCCTATGTAGCTAGACCTACAGGCTTGCACTGCCACACATGGCTATTTTTTTTTTTTTTTTAATTTTTAATAGAGACATGTTCTCACTATGTTGCCCAGGCTGGTCTGGAACTCCTGGGCTCAATGGATCTATCCTGCTTCACTCTCAAAATGTTGGGATTACAGGCATAAGCCATTGTGTCTGGCCATAAAATCTTCTTCTTAAGTCTCACTTTTGTCCCTTCATTCAAACAATTTAGTCTAAAATGTACCACTTTATTCTTCAGCCACTTTTAAAATCAAGATGTAAGACATAATTGAAGGAAGAAATTATTTTTACATCTAGTCTAGAATAACATTCAGTAATTGCAAATTAGGTCACATTTTAGCCCATTGAGCCCAAGATTCTATAAACAACAAATACATTTTTTTCCTCTTACAAATGTAAAAGATATTTAGCCACTCTATTTAAAACAGGTGTAACTATTTTTTAATTTCAATTCAGTCTAGCATACTGAAGAAAACAAAAATTTAATGAAATGGGGCACAGCTGGGAGTTAAACAATACTATTTATTTTGTTATGTAAGAGATATAATATTTTTATGTATCTTAATTCCTCAAAGTTTAGAAAGTAAAACTCATTATTTATTTAAAAAGTATTACTCTTGTAAAGGCCTTTGGCAATTGTTTGATCAAATATCCAACTCATCAGCACAGAGGAATTTATAAATACCCCACCATCCCAAAACTGGACATACTCATTCTTGCCCATGTTGGCTGTACAACCCTGTGGATCAGATAGTGACTGGGAAGAATTTAAATTTAGTGCTAGATCATTCCCACTTCTAAAATTAGCAGATTTGGTGATCTCCCTAGGTACAATGAATTAGTTATCATTTCAAATTGCCTCAGAAGAAATTCCCTGTTTCACCTGTTTCAACTGAGTGGCTTAATGTCATTTAATACGATAAAAATTTATTTGTTGTTTGTAGAAACTTAGGCTACATGAGTTAAGATATACTCTGATGAAGCAATTGCTGAGTGTTACTCTGGAAGAGATCCAAATCCCCTGTGACCTGCATTTGGGAAATGAGATGCTGCTTTTGGGCAGAGTCAGTATCAGTTGGCAACAGATGAGTTACCAAGCTGGTATTCATTCCCAGTAATGTTAAATTAGTAGTACATGATTTTGTAAGTACTGGCATTTCATGTATAAGTTTTGTCTTTGAGGGCAAAAGTTATATTTCTATTTTTTTATTTTTGCAAACATTTATCACTGTTTACTATGCGGTATATGTTGTAGGTGCTTTGCTAGTTTTAACTTAATCCTCAAACAATCCAATGAGGAACTATTATTATCATCATAATTACATAGATGAGAAAAGTGGGCACAGTGAGGCTAAGTAACTCATTCGAGGTTACATGTTCACACAAGATAGTAAGTGAGAGAGCCATGATTCAAACCCAACTGTCTGGTTTCAGAGTCTGCACTCTTAACACAACGCTATATACAACACATGCTGTTCATTCATTGATTTGCCTGTTCATTCACTCTTCCAGTATAGCGAACTCTTACTAGGAACCAGCTCTGGGCCGAACAATGATTGGAATTGAGCCCAGATGGCTAAGACTCAAGAGATGTCTGCTGAATTAATGGTTTTGCTTCAAGTTTTATCCTTTTCTTGTGAATCCTTAGGTCACTTCTGATGTAATTATAACTTAAATTAAAACAAGTACAGCTGTAAGTGGCCAAGGTTTTCTTTTAGAATAAGATAATTTAGGGTATTTTATTTTAGAATAGTCAAAAGCAGGCATACTTGTGGAAAAAGTTAACCTGAAAAAAATGAACATTCTAGAGAGTTGATACTTAACTAAAATTTAAAAGTAGGATATTACATATTTTCCTGCATTTTACAAAAGCCACTGAAATAATTTAACTTTTTCTTGATAAAAGGATAACAATTATAAATATTATTTATTATTCTGTGTTTCAGGTAATTTAGAACTTTGAGCTGAATGGGCACTAGCCTCAAAGTAGCACGGATGAAAACTAGCTTGAAAACTTGCCCTTCCTCTTTAATCCCTTAGCTCTTGAGGCAAGTGTACTTGCAGGGATTTTTCTATCTTGAAAAGTACTGAGGAAATAAAAGACCAAAGCAGCTTTATAGAAGTTTATTTCTTGCATTTTTTAAAAATAATTTTTATAATGCCATCAATGTGCTACTTTTCAGTTTCATTCAAAGCATCTTGATTCCACTGCATAAAAACAACAGCTTCTAACTTTGACATGTATTGAATGCTTACCCCATGGTAGGTATTGTGTTACAAGCATTCAAATATTTTAAAAATCTCATTCCACATTTCTAATAATTCTAGGTAATTATTCCTATTTTGCTGTTGAAGAAAATGAATATTTGGGAAGGTCACAAGCCGATGTGTGGTTCTAACGTAAAGCCAACTTAACCTGGTTCTAGAGACCATTTGCTTGAGTACTGTACTTTATTGGAGGACTTAGGCCCTATCAGCAAAACCCCAATGCATTTTATTACCCCATGGGTTATATTTAAAATCAGATTGTACCTATCACTTGATTTGGCTGGCACTATTTATTATCTAGCCATTGAAAAGTTTTGATATCCCCAAGTGAGTTTGAAAATTATGTTTCATTACAGTTGCAAAAAAGGTAAGAAAACACAGTAAAAAAACTATTTTTGCATTTATACATGTTTGCTTGTTTTTTGATTGGCCAACATTTTATTTTGCATTTTGACAACAGTTTCTCAGCTTCCATACTTTTAATACTTTTCATTAAGTAAATAAAATTAGAATAGACTTGCTTTTTCTCAACCACAGTAAGACATAAAACCGGTTTCTTCCATGAAACCGGTCCCTGGTGCCAAAAAAGTTGGGGATCACTGATCTAGTCCACCTGCTAGCCTCAATCACAAGAAACCTAAGTCAGCCAACACTAAACTTTGCCTCTGAGGAGGAGAAACTTTGTAAACACAAAGGCGGCCAGCAAAGATAAGCCTCTTATTACAACTTCACTTCTCATAAAATTGGAAAAGACCTTCAGGAATCAACAGCTATTCATTTATTCATCAACTATTTTGGGGCTCTGAAAACTTTCCCCACAAATGAAAAAATTAGATTTAGCTTGCAGTTTTTGAGTAGTTAAAGATGTGTGACCTTTTGAAAGGTTTTAGAACTATAATTTTTTGTCACCAAGAATACCATACATTTAAGAACAGGTAGTCAATTCTCATTTGTTTTCAAACTGGAGACACCTGATTTACTGATATAATATAATGGTGTAAGTTGTTCATCATTAATATATCAATTTTTAAAAAAATATTATCTAGGGTCATTTAAGATATCTCCTGTGGTAACAGAGATGTTATTCGTAATGCCACAGCATCCTTCTAAAGCTTTACGATTTGCTGACATTTTACTTAAGCTCTTTAATTTTGTCTCTTAGTTTGAAAAGTAACAAAGATAACAATAACCATTTATTATGTACTAGGCATTATTCTAAGTAGTTTACATATACTAATTTAAACCTCATAAAGAATCTGATATAAGTACTATGATTATCTAGATTAAAGATGAGAAAACTGAGAAATCATAAAACTTGAGGAAGGTGTTGGAATCAGGGCTTCAACAAAAGCCCCAGCGTTTGTGCTGCCTCTCTTGAAGTGAAGAAGCTCGTTTTCTTAAAATACATATTGCTCAGTCAATTGTCATTCAAAAGTGTTTAGACTTTTAACTTGACAAGAACATAGAGACACTTATTTTCTATTCAGCTACAATAACTCAGAAAGAACACGGTCTAGACATTCTGATTTATATGTATGCAGACATAGTCCTTTACCACGGGTAGCACAATACAATTCTATATGCTGTTTAGATTTTAATCTTTCCTCTACTGCTGATTCTCTTTTCTGGGTGGTAGTCTGCTGCTTACCACCTCCACTGCCTCCTGCTGCAGCTACTCCCCACTCACTATGATTTGATCTATTTTTTTTCTGCTTTGTCTTCTTGTTTTTCATATTTAAAGGTAAAACATTTATAGACATGACCATTAAATCAAAGTGCTCCTTATTCTCTATAGGGCAAACTGATAAATCACAAAATGCTATTGTCATCATTGGTCTTCAGCTCCTTTTATTGCAGGTTGGACAGATCTGCTTCTCTTTTGGCAAAGCTTTTGGTGAAAATAAATTTGGACATTCTCCAAGGCATCTGGGCAAAAAGCCACACACTAAATTTTGCCCTTGAATTATATTGTCCAATTGGAAGAGCATATGAAGTACACAATTTCTAAATGAATTAGAAAAATAGTTCTCAAATTTTAGTATTCACCACAACCACTTGAAGAGCTTTTCAAGAATACAGTCTGTGGTCTTAGCCTCAGGAATTCTAATAAGATACTTTTGGCATGAGGGCCAGATATTTCATTTTGAGGTTTCTCTGGTGATTCTATTGCGAATGACAAACAAAAATCATATGAGAACCCTGGTAGAGGCTAACGAAAAGTGACATTGAGTGAGAAAAGGTAAAATGAATTCACTAACTCACTCATCTAACCAAGGGATATATTTTTAATCTCACTTTGTTAGTTTTGCCTTTCCTGTGCTTAGAAAAAATTTTATGGTTAAATTTCTAAGTCCACTGGCAAGCAGAAAGCAGATAATAGATAATACTGGATTTCTCCAGCCCCAGCTATCCACATTTTCCCTTTTGGTTAAATATGTTCTGCATTATCTTCAGTTAGTTCTTAGTATATCTAGAACCATATTGGCTTATTTGTGTCATTCTGATTACCATACACTTAAGAAGTATTTCAGAAAAAAAGTTTTGTTTTTCTCTCATATATAGACATGATTGCATATCTTTAAATTAAAAAAAAATTTTTGCACTGGTTGCTTTTAAATTAAAAAATACCAAGATGTTATTTTTAGTATAGCAGTTGGTATAATTGCACAGGCCCACTTTTGTTGTTGGTTCCACATATAGGCATACTTTATTTTATTGAGTTTTGCTTTATTGTACGTGGCAGACAGTATAAGGAAATCCACTTTAGAATTTTTTCATGTGTTGGTGTATAGAAATTTTATTTGGAAATTAGCTGATTTAACTTTATTCTGCATCTTATTAACTTTCTGACTTTACTATTCTCTTATTTTCCTGTAAGATTTGAAGTAATTTTGTATTATAGTGCATTTTAAACATTTGTCCATTTGCATTTTGAGCTTTGAAAATAATTTAAAGTATTATCAGGCCTATATGTTTAAATTGGTTTAAAAATACTAGTTAATCACCATTTGTATTTTTTTTTTTTTAAATCTACCAATGTTTTACATTTGGCCATGTCCTATTACTACATGGAATGTATTGAAGAAATAACAGAAAAATCTACTTTGCATATCAAATACTATTTCTAAAAAAAGTCTACTGTTGTATCAGCCTACTGTCTCCATTGATGCACATAATAAAAAATTTAGTGTAAATAATACCTGTCATACTCATTGATTCTTACAACTACTATAAAATTTCATACTTAAAAGTTTTAATTTTTTTTAATGGAGGAAACTCCTGACTATGTAGAATGAACTAGTGCATTCTATATAATAAAAGATATAGATGATTTTTCTGTGTACCAGACTTTTCAGAATTATTGCCTAAAATAATTAGAAATGCTTTTTAGAGTTGTTTAAATATCATAAGATCATTTCCTCTACACATACATTTAGTAAAATAAAATTATATACATATTGAGTAAAAGTTAGCATTATACCATATTTTATAAACAATAATTAAATATCTCCCTTAAAATGACAATCTCCACACTTTCATTTTCAAATGCAGATTTTTCTTTGTCTAAAAATGTCATTCAACTTTGGTCTAATGTATTGAGCATTTTTTGGAAATTATATTATATAAAATAACATGGCAACAATGCAATGACTTCAGCACATTGAAAACTAAGATACTAAAATATAGCATCATTTGGTAAATCATATATTCTTTATTCAGCAATACAATAAAACTTCCTTTAGAATCATGTTTTTTGGGATTCTGAAAAGAAAGGTAACTTGATTGTAAGTACTCTATTCAGAAAGTACATAGTGTAATAGAAAATGTAAACATTTGAAGAGTTGTTTAAAATAATCTGAAGGTGGAATAATTAATGTCTTTTAAAACTACCATTACTTTAAAAGCTGAAGTTAAACATGAAGTTAATACTTATTTCATTAATAACATAGATTGCTCTTATTTCCTTTCACCAGATTAAGTATGAATCAAGTAGAAATATGCAGACCCAGTCTCCAATTAGGTTCAGGCCAATTTCAGGCCTCACATGAAAATTCAAAATTTCTAAAATCAATTACTCTTCATCCACTGAAAACTCCTAACCCTCTTAACATCCCAAATTTTCTTTCAATAATCACAGTTACCCAAAATAGGAGCACTGATGTCATTGCTATTTCTTTCTTTCCCTTTGCTTCCTATGTTCAGCTCAAGAGGGAACCCTGAATTTGAACTGCTTTGTGTAAGACCCCTCCAGCCCTATATGTTTGAGGGAAATGTGCCCTAGAACTCTGCATGCTCCAGGTAAAAACAAACTCCCACCCTAACCCTAGCACTTACAGCTTCACATCTAATAATCAGCTTTCAGATTACCAGTGCAAATCTCATTATATATCCCCTTTATCGCTGTTAATTTCAATCACCCACAAAGCTCAGAACTCTTAAATCTCCACTTACTTCTGGGATTTAAATCCAATTCTCCTTTCTGGGAAGTGAGGCAATGCTTCCATCTCCTCTGACTGACACACACTGTCACCCTTCTCTATTATTATCATCTTATACTTAATATTTTGCACTTCTTTGTCAGTCCCCCCTCCATCAGAATACAAACTCCATGATGACAGGGATTTTGTGTGTTAGTTCATTACTTTATTATTTTATTTTATTTTTTTGAGATGGAGTCTCACTCTTGTTGCCCAGGCTGGAATGCAATGGTGCGATCTCGGCTCACTGCAACCTCCGCCTTCCGGATTCAAGTGATTCTCCTGCCTCAGTCTCCCAAGTAGCTGGGATTACAGGCATGTGTCACCATGCCCAGCTAATTTTTGTATTTTTAGTAGAGACAAGGTTTCACCATGTTGGTCAGGCTGGTCTCAAACTCCTGACCTCAAGTGATCCTCCCGTCTTGGTCTCCCAGAGTGCTGGGATTACAGGCCAGAGCCACCGTGCCTGGCCATTATTTTATTAAAAGCCTCGAGAATAGGGCCTGGTACTTAATAAGCACTCAATAGATATTTATTAAATAAATGAGCTAAGTAATTCAATCAAATACCAAAACCTATTTACACATACTTTGTAAGAGCCTTGTATTTTTCCCTTTCTTATCCCTTTCTTGCTTTTGCTTTAGTCTAGAACCTTATTGAAACCAAATTAAAATTAATTTTTAGATTAATAGTAACAGTCTGATCATGACAAAATATTACCATTAAGAAAAAGGTAGTGGTCTGAGATGACATACCATTTGCCAGGATATGGCAGAATTAGGGATGTAAATTCATGTCTCAGAACTTCTGCCTTAATGTATTTAGAAATCCTCTGTTCCACTGTGGTTTAAGTGGTATCTCCCCAGATTCTTTCCTATTTATTTGCACTTCCTTATTCAATGAAAATATGGAATTAGTAGTTATTTAATATATATCACTTTGGAATATTCAACAATTGAATATATCTTTATAATAGCAGTGATTATAGCTGTATTATAATTATTTAAATGTCCATATCCTCCACTAGCCTTGACCTTCTTAAGGCAACAACTAGTTTTCATGTATTTCAGTATCTCACCATGAAGTACCGTAATTGCCTATGTGCAGCAGCTAGAAAAATGGTTAGAGAAAAAAAAAGAGAGAAAAAGAAAGAAAGAGAAGAGATGGTGTGGGAAGAAAGAAGGAAAGAAAGAAGAAGGTTGATTAGCTCACTTTCTTGTAAAATACTGCTAAGGTGAGAGAGTAGTGAGCTAATCTCCATGTTTATTTCTTTCAGGATTGGTGACTAGAGGGAAAGAACTGGATCTTTTAGAAAAATTCCTATAAACAATGCTGTCACCCCAAAGACAATGAAATTAATTGGCTATGTCTTGACAGGGAATAATGTGATACTTCTAATTTTTTTTTTCCTTTTTTACCCTCTTCTTTGTATCTTAATTTATAATACTCTTAAGTTGCTGCCTGTTGTAAGATCATTTTTTCCCAGAAAACTTGTCTAAGAATTTTTAGATAAAAATCGTCACTTAATTTGATCATACACTGTGTATTATAAAATGAACTAAAATAATGAATAACAATATCCTTTAACTTTTTTTGCTAACAGGTTACTTATTTAATCTAAGGCAATACACACTTCTGAGGAGAACGAATTATTATTTCTGATTGATGGATACCAAAATTACTAACATACAGTCACAAACATCACAGTCTAGAAATATACCTGAAAACTATTCAATGGTGAAAGAAAAACGGAGGAAAAGGTTACTAGACACCTTTTCAAGAAATTGTCAATGACTAACGTTAGGAATTAAATAGATTGTTCAAATAATAATATAATTCAATAATAATATCATTTTTGGATAAAAAGCATTAAGCGTTCACTTTTCTATGTTACAAATTATGATCTAGCTCATATTCTTTGGATTTTAAATATTCATGTTTACATTAAATGCTACTTAAATGTTAACATTATGATGATTTTACATGTTTTGTGAGTGAAGAGACTTGAAGATCATCTGGTTTGCTCTCTACATGAGTGAGAAAACTGAAGCCTGAAGAAATGAAAATACTTGCCTCAGATTTCACAGAGTGCTAAGAGTCAAGATGAAATTAGAATCTATGCAATTCAGTGCTGTCTCTATTATACCATAAGGTAATATCCAAAAAAATTTATTGGACAGTAACTCTGTGTTTTTACAATGTGCCCTACATTTGTCTAAAAATACAGTAGCTTACTGTCCTTAAGTAAAAATGAAGCTCTAAAATAATCTTTTATTAATACGTTCATTTGCATTTGCTGTTCAAGCAACAAGATGTGTTCCTTTTGAAGGTTCTAGTGTAATTTTTCAGTTACCATGGCTTTTGAGTGAGACTGCAGCAATATGATAGGTAAGAATAGTAAATTGGCCCTTACGGAGTGTTAGCCTGGTAGTACTTGATTCATAGACCCCGTTGGGTAGAAGTTGACAATACACTACTAAAGAAGAAAGGTTTTATTTGTACTGTAATTTTATTTCAGAGAGAATACTCAGAAACCAAATTGTAAAGTAAACAAAAGTAAATAATATATAATATACCATATTTTTTAACTTAAAAATAATATTTTTAACATTCAGAAAATCTTACTTTTAAGAATAAGAATACAGCGACTTTTTAAGATTATTTGAAAATGTTTACTCTTCAATCTTATGGGCAAAGTGTATTTTGCTAAGCATTTTTCTTTAACTGCCATATATATAAACCCAGATTTATAGCATACCAAAAGCCTAAAGTACAATAAATTATGGTTCTTTTGTTTGTTTATTTGTTTGTTTGAGATAGAGTCTTGCTCGGTTGCCAGGCCGGAGTGCAATGGAGCGATCTCGGCTCACTGCCAAGCTCCACTGCCCGGTTTCAAGCGATTCTCCTGCCTCAGCCTCCTGAGTAGCTGGGACTACAGGCGCATGCCGCCACACTCAGCTAATTTTTGATTTATTTATTTATTTATTTATTTTTAGTAGAGACAGGGTTTCACCACATTGGCTAGGATGGTCTTGATCTCTTGACCTCATGATCCGCCCGCCTCAGCCTCTCAAAGTGCTGGAATTACAGGCCTGAGCCACTGCGTCTGGCCTAAATTCTGATTCTATACAGTAATTAAAGGAATATGTATTATGTACACCAACCATAAGCTGAACATTTGTGTCCCTCAAAAATTCCTGTTGATACCATAAATCCTCAATGTGACAGTATCTGTAGATGAGCCCTTTGGGAGATAATTAGATCATAAGGGTGGAGCCCTCAAGATAGGGTTACTGCTCCTATTAGAAGGGACAAGAAAGACCTTGCTTTCTCTCTCTCTCTCTGATTTCTGCCACGTGAAGATACAACGATAAGACAGCCATCTGCAAACTAAGAAGAGTGCTTTCACCAGAATCCCACAATACTGGCACAAGCCTCCCAGAACCGTGAAAAATAAATTTCTCTTTTTTAAACCACCCAGTCAATGTGTTATAGCACCCTGAGGTGACTAAAACACCATGAAAACTTAAACATAAGAATTTTGGTCGGGCCCGGTGGCTCATGGCTATAATCCTAGCACTTTGGGAGGCCAAGGCAGGCAGATCACCTTGAGACCAGCCTGGCCAACATGGTGAAACCCCATCTCCACTAAAAATACAAAAATTAGCCAGGTATGCTGGCACATGCCTGTAATCCTGAGAGGTTGAATTGCTTGGACTTGTAATCCTGGGAGGCAGGAGAATTGCTTGAACCTGGGAGACAGAGGCTGCAGTGAGCTGAGATTGCACCACTACACTCCAGCCTGGGCGACAGAGCAAGACAGTCTCAAAAAAACAAAAAACAAAAAACAAAAAACAAACAAACAAAAACCCCAAGAATTCTGGTAATTATCAACTGGAAGTTGGGAGAATCTTTGGTATTGAGCTTTTGCCTAAGAAATTCTTATATACTTCTTATAAGTTCTTCCTTTATGTAATAAGAATATCTCACACTATATAAAATATTCTAAAATGTTCATATTTTATCTATTATAATAAACAGGTAAAATAGGCTTAAAAAAGGAAACTCCTGTATCATGACGAGGAACTTTGTTACTTATTGGAAGTATTTTTACTCCCTTCTCATAATTTGTTTGCAGTGCTGAAATATTCAGTTGTCAATGCCAATAGAAGTTCGTATTCTGTCCAGAACTGTTTTCCAATTCCATTTAAGTTCTTGATATGATTCTAAACAATCTCTGTAATCATAACGTAAATCTCACTAAGAAAAAATCAATTCAATGCTTAAGAATTCCCTTAAGTTATTCATTTAAATACTTAAATATATACAGATATTAGGCAGCCCAAGGACAACTAAATTTTTAATAAGGCTATGTAGATATGTCAGAACTAAGCACTAGAATAAGACCGCATTTCCCAAATATATACATTAAGATATTAGGGTTTCTTTGATAAAATAAAGCAGAAGACAATACTCCATATAAACAAATAGAAAATGTAAAGATTATTTTGCCCACAATTACATTCCCTAGAAAATTTTAAAGATAAATTTTTGGCTAGGTGTGCTGGGTCATGCCTGTAATCCCAGCACTTTGGGAGGCCCAGGTAGGGGGGATTGCTTGAGGCTAGGATTTCAAGAACAGACTGGAAAACAGAGAGAGATACCATCACTACAAAATATTTAACAGTTAGCCAGGCATGGTGGTGCAAGCACAGGAGTTTGAGGCTACAGTGAGCTATGGTGGTGCTACTGTGCTACAGTCTGGCTGGCAGAGCAAGACCTTGCTTCTGTTTAAAAAATAAAAGGAAATTTATTTCAAAGGTATATATTCTTATATAAATTTTAAAGTCCATTATCTTAAAACTATAGTCCTGTGTGAATACATTAGATTATAAGATATCCAAAACTTACAGAAGTACATGCTAAAATACACACTGTGCTCAGCTATGTTATTGACATAATTAAAACTATTAATATATGCAAAGTGATAAATTTTGTTTTGCTTTATTTTGAGATGGGGATTTTGCTGTGTTGCCCACACTGGACTCAAACTCTTGGGTTCCAGTGATCCTCCTGCCTCAGTTTCCTGATTGGCTGGGATTATAGGTGAGAGTCACTGGGCCCATCAAGTGTGATGAATTTTAAACAAAATTGAGTTAATCTTATACAAATACATTTATGAGTTGCTAGATCAGAAAAAAAGAATGACAAAGCTGTCAACAGATTTCCAATGAATAGTTATTGATGTTACTCAGTGTATGCAGAATTATTCCAAATTCACGCAATATGTACTTTATTATACTTAGAATGATATAAGAAAAGCTCTTTATCATTAAAAAACAAATCTGAGAAGTATATTATAATTACCATTTATACTTAAGTTAGACTGATAAAGAAATATGATTTTTTAAAGACATCTTATCTACCTTTCCAAATTATTCTTATAAGTATAACCATGTCATGCTCTTCTGTTTTCAGACACAACATTTTATCAGGGTTAAAAACAAAATTGAAACCATCATCTTTCATGGTAAATTTTATAGTGTCTCCCAAATTTTAAAACTACTAGCTGAAGGTACAAAACTCAGCCTAACTCACTTTATACAAATATAAATCCTAAACCAATCAATCATATAATTTTGCATTTTAAAGAGCTGCTTTTATTAAAACCATTTCAGAACAGATTTAACTGTTTTCCATTTTCTAGCAATATCAATAAAGTTTAATTTAATTTCTTCTTAATCTAGGTGGTCATATTACAAAAAATAGAAAACATAATTTCTACATGGGGCAAGATAATTTATTTATACATATTTAACATTTCTATAATTAGCTCTACTTCCAGAGACTTAAAATCCATTACAACATTTCTTTCCATACCTGTGAAATACTATGGATTAATAGTATTCTACACAATTTATAGAAGATCCTATTATTTTGCTTGTTATCTGAGAAAAATGAGGCAGAGCCAGAGTTTAATTTGATTTTTTTTTTTTGAGACGGAGTCTTGCTCTGTCAGCTAGGCTGGAGTGCAGTGGTGCGATCTCGGCTCACTGCAGGCTCTGTCTCCTGGGTTCACGCCATTCTCCTGCCTCAGCCTCCCAAGTAGCTGGGACTACAGGCGCCCGCCACCACGCCCGGCTAATTTTTTTATATTTTTAGTAGAGACGAGGTTTCACCGTGTTAGTCAGGATGGTGTCGATCACCTGACCTCGTGATCCACCTGCCTCGGCCTCCCAAACTGCTGGGATCTTTGGCGTGAGCCACCGCGCCCGGCTTAATTCGCTTTTAACGCATACACGTACACACAAGAGTACAGTGAAATTATAACCACCAAGCTTTCATTAACAGGAATATTTTAGAAATGCAATCTTCCGGTTAACTTTTATTCATATTACTAAAGACTGTTCTAAAACATACGAGCAGCTTTCTGACTTAGAAATAACAAAAAGAAGAATATGATTTATTCCCTTTTTGATTGTTTGGAAATTTTTGTCATGGAGGATCATCATTCCAACAATAATTACTACTGTAGCTGCAAACTGGTGGCCCATACATTGGATCTGGCCCACCGATATACTTTCTTTGGCCAAAAGAGTTGTTTAGAAAGTTAACATAAGAATTAGGGTTTCTGGTCTCCCGAAGCAGCAGATCTGTCAATACTGCTGCATGTCAATAACTAGCTTAAGGGGAACAGCACTTTCCCCCTTTAATAGGTGCATACATTCTCCAGCTCACCACCATTCCCAACACTACCAAGTTCTTAAGCCTGACTTACTTCAATCACTTATATTACCTGCTTGGCCCCTTTAGGCCTTTAAGTTTGAGTTCCCCATACCATTATTATATCACTGTAACTGTAGGAGTCCCAAGAAATTAAATGTAATATGGTCTGGAGAAAATTCTGCGAAAGTTGCCTTTAGAAGAAATCTATTATCTTGATGTAGGCAGTTTCTATGTTCATTTTCCTATTTCTGGTAAAATATGGTTAATACAAAATCTAGTCAGTTTACTTCTAGTTGGCTAATACCAGATTTACTGAGCAACTGTTTCCATATTGTTAAGAATAATTAAAGATTTAGTTTATAATAAACGGTAAAAAAAAAAAATCCTTCCTTCCTCACTGAACCATTTGAAAGATCATTTTACTGCATGTAATTCTCATTATAAGTATGCAAATACTGGAAACATAAATATTTAGTGATTCAGTAAAGACATCAAGCATGCTATTGTCAAGCTAGCACTGAAGAAACTACACTTGACTTAATGAACAAAATGCCTCATTGAATACACAACTATTTCTGAAATTTAAAAAAGCGAAAGGCTGTTATTCCTATGCAACTTATTTTGTTGAAAGTTTAAGAATTTCATCACCATTATTAACATTTCATTTTAGGGTTTATAATAAATTGAATGCATTTTGAAATACATTTATAATCTTAGCTTCAGATCAGTACTCTTACATTTTGTTACTACAGAATAATTATTAGAAAATATTATGCAGTAATATTCTGAGACAATGCATCTAGTTATTTTCAATTTACAAAGATATATTGACTTTCAGATGTTCTTACACTTTATTAGAGTTAAATATTTGCAATCCTTCAATGTAAGCTTGAAAAGTTATTAAAGCTTAAAAATTAAAAATGTAGTTATTAAAGCTTATACTTTAATGTAGATGAAAAATTTAAATGATTATAAAAATTGAATAAAAACACTGTAAGCATATTGATATTTTAATCTGTCATTTCTGCAGTAACTATGCTAATAATTAAGACATGGATATCTAATCCATCAATACAAAAAAAAAAAGGCAATTGCCAGATTTCTCAAAGTCAGTGATGTAGTTCCTAGAATCTTACTTTGGCTAACAGGAATATTAATGGTTAACATTTATGAACAAATTTCTAATGGGTTTAAATAGTACTAATGTTATTTAATACAACGAAAAGATTAATAAAATGCTTTATAGTATAATTTACATATTCCTTAAGGAAAATAATAGTACCTAATCCTTTCAACATCTTTTTGTTCTCTTCTTCATCTGTCATCCTTTTTTCTGTGTTTCCATATAGTAACAACAAACTGACAATGTTTTAAAATTGTACTAAAGGCAAAGAAACCTCTCAATACAAGATGAATACATGATGTATTGATTTAATACCAAATTGTGTAATAACCACAAATTGAGAAACAACTAGTATATAGCAAATGAAATGCAGATATAAATGGAACATGACAAACTCTTAATGCAGAAATGCATATAATTTAAAATGCCAAAATAGAATTTCTCTTAGGTGTTGTTTTTATCTTAAAGGTAAATAATAATTTTAAAATAACAGTAAAAGTATTTTAAACACATTTGGAGAACATGAAAATTACTTTTCAGTTCAAATAACATTGACAAAAACTAGGAATTCTAATATCAGAACAATTTATTTGTCAGAGACAAATTCAGGTCTTTATCTAAATTTATTCAATTTAACTATTCAAGCCACATTAAAATAAAATATGTACAAAATAGATTATGAAAATATATTTTCCTTGCGTTTAATTTTTTGTATGCCATTAATCCATTATCTAATCTTATAATGTGGTAGAAAGACTGAAAACTGGATTTAAAAAAATCACTGAATTGTTTACATATCTTCTTGTGGCTCTCAACAAAATTTGATAGTGGGAATAGTCTCTTCTATTTGAAAAAAAAACATAATTTGGGATCAGCAGTCTAGGGCTGGAGCATAAAAACTCTATGAAAAATGAATTATACTAATAAAAGTAGAACTGTTATATATGTACATATTACATGTATGTATATAATATATATATGTATGTGTGTGTATGTCAGTGGGTTCAAGCATAACTAGGGCCAATTCCAAAATGATGGTCCCTGATGCAATTCTTTCTTCCAATCCTGTTTTCATGTTTTAAAAACTGCGAAACATATCATAAATACAGAAATGCGTAAGATACATGCTCAATTAAAACATAATTTTAAAATTAATATCTTTGCAATCACCTCCCAAGTAAAGAGTAGTCTTCTTTAAAGAAGTTATAGGCAGGTAGGATTTAGCCCAATTGGGAAAAATCTTTATAATAATTACAAATGTCCAAGAATATGAACTGCCTCATAAGGTAGAGGGGCTCTGAACTGTTCAAGCAGATTGGACATCAACTGTTAGTGATATCGTATAGCGTTAGAGCATTCATCACATTTAGATACAAACTGGAATAGAATTCTCATGTCAAGGCCAGAAAATTTATGTTTTTAGAAAGCTCCCCCAGTGTTTTGTTCATGAGCCTGATTTGAGAACCAGTGATATAGGAAAAGTTCTAGTTTAGTTCAGAGTACTAGATAGTTAACTTCTAAAGTCCTTTCCAATGATGGCTTATGGTTTTCTGGATATTATAATCTAATTATGAAAGAGAAGTACTATGTTACAATTTTAAGAATGAATCATTAGCAGAAAAGTATGATCAAAAGGAATGTGATGATTATATTTCACCACAGTTAAAGGATTAATGAAAAAGGCACTACATTTTGCCTAATAGTTTGATATTTAAAATTTGATTTTTAGAATTATCTTTCTCATTTATTGTCTAAGTTCAGTAGTTTTAATGAAAAATTGAAGTTTTAAAAATGACTGAAATAGGGACGCATTCTTTCTTCAACAGGTATTTGCTGAGGACCTATGCTGTGGTAGGCAGCGTTCCAGGCACTGGGGATACAGCAGTGCTCAGAACAGATGAAGACTTTGCTCCTATGAAGCTAAAATTTCAGTATGCCCTAAATATTGTTCTCTGAAAGAAGCATGCCTGAAACACAAGTTCTTTTTCTTTTGTAGTTATAATCATTTATTTAGATTGAACCTAAATTCTAAATTTATTTAGTTAGAGCAGCAACAGAATCTTAAACCAGGAGAATCCCCATCTCAGAATGTAAATAATAAAATCTGGTCTGTCAGTCTCTCAAGTTTGCTGTTAAAATCCCATGATACATACATATATCATATATGTATGTATATATCATATATTAGGTATTATATAGAAACATATCTATACAGTATATGAATATCATGTTACACATATATACATATATTATATATGCATGAGCTATAAAATCAGTTTTTAGCCAGAAAAGCACCCTACAAATGAGATATTAACATTACTATTTGTTAAAATCATGATTAAAATAAAATGGTGAAGACTCTGAAAGTGTAACAGGAAATGAGGTAGCAATATTTTACAATATCTCCTTATAATAGTCACTTGTTATTACATTGAGTGACCTTGAATATCTTATTTGACAAATATAAGAAAATTTGCTCATTTTGTGTAATATGTAAAATTAATTCTTTTAATGAAGAGGGTATATTCCAAATAATAACAGAAATAGGAAACTTTAATGATGTGCTGAAATATTAGATATGGGTATAATGGACTCATAATCATTAAATAACAATGTAAAACCAACCTGGAAATGAAAATGACAAAGAGAAATAAACAGACATTAGGGCAAGAAAAGGATAGAGCAATTCATAAAGACGGAAACTGGGAGAGAGTCTTCTAAGCATGTGCTAGATTAGAGCATGGTATATACACATGTATATATAGACACACATATACATGCATGCACACATGTATATATGACATAAAGGGAGCTCTAGAGCTGTAATCTCCTTTATTACAGCTAATGGTTCCAAGTCAATGTATTGTTGGAAGCATAGAAAAAGACAGACAGATAGACAATGGGAGGCTGGGCACAGTGGCTCATGCCTGTAATACCAGCACTTTGGAAGGCTGAGGCGGGCGGATCACGAGGTCAAGAGATGGAGACCATCCTGGCCAACACCGTGAAACCCCTTCTCTTAGTAAATACAAAATTTAGCCGAACATGGTGGCAGGCACCTGCAGTCCCAGCTGCTGGGGAGGCTGAGGCAGGAGAATCACTTGAACCTGTGAGACAGAGGTTGCAGTGAGCCGAGATCATGCCACTGCACTCCAGCCTGGGTGACAGAGTGAGACTCAGTCTCAAAAACAAACAAACAAACAAACAAACAAACAAACAAACAAACAAAAAAAGAAAATGGGCCACTTGTCAATTCCACCTCTTTATACTGTGGCTTAATTGCTTTGTTTGAAGTGATTCCCCAAACAATAGACAGACTGAATTTTTAAAATATATATGGGAAGTCAGCAAAAATGATCAATTCTCATAATATTTGTTGAACTATATAAACTATTTTTATATTCTCTCTATTAGTGTCATTGCTTGAGAGAGAAATCTCATCTTGTAGTCCTTGGATAATATTTTTCCTCTTTGCTGGATTTGTTAATCCTTACTTGATTTTACAATTCATTTCCTAGTTCCATCTGTCAGCTTCTTTAGAGATAATATCAATCCCTACAGTAAGTTTTTTCAGTTACAAAGATCTTTTCTAGACAATCCCATATTTTGTACCATAATTTTATGCTTAAACTCAGCAAGAATAAAAATATTTATTTTACTAAAAGAATAGAAGCCAAAGTTTGAAATGAAAAACTAAAGCATGTCAATGAGTTTTAAACACATTTCCTGAATAACTCTGAAAATATTACACTAAAATAGTTCCACTATAAACAAAGTTTGGAAAGTGCTGGTTTAAATACAACTTTATTATAGCGCTTCTCAGAGTGTTCAGGTATGCTATGAATCTTGATGAGAAGGACTGTATGTGTAGTAGTTCCCAAATTTATTTGATAGTGGAATAACTTTTTTAAAGCAGCAGTGCATGGGATTAACTTTCTGAAAATACACTTGAAAAGCACTGATTTTAAAGATTCAATTTTATATTTCTAAGTATTCATACCTCATATTCTTACCTTGTTCACTGATTTTAGCTAGAGACCCTCTCAGATTCACATAGCTGGAATATATTAAAAAGACTAAACAAGAGAACCCATGAGGCTCATGTGCAAAATAATATGTAATGTTTTAATTACCATGTTTCTTATAATTTAAAAACCTTATGCTTGGTTTGGATCAAGGACAAGAAAAACTGTTTAAGCTTCTCAAATATGTTCTTAAGCTATTCATTCAGAAAAAGACTTTTTAATGGTTAGAGGCAGCAAGAAATTATAGATTTTCGTTTGAGAATGTTTTTCTGCCTTATATAGGGCTGAGTTTCACTTATCTTTTCTCGTACAGTTTATGTCTTCAAAAGGTATTCTGTAGTGAAGTGGAAGGAACCCTGAACTTTGGTTACAAACGGTATGATTTGTATCACTACTTTGACACTTACGTAATACTGGGCAATTTAGATAACCTCTTATAACATCAGTTTTCCATCAATCTGAGCTTCAAAGAGAGCTTTAAGTGAAATTCTTAAGAGGATTATAAAATGCTTTACCAATGGGAAGTATTATTTTCAAATCAATCTAATTACTTTTTATCCTTTTTTTTTTTTTTTTGAGACGGAGTCTCGCTTTGTCGCCCAGGCTGGACTGCAGTGGCGTGATCTCCGCTCACTGCAAGCTCCGCCTCCCGGGTTCATGCCATTCTCCTGCCTCAGCCTCCCGAGTAGCTGGGACTACAGGTGCCCGCCACCACGCCCGGCTAATTTTTTATATTTTTAGCAGAGACGGGGTTTCACCATGTCAGCCAGGATGGTCTCAATCTCCTGACCTCGTGATCCACCCGCCTCGGCCTCCCAAAGTGCTGGGATTACAGGCTTAAGCCACTGCGCCTGGCCACTTTTTATACTTTTTATTCTATATTGTAATCATTTGTTCACTTATCCATCTCCCCTCTAGACTTTATGCTCTTTGAGGAAAAGGATAGGTTTTATTAACAACTATTTTCCCTATTTTGGCACAGAGTCTAGCATACAGATGTTAAAAATTATTTGCTGAATAAAATGAAGGCAATTTAAGAAATGAAATAATTTTAATTCCATAACCACTAAAGGTCAACCATATCAAACTATGAAACAAACCTTATAAACATTGTCCACAATCTCTACCCTATTACTTTGTGAAATTATAATGAAATCTTTTGGTACTTCAGAAAATATTTTCTCTTGTATGAAATGCAAAATGGATCTATCCTATTCTGAATTGTCATCTGGCAAAGTGTGAGGAAAGTTTCTATGGAATATGCAGTTCTAAAAAGCTAAAATATGTGAGAATTTCATAAATTTAGTTTTCCTCTTTCTGATTCCTTTTTTTTTTAAACCCATCTCTACTATTTATGAAACACTTGTCATGTGCCAGAAAGTGTTAAGTGCCTTAAGGGCATTATTGCATTGAGTTCTCATGACAACCTTCTAAGAAAATTACTATTATTATCCCCAGCATATGAAGAGAGTGGCTGTTATTTTCCCAAGTTTATATTGTTAGAAACTGGCAGAGCAAGGACTCAATCGAGTTCTGTTAGAATACAGAGTTAATTTTTAATCATTATGCTATATTACCTCTCATGCATGTTTTGGGGGAACTTAAAGCATTCTTTCTTTTTTTTTTTTTTTTTTTTTTTGAGACAGAGTCTCACTCTGTTGCCCAGGCTGGATTGCAGTGGTGCAATCTCGGCTCACTGCAAGCTCCGCCTCCTGGGTTCACGCCATTCTCTTGCCTCAGCCTCCCAAGTGGCTGGGTCTACAGGTGCCTGCCACCACACCTGGCCAATTTTTTTGTATTTTTAGTAGAGACAGGGTTTCACCATGTTAGCTAGGATGGTCTCGATCGCCTGACCTCGTGATCCGCATGCCTCGGCCTCCCAAAGTGCTGAGATTACAGGCAGTATTATTTCTTATAATACTAAAAATTCGCATGATGAAAAATGATGAAGACTCACTGTATGCTTACTATGAGTCAGTGTAACATGGCATGAAGTTCTCATTCACAGCTTAGCAATGCAAGCCAGTCTAATCCTCAAGGTGCCAGATCAGAACTCTCAGTCTCTATATATGACAGGTGTACCATATAAGGTAGCAATTCACACTGTGATATACAGAAATAGTAAAAGAAAGCTGAGTAAATAATAGACTATCTAGAAAATACACAGTTGTCTTCAGACAACTATGTATCTATTCAAAATATTTTCACAGAAAGTCCCAGAAGACTAATTCTACAAATTTTCTTATTTTTGCCATCTCCAAATGATAATTACATTATATCTAAAAATCCTGTATGAAATCTAACAAGAGTGGGAGAAAACCATAAGAAAAGATAACAAAAGGCTTGGTATGGTGGCTTATGCCTATAATCCAAGCACTCTGGGAGGTCAAGGTGGGAGGATCATTTGAGGACAGGAGTTTGAGACCAGCCTGGGCACACAGCAAAATCCAATCTCAACAGAAATGAAAATTAAAAAAAAAATAGCCAGGCATGCCTATAGTCCTAGCTACTTGGGAGGCTGAGGCAGGAAGATCACTTGAGCCAAGGAGTTGGAGGCTGCAGTGAGCTATGATCATGCCGCTGTACTACAGCCTGGGTGATAAAACAAGACCCTTGTCTCTTAAATAAAAAAAAGAAAAAATAACAAAAGACACCATTAAAATTTAAACATTAAGCAAACTCATACCAACCTTTGAATATGCCCCAAAAGTGTAAAGAGTGTAAATAGTGTAAAGAGAGTTCTGTTGAAAGATGCAAAGATGAGGGGAATGACTATTCATCATATATCAGTAAATCAACCAACCAACCAACCAAAGTGTTCCTAAATGGAATACATATGAGCCATGAAATACATTACTAGGAAGTAATTTCCACTGATTCCTGAAATAGAAGTTCATTTCCATTGTGGGGGGCAGGGGAAAGACCACCTGGACTATTTATTTATTTATTATTTATTGAGACAGGATCTCTCTCTGTTGCCCAGACTGGAATGCAATGGTTTGATCATGGCTCATTGCAGGCTTGAACTCCTGAGCTCAAGCTATCCTCCTGCCTCAGCCTCAGCATATGAGATCACAGGGTAATTTTTAAAAAGCTTTTGTAGAGATGGAGTCTTGCTCTGTTGCCCAGGGTGGTCTTGAACTGCTGGGCTCAAGCAGTCCTCTTGCCTTGGCCTCCCAAAGTGCTAGGATTACATGTGTGAGCCACCAATACCAGCCTGTCCTGGACTATTTAAAAACTTTTGTCAAAGAAGACTGTGACAAGCATATTGGGTATTGCATTATGTCAGAAGTACTATGTTGGAAGCTCTATTCCTTTGGAGCTCTTCACACCTGTAAACTTTCTCTGTTTTACTGCAATCTAATTTATTCATATACAAACTTTTATTGAGTCCCTACTATGTATGAAATATCGTAGATACTGGGAGGCAGAAAAATAAAGATAAAAGTGAGAGATATACTATACTCAACTAATCAACCATGATAGATTAAATATATACTTAAATAACTGTATCACAGGGGAGAAAATGGGTATCACAAGAGAAACTATTATTTTAAAAGAATATTATATATAATCTGTGAAGTAAGAGAAGAGAAGGTGCGTCATGGAAGAATTCACATGTCAGTTGAGTGGTGAAGGATGAGTAGGTACTTTACTCATAAAGAAACCAGAAGCCACATTTCAGGTAGAAGAGCCAACGTGAACATACGCACAACGAACAAAGGCAAGATCCTGGAATGAGAAGGGTCAAGAAGAAGTGCAAAGGTGTGAAGTCAAGATATGGCTAAAAAATAAAGACTGGAATTGTTTCTTCCTTAAAATCCTAAAGTCTCAGGCCAGGTGTTCTTGGATTTTTTTTTTTTTTCACTTTTGTATCCTGAAGATTAGATTCCATTTTTTTCTGTATGGAGAATCAGAATCTGAAAATAAAGTCATACTATAGTACCACACTATACTGATGTCATGGCATCTAACAATAATACTCATGCATGAAAGTTTTTTTTATTTCAAACTTTTTCTTTTACTGTATCTATAAAATTTGAACTTCTGTATGTTAAATTTGTTTATCATGAGGCATAAACATGATTATGAGGGAGTCACTGGTCAGAATACTGCATTTAGTTTGAGTAACAGCTATAGACTAATTGTACTTATTCGCTTTTTTTTGTTTTTTTGAGACAGAGTCTTGCTCTGTCACCTAGGCTGGAGTGCAGTGGCACAATCTCGGCTCACTGCAAGCTCTGCCTCCTGGGTTCATGCCATTCTCCTGCCTCAGCCTCCCAATTAGCTGGGACTACAGGTGCCCGCCACCACGCCCGGCTAATCTTTTTGTATTTTTAGTAGAGACGGGGTTTCACCGTGTTAGCCAGGATGGTCTCAATCTCCGACCTTGTGATCCGCCCGCCTCAGCCTCCCAAAGTGCTGGGATTACAGGTGTGAGCCACCGTGCTGGGCCCTTATTTGCTTTTAAAAATAAATATTGAATGTGATGGAAGCTACTGCAGTATTTCTTTCCTACTGTAATTATTTCATACAGTATAATTCATTCCAATTTCATGATTTCTCTACTTTCATACTAAATTCATTTTACTCCTTAATGTATAATCAGTGGGAAAAATGTTAGAAATTAAATGTGAAAAGAGCAAAGAAATGCATTTTATCCCTATAGCAGACAAGTTAATAGAAATAATATTTACCTGTAGATTAATGGTAATGCCATAAAACAAAAGTTGAATATATTAATGAATGATAATGGATATTTTTAATGTATATAACTCTAAATTGTTATTTTTTCTATAAGGAAATTAATCAGTAAAAAATAATCTGTTCAGGCATCTCTGAATAAGGAAAGAATAACAGTTATCACAGAAATACAAATAAATAGAAGTTACTAACTATATTACAAAGTAAAACTGTAAGTCTCTTAAAACTTATGTAAGATATGAGAATGAATTTTAGGCTGGGGGGCTCATGCCTATAATCCCAGCACTCTGGGAGCCTTCAGTGAGAGGATTGTCTGTGGTCAGGAGTTCAAGACAAGTCTGGGTAGGTAACATAGTGAGACACTGTCTGTACTAAAATGTTATGTTTTCTTTTCTTTTCTTCTTTTCTCTTTTCTTTTTTTTGTTTTTGTGACAGAGTCTTGCTCTGTTGCCCAGGCTGGAGTGCAGTGGTGCAATCTCGGCTCACTTCAACCTCTGCCTTCCTGTTCAAGCAATTCTCCTGCCTCAGCCTCCCAAGTGACTGGGACTACTGGTGCATGCCACCATGCCCGGCTAATTTTTTTTTTTTTTTTTTTTTTTTGTATTTTTGGTGGAGACGGGATTTCACCGTGTTAGCCAGGATGGTCTCGATCTCCTGACCTCATGATCTGCCCACCTCGGCCTCCCAAAGTGCTGGGATTACAGGCATGAGCCACCGTGTCTGGCCTTCTAAAACTTTTTTAAAAATTAGCCAGGCATGGTGGCATGTACCTGTATAGTACCAGTTACTTGGGAGACTGAGGTAGGAGGATTGCTTGAGCCCAGAAGGTCGAGGTTGAAGTGAGCTATGATAGCACCACTACACTTTAGCCTGGATGACAAAATGAGACTCTGTATTAAAACTTTTCTTTTTAATTGACACTGATGTCCAATTTCATATCAATGAAGAGAGATACGGTATCGAATTAGAAATACTATCAGTTACTAGAAATAGTCACCCTGAAAGTGTGGCGACACCAATAGCAAGGGGAACCCTTTCCACTATGCACAATGCAATATCAACCTTTATCTTATCTTAATTAAAACCTGGTTCTTCCTTGAACACGCTGTTTCCCTGAGGTTCTTTCTAGTAACAAATACTTATCCTTCTTCCTAGGTTGTAATATTTCTGGCTAGTTGCTACTTTTTCTTGAATACTTACCTTCCACTTTTATTTAAAAGTTTAAATTTCTTTGTAGTTTATGACAACTGGCTATGCTAACTTATACCTCTGCCCCTCCCGAAGCCCCACCACTTTTATTCCCTTTCTGGTTCTAATGGTCATTCTTTCATTTACTGAAGTCCTTGAGAGCTGGTTTAGACTTTTCTTCAATTCTCAATTTTACCACAATCCTAAAGGACTTAAATAGCCGTTACAAAAACCTAACCAACTGCCCAATGATCCCAAACCTACATAAATTCAGTTATCTTCATATTTATCTTCTCTTCCGTTAACACTTTATTCACTCCAATGCTGTGTCATATACTTTTTCAACTAATAGAATAGCATCTACATAAAATCTTACATTTCAAAGACATGCTCTCTCTCTCTCTTTTTATTTTTTTCTTGAGACAGGGTCTCACTTTGTCAACCAGGTTGGAGTGCAGTGGTGCAAGCTCAGCTCACTGCAGCCTTCACCTCACTGGTTCAAGGGATCCTCCCATCTCAGCCTCCCAAGTAGCTAAGTCCACAGGTGTACACCACTATGCCTGGCTAATTTTTGTATTTTTTGAAGAGGCTGGTCTCAAATTCCTGGAGTCAAGTTATCTAACTGCTTTGACCTTCCAAAGTGCTGGGATTACAGACATGAGCCATCATACAAGCCTCAAAGACATATTATAACTAAAATCTCTTACCTCCCTGAACCCTATTTTTACTATATCATATAGTTTTCCAATTCTTGGATTTCATCTATTTTATCCTACTTCATCAGTTCCCACATGAACTTGTCTTCCTTCTCATTTAGCACTGACATTTATACAACCACTCTCAGTTTCCTTCTACTGCTATTTTTTCAACAACTCCATCCATCAAAACTCCACTCCTCAATAAATGCTATAGTGTGACTTAACTGTTTCTACACTTTACCTGTCTCAATGCTGCTAAGAAAGATCACAGTGCTCTCTCATGCTGGTGTCTCTTGAAACTGTTTGTCTCCAACTTGCAGAACTATTCAACAACCCTTTAATTTGTCCATGGTCAGCTACTTCTCATATTTTCTTCAGTAGTTATTCCAAATCTCCAAACCCCCTAACTCAACTTCTAAACTCTTATATTCCTACCTCTTATGTGATTGAGAAAATTAAGGCCATCAGGCAGTATTAACCAACCTCCCAACTCCTTATCTAATAACATCTATTTTCATATTTGTTTTTCCTTTTTCAAGCCAGTTTATCCAGCTATGTTTCTGATCCCATCTCCTCCATCTTCAGGTTCTTACTCTAGTAGATGTGCCTTCTCAGTCCTCTATCTACAGATAGATCTTTTCTTCAGACCATGTATGTTACCTATTCCCAAATTTCTCACTTGCAGGGTCCCATATAGTGACTGTGAAGTCATGTGTACACTCAAGTTTACCATATAGGAAAATAATATGATGGCATATCAACATTTAACCTAGTAATTTTCCTAAATTTTTGAGAATAATATATGTAATTATTAAATGAGAATCTTCAATATGTTTACAGTTCACAATTTTAATGCCAATGATTATATTTATGTCCAAAGAATAACTTTTGGACAGTAACAGAAAGGAAAAAAAATCACCTTTTCTTGAGCATAAGGTCTGTGTTTTATTCATCTTCAGCACTCTGGAAATTTAAAAATATATGCACGAATGAAAAAAATAGAAAAAAGATGTATTAATATTTTAGGGAAAGGAGGCTTGGAAGGAGTATTAGAATAAAAGAAAAGATGCTTAACAAACTAAACCCTAAACAAAATATTGTTTGCATATTATCACCACTAAAATCATATTTATAGAAGAAGCAACAAAGACTATAGATTCTCCTTCCCCCACTTTTTTTTGGAGACTTTCTTTTTGGCATTTTAAAGAGATATAATTCATAGGTGATAAAATATGCTCTTTTAAAGTATATGATTCAGTAGCTTTTAGAACATTCACAAAGTTGTGTGACTATCACCACTATCTATTTTGACAACATTTCATCAGCCCAAAAATGAACTCTGTATCTATTAGTAGTCATTCTCCAGTCTTCTTTCCCCTTAACCCCTGGCAACAAGTAATCTACTTATTTTTTCTAAGGATTTTCCTATTCTGGACATTTCATATAAATGGAATAATACAATATATGGCCTTTTGTGCCTTTCTTCTTTTACTTAGTGTAAGTTTTGCAAGCTTCATCCATGTTGTAGTATGAATCAGTGGTTCAATCCCTTCTACAGCTGAATAATATTCCATTGTATGGATATACCACATTGCTTATCTATTTATCAAAGCAGAGATCTTTTTCTCTGATGTTTTCACAAATTAACTACTTCAGACAAACTGACTACTCATATTTTATGCTATTATCCTAATGAGCTTGTGGTATGGTTTGGCTGTGTCACCACCCAAACCACATCTTGAATCACAGCTCCCATAATCCCCATGTGTTGTTAGAGGGATTGGGTGGGAGGTAATTGAATTATGGGGACGGGTTTCTCCCATGCTGCTCTTGTGATAGTGAATAAATCTCATGAGATCTGATGGTTTTATAAAGGGCATTTCCCTTGCACATGGTCTCTTAACTGCTGCTGTGTAAAATATGCCTTGCCCCTCCTTCACCTTCCTGCATGATTGTGAGGCCTCCCTAGGCATGTGGAACTGTGAGTTATTTAAACCTCTTTTTCTTTATAAATTATCCAGTCTCAGGTATTTCTTCATAGCAGTATGAAAATGGACTAATACAGCTTAGATTTATGTTATTTTTTAAGATAAGAATTTCCTATTAAACTAATCTCCATGAGAGATAATATCTCAAATTATGAAGGAGAAATGGGATTATGGAGAAATAAACATATTTCAGAGGCAATTAAGCATTAGAATTAACATGATTTGGTGAATGGAGGGAAGGAATTGTGCCCAGTGGGGAAGAACTAATCAAGAGTGATGCTCAGGTTTCTGGTTTGAGCAGGTGCAAAGATACCAGGCCATGCACTGAGACTGAGTGTATAGAAGAAGGAATAAGTTATTTATTTTGGCTGCTGGTTTGGTGAGAGGTATAATGAATTTAATTTTACATGATGAGCTTAGCATGCCCCTAGGACATACAGGAAGATGTCGAGAACCCAAGTGGACAGATCTGGCAGATACTTAGGAAGAAGAACTGGGTTGAAAGTATAGATTTGGAAGTTATCAATATATACATGCTACTTGAAGCCATGAAGCAGAATGCACCATCAAGATAATATGTATAGATAGTGAAGAAAAGAGGGCCCAGGATGGGATCCTGGAAAATGTCAACATGGTGGACATACAGAAAGCTCACAAAGAAGATAGAGGTGGCCAGAGCGTATGGAGAACTAAGAGATAATCATAAAAGCCAAGAGGGCAAACAAAATGTTTCAAGAAGAGACTGGCAATGAGATCAAATTCTAAATAAAGTTTGCCTGATAAAATATAAAAACAGCTAACTGAATTTAGCAGCATACATAATTTCAGTTATGTAACAAAAAGTTACATAACTTGTAATTGTAATAAAATAGAAGTAGAAAAACAAACCCTCAAAAAGGAGGCAAACAAGAGAGTAGATTTTAGGTACCCCAACACACACAAAATAAAAGAAAGAAAGAAAGGTAACTATATGAGACAATGGGTATGTTAAGTTGCTTGACTACAGTAAATGCTATGTGTATGTATAGATGTGTGTGTTTGTGTGTGTGTATATATATATATATATCTCAAAATAAGCATATCAAAACATCACGTTTTACACCTTAAATGTGTACAACAAAAAATGGACAATGGTGAAAAATTTCAATTATTATATCTAATATGGTAGTATTAACATAGTCCAAGAAGGCCGGGCACAGTGGCTCACACCTGTAATCCCAGCACTTTGGGAGGCCGAGACAGGTGGATCAGTTGAGGTCAGGAGTTTGAGACCAGCCCCTGGGCAACATGGCAAAACTCTGTCTCTACTAAAAATACAAAAATTAGCTGGGCATGGTGGAGCATGCCTGTAATCCCAGCTACTTGGGAGGCTGAGGCAGAAGAACTGTTTGAACCTGGATGATGGAAGTTGCAGTGAGCCGAGATTGTGCCACTGCACTCTAGCCTGGGCAGCAGAGTGAGACTCTCTCTCTCTCCCTCTCCCTCTCTCTCTCTCTCTCTCTCTCTCTCTCTCTCTCTATATATATATATATATATATATATATATATATAAAGAAATTGAATGGGATTAGTATGTTTTTGACATTTCACTTGAACTTGCCGACACACTAGATAAAAAAGAAAATACAATGGGCTACATTGTTTTCTTATCAGTAAGACAGCTATATCAGTTCTTTAAGAGAGATAATAATACAATCTTAAAGTTTTACCCAGATTATTCTAAAATGGTTGGTAGCATAAGAGACAATATCCTCAAAAATGCTTGGATAGCTACTGTAAAAGTAATTCTATACGTCTATTGCTGTTTCTTTAAAAATTTTCCATGAGTCTCTTCTACTTAACATAGTAGAGGAGGTTCTAGCCATAAGTTAACCAACATAGTAGAGGAGATTCATTAGGCAAGAAACAGAAATAAAAGGGATTCAGATTGAAAAAGAGAAAGTAAAACTATCTTTAAATGCAGGTGACATGGTCTCCTATATAGAAAATTCTAAGGAATCAACAAAAAACTATTACAGCTAATAAATGAGTACAGCAAGGATACAAGATCAACATACACAAATTAATTGTATTTCTATACACTAGCAATGAACAATGAAAAATGAAAGTAATGAAACAATTCAATTTACAATAGCATCTAAACAAATTACTTAGAATAAATTTAACAAAAGAAGTAAAATATGTATATACTGAAAACTACAAAACATCATTGCAAGAAAGTAAAGAAGCTGGGTATGGTGGCTTACACCCATAATCCCAGCCCTTTGGGAGGCTGAGGAGGGAGGATTGCTGAGGAGGGAGTCATGTTGCCTAGGCAACATGGCCAAACCCCATCTCTACAAAATTTTTTAAAAAAATTAGCTGGGTGTGGTGGCGTGCTCCTGTAGTCACAACTATTCAGGAGGCTGAGGTGGGAGGATCACCTGAGCCTGGGGAGATAGAGGGTGCAGTGAGCCATGATTGCACCACTGTACTCCAGCCTGGGTGACACAGTGAGATGCTGTCTCAAAAAAAGAGAAAAAAATGAGAAAGTAAAGAAAAAATAAATGTTTCTGCAGATCATATGGGGCAGAAAAATAAAGAAAACATAAATGGAACAACATTTTGTGCTCATGGATTAGAAGACTTAATATTCTTAAAATGGCAACAATCCTCAAATTGACCTAACGGAACACAATCTCTATCAAAATCCCAGAAATTTTCCCCCTGAATTGACAAGTTGAACTGAAATTTCATTAGGAAATACAAGCAACCAAAAAGAGAGGAGGAATAGCACCTACACTCTACTGGCATCATAATCACCTGTGGTGTTTTAAAAATGCAGAATCACAACTTTAGGAGTGATGTTCAAGTACTTTTAAAAAGTTCCCAGTTGAGTATTATGCACAATCATAAAACAGAGTAGAAGTTATTCGGGCTTATAAGATTTTCATTGGTGGTAAACAGAAGATAGCCTTAGTGACAAAGAAGAAAACAACAACAAAAAAGAAAGTACAAGCCACAGGTAATACTTGGTGGAGAAGCATAGCCCATCATACCCTCTGGGATGAGTTGGCACTGAAACACACTTCCAGAAAATTAAAAACAACAACAACAACAACAACAACTAAACTTGATAGAATATTGGAATGGAATATTAAATACTGTCTGGAAACATCTACCAAATAGTAGAAACTTACATTCAGCTCTTTGTTTTACCAGTGGTCAAAGAACCAATTACCTCTTGAATTTATGATAATAAAGGCAAATCATCAGTATAAAAGGCAATGCTCACTTTCCTGTTTGCTGTATACTATCATCTAAGCTATGGAATGATAATATGTGAATCATTGAAAAATCCATTCCTCTGTTTAACACGCTAAAAAGCCCAGACAGACAAAATGGATAGGTGTACATGACAGTCAGGATGACAATCTTCGTATTTTAGAGTCCTAATCACAACTATTTTCAAGAGACCTCTGCTTCCCCTTTAAAATTCTATAATATAGGCATAAATAGGCTGTATATATAAAGTTATATCACATGGCTATGTAATCTGTTTTCACACTAACTCTGATGTAGAATATGTTAGCAGCAATGACTTTGAATAAATGTTTCATTAATGATTATTCTGCTTGCCCTTCTAAAGATTATGAGATCTTTTGCTAGATAATTGAAATGGCTTAAGTCTCTTACAATCGGGTATTCATGAAAATTTGAACTAATGACAAATTTTTTCCTTAAAAAATTCTCTAGCTTAAAAACAGCAATTCTCTTAAAAAAGAGTAATGATAATTCCATAGCATTTATAGATATGCCTGAGAACCATAAGTATATAGAGAAATAATTTCTTGATTTTTAGTTTGAACACAAAGTTACCAACATTGTTGCTTTTGACAATACTATGCTTTTCAGTATTAGTTTTTTTCTATCTTCCATTGCAAATTACTTAAGATTGCCTTTCTCTGAATATTTCATCAAATATTCTTATGAATTTGTTAAGGCCATCCTGATGACACTTTGGATATGGAACTATCCTCAAACATCCATCCACACATGGCTAAGAAACTGCATCACTCTCAGGCTTAGAAATTTTAACATGTTTAATTTCATTAAACTTTTTAAATTTTAATTTTTGATGTGTGTGTAAATATAGCTAAGTATAAATATATTACTCATTACTCAACAGGAAAAAATATTATATTTAAACACTTAAACTGTTTTGGAACTTACTCTTTGCTAGTCATTTCTCCTTTTACATTCAGTAGACTTACTATAATGTGACTTACTATAAAATGAACATAATCATGCAGTAAGATCTGTATCATACAATTAGATCTAATTAATGAAAACAGTAATTATAATGGATTCTGTTTATTTTAGTTACTGTGTTAATTGTAAGTACTAGCATTGCTATAAATATTAAACTTTGAGGTAAGCTTTTTTTCTTCATATTAGGTTGGTGTAAAAGTAATTGTGGCTTCTGCCATTAAAATTAATGGCATTAAAAGTAATGGCCATTAAACGTAATGGCAAAAGCTGCAATTACTTTTGGACCACCCTTAATAACACTTATATTTCAAATAAAATATAAAAAATGTTAATCATATATAGGTTGAGCATTCCCTAATTTGAAAATCCGAAATCCTAACTGCTCCAAAATCCAAAACTTTCTGAGTGCCACAATGCACAGTAGCCTTTAAATCAAAACATGACATTGCAGGGAGAGATTGAAAGCCTGCCATTTTTTTGTTTTTGTTTTTGTTTTGCTATTGCTTAACAGCTGATATAGGTATTCTGGTGATGCTACTATGCTGCTTAGTTCCCTGAACACATTACCCTTTCACTGTATTAACAGTTTGTCATATTTTTTACTGTTAAGTATTTATGTGTTAATAAGTGTTAAAAAGTGACTATTGGTTGGGACTACAGAAATTCAGAGTCAGAAATGGCGATGATGCCAAACAACCACAGACTGTCCACATGAGTGATTGAGACAGATGTCTTTGCTTGCTTCTGATCGTTCAATGCAGACAAACTTTGTTTCATGCACAAAAGTATTAAAAATACTGGATAAAATTACCTTCAGGCTATGTGTGTAAGGTGTTTATAAAACATAAATGAATTTAGTGTTTACACGTGGGTCCTATCCTCAATATATCTCATTATATATATGCAAAAATTTCAAAATCTGAAAAAAATCCAAACTCGGAAACACTTCTGGTCCCAAGCATTTCAGATATGGTATATTCAGCCTGTATTATAGAATAAGATTATTTACAATAATGTTGTATAAGAACATAAGCTGTTATTAATATTTAAACAATCTATGATTGTGTTTATTAACTACCAAAACAAAATGATGCTTGGAATACTCAGACATATTTTCCCTCACAATAAAGACTGAGATTTATTCTAAGAAGTAAAAGCAAATTCAAAAGCCTATGTTGAAATGATTAATGAGTGCTACCAACATTTTCTTTTTCTTTTTCTCTTTTGGGGATGGAGTCTCACTCTGTCACCAGGCTGGAGTGCAGTGGCGCGATCTCGGCTCACTGCAACCTCCACCTTCTGGGTTCAAGCGATTCTCCCGCCTCAGCCTCCCAAGTGGCTGGGACTATGGGCACACACCACCAAGCCCAGCTAATTTTTGTATTTTTAGTAGAGACGGGGTTTCACCATGTTGGCCAGGATGGCCTTGATCTCCTGACCTCGTGATCCTCCCACCTCAGCCTCCCAAAGTGCTGGGATTACAGGCATGAGCCACTGCACCCGGCCCCAATATTTTCTTATAAACAATTGCCATTGATACTTCTTGCCATGTTCCAGGATATATGTTCCCTACAGAGATCAACCTGGTCTCCTCTAGTTTACAGTTCCAGAAGTATTACACAGTTACTTAAGCAAAGTGTAGTGCTTTGATGAACTGCATTTCTAGAATATACCATTTTTCCTTTTCCTTGGAAAATAATGTGCTCTTTTTTTGAAGAAATAATGAAGCGAGTACTATTTAAAAACCAGAAACTTAAGGTTATAGTCGTCTCTGAATCTCTGCCCAGCAAGCCAGGTATGGCAGTGTGGGATCTGGGCTCCAGGCAAACACCAAGGGACTCATGTGTTCTCATCTCTACAGTATGTAGAAAACACATTAGAGACTCATTCTTTTCTTTGCTCTTGGAAGAAAGGAAACTCTGTGTATCTTTCCAAGGACACCTTGGAAAGCTTTTCTCTGTGAATTAGTGATGAAATAATCCTATGCCCAACAAATCAGAAAAATGGTCATCTTTATTAGTAAACCAATGTAATTATCAAAAGTTAGATGAATACCAAAGACAGATTTGAAATTACTAATTTAGACTCAAATAACAAAATATGCCTTAAGATTCATTTTTATGTTTAATGCCTGTTATAGAGAAACTGTCATAGAGCACAAATACAGTTAAATATATCTAAGATAACAAGTGAAGGGACACTGGCTAAATCACTGAATCATATACTCAATGGGTAGAGATCTATCCCAATTATCTGTCTCACTGTGAGAAAAGTGAGAAAAGCACAATTTTAGATTGGGCTTAGATATAGTAAGGCAAAATCTTGCTTATAAATAAGGTGTGCTTTTATTGAGCAGGCTTTGTACCTATACAAAATCAAATTCTGGACTACTAGAAAACTCAATCCCTCCAAACTGTATATAATTTACAATTTTCAGTCTCATATAAATGTAATTAGAACAACCTCATATCCTCAAGCAGAAGGATAAAGTCTTGCTGCACACTTGTGCTAAGCTGACTGTATGTCATACATATAATACTGTAAAGATAGCTTCATACTTACTTACTGGCTTGTGCTATGAAAATTAAAATACAGTTGTTTTTATGCCATGCTGCCTGTATTTTTTCCCTGCCTTTCTCCCTGTTCAAAGTTCCCTCTGCAGAAATTCATCTAATGGTACAAGTTTAAGAAAGGCACAACCCATGTTTGCCTTCTAATAAACCCTAAGGCATCTATTCTTTCTTTTCAGAGTATTAAAAAACATTGCTCCTGCTTTGTAATCTTCTGCAGGACTCAAATTGCACTAGAACCTACCAGAAAACTAAGAAGAAGCAAGGGAACCAGAGCCAGAATAAAGTCTACTGTTTGCTACCTGTTTTCTCATTCATTTTTGAAGTTTCTAGGACATAATATTTCTTGTAAAGTAAACTCAATTTTTTTCAGCCACTTCAGAAGTTCATTTTAAAGAACTTTGCCTTATTTGTGTCTGAAGCAGTTTTCAATATTGGTAAATAATTTTCAAGTTTCTCTTTTCAATGATCTTTATTAGACCTTACAGATAAAGAAGATATACAGTAATTCATGTTAAAAGAGACACAGGGAAATTTACATTTGATTCAGTTATTCATAACGAACTTGGTAACCAAATAAATCAGACTCTCAGAGCTAGTGGATACAAATTCAAGACTGTTTAATAAATCAATCTATTTGATAATAGTTTATCAACATATTAATTAGTATTATTAGAAGCTAACTAGATAAAACACAAGAAAATAAAGCAAATGTAAATGGCAAAATAATTTTTAGGAATAGTAAAAAAGACTACATTACTAATGGGAAATGCCTACAAATAACATATTTTACCTGGCATCATCTTGTGAGAATCTCCTTTGCAAATCCTCTTTATTCCACTGTTCTTTTTCTTTCCCTTGCTCGGGTATATCTTGTGTTTTTTCCTCGTCTCCTGATTCTCTGTTTTTCTCCTTATTACATGTTTTGGCAATCTCTTTCCCTTTCTCATTCTCATTAATTCTTTCTTCCTTTACCTCTTCCTTCTCATGAACTATCTCTTCATGCTTATCCCCTTCTTTCCCTCCCTCTTCTATTCCCTTTGGTCTTTTGAAAGCAACACAAATTGAAGGCATGCAAATAAACACACAAAAAAAGAAAGAAAGTCAAGAAAAAACACTTATGAAATTAAACAGAAAGGTAATAAAACTATCAAAACATAATAAAAATTATATCTTTTAAATGTTGAAAACTTCAGTGTATACTAGAGAAGCACTGTATAAATAGCACTTAATTGTAACAGTTTTTAAATCATTTTCCTTTTATAAAATTACATGAAAAAAGGTAAAAGCTGTGATCTCCCTATTATAAATTTTTTAATCCAATAAGAGTAAAACAAAATTTAGCTTAGGCATCTATAAAATCTATAGGACAAGTAAGAAACACAAATTATACTAACTTATATACTACATGTATAAATTTTCTTGAGAAGATGAGTACTTTTTCTATGCATACATAAAAATTTCAAGAGGATGGGAAAGCATACTACTGAAAAAGTATTATTCTTACATTTTCTAATAACAAAATATACTATTTTCATGTTCCTTGGAACATGAAAAATTCAAGTCTCAGCCATCACTTTTATTTCAGTAAAGATGTAATAAAAGATCTTAATTTTTAAATTACAAACATGAAGAAAGGTATGATTTCCAGTGATCTAGTAAGCAAAATTATCCACAGTTCCATAACATTTTTTTTTGGTGCAAGAAGTCCGAAATGTGTGTTAAAATATATTAAAAAGTAGTATGTACTGAAATTGAGCTCCCCTCGCTTTAAAATAGATTAACCTTTTAGAAATATATAATTTTATGTTCATCCAAGAAACACAAGGACCTTCTAAAACATATTTGGAGAAGTTTGTTGTTGAAATCCCCTTACTCACCTGATTTTCTTGTTTCCTCTTGGGCGTTCTGACTGGACAGACATGTAGCTTGTGCTGCTGAAACGAGAAGCACTACTAGTCCTTGAAACCGCAGATATATCACTTACATCACTGTCCGAAGATTTAGTAGAAACATTATCTGCCCCTCTATGAGGATCCCATCCTGATCGATACTGTTAACACAGATTGACAAATATGCAGAAGTTGTCAGTATTACCACACAAAGCAATTATTAGCTTTCTCCTATTTCAGCACTTTCATTGTCCACAGAGGAAGCTGCAAAATCCCACTCAGTTGCATATAAAACAAAAGTGAATGGCAATTATCCTAAAAGAAAAATTCAATTTATATGAAACCTTTGTTTTTAGCAAAGTAATTAGAATGTTTTTACCACACCCCAATGAAGGCCATTAAAATAGTTTCAAAAAAGCACTGGCCTCAGGAAAGAACATTTAGGTAAGATCTGGGAAATGAGCATTTGGCTTAATGTTAGGAAGTATAAAAATTTTATTTTTTAATAAAAGTTTTTAAAAATCCCAAGTATAATAAAGCTGCCATTATCACTTATAGAAACCAATTCTAGTAGCCATCAATTAATCCATTATGCTTCACTGAAAACCTAGAGATAATATAAAATCTAATTATTCAACCATTAACTTTTTTAGAAAAGCCAAGAGAAAAGAGAAAGTTTAATTTCAGAGTGGCTGCTGGATTTTGATGAATCCTAGAAATACTAGAAAAAGTCATTATTATTTACAATAGCTCAAACTTCCTGGAATTGAAATAATCAGATAGTTAACTGGCACAGCCAGGGTTGCAGGGTATTCTTGGGTGTTCAGATATTCTGGTAAATTAAAAACCATCGTAAAGGCTTTATGTTAATGACCTAGTCTCATAAAATACATTTAATGTAAAAACTAATGGACAAAATTTAACTTTATTTTGACAACAAAAAATCATTTGCTAAGAGTCGTTTTGTTGAGATGTAAAAAGGATAGACTTTGGAGTCTGGAAACCTGAAGTAAGAAAAACTCTCACTAGTTGAGTAAATCTGAGCAAATCATTTAATCTGCAAAAGGCTTCTTATAAAAAAAAAGGATAATAATATCTTTTTATGCAAGGCCTAGAACTAAGACATATGTGGTATCTGGTATAATGTAAGTAAATGTAGCCTGTAGTATTACAGTATTATTATAACTTGGTGATACAACAGTATTCTTACTATAAACATCAAATATGACTATTACTGGGTTAAGAGATTATCTGCTAATTGATTTTGATTTGTTTAGACGTGCTTCAAACTTAATGCTGAAACACTCTTATCTAGTTAATTTTGCAAAGGAGAATTTTCTAATCACAGATATTAGCAAATTCCATAAAGCCTTAGAAAGATGATTATTGGCCAGGAGCGGTGGCTCAAGCCTGTAATCCCAGTACTTTGGGAGGCCGAGACGGGCGGATCACGAGGTCAGCAGATCGAGACCATCCTGGCTAACACGGTGAAACCCCGTCTCTACTAAAAATACAAAAAAAAACTAGCCGGGCGAGGTGGCGGGCGCCTGTAGTCCCAGCTACTCGGGAGGCTGAGGCAGGAGAATGGCGTAAACCCGGGAAGCGGAGCTTGCAGTGAGCTGAGATCTGGCCACTGCACTCCAGTCCGGGCGACAGAGCGAGACTCCGCCTCAAAAAAAAAAAAAAAAAAAAAAAAAAAAAAAAAAAAAAAAAAAAAAAAAAAAAAAAAAAGAAAGATGATTATTTTATATCAACCACTTGCTATGTCTTAGAGAATAATTACCTAATAAACAATCCCCCACGAATGACAATTCATTGCAAATATTAGATATATATAAACATTTTGACCAAGATAAATTGAGTGGCAACAGAGCATAAACAGTAAATGCGATATAAGTTATCTGTTGATTGTTTTTTTCCAGAACCTCTCAGTATCTAGCTATCCGTTTTAAAAGTTGACTCTTCTTCAAACGTAAAGAAATTATTTCTAAGGCTCCATAAAATTTTAGTTAAATCCATTAACCTAGCAACAAATATTCAAATTAGGTGAGAATTAGCCTTTCTTAGTCCACTTTAACTTTCTATCTTGTTAGATAAACTCTCAATTATCAAAAGCATACAATTAAATTCTTCTAAAAATTTCTGCCTTTTCTGAGGAAATATCTATTTAAATAGAGCCAAAGGGTTTAATTTTAAAAGACACATTATTAATATACAGCGCATTTATTCAAAGACAATTTAGATCATAATATTATTTTTCAAGTAAAGTCATTTTAAAATACCAAACATTTTGCTTTAAACGACAATGATGAAAGCCATTGCCTAGAATAGCATTTAAATGAATGGGGTCAACATTATCCATGTTATATCTGTCTATATAATATATACAATATGTACGCTATATAATAATATATTGTATACTATATAATACAATAAATGATATATCTATATATTTTCACAAAATGTATTGAAAGTAAATGTGATCTCAAGGTAAGGTATATGTGGAAAGATTTCATTTTACTTATATGTTTTTTGGGCATTTATTCATACAAAAATCAAAGTTTTAAGAAATTTTTCAAAGCTATAAAATTGTTCAACAGATACTATACTGCATATGGGGGACTTTTCTCTGATTCTTATAATTTATAATAAAAAAGAAGAACAGCTGCTATTCTTTCTTTTAAAGTAATTTATTATTGAATATGAAAGCAGTTTTGGTAATATATTTCTTATTTGTTTTTGCTCATGGGATTATTGTATCATCTAAATTCAAAAGGAAAACTGTAAGTTTTAACTCTGGCAGTAGTAAGGGCAATAATGTAATCATTAAGAGCCAATGCTCTGGAATGGGACTGAATCATTTGAATTCTGGCTACATAGATTATTAGGTTTGTGATCTTGGATCAATTGCTTCTGTGAGTCTCAGTTTTTCATCTGTTAAAATATGGATAATAATTGTGCCTGTCTCCAAGGCTTGCTGCAAGGATTAAGCAAGACAATGTGTGTAAAGCACTTAGCACAATATCTGACACATAACAAGTGATGACAAATGATGACAATGATAATGATGATGATGATTAAATAGTAGCCAAATACTGGCTTATGTAAATTTCAGGAATATCTTTAGCTAAAGAATATTAGGTAGAAATATTTAATAAATATATTAAGACTATTCTAAGCTACAAAAACATAATTATTTTTACATATATCCAAGATATCTACTTCAGAAAATATGTTTATAAAACAAAATTAAAATTTTAAACCCAACTTTACTACTGACTCCTAGTATGTCCTCAGGCTTCACCTTCCCCATTTGGCCAGGTTCATCCATATCCCATTACCTAATAGGGAAACACTGATTCCCAACTGCAGGATGAAGAATATCTTTATCTCAGCAGGAAATATATGACACTTCCTGGCCGACATAGAACATGTCTTATTTTTAATATTTGTCTTAGAACCTTATCCTGACATCCAAAGCCACTAGGTACTCATGTATCCCATGCTTTCCTGATTGGTTTTTGTCCAATTTGCTTTTCTTTCATATCTGAAACCTAACTACTTATTAGTTAGAAACCTAACGAACTAATATTTTACTTTTCCTAAAATATTTGGCTTTTCAATTTCAGTAGTTAGGATTCTGATTTTGTCTACTCTAGGCTTTGTTTTTTTAGGTCTGTCATGATGTCTAGTCTTGTTGCTATGATTCATAGGTGCATACAGGCTTTAATTTGTTTAGCTTTTAAAAGACAGGTTAGCATGGTGTGCACTGTGCACATCTTTATCCAAGACTTCTCAGATCATCCAGTTTGCTGAGCTAAAATTTTAGATATGCAAAATTTAAGGAAAGATAAGATTCCTCATATTGTAGTTTTATGCCTTTTTTCACAGCGTTATAATAGTGTAAAGGTTTTATGCCTTTTATTCACACACAGCCCTACGACAAGAGACAGTGTGTATAATTCATCACACATGACCTCTTGTCATAGGGCTGTGTCTGTCTGTCTATCTATCTATCTATCTATCTATCTCTCTCTCTCTCTCTCTCTCTCTCTCTCTCTCTGTATATACATACATAGATGTATGCATGTGTATGTAAATGTGTTCATGTTTAATTTTCAAACCCCCATTAGACTACAAACACCTGAAGGCCAGCACAGTATCTTCCTCATCTTTGTGTGTCTCTTAGCACCTAAGAGTCAAATATTTAACTTAATTTAATTTAAACTATGAGTTTTAGCCTTCTTACTAGGAAGATAAGAATACACTCCAGTTTAAGAATTTTTGAGAAAAATATATTCAAAATACATAATAGTATGCTTAGCAAATAGCAAAAGCTTATTTCCAATGCCTAAAGCAGAAGGTCATTAAATAGAAGGAAACTGAATGGAATAGTTTATATAAAGAAAGAATAGAAATTAGCTAAAGGCTCTAGTTTAATGGTGATTAATGATGATTCTGCTATCTACCCAAGGCTTTCATCAAATGTATTTCTCTGTTGACTTCTAAGCCACTGAGCATGTTTACCATTGGGATTAGCTCAGGTTTCCATTACAAATGGACATATGCTTTTAAAAATGAGAAATCTGGACAGTGAGAAAGAATATGAAAAATATTTTTAATAAATAAAATTTCAGAAGAATACATTTTTAACATATTTAGAATTTAACATATTCACATATACAACTCAACCCCCACCCCCAGAAATCTAAGTACTAAACGACTTAATAATAGAGTCAACACTTAAAATGGATAAATGTAGTTTTACTTTTCCTAAAATATGATAAACAAAAGTTATATACTTCAACAATGAGAGAGAAGCAGCTGAATTGTTATTATACCAAGGTAATGAGCTATGAATGTGAGTAAGTAAATTTATTTATTTAGGAAATGGTTGGTGTTGTCTTGGCACTATACAATACATAATGTTTTAAATAATTAGCATGTATTACAATATAGCTGATAGATGAACAACGAATGGCCTGTTAACCATTCTCTTTAATGGAACAAAAACAAAGAACGATAACATGATCTTAGCTGAAAACTGTGCTCTGATTAAAGATCATTAAAATCTTGGAAGAGAGTAAAGAAGTTTTTCCGGACAACATTTTAATGTTCTGTACATTACTATTAAGATCATGAACTAGAAAAATTTACAGGAAATGATTGTTCTTCAGGATGTTCCAGACTTTAAAGAGTTCCTAAGTGGCTTGGAAAAGTTAATGTTCTTCCTATATATCTAACATCAGTGGAAAGTAACAGTGTACCTGCAGAGCTCTATTGAAAAGAAGGCTATTATTAAAGTGTTAGAATGATATATTTAAAAAATAAATTACAATTTCTAAAATCAGTTTCATTTTTTCCAGTAGTCATTTGAAGTTCTTAGGCCATTTCCAACTCTGATTTTGCTAAAGCACCTCAAGAACTCTGGTTGTTTGATCTTCAGACAAAAGATGGAGGCAGGATTATGAATGTCCTTAAATATCACTTGTCTTCTACAAATCTCACCAGTTAACAACCATTTATTGTATAAAACAATAATAAAAAATTTAATTATAGCAAAATACTGGATAATATAGAAGCCCAATTTTGAAGAAAAACAAGTCTTATGTTATCAAGAAGTACCTGGATACCTGAATAATATCATATTCAAGAAGGAAATACTGAGTTAGTCAAAAGACCAGGGGGCGGGCGGGGAAGAAAACTAAGGCAAACGTAATATTTGGAAGATAAAAGTTAGGCTGAAGTTCTGGACAGGGCTCTTGATATCAGTCTAGGGGAGGTAGAGGAAAGAAGAGGGCAGAGGGAATTCTGGCACTGCAGTCATTAAATAACCATGTGCATTTTTGTCATCTTGTTTTAATTTCATATAATAACAGAAAGAAAACAGTTGTTACTCTTCGATAGTAACACAATTGCAGGTACTTTTTCTTTGAGGAGCTACTTCAAGATGATATTTTTCTCTGTCCTACCCAAGGCTCTTATCAGTGCCTGATCTGAATGCTGAATTGTATAAAAAATGTACTTGTCAGATAATTTTGTTTAGCTATGACTTCTAAAGAAGGTATTGTGCGATAACGGTCTAAAATTGGGAGAAGAAGGCAGAGAGAAAATGCCAAAGACATTGGAGGACTTATTTAAGATTTAGTCTAGTAAACAAAATTCTGCAAATGAAATCCCAGCTTGAAAGATTTCTGATAGCTGCAGAGCTCAAAAGGAAGGAGGCTGCAGTAAAGCTGAGCCCAATGAACATCATGCCTCAGTCTGGAAAGGAGTCAAGTATATAAAATTTTCACTGGAGACTGAGGCACTGAATTTTCTCCCTTGTTGGTCTTCAGGCCTGATGGCCTCTTCAGTTTGATATAGTAATTAAACTAGCTACAGTTATTATTTGTATACCCTGTGAAACGTACTGTTGTAAATAATATATGTGGATTATTTTATTTAATTCTCCCAAACCATATGAGGTAGTCTTTGTGATAGCTGGAGTCCAAAGGAAGTACAGTTAGGTAGGATGAGCCATACTCAACACCCTCTCCATTACATAGGTCTAGTCATCCTCTAAGGCACAGTTTAAGATGTCACCTCCTCTGTGAAGTCTTCCTTAACTCCTTCAAAGAGAATTAATAACTGCTTTGAATGTTCCTCAACTACTTTACTCATGCCTTTATTATATCTATATAATCCTCAACTACTTTACTCATGCCTTTACTATCATGTGGTATTATGTGTACTTCTCCCTTGTCTATCCATCCATCCATGTATCAATCATCTATCTAGCTATTTATCAATCTATTTGTAATCTACCCACCCACTAGATTATAAACTCCCAGAGGATAATGACTTTTGTTGATTTCAGTAATCTTATTATCTACATCTGGGCCTGGCATTTAGAAGGAACTCAATGAATGTTTAATGATCACAATGAATGAATGGAATGATTTGCTTTATCTGGGCTATATACTGAAGCATTATTCCATTATGAAGTACCAAATCAGTGCACAAGATACTACACTGATAGCTGTATAGGGTTTAGTCACCTAATTATTTCATTCTCTGTGGTGGGTATAGGCAGTGCTGTTAAACAGTAAATGTTTAACAACTAGCTTTCTGGGGAAACAAATTCCAATTTATGGAGTTTTCTGATTTCCATGATATAAATACTCCCATTATGGCAGATTTCAAGTTACCAAGTGGTCACTGAACAGACACTTGGGCACACCACTGGTTGTGGGGTTTAGGAATACAGGCTTTGTTTATAGGGCTCACTAAGACTCCTGAGGAGAGAATGAGTAAGGGACAATAAATATTTACTATGTATCAAGATCTGTTATCTCATTTAAAGTTCACATTGGATCTGTGAAGAAGGTATTTTCTCCATTCTAGAGATCTAGAAATAGACTCATCCAGAGAAGTCTTTGAAACATGAAATAGCAAGAACAGCTTAAAGTAAAAAGCTGCAAAGAAAGGGTAGCCATTAGCATGTATGCCAAGACTTACAAATGAATCAGCTGTTGCTTGATGTGAAGGAAATTTATGAGGTGAATAATTTTTCCTGGAGAATTTACAGAGGAAGAATTACTGCCAGTAGTCAATTATGACTTTCCCTAAGGCTTGGCTTTGTGGGAACTCAATGTCTATTAGTAATCAGCTTCTCCTTGAGAAACAATCTTAATTTACTTCTATCGATTTCTCAGTTTTCAGAGATAGAAATGCCAGTGCTGCAATGAAACCCCAGGTTTAGAGATCTCAGGTAGCTGCAAAGCTTATGTTTTTGCCCTTAACAAATGAATTTGCCATGTTCTTCAAGAGAATCAACGACTCTTAAGCCATTCTATCATGTACTAAAACTCTTCTCAAAAAAAACAAAAACAAAAACAAAAACAAAAACAAAACCCCACCAGAACAAAATTCCCCAATAACATCCTAATTTACTAGTCAGTGGTATCTTTTTAGTCTTTTTCTTTCCCCTCTCTTCTTGAAAATTTCCCATAATGACTTCTGAGATAATGCCACTCAGGGTTTCTACTCTATGTCCCTGAGTGTTACTTTTTAATCTCCTTTTCCAGCTTTGTTTTCCCTAACCTGATTTTAAATTACATTTTCTCAAAGTTCCCATCTTTAGCCTTCTTTTAACTATAATATAGTACCCCAGGATGATATAATCCATCATCTACCCATTTTAATTACCAAGTAATGACTAATAAAATCCTTATTCTCACCTTTCCCAAGCTTCAGACCTGTATTTCCAGATGCTGACAGGACATCTCCTGTACATTCTTTTGTTGGCACAACAAATTCAATATAGCCCAAACCAAATTTATTCTTTCACCCTAAACCAGCTCTCCCTGTACCTCTTATGTTGCCTGCACTATAGGTTCAATATCCAACTAAAACCTAGAAAAGTTGTGAATTATCTTTGACTCCTCCTTCCCCAGTATCCTCCATTCTAATCAGTCAAGAAATATTACTTAGTCATGTAATGGAAACAAATATTATCTAAATATTTAGCTATCGGGGGTTATGAATGGGTCCTTGGTCTTTCCTTTTGGTAACTAGAATATTTAATACCTATTTATTTGTGGCAGTTGCTGCTGAATGCCTACTCAATATTCCCTCTCCCACTTTGGTCTTTATTAAAAGAATTCACACTGATTTTAATAACAACAAAACAAAACAACTTCATTTTCTACCTTGTATGTAAGGTGATCATTTGATATGAGTGTGACCTCTGAAATATAAGCAGTAATCTAGGGGAGGAGTTTAGGGAGAGCTACTGTGTTTCTGATTACAGTGAGCTAACATAGCTGGTATGACCATATGTCTTTCCCTTTTTTTCCCCCTTTCTTATTGGAGTTCAAACCCAAGCCTACAGCTACAGCAGGCATTCTGTGATGATGGGGACAGAGTGCTTGGGTCTTAAGTAACAGTACCAGCCCTGGGCTGTTTGGATTTCTTGTATGAAGTAAAATTCCTTGTTTATTCAGATAATTTTGTCAGGTGTTTTGTTATAAACAGCTGAGTGCAAACATGACTGACATACTTTCCTGAATGCAAACTCTTTCTGGTCTGTATCAGAAAAAAATTTCTGACCTCATAGTATAAACATATTCCCTAAGCAACAATATTGATGAAAATCATAATAGTCATCTAATTTAGATAACAGGCAGTATACCATAATGAACAAGGGATTAAGAGCTGAAAGATATGGGTGTGTAACTGCTCTTCCACTTACTAGGAGCTACACAATCTTAGGCAAGTCTCTTCTTTAAGTCTGCTTCTAGATTCACATTGTGGAGACAATACCTTCTTAATAGGACCAATATGAGTTTTAAATGAGATCACAGGTCTTGACACATAGTAAGTATTTACCATGATAATTAATTAGGCATAGTCCATGATGAAATAAAAGAAGCTGTAGATTATGATACTAAATATACATCATCATTAATCCATAAGCTCAAAAATTTTACCTTGACTTGAAAAAAACATGAAAATGGCTATGAATACTTTATAAATACTTTATAAAAATACCTAATTGCATGTCCCACAAAAAACAAACAAAAAACAAAAGGGCATTGTCCTTTCACACTAGATTGGTTTATTTACTTAGAGTAGGATAATACCAAACCTGCCTTGGAAATTCAGGTTTATTCATTCTTAAAACCGTTCTACTCAAGTTAGGTTTTTTTTTTTTTTTTTTTTTTTTTTTGAGACAGAGTCTTGCTCAGTTACCCAGGCTGGAGTGCAGTGGTGTGATCTCAACTCACTGCAACCTCTGCCTCCCAGGTTCAAGCAATTCTCCTGCCTCAGCCTCCCGAGTAGCTGGGAGTACAGGTGCCTGCCACCACACCCGGCTAGTTTTTGTATTTTTAGTAGAGACGGGGTTTCACCATGTTGGCCAAGCTGGTCTTGAACTCCTGACCTCAAGTGATCCACTCGCCTCGACCTCCCAAAGTGCTGGGATTATAGGCATGAGCCACCATGACCGGTCAGTTAGTTTTTATAATTATGTTTATACTTGATACTAAGGAAAGTTAAACTGAGGACTATAACAATCTATCACCATAACACTAATAATAATTAAAATTTAATTACTTTTTATGGTTTACAAACAACTTTCAAATATCTTATATATAGTTTTCTTTTTCACATCTGATAAAACAGCTTTTTAACCTTTTACAGATAATATGCAATATAACATTAACACTTAGCTGTGTATTGATATAGATGTAACCACATAAAATAAATATTTTTTTCAATAGCTTTAGTCTTAGATTTATTTTTAAACCCTTTATTATTCAGTAATAGCTCAAACTCATGTCATCTGAAATATCTGCCTCAGTCAACAAATACTCTCAAAGTCTGTTTTTCTCAGACCCTTACATATATTAATAATATTCTGACACATACATACAATTTCATGTCTATCCAAGCCCCAGAGGGTAGAACAAAATGCCTGCTGCTAATCTAAACCAATGCGCCCAGTTGAAAGCCCTTATGTTATTATTATGACTAAATGCTTCTTCAAGCCCTCAAATCAGAAACCCATAAGATCTAGCTGGAATTAAGAAAAGTCATAAAGAAATTGTCACTAGCTATAAAAACTCCTAGCACTTGGCCCTTTGTGATCCTCTTTAAACATTACATGGATTATATGATTTTTATGAATGTTTAAAGAATATCTAAATGATTGGGATATAGGGTATAGATATTACAGATATCACGTGGCAAGCTAGCATCCCAAAAGTTGCAACAGAAATAAGACATGAGAACATAGCAGTAGGACCAATGCCCTGGGAATCTGAAGCAGGCAGAAACACAACAAAAATGTATGAGCTGGAGATAGGAAATAAGGTTCCCTTTCAATTATTAGTACTTTAGAAAGTAATAGCATAACTCAAAGTACTTGTGTTGAAGAGAATCAAGGCTAAATAATAGCCTGAATAACTATGTAATGTTAAAAAACCTGAAGGGGCCTGAGAACTGCTCTGATCTATCAAATTCAGGGATAGGGCAAATATAATTACATTCTGTTGGAAATCTGAAGAGGCCCACTACTCTTGTTCCCTGTGTGAGAAGACAGAGAAGCATCAACTGGGCTTACAGAAAGACATTTTGGGATGCAGCCAACAGTCAAAGCAGGAACAAAGACTAACAATTACCTCTTGCTTGGACTACTACAATAGCCTCCTAATGGGATTCCTTGTCTGTAATGTTCTTTTCAAATGCATCTTAAGTATATCATTAGAGTATTACCTCCTAAAAGCACAAATTTGTTCGTATCAGCAACTTCCTCAAAAATCTTCCAAACCCATAATTCTGTATGGGTTGTATAAGATATAGAAAAATAATATAGAACATAAGTAACATAGATATTAAAATATTAAAATAATATAGATATATAGATGTTAACATATAAGATATAGACATTAAAATAATATGGGTATTTAAAATAATATTAAAAATTTTAGAAGAATACAACCATAAAATTTAAAATGTAGTAGAATATTCTATATTTTTAACTGAGAGATTCAAAGTTCTCCACAATCTTGTCCCAGCCAACTTTTCCATTCTTTTCTCCTAATACATATCCTCCCCATTTGTTGTATATTTCCACACTAAAGAACTATTAGCTGTTTCTTAAACATGGCTTGTGCTCATGTAACGCCATAACTTTGTTTAAGCTCTCTCCTCAGCCTGACAAGTCCTTGACTTCATGTGTTCTATTCTATTCTATTCCCAGATTTCTCCCAGCCAAATGAATATTTCTTTTGCTATTCTTCCTTTGTATGTGTATTTTTAAAAATTACATCACTCAGCACAGCCTATTTTGTACCATCATTGCTTATGTACATGCCTTTCTCTAATTTGACAGTGAACTCTTGGATTGAAAGGATATGCTAGCCTGCCTTCCTCCATTCTTTCCCTCTCTCCTTCCTTTAATTCTCTTCTCCTTTTCTTTTTTCCCCTCTCTTTATCCCCTTTCCCTTCCTTCCTTTATTCCTTCTTTACTCACTATTTCCTTCATTTTATTGTAATTCACATGGTTATTTCTCTGGCATTTTCTCTTCTTTAATGTTGCAGAACCAGAATCCAGAATTACAGCTGATGAGCTTCAGCAACACCCCAGGTATGAAGTTTTGACTTGCAGGTAAGAGAAAGATAATCAATGACCATTAAATGACCACTAAAATTGCAAAACAAAACAAAACAAACAAACAAAAAAAATTCACATGTCTTAAAAAACAGAGAGGGAAAGAAGACTCATATAACCATTTTTTGTTGTTGTTGTTGTTCAAGAGAACAGCCCAGGAAAGTTACCTGGTGCTGAACCACACATTTGGTTATTTACTCATCACTGAATCATTCACAAATTCACCATATTTAGCTTCAAAGCTAAAAGAGACCTCAGAGAGAATGTAATCTATCTTCTTCATTTTACAGATGAGAAAATTGAGAAATAGAGATGACTAAGATTATACAACTTGTTATTATAAGGTCTATTTCTTTTCATTAAACTTTTTTTTCACTTTTTTATTATCAAATTTGTTTTTACTTTTAATTAAAAGTGATAATTTGTATTCATTTTAATGGGACACTGGGCAAGCAAGTTTAGAACTTATTTCTTTTGAAAATATTCATATTGTTTTCAACTTTAGGGAAATGCTTAAAATAAAGATTTTCAGCCCTTTTTGAAATTTTGAAAAATCTGTCTAAAATGACCTAAATAATAGAATACAAAACAGCATTAAAATGACATTGCTTGTAAGTATAATTGGATGGATTTTAACAAAATAAAACTTTAACAACAATATCATATAAACTAACTTGAAGAAAAACATGTTTTATGTTCTATTGAATAAAAACGTGTTTTACGTTCTATTGAAATAACCCCTTTAAACTCATTTAAAATTTAGGTGATTTTTTTTGGCAGAAAATCGAAAAGGGCTTAAGAATTAACATGTTCTTATGTGACTGGACCCTGGAGACTGTTGGCCTTGTTTGTAAGCATTCCGAGTCATAAAAATGATCTGAAAATGGTCAATCATAAAATCACAGCCATTTCTTTGTTACTCAGGAAGTTATATTGAGGTAGTAAGTTTTGATTTATCCATCAGAATGGAGTTCAACTGTAAGTTGTTTTTTATTACTCCTACCTCCCATGTTAAAAAATAACTAAAAAATAACTATGATTAATGGACACCTCCATTTGCTACACCTAGTGCTATAGAGATGTTTCCATTCTCTGAAGTTATCACCAAAGTCCCTTCCTTCATATGAAATATATTTCAAGGTTAGCTATATTATTTCCAGACTGGAGTATTATTTTACAATCTTCAAAACTGATGCAATAGAAGTAATCAAATTTCCAAATGTTTAATAAAACAATATATTTGTTTTGCTAATAAATGATATCTGTAATCCTTCCAACTAAAGAAAATTACAACTGAATTTTGTGCTGATGAACAAAGCCATTACATAACAAAATTGTAGATACATTTGCATTATAAATAGTTGAACTAAATTGAAGTTACAGATGTGGATGTTTCCATGTTACCCTGGATGACTGACTTTATTGACTAAAGGTTTCTACACAAGTGTCAATTCAAACTTAATTATCAATTACTTCATGTGAAATATGTGAAACATTACATATATAAATTTATTCTCTAAATCATAGTTATTATGCCACAAGTTCATTAAAAATTATATAGATTCAGGAATTTGTGAGAACATGTCTAGTAGAGAGCCTTACACTGATCAGAGAGTACTCAATGAATGAAACATTAGAATTGAAAGAAACAAAATACAGAAAATATATTTCAAATCTAATTTTAAGACTAGACTCTGAGATTAAATAATTTACTTAATTAATGATGAGACTGATTAAAACCCAAATGTTAATTCATAGTGGTCTTTTCAATGCTGCCTCCAAAGTACCACATATTTGTTTAACACTTTATAGCTTATAAGGTTTCTTCAATTTGTAGATAGAAAAAAGTTGAGTTGTGAAGAACTATTGGGCAACTTATCCAAAGTCTTATTACATGAATGGCATAACCAAAATTAAAAGCCCAATCTTCCCATTCTTTCTCAGTATTCTTTCCACTATGATTATCTCTAGATGGAAATCAATAATTGTATGCCCATTAGGAAACATGCTTTTGACTATTACGCAATAATTCACCTATATCTTCTTCTAAATATCATATTTTGTTCTTATATTGATACAAAATGCTTAAAATTCACCTTCTCTAGAACCTTTTTCAAACTATCCTATCCTACCATTTTAGTTTTCTCTCAGCATCCACGTCCATGTTCATTCACTAAAATTAATCCCATTGAGTGCTTATTGTGGCCAAGGCAAAGTACATGCTACTGAGAGACTATAAACATGAATAATATAGTCACCTTTCTCAAGAAGTGTATAGTTTAATATAAAAGACATAAATAATCCACATATAAAACAGAATATATGTATTTTATGTGGTAATGCCATGGATGGTTCAGAAGGTATATATGTTTTCACCTATCTGTTCTTTTCTATATTCTTTTACTTCATATATGTATATGTATATGTGTGTGCATATATATATACACATATATCTCCATGCTTAATCCTTTCAGTTATATGAAATTTGATTGGAAAGAATGTATCTGCTCTATTTGACCACATTTTTTTTCCTTCTTTTCCCATATCCTCCCTGATTTTATAAAGCGAGACCTCTTTCCCTTCTGTGGTCTACTATAATTCATTCCCTGTAGAATATTCTAGCTGTTAACAAGCTAGCAACTCTGGAGGCTTGATGAAAGCAAAGATGAAGTCACACAGTTATTATTATTACTTTTTATTTTGCTGAAGGTAAAAGGAAACACTTCTCCTTTATATTCTTAAGTGATTACAGGAGGGTACTGCATTCTTGGCAATGGCAGTTATTCTCCACAGATTGACCTGCAAGTAGGTGCATGCAACTTATCTACAATTCTTTCTTTTGTCAGTATTTAGAAACTTTATGTTACTAAAAAGGGACAAATTAAAATTTCTGCTATAATTCTACAGTATTCTATAATATACAAGTTGCTGTTTTCATCATCTTAAATGACTTTTTTTTTAAATAATACTGCAACACTGGATGACTTATTCATAATTTAAAATAGTCTTTTTATATTTCCTGGCTTAAATGTGAATATATGGTAACTCACAAATACATATAAAAGAAAGGGACCCATGCTTGAATATCAGCATAAAATTATGGCTACGTGAGTCATATTTAAATATGGTTTTTCATGGCTAAGACAGCAAATTTTTAAGATGTATTTGCAAACACAAAACCAAAATATTTTATCTCTTAGGATTTGAGAAGGCAGTTGTAAAAATAGGAAGAAATAGAGAAAAGTAATAAAATCAAAAAAGAAATAAAAAGTTCAAAGCAAAACAGCTACAGTTAGTTGCCTAAAAATCCCTATTCACATTATAATCAAATATGCTTTCATAATGCAGTAAAGTTTTAATTTAAAAAATCATTAGCTACTTTGTAGAGATGTGTTATAGACTGAATTGTGTTCCTCCCAAATTCCTATGCTGGCGTCCTAGTCTTCAGTACTTCAGAATGTGACTGTACTTGAAGCTAGGACTTTTCTAGAGGTAATTAAGGTAAAATGAGGTCACATAGGTAGCTCCTAATCCAATATGACTGGTGTCCTTATAAGAAGAGATTAGGACACAGACACACACAAAGTGAAGACACAGCAAGAAGGCAGCTATCTGAAAGCCATGAAAAGGCCTCAGAAGGAGCCAGCCTAGCCAATACCTGAAAGTTCTAGCCACCAAAACTAGGAAAATACATTTCTGTTCTTTAAGCCACCCCTTCTACGGTATTTTGTTATAGCAGCCCTAATCAACTAATATGGGATGTTAAGGAAAAAGAAACATAAACTAGAAACTTTTAAAATCAAAGATTAATCACAAATAAAAACATAAAATCTCTAAAATTTCATTAAAATTAGTTACCATCAAGTTTTTTTTTGTTTTGTTTTTTTTCTTTTTTTTGTTTTTGAGATGGAGTCTCGCTCTTGTTGCCTAGGTTGGAGTGCAGCGATCTCGGCTCACTGCAACCTCTGCCTCCCAGGTGCAAGCGATTCTCCTGCCTCAGTCATCTAAGTAGCTGGGATTACAGGCACGTCCACCACACTCAGGTAATTTTTGGTATTTTTAGTAGAGATGGGGTTTCACCATGTTGACCAGGCTGGTCTCAAACTCCTGACCTCAGGTGATCCACCTGCCTCGGCCTCCCAAAGTGCTGGGATTACAGGTGTGAGCCACCATGCCTGGCCACAACCAAGTTTTTAACTGTAGATCTTTTATGTAACAGGAGAGACAAGAAATAAATGAGAATTTCTTCCAATGAGGCAAGGAATAAGTGAATAGTTGTTGCTTCTATCAGCTAAATCATAGAGGATGGAAATTCTCTGGTTCAGAGCTTTAGGGTACGAGTAAGTGTATGTGTAAACACAGATGTATAAATTACGTATAAATATAATATAATTTTATATCTGCCTACAGGTATATCTATACCAATAGATACATACTTAGATTAAAATTTAAATACAATCAGCTTGCTAGGGAATATAAACTATATGATAAGAATTTGGGGTAGACAAAAATTTGGATAGATTGGCAAAAAAGACAAATCAATTTTAGGCTTTTAAAAGTACCATTTTTTAAAAGCTTTTCATCCTTTTCTCCCCACCTGTTTTTAAGATTACCTTAAAGATATACTTATCTATCTCTACAAGATTCCTGATGACAACAAATATACACCTGAACCCCCAAGGGCTTTGGTAAGAGGAAGTTAGCTGTTGGAAACAGTGATTCTTCCTTTTATCCTTCTTTCCTATCGTCATCATTATCACCACCACCACCACCACCACCTCCACAACCATCATTATCATATCACAGCTAACGCTTACTGATTGCTATTACATATCAAGCTCTGCTCTAAGAGTTTTATCTTTATATGTAGACAATCTTGAAAACAATCTGGCTGGGCATGGTGGCTCATGCCTGTAATCCTAGCACTTTGAGAGGCCGAGGCGGGCGGATCACTTGAGATCAGGAGTTCAAAACCAGCCTGGCCAACGTGGTGAAACCCTGTCTCTACTAAAAATACAAAAAAATTAGCTGGGTGTGGTGGCACATGCCTGTAATCCCAGTTACTCAGGAGGCTGAGGTAGGAGAATCACTTAAACCCGGCAGGCAGACGTTGCAGTGACCCAAGATCACGCCCCTGCACTCCAGCCTGGGTGACAGAGAGAGACTCTGTTTCAAAAAAAAAAAAAAAAAAAAAAAAAGGATAAAAGAAAACAATCCTCCGAGGTACAAGGATGTTAAGTAACTTGCCCAAGGTCATACAGATAGTAGAAGAGGTAGGATTTCAATCTAGACAGTTTGGTTATGGAGGCTACACTTTTAATACTACTCTGTAGTCTTTATTTAACCCTAATCACTAAAAATACATTGAAGAGTGATTAACAAACTGTCCATATATCTCTAGTACTGTTAACAAGACTTCAGAATTTCTGCCATAAATGTGGCTGCAATAGTAATAATAATTAACAATATTGTGTACCAATTGTAAGAAATTATACTTCCAACGGCTCCTTCTCTCTTGACATCACTCCTTCTTTTACTTATCTCATAATGGAAGAAATTAAATAAACACATACAGAAATTTTTAGTTCCTTTTAAATGCTAGTTTGATGGATGTTTAATATCACACAAATGAGAAACCTATCCTTGCAAACATGAATTTAAAAAAACTATAGAAGGGGGAAAATAGGACATAAATGATTTTAAAAATGTAATGTAATCCTTTTTCATTTTGAACTATGACTCTTTTAATTAGGCTATATAACCATTTGGTGATTTTGTAAGTGTGACTGAAGCCTTTAATCAGGCTTTGATAAGATTACTATTAGCATCCTTGTGCACTTCTACAGCTATATTACATAATGCTGCTCTTATTTGCTAGTTTAATAACCTAGATCTCAAAATCTAAGTTTATGTATCTTCATAAATATACTTGGTAAAGGAAGCACCACAGGGTGATGTAAAAATAAAACATATACATCAAATGATTAATTAAAATCCTGGAGGATGGCTGGCTTGGACAAGCAACTTAGACAGCTTAGAAGACTGTGGCCTGGTTTGGGGCCAAGAAGCAATCAAAGGGGTATAATACTTGGTCAAATGTATCCTCAGCTGGTGGAGAGGTGGGGAGTATAGCAGGTGGCAGTACCATCAAGGGCTCAGCATACTCTCATAGTTTCGTAGGCTAGTCTGGCATTTAAGAATACTTCCAAGTAATGTAGGCTGTCCTTTTTTCTCTTATGCTCCCATATCAGCAGTTCACTGATTTCCAGGTATTTTTCTTGGGATTCTGCTATAGAACCTGAAGTTATCTGCTTGCTGAGGCATGAAGAAATAAATAAAATTATAGGAAAATATGAAAAAGTAAAATAAGAGTTTACAGAAGTGATGTGTTTCATTGAAGAAATCCAGGTACAGCCACTGGCATAGTCTCTGACATCTTCATCAGTACAAGATAAGATTACTTGACTTGGCTTGAATTGAAAATCATGAGTAAGTGATCTTAATTCTAATCCAAAAATAGAAAACTCTTCTGCTGGATATCTGGTTAGACTATGCCAAGCAGGGTTTTTTTTTGAAAATCTGAATCCAACTTCTGTTCATGAAACAGTAGATTGCTTATTCCAAGGAAGAATGCTTCATTGATTACTTTCTATTTAAAACATCTTATTGTACTCCCTGAGGACCTTGTAGAATAGAGACTGCTTCCATGAGATCATGCCTATTAGAATCCTTTTGTTCTATTTATCAGAGGATTCCATCTTACACCTGCACAATGATGTCTGTTTTACATGAATACTAGGTTCTCTTGGTAGCTTGAGAACTGATGCTGCAGCAGCTCTTCCTGTAGCAGGCACAAGGCCTGGCTCTATCTACCTCATTATGTTACTGGGCTGAGTTACATACTAACAGCAACTCAATTTTTCTCCCTAAGAAAAATACTTTTCCCCAAGTATTTTATTTCTATCACTGCTATAAAATTAAAACATAACTCTTATTTCTTCATGTCTACATTATATCTAAATTCATGTATTGTCATGTTTCTTCTTGATAATATGTATAAGGCTATCTAATCTACATTTTAAAATTTGCCTTTTAAAAACTTGGTGTTAGTTTTCAGGTCCATTTATGTCATCACTATTAATGAGTATTTCTTTGAAAACACCTATAACCATATGCATGTCTATGAATCACTTCATCAAGGACCAGTCACCTTTAATGTCAACCATGATAGCATAATTTCTTAATTTCAGTAATTTGGTTTGTAATTTTTCATCACACATTATGTTCCAGTCTCTTTTAATTAAAAAAACTTCATATCCCCTTAAGATTCATAAATTCTTTTCCTCTAAATTTCAATTTTCCTTTTAGATTTCTGCTGCTTGAATCTCCTTATTTGAGAATAAAGGGAACATTCAATGATATCTGAGCCACACTAAAAATAGTAAAATCATTTTCCTTATCTTAGTCATTTCTTTATCATTTCTTTTTGGTCTTGTCAGATTCATATCTGTTGTCTATGATTATATTTGCTGTTGTTACTATAAAATAATAACTAATATTAGCTGCATTATTTATTGAGCATTTACTAGGTGCTAAACAACTTATATACATCATCTCATTTTGTTGTCTCTGATTATATTTGCTGTTGTTACTATAAAATAATAACTAATATTAGCTGCATTATTTATTGAGCATTTACTAGGTGCTAAACAACTTATATACATCATCTCATTTAATCCTCATTACTACCCTATAAAATAGATACCAAAGTCTTGTTTAATAGATTAAAAAAGCTGTGAGGTTAAACCAACCCCAAGCCACCCAGGCAGAGTCCACTTGACTCCAAGCTGTGCCCTTTCTAATACACCATTCACCCACTGCTGCCACATTCTGATGATATTTGAGACTTAAAAGTATTCCTGACTTACGTTAAATTTTTAAAGAGCTCATATATGACCACTTCTAACAAGCCTCAACTTTTCTCCCCTCATTGCCTGTGCTTCGAATATCAATGTAAAATACTTAAGGTTAGCACTGAATGTGTCTTCTCAGTGTTGAGAAGAGCATAAGCGCTAATCAAAAGAAATAAACAGTTTAGATAACAGTGGTATTTTACTTGACCAAACATACTTCAACTATCTGAAATATTTTCTATTAATACTGCCTATAAGTCCACCAATTTCAGTTTATTTTGTATTTATAAGGGCTTTTAAAAAAATGAATCCCTGTATTGTCATTCATATTTTAATGTAAACTAGTTTAATCAAACTGCTTTCCCCAATACATCTTTGAGATCTGTGAATGGGTGCCTAAAAGACTAGAAGCCTGGGAAAAAAGTGACAGGATGTAGGTGAAAAGTGCCTAGGGTCAGGCATGCACAATAAATGTAGACAAACTTTCTTTTCCTTTCTTTTACTACATTGTCCTCTGTTCTACCCAGTGTGTTCTATTATGGGTTAAATAGATTATCATAGGCTTCTGGCCTCCATTTGAAGAGATCTGGGCAACTCATGGATTACACTGCTTCTTAATTCCAGGGAGACAAATAGGAGAATGGAAAATTATGACATAACTGCTATAATAGGAGTAAGACATTTTTGTGATAATTTTGTAGAAGTATTGCCACAACATACTCCTTAAAAGAGAGCACTGTTTTTCCAGAGAAATAAGCTTTGAGTTCCAATAAATACTGTGCCAACAAACATTATTTGTTAAATGAGCCTTATTTGTTGAAATGCTATGGGGCCACTCTTCAAAGAGTATCTTCATAACAATATTGCTTTTGGGAACATTTAAAAATATTAAATATAGCAAATTTAAAAACTAAAGCTCATATGTTTAAATAAGCATTATCAAATCATCCATATTAATTTCCAAGTATAAATACATTATTGGACTTTTAAGTATTAATAATTATGCCAATTTATCATTATATAACTCACAGAAGGGTAGCTGACCTGTGGTGAACCATAATTTACACTGTTATACTTCATAAATCACATTTTTCTGAGAAAATAAAAAGGAAAGTTGATTTTATAGAAAGAATATGTTGATCCTTAAATTGTTGCCAAGAATAGATGAAACACATTCAAGCTGGGATAAAAAGAGTACAAGAGGCATGCAAGAGTACATTGAGTATAATAAATTCTATTTTGAGGGAAACTCCCTGAGAAACCATCCACTAATTAACTAGAAATCATGTCTGTATTTGCCTTTGCTGCTCTTATTAAAAATAGACTCTCTTCTTTCAAGTTTTCTAGTATACTGAAAATATTCTTAGAAAGACAGTGGCTTAATAGGTATTGCTCTATAGATGCTTTCAAAGTGAGTTACTAAGAAGATTTCTTTAAATTTAGTAGGAATTATTTAAAACTATCAATGCAGAAGTCTTGAGAAATTCAGAGAGCAATGCCATTTAGAATGTGAACTGTATGGTTTTTTTTTTTTTTTAAACCTAGGCTAACAATTAGATTCCACACAGGGCTTCACAATGTCACTGGAATTTCAGGAATACAGCTTAGGAGAGAGTATATGCTTTATATGTCTGAGGCTTTGGATTTCATCACAGTTATGTCAAATTTGAAAAACTAAATTAGCTACAAGTAATACTTTCCATGACTTAGCAGCTATGTGAACCTGGATAGATTGCATAACCTTGCTATATCTTAGTTCCCTTATTTGTTAAATGATTTTCTTCAGCAACTAGATCTAATGTTAAAACACATAGCTCAATCGGAGGCTCTATAATTTGCATTTGTTATCAAAATAAAAAGTAAAAAATGTAAATATAAGCTAAATAGCCCTCATCATAAAAGAGAGAAATGATGTTGAAAATTTTAATCTAAGGAATTAATTGAAAATTAATATAACTTATATATGTCTGAAGAAGATTCCTCTGTAACTTTCTCTTTGACCTATATCAGAGGAAGATGAACCCCACATGCTGGGGAGATAGGTGATCCAGCAAAGATAGTTCCACATCAAGAAGTACTTTGTTGTGGTACAAAATAGTGTTGTATTTTGGATCCCCTTAAAAAGTTGTACTTAAGAGACTTGATTTTATTTTGAGGTAAGCTGCCTGCATAATCCTGGCATTAGAAAACAGAGTGATAAGTATCCTACATTCAGTAGGATTTGTCAGACATTATTAGAGGCCTTATAAAGATGTCAGATCATTTATTCTCAAAATGTCTCCATTTTTTGAAGACATCATTCACCTCTGACTTCTAGTTGAAACCCTAATTGAGCAAGTCAACTCAGTTATCTAAAGGATAATTTTACAATAGTTCTTCACCTTAGAGCAGTAATTCTCAGACTTTAGTCTACATCAGAATCATCTGATAGACTTGTTAAAACACAGGGACCCGGCCGGGCACGGGGGCTCATGGCTGTAATCCCAGCACTTGGGGAGGCCGAGGTGGGCAGATTATGAGGTTAGGAGATTGAGACAATCCTGGCTAACACGATGAAACCCCATCTCTACTAAAAAAGTACAAAAAATTAGCCAGGCATGGTGGTGCGTGCCTGTAGTCCCGGCTACTCGGGAGGCTGAGGCAGGAGAATCACTTGAACCCGGGAGGCAGAGGTTGCAGTGAGCTGAGATGGTGCCACTGCACTCCAGCCTGGGTGAGAGAGCGAGACGCCATCTCAAAAACAAACAAACAAACAAACAAACACACACACACACACCACAGGGACCCCAGTTCCAGAGTTTTTATTCCATTGGTCTGAAAGGGCCCCAGACAACTGCATTTCTAAAAGTCTCTAAGTGATGTTGCTGCTTCTGATCTACTGCTTTAGAGAATATCTAGGAAATTATAATGCTTAGTACAAATAATTTTTACCAGTATTTATTTTTTCCCAACTTAAAATGATTGCTGTCAAAGTTATAAAACTTTGAAGCTTAAGGCATTCATTTATTCATGAATTGAAGTAAAATCAAAATTTAAAAAGAAATCCCAGCTATGCCTATAGTATTCCTTTGGTCCATCCTTCTTTAACAAATTTCTGTCAGGTTTCTATAACAAGAATCACAGCTATTGCTTCTAAGAAATTTGTCTTTATTGTATGAGCAATATAAATCATATAACTGATCAAGTTTCCCTTTCTGTCTTTGCTGCTTGTTTGGAAGCTCAGGGTAGACATATAATCCACATGTAGTGGGTATGTAGGATCTTACACTATGCATTTTTTTTTTCACAGACTTTACTTCTGGAGTTACCTTGTTTTAAGCTGACTTCATTTTCTCTTGATCTTTTCTTCATTGACAATATTATTGAGACTATTATAAGTATTTTTATAAATCATCTACATTCCTTCCTGAAGTATAGTAAAATATAAACCAACAAACTAATTTGTGTTATCTGAAGACATATTTACAAAAAATTTAATATCTTATTTTATCAGGACTTTATGCTTTAGCCTCTGGATTATATAAGGTGAACAGATACAAGACTACAGCATAAAAAAACCACAAAAGGTCAGGTGTGTCTATTTAGTTCTAGGCAACAATACAAAACAAACAAACGAAAAACACAGATATCATTTCTGATATCCAACTCAAATAGTTAGGAATGTATCTAAAATATTATAGCATTATAGAACAATTTTCTATACAATTCACTGTGCCTGTTTGAAGTTATTCATATTTTCATTTTAGTGAAAAAATTCTGGAAATTTAGAACCTATTGAGTAAAGCCAAGGCTATTTTAATTTGTCTTAAATTTACTTTCGTCTAGCTTTAGTCCTGTGACATTTCCAGTATATCAGAATTCTGTGATAAATAATTTTGTATGCACCATGTTGGTAATAATGTAATCTGGGGAAGACACTGGTAATTTAGAAGTAGATGCTGATGTTAAGAATCTCTGCCTTCTCTATGTTGTCTTATTGAAGAAGCTGGAAACTGGTACATACGTACATACCTGCTACATATGTATACCCAACATAGCCACTCATGCTTTACTTAATTAGTTCTTGAGGTTATGAAGGGATGTAATGTAATAGAAACTGAAGATTATGTAAGGATAAAACAGGCCTAAGTTTTAAAAAATCCAAATTGCTTTTCTCTATTACACAGAGACCACAAATACTACAACTATAATGATTCAATTACTAAGTCATAGAGCATATAACAGTTACATGTTATGAGTAAAGTTTACTATTTTAAGTCTTTTATTAAATCTTCAATAGCTATATTAGAACAAAGTATTTTCATGACTTTGACCATGAATAATATCAAGAAACTAAAAATGTCTTGAATATAAAAAGGTAATGGAGTACAAGAACAATGAAATAGGCCAGGTGCAGTGGCTCATGCTTGTAATCCCAGCACTTTGGGCTTAGACAGGCACAAGGTCAGAAGTTCGAGACCAGCCTGGCCAAAACAGTGAAACCTCGTCTCTACTAAAAACACAAAAATTAGTTAGGCATTGTGGTGCATGCCTGTAGTCCCAGGTACTTGGGACGCTGAGGCAGGAGAATCGCTTGAACCCAGGAGGTGGAGGTTGCAGTGAGCCGAGATTGCACCACCACACCACTGTACTCCAGTCTGAGCAACAGAGTGAGACTCCATCTCAAAACAAACAAACAAACAAACAAACAAAACAACCAATTAATTAATACCTTATTTCCTCCCTTGGTAGACCTCATACTTCAACTTATTCCCAAAAAGTAGTTAAAAAAAGATTCATACTAAAAGACTTTTTAACCTCTAACAGCACTTCATGAATATGTACAGATGCTGTTTCCTTCATGATGTGGTTATGTCCCAATGAACCCATTGTAAGTTGAAAATGCATTTAATACATCTTCCGAGCATCACAGCTTAGCCTAGCCCACCTCAAACACATTTAGAACACTTGACATTTGCCTATAGTTGGGCAACAATCATCTAACTGAAAGCCTATTTTACAATAAAGTATTGAATAGCTCATGTAATCTACTGAATACTGAAAGTGAAAAACAGAATGGTTGTATGAGTACTTGATATGTGGCTTCTACTGAATGTGTATTGCTTTCACACTATCCTAAAGTCAGAAACTTGTAAGTTGATCCATTATAAGCCAGGCACCATTTGTATTTTGTTCCAATAATTCAGTAATAAACGAGATTCAATTAAAATACTATAAAATGAGAAAAATCTATATGAAAGAAAACCATAAGATCATTTAAGTTCTTAAACATTTTTGAGGGGCTATAGATTTTATAAAATGAAACATTCTAAAAGATTAGTCCTTCAGATGTTTAATCTTTTGTATTTTATAATTTTTTTTAAGTAAGGCAAATTCTATTGCTAACAGCTATATACAAACACATAAATTTTAGCACTTAATAATATCATAGGGCCATGGCATTATATGTTTGTGTCTGACTAATCTGCGTTTAGTAGTTTGAAAGAATCTGTTTCATATGATTGATTATTTTACAACTTTTAAAAAGAAAAATGTCTTGCCTTCGAATGGTAATCTTGTTCCAGTCTGGGATCTGATCCGGCTACCTGTTTGTATTTGTTAATTTTCATTTGGCGATTTCTCTCCTCTATATCCATAGTACCTATCGAGTAGAAAAAAACCCATAAAATTAATGTTCAGTTCTTATTTCTGAGTCGGACTTACAGGATGCATAAAAGAAGAAATGCTAGGCTGGTATATTACTTTCACTCAACATAGCATGTACGAATTAAATGTCATATAATTTTAAAGATTTATTTAAAGTATACAATTTGGTAAGTAAAAACATGATGTTAAATATGTAAAATAATTTCAATCTGAATAAAATATAAATAAGTTTAAAGAGAAGATAACAAATCTTCATTAAATAGAAAATAATTTCTGCTACATGTATGTCCGGAATATATTTGACTGCACAGAAATTTGACAATAGTAATATCATGTGAACTTTGACTTTTAATTCATCATGATTTATTTATAGGTATTAAAGTTATAAGTTGCTTTCAAATACAATTTTAGAACTGCATTTAGAAACGATTATCATAAAATTAGGCTATGTATTGAAGCAGTTTGCCCCAGCATATGTGTGAATCCAAGTATCAGAAACTTTTGAATTTGAATTTTCTAGAACTAGTATCAACAATGAGGTTCTTGTAATAATACTGCTGATAGCATACCATGTCAGTAAAGGCACAAAGTATGACTGAAATCAATTTTTTAAAAAAATTAGAATATAAAGAGTTAAGAAAGTGAGATGGCAAGCCTCTTACAGAAAGACATTAATGCCCTCTATAACAGGTGCTACCTCAAAACATATCAGTTGTAAATATTCAGAAGGTCTTAAAAAATTTGGGTTAGAACAAGAACTAAATTCAGCTAGCAAATTCTAGAAAACATGAAAAAGCATTTTGGATGTATATTTACGGGGCAGGCACAGTGGCTTATGCCTATAATCCCAACACTTTGAGGGGCTGAAGCAGGAGGATTGCTTGAGACCAGGAGTTCAAGACCATCCTGGGCAACATAGCGTGACCCTGTCTCCACAACAACAACAAAAAATTAGCTAGGTGTCGTGACACATGCCTATAGTCCCAGTATCCTGGGAGGCTGAGGCTGGAGGATTATTTGAGACCAGGAGTTGGGAGGCTGCAGTGAGCTATGATCACACTACTGCCCTCCAGAATGGCCAACACAGTGAGATCCCATCTCAAAAAAAAGTGTATTTATGATTTTTTAAAAAAAGATTTATAGGAATATTCAATTTCTCATATATATATAATTTAAAAATCTCGATCATATACTATAAATCTACATACTGGGAAAAATGAGCTTAGCGAACTCAACTGGATATCCATAATAAAATGTCAGTAAATTACACAGCGTGTTTAGGTAGGAATGTCAACGTACACACACATACCCCTTGCTTAAGATCATGACTTTAAAACTGCAGTAAAGACAACTGGACATAAGTGTGCCTATTAAAAAACAGGTATGTTAATACTTACCTGATTTTTTAAATGGAGTAAAGGAAAAGGGGATTAAAAAGGTACCAGTATAACTAGAAGTTATGGTATCCCCTCTTGAGCCAATATTTTTAAATTTTTAATGTTTTAATTTTTTAGTATTACTCTCTGCCCTGCAAAAATCTCATTGCATATTAGATAGTTCTTGTTAGTAACAAATTTTAAAGGAAAATTGGTTAATTAAAATAATTTGAAAAGGGAAGAAAATGTTTCAAAAAGAAATCTTAAATAAATATACAAAAAAAACAAATACTACCTCTAAATACCAGCAAATTTAAATCAACTATTCGATAAAGTGAGACAATTTCTTCCTTGTAATAGTCACGTGTTAATAATGATTTGAGTAACTGACTCTGAGTCAAATTTGAAAGTGAGGAATAATAATGCTAGGTTAATATAATTTGAATGACATATAAAACCAGGTGAGTGCTTCCATGATGTAAATGTGAAATATAGTCAAATACAGGTATCTATTAGTCTATTAAAATACGACTTTGGAATTCTTTATACTTCAAAAGATACTTTCAGGTAAACATGTTTTCTCCAAAGGCAAGTCAATAAAAAAAAAATGAGCCCAACATTACAAAGTTATGGGTCCTAAAAGAATATTAGCTAAAAGGTGTGTTTGGAAAGTTTCTCAAAAAGTTTCATGTTGATATAATATAAATAGCACCAATTGACAAGTTTAAACACACACACATATAGATATAAATATGTAGGGATAAATATATACATAGAAACAGGTATATACATTTTCCAATATTTAGACTATTTTCTGGATGGCAACATCCTAGGAAAGCTACATTAAAATTCCTTCTGATTACTAGGTAGTAATGTGAATAACACTGGCAGTAGCTGGTAAACTTTTTCTGTAAAGGGCCTAATGACAAATATTGCAGACTTTGTGAACCATATGAAAACTGTTACTCTGCCACAACTCTGCCACCTTAGCATGAAAGCAACTGCAGACAATGCATACATAATAAGTGTGGCTTTATTCCAATAAAACTTTGTTTACAAAACAGGTAGTGAGTCAGATTTGGTCTCTGGCATATTGGTTTAACAGTGCTTGCAAAAGTGTCTTTCTCTTTAGAAATGGTTTAAAAATTAGGTAGATTTATACAATATAACTTTTATTTAACAGACCACTGGCAGATCTAAGGAGAATATTAATCTGTATTTGCTGGATAAGCCAAACAAGATGCAAACAGAGCTTTCTAACCATTTAAATATGTCATCAGCTAAATTACATTCTCAAACAAATCTCTCATCTCCAGACCCAATCATCTATAGACAGTTCCCAAATGGGAAAATTCTTCAATGGAGTCTTAACCAGTGAAATCTCAAAGGACTACTTTAGTCAGCAAACTTGAGTAAATATCCTTTTACCTTATAAATTCAAATCCTCCTAGGAGAATAAAACCCTTGGGGCAAACAGTAACCAAACAGGTCTCCCTACCCAAAAATTATTTGGTTCACATGAAGTCTTCCATTCCTTTTCTATATTTGTAGAAGCTATTCCCAAAAAGAAAACACTCCATGTAGAATAAAAACCTTAGAAAGAAAAGTCTCCTATTGATAAAGTGATCCAGCATAGAGGATTCTTCACCAGCAAGGTGATTTTTCTTTGCTGGTCCTTTGCTCTATCTAAGAAAAATAATCCAGTAATAATATTTTGATTTCAACCAAACTTAGTCTTTCTCCCTTGGAATGAAAAGCAATTTAGAGAAATCAATAAAACAGAAGGGCTGTTCACTAGTTGAGGAAAGGACCACATAATTCCTAAACTTTGTTTCAGCTCTGATATACTATATACACTCTATAAAAGGAAAATAAATGAAAGTGATGAAGTGAATGAATTTTGTTCAATTTCCTCTCTCTTTCTCTCAGATTCACAGTAAAAATCTGTATATACAAGGCCCTCAAAACCCTATAATAAAGAATAATCACTCGACCACCGAACACTTACCTTTTTTCTCCATCTGTTAATATTTTGTTGAAATAATTTCAAACTTTCCAAAATAAAAATTTTGAAAAATGCTGGTTTATAGGTTTAGAGAGTAAGTTTATCTTGGAATCTCTAAGATTCATTTTCTTATATGTGATGAACTGTGCTTATTTCAGAAGACTTCTTAGTGGTTTGATATGGTTTTGTAATTCAAGTATGCTTAAAAAATTAGGGTAATTATATCTTAGAAATCAAATCGAATACCAAGATATTTTCAAATTGTAAAAAAATTTGATAAAGATGGTAATGGGACAACCCAATTTCTTCGAGAAATACATTTACAATGACAGCTTCTACATGTTTGTAAATATATACTAATGTAATAATCTGTTAATGTATAATGTATTAAACTAATATTCAAGTTATCTCAAATTCTTTTTGATATAAGTAAATCATTAACTAAATAGAGAAAATATAATATCTTGTTGCATAAATATCTTGTTTCATAAATACTATAGTTGATTTAAATTATGCTGGAAATGGCCCTCTGTTTTTTGATATATATATATATATATATATATATATATATATATATATATAAATACTCCTAAATTCTATACATCTTAGCATTCCTACTCAATAAATGACATTTTAAACAAAACTTTTCTTCCTTTCTCTTAATTTATAGTAATCTCCTTTCTTAAATTATAAAAGACTTTTATTCTACTTTATAAATTTTAAGGCAGAGCACAAAAAAAAGACAGTATATGTGGATGTTCTGGAATTAATAAATATCTCAAAATATTCATTTTTTAAATTGGAAACTTCTGGCCCATTTTCAGCCACTGACTTAAAAAAGCCAATATTTTGTTGTTCTTGATTTAACTTATTTTCTTAAATCATATCACATATTCTGTAGCTATTTATTTTGATATAAGGCTTTTAAGAGATTTACTTGTTCTTAAATAAAAAATTAATTTTATAGTTATTTTGAACTTTAAAAAGCTATTTAATGTGCCCGGAAAGTTAAAGTTATACTGATAAAGCTGCTATGGCATCCAATATAAAAAAAAGTTAATTTATACGTGGATTTTTTAAATCAAAGATATAGTTGAATATGGCCACATTAGCTGGCAGCCAGCTAGTGGTTGTTTAGGTTTTACTACATGCACACACTACAAAGATCATCAGTATACTTTCAGTGATTTCTGTAGTATGCAAACAGTAATCGTTTTAAGTTTGCTTTTCCAAACACACACACACTCCTCCACACACAGAAAGACAGAGAGAGAGAGAGTGAAAGAGCATGAGCATGCCCCTGGAGTCCCAACGCAATTTCATACCCCAAACTTCTTTGAAGTAAGGGCACAGGTTTAGCAGTGATGTAATCCACAAGGAAGCTGAACAGCGACCAGAATATGGCAGGATTGTTGACTCAGTCATCCATCTTGAAATCTTAAACAAAATGCTCAAATCCGAGGATCTTAAGAGGGAAAACTCTTAAGCCCAATATGAAAACTCAAGAAAGAACCTCAAACTTCAGGAAAAAATTAGAAATTTGCAATTATAGACATCTTGGAAATCAGAAATGGCATTGATTAGTACTTCAAATTCTTGTGGATAATTTAGTGATTTAAAAACATTCCCTCTATTCCTTACCCCATGTCTTCTATTTTTATATAAATATTCAACCTTAAGTTAAAAAAAAATTTCCTTTAATTGAGATAAAGAATTGCACTAACTGGCTATTTGATGAAGGCTTCTGCTAAACAGTCATATGTGTGTGGAGTTGTTTTTGATTATTGTATGTCTTTACAAAACTAACATCTGCCTTGAAATAACTGGAGTTTAGAAAACAAATTTTATTGTTCATATTTTTTTTTTTTTTTTTTTTTTTTTTTTTTTTTTTTTTTTTTTTTTTTTTTTTTTTGAGGCGGAGTCTCGCTCTGTCGCCCGGACTGGAGTGCAGTGGCCCGATCTCAGCTCACTGCAAGCTCCGCCTCCCGGGTTTGAGCCATTCTCCCGCCTCAGCCTCCCGAGTAGCTGGGACTACAGGCGCCCGCCACCTCGCCCGGCTAGTTTTTGTATTTTTAGTAGAGACGGGGTTTCACTGTGTTAGCCAGGATGGTCTCGATCTCCTGACCTCGTGATCCGCCCGTCTCGGCCTCCCAAAGTGCTGGGATTACAGGCTTGAGCCACCGCGCCCGGCCTATTGTTCATATTTTTTAACATAACATATCAAGAACTTGTGGGATGATCATTAAACATTTGCACTTTATACTGAAATTTATTCTAAATAGTATTCTCTTAAAAAGTACACATTAGGTTTGTTTTTCAGTTAAATTTAAGAATTAAAGGTACTGGTGTAAATATGAAGTTGTAATCAGTAATGAAGGATTCCCAAACACAAAATGTTTTCTGTTGAAACTACCCAAATAATTGATAACAAAATACACAAAGTGTAGCTGTAATAAATCTAATTGATTTTTAAAAAGTACAGAGTGATATAATAAATATAATCTGAACATAAATCAAAATATTATCTGAGGTTTTGTTTCTAATTGAAACTAAAGAACTATATTACTTATATAGAAAAGATACTTTTTTTAAAAAATTAAAGTTAATTAACTTGAACTATTGAGAAGAAAAAATAATTTTGATAACTATCTTGTTAAATTGCATTTTATGAACTTTTAAGAAAATACAAACAATGTGGAATAGACACAAAAGAAGATACAATAAATAATGAGAATGACAGAAATAACATATTTAAAATGAACAAAACTAAAAAAGCCAAATTGTGGACCCTCAATGCTAAATTCACCATTTAAATATGTACCAAATGAAGTGCAGTGAATAAAAAGGTATCATCAGTGTATACAGCTATTGGCTCACTTCAAGGTGGCAATTACAGATGGGAAAGCATGGCTACACATATTTATTTTCTAGATTCAATGAGATATACTATAAAAAGAACAATTTCAACAGAGAAGTATAGAAATTGCTAATATGTCTCATAAGAATGTGTAATATTTTATGTCATAACTGTATTTTAAAGGGCAGTGCCACTCAAGAAGAAAATAAAATACTTGATTTTAATGAATTATTTGTTTATTTATTTTTGAGATGGAGTTTCGCTCTGTTGCCAGGTTGGAGTGCAGTGGTGCGATCTCAGCTCACTGCATCCTCTGCCTCCTGGGTTCAAGCAGTTTTCCTGCCTCAGCCTCCCGAGTAGCTGGGATTACAGACATGCGCCACCATGTCCAGCTAATTTTTGTATTTTTCGTAGAGACAGGGTTTCACCATGTTGGCCAGGATGGTCTCGATCTCTTGACCTCGTGATCTGCCCACCTCAGCCTCCCAAAGTGCTGAGATTACAGGCATGAGCCACCGCGCCTGGCCAATTTTAATGAATATTTTAATTGTTCTTTCACTACCTAAAAACTGCGAAAAAATTACTTTAAAATATAACTTATTGGCACTGTATATGAAAAAACTTAAAAATGATTTTTTTTATCATTTTTGATCAAATTTTTGACTATATTTTGATCATTTGAATTTTGACCCTGAAATTTCACCTCCCAGGAGCTTTCCTCAAGAAATGTCAGCGTGCAAAGATGTATACACAAGCATACTAATCACACCATTGTTTGATAATTGTAAAGCCATTGCGAAAAAAATTCCTAAAGGTGCAAAATAGGTAATTATCTAATTGCATAATGGTATATCTATAGAATACAACGCATCCATAAAAAATGATGAGGATGTTGTACATGTGTGTTCATATACTATAAACATATTGCAATTAGTAATTATGAAACAGATTAAACAGTAAAAATAATAGCATAGTTTAGAACAATTTTAAAGATAAATATATATTTATAAAAATATATATACACACAACCTATAAATAAGACAGAGAACAAAAAAGATTTGAAGACTTATACACCAGAATGTTAGTAGTTATTACTGGGTATTGAAAGTATGTATAAATGCTATTTGATTTCTTATTTAGGTTAATACATGATTTATAAATTTTACACAACTGTATGTTACTTTTATAGGAAGAAAAGTGTAATAAAAAATACAAGATACAATGTTTATGTGCAAAACAAATTATCCAGTTTGAAAGTCGTATGTTTTTGTTGTAATTTGATTAAAATGTTTTGGAAATAAATGTGAAATGCTTTGTAAAATGCAGATGTGAAATTATTCATTACTTAATTTAGCATAAGGACATATATTTGTTAAACAAAGAATTTGGATGTATTAATTGAAAGTGATATATAAAAAGAAATCATTCTAAATTGAATAAACTATAGATTTTTCCAATTTTTATGAATATTAATGCAAAAAATGATGTCATGCTTTAAAATTTTCCTTATTAGTGTTTTCAGATGTGAGACTTAAGGATTTATTCAAGAAATTTTTCAAAAGGTACTTCAAAATCATTTCTTCAGAATCACTTACCTAGAATGAAATATTTTATAATTTTATAATGAAACTTCATATATTATATACTAGAACTTCATAAAAAATTATGCCTTTTCTTTTTTGAGACAGGATTTCACTCTGCTGCCCAGGATGGAGTGCAGTGGTGCAATCATTGCTCACTGCTGCCTCCACCTCCCATGCTCAAGTGATCCTTCCACCTTGGCCTCCTGAGTAGCTGGGTCTACAGGTGTGTGCTACCACATCTGGCTATTTTTTTGTATTTTTTTAGAGGTAGGTTTTTGCCATGTTGCCCAGGCTGGTCTCAAACACAAGAGTTGAGCTCAAGAGTTCCGCCCACCCTGGACTCCCAGAGTGCTGGGATTACTTGTGTGAACCATCGTACCTGGACAAGAGTGCTTTTCGTTAAATTATTTATTAAAAGTAGATGGTAATGCAAGGAATAACAAAAACCAGAACAAATTGAGAAGCAGCATGGAAAAGAATACTTCATGAAAAGCATGAATCATGTACCAAATTATGTTAGTATATTGTACTAGTGCAAACTGAAATATTTTATTTTAAAGAGTAAACAAATTAATTGTTCAACTAAGATACACTAGTTTTGAGGCATATTTACTTCCAAATCAATCAATGTTGAGCATTTTTCTATTGTTTTTACTAGGACCTGACACATTTGGAATAGAGGAATATTAATTTGATTTTGCTTACAACAATGTTTAAAAATAACATTTCCTTTGCTCCTAGGAATGTTGTAAGAAACCTGAACTCCACATGTGCTTTAATGAAAAAAGGGAATGAAATGAAAAAGGAAAGAAACTTACAAAATTGTATTACCTCCAGGCTCACAGTTATGAATGCTAGTCTTTTAAATTGGGCTCTAAACCTTAACAACCTATTTTAGATGTTTAGCTTAATTGTTACTGTGTGTAGTTGTCTTGTGCTTCTCTACTAACTCTCCACCACATTCATGAAAAAACACTTCAAGGGAGGTGTATAGACAAATACCACAGACCCCTTTCCCTATAGTAAAAAGAAACTGATATCTAAACTATTTTGGATATAAGTTGATTAGGAGGGATCTAGTAATCTAAGAAAATAGCATATGTTTGTTTTTGATCTCTAAATTCAGTGAACAGACTAACTGAAATTTTATTATCCAGAGGACTTAGATTTTAGTATTATTTTAGGTTTTGATATTAAAGATCAGGATGTAGCTGTGTGAGATGGCTCACGCCTGTAATCCCAGCACTTTGAGAGACTGAGGCAGGAGGACTGGTTGAGCCCAGGAGTTTGCAATCAGCCTGGGCAATAAAGTGAGAACTCGTCTCAACAAAAAATCAAAAATTTAGCTGGGGTGGTGGCATGTGCCTGTGGTCCCATATACATGAGAAGCTGAGGAAGGAGGATTGCTTGAGCCTAAGAGGTCAAGGCTGCAGTGAGCCATGTTTGCGCCACTGCACTCTAGCCTGAGAGTGAGACCTTGTCTCAAAAAAAAAAAAAAAAAGAAAAAGAAAAAGAAAAAGAAAAAAGAAATAAGGACGTACTTGGTCCATGGGGGAAGATTAGGGTTTTATGCCTGCAGAGTACAGTGGAAGTAACCACCACAGAGTTCATGGGACCTTGAAACTGCTCAGATTTAGGGAATGGGCACATTTATGATACATAGGATTAAATAAAAACTTTTTTTTTTTTTTGAGACAGAGTGTTGCTCTGTCAGCCAGGATCGAATGCAGTAGCTCAATCACAGTTCATTATAAAGTTTTGACCTCCCAGGCTTAACTGATCCTCCTGCCTCAGCCTTCCGAGTAGCCGAGACCACAGGTGTGCATACCACGCTCAGTTGTTTTTATTTTTTATTTTTAGTAGAGATGAGGTATCGCTATGTTTCCCTGGCTGGTCTCAAAAACGTGGGCTCAAGCAATTCTCCCACCTTGGTTTCCCAAAGTGTTGGGATTACAGGCATGAGCCACTGTGCCCAGCTAAAGAAAACCTTTAAAAACAGCATTGGTTGAAAAGATAAAAAAGAGACAAGACTTGGGTTTTAGTCCTGGCTTCACGAGTCCTGTACCTACAAACATGTCACTTTCGAGCATAAAAGTCTTCATCTGTAAAACGAATAGTTTTGGACTAGATACTCATTACAATCCCATCTGCTACATAACTCTTTGGTTTTTTTTTTTTTTTTTTTCTTTTTTTGAGACAGTGTCTCGCTCTGTCATCCAGGCTGGAGTGCAATGGCACGATCTCAGCTCACTGCAACCTCTGCCTCCTGGGTTGAAGCGATTCTCCTGCCTCAGCCTCCCGAGTAGCTGGAACTATAGACGCATGCCACCACGCCCAGCTAATTTTTTGTATTTTTAGTAGAGACGGGGTTTTACCGTGTTAGCCAGGATGGTCTCAATCTCCTGACCTCATGATCTGCCCACCTTGGCCTCCCAAAGTGCTGGGACAACAGGCATGACCCACCACGCCTGGTCAGTTGGTTGACTTTGAAGTCAAATGATGTTTAAGTGTTTTTTGTTTTATATTATCATATTTATTTCATTAATATAGATAGTGTAAAGTGCTCTAGAAATTTTTAATATTTGTCCTGGTACTGCGTTCATTACATTTCCGTTTACAAAATATTCATATGTGTGCAGAGGCAGGGAAGAAAATGGAATAAAGGAAGAAGTGAGGGAAAGACAGAGATAAAGAGAGGAAGACAGGAAGAAAGAGAGGGTTAGCCAGAGCCCAGGAGAGACAGACAGGACGTATGAAACACTGATTATATTGAAAAATTCATTAAACCAGGAACTTTGTCCAGGAAAAAGAGTCACAAGAGTGCTCTTATCTAGAAGGATCTTTTAGGCTAAAGTGCAAATGCTTCTCTATATACATTTCCTTTTTCATAATATACAGTGACAGGTATAGAAGAAAATGTTACTAACCTTCTAGTAACTTAGTTAACTTGTTAGTCACAATTCCTGTATCTTTGAAAAAGCAAGATATATTTTGAGGGTAAACTAAATTTTAAAATGAAAAGTCCCTCAGAGAAGAAATACAATGGTTATTGAAATTGCTTCTAAGAAAAGGTACAATAATTGTTTATAAAAGATACAAATAACAGTCAAATTCACTGTGTTAATAAACTATTCCCCATTTGTGTTATGGACTTTGGAACACTCTACCTTTTACATGATTGCTAAAAACCCACATTAAAGGAGATATGATTAACAGAGTAGCATGTATTATCACCCTGTATGTACATCTTATCCTCATCTTTTAATGTTCTGATATGACATAATTATCAAATACCACTGTATTCCACATCTGGGATCTAAATGTATGAACTAAATAAAATTTGTGAACTAAATTTAAATTATATTAACTATGGCATTAAAATTATGATATAAAATATTTTTGAGAGTATTAAATATATCTTTTACCTTCCATGTCAGGCAGACAAACAGGCACATGAGAAAAAATTCATAATAGAATCCTATGATACTATGTATACTCTTAAAAGGATCCAAACACAACACATGTGATCATGTCCCCCAAACCTTAATGAAAGTTTGATATAATTAACTTCGCTCTTCTCCTCCTTCAAAAAGAGTGGAATCATAAATGGAGAGAGAAGACTGAAATAGGGCAAATTACTAAATGAAAAATATTAGTTGCTAGATATATCACTTCATATTTTCACTGATGTTATAAAATATTTAATTTTCTTTATGCTAATACCATGTTGCAAACAACACACATCAAATAAGATGATTAAACTGTGCCTGGAAAATTAAATTGTGCAAACCTACAGAGAAAAATAAAATATTTGATACTTAAAGAAACATCACTAAAATAAATTATGATTATAAATTGCAAATGTGATATGACTCTAATATAAGAACAGATAAGAAGGATTTGTGAAAGTAATTTCCTCCTTATATTCATGGTGATCATCCTGGAAAATGATTATACACTTGAGTTATAGAATAAAATCAGTGAAGCTTATGTAGCAATATTGTGATTAAAAGGAAAGAAGCACATTTTAACTTTTGCTACATTTTATCCATTTGGCTAATTTTTTTTTACAAAGTGATATAACATTTTTAGACAAATTAGGATCACCCTTAAATTGAAATAATTATTTTTAATGACAAAAAGAAATATTTAGATATATGGATTTTAGATAGTACTCATGCTTGGACACCAAACTGTATTGCTTCTTCCTGAGATGCTGCTGCTCATTGTTATTGGTTAAGTGTACAAGAATGACTACACAGAGCAGCTAATGTCATGTAGTGTAACATTACCTTAGAATTCAAAGGAATGCATCTTAAATGTTTCATGAATAGGGAAATCTCATAAAATGTTTCCATTCAATACTGAGAATAAAGAGGAATTAACAATTAGATGGGGTCACTCTCAGATTAAGAAGGATGAGAATTAGATGGACAGACTAGGAGAAACTGGACTGAGTTTTTAATTTAATTTTTTTCTTTTTTCTCGATGTAATGTTGGCTCCAATGACTTTTAACCCTTCAAATGCCCTTGTGTGAAAACTAGTTACATCAAGGATCTTACATATCATCGCAAACTAGAGTGAGCTGGTCTCCATGGATGTTAAATATCCCTTTCTGAATTCCTCTCTTATTGCTTTCCCCTTCCCAGACCTCTAGTATTGTTCTCTCATAATATTCTCTGCACAGTGTCCCCATTCTTTGTTTGGTCTTCTTGGCTTTAAAGACATGGGTTCTGGCACAAAGTTATTGCTTTGGTTAAAATTCCAGCTTCAAACGGCTTGGGTAATTTATTTAACTAACCTGTACTTCAATTTTTCAATCTGTAAGCTAGAAATAAATATAGTACCTGCATACAGTGTTACACTCAATTACATATTAAAACAATTTATACTAAGTGATTTAATTATCCAAAATGTTGACTGCATTTTAAAAGAAGGGTTAAGAAATTTGAGAAAATGCACAATAAAAATTGGTTTTGATCACTGAGTCCTCCTTCCTCAACTACTCTAAAACATTCCCAAGCTCCCTGTCAGAACTAGTTCTTATACTGAATTTCCCAAGAGAAGATCTGTAATATGTGTAATTAACAATCTAGCCATCAATCATTCATTATCATTCCAAGTTTTTTAAGTGGGACCTATTGCAGCCAGAATAAAAACAATGAGTTTTTACATAACTTGAGCATCTGGGTTCATTCAACTGAGCCTTATATATTTGAGCTATAAAGTAAGAATATCCAAATATAGGGAGCTTCTTACTGTATCTCCAATATTGAGTTCAATGCAACATGTTGTGTGGTTTACTGGTGGTTCATTAATAAGAATTCCCTCTACTTAATTTGTGGTGACTTTAAAGAAAAACCTAATCACTGATTACTGTAGCTGGGTGGATATTGTAAAACTTATCTCTCAAAGGTTACTAGAAAAACCCTATTTGCCAAATCAAGTGATCATTCCTCAGCACCATTGTATTGGACCTTTCTTCAGCATTTGCTAAAATTATTACACTGTCCTTGACATTTTCCTCAACTGTTTGGCCCTGTACTTTTCTCCCAGTTCACTCTTTATCAAGCTACTTTGCTGGCTCATCGTTGTCAGCTGATTTTTCAAATTTATGCATTTCCCAAAGTGTTATTATAGTTTTCCTTTTTTATTCTATCCCTGAGTAGTTTTTTATTTAATTCTATATCTTTAATGTCCCATCAATACTGAAGGCGCTATCCTTCAGCTTCTACCTTTCCTGTAAGCTCTAAGACTCACATTTCCAGTTGTCTCCTAGTCATCCCCAAGCACCTAAAACTTGCCATTAGCACCTAAAACTCAACTTGCCCCAAACAAGTTAAAATTATATCTCATATCTCTTCTTCTCCTATAATCATTATCAATGAATATCTACAATATCCAGAATCTATTTCTTTGTTAACTGTCTTGCCTGCTCTCAGACACTATGTCAGCCCTAAATATATCTCGATCTTTTTTGGTTTCTTGCCCAGTGCTTGAGATTCAAAGCTCTAGTCCCTTCTTTGATATCTAGCTAAACCCCTTAGTCATCTTGTCTCTTTCACTTTGAGTTCTGAAGCTGCAGGCTAACCCCACCCATTACCATGGCCCTGTGGACCCCTATCTTGGCAAGGGATCTTAGTTGCTTGGGATGTGTCAGATTAGGTAAATTATTTTTTTCTATTAGTATATTAGAACTATTTTAGTATTATATAAAATCCATTTTAATTTTCTGTATTTTCAATAATTTTTTTTTTTTTTTTTTTTTTTTTTTGAGACGGAGTCTCGCTCTGTCGCCCGGGCTGGAGTGCAGTGGCCGGATCTCAGCTCACTGCAAGCTCCGCCTCCCGGGTTTACGCCATTCTCCTGCCTCAGCCTCCCGAGTAGCTGGGACTACAGGCGCCCGCCACCTCACCCGGCTAGTTTTTTGTATTTTTTAGTAGAGACGGGGTTTCACCATGTTAGCCAGGATGGTCTCGATCTTCTGACCTCGTGATCCGCCCGTCTCGGCCTCCCAAAGCGCTGGGATTACAGGCTTGAGCCACCGCGCCCGGCCTATTTTCAATAATTTTAAAAGTCAGATTTATCGAGGTATAATTTACATAAAGTTCACACAACTTAGTGCAAAGTTCTGTGACATTTGACAATTGGATTTAGTCATGTAAACTCACCGCAATCAATATACAGAGTATTTCTATCACCCTAAAAATTCCCTCATGCTGCTTTGATGTCAGTCCTCTTCCTGCTTGCCCAGGTAACCACTGACCACATTTATGTCTAGCTTTTTCTTTTTCTTCAGTAATGTTTTTAGTCTAGAATTCTACTTGCTGAAGGCATAGAAAATGAAATGTAAGAAAGCTGTAGAGACTACACAGTTAAAATCTACTATTTTAGAACTTAGTACTACTGTTCTCTGAAAAATCAAATTCTTAAAAATAATAATACTCTGTATATCCCAGGAATCGTGCTAAGAGTTTTGCATGTACTACAAGTCTGTCACTTAATCAGCACAACTATATGAGATAGGACTTATTTTTTTCTCAATTTTACTTAGTAGACAATTTACACAAGATCATATAACTAGTAGGTGACAGAGATTGACGTGTCCTTCTCCAAAACTTATGATCGAAAATATTGTCATGAAATGACTTTTCTCTCTCTCTCTCTCTCTCACACACACACATACACACACATGCAGAGTCAGATTTTATTTCATTCTTTCCTCTTTTTCCAGCATCTTTCCTTCCTTTTGACATCTTTACCCTTTTCTTTTTGAGCAGTTTCTCCTCTGTCCATTTTTTTTGGTAATATTTCATCTGATTTCCCCATGAACCCAACTTTGGGCTATAATATAGTCATTCTTTAATATTTTTACAGATTTCCTTAAATTCTCACCCCTTTACTCTAAACAAGCCTATCAACCTCCTTCATACTAGCACGATCTATAATCTATAACTATGTTCTTCCCATAAGTTATGCAACATAATGTATTAATCAAATATATAAATATATGTGTGTGTGTGTGTATACACACACACTCTTTTTGAGACAGGGTCTTGCTGCATTATCCAGGCTGGAGTGCAGTGCTGCAATTATGGCTCACTGTAGCCTTCAACTCCTAGGCTCAAGACAACCTCCCACCTCAGCCTCCCAAACAGCAGGGACTACAGGCGTGTGCCACCACACCCAGCTGATTTTTAAATTTTTTGTAGAGATGGGGTCTTGCTGTGTTGTCCAGGCTGGTCTCAAACTCCTGGCCTCAAGTGATCCTCCCTGCCTTGGACTCCTAAAGTGCTGAGATTACAGGCATGCACCACCGTGCATGGCCAATTTACCTTCGTATATGTTATGTTTTCATCACAGATATAGAAGTATAGAGTTTTAAATGGGCAAAGAGGAAGAAAGGGATCCGAAAAAAATCATAACTTAAATTCACTATGTTCTAATGAATATTAAGTATTGTGTACATGTTAGTATTTACTAAATCCTTGATCACAAACTTGGCTTATTACAAATGTACTCTTTCATTTCAACTCAGAAAATTTAACAAATATATTTTAATCATAACTGCCATCCAGTGTTACACTTTACTCATTCATCTTCCTGTAAAACTTAAAGTTTAAAAACTCCCTTATCCTTCACTGACGCTTAAATGCCTGCTCGCAAAAATACTTTATAGCATAAATTATTCTCCTCTTCTAAACTTTAATTCCCTTACTTTATCTTCTGTTTAAGGGTCTTTAGTGTGATGTATTTCCTGGCTACTTTACATATCTGGTTTCTTCTTACTCTTCTGGTTTAGTTCAAACATCACTTCCTTAGATAAGACTTCCTGGATTATTCCATCAAAAATAGCTGCTTCCCTATCCCAATCCCACTAGATTGCAAAAGAATTTTAAATAAGAGCACTTAAAACTATCTAAGTTTAACTTTTTAGGGACTACTTTCTTTCAAAAAGATAATTTCCATATGGGGAGATCTTGTATGTCTATGTCACTGTTATGTCTCCAGCACCTAGAATAAGGCCTGATGCATACATATTTAATAGATATTTGCTGAACAAATAAATTTTTGGAATATAAGATATCTTTATAGTAGGAGAATAAGAATTTCAGAAATAACTTTCCTTTATGGAGAGCAATTATATTGTATTATACTTTAATATACCATATAATAACTAGGAATGATTTGAATCTAGCGTAGCCAAATTTGCAGGTTATTTGGCCATTTTATAAGGAGATTTTAATAGTCTTGGAATTGCATTCCTATCTTAGTAAAGACTCATATTTTCACTACTAACACCTGAAATCTAGAACTGACTACAATTGTGAGCACAAAGTATACATTTGGGCATTAGAAAATTATTTAAAGAAGGAATTTGAATAGTTTAAAATGATTTGTATTAACAATATGCTTCTGGTCACCTGCTAGACATTTAATGAAAAATTTCTCTAATTTTAAACACAAGTCTTCAATCCTAAATGAGAAAAGTGGTAGACTATGTCTTTTTGTGTGTTTTCCTTTTTTGAAATTTATTTGCTTGCTATTGAAGTGGAAAATTTTTCATTTTGGCTGGTCATTTATTTTTTCCTGTTGGTTGAAAGTATACACATATGTACACATACAAATTATCAACCCTCAACCTTATTTTTTAACAATGATGAAACTGAGATTGGAGAAATTAGGAAACTTATCCAAGATCACATTGGCCTTCAAATTTCATGTTTTATTGCCTATACCAACATGCCTCTAAACAGGGCAACAGAAAATAAAACATTTGCTTGTTTTATTGTTCTTTAATAAAAGCATGGTTTCGGTTTTTTGTTTGTTTTTTTGAGATGGAGTCTCCACTCTGTCGCCCAGGGTGGAGCGCAGCCGCGGGATCTCGCCTGGGGGCTTGCTGCAAGCTCCGCCTCCCGGGTTCACGCCATTCTCCTGCCTCAGTCCGCCTGGCGGACTACAGGCGCCCGCCACCACACCCAGCTAATTTTTGGTATTTTTAGTAGAGATGGAGTTTCATCGTGTTAGCAAGGATGGTCTTGATCTCCTGACCTAGTGATCTGCCTGCCTAGGCCTCCCAAAGTGCTGGGATTACAGGCGTGAGCCACTGCGCCCGGCTAATTTTTTGTATTTTTAGTAGAGACGGGGTTTCACCGTGTTAGCCAGTATGGTCTGGATCTCCTGACCTCGTGATCCGCCCGCCTTGGCCTCCCAAAGTGCTGGGATTACAGGAGTGAGCCACCGCCCGGCCTTTTTATTTTTTATTTTTGAAGAAAAATCTAGAAGTAATTTGTCTTGTTTCTGGTGCTACGGATGAACAAATGAAGTATTCAAGGTATAGTCCAATGCCCAGTTCTACTATTAAAAGAAATTTTCTCTTTTTAAAAATAATCCTGGAAGTGGGTATTATACAAACTCCTTACTAATTCATCATTACAGGTTACTGAGGTATTAAATCTGGATTCAAAATCCTACTGATTTTGCTTATAACAAACATAAATTATAAAGAGTTAATAATGTATTTATCTAAAAAATAACCTCTTGACATAATTTGAGTTGTGTAATAATAAGAGCTACCATTGTTTGATTTTTTACTGTGGATGAAACTTTGTAACAAGTTCTTTACAGATATTACTTCCAATTTCTTTCAAATTACAAAAAAGAAATGTGTTTCTAATGTATATGGCAAAAAAATTATTCATTTAAATGGTTGTGTATGCATATAACTTATTTAGCCATTGCCCCATTATTTAATATTCATGGTAAGATCATTTTTATTGTTACAAATAATGCTTAGTGAATATATCATACATATGCTTTTATTTGAATTTCTATTTCTACAGAGTCCAAAGTTTATGAACATTTTTAAGGTTCTTCATTTATATTGCAGAAGTGCTTTACAGAAAGGTATGCTAAATTTCACTGCTACTCTGTTATCACACTCTTACCATGGTTTTTTTCAAATTTTTTCTCTCCACATACAGGCATCACCATGGCGTTTTAAATAGGTGGACATGATATCTCATTTAAAATAGTATTTATTGGGTCATGATTGAAATGAAATTTTTTCATATGTTTACTTACCACTGCATGTCTTGTTTAGAGAAATGTCTGTATATATCCTTTGCCCATTTTTTCTATTAGAGTTTTATTGAATATATACTTTGTAAAAGTTATTCAGATGTTAAGGCTTTTAACATTTTATCTGAGTTGCAGCAAATATCTTCCCAACTTGTGTGCCTTTTATTTATGATTATTTTGATATTCCGAAATTTATACCTGCCATGTTGCACTCAGGATTCTTCCTCTTTTTAAATTTATTTCATTGCTTTTAGTTTTAGGATGGTTTTCTTTTTTCATAGAAATAAATATTTTATGCTTTCATTAAAACATAATTAACCCCTTAATCTAGCTGGAGTTTACTAAGATTAATAAGAAGTGTTAAGCAGGCAGCCCAAAGTCATATCCCTAGTGACTGGCAGAACCTGAATAATAATTCACACCTGTCTGATTTCAACACTCTTGCTTCTTCCACCCAACTATGTTTTTTCAGAAATAATAAAGCTTAAGAGTACAGGTGCAATAAGCTTGATGCATAGATTTGCTTGTCAGTTATCTCCTAAACTAGCAATCACAAACTAGTATATCTTAATGCATATAACAAAGAATTAATTCTAGATAATGGAAACAATGCATACACATCAAAATGCAGATGATTTGAAATAAAAATTCAGTTTTCATGTATTTTTGTAAAAAAATAAAATTCTTCTTTTATAGGGCTTGCTCTGTAGTGGGCACAGTTTTCATGTGTTTGCACATTATATTTTGGCTAACTTAATTTTTGCAATATCCATTTGAGGTAGTACTATAATTATTCCCATTTTACAGATGAGGAATCTGAGGCACAGGGTAACTTTCACAAGATCATGGAGCAAGTAAGTGGTGGAGCTGATGAGGCAGTTTAGTTCCAGAATCTGCTCTTATACTGCTTTTCAGACCAACATTTCTCACAGGAACAAATATTTTCCCTAACAGCTGAAATTTTTAGGACACAGAGTTAAGGTGGGTGATAGGCGTAGGTAAAATAGAATGTTATAGTATTCAGAATGTATGAGTAATACATTAATAATTTAGCAGTAACATCTTAAATTCAGGATTTAATTTCTAGTGTAGATGAAATTTTATATCTAAAAATAACTACAAAATGGTGCATTCCAAACCTCGTTTTAAATGACTTAATCACTAAACAGCTAATTGTTCCATAGTTATTTGCTCCATGTTGGGGTATCCTTACTCTTTTCAGTTCCAAGAGCTTTAATTCTTTTCTTTTATTTGAATATTTATAAGCTTTAGTAAATTGAGCTTAAGTATTATACTTTATCAACAGACGCTGTCATATGTGATATTTTATATATACATATATATTTCATTTGAGACTTTTTTTAGATGTATAATACTTAATAAAATATTTAAGCTTAAGCTTATATAAAATATTCCTATATACTTTTAAACTATCTATCCCAGTATTGAACATAGCATTGACACTTTGTGCCTCCTTATAGACTGAATGATTTGCATTTTCAAGATTTTAGGGTACTAGGGTTATATAAGGTTTTCATGACTGAGCCATCTTGAGTATCTCCGTCTTTGACTTTCATAAATAATACTGAGTTAATCAAATAAAAGATGTAATCAATGCACACAGAGTATCTATAAAATGGATAGAATGTGAAATACAATTGATAATAATTAAGATTTTGGAAAATTTCAAGAACAGCTTATATGTGCATTTATATGTGTCTGTGCATGCACATATATTAAATTACTACTATAATGAATGTTACTTCTCTTTACTTTTAAGGACATAAGTGTAACAATATGCCATATAAAAGCACAGAGCATTCAAAATATGTCATATATGCCACTCAAATCTGACAAGAATTGATATACAAGTTTGAAATGATACATGCTATAGTCTCTTCAAAACTCATGTTGAAACCCTAACCACTAAAGTGAGCATATTAGGAGATGGAGCCTTTGGCGGGTAATTAGGTCATGTGGGTGTTGTGGGATTTGTGCCATAATGAAAGAGGCCAAGAGAGATCCATTGCCCCTTCTACCATATTAAGACAAAGAGAAAAAAAGATGGCGGTCCATGAACCAGAAAGCAGGCCCTAGCCAGACACTAAATTTGTTGGCACCTTGATCTTACTTAGACTTTCCAGTCCCCAGAACTGTAAGAAATAAATTTTTGTGCATTATAAGCCACCTAGCTTATGACATTTTGTTACAGCAGTCTGAATGGACTAAGATAATACATATCAATGGGCAACATTCAGAATAATCAGAGAACCAAAACAGAAAAGAATACTGTAATTGTATTAATTTTTAGAAGTTTCACTTAGCTAACCCTAACAGGAAGTGATTATTTTACTAAACATTATAATTACAACACAAAATATATGTTACTTATTCCCAACTGTATTTTTATTAAGAAATGTTTGAAATCTATTCCATTTGAATTGTTAAGCTTTTCAAATTAACATTAGTATCTGGAAGACAAATGGATCAGTCTGAAATAGTAATTTATAACATATTTTCTCAAACTCTTAAGGTAGCACAGATCCAACTATAATAATAACTTAATAATTATTAACATAATATCATAACAAAAATAAATATCACAATAATAATAATTGATCTAAGAGACTGGTGAGAAACACAGCTGACAAAACATTTTTTAAGCTGAGATCTCCTTATGAGTAAAACGTATATTATACAAGCACCAATCTTGTCAGATGCTCTAAATCAGGTCTGGAAGTAATTCTAAAAATTTTTGTAATTGAAACTTAAGATGTTGGTTTATGTAACTTAACAAATAGTATTTTAAAAAATTATTTTGTATTAGACTTAACGATGATTTTAAAAAATTGTCATATGAAATTTCATATGAGTAAGAAAAGGTCTAATACACCCTAATAAAGCATGCTACTTCTCATTTAAAAGAAACTTCATTACGATTTGCAAGTGCTAAGTCAACATTTTTTGCTGCTTTCAGATGTGTAATCCTCCATTTATTGTGTAGAATGATGCAGTGATTGTAATTGGACCTTGTAATGCAATTGAAGGTCTTATAATTGTGGTTTAAAACATAAAACATATACTTTGACCAAATATGTTAGTGAAGTAATTGGACTTGTGAAATTATTTCTCCATCATATTTTGGGCTAAAATTTATAAAGAAAGATAACCAACCTGCATATCATTAGAGATGTGAGTGACAGAATAATAAAGATATTACCTTTTATTGGCCACATACTACAGTCAGTTTTTGAAAAGCCTTAACTTTAGTTTGCTTTTATTAAACAGGTGAAATACATTCTGAATTGCTTGTCACAAAATTTACTGCTTCCTCTTCTAAAATGATTTCCTTTTTCTCTGAATGTTTTCCTATCCTCTGTATTATTCTCGCTTTACTCTTACTTTGGAAGAGAATGCATTAGTCTTTATTTATCTTTAGGCTTATGTGAGTTTTAGAATCTCAAATACAATGCTGGTTATACAGACCATGTCTCCCTTACAGTATTAGGGGTCTGTAACAGAAATCCAGGAAGCTCAGGCTTCAACTTCATCATACTAGGAGGAAAATGGGTGTTATAGATCTATAGCTACCATTACAATTTTAGAAGTGTATATTAAGAAAGACTTCAAATTATGTTTAGTTAACTATGATAATTAATTTAGAACTTAATATTTGAAGACAATAAAACATTTTTGCCTCTATAAATTTAAACATTCAACACACATCCTAGATATCATTTTTTTTTTTTTTGTAAGAAAAGTTGCTTCCATTATTAATCCTCTCCTCTTTGGAGTCTTCAAATGCTCTCAACCAAGTCCTTTTCCTCTGCCTTTATGCATATCATAAAGATTCCTTTGCTCAACCTTTAAGTTGTACCTCTGAATTTTCTTCCCCCTCTAAGCTTAAATTCCTTATTATTCTCCTTGTTTTGCTACTACTAAATTACATGGTTTATTCCTTCCAACCAGCACTCATTCTTAACATTTTCCAGTTGGTACGTCAAAACCCTACTATCCTGAGCTGCTTTCTCTAATTCTTTCTGCATTGCTTAGAGACCTCCTAATCTTTTCTACTGTGGTTTAAAACCCTGTTCCTTTTACTTAAATACAATATATCCCTCAACTTCATCAGAGAACATTCATTTCCCTTCGTATCATGAATGGAATGTTGACCCTTCAAGAATACTATCTCCCTCAGAAACATTCTGAGGGGAAGCGCTCAAAATCCTTTAACTTACATATATACTATAGAAGCTCGGAAATGGCATCAGCATTCTTCTTGGTATGAATTGCTGCTTCCACATGTTTACTTTTCTAATCTATGTGAAGTCTATGTCTTTTATGTTCATACCATTATTCTTCCTTGTTGCTACCATCTATATTCCAGGCAATTTCCTTCACATATCTATCAAGCTGAGGCCCTCAATAATTTCAATGTCTGTATAAAAATGCTAGCATCAAAATTTGTTGCTTTATTTGCATTCCCAAACTGTAATCCATGCTCCATCTTGGAAACTCACTCCTCAAAACAAACATTATGTCTTCACATTATTTGGAATTGTCCAACATCTGAAAATTCTAAAGATAATTAAATTGTCTCTCATAATAACCTGCTTAGTTTGCTTCTATTGCCTTAGTAATCACCATACATTTCATTTCTTTCATTGAGACCTTCTCTCCCAATTCATCAAACATTCTGCATGATTTTACATGAAAACATGATTTAACACAACATCCTTCCCAATCCATTTGAACATTACTTCAACTACTTCCCTTGCCAGCCACGCTAAATATCCCTATTCTCCTCTACTTTCTATATAACTGCCCACAAAGTTCCAACTGTGATCCAAATGATTAATTACTACATCCAAAGTGTGCTAATGAGCCTATCATTACACAATCTTAGAGAACCAATGCCATCACAAATTTAGGGTCTCCACTCAGCTAAACTATAACCATTCTTCAGGAGATCCTTGGTGAGCTCCCTGTCTCATTTCCCATGGTATTCTTTTTTTGGGGGGGGGTATATTTTAATTTTGAGACAATTTTACATGTATAGAAAGTTGCGATAGTACAAAGAACTCCCATATACTCTTCCCTCAGATTCACCAAGTTAGCATTTTGGCCTATTTGCATTATCATTTGTTCTAAGTATTAATGTTTTTTTCCTGAACCATTTGAGAATAAGTCAAAATTTCCCCAAGCCATCAAGAAGCCTATTTTGTATTAATTACCTTCATTTTTTTCTTTTTCATCTCCTTTCCCTTCTATTTGGTTTCTACCCACAACTTTACTGAATCAATAAGGCAAAGATCATTATTGACTAGTTCTACCATTTAACAACATATTTGTCTTCTCTAGAATTTGTCTCCACTGCTTATACCCCTTTCTTAAGATTCACTTCTATCATAGATTTTTTAAAACTCTCTTCTTTCATGAATATCATACTGTCTTTAATCATTTTCAACACAGTTTTCTGGCTTTTGTTCTTTCATCCATTCCTTAAATGTAAATAAGTGCTAGTGATCCCCAAATTTTGATTCTTGTCTCTGTTACTCTTCATATGCTACTGACAATTCCATTAATTCCAATGGCATCACTTGAATGCTGATATGCTACCCTAGTCTATGTCTCTTAACACAGACTTCTCTCCTGAATTCCAGAAAACCAATCACCTCTACAAGATATTTATATGTGAATATTTCTAAAAGTGAATTCTATCTTTCCCCTGAAACTTGTATAACATATATTCCCTATCCTAATAAAATGTACCGTCAAACATTTCAGTCACCTGAAATCATCCTATTCCTCTTCTTCCTGCATCAATAATATCCAGTCTGATCAGTGACCAGGACTTGTAGGTTCTATATCTTTATATAACTTCTCATGTATTGATTGCCTCTACTGATACCTTAATTCAGACCATTATCATTTCTTAACTGATTCATTACACTATCCCCATATATGATCTTTCTGCTTATATTGCTGCAGTCCATCTTTTACATAACTGCCAAACTAATCTTTTAGAAACAAATATCTACCTATTCTGTTGCTTTATATATTTCAGTAACTTACATAATCTTTATAAATCTGGTCTCTGCCGACTTTTGCCTAAACTTGTGTGAAGCTATTGGCCATACTGTTTCCTCTGCCTGAAATGCTCTCTACACAAGAGGCTAACAGTGTTCTAGCTTTCAATATTCAACCAAATTCTTCTACGAAGTCTTTCTTGAACTAATATCTATCCTTCCCAGGGAAAGGAATCATACCATCTTTTCTGATTCCATTATATTTTTTATATATGTACATACATTATATATATACACACAAACACATACATACACTCACACTAGGAAACACCTGCAAGGATATATATACACACACACATACATACACTCACACTAGGAAAGACCTGCAAGGATAGGGAGCTATTGTGTGTCTCCTGTTACTTCCAGCACCTAGAACAGTACCAAATTTGTTTAATGAATGTTCAAGTTTCAGCTCAAGTGTTACCTCTTCCAAGACACTTTTTCTGACTATCTAGTTGAAATAAGCTTTATTTCAGTTTATATCTCCGTAGAATATATTGTCAGAATAAGCTGCACTGACACATAAACAGAGCATGTTATCCACATCTCTTAACTCTTCAGTGATATTGATAGCTTTTTTAGGGTATTAGGTCTTTGGTATTCTCCACAGTGTAGAACACTGATGAACTCATGTTAGAAATCAAATACTTTTGAAATTATTTTAAAAAACTGAAAACTAGTTTTAAGTCTAAAATGCTTGAAACCAAACATATATATCTGTGTATGTGTGTGTACCTAAGCATATACATACACACACATTCCATTTGCCTTTATTCAGTTTATGGAAAAATTACATATATACATATTTTAAAAATTAATTATTTTACTTTTATCCATCTAATTGGAGCAGTTGCTGTTGATAGCTGAATATACAAATGCCTAAATTAAAATGCTCATAAGATTTAATATTTTGTTATATTACAAAGGAATGAAAAATTATGAAATGAATAAAAAATGATTAAACATTTCTAGGACAAGTTAGATAAATAAAATAATAACAAAAAAAGCGGAAGAGACAGACCTGCATATCTTCTCCTTGTAGAGTCCAGTTCTTCTGTGATCACATCGTGTAATGGACAGACATAGACAAAGGAGATGGGAGTGAGTGGATGTACTCAAAAGGTAAAAAGTGACACTGATGGAAAGGGCCTCAAATCATTTTGAGAAAGAATCCTGTGTACAGTTTTAGGGAAGATATAATCAAATGCATTCCACAAAAATACATAAGAACTAATGGCAAGTTGATTTTGCTACTATAGGTTAGCAGATTCAGAAAAATAAAGTTAGTGTAGAAATAAAGAGGATCCAAAAGTTTACAATTATTTACGTACAGCAAATCCTGAACACCAATGCTGAAGAAAGATACCATTAGTAAAAACAGTGTTAGTTGTATGACCACATTGTTCAAGACATTACTGAGTTAATTTAAAGTCTGTTACAATGCTTTTGAACTTTTAATTGTCTGAAGAAAAGATTTAATTGAGTCATCACCAAAAAGAGCAATAAAAATAGTTTCAACAGATTTCTATTCCTTTTATGCTTCCCCAGTAAACCAGTGTGCACACAAAAACAAAGAATGGTCATCAGGCCAATATTTAATTGAATTATTTCAATACAGCAAAATATCATAAAAATTTTATGAAGTAATAATTATAGTACAAGTCTTTATTACAAGAGTAGCTGAAATATATGGCTTCATTTCAGCATTAAAAATCCAAACTAAACTTCAATGTAGACAAATTTTCTTTGATCATATTCCCTTTTAATCCTATTCATTCAACAGATTCTTACAAATGCCACTTTATAGATTATTAAAATTTATGCTAAAATGTATCCATCCAAATCCATCAACTATAACAGATATGACACATGTTTTGGAAATACTTTTTCCCCCAGTGCTAGTGAAGAAGTTCAAATAACATTTTACACAGTGACTTCAAAACAGAAAAATGTCTGTTAAAATCAGCATTCTAAGAAAAAATTTCTTCCAAAGATATTAGTGACTGAATATGATTGACACAGATGAACAATATGCCACAAAACCAAAATTTTCTATTTTAATTTACACACTTAGCTTTGAATCAGCTACTACAAATTCTAAAATCAAACACCACATTTAAGTTCTGCAATAGTTGCATCATTCTTTTTGAGTGATGTATACAGCAAAGCATATTGCATCAAAATATACTTGCAATATCAACATATTAAAATTATAGCTCTTTAGAGAATGATTTCCTAAAACAGATTTATCTCTTTATATGAATAGTGATAAAATAAAAACCTTCCATTAGACTAAGTCCATTAGTACTAGCTAAGATGACCAAAACAATTTTTCTTAGAAAAAGCCAGAAATCTTAGTATGAATTATAGAAAACTGGAAAAGAAATGACATTTTGAAATTTAATATCATTTTTATTATTATATGAACACATTTTTTCACCTGTTGAAAATAAAACATTAAATCTAATCACAAATTACAAACCATACTGCTAACAGGATTAACCACTAGAAAAAAAATCTTCATATTCTTCTGAAATGTACTAATACACATTAAAATGATATATGCTATATTTTTGTTTCCATCATCAATCCACCTGCTTCTCAAAGAATAAGGTAGGACAATCACAGTTTATTAATAACCTAGGCTAATGCCAACTTTCATATGTTGCATTGTGTTTTTATACTGAAAATTTCCCTAGATACACATTTTCCACACTACTAAAAGAGTTTCCTCACATGTTAAAATGAAATTGGTATGAAGTGGATGAAATAATGGTTTCCATATATTCCATCTCTAAGAAACGATTTTATTGTTTGCAGAAAGTATAAAAACTACACAAATAAATGAAGCTTCTTTCTTCATCTAGTATTTTCCTATATTTTGGATTACTTTATGTGTTATCAATCCAATAGTTTTCATATTACATGGATCCAAATATGAAAAATTACTCTCGATTCACTCATTAATTAATTTTAGTGAGTAACAGAGGCACACATAGTTCCAGTGACTTACCCAATGATAAAAAACAAGTTCAGTTGCAGAGCCAGAAATAGAACAGGGGTCTCCTGATTACCAGGTCAATTTTCTTTGTACTAGATACTATATGACCCAATAAAAACATGTAAAATACAAAGTCAAAGAAGAAAAAATAATTCCTCATGGTGACGCCTGAACTGGACATTTTATTATATAGTATTTAATTAGAAACATTTTTTTCAAAGTGGCACATTCTGCAACTGTCAAGTAATTCACCAATGCTTTCATTCTTGTAAGGAATATGGCAAAACTTATCTTAGAGTCAATAAAAAACTTTTTTTCAGGAAGTACAAAATTTATATGACCAATAAGGGGATGAAAATGAAATATTTTGAAAATGATTTCACTACTAACTAAAAGTATCAATTAAGTCATTTGCCATAGTTTATCTGAATATGATCCATTAATGAGTCCATAACTAAGCTTACATAAAAATATAACTTTAGCAAATAAAAATTAATGTAATACATAAAATCTCAATATATACATATAGTTGTATCATATACATTTAATATATTTTTGGTTTTTTGGATTTCCTGTGGTTATACTTTTATTATGTACTATTGCATTTAAACAGCCTCATTTTAAAAGAGAAACATATAGTCAACTACCTTACTTAAGCAGCCATGTCTTAGGCAAATGATAATATGCAACAAGTACTTATTTTGCATATAGTATTATAATGACTAGGAGACTTCGGTGAACCTTGAAAGAAGCTAAAAGCATCCCCTCTACTTCTCCCATATTTCTCATTACCATGCCACAGTCAAATATTCTACTTTTTAGTGTAGTTAATGAAGGGTTCTAATGAGAACTCTTTCTTTTTCATTTATCCAATAACCAGTTACCAGACTCTTCTATAACTAATAAACTCAACTTTTCATCTAATCAATAACCGGTTAAGACTGATTAAGGATAGTAACAGTATTCCCTCTTCTAGGTGCCCAGGTACTATCACAATTATGGCTGGATCTTTGTTTTAGAAAATATAAAGAATTTCTTTGTAAAAACAAAAACAAGTACAGCGTTTTTTGTTCATTCCATCATACAAAATAAAATATTTTCATAAATTACAATGAAATCAAAGACACATAAATTATACTGAATAAACTCATAAGCACTATTTCATCACTTATGGTAAATTATTTTACAACAAATATTTTAAAATTTAAGATACCATCAAGTTGCAAACTATTTAATATAAAAAGCAAGATGGGTGTGATTTCATTATTGTGTATCATATAGTGTGCTTATACAAACCTACATGGTATACCCTACTACACACCCAGGCTATGATATAGTCCTGTGTTGCCTAGGCTACAAACCTGTACAGAATGTTATTCTATTCAATACTTTAGGCAACTGTGACACAATTATATTTTGTATATCCAAACATAGAAAAGATACAGTAAAAATACAATATTATAATCTTATGGGACCACTGTCATATAGGCATCCATCCTTGACTGAACCATCATTATGTGGCACATGACTGTATATCTACATATCTGCATATATAGATATTAATGCATGTATAAAATCATTTTCATCAAGCATATTTGGTAATATAGTAAGCTCATGAGAATATGATGTGAGCTTTTATGAAAATTTTGTACAAACTAAGAATTCTTCCCTTGCCAATGTAATACTGTTTTAACTATTGTTATGTTTCAACTGAACACATATCTCACGTTCAAATAGAAATGATCATCTGTAATCAATTTAAAAAAGACAAACACATGGGGCCTCTTTATCCACAAATGCAGTTTGCACCAAGGGTATTTGATATCTATCTGAAATTCTGTTGATTGGCTAATGTTCTCACTTACCACCATTTACAACAGGCATACATTTGGTACTGTTACCAGATTTAATTGTAGTTGAACAAAATATGTCTATGTCTCATAGAAACAAGCATTATGTTAACAAGGTTCCTGACACAATGAAACAGAAGCATGAAGGTTCTAAGTGTATTTTAGAATTTGAACATAATTAGAAGCTAACCATAGTGTGAGGGCTTGCTGAGTCTTAGAATGTTTCCTTTGGGGGAAGGAGAGATACCTTTCAAAAAAGAAGCCTAAGTAAGAACCTAGTAAGAGGGTCTCAGTGATACAAAAGTCAGAATAGAAGTCTCCTATAAAAACTAAATGCTTACCAAGTTTACAGATGACAAACTAGAACATCTCCACAGTGACAAAACCTTTTTGAAAAATTTCTCAATCCAAACGATGTGAAGTAATCATTTCTAAACTAATTATTTCCAATAATTTTGTCTACAACCATAAAATTACTGAACATTTACAATAATTTCAACCTATTAAATGGCCATCTATTAAATTAGGTATACTGTTTTCAAATACTTTGCTATTTTTAAAAATTCACTATAGTTACATAAAGAGGTTATCTTTTTTTTTTTTTTTTTTAGAAGGAGTCTCACTTTGTCACCCAGGGTAGACTGCAGTGGCATGATCTTGGCTCACTGCAACCTTTGCCTCCCAGGTTCAAGCGATTCTCCTGCCTCAGCCTCCTGAGTAGCTGGGATTACAGGTGCATGCCACCACACCCAGATAATTTTTGTATTTTTAGTAGAGACAGGGCTTCACCATGTTGGTCAGTCTGGTCTCAAACTCCTGACCTCATGATCTGCCCGCCTTGGCCTCCTGAAATGCTGGGATTACAGGAATGAGCCATTGTGCCTGGCCTAAAAAGGTTATCTTTTAAATGCCTTCCTATTTTGGGCAGGCTGTTTTTCTTTGATTTTTGTCTTTGAAATCCAACATGTAATACATTTTTAAATGCAGAAAAAAAGAGAGTATGTACTGAGGGAGTTTAAAATAATTTATTTCCAGGCCGGGCACTGTGGCTCACGCCTATAATCCCAGCACTTTGGGAGACTGAGGTGGGAGGATCACGAAGTCAGGAGATCGAGACCATCCTGGCTAACATGGTGAAAACCTGTCTCTATTAAAAATACAAAAAATTAGCCAGGCGTGGTGGTGGGCGCCTGTAGTCCCAGCTACATGGGAGGCTGAGGCAGGAGAATGCCATGAACCCAGGAGGTGGAGCTTGCAGTGAGCCGGGGTTATGCCACTAAACTCCAGCTTGGGTGACACAGTGAGACCCCGTCTCAAAAATAAAAATAAAATAAAATAAAATACACTTTATTTCCAAACTATAGCATGCTGTTTATCATAAGAAGGATGGTTACTGAAAAACAGTCTTGGTATTACAAACTTATCTGTATATGCAGAGAAAACTGAACTAATTTCAAATGAGCAATTAACTTCATAAATCATGAAATTTCACTTCATGGTTACTATGAAAGAATGTGTTATTTACTTCTTAAGATATTAGTAGTATTTAATTCCAAATTCTACCACCTGATTTGTCATATAAAACATGTTTGTCTTACATCATTTTTTTCCATTAAGAATAAAATATGTTTATTTTACAACAATTCAGAAATTACCAGAAATTATCAAGCTGCTGATAATGACCAAGAACAGAACCCCGATTCCCTTTTCCAGACTGGATGGCTTAAACTAGCACTTAATAAGAAGACTGATTTGGAATACTGCTTTAGACTAAAATAAATTTTTCCTACTTTCAAGAAATCTTAAACATTCAAGAATAAAAAGAAACAAAAGTACAAAATATCAAAATACTCAAGAAAAAAATTTTACGGTATAAAATTCACTAACAAAACACTTAATTGAATATTTACTTTTCCTAAAGATAATTTCAAAGTTAAAATTAAGCAAAAAAAACCCCTACTTACACTATAATTATAAATTCCATAAAGAACACAGTATGGAAATGTCCATGTTAGAAAAAATTTAAAGGTTAATACATTAATTAAATCAAATAATGCCAAATCTAGGGGCTTATGTACACATTAAAATATTATAGTTTAAATATTAAAATATTAACAATTTGTTACTCTGAATATTTTCAGCTTTCAAAAATACTGTAAAATCATACAGTATATCAGCAAAGGGTTTAGTTGCAAAAAAAAGAGTTATTTTCCATATAAGATACAAGATAAGAGCACGTTATGGTTTCAGTTACAATAACAATAGCTGTGTCAATTCAAGATTTTCCTAGATATAGCATAACTTACACTTAGAAAATAACAAATCAAAGCTCATAATCATTTTAAAGTTATATGTCCAAGTAAATAAATTCTGAACTATGTCAGTCCAAGATTAGTTTCTAAGACTAATTTTGGAGAATATGCAAAATGGTATCAATTCCAAAACATTCATTAAGCCTGAAGAACTTCTAATTTAAGGTAGCTTTCCCACTACTTTTTTGTGTGGTAAATAAAATATCAGCCTAAAATATTTTATGTGGAAATATGCTCTTATAAACATTTCTAATTACTATAAGGAAAGATAAACGCAGAAAGAAAAAATTATAAAATTCAATTGCTTAAAGCTTTTTTTCAATATTTAATATTACCGAATTATTAAAGATCATAATATTCTTATCTGGGATCAGATTGCTTATTGAAAAGATAAACAACAGATTATCCACGCTCATGTATCCTTGATTTACAATCAAAATATTTTATTAACTTTAAGGCCTAAACATTTCTAATCCACATTCTACAGGAGGAAGACATTAAATGATTTACTCTAAAAATTATTCATAAAAGCTTGGGTTTAAAATAATGCATAGGATTCATATATTTTATGTTCACATGAAAGATATTAATATGATAAATATTACATTTCCCAGTGATCTTTATCTATACTGATGTCAATTAAGATAAAAATATTGCAAGTAGGGTCGGCCGCCGTAGCTCATGCCTATAATTCTAGCACTTTGGGAGGCCGAGGCGGGTGGATCACCTGAGGTCAGGAGTTTGAGACCATCCTGGCCAACATGGTGAAACTCCATCTCTACTAAAAATACAAAAATTACCCAGGCGTGGTGGCAGGTGCCTGTAATCCCAGCTACTTGGTAGGCTGAGGCAGGAGAATCGCTTGAACCAGGAGGTGGAGGTTGCAGTGAGCCAAGATCGTACCATTGCACTCCAGCCTGGCAACAAGAGTGAAACTCTGTTTTTTTTTTTTTTTAAAAAAAAAGATACTGCAAGCAAATCACTTCTTTTGCTGATAATCCTCTCAAGACATCCCAGTTAAGAAATACTAAGATTATTCTTTAAAAAAAGCAGATATTAGTCATAGTACTCAAAATTCATCCAAATACTTGTTAACTCATTTACTAGTCCATGTCATGCCATTTAGCTCTTTGGTTCTATAGTCTCACATTTAAAATAAAAAATTCAAGTGTTATTTTTACTGCTAGTAAACATTCCAGAAATGGCAAATTCCCAGGCATTATAAATTGTTCTGGCATAGATTTTCATAAAACACCAATTGAAAAAGAAAACAATATATGCTATTGATGCACAGCCAACTTTCCATCTCAAGTTTGGGCTCAATCCCATACAGTTTTTCTGATCCCACAAGTTTGCCAAATTAACCAACCCTTTGACGAGGAATCTTTGGCAATTTATTGAAGTGGGTTTCTTAGATTTCAGCACATACAAATTAGATATTAAGCACTGTTTATAATCAATAGATTATTAATATCATAAATGCACTTAAACATAAAAGAAATAATTCCAAACATGTCTTCTGTAAAGCATAGGCTCATATAAACATGTTGCAATATAATCTGCTATACCTGTATCCTACTACTTTCTTCCCATTTTATTACTCCAAAGTTTTCATAATTAAACACATTCTTTAAATATCCTAATTTCCTTTTAGAAACAAACAGATAAGAATATTTATGAAGTACTAAAATTTAACATTGTTTTTACTGCCTTACAATATTATATACTTACTTACGACATTTAGGGTTTCAATTTCCAGGACCAATTTTCTAGGATACAGGAAAATACATAATCGCCAAAACAAAAAAAAACTATAATCATTTTAAACTATGACATTAAGGCACTATAGTTAAATTCAACTAAATAAAATATTTAAAGTAGATCTTTAAAATGTTGTGTTTCTGAGATGTCAAAATATTTTTTAAACATTGCATTGTTTTGTGTTTTAATATACAATGTAACTTATTTACATAGATATATATGGCCACAAACATATTCATGTATTGGACATGATGACAAAGTGGACAACAAATAAATAATAGTTTATGATCAAGGATAACCTGTATCATACAATGTAGCAAGGGGAGAGGTTTACAGTAATAATTTTTGATATATAAATCATAACAAAACATTGATTTTATATTTATCTTGTTTACTTAAAAATATCCTTAAATATATTAAGCTAATCACTATTTTCCCAATAAACTGATATTAACCGAAGATTTGAAAAAAATTTATTTTCTTCCAACTTTATGAATAAATTTAAATTCCCAATGTGAATTCCAGTTTATTTTATTACATTTTCAGTATGTACTGTTTTACTAAAAAATAATTCACAGATTAAGTTTTCACTATGCCATCTTTCTTTGCTCTTCAGACTTATGTTATATGATACATTTTCTCAAAGCACCCTATTCTCCTTAAAGCACTTATTACAATTGTAATAGCTTAATCATGAGTATAATTATTTTTAAATTATGTATTTTTGCAGACATAATATGCAGATATAATAAGCAAGACAGGTAATTGCTATCTGTCTTGTCTACACTAATAAGTCAGTGCCAACTAAAATGCTTGGAATACAGCAGGATGGCAACAAATACTTGTTAAACACTAGTTTAATTTTTACATTGACATCTTTTAAAATATGGGTCTTAGAGCTTTAACATGAAATGAGTCAGCGCATAAAAATACTTTATTACTACAGACACAACATATTTTTAATTATAATATCATTAGTAAAACTCCATTTGAATTTTTAAATTTTCAATGAAAAATTCAATGTATTCTCATCCAATTACTAATTAAAAGTAGTACTGGATTTTTAGTTAATCAATTATCTCTGCACTTTGCCTTTTTAAATTTTATTCTTGGTTCAAGTTTGTCTTCTACTTAACCCATTTATGCCTAGTGTTCCACAATTGGAATGCTAAGCTTGTGGGAATTATTTATATCCTACTGCTTAAGTTCATTGCCAAGGTCTGATTTTTCACACACAAAAACTGTGCAACCTCCAGCATAAATGGGTTAATCATATCTCTCCATAAAAAAAGAAGAAAGGGAGAAGTAAACAAAAACACTTTGTTTCAATTCACTGGTAGAATTAACAGTTTGAAGAGACTCCTTATTGAATTCACATACTATGCTAACCCTCTTCCTTGTGGTTGGCAACATATTTTATCTCCCGAGATTGTAAATAAATAATTACCAATATATGGTATAAATATCTCAATAGCATTTGCAGTTAAATAATAGAAATATCCTACAAAGACAAACTTTAGATAGTATATTGAGCTTTTATTGTACTTTTTAGGGAAGCAAGTACCTCTGCATTAAAGTACTTCAGTTTTAGTCAACGTAATCAAATACGTAAAGTGGATGACCATCTGTTTAAATTAATCATTTTTTCCCTAAAGAACTAATCGTCATAAGAATAAAATAATTATATTTTTCCCAAAGTATGTGTAATTAGTTTTCTAAACAAATCTTGAAATAAAGTATTTACCTCTCTAATCTAAATGGAATCTACACACTATCAAGTTCACACCAAAATGAGAAAAATGAGGTACAACAAGAACACACACATTTTAAAAAGCATGAAATGCAATGCTTGTAGTCTTATGCTTTCCATATGGTTTCCAAACTCTGACAAACCTGGCTCAGACTGATGTTTCTTTTTCGGCAATGGTTTGTCATCACTTATTGTACCATTCACCTTTCTCTGCTGATCTTCCCATGTAACTTCTAGTATAAATCAAAAATAATAATCAGAGCTTATCAGAAACATTAGATAATGTGTATAACAAGAATCTAAATATACTTCAGGGATCTATGGGATTTGGGGAGATATTTTTCCTAAATTCTCACATAAACTATGTAATATGCAGTTAACATTTTAAATATAGAAATGTGACATTAAAATTCTGCTTAATAAATTTCAAATTCCAAAGCACTAAAATTTACCTTCAGTATATCCCAAACAGAATTAAAGTCATAAAAAGAACAGAATTAATAAAATGGCATGTAATTAAAAGTTATTAATTTATTTGTTTTTAAAATTCAATAAAATACAGAGGAACAAGCTTTAAGATTTGAAATTCTTAAATGGTCATTGTATGTATCCCATCTTTAATTTATAGATTAAAGCTTAATTTAATAAATATTAGGTAATTTGAAGAGTGATTATATTCATGGAGACTTAACTATGAGGTGACTTTTTAGTAAGTAATATTTAAGAAACCCATATGTCTGCAAAGTAATTATATTCCAGCTAGTCTTTATCACACCATGTAGCCAACTCTATCTGAACACTATAATTTAAAGAGCATACAGTTTGAGACCAGCCTGAACAACATAGGTTCTCTTTTTTTAGATCTTTTTTTTAAGAGATTCTATCTCTAAAAAAACTTTAAAAAATTAGCCAGGCATAGTGGCATGTGCCTGTAGTTCAGCTACTTGGAAGGCTGAGGTGGGAGAATCACTTGAGCCCAGGAGATCAAGGCTGCAATGAGCTATTATCGCACCACTGCACTACAGCCTGAGTGACCGTGAGACCCTTTCTCTATAAATAAAATAAAATAGCATAAATTCATTTATTGGTAAGATTTATATAATATTATATGTTCCAATGTGCTTTCACAGATGGCATCACGTTTGACCCTACAAAACACAGATGGGACCTTCTATTAGGTGGTTTATACAGGTGAGAAAATAGAGCTGACTGATAAGAATAAGCACTGAAAAATTATCTTTGCTTACAATTTCATACTCATTACATCACTTGATTTTCAAAGTAGCATACTGGAATGGAAGAAATATGTTACAATTTCCTTTTCTCAGATGAACTAACTTGGGGCAAAGGTCTAGAGTCACACAGTTAGTACACTGTAAAGCAGGCCCTGAGGCAAAGTTTCAAGAACTAAGCTCTTTGTCTTGTATCATATCACCTTCCTAAGATTAAGTTACTTTCAACAACAAAGAGAAGATGATTTAAGGATTGCATTTAGGAAGTCAACAATGATATGGCCTTGAAGAATAACTAAGTTTGCAGGAAGGTATGAGGTGAAAGGGAGTTCTTTCCTAAATTTGATTAGTCAGTTGGGACTTTGGAAGTATAGAAGAAATAAGATGAGAAAAGGAAAACAAAAGTATATTTAAGGGGAACGGTCTCCCAGAATGAAAGGAAAGGTTAGGAAAAGAAATTAGAAATATTCGTTTACAAGTACTTCACTTAAACAACAGGTACACTTTAGCTTATGGATTATGAATTGGGAGAGGAAATCTTAAGTGCATTCCTTCCGCTTTATTCCAACCTCTGCTTTAGTTCAGGCTATCAAATATTGGATGACTGAATTGCCCTAAATGGTCTTATGCCCTCAGTTTCTTCTCTTTCAAGTCCATCTTGCTTGCTGTCACCAAGTTACTTTTCTTAATACAGATGTGATTGAATGTCCATCCTGCTCAAAAACATATGATAAATCCCTTGGTACTTTAAAGTATCCCTGAATCTCTCTCATATTAATTTTGGACACATGTTCATTTATCTAAGTTGGGAAGGAATGATATAGTTAGGAAATATCCACCAATTCCACTATAAAATCCACTCCTAGGTAGATATTAGTCAAATTTGGAAGTTAAGATATGGGTGCTAACATTCTCCCTGCCCTAGTAGCATTCATTAGAATAGAGAGAGGCAACAAAACAAAGCCAAGATCCTCTATCACTATTGTATCCTATCACCCTAAATGGTATCCAATATCTAGAATGCCTGCAGAAGCAATCATTAATTACAAAGACTGTCAAAATAACTATCACTTTTGGTTCCTTTGTAAACTTTTTAAATACATTTGTTTGTTTTTATTTTCCCCCTCCCCTCCCTCCTTCCTTTTCTTTCTTTCTTATTTATAAGGTTATCTGTACTTGAAACAATGTAGACATTGTACACATTAAAGGAACAAAATATATATTTTTTTCAATCTCATTGTGTATTTTTAATAGGTGATATGGTAGGGTTTAGTCTATATAATCCTGGCAAAGAATTAATCACTAACAGTCAATTAGGAAGTTTGTAGATGTTAACTTTTCAAAACCAAACAAAATTAACAAACAATAATAAAACATAAAGAATTGGAAAGAAAACTATTTGATACTTTAGACTTTATCAGCCACATTTCCAAAAATTCTTACTTTTTGTTAAATCCTAATGGATTAAACAGTTCTCTGGCCTAGAGAAAAGTATCCTAAAATTTGTATATTGATTTTTACACATGCATTGAAATATGTAGAAATGTATTAGCACATTATGAGATAACTTATGCTGCAATCCAATCCTATTTATTTCCACCCTGGTATTGTTTCTTATGCAAGTCATTTGATTAAGAATAGCATCATGATTACTAATTTCCAAAAATCTATGAAACTATATACAGTCATACATTGCTTAATGACAGGGATATGTTCTGAGAAATGCATTGTTAGGTGATTTCGTCATTGTGCAAAGATCACAAAGTGTACTTACACAAACCTAGATGGGGTGGCCTACTATATACCTAGGCTATTTGATATAGCTTGTTGCTCCTAGGCTACAAACCTGTACAACATGTTACTATACTAAATACTGCAGGCAATTAGAACACAATGATAAGTATATATGTATTTAAGCATATCTAAATACAGAAAAGGTACAGGAAAAATATAGTATGATAATATTATGAGACTATTGTTGTATATGGAGTCTGTTATTGACCAAAACAGCATTATGTGGTACATTACTGTATGTGTGTGTGTGTATGTATATATGTGTGTGTGTATATACATATACACACACACATATATATATGTTTAACAACTGCTTCAGGGTGATCATAATCAGACTTAATTTGACTTTAAATATGGAACTAAAATTTTCAGATTTTTTGCTGAAAATACAAAATCATAGCAAGATATTACTAAGAAATTATAGTAATAATAACTAACATTTATATAGTAATTATTATGCGACAAGTATTGTTCCGCTTCATCTTCCCAACTTCAAACTTATTTGTTTGTATATTTGCTTTAGAGACAGAGTCACCCTTTGTCACCCAGGCTGGAGTGTGGTGGTGCAATCACAGCTCACTGGAGCCTCAAACTCCTGGGTATAGCAATCTTCCTGCCTCAAGCTCCCAAGTAGCTGGGACTAGAGGTGTACACGACTACGCTTGGGTAATTAAAAAAAAATTTTTTTTGATAGAGGCAGGGTCTTATTAGGTTGTCCAGGCTGGTCTCAAACTCCTTTCCTCAAGCAATCCTCCTGCCTCAGCCTCCTAAAGCTTTGGGATTACATCTGTGAGCCACTGTACCTGGCCTATTATGTGACAACTATTTGTTCTAAGCAATTTTAATATACCAAATTATTTTAAAAAGTAAATTTATAGCATATCTACACAGCAAATAATATAATTTAGAATGGACAGATTTTGCCATTATAACCCTTCCAAGACAACTAGCAGTCTGCCACATCTTTTCCTACACTTGATTTCCTCCACCCACTTGCCTTCTATGAAGATGTGTATGTGATAATAGCTTGGGATTGTGCCCTCAGGAATATTTATATTTCAGTGTTCTAGAAAGGCTAAAAGCTTTGTATTACGCAAATAAGCCATTAGGTAATAGCGGAATATGAAATACCATGACAGGTAATGGGAGAAATATTTGGGACTGAAAACCTACCCAGAACCTCTCAAAACTTACCTTCTCCTTATAAAATTGACCCTGAGTATGTACCACGATCTTAAGACACCTTATATAAGTTACACATTATAGAGTAATTTTACTAGCTATGTTTTATTTCTTATCATTATATTATTTTTTCCCTTGGGAGCTCCCTAAAGGCAAGAAATATGTCTTATTTATCTTTGCATCCTTAATGGCTATCTAGTATAATACATTTAAAATAGTAGATATTGGTTGAACTACATCTTTAGCTAATGTCTAAAAACAACAATTACAACAACAGCAAAAAACAAAACACAAACAAACAAAAAACCGATTGAAGTCCATGCAAAGAGAACACAATCTAGAACAGTGTCATAGAACGCTATGAAGAGGCATGGTATATCAACACATGAGATTAACAGTCTAGACTAGAGATCTGCTGCTATGTGGATTGAAGAAAGGTAGTTATCCTCCAGAATTCTCCTCCTTTATCTATAAGGGAAAATAGTTTTATCAAAAGATTTATAATGTTCCTTCCAAATCTAAAAGTATTTGATTCTAAATCAAGGAGCTATGTCACAGAACACTGATAGATATCTTGGTGAACTATAGGCACACGGTTCGAGGCCACATGGCATTACACAGCAAAGTGGCAGACCTGGATTCAGAAGAAGCCAAAGGAACAAGAAGTTTCCCACATATCCTTCATATATTCTGTTTCTTCGACCTCTCCTCACAGCTCTAGATATTTTTCTTTTCTTCCCTTTACAGCCTTTCAAAGGTGTCTGCACTTGCTGTCTCCATTCCTCTCTTCCCTTGAATCTACTCTAATCAGTCCTTTAGCCCTTATCACTCTACCAAAACTGCTCCTAATAAAGGTCAACATGGTGACTTCCTACTTGCTAAGTGTGCTGACTGTTTCACATTCTTGATAATTCTCTCCTTCAAGTAATTTCTTAACTTGTTACTCTTCTCCCACTTTCTTCATTTCTGGCTGCTTCATCTTCTCAACTTCAAAGTATCAAAGTGGTCCAGTTTATACTTCCTGGACCTCTTCTTTATCTACCTACATGTGTCCACTTGTCCTCTTGATAACCAGTCTTGCAGTGTAAACACCTCTTTATATGGATGAGTCCCAGATTTATAGCTACAGTCTACACCTCTAATATGAAATGTAGACCATATTTAATTTGGCATCTTCACTTGGATGTCTAACAGCATCTCTAACTTATCATATCCAAAACTGAGCACCTGATATTCTCACTCGATCTATTATTCTCAAGTATTTCCCTGTATTAGTTAATAGAAACTCCATTATTTTTCTACTTAGGCTAAAAACTTGGATGTCATTATGGAATCTTTCTTTCTCTTTTACCTTGTTGGGAAATGTTGTTGGCTCTATCTTCAATATCTATTCAGAATCCAACAACTTATACTGCTATCACACTGGTCTAAGCCAGTATCATCTGTTTCTGGGGTTAGTGAAAACCTTCTAACAATGTTCCCTGTTAGCAATCTTAATTCTTGAGGGCATTCTCAATGTAGCAATTGAAATCATCTTACTGAAAAAAAAAAGGGGTATTGTGTCACTTTAATCCAAACTTTCCCATTTTATGTGATAAAAACCAAAATCCCAACTATGATCTATAAGTTCATATATGAGTCACCCCTCTAGCCCCAACTATCCTTCTGACTGCACCTGCTACAACAATATACTTTAACATATCCACAATATGCTTTAACCAATTAAAAAAACAACGTCCTCCCTTAAACTTACTCATGAACTTTATTGTGATATAAAAATAAACTGTAAATAAAAAGCCTTTCTCTCAGAAGAAGATAGCAAAAGGATACATTGAATAAATCTTAATTATAGGTAAATAATCAAAACATTAAGCCAAGTAAAAACCAAGTTAGCATATGTGAAATATGTGCAGAGTTCTCATCTTACAAATTTATTCATTAATTTCTAGGTTCAACTATATCATATGTTGGATTGATTTATATAGCAATAGCAATGTTTTGCAGTGGAGAGGATTTCATATAACGATAAAAACACAAATTCATAAGTGTGCATATAAAAACAAATTTATAACTGAGGTGTCAACAATCATTGTCACTAGAAAACTTTACATGTGAAACTGCCTTTGCGAAATAAAGACTTTATGAGAAATCTGAAGCCAGGAGTGGTGGCTCACACCTGTAATCCCAGCACTTTGGGAAGCCGAGGTGAGGCAGGAGGATCACTTGAGGTCAGGAGTCTGAGACCAGCCTGGCCATCGTGGTGAAACCTGTCTTTCCTAGAAACACAAAACTTAGCCGGGTGTGGTGGCAGGCGCCTGTAATCCCAGCTACTCAGGAGGCTGAGGCAGGAGAATCGCTTGAGCCAAATTTTATGATATAGAACGGGATGTTACTTTTTTGATAAAATCATTTTAAAATGCTAATATTCTAAATCAATATATGTAGACATATCTGATAATCAATTACTGCAAAACATACACAGTTCTACCATTTTGATAGAATTTGGTTGTGGCAGATTACAGAATTATGTCAGCAATAATTATAGGAAAATCACATCTAAGTATTAAAATCAATCATCTTTTTACTTTCCAGGCAGTTTTAATTCATGTATATAGAATTATGAAAAATCCACAAATGTTATAAATCTTCCTTTTATATTATTGTTAAACTTATGATTAAATTTCTCATTTTCTACTTTAAACTTCTACTTTAAAATGTTTTTAAAATAATTCAATTTTAAAACGATTTCTGGATTGAAAAATATCCATGCTGTGATTTTGTAAATGTATAACATGACCATTAGTATCTTCCTCAGAATCCTTTCCCTTAACATGATCAACAAAGTTAATCTTCCAATTTTAATGCCATTACATTTCAATAAAATAGAATTGTATCAGAATCATTAAAGGTAAGTATTTTAAAGACTAATTTCCTATTCAGAAATAAATAAAAAAGAATAGACATATTAAATACTGGATAACTTAAATTGAGACGAATACTTGTACTTACGCTTATTTTAAAAAGCAATTCAAGTATATTACAAATGTCAATACGGAGTGTTTAATATCTAGAAAGGCACCATAAACTTCATTTTAAGACTTGCCTTTTTTCCCATTAGTAGGTGGTGTTGGTGTTTCTCCCTCATTGTCTTTATAATATTGAAAACAGACAACAGTGATTAATGATTAAGATCATTAATAACCAAAATAAAAACAAAGCACATCAAAAAAGATGAAATCACACAATAAGGAAACAAATCCATGCACTACACATGACATCCCATATTAATGAACACAAGAGAAAAGTATATACTTCCTATCTCATAGGAGAAGTAATAAAAACCAAATAAGTGAAAAATCATTTTTACAGTATATAGTTATGCTTTTATGTTAATTTAAAAACTGATGCAACTTACTAATTACTTTTGACAATAAAACACCAGCAACAAACTGGTTTAGCACATGGGCATCTGTATCTTAATTAATTTAAAATAAGGAAGAGTGATATTAACTATCGCTGAAGTCCCCAAACTAATGCTATCTTAAAAAATGACTTTAATGTGGAAGACAATTAATGGCATGAAAGGCTGCAGTGTTTGTATGGACTATATGAGATGCAGAGGAATGAGCTAATGGAAAAACATTACCTTAACAGCTAAGCTAAAATGAAATTCATTCTTATAGTATTCCATAAAAATGTGATTCCTAAATTATTCCGGGAAAATGGAAGAAAAATGACATTCTAGAAGTTAGATACTAGATATTCAGAACCCAAGGAATTCTACATGTCTAGAAATATGCAATTAAACTTGCCTGTTTCCATTATCAGATGACTTTGATATTTGTCACCTTTATGACATTGAAAAGTTACTGATAATGAGCAATTCTAGTAGCTTAAGAGATGTTTTCAGTTGTAAAACTAAAAATTCCACTGAAAGAATGCTTCCATGAAAATATATCTTAGGTATAATATACGTAATGGTATTGCTTCCACACCATGGAAAGCAGAGGAAAAAAAGGCATAAAAAGAACACTCTATTATTCATAAATAAAAAGTGCTCAGTTAAACACTTGATAAAATTAAAGATATTCTGTATTATTCAAGGAAAGTTACAATTAAACTTGACAATTGGGTAAGATTAGTATTCAATTCTGAGTTTCAAATAAAAATAGTGAAAATTTGATAAAAGTAGTATATAAAAATACACTGATTTACTGATTATATAATGTTTTAACTTTTTTGAGACAGAGTCTCGCTCTGTTGCCCAGGCTGGAGTGCAGTGGCATGATCTTGGCTCCTGCAACCTCTGCCTCTCGGGTTCAAGCGATTCTCCTGCTTCGGCCTCTCAGGTAGCTGGGACTACAGGCGCATACCACCAGGCCCAGCTAATTTTTTTATTTTTAGTGGAGATGGGGTTTCGCCATGTTGGCCAGGCTGGAATCTTTTAAGTTTTAAAATCATTTCACGAACATTAAACATTATGATAGATAAACATAATAGGGACTTTAAAAACAACAAAAATAAAAGGTATGCATTTCATTTAGAAAGATGGGGAGAAATTATGATTGACAATAAATATTAGAGCAATATTGAACTGGGATGAAGAAGAGAAACCTATAATTGCTTTAGTTTAGGAAAAAATATAATGGAAAAAATGATCATGGTCTATAAATGTTTTAATGGAATTATATTCTGCTCTATATTTCTTTATAATTTGCTTCTACTATATTCAAAATCCATGGGAGAAGGTGCTAAAGCTTCAACAAACCTTTACTCACCACAACACATGATAAAATATGGTTTTCTAGTAGGTACTCGTTAAATTTTTTTGAATAAACAAATGAGTGTAAAGCTGGGTAAAGGGTAGGTGTATATCTTGGTCAGGGGCACTATCTATAATTCTAGTTTGATTTAAACATCAGGGAAAATATTTAGCCAGTTGGGTAAATTACATATTCTGACAAATTGCCTAGATAGCTTAAGTAATACCCATTCATTAATAAAATTAGGTAATTTATCTTAAAGTTAGTGCTGAAAAACAATCTATTCTTCATTGTGCAGTTATAAATTTGGAGCCTAAAGTCTTATGTAAAATTGAAAAGTCATATTTGAAAACATTCGCTTATTTATTTTAGATATGCAGTCAGACAGACCTGCCTTGACCTCTTCTCCCTGCTTTTCTTCCCCCTGCTCTTCCACATGCTCAGTTTCTTCATTAACTTCTGTACTTGCATAAGCAAAGGTAAAGAAAAATATAAGACCAAATAGGTGTATCTGTTACTCTTCAAAGAAACTAAACAAATAAAAAATTCTAAATTATTCAGAAGATAAATACACCAATATCTATTTATTTATTTATTTAGAAACAGAGTCTCCCTGTCACCCAGGCTGGAGGGCAGTGGCACAATCACAGCTTACTGCAACCTGCGTCTCCTGGGCTCAAGTGATCCTCCCACCTCAGCCTCCTGAGTAGCTGGGACTACGGGAGTGCACCACCATGCTGGATATTTTTGTATTTTTTTGTAGTGATGGGGTTTCACCACGTTACCCAGGTTGGTCTTGAACTCCCGAGCTCAAGCGATCCACTCGCCTCAGCCTCCCAAAGTGCTAGGATTACAGATGTGAGCCACGGGAGCCACTGCACCTGGCCCAATAGATTATTTTTAATAAGTTTCTGACATGCTATAGAAAAGTAAATGAATTTACTGGTTACTTATCACATTGTCTGCTTTTATGATGACTTTGTAAAAGGGAAACTGTGACTTTTAAAATATTTGTAATATGTGGATAACTGGGTAAAGTAGGCAAAATACTTTATATATAAACTTGGTATATTACTAAAAATGTTATATAACTTTTCTTCTAGAAAAAGAGAAAATGACATTTTACAAAATGGCAGTACATAAAAGGGAAAAATAATAACAATGCCTTATAATTTTTTAGTGCATTGTGCTTTCTATATTATTCTTATTTTACTTCTCTGGTTCTAAACAAAGATAAGTGGCTAAATACATAAGACTAAAATATAAAATAATCAAAATCATAAAGAGTTAAAGTATGACTTGGTTATTTGTTGGCTGCTGAAAAGGATTTGAAAATAAATATTTCAATACTTTAATTCTAAAATAATGTCATTAAATTACAACTTCTCACAATTAACTTTTTAGGTGATAATCCAAACATAATTTGATTTAGACCATCAACTGGTAAGTCTATTTTGTGCTACTTACTGAAGATTAACTGAAGTTGAGATTTCTAAAAGAAATATTATATATCTTCTTTAAAACTAAAAAAGTTTGCATAATCTACTGAAGTCTCCATATCAACATTTATAAAAACACTTTAAAAAATCATCCATACTTTTATGTAAAACAAAACCCCTTTTTTTAATACTAAAAAGGATAAGGGAGGTTTTGGCCCCTCTTTCTTTTATGAAATTAAAAAAAATGGAAAAATCATAATTGGGGACTTTAAAGGAAAATTTTGGTTTTAATTAATCTTATAGGGTCAAAAACAATAGTAAAGAGAATCTTTACTGAGAAGCCCATCAGAAACTTCACCAACCCTGACTTTCAGCATCACCAATAGGCTCTGTTTTCTAGTATACTTACTATTACAAAGAATAGAGCTACTTGTATTTCAACAGTCTATTGCTATAAATGACATTAAAAATTCAATTTTAAAAATGTACACAAATTATAGTTTCTGACTTTATATGCCAATAAATGATGTTGAAACTCCATCTTTAAAAACACTGAAGAGAAAAAAAGTTACATAAATACTACTAAACTTTCCTTAGGAAAAGTGATTTAAAATTCTATGCCCCCAATTTTATGCAAATAATTAAGAACTATAAAAATGCTGTGAAGTCTGTTTATCAGGCAGCATAATAGACCATCAGTCACAATATCACTGGATTGTTCAAAATTATGGTACTTGGAAATAGAAAGAATGACAAAACAGAAGTTGACCATCATCCAGTTAACAAGAACACAACTTATATCAACAAGTTATATAAGGGTATAAAAGTATTGCTGCTCAAATGCAGCACACTTACAAATTTGTTACAAATAGTTTACAGAAATATGAATTTTAATATAAACATATATAGAATGACAAGATTATTGTAGTGGTACTTTGTATACTATTTGAGGTAGCTTTTCCCTTTTTAAATAAATATTTCATGAATTTATTCAACAAAGATTTATTGAGGGTCTACAATGTGCCAGGCATTCTTCTATGTGCTAGAGATTCATCAGTAAACAGTCAACAAGTTTTTAAAGATACAAAGTTAATTTCAGATTTCCATAACAGGCAGATGATTTTGTATTGATCTAGCAAATGTATGACACTCCATATATCACCATTCAGTATTTTCTTCTGAGTTATAACGTAGTGTTTGATAATAAAACTGTATCATATTTAACTCTGATATACTGTAAGCAGTCTTGCTACAACATGAAAAATGATGTTGGAAACACAAGCCACAATCACTATCTAATTCAACAACTTTATTTTCTAGAAAGCCAAATTTAATAATTAAAAACATCATCATAAATAAAAAATGAAATATATGATGATAAATATAACTACACTATGTGTACATCCTCAATGATGTAAACGTAGACTGCAATTGATATCTTTGGTTAAAGTCTTACTCAAAATCTAGTATTCTGGTTAAAAGGTACATAAAAATTTTATGAAAGAGCACATTTTATCTGGTCATTTAAAAGAAGTTAAACTCTTTGCATTCTTATTTGATCAATCAAAGAAATTTAACTCCTTGGCATAATTTCCAAGTTAAAAAAAAAGTTGAATACTTTGTCAGATATCATAAAACAAAATAATTTTACTGTATATAAGTCTATACAACAAAGGGACATCAATTGCAGTTGGGTTTATTTTTGCTTACTAGCTCCCCAAAAAGGCTGTTAGCACAAAACAAACCCTCCTTTATGTACAGACCTTCATAAGGTTCTATCTCCTTGACTCCATTGTCTAGGGAAACAAAATAAAAACAAAAAACAAAACAAAAACAAAAGAAAAAAAAAAAAGGAAAAAAAGGGAACCAAAGCACAGGGGTTAAAAACAACAGAAATTTCCAAAGGCACAGAATGTATTATCTACTAGAGAAAAGTTAAATGATTTAAATATATATGTATTATTTGCAAAGCACATCCAGTTACTAAATAAAGGGATCATTGAAAAAATGATCTTAAAAACCATTATATTCAGTTATCCATTGTTTTTAGAGGTCCTTTATCCAAGAATTTATAGATGTTTGGGAAGTATGTTCATGTGTGTGTCAGCAAATAGTGCTTCTTATGCAAAAATGTAAAATTAATAAAAACATCAGTACAACATGCATCTTTCATTGTATATTCATGATTACCTTTTTCTTGTTCTCCAGTATTGAGAAGGATCACCATTGTTGTGCATCAGCTAACCAGTCCTTTGCAGTGTGTGAAAATTGATTTGGCTAGTTACTAATAAACTTTATATAACTATCAACAATTACATAAACTTAGTTGTGGCAAAGAAATATTATCCAACAGCTCATTTAAGAGTATTATGTTTACTTTTTAAGATGCATTTATTCAAATTTAAAAATGTGCAAGAGCAATAAAGATACCTTATTTTACCTGGAAATATTACAAATTTTTATGCAAAAATACGTAATATTTATAAATATAACTATTATCAAATAAGACAAGGCATACAATTAACAAAAGAAGAAAACTAACACAAAAGTAAGAAAATCTTGATTCACCTTAGCTTCCATGTGTATTTCCTAAACGACATAATTAGAAATAAAACTTACTTCTATCCAATGTTCCCTTTGGTGGAAGCTGTGGAAGCTGTCGGCCCCTTCGTCCTGCCACTGGAGTACTTGATGGGCTTGTCTGGACAGACCCAGTACGAGGATGAGACCTAAAGACACACCATTAATATTAATTTTCAGTATAATGAGTTACATATTTTTAATACCTACATTTGGTTCATATGATAGCTGTATAAATACAATTTAAAAAGAAGTTTAGCTGCAGATTAAAAGGTTAGGAAAACTGGACAAAATATGGATATCTGAATGATTAAATAGCAAAAGATGTTTATTTTTGGTGTAATATGCATACATACACATACATGCACACAAAATCCTACAGTAAAATCCATGGAATTATTAATGTAAATTAGTACTCTATCCATTGAAAGCAAGAGGACAATTTTGCAGATCAAGAAAGAAAAGACTGTACTTTTCTTTCTACCAGATTTCAAACTTTCAACACTAACCTTTCTCCCTTGATCCAGAGATTTTTACTCAGGCTTATATTAAATATTCCTTTATTAGAAAACATCTCATGAAACTACAAATAAAACCCTGAACAATTCAAGATTCAACTAAGGAAAATATTGGTTAATACATAACAGTAGTATCAATAGAAACTAAAAAATCTAGTTTTATTTATAATCATTATGATGATTTGAAAAGTGATGTGTAATGGACACAAATAGTTTCTCATTCTGTAGGAGAGGAACATGACAGTTAATGACGGAATTTACCCAGGACTCCTGATTAATGAGAAATCACAAAACAAATGCAGTCAGGACAGTTAATAAACAAATTACAATGGTAGCCACACACTATTATATCCACTGAATATAAATAGTGTGTTTACATTGAAAGGTTAGTATCGATTATTACTAGTGATCAGCCAAAGATGATAGAAGAGACCATTTAGCCGCTGGGAAAATAAAATGGTGTGCTGGTGGGGCAAAGGGGAAATTAGTCTGATTGATTTATCTTTCACCTCGATAAGGCAGGTGAAGGAGGGGCAGATCTTCCAGTCATTAATGAAGGCATCGACCTCATGAGGTTTGTATCAGGACGTTCAGTGGATCTGGAGCGGGTGGTGGTCCGCTCAAGGAGAGGCCGTTGTTCTGTTGATCTGGATCTGTGATATGGCTGTCTATCTGCTGCTTCACAATCCCTGAAACGTTAGTCAAAAAGCAGCTCAGTTGATCTTTAGTGCCCTTCTGCTATTTGGTTATGATGCATCAAACTGATTTTGAAAAAGGTAACTGTTTAAAATTATGGAGTATGTAAAAAGTTTTCTTTTCCCCAACATATTCTGAGCAATTTCAAAGGAAATTTCTTAAGAATTTCTAAAAAACCAAATCTGCCTTTCAAAGTAATTTCCAGCAAAGATAATAGTCGCTCAGTCATAATAAACAACAAACAAAACTGCCTGCTTTCCAAAATGAATTCCCTAAATGGAATACGTGAAATGATGTGAATTATTCTATTTTAAAGAATTCAATGACTTTTCCTAACATTTTCAAGAGTGAAGAAAACCATATAAGCATTAATTCTGTAGCACCTGAAGCTGTTTAGTACTATACCAACTAAGATATAAAAAGGCTTTCAGAAAACACTATACACCTGAACATTTAAACAGAAGAATCAAAATGGGGTTATAAGAAAATAGGATGACTTTGAAGTCCGCAGCCATATTGAAACCTGATCCACAAGAAAAATCACTCTGTAGAAAACTGGTTAACTGGCTGTCTATCTCGGTGCACTTTAGCTATGCCAACTGATTCAATTCAGAATGGGTATTAACTGAAACAATAATTCTGAAACAACATGATCTCTTTGACCACAAATAAATCTAATACCAAAACTTAATCCTTGTTGAAGGAAGTATCCTTAAATTTAAGCAACCTCTCATTGTTGACCTTTCTATCCCTGGAACCCAGCATAATACTTTTACATCTAACATGATCAATAAATGTTTTCTAACACCAGCCCCACAATTTGGGAGATGACTTTAAAAACACTAGCTTTGGCTCCAGAATTCAAAAGTAAAACATGCCAAAGTATATTTCAAATAAAATTATTCCTCCCCATCTAGTTGTAAGCACAAAAATGGAAATGCTTATATAATACCGACAGTCAAGAAAGCATTAGTCTCCCTCAAAGCTAATGTTTCAATGACATCCACTTTACCTATAAGTTATCTCAACCTTAATTTGGATAATGAAAAATGCAAGTAATTAAAAAAAAAAAAGAAAAAAGGACATAATTTCCCAAATGTCATGAATTATATGGCAAACAATTGTGTACTAGTTGATATTAGATTAGGTGACTTTAGAAAGTGAATATTGGCTTTATTCTACACCATATCTTGTTATTATTTAACATTTTAAGTCATAGGGTAACATATAAGTCAGAGCATTTTTAAATACCTTTAAATCCATATACTATCATGTGATTTACTTTCTAAGTTCAGTATTTTCGCATAAGTGCATCCAGGACATGTCAAAATAACTGACATTAAATGTAAATATATAAAAAATATTTAATTACTAGTAACAGTTACATGGCAAGAGAAATGAAAAGGTAACCTCATAGTGTAAATATCATAGCTGTCTTTTTGTTTCTGAAAAACTATTTTAAAAGAACACTTGTTTAAAAATTATTCTTTATGTTCTAGGGCACATGTGCACAATATGCAGGTTTGTTACATGTGTATACATGTGCCATGTTGGTGTGCTGCACCCATTAACTCATCATTTACATTAGGTGTATCTCCTAATGCTATCCTTCTCCCCTCCCCCGACCCCACATGTTCCCCTTCCTGTGTCCAAGTGTTCTCATTAAAGAACACTTTTCTTTAGAAATAAGTGTGTTCAGTAGTTTGCTACATGTTTTTAGTCTAACATCTTTATATATCTTCATCATAATAAACAGAAACAAAAGGTATATCTCTTTATATATTATTTCTTAAATTGCTTAAAACCTATTTTTTAAGAGTACCCATCTTTACATTTATTTTAAAGATTTATCTTACATTAATAATAAACATCTTATTATATAACAAAACTTTGGGAAATAGCTACAATTACCCTAACAGAAAATTAGACTAATATTTCATGTGTTTATATATAATTTCATTTATTCTGATTCCATCAAGAAATTTTTCCAAGTGGAAAGTGGAGTAAATGTTAGGATATGCAGTTTCACTTCTTTGTGAAGAATGATTTTTAATAACTGAAAAATATGATAATGAGTGAAAACCAGAGAATTATTTTAAATGTGTTGCTATGTCCTATGTCCTCAAAAGGAGACCATTATTTATAAAACAGAGGTCACTCCTTAGGAAGTAGCCCTTACAAAAAATGTCTCTTTATAAAAAGTTGTTTGAAAATTAACCCATCTTTTACATTTTACTTATATAGTTTTGTCCATAAATACAAAGTATATATTAAATAAATACCATAGTGTGAAATGAAAATAGGTTGATAAATGAAAAATGAAAAGAACCACAGTAGAAGGTAGAAATTTCCCCAAATGTCCCAACACAGTTAAGGGGAATGGAAAGCTACTGTATTTTAAACTGACAGCACACAAGAGAAGGCTGACACAGGCTCCTGCTCCCACATTGGATAAAAATAGGTCTGACTAGCTTAGACACAATGTTACTGCTATGAAAATTTAAAGCAGTAATGCCTAAATTACCCAGTCTTATATCAGGCCCCTTAAAGGGACTGAGATATAACACTCACAAACTCCCACCAAAATTCTGAATTTGTTTTAATTTAAAGATGAGAATATTTAATTAAGTTTGAATAGCAGCAACTGAAAAGTGGGAAATAATAAACACTTGCAAGGCCTAAAATATTTTAGGGCCCACTTGGGGTTCTTAACTTGGAGTCTTTATTTCAAAATAAGTCGTTTCCTCTGTAATCATTTTATTTACCTTAGTTTATGTTATGCATATAAAATATTATTCCAAAAACAGTGGCCATGGTTTTATCAGATTACCAAAGGATAAGCCACTGAAAAAGCTAGGGCCCCCTCACCTGTAAATTTAAATCTTTCTTACGTAAATAATTCCATTGTCTTTTAAAAAGTGATTTAATATCTATCACTGTTTCATCTTTTTGAATAGTTTACATTTTCTAATTTCTATTTATAATTAATTTTTTTTGCACTTGAATTGATCTAGGCTACTGTCCATCATTATCTAATGGCTGTTATTCTAAACTGTATGCATTCACAAAGGATACTCTGTAGCAGCTCCTCCACTAATTTATGTTGACTAACAATGTTATAACAATACATACTATTGTTAACAACCCAGTCTTAAAAGCACATTATTAGCATATGCAGATTTTGAGATGAGGATGAACTGACAATAGGCCACAATAAAGAAAACAATTCAGAAGACCTTCATCTTAAATAGCAATCTTTATGCATAAGAAAAACAAACTGAAAGAATGTGATTTAGTATTTATTTTCAGTCATTCTAAGGGAAAAATAATTTTATAATCATTCAGTGAAGTTGTCAGTTTTGAATCATTTTTTCAGGGCAACATAGTTGCTCATAAAATATTTTTAAAAATTTCCAAGTATGTGATGCAACTTCCTACCTATTTTATCAGTTTTGCAATGTACTTTAGGTTTCCTAATTCAATGAAAGGACAAGGGATTGTATGCAAGGGAACTGTCTTGCAAGGGATTTCCCTCTATTAGGGAAGAAGAGGTCAGTGGGCACTCTTGTCTATAATCCAGTGTTATTGCCATCCATCCATCCATCCATCCATCCATCCATCCATCCATCCATCCATATCTTTCACAATGATACAACTCCAGATCAAAGTAAGCTCAATGCAGAGTATCTCTATAGGTATGATAAATACTAAGCATACTAAAACTCAGAAATCAGTGAAAATTTTCCCAATATGTAACTCAGAACCTAGTCTGTATTAAATCAGACTTATTTCATGTTTATATTGGAAAGATGTCATAAGTAAATGTAATAGGTTTTCTTGAAAAGTAAACTTGTAAAAAGTAAAGCTACTTAGGAATTATTCTTTTCCTTTATAAAGCTGACATCTTAAATTCAAAAAAATTGGATATATCTCTGAAGGACAAGTATAGTCTCAGGTTTGGAGCAAGAAATGACTTCTCTATATCCATACTGTATAGAACAAGCTGATGAATAGCAGAAGTGCCAGACACAGTGGCTCATGTCTGTAATCCCAGCACTTTCAATGCTGAGGCAGACAGATGGCTTGAGCTTAGGCATTTGAGACCAGACTGGGCAACATGGTGAAACCCTGTATCTACAAAAAATACAAAAAAAACCTAGCGGGTGTGGTGGCAAACACTTATAGTCCTAGTTGTTCAGGAGGCTAAAGTGGGAGGAATGCTTGAACTCAGGAGGTCGAGGCTGCAGTGAGCTGTGATCATACCATTGCACTCCAGTCTGTGTGACAGAGTGAGACTCTGTCTCAAAAAAAAAAAAAAAAAAAAAAAAAAATACCCAGCAGAAACATTTCATTTTTGTTAAAATATCTTGAATATCTACGGATTTTCTGGGCATTAACTTTATAACTGAAGTATAAATACATGATAAAATATACTAGAAAACATTAAAAATGAAACATTTTAGAATAATTAATATAGCATATATACATATTTGTATATAACAAATAATTTAAAGTAATTATGACAACTTTAAAATTACAATTTTCATGTCCATCACTAATTGCAAGACTAACTTTTTAAAAACTCTAGCTTATTATTTTAGCATTGTTTCTGATGTTAAGAGGATTGCAAGATACAAAATATTTGTCATAGAAATCATGGTAAATAAGCAAATAGGTATTGTGCACAAATAGGAATATTATATTATTTTGGAGATTAATTTATCATTGGGCATACAGCATTATTCTACAGAATCTTTCTGTTGAGTTAGATGTAAAGACTCTATATTAGTCAAAAGTAAATAAGCTTATTCAAAAATGACAACAATATTTAGAGTCAGCCAAGTTAATAACAATCTAAAATGTGAAAATGGTATAATATATATATTGATGTGACAAAGCAAGACACCATTCATGTAGGAAAAAAGTTACTATTACCCACAAGCCTATTATTTTATTATCAAAAAGAGAAGTATTCTCACATCTACAAAGGTATTTAAAAAATATATTCATTATTGAAAATTGCATGAAGAAATGACCAAATGTTTCATTTTCCTCAAGAAAATTAGGGACAAATACAATACTGAACAATAACATATACTGTATTATTAAACACACACACACACACACACACACACACATATAAGATGTAAATATTTTGAAGATATTTTGAGTATATTAAATATTTATAATTTTCACTGTTACTTAATTTTTATTTAAAAAGTAACAGAAACAAAACCACAAAGCAGGATTGTTTACCCAGTATAATTAATGCAGAACAAATTAATACATCTTTAAAATATAAATTTTAAGAAAACTGAGATAATATTACATCTTACCTGTAAAATCCTTATTTTTATGAAATAGGTAGTTCCCATATTCAGTGAATGTTCAAATTTAATAATGATTTGTCAAACGTAAAAATTAAAGTTATTCCACCAACGTATTGATCTTGATTATGACTTCCTAGATTCTCAGATTCCATAAAATAGCAAACATTTTTAAAGGTATATCTCTAAACAATATAGTTATGAATTGCTATTGTATTACATCAGTATATCTGATGAGGTATGGCTCTCAAGCTAGAATACAGATTCAATAGTTTCACTGATCAATTTTGAACAATTCACCAGCATTCCTTTTGTTTTGCTGTTTTTATGTGGATAGAGAAATGGGTATAATGCAAATCTCTCAAATGCACTGTTGCCTGCTGCCAGCAGCGGTCACTTCATAGTACCAGTCCAAATCTCATACTCAGATGTAGCAGTCTGAAGATTGCTTAATGCTCCCCAACCCCCCAACTAACAGAACAAAAGTTGTGCTCATTTTCAAGCATAAATACTATCGGCCTCAGTCATTACTGATGATAGGATCTCAACATTCAACACAAATTTATTTGAAACACAAAAAAGCATGACAAATAAAGCCCACCTGTCAAGGACAAAGCCACCAACAGAGGCAGACTAAGAGATGGTATAGGTGTTGAAACTATCAAATGGGGAATCTGAAATAAGTCTGCTTGATATGGTAAAGACTGTAGTAAAAAAGATGAACAGCATGCATAAACAGATGGGGAAATTTCAGCAGACACATAGATGATGGAAGATAAAACAGTCAAATGGAAAGGCTAGGAATAACAAAGTAGAATATGGTAAAATGTTAGCTAAAAAATTAGATCGGAATCAATTTATGACAATTTTTAATGCCTAGTTAAGAGGTTTAAACAGTTTAATTTTCAACAAGAAAAACTTCTGAACAAAGGTAATTTCCAAGTAATAAATTAAGAAGAATAATTCAACAGTAGTGCAGAGAATGAGCTAGATTAGGAAAAGGCTCTGACTTGTAGTAATAAGGGTGGAAACAGAGAAGAAGGTATGAATGACAAACATTACAAATCACAATACACAAAATATATAATATAAAATATAGAGAACATACATAATATTCAGAAGCATGCAAACAATATTAGCGATAGAAGGAATCTCAGAAGTTATATAATCCAAACTCTCTGACTTTAGAAATGAGCAAACTAAGGCTTATAGAAGCTTGGACGAATTCACAGAATTTGATATTTTCTGGGCTGGAACTTGAACTGGGCTGTCTTTATTCTAAGCCTGCTAATTTCACTCAACTGTGTTTTCTTTGATAGTAGGGATTTTTTTTCTCTCAAAAATGTTAGACAAATCACCATATAAATTAAATATTTAAAAAACCTTTTAAATTTTCAGCCTCAGAAATGAAATGATGATCTATTAACAGAAATTAAATAGTTCAAAAAAGGCACATACAAAAACCCAAACCCAAATATATATATTTATATCTATAATATCAGTAAAGCCCTGGAGGCAGAGGTCAAACTGTAGAAGGTTAAGGCTTAGGAGCTGATGAAGGAGTGAAGGAAGCATATGTAAAAACACATACTCGAGATATCTGACCCAAGTAAAAAGAGAGAGAGAGAGAAATAGACCACTCTCAAGTTAGCTTGAAGAAAGAAGGTATTATTATTATTATTGTTTATTTATATTTTTATTTTTGAGGAGTTTTGCTCTTGTTGCCCAGGCTGGAGTACAATGGCGCCATCTCAACTTACTGCAACCTCCACCTCCCGGGTTCAAGCGATCCTCCTGCCTCAGCCTCCTGAGCAGCTGCGACTACAGGCATGCACCACCATGCCCAGCTAATTTTGTATTTTTAGTAGAGATGGGGTTTCTCCGTGTTGGTCAGGCTGGTCTCAAACTCCTGACCTCAGGTGATGCACCCACCTCGGTCTCCCAAAGGGCTGGGATTACAGGTGTGAGCTACTGCACCTGGCCGGAAGGTATTATTAAGACAACTTCAACAGTAATTTGAGGAGAAATAAAATCAGTAAAGGAAGAAAGATTGAAATACAACAGAAACA